>NC_137286.1:59722142-60966428 GCF_054371585.1 Giraffa tippelskirchi | reverse complement strand
TGACTATTTCCTTTCCCAATTTGGGGAAATTTTCAACTATAATGTCTTCAAAAATTTTCTCATACCTTTTCTTTTTCTCTTCTTCTACTGGGACCCCTATAATTTGAATGTTGGTGCATTTAATATTGTCCCGAAAGTCTCTGAGACTATCCTCAGTTCGTTTCATTCTTTTTTCTTTATTCTGCTCTTCAGCAGTTATTTCCACCATTCTATCATCCAGCTCACTTTTCCATTCTTCTGCCTCAGGTATTCTGCTAGTGATTCCTTCAAGAGTATTTTTAATTTCAGTAATTGTGTCATTTGTCTCTGTATGTTTATTCTTTTATTTTAATAGGTCTTTGTTAATTGATACTTGCATTTCCTCCATTTTATTTTTTGAGGTTTTGGATCATCTTTACTATCATTATTCTGAATTCTTTTTCCGGTAGTCTGCCTATTTCCTCTTTATTTATTTGGACTTACATGTTTCTAGATTGTTCCTTCATTTGAACATTATTTCTCTACCTTTTAATTATTTATTTATTTTTAACTTACGGTGTTTGAGGTTTCCTTTTCCCAGGCTTTGATGTTGAACTCTTTCTTCCTTTTGGTTTCTGCCCTCATCAGGTTGGTCCAGTGGTTTTTGTAAGTTTCAGGCAGGCTGTGACTTGTGCTTGTGTTTCTCTAGGAGAAGGTGAGTTGTTTTTTCCCTCTGATGGGCATGGCTGGGAGAGGTGGTAATCCTGTCTGTTGATGATTGGGTTTGTATTTTTTTCTTGTTTGTTGTTTGAATGAGGCATCCTGCACAGAGTGTTACTGGCAGTTGAGTGGTGCTGGGTCTTGCACACAAGTGATTGCCTTTGTGGGTGTTCTCACTATTTGACAGTCCCTAGGGTTAGGAGTTTTCTGGCAATCTAGGGACTTGGAGTCAGCGCACCCACTCAGGGCCTGGGCTCAGGGCCTGGGCTCTGGCCGGGAACAGAGATTCCACAGGTGATGTGCTATGGCATTAAATGGTATTAAAACAAATGCACAAAAGTGAAAAACAAAAGGTGCATCCCAGATATATGGCAATTACAAAATCAGGTAAATAATAACTAAAATAATGGAATATACACACATATATATATATACCCATAAGCAAAACCAAAACAGTCCAAAAAAGATAAATAAATAAAGTATAATAGGTTGACCTTGCAAAGAAAGGAAACAAAAAATGATATCCACCAATTAAGAATAAAACTAACTAAAGTACAAACTGGAAAACATAACTAAAGGAGGGTGCCAACTGGGGAATAAAGCAACAAAAGAGAAAGAAACTGACAAATATGGTGAGAAAAAGAAACAAAGAATAAAAAGCAAAGTTAAGCAGAAGTAGATAAAGAAGATTTGTATACAGTAAAGATTAATTACACTGGGAAAAGAACAGTAAGAAAAGTAAACAAAGGAATAAATCCAGGGAAAAAAATAACAATAAATTTAAAAAATTTTTAAAACAAGAGAAGAAAAAGTAAAAAAAGGAAAACCCCACAGAACTGCAAAAGGCCAATGCAGAGGCAGAATTATATAACAGAAATAAAAAGTGTGATTTAAAAAAATTCTCTAAAGTTTAAATAGATTTAATAGTACTAATAAAAACCATCAACTACAGAAACAGAGTGAAAAGGAGGGGAGGGGAAAAAAAGAAAAAAAATCCAGAAGCAACTACAGAACAAGTCAAAATATAAGAAATGTTTTTCTTGAGTCTCTGGTGTCAGCATCCTTTCTCTCACTGGGAGTCACAGTCCATCTCACCTCCCTAGGATGCCCTTCAACACTGGTCTGGTCTCTGGACCTGCTGTGGTGTCCTCTCAGACTCTAATCTGGTCCTATTCCTGTGTGTTCTTGCCTTCAATGTCCACAGCTGTCAGAACTAGTGTGTTTTCTTTTGTGAGAACTCTCATTGTCCTTTTACATATTCCATAGACACAGAGTCTGCCTAGTGGATTGTGTGGATTTAATCTAGTTTGTACAGCAGATGGGAAGGTTTGGGGTCTTCTTCCTTAGCCACACTGCCCCTGATTTCAACTGTAGTTTTATCTCTACCTCTGCATGTGGGTCATCCAGAAGGGTTTGCTCATGAGGCTGCCCTGGAGGACTTGGTTCTGCCCCAGTGAGGGCCAGCTCTGGAGGTGGCACAGCCGCTTAGGTCACAGGGGCCCTGTCAGCACCAGGTTCTCAAGCGAGCTGGCAGCTAGGGCAGCAGGAAATATCGTGCTCTAGAAGGGTATGGCAACCCACTCTGGTATTCCTGCCGGGAGAGTCTCCTGGGCAGAAAAGCCTGCAGGACACAGTCCACGAGGTCTTAAAGAGTTGGACACGACCAAAGTGACCCAGTGTGCACAGATGCAGGGCCCTTTCTAGCTTCTGGCTGTTCTTTCCCAGGAGGGATCATGCATGGAGGTGGTGCGGTTGCTTGGATCACAGGGACCCTGGCAATGCCGGCTATGCAGGAGCACTGATGTCTATTGTCACAGGAGATATGGTGTTATTAGGGCTTTTTCTTGTCTGTGGCAGCTCTGCCCCAGTGAGGACGGAGCAGGAAGGTGGCGGCGGCACCAAGTGTGCAAGGACACAGACTGCTGCAACCACAGGAGCTATGGCCCTATCAGAGTTTTTTTCTAGCCTCTGGTAGCTGGTGATCTTCGGCTAGTCCTTCTCCATTGCCCTATCCATTCAGGCATTCAGAGGGCTCCGCTGACTTGGGTCCTTCTCTGTTGCTCAGCACTGTCAGGTGCTTGAAGGTCCAGACTCTCTGTTGTTCAGCTGCTGGTGCTGGCCTATGAGAGACAGAGGCTGAAGTGATGGTTCCACCCCTACGCATGACTCAGCAATATCACCTTGCCTCCAAAGCTGCCTGGCTTTCCTTCACAGGCATTTCCTACCACAATCTCCTCCTGCATGTCCCCTCGGGCCATCTCCCTGCCATCAACAGCAGACCTCACCTTGGATTCCTCCACAATCCCTATACTCCAGCTCCCAGCTGCTGTGCCTTCTAAGGCACCCACGTCCCTGACTGGGGTATGTTTGGCTGTGGCAAGGATTGTCTGTGTGATTCTCATTGCATTTAGATTGCCACAGATCAGTTGCTTCACTCTAAGCCTCAACTGTTTTCTCCTATGTCCCAAACAGTTGCCCCAGTGTGAAGAGCAAACCCCTGCTTCAGTTACCCCACCTGCCAGGGGCAGGTCCAGTCCTACTAACTCTTTTTCTCTCTGCTTCCTTCATTCTACTGAGTTTTCTGTGGTTCTATATATTCTTTTCCACTGGTCAGGTGCTACTGCCCACTGTCAGCTGGTGTTCTGTAAGTACTTCTGTGTCTGAAGGTGTATTCCTGATGTATCCACGGAGAGAGATGCACTCCATGTCCACCGACTCCTCCAACATCTTATTCTCTCCATTATAAAGTTTTGACAGTTGTACAGGAGTAGCAAGATGCTGTGTTCTGGAAAGATCCTTTTGGTGACAGGACACGGAATGATCCAGAGTACTAAAGGTTGTTATGAGACAAGCCAGGAGCTTTGGTAATTAGTACATGGTCTAGGTAGGAAGAGGAATCGGGGCAAATATAGAAGTTGAAGAAGGGAAAATGAATCAGAAATGGTTGTCTGGGTTCCCACCTTGAATAAATGAAAGGAGGACCTAAATTAAGAGAAGGTATTGGTATGATAGAGGTAATAGCTCATTTCTGGTCATCGTGAATTTCAGGTGCCAGAAGGTTGAATCCAGCAGGTTGAAAGATGGAGGTCAAATGGGAGGAAGGAGAGAGACACAACTTCTGCAGAAGAGCACCTAGAAAAGACATAGGTAGAGGCGACTTTGGAATAAAATAAACAATATATTAGGCATGCACAGTCTCCCAGTCCCTCGTGGAATCTTATGAAATTTCCAGTAACATCTCTATTAATCCCAACTCTTTTATGTGTGGCTTTGCTTTAGTAAGGAGGAAGTAGTATCCATAAAATGATTTCTTCTGTTTGTTTTCTGACTAATCATGAAAGGGTAAGATAAATATAAAAATATTAAGTAAAACATTATAGTAAGTGATTGATAAGCTTAAATTCATACTACAAAAATGAATATATGAATTTGTTACAGATACTTTTAGATATAAAAGTTTATCTATAGGTCTGTTACTATTGAAAAAGCAAGCTGAGAATGGAGTTACTTGAGGGATGAGTCTTTTGTTATCCTTGGTTTTAAACATGTAACATACAGCTGGACAGAAGTGATAATAGCTCATTGAGTAATGGCCTGAATAAATGGTGTAGAATAATGGCATAGAATAAATGTGCATATCTATCACACATATCAAGTAATATGTATCTTTTTGTGTCTTTTACAGTAAAATACTTCACACAGCCATGGATATAATAAAAATTAAGTTTCAGAGCACCAGAATTTTGACTCTTTCCCCAATTTGATAAATGCTGTACTTGAATACTTTTATTAAGTCATTCATTTAACAAAATAAGTTATAAATTATTTCCTTGAATTATTTTAACACAAGAAAGTTGTGTTAATTTTGGCAATACTTCATTACAGGTGATTACGTTGTCATGACTATATACTTTGAATTGAGTAGAAGAATGGGATACTTCACTATTCAAACATATATTCCTTGTATACTGACTGTGGTTTTATCCTGGGTATCATTCTGGATCAAAAAAGACGCTACACCAGCAAGAACAGCATTAGGTGAGTTTCAAAAAAGTCTCCTACCATTTTGCGTAATTTTAATGTAGAAGTATATTCATAAAAATACTTTCAATGAAAAAGACTCGGTTCAAATGTAACTGATCTAATTTGAGGGCTGCTTGATTATTTTATTTATTTTTAAGTAGATGAATTAGATTTTTTCTTCCTGACAATAGAATTCTATGTGTACCACTTAAGTTGAGGTTAGGTGTTCAAAATAAATTGCATCATACTGTACTGTGCTCAACGGATGATGTCATTAAAAATGTAGTCATGTTCTGAAACCTGCCACACTCAAAAGTCTCCTTAGGTCAGTGAATGGAAATAGAACAGTGTATAGAGATAGAACAGTGTATGGAAATAATCAGTAAAACAATCTTTCAGTAAAAGAAGTACTGCTTGTCTAGAGCAAATTTACCAGCAAACAAGAAGATTATTATTCTTTTCAGCTATAATTTACACATTAAAGCTCAAAGTCTTTTCATAAATTTTTCTCTGGTACCCAAAATTCTCTTAATAAAACATTAAATTTCACTGGTTTTAGAATTGTAGTGCATGTTTTATATCAGTTTTTCTTTATGGTAGGAATTTTGCCTAACTTTCTATATTTTGATTTGTTAATAATGTATGATATATAGTTCTTTCCAACAGCACTCCCACAATTTCTTT
Source organism: Giraffa tippelskirchi (assembly GCF_054371585.1). Classification (NCBI taxonomy): domain Eukaryota; kingdom Metazoa; phylum Chordata; class Mammalia; order Artiodactyla; family Giraffidae; genus Giraffa; species Giraffa tippelskirchi. Next base: position 60,961,043 of record NC_137286.1, on the reverse strand, counting down.
TGGAAATCAAGCTACCTCAATATAAAAAACTGCAAAATCTTGTATATTACATTGTACCACTTCTGTAGGTTTTTTAATTCATGTTTGTTTAACAGCGCAGTACTTTCTGAACAAGGTATATTAGCCTTTAATATCTTCTGTCCTGTGGAAAATTCTTCAAGAGATGGAAATACCAGACCAACTTACCTGCCTCCTGACAAACCTGTATGTAGGTCAAGAAGCAACAGTTAGAACCCGACATGGAACAAAGGACTGATTGCAAATTGGGAAAAGAGTGTGTTAAGGCTGTATATTGTCACCCTGCTTATTTAAATTCTACACAGAGTACATCATGCGAAATGCCAGGCTGGATGAAGCACAAGCTGGAATCAAGATTGCCGGGAGAAACATCAATAACCTCAGATATGCAGATGACACTACCCTTATGGCAGAAAGCAAAGAGGAACTAAAGAGCCTCTTGATGAAAGTGAAAGAGGAGAGTGAAAAAGCTGGCTTAAAATGCAACATTCAAAAAAAAGAAGATCATGGCATTGGGTCCCATCATTTCATTGCAAATAAATGGGAAAACAGTGGAAACAGTGACAGCCTTTCTTTTCTTGGGCTCCAAAATCACTGCAGATGGTGACTGCAGCCATGAAATTAAAAGGCACTTGCTCCTTGGAAGAAAAGCTATGACCAACTGAGACAGCATATTAAAAAGCAGAAACATTACTTTGCCAACAAAAGTCCTTCTAGTCAAAGCTATGGTTTTCCCAGAAATCATGTATGGATGTAAGAGTTGGGCCATAAAGAAAGTTGAGTGCTGAAAAATTGATTCTTTTGAACTGTGGTGTTGGAGAAGACTCTTGAGAGTCCCATGGAATGCAAGGAGATCAAACCAGTCAATCCTAAAGGAAATCAGTCCTGAATATTCATTGGAAGGACTGATGCTGAAACTGAAGCTCCTTCTTTGGCCACCTGATGTGGAGAGCTGACTCATTGGGAAGTACCATGATGCTGGAAAAGATTGAAAGCAGGAGGAGAAGGGGACAACAGAGGATGAGATGATTGGATGGCATCACCAACTCAATGGGCATGAGTTTGAGAAAGCTCTGGAAATTGGTGATGGACAGGGAGGCCTGGCATGCTACAGTCCATGGGGCTGTAAAGAGTGAACTGAACTGAACTGACCCTCTGCCCAATATTGGTTTTGCATTCTTATAGAAAGTACATGCTAAATCAGCTGACAAAGGTATAACATAAATTTAGTAACTATTCTTGAGGTTATGACCTCACAGTGACAAATTCAAATGTCATAGTGAGTATGACTTTAAAGACCAGCTTCAAAACAGAGTAATATGTCTGCACAACTTGAAACTATGCAAGTCCTATCAAAGAGTAGCCATCATGGCATTAAGAGGACAGAGATACTAGAAATATACCATGCTTGCAGGTAATAGATTTGCTGACCAGAAGAGTGGAGAAATCTCAACACTAATATATTTAGTTGAGACACCTGAAGGGCTCTGTTTAATAAAGGAATACTCTAGACTTCCTTTAAATGAAACAAATCATGCCATGACAAGATCAAGCAAAACCACCAGTAAATCAACTGTTTATTATAAGAAAGAATTCAACATTCTTTTTAAAAAATGACATAGTCCATCATGTATCATCTACAATATTGTATATACAGTAAAAAAAATTACTAGACTTTCTAAAAAGCAGGTAATTGTGATCCATGATCAAGAAAAAAGTCAACATTAAAATGCAACTCTGGTGTTGAATCAGCAGATATGGGCTTTAAAGCAGCTATTATAACAGTGTTCAAGAATTAAAAAGAAAATACAATGTTAGTGAATGACCAGATGGATAATACCAACAAATGAATTTCTTAAAAATGAAGTTCTAGAATAAAGTGTATAATAGTCAAATTGAAAATAATCACTAAGTGAGTTTAAGAGCAGATTGAAGATGCTGGGGGAGGGGCAGGTGGGAGAGATCATGTACAATTGACCATCATGTAAAATTTATCTAATTAGAATAAGATATGAATAAAAAATGATTTTAAAGAATTAACAGAGCCTCAGTGATCTGTGGGACAATATAGAGATGTATAACACAACTTCAACTGGTACTCCAAAATGAAAAGAGAAAAAGAATCAGGTTTAAAAATTTTTGAAGAAATTTAGTAAAAATACACAAATTTATTGAAAGTGAAAGTGAAAGTGAAGTCGCTCAGTCGTGTCCCGTTCTTTGCGACCCCATGGACGGTAGACTACCAGTGTCCTCTGTTCATGGGATTTTCCAGGCAAGAATACTGGAGTGGGCTGCCATTTCCTTCTCCAGGAGATCTTCCCGACCCAGGGATCAAACCCAGATCTCCCACATTACAGGCAGACACTTTACCATCTGAGCCACCAGGGAAGCCCTACCTACAAATTCTTTAGACATAACATGGTCACCACATTTTTGAAAACGTTAAATTGAACATTTATTACAAAATCTGTATTTTTCATAAAAATTTACCCGCCATCAGTGTATGCTTTTCAAATTTACAGTGCATTTCTACAAAAAGTATCACAACTTTCCCACCTGCAATGAGAGCCTGACATTCTGTTTTCACTGTACTGATTAAAGAAACTGATTGAAAGAGGGTGAGTGGCTTTATACGACCAAATGGTGAGAAGGCCCAGAGCAGCGCTGAAGGCTTTGACTTCTAGTTCAATGTCCTGTGCACCTGACCAAGCTGTTCATGCTGTTCTATTTGACTTGTTCTTCAATTTCTTGCTGATTGACAGACCAGGGAGACACTAAACAGGAGCTGTGATGCTACTGCAAAGATGGGAACTAATGTGCATTCATCTGTCATGTCTACCTGATCTTTCTATCACATATATATCTCTTAAATTTGCTCCACAGTCTTTGATTAAATCTTTAGTGTTGGCCAACATATATGAAATAAAGTCAGATTAATACTGTGATTAGTTAACTAATTAACCAATGAATCAATGCACTCATAAAAAGCATTTATTGAAATGGTTAGAATGCTAGACATGGTGCTATGTAATGGGCAAGAAAGGGTGAGCAAGATACAGTTTTGCTTTCAGAGATCTCACATTCTATTCAGGGAGACAGACCACAGAGACATATGCAATTCTCTGTGATAATACAAAAAATGAGGCACATAGAATGTATAGGAATACTGAACATGTGTGTATTATTAGCTCTGCCTGGAGTACTATAAAGTGATTTGCCTCAGAAGAAGTGGTATTTCAGCTGAGTCTTCAAAAAAAGTGAGTTTACAAATTGCATAGAGAAGGAGATATAAGACAGGAAATAGTTTACCTGGGCAGAGAAAAGTGTGAGATGAGGAACAAAGTATAGGGGACTGCAAACCTCACTTTCATTAAAAATATATTTAAAAGACAAAATGTCAAACAGTACAAAAATTACTGAATAAGTGGAATGATATCAACTTAATTCATATCTTTTAATGTTATTGTGAAGACTATAATAAAATATATTATGGAAATGTTGCTTATCATATTATATATACAGTACAATTAAAAGTATTATTACATTCACGCAATGTCAAGAAGGAGGATTCACATAAAAATAAAGCACTGTGTGGAATGGAGGGATTCTCTTTGGCTTCTTTTACAACTTGCTGTGTGTCCCCTGTGCAGGCATCACCACAGTGCTGACCATGACCACGCTCAGCACCATAGCCAGGAAGTCCTTACCCCGTGTCTCCTACGTGACCGCCATGGACCTGTTCGTGACTGTGTGCTTCTTATTTGTCTTTGCTGCTCTGATGGAGTATGCTACCCTCAACTACTATTCAAGCTGTAGAAAACCAACTACCACCAAGAAAAAAACATCGGTGAGTTCCAGTAGCAAAGATTTTCTCAGAAGGTAGTAGAAGAATATTTTGAGGTAAACCCTTCTTACTCATAAGGATTTTACACAACATGATATAAATAGTTAATTTAATAAGACTTTTAAAAAACAAGATAGGTATTCAGAAGATATGAATGTGACTGTGAAGCACTCTTCAGCTTCACCTACCAGTGGCATGGACTGATGTAATCACACCTTAAAGGTTATTCTTTACCAGAGTGCTCTGTTATACAGATTCCATGGCACTTTTCAATTGCTTTTTCTGCTTTCCTTGTAGTTACTACATGCAGATTCCTCAAGATGGATTCATGAAAGGATAAGCCTACAAGCCCCCTCTGTACGTATAGCACTGCAAGTCTAAATTTTTCTGAGAAATCTGTGTAAACTACAATTGAAAAATATTATTGTTTACATATGCATCTATTGAAGACCAAAGAGTAATGCATGTACTCCCTAAAACATGAATTTACAAAGGAATGTTCAACTTAGAAAATTTGGAAAATAAAAGGAAAAAAATCATTTCTACTCAGGGATTAACGTATAGCATACATATTTCTGTAACTCAAAATTATATTCTGAATACATTTCTTGGTCAAAATATTAATGTGTAGGATCATTTTAATGATTGCATCATATGTTCATGATTTATGCACACACAGACAATCTTGGCTGGACACTGGGCTAATCCACAACTTTTCACTTTTAAACATATTTTTATCACTACAGTTTTGTACATACTTGTGACTATTTTCTTAGTATTAATTCCTAGAAGCAGAATGCCTGGGCCAAAGAATTGCATGTTTTTTTCCAAATCGTATTCCAGCAGTTTTGCTAGCAGTGTGAATCACTCACTGCCCAGTGTGGGTCACTCTCCCTGCATTTAGTTAGATAGTTGAATATACAAACAACTCCTACAAACTATTCCTATTGGCATTGCTTTGATTATTGATAAAGTTTAATATATTTCTTACTTGTTTATTTTTGATTTTCACATATTCCTGTGAATTGCTTTTTCTGTCCATTAATTTTTATAAAAATTTTTGTATACTTTTGATAACATTTTTATCCCTTTAGTTTTTTAAAGTAGCAATCTGCCAGTTATATTTATTGTATTTTATACAATGTAAAATTTATATAATCACATATAGAATATATTAGGGATATTAATCTGTTTTTTTGCGTAGTTTTTATTTCAGATTTCATTAGCAATGCTGTCACTGCAATTTCTTGTACTTTTTTCCACATGCAGTGTCTTCAATCTCCTGTTGTCAAATCTATCAACATTTCCTTTTGTGGTATCTGCCTCTTGTGTCCTGCTTGGAAGTCCTTTCCTATCTTCAGAATGACGTAGCTCTCCCTGACTTTCTTTTGAGTGCTAACTCTGTTTGACAACATATTCTAAGTACTTTCATTTATCAACTCATTCTATCTTCACAAAAACCCACTCTGCTGACAAGGACACTGAGATGTGGAAAAGTAAAGTCCTATAAGTATTGACTGAACCTTCACAATTTAAAAAATTGTTGTATTTAATTGTTAGTGTTACCTGAATTTTTAGTATACAGCTTAATGTAAGACCCTATTGAAAAATTGAAAAACATGTCTTTAAATCATTTATTGTGAGCTACCACTTTTACCATATAACAACTTTTATTTTAATTATTTTTATTCCTTTGTACATAACAAGTCATAAATTGCACTGAATGTTTTATGCCCACCCGTACACGATAGGTGGTTTTCTAGCTGCTAATCAGCATCTTACGTTCAGTTCATTTCAGTCAATTTCATCAGGAGATCGTATAATTATCTATACTCTGCAAGTATGTATCGTTATAGTTCTGACAGAATTGAAGCCATTTTTCTAGCTGTGGGAAGCCACAGTGAACATAGATTTTGCCAGCAAATGCTGCCAAATAGCAAGAGACTAAAAGGTAATAGGAAGGGGTGGAAGTAGGGGATGCTAAATAACAGAGACAAGTCAGAACAAATAGTCTGAGGCCCAGAAAATACATTATCACACACAGCCAGGGGGCTAAGAGTGGAGGAAGAAATATTGACATCTTTGGTATAGAAATGAAATAAAAGTAATAAAGAATCTTTTAACATAGAGAAAAAAATAGCCACAAAACTAGAAGAAATTTTTAAGCTGGAAAATGTAATGACCCTAAAGAAAGTACATACAAAAACAATTCACAGAAAGGGCTCCAGGCCAGCTGGCAAGACATAATCAGAGAGCCTTCAACAGGAGTTCAGAAGACAAAAAAACTGGGGTTTTTCTACTGTTGGATGATAATGTCTTCAGTTCTATTCTGAAATATCTACAGCATTCGGTTAGTTCAGGGGCCACTCTCCCCAAAAAGGAAAAGCAGAGATGAACAGCCTCTCAGTAACCAGGGGCAGGAGCTGGCTCCCTGAGGGTCATATGTTGCTTTGGGGCAAGTTGTCCAAACAGTTCTGTGCCTCAGTTAGCTAACCCATAAAATGCAAGGCTAGTCCACTCTGAGTATGCAGTAGTACTTGCTGCCCAGGAAGCTCAGTGGTTCTGAGGAAGTCAAGAAACTGCATTATACAAAGAAGTAAAACAGGAGTGAGTCAGGCAGGAATCAGCTGGGCTGAAGACGACCCTCGAGATTCATTAATTAAAATCTGTATTTGGGGCATAGTTTGAAATTATCTTGACAAATGGGAGAACTGCATTTAAAGAAGTACTTAAACAATTTAACATATGGCTATTTACAGTTCTTAACATTATAAGTCTTATTTCGATATTGTAATATGTCATTTTGCAACAGTGAGCTGTAAAGATATAACTAGAGATCTCTTATTATTTGTTTCCATGATCATGGGATTTGAGTTCTCTAAATGAAGAAGTGAAGTATATAGTTTTCTCTTGTCCCAGAAATCGTACACTTTTTAGCCTGTTACCTCGTTGGGCATCCTTTGAATCTCTAGTGAGCTGTCTCCATCCCTCCAGAGACTTCTGAGGCCCATTTTGAGTCAGCTCCTTGTGTTGGCCCTGCCTGCTTGTAATGGCTGGACATCTTTGCGTGACACTACACAGGTACAAAAGGTTGAAGAAATAAAAGCATGAAAATCAGGCTGAACACGGTCAAAACACATGTACAATTATTACTTAATAAGTGCAGCTTTTTCTAATTGGAGATTATCAAAAAGAAACAAATTCCTCAAATGCACCGGAGTCGAGTCAGGAATTTGCTTTTCTCAGCAAACTTCCAGGTGAAATTTACGCCCACTCAGGTTTAAGAACCATTAACCTGGAGAACATGTACCTACACTAGAACCTGAGGGACGCCAAGGTTTTTATTTCTTCCCATTGTGTAGAACTGTAGAAGAAAGTAGACAGCTGCACCATGGCCCCCTGACTGGCTATCGGCCCAGAGCATCTTGATTTAGGTTAGTCCTCACACAGACATTTCCCAATGAAAAGGATGCCCCAAAGGCTATCAGTAGTGACACTGAAGGCTCTACACTTCTGCTTGCTTCTCTCTGACTTGACTCCACACAGCTAGAAAAATATCCACTCAATGTAATATCTGGAAGTAGAAGGAAAAAGGTGCCATATTTCCTTATAATTATGGGTTTTGATTATATATGTATATATATATATATATATATAGTATTCATGATGAATTATATATATATATATATATATATATATATATATAGTATTCATGATGAATTCTGAAAAGCCTCTCTCCCAGCATTAAGCAAAGGGCTTGTGTGCCTCCCTCTCCCTTGATTTCAGCCTCCATTGACACACAGTTTCCTTTGACACCTCAGATCCTCAGTTCCTGCAGCATAAATAAAATTAGAGCAGAAAGACAACTATGGTTTTTAGTTTTCATACATTATGCAGTCAAACTTAGAAAATTTTCCTCTCTAGATGGACAGGGAAGCCTGGCGTGCTGCAGTCCATGAGGTTGCAAGAGTCGGATGTGACTGAGTGATTGAGTGACTAAACTGAACTGAACTGAACTGAACTGATTCTCTCTAAAAACTTCTATTTAGTACACAGTTCTAGGTGTATGGGAGAGTTCTTCAAATGCCTGAAGAATTGACAAGTCTATTTGAAGCCATTACTCAGGCTAAGAATGATTCCTCTCGTTTATGAGTGACTATAAGTCATCCTCTCTCCTTATCTGCTCCATATTGAATTCTCCACATCAGGAAGAGAGCTTGTGAAGTAGAAAACAAAACATTCCAATTGTATACAATTTTTGACTGTCTAGAGATGACAAGCAATGTCTAGTACTCACACACTGAAAGCTCATTTTTTTTAACCTGAATTACATGGAACAAGAAGATTCTCTCTTATTATTCCTATATACCATAGCTGTTTTACTACTTGCTAATTAGAAAGAAAAGAAATTTATTTCTCCACAAGTTGATATAAGTATTTTTAACATTTGAAGTATTGTATATAATGTCTGGGCATATATACTCCAAATCAGCAGAGAAGTCGGCAGAACAGGGACTTGAAATGTCTAGCACACATTTGAAAAAATGCTGAGTCTCCCTTATCAGTAATCTGAGAAACACAAGTTTCAAAAACTGAACTCTAGTTTTTTGTTGTTTCATTAGATTTGCAAAGAATGAACTCTCCATAGCAGGGATGGGGGAGCAGGCATGGAGCATAGCATTGTCATCATTATTTGTGGACAGGCATAAGATACTTACTGCTTGATTCATCTCGAGCTGTTCTTGATGCATTTCATGATGATTTTTGTGTTGTTCTTGTTGTCTGCAGAACTATTCTCTCCTTGACATGAGGCCACCACCACCCGTAACAGTTACTCTAAACAATTCCATGTACTGGCAAGAATTAGAAGATACCTGTGTCTATGAGTGTTTGGATGGCAAAGACTGTCAGAGCTTCTTCTGCTGCTATGAAGAATGCAAATCAGGATCTTGGAGAAAAGGACATATTCACTTAGACATCTTGGAGCTGGACTCATACTCACGGGTCTTTTTCCCTACATCATTCCTGCTCTTCAACTTGGTTTATTGGGTGGGATACCTCTATCTCTAACTCTTCTTCCAGGTGATAAGTGAAGAGTGTTAGATTCCCCTCTAAACTTTCACCGTCCCCAGACCAGTAGTGACTAACTGGAATAGCAAGGAAAGACACTGCTCAGTTTATCTGAAATACATCACTTTTGAGCAGTGTAGGACTATGTGCCAAATATTTCTATTACATATTTCAAACCCACAGATACATGCGTGTGCACACACAAGTTAACTGAGTTTTAAAGTGATCTTCTTGCTAATCTTTTACTGAATCTGTAGCTTGGTGATATTTATAAATGTGTTTTGGATATTGGAAGCAGCTCCCAATTTTCCTTTGTGAAGAAATCTGTGAAACGTCCAAGCGAATATCTGAGAACCTCTCTCAGACTCCACTATTTCCTGTATTTTCACTTGGGCTCTCGCAGCGCTGGCGCCCATTTGCGCAGAGTCGCTGCTGACTGAGGCTCACGCTGACCTCAGCCACTGGCAGTCTGAGTTCAAGTGTGAACTGCAGTGAGTTACCACCCGGTTTCCTGTCTCCATGGCCTCTTTGCTCTCTTTTATCTAATAACCTCACCCTGAGTTTGGAAAGGTTATGTCTGTTTCATCCACAAGTTTTCAGTTGAGGAAACAGTCTGATTTTCAGAATTCTCATGTTGCTGAAGTCAAAGATGTTTACTATCTCTGAACATCATAAATTCAACATTTTATCCTAAGAATTGTGTTTTACTAGACCAGGAGGCAACCCCAGAGTATACTCTATTATAGGTTCAATGATTATCTTTACCTTGCAACAAAGGTATATAGCATTCACAAGATTTGGTTTTGAAATTGTTTTCCAGAGTGTGAAAGAATTGTAGATAAAATTTGTACAAATTTTTCTTAGTGAATATTAACTTTCAAGTCATCAATTTTAGATGCAAAACAATGGGTCATGGCTATCATCAGTGATATATTTTGATGAAAAAATTATTTTATATTTTGGAATAAGGGTAGGTAGCAAGATTCTAAAGGAAAAGAAACCTTAAAATTATTACTCTTTTGATATTTTTATAACACAAAGCAAACTTGCTTATTGATGTTAGTTCTTTGTTATAACTGGATGCCAGTATGTACTTCACAAGAATCTTCAGAAGCTTTCCACCACAGATAGGGAAAAAAAAGTCTTACCATTAGTTTAACAGATGCTTTGCCATTATTAAAATTTTGGTACTAACTCCGCTTCTCATCTTTATCACATAGAAAATTGAATTTGTTTTATTGGAAACCATATAATTTTACTTTTATTATGTATTGTACATGCTATTATTATTCAGAAAAAAGGTAAAACATTATGCAGGAAAAGTATATAAAAGTGCTAATTTATACAATTTAATGAATGTAGACCAGATACAGAAGACATGGGAGTGGAAGAGACCAGAAGAGTCGAAATTAGATGAGTCTATTTTTATGAACATCAAGTGAATGCAAATATATTGATCTTTATCACCCAGTTTTCAAGGAAAAGTCTATATAATGTGAGACATTGAGTTACTTCCTGTCAACTCCCTCCCTGCCTTTGGATTTGATAGTTACTACATAGGCCACAAACCAATTGGTTTTTATTTTGAAAATCCAACTTAAAACATAAGAAACAGTAAGTATTTGTAGAGAAACAGGTTGAATCTATTGGCCCAAATGAAATTTCTGCACTATTGGAGACTTGTGCCTACTAGCAGTCTCATCCTATCTCTCATGCATCAACCTCCCACTCACTCAACAACAGGGAGGGGTTCTGGAGGTGCCTGACCACATCCCACCAGAGGAACTAAACACCCAGGGAGAGCATCCCAAGTTCTTCAAACACAATTCTCAACTTTATAGCAATAGGAAAATTTCAATTCATTATTCCTTTTTTTAAAGAGTTCTGGAAGGGGCTGAATTTTCCAGTGAAATTCCTGGAAGGAAAATAGCCTAAAAGCATTTTTATCACATATATTAAGTCCAACTTTACCTTTAAATTTTTTTACTGAGGCCTCTTGTTTCAAGGCCATTCAATAATTGAGCATCACTGGCAACTCTTATGAAATTATAAGTATAGGATCATCTGTGTTGTCTGAATCCAACCAATCTCTTCCTCCCAGTATCAGTCATTCTGCTGATCTAACCACATTCGTTTACGGTTCCTTTTCCATGAAAGAGAACATTCATCTCGAGAGAATTTAACAGATCACAGAGCCGAAACTGGATTTCTGCACATCTATCCACTATGGGATCTTACTAAAAAGAACAAAAGCGTTCCCTGCCTGCTTCTCTGCAGCTTGCCCATTTAAGTTCTCCTTATTGATCCCAGCTCTCCAGATAAACTATTCCAGTCTACGATAAAGGAAAGTGGCAGGTACCTCCCACAGGTGCAGAGCTCAGGGGCGTGCTTTTAAGTAGGTATGAGTTTACTTCATGGGAGAAGGAAGAGGAGGGGCACTGGGATGGTGAGAGGGGAAGGTGTCACTCTTTAACTGAAGGACTCTCTTTCACCAGTATGCTTGGTTAGCAGGCTATGCATGGTGAGCATTGTGCAAGACTGTTCACAGATACTACATCCTTACAGCTCCACCCAGATTGCTTTGCATGCAGAATGGGGGATGATATTTGGTGGCTAGATGGCAGCTGTAGGGAGTTGAGTGACCTGCATTCCAAAAGTGCTACTGTGTTCCTCACTTTTAGAAACACTCAATTAAGGAGATGACTGTTCCGCATTTTGACAAAAATTTCTAATTTCTGACCACCATAGCTCATACTTACAACTGTGACTGTCTCTATTAAGCTGCATCTAGGCTGGATGGAGAAAAAAGAAATTTCACACCGGTGGAATTAGAGCAAAATGCATCTTAGAAAGTTTCAGTTTCTGCAAAGTCTGAATATCACAGGCCAGAACAGAGACTGTCATATACATAATCAAGGACAATATAGCTATAACGTACTCTGGACCCAGTCAATACTGTCCCTAATCTACCCAGCATATGCCTTAAAGTAACACAGAAATCTTAAATTACATCTATCTTGCAGATTTTTCATTTTCTGTGATCATATATATCTCATGCCAGATTTTACTTATCATTTGTGAATGGTGAAGACAAGATTTCTTCACGTGCCCAACAGTTTTATCCTTAATCATATTATCAAATCAGTTAAAACTCAATTTTTGTGGACTCTTTAATTGAAGAAATGCCTTTCTTTTATGACAAAGCATTTTCAGGCAACATATGAGAAATCAGAGCCAATCTAAAATTCAGCGACATTAGTGCTTGTGATAGGATGTGAGTGTTCACTTAGAAGCTTCACACCAAGTCTTTTTACCTGATCACAGCTTACTATAGTAAAAATGTATAGACAGATTTTTTTTGTTCCTCTGCAAAATATCACACTCTGGAAGGAAGAGTGGTAATTAACAACCCTATTTTGCATTGGCGGATACTTTCCACAACAGGGCATTCTTTATTAAAAGGGCTACAACTCAAAACAAATACAAACCTCATTTTTATCACTTTTATCTTGGCTGCCAATAACTGAAAACTTTCTGTGATTTCCTTTGAAGACTTGAAGGACTCTAACTAGTCTCCATGCCATTATACTTGCTATACCAAATCAGTGCTCTCAAAATACAAACATTTTTAATTCTCTCCATGATCTTGAAGTCTGACGTGTTCTGAAATTTATATACATATGAAATTTCATCTTCACTTTCTGTAAAAAGACAAAATGTGAATGACTTGAGGTAAGCATAATCTTATGTAAATGCACACTGAAATATTTACTGTTAGACTTCAGAACACCATCACATTTAAAAATATTCAGAAAGATGTCTGTAAATAAGAAAGAATCAGATGGTAGACACATTGTAATGTGAAACTCAAAATTTTCTGTTGAAGTCCCCTTCAAATTTCCCAAAACTGAGGTAGTGTGTAATCTGTACATTTTTTCCCTCAAATTTGCCTGTAGAAAACCTTCAGATTCACTCAACTTAACAGTATCACCACATTGTATAATCATATCCAAAGAACCAAAACTAAAAGTTCAGGCTAAATGACCCCTTCTCAAATTCTTTGTTAACTTACCTTTTACTGTAAAAACAGATTTCTATCATTATGGGGCTAGAACACCATAAAAGACAGAGATAAGAGTTGAGATAATAAGTAAACAACTTAGCCAGCCATATCTACGGAAAAATAAAACTTTGGCTTTTAAAATAAAATATCTGGTAATCTTTGAAGAGTAGCCATTAGACATTCCCACTCCTTCTTTTACAAATTCTTCTGATTAAAACTTAGCAATTCCTAGTCTAGTTCTATTTAGATCAAAAGAGAATGTTTCCTACTTTTTTCCCCAAAATGTCCTCTAGTTAAATGATGCTTTGGTTTTTAATGTTGTCAATGAAATATCTTGAATCTCATTACTCTGCTCACATAAAAACCAAAGTTTAGACCAGTTTATATTAGTCCTAAGAAAGTAGTACATTTACTAACAAGTCTTCAATGTTTTGAGTTAACTAAGCCAGTTTTTAAAATCGTATTATACAGGAACCTGAGCTAGAAAACAATTAGGTAGATAAAACACAGGAGTATGCACACAATGCATGTGTATACTCACACACATAAAGTGCATATTTGAATGCACCATTCAGGTAATGAGAGGGAAATGTAAAATTGTTTTGCTTGAATTATTCAGATCATCACCTACCTCTACCACTTTTGGTGGGGGGAGGCATTTATAAGCACAACATAACATTTTCTCAGCCCAGTGGACTGTTCTACAATGTGAGGATGATAGTGGTTTCTGCAGGGAAGGATGGTCTTCTCTAACTGCAGGACAGTTTAAACTGTGTAGGCTGGAAAGTACAGTGAAGATTGATTGCCAATAATGAAATCCCCCAGACTGAGAAGGTGGCTGTTATATTTTCTTCTTTTCTAGCTATTTGAGATTCTTTTTTTTTCCCCAATAACCACTTTTCCACAAAAAGTATTAAAGCTCCCATTTTCCATTAAAAAGCAGAAGAACTCAATGCCTGACTGATTTTCAGGAGCAAATGATGAGCGCTTTGATTTGGTTCTTGTTTATTACAGCAGATTTTGTTTTCATTGGCTATTTGTTTACAAAAGGAAGAATTTGGGGTATCAGCTTTGTCCACTGACAGGTGAAAGCCACTCAGTACACAGAGCAGCACTTCAGTCACTTTGTTGAGATTAGAACACCTCCTCCCCCTAACAAGCTGTGGCAGTTCCAGTCAATGCAGCCCCCGGTCAGCTCACCTGCCTGGTTCACTGAGTTCACGCGCTGGTTAGGGCAGGGTGACCCTGGAAGCGACAGAACATTTAAAGAAAAAAGAAAACCTTCATTCTGAAGTGATGTTCAATGTAATTAGACGACAAATGTGGACAGAAAGCTCACTTAACTTGCTGACCAAATTTTTAAGTTGGCAGCTGAATATGGTAGGATTTTAGAAGAAATAAATTATGCTGCATTCTCATTATCATCATCATCACCACTACCTCCACCACCACCACCATCATCATCATCATTATCATCATCATCATCACTATTATCATAACCATCATCATCACCACCACCTCCACCACCACCACCACCACCATCATCATCATCATCATCATCATCATCATCATCATCATCTATGTATCCTTCTCCAGGTTCCACACTAGTTCTGGGCTTCTGAGGTGGTGCTTGTAGTAAGGAACCCGCCAGCCAATGCAAGAGATATGAGTTTGACCCCGGGGTTGGGAAGATCCTCTGGAGAAGGAAATGGCAACCCACTCCAGTATTCTTGCCTGGAAAATTGCATGGAACAGAGGAACCCGGTCAAAGAGTCAGACATGACTGAACACAAACACACACACACACACACTTACTAGTGCTTTGGGGCTTCCTGTGTTTCACAGTTATAAAGACCTCTGGGTCAGGAAGATCCCCTTGGAATAGGAAATGTCAACCCACTCCAGTGTTCTTGCCTGGAGAATCCCAGGGACGGGGGAGCCTGGTGGGCTACAGTCCATGGGTCACAAAGAGTCGGACACTGCTGAGCATACATGCATGCATCCTAGTGCCTAACTATACATTCAACATGAAAGTTTAATGTCTTTTCCAAACTAAAACAAAATTAGAACTTAAAAGGAGAAAATAAAAAAGTGTTATTTCAGTTTAAATATTAAATACACAGTTCAAATATTTGCTTTCTTAAAACATTTCCAGAACTGTACTTTGTCCCAGAGGTCCTGTCTGTCTACCCTGCCTCAATCAGAATTTGAAATTATTCCTTAGGAGAATATTCCACCTAATTATTTTTTGGTGGCTTTTGGGTTTGTGTTTTTGTTTCTTATTTTGTTTTTGGTTTGTTTTTTGTTGTTTTTATGGTGCTTGATGTTTTTTATTTCTTTTCAAGAAGTTAACATTTAAATTAGCTAAGAACTATTTATCATTTTTCCCTAAAATGAATGCTTCTGTGTACACTTCAGATTTTTGTTAACCCCAACAGACAATCAATATGCTTCTTATTATATAATTTGGGTCTACCCTTTGAGTTTTTCTAATATATCTTGAGATTTTTACTTTTGGATAGAAATAGACACAAGTAAAACATATTAATGAAATTTACAGTATTTATTATTATATTAGCTGTTTAGACTAATTCTAAAACATTTAAAAGGAAACTTTCAATCATTCTTGACCTTCAAAATGACTAATTTTGTGCTAGTGAACAATGTTTACAAGCATATGTTTGTGCAACTACATGACATGTTTTTCCTTATAAGCAGCTCCTGAACTAAGTGAGAGATTCATTCCTTATGAATGAATTCTCTGTGGAAAGTTCTTAAAGAGCAACAATTTTCAGGGATTACACCTGGATTGTTTTGTGAGGAGTAAGGGGCCATCTTGTGTTTACATGCAGTGATGTGTGTTTTTATATCCTTATGTACAGTGGTAAAACTGGAACAACTTATTAGCATAAAACTTATTAGTATTACTCTACCTACCACCCTGAACATAGTTGAAACAGGTAGAAAGGAGCACAGTTTCCTAATGAAAGCATATTAGCTTCTCAAGCCTTTTCTTTTTTAGGGAAGAAAAGAAAGAAACAGACAGAAGAACTATCTTTTTATTTCCTGAAAATGTGGGGCCTCATTTTTTCTTTAAAAAGAAAATCAAGCTTAAATAACTGATCAGAAATTGTTTTGAAATCCAAGTGAGGCTCCCTTCTACTGAGAGCAGACTATCACATTTTCACTAGAGCACACTTGAGTTATTTCTTGATCGTTTGTGCATAGTGGTCTACTTTAACTGATAAGCCAAAAGTAGTTCTTCAAGATATAGGTGGCAAATAGCCACTGTAACACTTGTTTAGGACACAGATTTCATGTATATTGTGAGAAAGTACCAGGTTTAGTGTGAACTGTGCCACATGTAAGAGTTAACCATAATGTGTAGTCGTCTCTTTTTGAAACGTGTGTGTAAAGGAAAACCGTCAGTTGCCCTAGGAGATGCTCCAGGCAGAAAGGGAGAGAAGACATGCATATCTGCTCTCCACCTGGATAGAATCCTTCCTGCCTGTGAATTCATCTCCTCCAAGCGGGAGAGAGGAGAAGGATTTCAGGATCTGAGGGTTTCTTGGAATCTGCATTGAGCACTCAGTGTAGAGGCTGTGTAGAGACCTGGTCCTGAGAGGTGACCTGCCCTGGCCAGATGTGTGCTCTGGTCCCTTTCCAGGCGAGTGGGTTGAGGGCCAAACCAGGGTCCTGCCTTCATCAGGTGGCATCCAGAAGCCCCTGCCCTCCTGTCATCCCATGAGGGCCTGAAGGCTCTGGCTCTGGATCCGAGGTCCTGCCATCCTCCTCCGCTCTGTCAAGGATGTGACTCCCTGCTAGTTGTGCAGCTCGTGATTTCCTAGAGAAAAGTGGGCACACTTGTGTCCAGCGTGCCTTGGCAATGCGGGCAGCACTGAGGCATGGGGGGCACTACACCTCGCTTTGCCAGTCTGGTCCCCACTGTGTCCTGCTCGGGGTGGGCTAGGCTGCCCTCTGTATTTGTATTTGGATTCCTATGTTTGTACTTCTAATACAAATAAATGCACACGTTGTCAGAAATATTTGAGCCAAGAGTAGGTATCTTTCTTGTTTTGAATGGCCAAACATGAGGCTGGGAAAAGGCATGGGCTTTCAGGTCCACATGGGTGGGGGGGACTTCCCACCAGCAGGGGTGTAACATCAACTGCCCCTCTCAGAGGCTCACCCTTCTGCTAACCCTACCCAGAGACAGATTCTGCAACTGTTAAGAAAGAGGGGGGAGGTTACAAGTGACCTATGTTCAAAGTATATGCCCTTATCCACTCTTGATGAAGCCCAAAAACAGAGACTCCCCCGCAAGCCCAAACAACACACCCACCCCTGCCCATGGAGAACTTGAAATCCCACTCTAGCCAAGCAAGGAGGCAGGTGCCAGTCTCCAGGGCCTCACCTACAGTTCAGGTGTGATTCAATAGTATGAGCAGGGTTCTGGGTTTCTGCCCCTCCACTATCCATGAATGCGGAAGGGAGAACTGACTACTCTTAAAGTCTGAATAGTCACTCTGTGAGAAAGGGCTGCACCCCCGAACTAAAGTAAAAGCCTAGCTTAGCAAATACGATAACCAACCAGTGGCAACTGCCACCACTGAGGACAGACAGACTTTACACTCCACTTTGGTCAATTTGAACTGAGCACATTTTACTGAAAACAAGCATCAGGTCTCCTAGCCCACCTATTATGACTTCAGTAAGACAGCCCAGCCTGCTCCTAGATGGGTTCTCCACTGGAGGAATGGGACAGGGACAGCTATGAGACATTTTCTTCTGCCTCTGCCAGCTTCCACTTCTCCTCCAAGACTTAGCACAGGCTTCTAAACCTGACATTAGGTTTTCAGATATCAGTTGGATGGGTCAGAAGTATCTATTTTGGTATTTTCAGCACTTACTTCTGGATTACTTCAATCTATGTTTGAACGATGGTGAACATTTCATATTCATTAATCCCTCCCTCTTATCAGAATTGTCAAGTTGTCCCTGGTCTGTGACCAGTGCTACAGACCTCTTCATAAATTAATTGCAATCGCAGCTGTCTTCTATGCAGGACTATGTGCTAAGAACTTGGCACACATGAATCATTCAGTCCTTCTAGTATTCTGTGAAGGAAGTACTGTTGTTATCACCTTTATACTGATAAGAAAGCTGAGGCTTTCCCAATGTTAAAGACCTAGGAAAATGTGGAAAAAGAGTTCAAGTACTGGAAATATGACTTTAAGTACTTCAGAACTTCTGTGCTTAACTGCTACAACTTGCAGCTAGAGTCTTGAAAACTTGGACATTATGGAGTGAATTTCTGAGAACTTTTTTTTACTAAGGCCAAAATTTACTTTTTAATTAATTTAAACATGTTTTTGTTTGAAAAGGAATATTTTTTTCGAAAGGGCATGGGAATGTAAATTGGTACAACCACTATGGAGAAGCGTATGTAGGTTCCTTGAGAAAATAAAATAGTTTCACATGATCCAACAATCGTGCTCCAGGGCATATATCTGTAGAAAAACATGTATCAAAAGTATACATGCACCCCAATGTTCATTGCAGCACTGTTTGCAATAACCAAGAGATGGCAGCAACCTAAATGTTCATCAACAGATGAATGGATAAAGATGTGGTACATATATGCAATAGACTATTAGTCAACCATTAAAAAGAAAAAACTAATGCCATTTCCAGCAATATGGATGGACCTAGAGATTATCATGGGCTTCCCTGGTGGCTCAGTGGTAAAGAATTCGCCTACAATGAAGAAGATGGTGGGTTCAGTTCCTGAGTTGGGAAGATCCTATGGAGATGGAAATGGCAACCTACTCCAGTACACTTGCCTGAGAAATCCCATGGACAGAGGAGCCTGGCAGGCTACAATCCAAGGGGGTCACAAAAGAGGTGGACACGACTTAGCGACTGAACAACATCAACTAAGTGAAGTTAGCCAGACAAAGACAAATAATCGTGTGTTATCACTTAAATGTGGAATCTAAAAAATATAAGTGAGCTTATTTACAAAGCAAAGACTCATAGAGAATGAATTTATGGTTATCAGGGAGAAGGGTGGAGTGAAGGGCAAGATTGGGAGTTTGGGATTGACATGTACACACTACTATATTTATTTATTTATTTATTTATTTTCACACTACTATATTTAAAACTGATAACCAACAAGAACCTGATGTATAGCACAAGGAACTCTGCACAATGTTCTGTAATAACCTAAATGGGGAAAGAATTTGAGAAATAATAGATTCGCATATATGTAAAAGTACTAATAATTTTAAAATAAAATTTTAAGAAAAACAAAAGGACATCTAAAGAATGTGCTAAAACGGCACAATGAGGTCAGCAGTGTTTAGTAGGGATCCACGGAAATCAATGACAGTTGTTCTCAGCTGAAAAGTAATATACACAATGGTCTCTCACTTGATGATTTGACTTGTATAGTAAGAACAGATTTTATGACCAGACTCTGTACTGGTTGCAGAGTGGGAATTATAAGGAAAGTGAGAGAGTCAATTCTTAAGTAGGTTGATAAGGAGTCCAGAGACCTCGAGGAGGAAGAGGAAGAGACAAACATTTTTTTCTGCCTTCCTTTGCCTTAGTCACATAAGACGTTTTTTCTTGAGCTCTGAGTTGCCATGGCAACAGTCTATTTTGCCTAAGACTAACTGTCTTGAAGCCCAGAGCTAATGATTACACGACAAAACAATACATCTTGTTCAAGGATATGTTTCTCCTTAACCTCTGTGCTAATGATTATACAACAACAATGGATCTTGCTTGAGGACACGTCTCTCCTTAACAGGAGCCCATTCCTTCCTGCTAACCTTGTTATCTTAAGATATACATTGAGGGAGTCAGCCTGGAAAGACCTTTACAACCTTGAGACATTCTTTGGATCTATTGTTAGTAACCAATAGAAAAAGTATCTGAGACTAGTGAGGTGGCAGTCTTTCTGCCCCCTTCTGATGTCTGTGTCCAAAGCTTTCACTGCCCCTTTTCACTCTAATAAAACTTAGGCCTCACAAAGCTCTAAGTGACTGAAGCTGCATCTTTGGTTCTGAAGCAAAATTTTCTCTTTGGAGATCACGAATCTGACACCATTTACTGTAAGCTATCAAAAAGAAATCTTCCACAGTGTCATGATTTGGGACCCTGAGATTTGGAGTGGCATGTTTCAACCTTATACCCCACACCACTTTGGTTTTCTAAAAGCTGTTCAATGGCTCCTCCTGGGTCAGTTGAATCTCAAGGGATGCTCTTCTCATTGTCTCAGGCCCAAAACAAAGTGACATCCAAGCACAGCCCAGAAGAGGAACCTCAAGTCCTATTATCCAGGGAGGTTGCAGACACACTTGAGAGACCACAGCATCTTGAATATTTGTAGTTGGCAGGAGTCTGTGAAGCCTGCCCGTGAGTTATGTTAAGGATATTAGAACCAGAAAGGACCAGTTATAACACTGGACTGACTGTGTTTATAAATGAGGGGATTAAACAGTACCAACAATTCATTTTAAAGCTTAACAGTGAAACTATTCCAGTAAAATGACTTGAAATCTGGATTCACAGTGGCCTTCAGCCAAAGACATTGAAATGCTAGCACTTCCCTAATACACTATAAAGGAAAAAGCCCAAGTTTTTAAGAGGTGGAAATGTTGAAGTAGATTCATCATGTGCAATTAATCCACTCATAATCTAGCCATAAGGAGGAATACTCAGGAATAACTCCCTGACCTAGATACTTAGAAAGGCACCAGGGAAACAGTTTCAGCATCCATGGAAGTTCACAGCAGACAATGGTGGAAGATGCCACCATGAAATCTTGGAGTAGCAGGACCAGATGGCATGACTTAACCTACAGAGAAAGTGGATTCAATGACCATGATAAGCCCTAGTAATGGTAGGTTAGGGTTTAGAAGAAAAGTTATGACCAACCTAGACAGCATATTAAAAAGTAGAAACATTACTTTGCCAACGAAGGTCCATCTAGTCAAGGCTATGGTTTTTCCAGTAGTCATGTATGGATGTAAGAGCTGGACTATAGAGAAAGCTGAGCACCAAAGAATTGATGCTTTTGAACTGTGGTGTTGGAGAAGACTCTTGAGAGCCCCTTAGACTGCAAAGAGATCCAACCAGTCCATCCTAAAGGAGATAAGTCCTGGGTGTTCATTGGAAGGACTGATGTTGAAGCTGAAACTCCAATACTTTGGCCCGCTGATGCAAAGAGCAGACTCATTTGAAAAGACCCTGATGCTGGGAAAGATTGAGGGCCAGAGGAGAAGGGGACGACAGAGGATGAGATGGTTGGATGGCATCACCGACTCGATGGACGTGGGTTTGGGTGGACTCTGGGAGTTGGTGATGGACAGGGAGGCCTGGCGTGCTGCAGTTCATGGGGTCGCAAAAAGTCGACATGACTGAGCGACTGAACTAAACTGAATGGTAGGTAAATCAAAGCAATTCGATCCACAGCATCTGAGACAATGACCAAATGATCTCGAGGTCTGTAGCAATGAAACAGATGCAAAATCTGTGAAGGCTATGCTTGGTATATATAATCCGGGAAGTACTAAGGAGTAGTAGCACATGTAGGCATAAAGGACTCTTTCAAACTAGATTCAGAGTACCTTTGTTAATCAGATCTCTTTGAAGGGAACCCTGAATTATGGCTACCAGTCTATACTATGATTCTTCCTCCAAGTCTTTCCCAGAGGAAAGGAGCTATTCACCAGAGTGACCGCGTCCAGAGGAAAGGAAAATAATCAGAATTTCTAGGGTTATTCCATTCTGGCTAGAATTTTAAAAATTCCCTTGGGACACAAAATGACATTGGGGCCTAAAATCAGAGGGGGATATGGAAGTCAGGGAATAAGCAGTCTTGTTTACCTTGCTCATCTTCTAGGAGCCGAGAAAAATGATTGGATTTCATCTGTAAGGAAGGGTCAGTAAAACCTTTTGGCTCATCCCTAAACTGGGTAAACTCTGTGCTTTCTGTCATAATATTAATATATCCTGCCTAAAGGGATTTTTAAAATAAATTTACTTATTTTTAATTGAATGATAATTGCTTTAAAATATTGATTTCATTTCTGCCATACATCAACATGAATTAACCATAGGTATACATCTGTCCCTTCTCTCTTGAACCTTACTCCCACCTCCCACCTTTTCTCATCCTTCTAGGTTTTACAGAGCCACAATTTGAGTTAATGAGTCATACAGCAAATACCCACTGGCTGACTATTTTACATATGGTAGTGTATATGCTTCCATGCGACTCTCTGCATTTGTCTCACCCTCTCCTTGCCTCCTGCCCATATCCAAAATTCTGTTCTCTATGTCTGTATCTCCATTGCTGCCCTCAAATAGGTTCACAAGTACCATCTTTCTAAATTATTCATATGTTCATTAATATATAATGATTTTTTTTCTTTCTGAGTTAGTTCACTCTGTATAATAGGCTCTAGGTTCATCCACCTCATTAAAACTGACTCAAATGCATTCCTTTTTATGGCTGAGTAGTATTAGATTTATATATGTACCACAACATCTTTATCCATTCATCTGTCGATGGGTCTAGGTTGCTTTCATGTCCTAGCTATTGTAAATAGTGCTGCAATGAACATTGGGGTACATGTGTTTTTTCAATTTTGGTTTGCTAAGGTTATATGACTAGAAGTAGTATTGTTGGGTCACATGGTGGTATTTCTGCTTTATTGACTATGCCAAAGCCTTTGACTGTGTGGATCACAAGAAACTGTGGAAAATTCTACAAGAGATGGGAATACCAGACCACCTGACCTGTCTCTTGAGAAACCTGTATGCAGGTCAGGAAACAGCAGTTAGAACTGGGCATGGAGCAACAGACTGGTTCCAAATAGGAAAAGGAGTACATCAAGGCTGTATATTGTCACACTGCTTATTTAATTTATATGCAGAGTACATCATGAGAAACGTTGGGCTGGAAGAAGCACAAGCTGGAATCAAGATTGCTGGGAGAAATATCAATAACCTCAGATATGCAGATGACACCACTCTTATGGCAGAAAGTGAAGAAGAACTAAAGAGTCTCTTGATGAAAATGAAAGAGGAGAGTGAAAAAGTTGGCTTAAACTCAACATTCAGAAAACTAAGATCATGGCATCTTGTCCCATCACTTCATGGCAAATAGATGGGGAAACAGTGGAAATAGTGGCAGACTTTTTTGGGAGGGGCTCCAAAATCACTGCAGATGGTGACTGCAGCCATGAAATTAAAAGACGCACACTACTTGGAAGGAAAGTTATGACCAATCCTGACAGCATACTAAAAAGCAGAGACATTGCTTTGCCAACAAAGTTCCGTCTAGTCAAGGCTACAGTTTTTCCAGTGGTCATGTAGAGATGTGAGAGATGCACTATAAAGAAAGCTGAGGGCTGAAGAATTGATGCTTTTGAACTGCTGTGTTGGAGAAGACTCGAGAGTCCCTTGGACTGCAAGGAGATCCAACCAGTCCATCCTAAAGGAGATCAGTCCTGGATATTCATTGGAAGGACTGATGTTGAAGCTGAAACTCCAATACTTTGGCCGTGTGATGTGAAGAGCTGACTCATTGGAAAAGACCCTGATGCTGGGAAAGATTGAAGGTGGGAGGAGAAGGGGATGACAGAGGATGAGATGGTTGGACAGCATCATCGACTCAATGGATATGAGTTTGAGTAGACTCCAGGAGTTAGTGATGAACAGGGAGGCCTGGTGTGCTGCAGTCCATGGGGTCTCAGAGTCGGACACGATTGAGCAACTGAACTGAACTGATGGTGGTTTTATTCCTAGTTTTTAAAGGAATTTCCATTATGTCTTCTGTAATGGCTGCATCGATTTACATTCCCATAAGCAGTGCAAAGGATTTCCCTTTTCTCCACACTTTCTCCAGCACTTGTTGTTTGTGAATTTTTTGATGATGGCCGTTCTGACTGGTCTGAGATGATATCTCAGTGCAGTTTTGAGTTGCATTTCTCTCATAATGAGCAATGTTGAGCATCTTTTCATGTGTTCATTAGGCATGTCTTTTTTGGAGAAATAGCTGTTTAGGTCTATTGCCCATTTTTTGATTGAGTTGTTTGTTTTGGACATTAATCCTTTTCAGTTGTTTCATTTTCTATTATTTATTTTCTCCCATTCTGAGAGCTTTCTTTTCATCTTGGTAATAGTCTCTTTTGCTGTGCAAAACCCTTTAAGTTTAATTAGGTCCCATTTGAAATTTTTCTATTTATTTCCATTATTCAAGGAGATGGGTCATAGAGGATCTTGCTTTGATTTATGTCATCATGTGTTCTGTCTATGTTTTCCTCTAAGAGTTTTATAGTTTCTGGTCTTATATTTCAGCCTTTAATCCATTTTGAGTTTATCTTTGTGTATGGTGTTAGGAGGTGTCCTAATTTCATTCTTCTACACATAGTTGTAGTTCTCCCATCACCATTACTGAAGATCCTATCTTTGCCCTATTGTATAGTCTTGCCTCTTTTGTCAAAGATAAGTTGCCTGTAGGTATGTGGGTTTATCTCTGGGCTTTTTAAGTTGTTCCATTGGTTTATATTTCTGATTTTGTGCCAGTTCTGTAGTATAGTCTGAACAAAAGAAGGTTGACTCCTACTCTAGCTCCATTCTTTTTTCTCTAGATTGTTTTGACTCTTTAGAGTCTTTTGTGTAGACCTTCTAGAACTAACACCCAAAAAAGATGTCCTTTTCATTATAGGGGACTGGAATGCAAAAGTAGGAAGTCAAGAAACACCTGGCGTAACAGGCAAGTTTGGCCTTGGAGTACAGAATGAAGCAGGGCAAAGGCTAATAGAGTTTTGCCAAGAGAATGCACTGGTAATAGCAAACACCCTATTCCAACAACACAAGAGAAGACTCTACACATGGACATCACCAGATAGTCAATACCAAAATCAGACTGATTATATTCTTTGCAGCCAAAGATGGAGAAGCTCTATACAGTCAGCAAAAACAAGACCGGGAGCTGACTGTGGCTCAGATCATGAACTCCTTATTGCCAAATTCGGACTTAAATTGAAGAAAGTAGGGAAAACCACTAGACCATTCAGGTATGACCTAAATCAAAACCCTTTGATTATACAGTGGAAGTGAGAATTAGATTTAAGGGACTAGATCGGATAGACAGAGTGCCTGATGAACTATGGACGGAGGTTCGTGACACTGTACAGGAGACAGGGATCAAGGCCATCCCCATGGAAAAGAAATGCAAAAAAGCAATATGGCTATCTGAAGAGGCCTTACAAATAGCCATGAAAAGAAGAGAAGCAAAAAGGAAAGATATCCCCATTTGAACGCAGAGTTCCAAAGAATAGCAAGGAGAGATAAGAAAGCCTTCCTTAGCGATCGGTGCAAAGAAATAGAGGAAAACAACAGATTGGGAAAGACTAGAGATCTCTTCAAGAAAATTAGAGATACCAAAGGAACATTTCATGCAAAGATAGGCTCAATAAAGGACAGAAATGGTATGGACCTAACAGAAGCAAAAGATATTAAGAAGAGGTGGCAAGAATACACAGAAGAACTGTACAAAAAGGATCTACACGACCCAGATAATCACGATGGTGTGATCACTCACCTAGAGCCAGACATCCTGGAATGTGAAGTCAAGTGGGCCTTAGAAAGCATCACTACGAAAGCTAGTGGAGGTGATGGAATTCCAGTTGAGCTATTTCAAATCCTCGAAGGTGATGCTGTGAAAGTGCTGCACTCGATATGCCAGCAAAGTTGGAAAACTCAGCAGTGGCCACAGGACTGGAAAAGGTCAGTTTTCGTTCCAATCCCAAAGAAAGGCAATGCCAAAGAATGCTCAAATTACCGCACAATTGCACTCATCTCACATGCTAGTAAAGTAATGCTCAAAATTCTCCAAGCCAGGCTTCAGCAATATGTGAACCATGAACTTCCAGATGTTCAAGCTGGTTTTAGAAAAGGCAGAGGAACCAGAGATCAAATTGCCAATATCCACTGGATCATCGAAAGAGCAAGAGAGTTCCAGAAAAACATCTATTTCTGCTTTATTGACTATGCCAAAGCCTTTGACTGTGTGGATCACAAGAAACTGTGGAAAATTCTGAAAGAGATGGGAATACCAGACCATCTGACCTGTCTCTTGAGAAACCTGTATGAGTGTCAGGAAGCAACAGTTAGAACTGGACATGGAACAACAGACTGGTTCCAAATAGGAAAAGGAGTACATCAAGGCTGTATATTGTCACCCTGCTTATTTAACTTATATGCAGAGTACATCATGAGAAACACTGGGCTGGAAGAAGCACAAGCTGGAATCAAGATTGCCAGGAGAAATATCAATAACCTCAGATATGCGGATGACACCACCCTTATGGCAGAAAGTGAAGAAGAACTAAAGAGCCTCTTGATGAAGGTGAAAGAGGAGAGTGAAAAAGTTGGCTTAAAGCTCAACGTTCAGAAAACTAAGATCATGGCATCTGGTCCCATCACTTCATGGGAAATAGATGGGGAAACAGTGGAAACAGTGTCAGACTTTATTTTTTGGGGCTCCAGAATCACTGCTGATGGTGACTGCAGCCATGAAATTAAAAGATGCTTACTCCTTGGGAGGAAGGTTATGGCCAACCTAGATAGCATATTTAAAAGCCGAGACATTACTTTGCCAACAAAAGTCCATCTAGTCAAAGCTATGGTTTTTCCAGTGGTCATGTATGGATGTGAGAGTTGAATGGTGAAGAAAGCTGAGCGCCGAAGAATTGATGCTTTTGAGCTGTGGTGTTGGAGAAGGCTCTTGAGAGTCCCTTGGACTGCAAGGAGATCCAATCAATCCATCCTAAAAGAGATCAATCCTGGGTGTTCATTGGAAGGACTGATGTTGAAGCTGAAACTCCAATACTTTGGCCACCTCATGCGAAGAGTTGACTCATTGGAAAAGACCGTAATGCTGGGTAGGATTGGGGGCGGGAGGAGAAGGGGACGACAGAGGATGAGATGGTTGGATGGCATCACCAACTCGATGGACATGGGTTTGGGTAGACTCCGGGAGCTGGTGATGGACAGAGAGGCCTGGCGTGCTGCGATTCATGGGGTCGCAAAGAGTCGGACACGACTGAGCGACTGAACTGAACTGAACTGTGTTTTGATACAAATTGTGAAATGTATTGCTCTAGTTCTGTGAAAAAATGCCATTGGTAATTTGATAGAGATTGCATTGAATCTGTACGTTGCATTTGGTGGTATAACCATTTTCACAATATTGATTCTTCAAACCCAGGAGCGTGGAATGTCTCTCCATGTGTTCATGTTGTCTCTAATTTATTTCATCCCTGTCCTGTAGTTTTCTGTATACAGCTCTTTTTTGTCCATAAGTTTGTTCCTAGGGATTTTATTATTTTTGTTTCAATGGTAAGTGGGATTGATTCCTTAATTTCTCTTTTGATGTTTCCTTGTTAGTGCATAGGAATATAAGTGATTTCTGTGCATTTATTTTGTATCCTGCAAATTTATGAAATTTGCTGCTTAGGTCTAGTAACCTTCTGATAGTATCATTAGGGTTTTGCATATACAGTATCATGTCATCTGCCAATAGTGAAAGCTTTATTCTTCCTTTCCAATCTGGATCCCTTTTATATCTTTGCCTTCTCTGATTTCTGTAGCTAAAACTTCCAAAACTGTTGAATAATAGAAGCAAGAGTGGGTACTCTTGTCTTGTTCCTGTTCTCAGAGGAAATGCTTTCAGATTTTCACCATTAAGAATAATATGAGCTGTCGATTTCTTGTATATAGCCATTATTTTCTCAGAAAAAAATGCAGCTGTTTGACCAAAGAGGTTGTGGCTATGACTAGCAGGAAAGAAATCCAATTGTTTTTCCAGGCAACTTGCCGGCTGTCGTGCTTTTCCATTCAGAAGGCAAAACCCCTGCAATTTGCCCAAAGGATCACATTTCCAGCTTCACTTCAAGCTGCTTTATCTGCCTTTTCCGAGAAGTTGAAGAGCACACACAGAGCACGCTGCCCCTTGTCATGGGAAACGAGTTTGGGGAGAGAGCTCTGGGAGCACTGAGCACCCCGCCATTAGGCTACCCTGACAAGGTGAATATGTACTGCATGCTGAGCTCCTAGGCAAGCAGGTACCACCAGCCAGTTTCTCTCAGGAAACACAGTTATTTGACCAAATATGTTGCAGAAAAAGCTAGCATAAACAAATCTAATGGTGTTTCGGCAGCTTTGTACTGCCATCCCTTCACGTTCTGAGTGCAGACACAGTTCAAGTAGCAAAAGAAACCCAACTTTCCAGGTTCACACCTAGAAGTTTCCCCTGCCCTTTCCAAGAGTTTGAAGGACACCCCTAGAGCACACTGCACTAAGTACCAGAAAACTTACCTGGTGGGAGTGCTCTGGCGGTACTGAGTACACGATGGTTGGCTTTTCCTGAACAGGTGAAACTGTGCTGTAAGCTGAGCTCCTAGACAAGTAGGTTCCACCAGCCAGTTTCTCTCAGAAAATGAGATGGTTTGACCAAAGATGTTGCAGCACTGACTAGCAGAAAAGAAATTCAATACTTTTTCCACGCGGCTTTTGGGTTGCCCTCCATCAGCATTCCAAGTGAGAAAACACTGCAATTTGTGATAAGAACCGACTTTCCAGGTTCACACCTAGCAAGTTTCCCTGCCGTTTGCAAGCAGTTGTATAACACACACTTAGAAGCACACTGCAACCTTTCACAAGAGAACTTGTTTGGAAATAGGATCCTTATGGCAAAAGCAATATTTTTACCATATGGATGCTAATTGGTTGCAACCTCTAAGATGCCTGAAAAACACTCTGATTGCTTTGTTCTATCCACTGCAGCATATCTATTGTAGGTCAAGTGAGTTTTTAGAAACATTTCACGGTGCTCACAGCTCTTTGTTACTAGCTCTTCTAGAGAACGTTTAGGCCCAACACTAACTAACTACAATCTCAGTTATGTATTCACCACATGTGGAACATTTTCTGCACGTTTTCTTCATGGAAGTGTTCTGTGTTTCCCATGTGTGTCTTTTTCCTGGTATAAAGAGCAAGAGAGATCCTATTTGTCACTTTGGAAATTAGACTTTGAGAAATATTTTTCCTCTAAAAAAGTTAGATTAGCTGCTCTCTCTAAGCTACCTGAAAAACACTTTGGTTGCTTGTGTTCAGTTCACTGCATCAATAACTTTTGATGGACAATAACTTGATTGATGCAACTTTTGATGCATCAATAACTTTTCAGTTTTTAAATAGAAACTCCTTGTTCTCCTCTGAGAGAACACCTAGGTCTAACTCAGCACTATATCAGATATGTACAAATCTCATGAAGAATATTCCGTGTGTACTGTTTTCTTCATGGAAGTGTTCAGTGTGTCTTAGGTTTGTGTTTTTACTTCTTGGAATTTTCAAGGAAAGATGCTCTTTGTCTCCTTGGAAATTGGGGCCAGTTGGCAAAAGCAGTATTTTCCCCTCTGGAATACAGTTGTGGCCTCTAAGTTGCCAGAGAAACACACTGGCTGCCTTTGTCCTATTCACTGCAGCAATTTCTGTCCGTGGACAAGTGAGTTTTCAGAATAAACAGTGTATTTGCAATGCCTTGCTAGTAACTCTCTAAGAGAAACACCTATGCCTTATGAGGCAGTAGCTCAGTATGCATTTGCCATATGCAAAACTCTTAGTGAACACAAGTTTTTTCATGGAAGGATTCACTGTGTGTCAGGTGTTTGCTTTTACTTGTTGGAAACGGCAGGGAAAGATGCTGCCCTGTGAAAGATAGGTAATTGTGGCCCCTGTGCTGCCTGAAATATTCTCTGGCTGTTTGTGTCTTATTCACTGCAGTAATGTCTCTCATTGAACAAGTGAGTTTTTAGGGGGAAAAAATGGATGCTTGTGATTCTTTGCATGTAGATCTCTAAGAGAACACCTAGACCTTACTAAGTGCATCAGGTATGCATTCAAGTAATGCTTCCAGGTATGCAGTCACAGAAAGGATACTGTGTATCCTTTCAAATACTTCATAATTGAAACCTGCTGTCAAAAGCAGTATTTTTCCATTGTGAAAGCTAGAAATTTGCGGCCTCTAAGTTGCCTGAAAAACATGTTCGTTGCTTGTGTTCATTCATTGCAGCAATGTCTCTGTTTCAGCAAGTGAGTTTTTAGAAGGAAATATGCTGTTTATAGTTCCTAGCTTGGAGCCCTCACATAGAATAACTAGGCCTACCAAGGTAATAACCTGTGTATTCATCACACACAGAGCATTCTGCACACTCAAGATTTTTAATGGAAATGTTTAGTGTGTCTTGGGTGATTGTTTTCACTGATCTGAAACTGCAGGGAAAGAGTCTGTTTTTCACCTTTTAAAATGGTGCCTGCTGATACAAGGAGTATTTCCTCCTGTGAATCTATGTACTTGCAGCATCAAAGCAACTCTGGTTGCTTGTGTTATATTCACTACAACAGTGTCTCATTAAACAAGTGAGTCTTTAGAAGGGTGCTTGCAATTCCTTGCTGGTAGTTCTCTAAGAGAATACCTAGGCACAGAAGGTACTAACTCTGGTATGCATTCACCACATGCAAAACACTCTATGTATACAAGTTTCTCCATGAAAGTGTTCAGTGTGTCTCACATATGTGTTTTTGCTAGTCAGAAACTATAGGAAAGCTGCAGAAAAACACTTGGGCTGTTTATGTTCTATTCAGCTGCATGGTCTCTCGTTGGACAAATGAGTTTTTAGAAATAAACAAGGTTCTTACAATTCCTTGCAATTAGCTCTGTAAGAGAACACCTTGGCCTACTGGGTACTAACCCTGGTGTGCATTCACCACATGCAGAATACTGTGTACACACATGTTTATTCATGGAATGGATCAGTATGTCTCAGATGTGTGTTCTTGCTTCTCAGAAGCTGCTTTTCCCCGTTTTGAAGTCATGCAGTTGGGGCTTCAAAGCTGTCTGAAAAACACTCTGGTTTCTTGTGTTCGATTCTCTTCCACCATGTTTTTGGACAAGTGATTTTTTAGTTTAGAAAGAAATTGAGTTCTTGCAACTCTGTATTAAGAAGCTCTCTGAAAGAAAGCTAAGCCTAACAGGTAGTAACACACACGCATTCACCAGATGGAGAACCCTCGGCATTTACAAGATTCTTCCTTACAGATCAGTGTGGATAAGGCAAGTGTTCAGCTGGTTGGAAGCTGCAGAGCATGTGCTGTTTGTCATCTTAGAAACTAGGGCCTGCTGGCAAAAGCAGTATATTCTTCCTGTGAAAGCTAAGTATGTGAAGTTTCAAAGCTGCTTGAAAAACCCTGGTTGCATGTTTTCTATTCACTGCAGCAATATCACTCTCTGACAAGTGAGAAATAAAGATATTGTTAGCAACTCTTTCCTGATACCTTTCTAAGAGAACTCCTAGTTTTAACCAGGTACTAATTATGTATATTCACTACACAAGGAACACTCCCTACACAAGCTTCTTCATGGAATGGTTCAGTGTGTCTCTGGTGTGTGTTTATTTTATATCCTGTAACTTTACTACTTTCATTGATTAGCTCTTATAGCCTTTGGTGGTCTTTTAGGATTTTCTAAAGCTAAAGACAAAGGAGAAGAGGAAAGGTATACCCATTGGAATGCAGAGTTCCAAAGAAGAGCAAGGAGAGATAAGAAAGACTTGCTCAGTAATCAACGCAAAGAAATAGAAGAAAACAACAGATTGGGAAAGACTAGAGATCTCTTCAAGAAAATTAGAGTTACCAAGGGAACATTTCATGCAAAGAGGTGCACAATAAAGGACAGAAACAGAAGCAGAAGACATTAAGAAGAGGTGGCAAGAATACACAAAAAATCTATACAAAAAAGATCTTCATGACCTAGATAACCATGATGGTGTGATCACTTACCTAGAGCCAGACATCCTTGAATGCGAAGTCAAGTGGGCCTTAGAAAGCATCACTATGAACAAAGCTAGTGGAGGTGATGGAATTCCAGTGGAGCTATTTAAAATCCTAGAGATGATGCTGTGAAAGTGCTGTACTCAATATGCCATCAAATTTGGAAAAATCAGCAGTGGCCACAAGACTGGAGAAGGTCAGTTTTCCTTCCAATCTCAAAGAAAGGCAATGCCAAAAAAATGCTCAATCTACTGCACAATTGCACTCATCTCACACGCTAGCAAAGTAATGCTCAAAATTCTCCAAGTGAGGTTTCAACAGTATGTGAACCAAGAACTGCCACATGTTCAAGCTGGATTTAGAAAAGGCAGAGGAACTAGAGATTAAATTGCCAACATCCGATGGATCATAGAAAAAGGAAGAGAGGTCCAGAGGAACATCTACTTCTGCTTTATTGACTATGCCAAAGCCTTTGACTGTGCGGATCACAGCAAACTGTGGAAAATTGTTAAAGAGATGGGAATACCAGACTGCCTTACCTAACTTCCTCCTGAGGAATCCGTATGCAGGTAAAGAAGCAACAATTAGAACTGGACTTGGAACAATGGACTGGCTCCAAATTGAGAAAGGTGTAAGTCAAAGCTGTATATTGTCACCCTGCCTATTCAAATTATACGCAGAGTACATCCTGCCAAATGCCAGGCTGGATGAAGCACAAGCTGGAAGCAAGATTTCTGGGAGAAATATCGATAACCTCATATATGAAGATGACACCACCCTTATGGCAGAAAGGGAAGAGGAACAAAAGAGACTCTTGATGAAAGTGAAAGAGGAGAGTGAAAAAGCTGGCTTAATACTCAACATTCAGAAAACTAAGATCATGGCATCTGGTCCCATCATTTCATGGCAAATAGATGGGGAAACAATGGAAACAGTGACAGACTTTATTTGGGAGGGCTCCAAAATCACTGCAAATGGTGACTGTAGCCATGAAATTAAAAGATGCTTACTCCTTGGAAGAAAAGCTATGACCAATCTAGACAGCATATTAAAAAGCAGAGACATTACTTTGCTGACAAAGGTCCATCTAGTCAAAGCTATGGTTTTTTCAGTAGCCACGTATGGATGTGAGAGTTGGACCATAAATAAGACTGAGCATTGAAGAACTGATGCTTTTGAACTGTGGTGTTGGAGAAGACTCTTCAGAGTCCCTTGGACTGCAAGGAAATCAAACCAGTCAATCTTAAAGGAAATCAGTCCTGAATATTCATTGGAAGGACTGATGCTGAAGCTGAAGCTCCAATACTTTGGCCACCTGATGCGAAGAACTGATTCATTGAAAAAGACCCTGAAGCTGGGAAAGGTTGAAGACAGGAGGAGAAGGGGATGACAGAGAATGAGATGGTTGGATGGCATCACTGACTCGATGGACATGAACTTGAGCAAGCTCCGGGAGTTGATGATGAACAGGGAAGCCTGGTGTGCTGCAGTCCATGAGGTCACAAAGAGGTGGACATGACTGAGCAACTGACCTGAACTGAACTATAGTATCATGTTATCTGCAAACAATGAATATTTTATTTATCCTCCAATCTGAATTTCTTTTATTTCCTTTTCTTCTCTGAATCCCATAGCTAGGACTTCTAGAACTGTGTTGAATAATAGTTATGAGAGTCAGCACCATTGTCTTGTTCCTGATCTTACAGGAAATATTTTCAGCTTTCCACCACTGAGAATAATGTTCGCTGCCGGTCTGTCATATATGGCCTTTATTATGTTGAGGTAGGATCCTTCTATGCCTATTTTCTGGAAAATTTTTATCATAAATGAGGTTTGAATTCTGTCAAAAGCTTTCTCTACATCTATTGAGATGATCATGTTCTTATCTTTCAATTTGCTAACATGATATATCATATTGATTTGCATATATTGAAGAATCCTTAAATCAGTGGGATAAACCCCACTTGATGATGTATATAATTCTTCTAACGTGTTGTTGGATTCTGTTTGCTAGAACTTTGTTGAGGATTTTTGCCTCTACATTCATCAGTGACATTAATCTAAAATTTTCTTTTTGTGATATCTTTGTCTAGTTTTGGTATCAGGGTGATGGTGGCATCATAGAAAGAGTTTGAGTGTTTTCCTCCCTCTCTAAATTTTAAGAACAGTTTGAGCAGGATAGGTGCTAACTCTTCTCTGAACTTTTGATAGAATCAACTGTGAAGACATCTGGCCCTGGGCTTTTTTTTGTTGGAAGATTTTTTATCACAGTGTCAATTTCACAACTTGTGATTCAGTTCAGTTCAGTCCCTCTGTCGTCTCCGACTCTTTGCAGCCCCATGGACCACAGCATGCCAGGCCTCCCTGTCCATCACCAACTCCCGGAGTTTACTCAAACTCATCTCCATTGAGTCAGTGATGCCATCCAACCATCTCATCCTCTGTCATCCCCTTCTCCTCCTGCCTTCAATCTTTCCCAGCATCCGGGTCTTTTCAAATGAGCAGCTCTTTGCATCGGGTGCCCACAGTATTGGAGTTTCAGCTTCAACATCAGTCCTTCCAATGAACACTCAGGACTGATCTCCTGTAGGATTGACTGGTTGGATCTCCTTGCAGTCCAAGAGACTCTCAAGAGTCATCTCCAACTCCACAGTTCAAAAGCATCAATTCTTCAGCATCCAGCTTCCTTTTGAGTCCAACTCTCATAGTTTGTTTATATTTTCTACTTCTTCTTTGAGTCTTAGAAGGTTGTACTTCACAGAGAATTTATCCATTTTTTTTTCCAGGTTGTCTATTTCATTGTCATACAATTGCTCATAGGAGTCTCTTATGATAATTTGTATTTCTGCATTGTCATTCTTGTTTGTTTCTAATTTTATTGATTTGTCTCTTCTCCTTTCTTTTGATGAGTCTGGCTAATGGTATGTCAATTTTATTTTCTCAAAGAACCAACTTTTAGTTTTATTGATCTTTGCTATTGTTTCCCTCATGTCTTTTTCATTTATTTCTGTCCTGATCTATGTGATTTCTTTCCTTCTACTAATGTTGAGGTTTTCTTGTTGTTTTTCTAGTTGCTTTAAGTGTAATGTTGGTTAGGTTTATAATGTTGATTGGTTTAATATTGGTTGGTTTTTAATTTGATGTTTTTCTCATTACTTGAGGTAGGCTTGTATTGTTATCAACTTTCCTCTTAGCACTGCTTCTAACTGCATCCCATAGGTTTTGAGTTGTCATATTTTCATTGTCATTTGTTTCTAGGTATTTTTTTAATTTCCTCTTTGATTTCTTCAGCGTCCTCTTGGCTATTTAGAAGTGTATTGTTTAGCCTACACGTGTTTCTGTGTTTTACAGACTTTTTCCTGTAATTAATATCTAATGTTGTAGTCAGAAAAAAAAGCTTGATACAATTTCAATTTTCTTAAATTGACCAAGACTTGATTTGTGACCCACAATGTGATCTATCCTGCAGAATGTTCCATGGATACTTGAGGGGAAAGTGTATTATTTTCAGTTTGTATGTGCTCCTAGCTATGCTTATAGACAGCATATACAGGGATCTTTTTGTACCTACTCAGGCATACTTTTTCTTCTGGTTGGAGCATTTAAACTATTTACGTTTAAAGGTAATTATTGGTATCCATGATCCTATTACCATTTACTTAATTGATTTGGGTTTGTTTTGGTAGGCCTTTTCTTTCTCTTGTGCTTCTTATCTAGAGAAGTTCCTTTAGCATTTGTTGTAGAGCTGCTTTTGTGGTGCTGAATTCTCTTAAACTGTTGATTATCTGTAAAGTTTTTGATTTCTCCATCAGTCTGAATGAGATCCTTGCTGGGTAGAGTAATCTTGGTTGTGGGTTTTTGTTTTCCTTTTTTTTCTTGTTTCATCCCTTTAAGTATATCCTGACACTCCCTTCTAGTTTTCAGAGTTTCTGCTGAAAGATCAGTTGTTAACCTTATGAGGATTCCATTATGAGGATGATACTTATTCTTTTTCTCTTGCTGCTTTTAATGTTTATTCTTTGTGTTTAATTTTCATTAGTTTGAATAATATGTGTCTTGGTGTGTTTGTTTTTGGATTTATCCTACACAGGACTCTCTGAGCTTCCTGGACTTAGGTGGCTATTTCCTTTCTCATGTTAGAGAATTTTTTGAATACTCCTCAAGTATTTTCTCATACCCTTTCTTTTTCTTTTTTTTTTTTCTGAGACCCCCTATAATGTGAATGTTGGTGTGCTTATTGTTGTCCCAGAGGTCTCTGAGACTGTCCTCATTTCTTTTCATTCTTTTTTCTTTATCCTGCTCTGCTTCAGTAATTTCCACCATTCTATTTTCCAGCTCATTTATCCATTCTTCCACCTCAGTTATTCTGTTATTGATTCTGTCTGTTGTATTTTTTCTCTAGTAGCTCAGTCGGTAAAGAATCTGTCTGCAGTTCAGGAGACCGGGGTTCAATCCCTGGGTCAAGAAGATCGCCTGGAGAAGGAAATGGCAACCCACTCCAGTATTCTTGCCTGGAAAATCTCATGGGCAGAGGAGCCTGGCAGACTACAGCCCATGGGGTTGCAAGAATTGGACACAACTTAGCAACTAAACCACCACCACTGTATTTTTTATTTCAATTATATTGTTCATTATTAATTGTCTGTTCTCTATTTCCTCCGTGTGTGTGTGCTAAGTCATTTCAGTCATGTCTGACCCTCTGTGACTCTATGGACTGTAGCTTGCCAGTCTCCTCTGTCCATGAGGATTCTCCAGGCAAGAATACAGGAGTGGGTTGCCATTTTCTCCTCCAGAGGATCTTCCTGACCCAGGGGTTGAACCCACGTCCCTTATGTCTCCTGTATTGGCAGGAGTGTTCTTTATCACCAGCACCACCTGGGAAGGCCACAGATGCTTCCCTGGTGGCTCACATGGTAAGGAATCTGCCTGCAGTGTGAGACACCTGAGTTTGATCCCTAGGTTGAGAATATTCCCCTGGAGAAAGGAATGTCTACCCACTTCAGTATTTTTGCCTGGAAATTTTCATGAACAGAGGAGCCTGGCAGGCTACAGTCCATGTGGTCACGAAGAGTCAAACATGACTGAGTGACTAACACTTATTTCCTCTAGCCCTTATTAAATGTTTCTTGTATCTTCTCAATCTGTACCTCCATTATATTCATCTGTTTCTCCATTTTTTCCTCTGCAGTTTTGACTCATCTTTGCTATCATTACTCTGAATCCATCTTCAGGTGGTGGTGGTGGTTTATTCTCTAAATCATGCTGACTCTTGTGATCCCATGGACCATAGCCCGCCAGGCTCTTCTGTCCATAGCATTTTGCAAAGCTTAAGACTAATGGTAAAAGCAATTTTAATCTGACAGGAACCTAAAAAGAAACTCACAAACTCACACTCACAGAAGGAAAAAAAAGAAAGAACAATGAGAAGAACCAAAAAAGAAGAGAGCAGTCGAGCTAGGAATCAAACCCATAAATGAAAACAGATACGAAAAACTAGAGCAGCAAGAATACAAAACCGAAGACATGAGGAAAATAGAATACAATGGAGGATGTTGTAGAAATCGGGGGGAATGAATTTGTTTAAAAATAAAAGCATTAAGAAAGGAAAAAGTAAGTAAAACTAAAAATTAAGGATTAATAAAAGGGAACAATAGAGCAAAATGAAAGAAAACATTTTTATATTAAAGAAGAATATGTTTTTTCATTTTGTTCTATTATATATATATATATATATATATATATGTATGTATGTATGTATATATATAATATAGTAGTATTTAGAAGAATATGGACTTTCCTGGTAGCTCAGATGATAAAGAATCCCTCTGCAATGCAAGAGATGCAAAAGACCCAGGTTCCATCCCTGGGTCATGAAGATCCCCTGGAGAATGGAATGGCTACCCACTCCAGTATTCTTGCCTGGAGAATTCCATGGACAGAGGAACCTGATGGGCTCCAGGGTCACAAAGAGTCAGACACGACTGAGCAACTAATACTTTTTACTTTAAGAGTAATATTATCCTGTGGTGTCAGTTGTTCTCACCACAGTGAGCTCAAGTCAATCTGCCTACCCAGAAAGCCCTCTAATATTTCTAGGAAGATCTCTGGGCCTGCTGTGGGCACTGTAGGGTCTACTCCTACTCAAATCTGACCTTACTCCGGCTTGTCCTTGCTTCCAAAGTCCGCAATTGCCCCAAAGTCCAGTTTCAAGTTAATTGTGGGGATTTAATCCACTGCACCTGCCTTTGCAGGAATGAATTCCCTTCCTCTTCTTTGGTCACACAGCCCCTGGCACTCCGCTCTGGTTTTGGCCCCATCTCTGCTTGTAGACCACCCTCTGGCATCTGATCCCTGCCCAGACAAGAAGACGATGATCTCTTGCTTCCCTGGCAGGCCAAGACTTTCCCCTGAACTCCTCAGATGTATGGTATTAGCCATATTAGAGTATCTTCACAGCGGTTAACCCCAGTCATCTCCCTGGGAAACCTGAGACTTGGCACCCAGCTTTCTTCCGTCACTGTGGCAGGCATGCAAACAAGTGTTTCCAGCTGGGGAGTGCTGGTCAGCAAACATCTCTGTGGTGAATTCTGTTTTGTCTTCTTACCATCTGCTGCTGTATTCCCCTCTGAGGTTCCAAAACTTCCCCCATCCCTGCCTACGAGGAGCTTTCCAAGTGTGTGGAAACGTTTCTTCCTTCATAGCTCCCTCCCCAAGGTGCAGTTTCTTGTCCCAATTTCTTTGTCTCCTTTTTTTCTTATATCTTTTGCCCTACTTAATCCTGTGGAGATTAGCTTGCCTTTTTGGAAGTCTGAGCTCTTCTGCCAGTGTTCAGAAGGTGTTCTGTAGGAGTTGTTCCACATGCAGGTGTGTTTCTTATGTATGTGGGGGAGGAAGCTAATCTCCATGTCTTACTCCACCATCCTGAAACTCTCCGCCAGTACATGTATTCTTAATCTGAACACCCTTGCCTTCCACCTAGTTCTTATTAGCCCTAGATGCTTACAAAATGAATTCTTGGGATATTTAGGCACCCAGGAAGTAAAACAAATATATAATAGATGGGATTATTAGCTTCAATCTTACAGTTAATTTCAGAAGAAGATAACTTCTTTGGTGTCTGCAATTCAGGTTCCATCTACCCCCTCACCAAGTTTCCCTTGAGATTGGGATTTTGCTACATGAGCATAAGTCAGAACTGAAGGACTAGGGGTGGGGACGTCTTAGGATCTAATTCTTCCTGAGCTGGATTAGAATTTAGCTCCCACATTTTTCATGACACATGCTAGTGAGGATGCCTTTTCTACCTCCGTACAGCCTTCTGGTAATGCAAGTGTATCTGTTGTTTCTGCTTCTGATAGGACATTGGAAATGATTCTGGCATTTTTTTTTCTACATTTAAGACCCAGAGACACTCTCTCCACCATTTTCAAGAGGCTTCCTGCTCCCATCCTTTGTAAGCCACCTCACTGAGTGGAACTCCGGAGCTCTGATCAATAACCTCATAAATAACAAGTTGTTTGCAGTTAACTTTTTTCTGATTGCGTTCCTTACCTCAAAAGAGTACCCTCCTTTGGGTTCTGGATTTGGCTGTTGTACAGCACTTAACAATAACGTGTCATTCCCTGATTTAATGTGGGCTAAGTAGGATTGCTTTGGCATCAAACAATTTAATGACACAGGCTTGATAATTTAAGAGCTAGTGAGAAAAAAGATAAAAAAAGAAACTTGTAACATTATTCATACTCTTGTCCCGAGTGGAAATTTTGCAAAAATTTGATGAGAGGAAAGTGAGGGCTTCTATGCTCAGAGCTCAACCTCCACTTATGTGTCTTGGGACCAGAAAAATGAGCTCTACTTGAATCCATTTTATCCCCAGAAGTCCAATATTTTCAGTGTGCAATTTTTCAGAACATGAGGTTCACTCAGGATAACTCGTATCATGTTATAGCAGAAACTTTTATACCAGTGACACAGTCATGCAACACCCGAAAGAACTTTGCTTCTGTGGAACTGTATTAAACTGTTGATTTGAATATGTACGTATTTGTATGTAATCAGTAAATGCCCGGGTTCTGAGGGTGTAAGAAATGAGTTTAACAGATATATATCTATTTTTGTTGTTGTTCAGTTGCCCGGTCATGTCCGACTCTTTGTGACCCCATAGAAAGCAGCACTCCAGGCCTCCCTGTTCCTTACCATCTCTTGAAGTTTTCCAAAGTTCATTCCCTTGCATCGGTGATGCCATCCAACTATCTCATCCTCTGACGACCTCAATCTTCTCATTCTGCCCTAAACCTTTGCCAGCATCAGGGACTTTTCTGATGAGTTCGCTGTTTGCAGCAGATGGCCAAAATACTGGAGTTTCATCTTCAGCATCAGTCCTTCAAATGAGTATTCAGGGTTGATTTCCCTTAAGATTGACCATTTCACCCAAAGATGGGCACAATAAAGAACAGAAATGGTAGATACCTAGTAGATGCTGAAGAGATCAAGAAGAGGTGGAAAGAATACACAGAAGAACTATACAAAAAATAACTTAATGAACTGGATTACTACAGTCAGTCACACTGTTGTTAATAAAGCTAGTGGATGCAATGGAATCCTAGCAGAGCTATTCAAAACTCTAAAGGATGATGCCATCAAGGTGTTGTTTTCAATATTTCAGCAAATCTTGAAGACCCAGCAGTGGCCACAGGACTGGAAAAGGTCAATTCTCATCCCACTTTCCAAGAAGGGTAGGACTAAAGAATGTGCTAACCACCAGACAATTGCACTCATATCTAGTTTTACCTATGTGTATATTTGAAATATTTTAGAAGCCACACTTGGGAGTCTACAAGAATGTCATTCCAAGAGAGGTCTTTGTATTATTCAAGTCTGAGAAACACTATTGTTTGATTGCCATCTCTGTAATCTCCTTAGCTACCAATTCCTTTAGTCCTGTTTTGCTGCATACACTTTTGTGAAAACCTGAGATTTCACAATTTATCAGTTAGCTATTGCCACAATAATCTTCATAGTAACACTATTTACAATAGCCCAGACACAGAAACAACCTAATGTCCATCAACAAATGAATGGATATGTGGTATGTATATACAATGGAATACTACTCAGCCATAAAGGAGAATGAAATAATGCCATTTGCAGCAACATGGGTGGATCTAGAGACTATCATATTAATTGAAATAAGTCATGAAGAGAAATACAAATACCATATGATATCACTCAGGTGTGCAATCTAAAATATGATACAAATGAACTTATCTATGAAACACAGACTCACAGATATAGAGAACAAAACTGTGGTTGGCGAGGGGGTAGAGGTTGAAGAGGGGTTGTACTGGGAGTTTGGAATTCGCTGGTACAAACTATTACACAGAGAATGGATAAACAACAAGGTCCTACACAGGGAACTATATTCTATATCTTGTAATAAATCATATGGAAAAGAACAATGTATATAAATTTACATATATATATATATATATATATATATATATATATATATATATATATATATAATCTCAGTCAGTTCTCAGTTCAGTCACTCAGGCCTCGCTGTCCATCACCAACTCCCAGAGTTTACTCAAACCCATGTCCATTGAGTCGGTGATGCCATCCAACCATCTCATCCTCTGTCATCCCCTTCTCCTCCCACCCTCAATCTTTCCCAGCATCAGGGTCTTTTCCAGTGAGAAAGTTCTTCGCATCAGGTGGCCAAAGTATTGGAGCTTCAGCTTCAGTATCAGTCCTTCCAATGAATATTCAGGACTGATTTCTTTAGGATGGACTGGTTGGATCTCCTTGCATCCAAGGGACTCTCAAGAGTCTTCTCCAACACCACAGTTCAAAAGCCTCAATTCTTTGACACTCAGCTTTCTTTATAGTACAACTCTCACATCCATACGTGACTACTGGAAAAACCATAGCTTTGACTAGACGGACCTTTGTTGGCAAAGTAATGTCTCTGCTTCTTAATATACTGTCTAGATTGCTCATAACTTTTCTTCCAAGGAGCAAGCATCTTATAATTTCATGGCTGCAATCACCATCTACAGTGATTTTAGAGCCCCCAAAAATAAAGTCTGACACTGTTTCCATTGTTTCCCCATCTATTTCCCATGAAGTGATGGGACCAGATGCAATATATATATATATATATATATATATGATACATGCTGTGTTGTTCTTAGTTGTTCAGTCATGTCTGAATCTTTGCAACCCCATGGACTATAGTCCTCTGTTCTCCTCTGTCCATGGGGATTCTCCAGGCAAGAATATTGGAGTGGGTTGCCATGAACTCCTCCAGGGCATCTTCCCAACCTGGGGATCAAACCCAGGTCTCCCACATTGCAGGTGAATTCTTTACCATCTGAGCCATCAGGGAAGCCCAAGAATACTGGAGTGGGTAGCCTATCCCTTCTGCAGGGGATCTTCCCAATCCAAGAATCAAACTCGGATCTCCCATATTGCAGGCAGATTCTTTACCAGCTGAGCTGCCAGGGAAACCTATATATATTATGTATCTATATATAAAATGATTTCAATGTATAGCAGAAATTAACACATTATTATACATCAACTATACTTCAATAATTTTTTTTTTAAGTGCAGCATAGCAAACCACCCCAAAACTTATTTTAAGCAACAGTCACCATTTTTTCTTATAGCTGGCTCTGTTTTTCACTTCAGGTCTATGGATTAAGTACTGTGGTTCAGCTTTACATATTTTTCTCCTTGGACAGTCAATCCAACCAGGCAAAGGTCCAAAAAGGAAAGAGTAGAAGTTTCTTAAGACCTACACTCAAAACTGCCATGTTATTACTTTTGCCTACTTGCCATTAAACAAAACAACCAAGTTCAGAGTCAAGGGATGGGAAAATACATCCTCCCACCTTGAGAGTATGGCAAGGGTATTGTTGCAAGGAGTGATGCAGTAGGGCCAATCATTTAGTCTACCATTGTCAGTGACAGGTCGGGAATCCTGGATACTACCTTTGTTCTGTTTTTGTTAGTAACACCTGAGCAGTTATATTGTGCAAAATATTTACTGAAATAACTTTATGGTTCTGGACAAGCTAGGTGGGATGATACCCTGATTAATAGGACAAAGGTTACATATATGTCTAGCCAAGAAGAATGAGTAACTTCTATCAGTGAGACTATAAGAATAGCAACATATTAGGAACTAAAACCAAATCATCCATGCTCTGAAATCAGTTTCTTAAATTTCTGTTAAATATAGTCTTTATCATTATACATGTATACATACAAATACATGTATACATACAAATACACTGAAGTTCACAATAGTATACAAGACACTTTGTTCTTGTAAATGTTTAATTGTACATTATTTGCATGACTCGTGCTCATTTCTATTCTGTATCACAAAGTCTTGCATGACAGAATTGTTCA
The DNA here is from genome assembly GCF_054371585.1 of Giraffa tippelskirchi. NCBI lineage: Eukaryota > Metazoa > Chordata > Mammalia > Artiodactyla > Giraffidae > Giraffa > Giraffa tippelskirchi. The sequence continues at coordinate 60,917,712 of NC_137286.1, read as the reverse complement.
CTATTTTTGTTTATATGATAGAAAGTAAATGTTACAAATTTATTCCATCTTCATGATTACAGACATTACAGGGCAAGATGGGTAAACAAGGCTAATAAAGTATTCTCTTTTCTTCTGTTTAACCAGATGCAGCATTTTGACATTCTTATGATATGCAGGTTGTCTTAACTCACTGACGACTCATTGACTTATTCTGAAAGCCAGCAACAGCAAATCTTTACAATGTGAGATCTTCCTCCATATCTACGCCAAGTATCTTAACTCCTGAACCACACTATGATGTCAGAAATGATATTCACTGAAACATTCTTGAAGCTTTCACATTTTTATCTGACACCTCTTCCTAAGGCAGGGAGCTGTCTGACAAAGACTGTTTTCCTTTAATTTAATTTATTAATTGTTGGCTGTGCTGGATCTTTCCTGCTGCATGGGCTTTTCTCTAGTTGTGCCAAGTCGGGTCTGCTCTCTTGTTAGAACACAGGCTATCAGGCTAACAGGCTTCTGCAGTGGCAGCTCCCAGGCTCCAGAGCACAGGCTCAATAGTTGTGGTGCATGGGCTTAGCTGCTCTGAAGCATGATCCCTCCCGGATGAGGGATCAAACCCGTGTCTCCTACATTGGCAGGTGGATTCCTCATTACTGAGCAACTAGGGAAGTCCAAGGCTATCTACTTAGCTAACCCAAGCCACCAGTAATCTTAACCATTAAGTTAATATATAAAAATAAACTGCTCTTAATAAATGTAATATTGCCCACCATATTAGTAAGTAGTGTCACTATCATCAGTGGTTGCAGCCAAGCAGCCACCACCAAAGGTGTGCTAGTGAGCTGGTGAATCCTCTGGGAACTCAGGAAGGAAGCAAAGAATAACTGCCAGCTAGCAGCCGTCAGACTGCAGCCACTTCCTAAGGTCAGCCCTGAGTTTCCTCAGGATGTGAAAACACGCAATATTGACCCCACATAGCTGAGGTGCCTGTCAAAGGAAGGATTTCAGTGAGCCCAGACTCTTGCATTTTCCCATATATGGAAAGGAACTAAATTCCTTAACTTGGGATTCTGGTTTTCTTTAATTAACCAGAATCTTTTGTTGTCCTGCCCTTTGTCATAAACTCCTATATCCTATGTATCCAGCTTCCTCTTCATCTCCTCAGAGCAGTTCTCTCAGGGACACTTGAGATGTTGCCTCACGGACTTGAAGTCCTAAAAATTCCCACTGAATAAAACATAATTCTCAATTTTCAGGTTGTGAATACATTTTTAGTGGACACTCCCAAACATTGACTGAAGCTGTTGTGCCAGATCCCTTTTCAGAACACTAATTGCCTGAAGGAGAAATCATAACCAGCTGCTTCCACGAACAGTGACCCTCCCCCCAATACAGTGTACCTAATGTCCAGAGTATAACCAAAAAATTCAGCTAGCCCTAGTCATTCTGAGTGGTTCATTGGTATTTACATATGAGTAAACATTAAGCTGATCCCAGACCAAGTATTACATCTGCAATCCCAAGAAGTCATTCAATTTTAACACACTGAGTTCCTGCAAGATGCCAGAGCAAGTGAGAATTCACCTCCAAGCAAAGAGTTCATCATCTTTTACAGATAATAACTTTGGATTCACACAGCAGTAGCTTGTATTAAGCAGCAACTGAAAGTGAGAACTTAGTTCCCTGACTGAGAATCAAACCCTGGTTGCCTGGGTGGAAGCCAGGAATCCAAACTACTAGACCACAGGGGTAAGTGGCTAGAATCTAAGTCCCTAGTCTTTGTCTACCTTGTAAGAAAAAATCAGACAAGGAGTCAGAAGCTATAGAAGCAACGAAATTATTAGAAAAGCAGAGTATATGTGGAAAGACGCATGGGCAAGCAGTTGCTAGAGTTGTGCATTTGGCAAGTTTAAATCCCGTATAAGAGGACAGTCTTCTGGGTCTTTGTCTTCTTCTTGGCCAGTCATCTTGCTTTGACCCCCTCCCCCACTGGCTAATTTATCTTAGGGCCATCCCCTGGGTGGGGATGCAGCCCTTAGTCAAGGTGGATTTTATGAGTGGGGGATAGCAAGATTTATATTGGTCTGGCACCCCTGCCTCTGTAGTTGTTGCAGGGAAGGGCCAATTTTGACTCCATGATGAACCTATTTAACCATAACCTTTGCTTTTCATTGCTTTTGTTGTTATATGAGTGTGCTGGTCGCTCAGTCGTGTCCACCTCTTTGCAACCCCATGGACTGTAGCCCACTAGCCTCCTCTGTCCATGTAATTCTCCAGGCAAGTGCACTGGAGAGGGTTGCCATTCCCTTCTCCAGGGGATCTTCCTGACTCAGGGATCAAACCCCAGTCTCCTACATTGCAGGCAGATTCTCTACCACCTGAGGCACAGGAAAGCCCACTTTTGTTATTGTAATAATACATGATGAGCTGCCTCAGGAAACCCTGCCCCTCTACCTGAAGAGATTAACACTTAGGCAGGTAGTCCAAGGCTCTTTAAGGAGGAGGTGAGCATTCTTGATCATGCTTTCCTTAACCCTTGTGCAACAATGTATCTTGCCCAAGAACTGGCCTTTGCAGGTCAGGAAGCAACAGTTAGAACTGGACATGGAACAACAGACTGGTTCCAAATAGGAAAAGGAGTACGTCAAGACTGTATATTGTCACCCTGCTAATTTAACTTATATGCAGAGTACATCATGAGAAACGCTGGGCTGGAAGAAACACAAGCTGGAATCAAGATTGCCGGGAGAAATATCAATAACCTCAGATATGCGGGTGACACCAAACTTATGGCAGAAAGTGAAGAAGAACTAAAGAGCCTCTTGATGAAGGTGAAAGAGGAGAGTGAAAAAGTTGGCTTAAAGCTCAACGTTCAGAAAACTAAGATCATGGCATCTGGTCCCATCACTCCATGGGAAATAGATGGGGAAACAGTGGAAACAGTGTCAGACTTTACTTTTTTGGGCTCCAGAATCACTGCTGATGGTGACTGCAGCCATGAAATTAAAAGACGCTTACTACTTGGAAGGAAGGTTATGGCCAACCTAGATAGCATGTTTAAAAGCAGAGACATTACTTTGCCAACAAAAGTCCGTCTAGTCAAGGCTATGGTTTTTCCAGTGGTCATGTATGGATGTGAGAGTTGGACGGTGAAGAAAGCTGAGCGCCGAAGAATTGATGCTTTTGAACTGTAGTGTTGGAGAAGACTCTTGAGAGTCCCTTGGACTGCAAGGAGATCCAATCAATCCATCCTAAAAGAGATCAATCCTGGGTGTTCATTGGAAGGTCTGATGTTGAAGTTGAAACTCCAATACTTTGGCCACCTCATGTGAGGGGTTGACTCATTGGAAAAGACCCTGATGCTGGGTAGGATTGGGGGCGGAGGGCGGGAGGAGAAGGGGACGACAGAGGATGAGATGGTTGGATGGCATTACCGACTCGATGGACATGGGTTTGGGTAGACTCCGGGAGTTGGCGGACAGAGAGGCCTGGCATGCTGCATTTCATGGGGTCGCAAAGAGTCGGACACAACTGAGCGACTGAACTGAAATGAACTGAACTGAACTGAATCTTGTACTGAAGTTATCACAGGATATATGCCTTGGGAAAGGGTCCAGTGGAACTTGTACAACTTTGATGTATTCTTCTTATCTATTCTCAGCAGCCAGTTGAAAATATAATGCCCTGCAGAAAACAGCGAGGTGGTACTCTTTTACCCCCTTCTGATATCTATGTCAGAAGCTTTCTCTGTCCTGTCACTTTAAATAAAACTTGTGTTGCACAAAGCTCTGATTGACTGAGAGCTTGTCTTTTGGGTCCTGGAGCAAAATTTTCTGTTTCAGAGACCACGAATACTGGCACCGTTCACTGTAAGTTATCAACAACCCATCCCCAATGGCCTACCTCAGGTATCCCTGCTCTTCCACCTGTTTTTGTTCAGTTGCTCAGTCACATATGACTCTTTGTAACCCCATGGACTGTAGCATGCTGAGCTCTCCTGTCCTTCACAATCTCCTGTAGCTTACTCAAACTCATGTTCATTGAGTCAGTGAAGCCATCCAACCATCTCATCCAGTGTCACCCCTTCTCCTCCTGTCTTCAATCTTTCCCAGCATCAGGGTCTTTTCCAATGAGTTGGCTCTTTTCATCAGGTGGTCAAAGAAATGGAGCTTCAGCATCAATCCTTCCAATGAATCTTCAGGGTTGATTTTCTTTAGGATTGACTGGTTTGATCTCCTTGCAGTCCAAGGGACTCTCAAGAATCTTCTCCAGCCCCACAGTTAGAAAGCATCAATTCTTCAGCAAGCAGCCTTCTTTATGGTTTAAGACTCACATCTGTACACAACTACTGGAAAAACCATAGCTTTGACTATATGGACCTTTTCCAGCAAAGTGATGTCTCTGTTTTTTAATACGTTGTCTACGTTTGTCATAGCTTTTCTTCCAAGGAGCAAGCGTCTTTTAATTTCATGGCTGCAGTCACCATTCACAGTGATTTTGGAGCCCAAGAAAATAAAGTCTGTCACTGTTTCCATTGTTTCCATATCTGTTGGCCATGAAGTGATGGGACTGGATGCCATGATCTTAGTTTCTTTGAATGTTGAGTTTTAAGCTGGCTTTTTCACTCTCTTCTTTCACTTTCATCAAGAGGCTCTTTAGTCCCTTTCCGCTTTCTGCCATAAGGGTGGTATCATCTGTGTATCTGAGGTTATTGATATTTCTTCCAGAAATCTTGATTCCAGCTTGTGCTTCATCCAGCCTGGCATTTCACATGATGTGCACTTCATATAAATTAAATAAGCAAGGTGGCAATACTTGGCCTTGATGTACTCTTTTCCCAATCTGGAACCAGTCCATTGTTCCATGTCCAGTTCTGTTTCTTCCTGACCTGCATACAGGTTTCTCAGGAGGCAGGTAAGGTGGTCTGATATTCCCATTTCTTTAAGAATTTTCCACAGTTTGTTATGATCTACAGAGTCAAAGGTTTTGTCATATTCAATGAAGCAAAAGTTTTTCTGGAATTCTCTAGCTTTTTCTATGATCCAACGGTTGTTGGCAATTTGATCTCTGGTTCCTCTGCCTTTTCTAAGAACATCTGGAAGTTCTCAGTTCACACACTATTAAAGCCTAGCTTGAAGTATTTTGAGTTATTACCTTGATAGCATGTGAGATGAGTGCAATTGTGTGGTAGTTTGAGCATTCTTTGGCATTGCCCTTCTTTGCGACTGGAATGAAAACTGACCTTTTCCAGTCCTGTGGCCACTTCTGAGTCTTCCAAATTTGTTGGCATGTTAAGTGCAGCACTTTAATGGCATCAACTTTTAGGATTTGAAGTAGCTCAGCTGAAATTCCATCACCTCTACTAGCTTTGTTCATAGTGATGCTTCCTTCCAAAGGCCCACTTGACTTCACATTCCAGGATGTCTGGCTCTAGGTGAGTGATCACACCGTCGCAATTATCTGGGTCTTGAAGATCTTTTTTGTATAGTTCTGTGTATTCTTGCCACATCTTCTTGATATCTTCTGCTTCTGTTAGATCCATACCGTTTCTGTCCTTTATTGTGCCCATCTGTGCATGAAATGTTTCCTGGTATCTCTAATTTTCTTGAAGAGCTCTCTAGTCTTTCCCATTCTATTGTTTTCCTCTATTTCTTTGCATTGATCTCTGAGGAAGGTTTTGTTATCTCTCCTTGCTATTCTTTGGAAATCTGCATTCAAATGGGTTTATCTTTCCTTTTTCCTTTTGCCTTTTGCTTCTCTTCTTTTCTCAGCTATTTGTAAGGCCTCGTCAGACAACCATTTTGCCTGTTGGCCTTTCTTTTTCTTGGGGATGGTTTTGATCACTGCCTCCTGTACAACGTTATGAACCTCTGTCCATAGTTCTTCAGGCACTCTATCAGATCTAATCCTTTGAATCTATTTATCACTTCCACTGTATAATCATAAGGAATTTGATTTAGGTCATACCTGAATGACCTAGTGGTTTTCCCTACTTTCTTCAATTTAAGTCTGAATTTTGCATGATCTGAGCCACAGTTAGTTCCTGGTCTTGTTTTTGCTCTCTGTATAGAGCTTCTCCATCTTTGGCTGCAAAGAATATAATCAATCTGATTTAGATAATGACCATCTGGTGATGTCTCTGTGTTGAGTCATCTCTTATGTTGTTGGAAGAGGGTGTTTGCTATGACCAGTGCGTTTTCTTGGCAAAACCCTGTTAGCCTTCACTCTGCTTCAGTTTGTACTCCAAGGCCAAATTTGCCTGTTATGCCAGTTATTTCTTAACTTCCTACTTTTGTATTCCAGTACTCCATGATGTAAAGGACATATTTTTTGGTGTTAGTTCTAGAACACCTTGTAGATCTTCACAGAACCATTCAACTTCAGCTTCTTCTCCATTTGTGACTGAAGCATAGACTTGGATTACTTTGATACTGACTGACTTCCCTTGGAAAAGAACCGAGATCATTCTGTTGTTTTGAAATTGCACCCAAGTAACTGCATCTTGGACTCTTTTGTTAACAATGAGGGCTAGTCCATTTCATATAAGGTATTCTTGCTCACAGTAATAGATATAATGGTCACCTGAATTAAATTCACCTATTCTGGTCCATTTTAGTTCACTGATTCTTAAAATGCCAATGTTCACTCTTGCCATCTGTTGTTTGACCGCTTCCAATTTACCTTGATTCATGGACCTAACATTCCAGGATCTTATGCAATATTTTTCTTTATAGCATTGGACTTTACTTTCACCACCAGACACATTCACATCTGGGTGCTGTTTCCACTTTGGCTCAGCCCCTTCATTCCTTCTGGAGCTGTTTCTCTACTCTTCTCCAGTAGCATATTGGGAACCTACTGACCTGGGGAGTTCATCTGTCAGTGTTATATCTTTTTGCCTTTTCATATTGTTCATGGGGTTCTCAAGGCAAGAATGCTGAAGTGGTTTGTCATTCCCTTCTCCAGTGGACCACGTTTTGTCAGAACTCTCCACCATGACCTGTCTGTCTTGGGGGGTCTTACCCGGCTCAGCTCATAGTTTCATTGAGTTACACAAGGTTGTGATCCATGAGATCAGCCTGGTTAGTTTTCATTGATTGTGGTTTTCTCTGCCTGTAAGAGATTAAAACTTTCCCTCCTTAGGGTTGGCCATTCCAGGAGATATTTGCAAGATAAGGTCTTTACTTCCTCAGCTCCTCCCCCTCTCTGTTCTATAAAAGAACTTAGCATACAGACCCCCCATCCTCCCATGATGGTTATTCTTCTGGGTAAGGTGAAAGTGTGAACAGGGGGGCAGTTGTAAATGTCAAGCCTGAAGACCATCTATCTCCTGCTTCAATAAGAGGAGAAACATCAAGGACAGGGGGAATAAAATTCCTCCTTCTGTTGTAGGAAGGGGGACCCCCTCCAGGGCCGCAAAAGTGGACTCTTGTCTAACCAGAAAAGAATTGTCTAAAAAAAGAAAAAAAAAAATTGTCTGAGGAGACATGTGCTGACAAAGGAAGAGACTTTATTGGAATGGGCACCCGGGTGGAGAGCAGCAGGGTAAGGGAACCCAGGAGAACTACTCTGCCACGTGGCTTGCAGTCTCAGGTTTTATGGTGATGGGATTCATTTCCAGGTTGTCTTTGGCCAATCATACTGACTTGGAGTCCTTCCCGGTGGCACACACATTGCTCAGCCAAGATGGATGCCAGCAACAAAGATTCTGTGAGGTGTTTGGACACGTGGTATCTCCTTTTGACCTTTCCCCAGCTCCTCTGGTTGGTGGTGGCTTATTAGTTCCACGTTCCTTACCAGGACCTCCTGTCAAAAAACAATCCATGCGAATGGCTACTATGGTGCCTGACCAGGGTGGGCGGTTTCAGCCAGTGTGCTTCCCCTAACAACGCCTCCCTGAGAGACTTCAAACTCAAGATACTTCTTGAGAATTGGGGCAGGGGTCTCTTTCTTCTGTAACTTTTTCCTGCTGTGCATGGGTGTAGTCCTGCCTAGCAGAGCAGAAGTCTCTCTCTACCTGATCTAAGTTGAGGTGTTCTGTATCTGAAACCAGCTTAAACCCTTGCAGTAACATCAGTTTGGCTTGGAACTTTTGGAGCCTGCTGGAGATAAACTTTATAAGGTGTTGGACTACACAGGGGCCAAATAGGAGGCCTAATAAGATAGTTATCACTGGACCCAGAGATGGCAGGAGCTAAGAAGGGAAGGAAGGAGAACTCCATACACCTGTTGAGCTCATATCCAAGATCTCTGTGGCCTGTTCCAAAAGCCCCTTGATATCTTCTTGAACCTGCCCAGACTGGTAATAATAAAAACAGCATTCTTCCTTTAGATAGAGGTGAGTGCCACTCTGCCCTGCAGTCAGTAAATCTAGAGCCCAGCGATTTTGTAGGACTACTGTGGCTAGGGACTCTAACCAGGATTGTAAACGTTGGAGGGTCCTCACAGCTTTTTCTATGGACACAGCAGTGTTGGTAGAAAGCTGCTGAAATTTATATAAAGAAGTTCCCCCAGTGGCACCTCCTGTCAAACCGGAAGTCAGCCCTAATGCCAGAAAAAGGGGGGTAAGTACCACCGAACAACATCACCTCTAGTGGGTATATACTGGTAGAGGCAAGGAGGTATTACTCCAGGCCAGATCTATGTACAGCATGACATAACCTGGGGATCAAGTTCCTGCCCAAAAACGTGGCAGGGATAAACAAGCTTTATGCCCACATATGAACCATGACTGGGTTCAAGCTGGGCAACAAAACAAGCTTACCAAAGGGGGCAGAATTTCCATCTGCCTTACAACTGGAACAAGGGCAGTCCTTTAGCAGCTGGGAGAACACCATCACCCCACTTGCTGCAAAACCACAGCAGCGAGGGCATTTAGGAAGGGATTCAAGTGTTGTGAGGCATCCTGGGATCTGTCCTCGAGGTAGAGAGTATTTCGTTTAGGTTCTCACCAGAGGGTTATGTTTTCAGGGGTGGGGACTCCCACAAGGGAATAACAGGGGTTGGAGTTGCCTGTCCGATTTAGAAACTAGGATGATCAGGTGTGGTTTTTGGTCGTTCAGAACAGAACATGGATTTTTGAGACTGGTTAATGGCAACTGAGGAGAGCCTCATGCTCGGGGATAGGTACAGCGTGTCAGTTCTGCCAGAACTTCTAGTTCCCGGGCTTTGGGCTAAATCATAATACCCTAGAGCAATTCCTAGATCCCGGTTTTCTCCATCAGTTCTGACACTGAAGGTTACCCCACATTGTGAGTTGTCCAGATTTCCCACAGACACCCCTATTGGGGAGTCACTTTTGAGACAAATAGAGAAGGTCACTTGGGGAATGTTAGTTAGAGAAAATAAGGGCCTGAGTGGGATTGCAGATGCTATCATGGGAGTAAATAAAGACAGCTGTTGCTGATACCAAGGCATGAAGTTTTTCTCCCCTTTTACCCAAAAGGCCATGCCATGCCCAGACAGGGTACATTGGGTGATAGCATGTAGCTGGGCTGGAAGGGTGGACCATTGATACCCTGGGATAGGTTGGACATATCCTCAATTTCTGCTGCTAATGCAGATTCAGCAAGGGGTGGTTACAATGAGTCAGGAAGCAGTGTGGTTTTCAAGCGTATATGCATCATTTTTTTTTTAATTTATTTATTTTAGTTGGAGGCTAATTACTTTACAATATTGTAGTGATTTTTGCCATGCATTGATATGAATCAGCCATGGGTTTACATCTGTTCCCCTTCTTAAACCACCCTCCCACCACGTATATGCATCATTAAGGGAGAAGTTCATAGTTGTGCAGAAAGCCATGATAAGGAAGAGGAGAAACATCATAAGATGCATTGACTTACCTGATGGAGATTTGGTGGTGTTGCACCTGAACAACAGTCCTCAATGTTCACAGGAATAGTTGTCCTCTGCTTTTGGAGTCTCAGTCCCCATCTCCCCCTCCTGTAGGGCCATAGGGTTTTATTCTAGACTTGTGGACCCAAGCAGATAGACCCTTCACTTTTACAGGAGCTGAGGTTACTAGGACAACCCAATATGGCCCTGTCCAATTCTCAGACATCTGGCTTGGACTCCCCTTCTCTTGCCAGGTCTTTACTAATACTTGGTCCCCCAGCTCTACTTGGAGGTTTTTTAAGTCCTCCTGTGGTCTAGGAAGGACCTGTTCTCCATATCGCAGTTCTTGTTGAAACCTTCCCAGGTCAATTGTATGTTTTAGGAGTTCATTGGTGTCCTCATCAAAAAAACAAAAATCAAAAGTTAAGAATGGATGTCTATACATCATTTCAAAAGGGCTTAATTGTGGCCATTTGGGGGCTGCAGTTACCTTCATGAGGGCTATGGGTAGCATATGGATCCATTTGTTATGTGTTTCTTGACATAGTGTAGCCATAGCCCTTTTAAGAGTCTGGTTGGCTCTCTTCACCTTCCCTGAGAGGAGGGCATGGCAATCCACTCCAGTATTCTTGCCTGGAGAATCCTCATGGGCAGAGGAGCCTGATGGACTACAGTCCATGGGGTCACAAAGAGTTGGACATGACTGGGTGACTAAGCACAGCATACCTTCCCTGAGGCTTGAGGCTGCCACAATGTGTGGAGGTGATATTTGATTCCTAAGCATATGGCCAGGTTCTGGGATATCGTGGCTGTAAGTGAGGGCCCATTGTTGCTCTGAAGTGATCGAGGCAGCCCAAAGGTAGGCACTATCTCCTTTAGCAGAGCTTTACAAACTTCTGTAGCTCTCTCTGTCCTAGTAGAGAATGCGTCAATCCATCCTGTGAATGTGTCATTAAAGACTAGCAAATAAGAGAACCTATGACCTAAATCAAACCCCTTACAATTATACAGAGAAAATGACAAATAGATTCAAGGGATTAGATCTGATAGACAGAGTGTCTGAAGAATTATGGACGGAGGTTAGTGATATTGTACAGGAGGCAGTGATCAAGACAATCCCCAAGAAAAAGAAATGGAAAAAAGGCAAAATGGTGGTCAGAGGAGGCCTTACAAATAGCTGAGAAAAGAAGTGAAAGACAAAGGAGAAAAGGAACGATATACCCATTGGAATGCAGAGTTCCAAAGAATAGCAAGGAGAGATAACAAAGCCTTCCCCAGTGATCAGTGCAAAGAAATAGAGAAAAACAATAGAATGGAAAAGACTAGAGATCTCTTCAAGAAAATTAGAGATACCAAGGGAACATTTCATGCAAAGACGGGCACAATAAAGGACAGAAATGGTATGGATCTAACAGAAGCAGAAGATACTAAGAAGACGTGGCAAGAATACACAGAAGAACTATACAAAAAAGATCTTCAAGACCCAGATAATCGCGACGGTGTGATCACTCACCTAGAGCCAGACATCCTGGAATGTGAAATCAAGGGGACCTTTGGAAGGAAGCATCACTATGAACAAAGCTAGTGGAGGTGCTGGAACTCCAGTGGAGCTATTTAAAATCCTAAAGATGATGTTGTGAAAGTGCTATACTCAGTATGCCAGCAAATTTAGAAAACTCAGCAGTGGCCACAAGACTGGAAAAGGTCAGTTTTCATTTCAATCCCAAAGAAAGGCAATGCCAAAGAATGCTCAAACTACTGCACAATTGTATCTCACATGCTAGCAAAGTAATACTCAAAATTCTCCAAGCCAGGCTTCAACAGTACATGAACTGTGAACTTCCAGATGTTCAAGCTGGATTTAGAAAAGGCAGAGGAACCAGAGATCAAATTGCCAACATCCTTTGCATCATTGAAAAAGCAAGAGCATTCCAGAAAAACATCTACTTCTGCTTTATTGACTATGCCAAAGCCTTTGACTATGTGTATCACAACAAACTGTGGAAAATTCTTCAAGAGATGGGAATACCAGACCACCTGACATGGCTCCTGAGAAATCAGTATGCAGGTCAAGAAGCAATAGTTAGAACTGGACATGGAACAACAGACTGGTTCCAAATCGGGAAAGGACTATATCAAGGCTATATATGGTCACCCTGCTTGTTTAACTTATATGTAGGGTACGTCATGCGAAATGTCAGGCTTGATAAAGCACAAGCTGGAATCAAGATCGCTGGGAGAAATATCAATAACCTCAGATATGCAGATGACACCACCCTTATGGCAGAAAGCAATAAAGAACTAAAGAGCCTCTTGATGAAAATGAAAGAGGAGAGTGAACAAGTTCGCTTAAAACTCAACATTCAGAAAACTAAGATAATGGCATCTGGTCCCATCACTTCACAGCAAATAGATGGGGAAACAGTGGAAACAGTGACAGACTTTATTTTGGGGGGCTCCAAAATCACTGCTGATAGTGACTGCAGCCATGAAATTAAAAGACACTTACTCCTTGGAAGAAAAGCTATGACCAACCTAGACAGCGTATTAAAAAGCAGAGACATTATTTTGCCAACAAAGGCCCATCTAGTCAAAGCTATGGTTTTTCCAGTAGTCGTGTATGGATGTGAGAGTTGGACTATGAAGAAAGCTGAGTGCCGAAGAATTGATGCTTTTGAACTGTGGTGTTGAAGAAGACTCTTCAGAGTCCCTCTGACAGCAAGGAGATCCAACCAGTCCATCTTAAAGGAAATCAGTCCTGAATATTCATTGGAAGGACTGATGCTGAAGCTGAAACTCCAATACTTTGGCCACCTGATGTGAAGAACTGACTCGTTTGAAAAGACCCTGGATGCTGGGGAATATCGAAGGTGGGAAGAGAAGGGGATGACACAGGATGAGATGGTTGGATGGCATCACCTACTCTATGGACATGAATTTGAGTAAATGCCGGGAGTTGGTGATGGACAGGGAGGCCTGCCGTGCTGTAGTCCCTGGGGTCGCAAAGAGTCGGACATGATTGAGTGACTGAATTGAACTGAACAGGCAGATGGGATTCGTTTCCAGGTTGTCTTTGGCCAATTATTCTGATTCAGAGTCCTTCCTGGTGGCACTCGCATTGCTCAGCCAAGATGGATGGCAGCAACAAGGATTCTGGGAGGTCTTCTGGTTGGTGGTGGCTTATTAGTTCCATGTTCCTTACCAGGATCTCCGGTCATAAAACAACTCATGCAAATGGTGGCTACGGTGCCTGGCCAGGGTTGGCAGTTTCAGTCAGTGTGCTTCCCCTAACACTTCTAAAGGCAAATCAATGGGTCTTCACAGTCTTAATCGACAAAATCCAGAGTCCTCAATTTCCTAGTTTTCTCCAGAAGCCCATTTCTCCTCTTCTACTGCCCTCTGACACACGCCTGAAAATGTCATTCTGTGGGTCCAGGTTCAAGTCCCTTGAGAAACTGCTAGGGAAACCAGCGCTGGAATCCCCCAAGGATACCCCAGGCTCATGTCTGTGCTCGCCAAGGTGGCAGAGCACTCTGAATCAGTCATCACCTGTTCATTATTTTCTCTCCCTAAGCCTCAACCCTTCTGAGACACAACAAGTATTTTCACTTTAAATCCTCCTCCAAAAAAGGCTCAAGGTCAAATTCCATAGAGGGTGGTTAAGGTAGGGCTCCAAGAGAGGAGTGGAAGCCTGTGGAGGAGGGCATCGCAGGCAGAGAAAAGACAGGACATTATTAGAAATAATTGTGATGTCTTACAATACTTAGTAATTACTGATTCAAGGCATGTTGGCGCCATTGTTAACGCTAATTCTTTCCCAAGAGGTTTTGATTCTGGAGGAGAGAATGGCGGGGAGTCAGCGGGGACTTTCCCAGCTCTGAAAGGTAACAGAGGCAGCCTAAGGGGAAGGCTGGAACCCGCAATAGCCGGGAGCTGCCAATCTGCGAAGTCCCAGTTGCTTAAGGTGCCAGCGAGCAAGGGCGTGGACGCAAATCCTGTTTGCCCAGGGCAACGTCTCGAGACCTCGGTGTCCAATCAGTACGAGAGTAAACATCCGACGCGGCGCAGGCGGTGAGGCGCCCCTCAGGTTCCCGGTGCCGCCCCGGAGGGCGCAGCCCGCCTCGGCCACGCCCTCGCGGCGACGGCCGGCTCGCCACCCGATTGGCCGGGAGGCCGGAAAGCCGGCCCCGGGCGCCACGTGTACTAGGGGCCCGCCGGAAGGCGAAGGCGAGCGCTGACTCGGCGGAGGTGTGCGGCGCGGGGCCGCTCTGGGCTGCGTCGGCCATGGAGCGGGACGGGGATCAGCTGTCCGCGCGGCCCGCCCTGGAGACCGAGGGGCTGCGTTTCCTTCACGTCACGGGTGAGTGGGCGCGCGCCGCGCGCCGCGGGCCGCGGGGCCGCGCCGCCACCGCCGGCCGGCCGCCATGTTCAGTGAGTAGTCCTCCACAGCGCTGTGGGCCGGGCCGGCAGGCGGCCGGACGCGGCGGTGCCCGCAGGCCTGGGCGGCCGGCCGAAGGCGCGCGCGGAGGCTCAGCCGGAGCCCGGCTTCCCTGGGCTTTGCAGGCAGCCCTTGTTTGCGCGAGTCCTTTACCTTGCGCGACGCAGGCGGCACAAGCCCTTCCGGGTCGCGGTCACCGGGCTTACTGGGTCCTTGGCGTTTGCCGCCGAGCCGCGCTCCCCCCACCACCGCGCCCTCACGCACGCCCCCAAACTGTGCCCTGTGCCAGTCCCCCGCGGCTACCCCTTTCCATACGTTGCCTGGATCCTTAAAGCCCTTCCCTTCCTGATTCGGAGACACCCCGTCATCCTTCAAAACCCGGCTGACGTGCCCCGCCTGCCCCGAGCTTGCCCCTCCGATTCCCCCGACGGCTGAGAAGCACCGTCTTAGGGATCCCTGGATTGTAGTTCTCGCTGTTTTAACTGCCTTCTTAGGAAGTCCTCAGCTGGGAAAGCCCGGTGGTAGTGTCATTTTTAGTTTTCTTGAAAACTGTGAATGTTTTATTCTTTTCAGTGGGCTCCCTGTTGGCCACTTACGGCTGGTACATCGTCTTCAGCTGCATCCTGCTCTACGTGGTCTTTCAGAAGCTTTCCACCCGGCTGAGGGCCTTGAGGCAGAGGCACTTAGACCAGGCTGCTGCTGCTCTGGGTTAGTATGTGTGTGTACGTGCGTGTACGCTCCATCGTGTCCGAGTGTTTGGGGCCCGTGGACTGCAGCCTGCCAAGCTCCTCTGTCCATGGAATTTTCCAGGGAAGAGGGCTGAAGGCGAGGCTTTACCCTTACTGCTTGTAGTATTTATAAGTTAGTCTATTGTTATGAGTAAGAGGTATCTGTCTAATCTGTGTGGAAGGAAAACTGTTTTACACTTCTGAAGTTGATTTTGCTGAATTGCAATAGTGTGTCTTTTTAAATTTCAGAGTTTTTGATGGGGTGAAAAACCCGCTTGATGATGTGTAGAACACCCTCTGCTTGCATCATTCTTCATTTACAGGAGAGATTAAAACGAAAGCGTCACAGCTTCTGCATACTTAGGGGTGTGCCTACTAACTCTCAGTTATCTCTAGAACCCTTGTGACAGGAAACTCAGCCTTATTTCCTCACATCCACTGCATTTTGCCTTTCACAGCTTACTCATCAGACCTGATGGCAGATTTACACATGGCTGTTTCAAAAACTCATTCCCTCTAAAACAGTCACCTTTTAACTTGTTAGAAGTTATAATTTCTGAGAACATATTCAAAAGAAATGTTCAGTATTTTGATAATAGTAGTATAATGAAATAAATACTAATTGTCAGTGATCTGAGTCACCGCAGTTTTGAAGCTGGGGAAGAAAGCAAACATCATAACGTGAAAGTAGTCATTAGTAGAAGGACCTAAAAAATTCCTTCACTCTCCTCTCCGATGAAACCCTGTGGTCCTGCCATGTCTCAGTATTTTTGGTTGTTGGCTATATGTCCCAAAAAACAAAGTACAATTGTAAATCTTGCTTAAGTTGCAGGATAATGTGACGTGGATGAGGTTAGACAACAGCTTCAGTCACCTGGTACAGCCATTGCTGGCACTTTGACCTGCTGACAGCTGAGGAGTGGATTTATAAGATAATGGGATGGGCATCTCAGAACAGAAGTTTGTTTTAAGGAAGCGTTGCACAAAGTAAATGTGCAGTGAAAGGTGTACTTGTGTTGTACAATATTGTTAGAAAAATTAGGTTTAAAAAATCCACACATAGTTTCTTTTTTTCTAAGAGTAAAACAGCAATTTCAAATGTTGCTACAATTCACATTTCTATAAAGTCGAACTATAGTTTTGTTTTTAAAGGTAAAAGTTCTGTTCATCTCTGCCACCACACACGCACACCCACCCAGCCATACCCATTTTGTCCCCCGTTCTACGTGGATTCAATCAAGTGACCTTTTTTCCATTGCTGTTTACTGTGTGTAGGTGATGGTGATTGCTTATCCTTTGGATGATACTGGTGTGAACATAATAGATCTAGTTTGTTTCTTTGTTTCGAAAATTAGTCACACCACTGTGTAGTTCCCCTTAGTGCTCCTTAAACACAGTGGTCTGTGTAAAGCAGATAGAAAACTTGATTGTGTTTTTGTGTAATTTGCTTTGTTGTATAAACCAGATAGAAATAAATAATCTGGGGCGGTCATTTCTATTAACGCTAGTTGGAGGAATTTTTCTTTTCTGTAGAAACAAGGATAAAATACCTAAATATCTTTACCTTTCTGGTATATATCTAGACTAATTAGGTGATAGCTAATGATCAGAAAACGTTCTTTCCCTTGGTTATCTTCTAGAATTCTGGTCAGCCTAGAGGCTGGGTGTTAGGAGGTATCCAGGATGTGAAGTCAAATTTCACTGTGGCTACCTGACCACTTACATTTTAACCATAGGGCCCATGCCAGATCCTCTGAATTGGGATTGCTCGGGGAGCCCAGAAATGTGTTTTGAACAGAGATTTCTGATGCTGTATTTAACAAGGACTCTGAAATGAGGCTATGTGATAGTCTCCTGCCCCTTTAAGCAGTAATTAAATATATGCAGAAGAATAGACTTACTCGTGTTATAAAAGGTTTTTGTATTGTTTGATTTCTGTACACTTCTGATAATATAGACCTCAGGAGTTTCCGTTTTATATTTTACAAGGTGCTTTATTCCAATTTTTTCCTGCCTTTTCAGAACCTGATATTGTTGTTAAACGACAGGAGGCTTTAGCAGCTGCTCGTTTGAAAATGCAAGAAGAATTAAATGCACAAGTTGAAAAACATAAAGAGAAATTAAGACAGGTATGTACTGGTTTTAGTTTGAATACATGATATTTGAGGTTTAGTTGGTAAAAGTGTGTATGTGTGTGTGCACGCACTCACATTATGGTGGGTACAGGGAACAGTTTCAGGCTGAATCATTTCCGCTTAGCTAAGTATTGCTCAACATGTTTTACTTGTGTAATTTCTTAATATTTAGGGGAGAAATGCTCTTAAAGAATTAAATACCCTTTAAGTACTCTTGTATTTATGTTCTTACTTTTAAGTGGTTCCCTTATAGCAGTATTTTGCCCAACAAAACCATGTGCTATGTGCAGGAGCCTTACCACCAGACACAGAACACACATTCAGCATCTTGCTTCATGGTTGGTCTCAAGCTTTGCATCTCACGGAACCTGACTTGGTGGGGCCACTCTTCAGTGCATCAAAGAAGAGCCAGGGGAGGGTGGCCATGGACTCAGCCTAGGGTCGAGATGGAGAGCAGGAAATGGAGTTTTGAAAGACTTTTGTTAAAGACACATGGTTTGGTTGTGGGAGTGATGGGAGGTTTTGGAGGTGGTGGGGAGGAAGACCAGGGGCTACTGTTGAAGTGGCCTGAGCAGCTAGGTGGGTTGTGCTGCTCTTCACAGGAGTGAAGTCACACTTACTGTGTTGGCCCCAGTCTGTGTAACTGAAGCAACTAAGTGTAGGCTCCACTTTCTGGTTTCATTACAGATGTTTCTGGGCCCCTCTTTATCCCCTTAGAAGGAAACCAGAGAAGTTGGTCTTCCTGCTGGTCTTACATGTGTTTCTGGTATTTCCAGAAAGGAATGCCTTTCTGCCACTGCTGGTGGCTTTTGTTTTCTGCATGGTCACTTAGTACATGGCTGGTGTCCACATCGTGGCTGGAGCCCAGAGTGAAAAGACAGAGCAAAGCTTTTTAGGTATTTTTCCAGAAATATTTTATCCATATATAAATGCATGCTTATATCATTTTTCCATAGAAATGGCAGCATAATACACATAGATGCTATTTTTAAGCAGTTTTATTTTTTGTTTTTTTCTAAAAAAAACTTGAGAAAGTGTTTTAAAGTTTTTGAGAAATATTTAATTGTTTTGTTTCTAGAGCCCAAGAGTAAGTTAAGTTCCTTCTACATTTCAAAATTAATGACTTCAGGGTCTGAGTTCTTTGCATTAGTAAAACAGCCTGATCATTTACCCAGTTTGCTGATATAGCTGGAGAAAAAAGCTTTTAAAAGATTGTTTTTAAAAACTGTAATGTGAGCCTCCTAAAATTGGAGAAAGGATAGAAGCCTGTGTTCAGTTTTAAAGTTGTGGTTCTGTATTGTTTGTTCAGTCTCTCAGTCGGGGGTCTGGCTCTTTGCGACCCCATGGACTGCAGCACGCCAGGCTTCCCTGTCCTTCACCATCTCGGGGAGTTTGCTCAAACTCATGTCCACTGAGTTGGTGATGCCATGCAACCATCTCATCCTCTGTCGCCCCTGTTTCCTCCTACCTTCAATCTTTCCCAGCATCAGAGTCTTTTCCAATGAGTCAGTTCTTCTCATCAGGTGGCTGAAGTATTGGAGCTTCAGCTTCAGCATCAGTCCTTCCAGTGAATATTCAGGACTGATTACCTTTAGGATTGACTGGTTTGTTCTCCTTGCTGTCCGTGGGACTCAGAAGAGTCTCCTCCAGTACCACAGTTTGAAAGCATCTATTCTTTGCTGCTCAGCCTTTTTTATTGTCCAACACTCACATCTATACATGACTGCTGGAAAAACCACAGCTTTGACTATGGACCTTTGTCAGCAAAGGAATGTCTGCTTTTTAATATGCTGTCTAGGTTGGTCATAGCTTTTCTTCCAGGGATCAAGCATCTTTTAATTTCATGGCTACAGTCACCATCCACAGTGATTTCAGAGCTCACAAAAATACAGTCTGTTAACTGTTTCCATAGTTTTCCCATCTGTTTGCCATGAAGTGATGGGACTGGATGCCATGATCTTCATTTTTCAATGTTAAGTTTTAAGCCAGCTTTTTTACTCTCCTCTTTAACCTTCATCAAGAGGCTCTTGATGCTTTCTGCCATTAGGGTGGTGTCATCTGCATATCTGAGATTATTGATATTTCTCCCAGCAATCTTGATTCCAGCTTGTGCTTATTCAGCCTGGCATTTCCCATGATGTACTTTGCATAGAAGTTAAATAAGCGGGGTGACGTGTAGCCTTGACGTACTCCTTTCCCAGTTTTGGACGAGACCATTGTTTATGTCCGATTCTATCTGTTTCTTCTTGACCTGCATACAGGTTTTGCAGGAAGCAGGTAAGCTGGTCTGGTATTCCCGTCTCTTTAAGAATTTTCCACAGTTTGTGATCTGCACAGTGAGAGACTTCAGTGTAGTCAACGTGGGTCTGTATACTTAAGAAAAGTAACAGTCTTCCTGTCTCACAGTTTAGTCAGCTCTCTTGTTTGTGGTCTCAGAATTTGTCACTGATGTACCATTCTGGTGTTTTCCACATTGCCTATAAACATAAAACAACCTTCAGCTCAAGAAACAGTTTCTTCCTTTACCTCCTGTACTTGCAGACAGTGAAGGCATGAAGGGACAGGCATTTGGGTTTAGCAGTGATGGACCCTGAACCATTGAGAAATTTCTGGATATGTGCTTTCTAAGGCATCCTCTTGCATATCTTTGTGGCATCACAGTTTAACTGGAACCAGAGTGAACTGAAATTTGGGTTTGGATTGCATCAGGAATTGAGAGAGTTAGTGACCTCTGTGTGCACGTGAGTTGCAGTACCCAGTTGTTGTTCAAGGAGTAGGAAGCAGAAGCGAAGACCTCGGGCACTGTTTTTCCCTCCTGTTCACTGCTCAAGCTTTCCCAGGTGCTCAGTGTTGGACATAGTTTTCTACTGAGATTAGTTTCTCTTATGCTCCCTTAGTACCTTACTTTCAGACAACTTTCAAATTTGCTCTCACTGGCTCCTCCCAGCCTTCGAAGTTGAAGGGTTAAGTGACTTTCCTCAGGTGACACAACCAAATAGCAGCAAAGCACACCTGCCAGCCACACTGACCCTTTTCAAGTCAGGGTTCCTCCACATGACCAGAAATGTCTAGTTTAAAAGAAGAATCGGTGTTCTTTCTTCTGTGACACTTTTTGCTTTCTCTAATAGTACACAAAAGCAAGAGATTCTGTATCTGAATTAAATTCACACACCACTAGATGACAACTGCTTCATTAACTGAAGAAAGTGCAGGTGAAAGTTTGAAGAGCATTTAAATTACAGGTTATCAACAGCACGTTTTCTTTGAGAAAGATGGCAGCTTATGAATTCATTCTGTATCATGTGTGATTCTTCCTCAGCTTGAAGAAGAAAAAAGGAGACAGAAGATTGAAATGTGGGATAGCATGCAAGAAGGAAAAAGTTATAAAGGAAATAGAAGAAAGCCTCAGGTGATGTAGCCTTCAACCTAGTGGACTTTTTTCAAGTAGGTGAAGATTCGTGGAGTAGAATGTCTTAACTAGATTCTTAAGCCTGTGTATGTTCAAGCAGGAAGAAGACAGTTCTGGGCCTTCTACGTCATCAGTCACCCCGAAACGAAAATCTGACAAAAAGCCTTTGCGAGGAGGAGGTAAGTGTCAAACATTAAAGCATTCTGAACAATGACTGGCTAAATTTACCTGAAACAGGATTCTCTTTTCTTGATTCATTGTCTATAAACTGAGACTAATTCCTAAGTGTAAGGTTATGAAGATTAAATAAAAGAAACAGATGTCAAACAGCCTTCAGCGGCTAGAAATGACCAATCTGCTGAACCTCCAGCAAGGACGTGGGTGCATGTCCTGTTTCCAGGCGGTCTCTGACCTCCTTGGCCTCACAAAAGTTAGCATTTGATAAGCAATGAAAGAGGTCACTCGAGGCTCTCAGGAAATAATTGGGATGGCTGCACTTGTATTTTAGTATTTTTCACTTGACCCCACACAGTCCTGTAAGGGGTGAGTTAAGTGAGACAAGGAATAGTGTACCTGTTTTGTATATGAGTGGGGCAAGGGGCCTAGGACACGGGTTTTGGTCTTTCCAGACAGGGCTGTCTTGTTTCTTACAAATAACTCCCTCAAGGAGGCATGAACGGATACTCATTCAGAGACCTTCTGTGTGCAGTACCCCCGAGCACTCTAGGTGGTACCATAGCAGTCTGTACCATCCCATCCTTGAGGACTTTCACATACTTCTGGCAAGATGGGACTCCCACACAATTGAAAATAAGTGATCCTTTGTGATCTGCCAGGAGTTCCTCCTCCATCTGCAGAGAGGAGAGGGCAAAAGCATTAGAATGCTTTGTGAAGGAACCAGTTCTCGGCTGAAGATACTTTTTTCTATCTGGGAAGAAGGGTTTTCTCTGGCTAGGTGCCACAGGGGCAGAGGTGTGGAAGCCTGGCCAACCTCTTGGAGGACTGAGGGGGGTCTGTGAAGCCTGTAAGCTCTGTGAAGCCGGGACACAAGGTGGGCTGCCCTTAAAGGCTGGGCTCTGATCCCCTCCTTTTTGTTAGGAACTCAAAGCTGGCTTCTATAGGGGAGTGGTGTGTCTGAAAAGAAAATGCTTTTTAAAGTCTTTTTCTTGCTCCAGCAAGAAATAATCTCCTAAGACCCTTTTGCAAAGCAAAGAGTGGTAGTGTTCAGGAGACGATTGTGGAAAATGGAATGTATGGTATGCTGTGTGCATGCCTCTAGCGTTCCCAGCAGTCCAGAGCTGGGGGCTTCGAATGGCCTGTCTTTACAGGCCTTAAAGACACTGAGGCACAGGGAGTTGGTGACCAAAGATTCTACAGAAAGTAAGGAAAAAAACCACCTCATTTAAAGTCTTGCTGACTCTAGAGCCTGAGCAGAATGGTTGCCAAATGTCTATTAACTTGAGGAAGTTAACGAGTGGGCAAGGATGGGTGTGGGGCTGGGGCATGTGGGTTTCCCAGTTCTGACTGGTGAAAGCGACAGCAGGTTCCATTCTGTTGTGATTTTTATAATTTATTTTCTGTAGTGTGAGCAGTTCTTACTTGAATGTATTCGTTTTGTTAAGCACTACAGTTAGAAGCCTTTATATACTTAAATTTAGCCATCTTGAGAGGCTTTAGGGGCACATTTTTTGTGTATTTGGGGGAGATTTTCACATTGTGGTAGTTAAAACAGAAGCTGAATGGCTTGTTTTATTCAAGTCAGTTCAGACTGCAGTCACGTTATAGAAAGGCAGTTCAGGGTATACAATGCAATATAATGCAATCACATTATAAAGTTGTTTTTGTCATGTGGTAGCTTAAAAGTTTTATGAAAATGTTTATGAGAGTAGGATCGTATCTTTGCAGTTCTTTGCATATCAGGCTTACAGTCTTCTGTTTGATGCAAAAAGTTTCCAGCACTGTTTTGCTTCCTTTCTCTCGTCACAGGTTACAATCCTTTGTCTGGTGAAGGTGGTGGAACCTGCTCCTGGAGACCTGGACGCAGAGGACCCTCATCTGGTGGATGAGGCTAAGAATCTTGTTAGTGTCACTTTTGACATTAGCAAGATGAATCCTTAACCCTCAACTCAATTGCCTTACGCACGCTTTTCATAGTGATTAGCCAAGGGTAGGGGCTTTCTTCCTGTTCTTCACTACACTGATAACTTCAAGGATTGAAGGCAGCATAGGGTGTGGACACGGCCACTAGGCAGTAATTGCAGTTAGTCACACTGCAGTGAAGCCAGTGACTGCTCATTGATTGCGCAGGTCTTTATTAGTTGGTAGCTAAGGGCTTCCAGGTGATGGGTGATCTTGATAAAAGAGACCTGGTAGTGATCCTTCAAGTTAAGAGGTCCTTGCTGGTAGGACAGTCTCTGTGACAGCTTGCGTTGAATGATGTCTTCCTTGTAAATGGTGAGCCCACCAGCAAGGATTACTGATGCAGACAGTTGATGGGGTTGTTCTGTAAATTTATATGTACAGAACTGTTAAAAAAAAAAAAAGACTGTAAATATTAAAAAAAAAAAAATGCAGAGAACATTTTCAGTATCTTTATTAAATTTAAGGAAATTTCTTTGAACTTGAATTTGTCTGTCTAACATTATACAGCTTTTTATCATTCACAACCTCCCACTAATAAGACTGACTTTCTCTTCTCATTATTGCTCACCTCAGAGAGCATGAAAAGTGGGACAGCTGCAGTGGTTTTCAGAGTTGGAGGGCTCCTGGGGGTTTATCCACAAAATCAGGCACTTGGAGTTGAGTTTCTGCATTAATAGGGCAGAGAAACATCTTGCCTATAAGCACCGCAGGGGTCACTGGGGTTTGGGGAAGCCCTGTAAGTCCTCTGTCTCGCACTCATTTCTCATGTCCTTGTCCAGAAGCTCTGTGAAGTATGTTATAAAGGGCCAGATAGTAAAGATTTTAGACTTGGCAGGCGGCACAGTTTTTTTTTTTAATTTTTAAATAATTGTTAAATACATTTAAAAATATTTAGCTCATGGGCTAGATTTGTCCTGCCGCCTGTAGTTTGCTTCATGTCAAGATCATGAGAAAGAACAATGGAAAGTTTTAGACTGGGGTTAAAATATTTCATCTAGGTCTGTTATTTACATCTAGAGAGATTGATTCCCTGTAGGATATAAACGAACTTTTAAGAGTTCTTCCTTTCATATGTTTTCTGTAGTTGAAAATGCATAGTTACAGCTATCAGCTATTCATTTTAGAAATAGAAGGGATGTTTCAGTATACTATTAGCTGTGACTTTTCCCTCAAACCTCCTTTTCCCCCCCATAAATTAAGGAATTATCAGGTGTAAACACATAGGAAGAAACGCTGAGTTCTATGTACCCACCTTGCATCTGGCAGTATGACTGTGGTGGTGGAGGGGTGGTGCCATGTGAGTAATTGATCGGGAGATAATAGAAGAGAGAAGGAAACTAATTTGTGTAATAGCATTTCAAGAGCACTTACTGTGTGCTAAGCACATACATTTGTAGTTAATCCTCACTACAGTCCTGTGAGGTAGGTGCTTCTAATTAACCTTGGTTTTTATAAACTGTAGCTTAGAGGGTCAGCTGGTGCAAGACCCTGATTACTGTCCTTGTGTTCCTGATAGCCAAAGGCCGTACAGCCAAGGGCCATAGAAAACCAAGCTGGATGTATCTAATGAAACCGTTACCATGTGGAACAGTGAATACTTACGGAGTATGGTGTGCTGCAAGTCAAGAGCAGTGAACATTTCAGAAGGGTGGACTGAAGTTGCCAGAGGAGATGGGTCCTGTGCTCCTGTTGAAAAAAGTGGTGCCAGAATCCGAGGCCCATGGGGAAGAAGGGGTGGGTCAGAACAGAGCTGAACCAGGCAGAACATTGCCTCATGCTGCAGTGGGGGGGCTGCAGCTTGGAACTGATGCAGGAGTCATGTATTTAAATGATGCGTAACCCAGTCCATCCTGATAGTGGAGTAACATTAGTAAGTGGGCAAAAGACACACAGACCTTCAGTTGAAACTTTCTGGTGCCTAGAGTTGTGGCCTTGGCCAAATGCACCTGCTACCACTGGAAAGAGGAACTTCTCAAGGACCACTCTTACCTATCTTCCTGTTCTCCCCTGGGCCATTTCTGTTAGCTGCTCCTCAGACATGTCAAGTCTTTATCATAGTATAAGCACAAAGCTGCATCACATTCACGAAACCCTGATTTCCGCTGGTGCTCCTTCCTATGGAACGAGCTTTGAGTTGTCTCCATTCATCTGTTTCTGCCCACCCTCTGCTTAACACTGCAGATGCTCTTCCTGGATCATTCCGTTTAACACTCCAGTGGAGTTTTTGGTTTCGTCTTATTTGACCTGCCAGCAATTGGCCCTTGCAGTTTACCCTTCTCTTACCTTCTGAAACACCACACTCTGGGTCTTTACTCCCAAGACAGCTCATACTTCTCTCCTGTGCCAACCCTGCCCAGTACTTCTAGTCTCATTGAATAAGTTCCTATATTCCTTCCGAGTCTCTTCCTCCATTTGCTGTTATCTTTCGTTCACTAAAGCTCTTCTTAAGGTAACATGTATCTCATGGATCATTCTTGGCACTCATCATTTGCAGTAATTGCACACTCCTTGAAAAACTGTTCTCAAATTCTGGGGCTCTGCACTTGCCTGGTTTTTTCTTACCTTTCTTGTCAATCTCCTGCTGCTTTTCCTCAACTTCCTGAGCTCTAAACGCTGACGTTGAACTTAAAAAAGGAGTTATAAAAGGCAAAAAGGTAATCAATGTGAGGGGGCATTGGAGAAACCACAAATGTATGATGGAGTGATTAGGCAAATTGGTATATGTAGCTTGAAACAAAATGTCAGCATAGTGTACCCCAATTCAAATACTGTGTATCAGAAGAACTTAGATGGAAAATGATGTGCTCTGGAAAACTAAAGTCTCAAGAGTTGTACCAGTCTGGCAATGAAGAAGATACTATAAACAGCACAGAAATATGCCCTGCCTTCATGGGCCATTGTATCTGTTGGAGGGACATGAACATCACACAGTTGTTAATACAAAAATAAATGACTGAAGACAGCAAAGGATGGTGGGGTAGAAGGACAAGAGTTCATCCTTACCAAAAAACCAAAGTAGCAACTAACTGCTGAACAGCCATGAACAACAACAAAAATGCTGGAACCTACCAAAAAAGATAACCTACGTGCAAAGACAAGCCACAAGAGGATACAAAGGGTGCAGTTGCAATAAATCCCATACCCAAAAGGTGGGTAGCCTACAACTGGAAAACAGTTGTACCACAGAAGTTCTCCCACTAGAATGAAAGATCTGAGCCCCACATCAGGATTCTCAGCTTGACGGTCTGGTAATGGAAGGGGGAACCTCCAGAGACTCTGACTTTGAAGGTCAGCATGCTGTGTTTCAGGAATTCCACAGGACTGAGGGAAACAGAAATTCTACTCTACAAGAGTCTAGTGTGCACCAGAACTTAGGGGGAAAAGGAGTGACCGCATAAGAGACTGGGCCAAGATCTCCAGTCTGCTAGTTTTGGAGGGTCTGGAGCAGAGGCAGGGGACAGCTAGGAACAAGAAAATTACAAGTGGAAAGGCTCACTGCTTAGTTCATTTCACTCATGTCTGACTCCTTGTGACCCCACGAACTGCAGCATGCCAGGCTTCCCTGCCCACCACCAACTCCCAGAGCTTGCTCAAACTCATGTCCACTGAGTTAGTGATGCCATCCAACCATCTCATCCTCTGTCGGCCCCTTCTGCCTTCAGTCTTTCCCAGCATCAGGATATTTTCCAGTGAGTCAGCTCTTCACATGGCTAAAGTTTCGGAGATTCAGCTTCAGCATCAGTCCTTCCAATGAATATTTAGGACTGATTTCCTTTAGGATGGACTGCTTTGATCTTGCTGTCCAAGGGACTCTCAAGAGTCTTCTCCAACACCATAGTTCAAAAGCATCAATTCTTCGGCACTCAGCTTTCTTATGGTTCAACTCTCACATCCATACATGACTTGGAAAAACGATTGCTTTGACTAGATAGACCTTTGCTGGCAAAGTAATGTCTGCTTTTTAATACTCTCTCTAGGTTGGTCATAGCTTTTCTTCCAGGGAGTAAGTGTCTTTTAATTTTGGGGCTGCAGTCACCATCTGCAGTGATTTTGGAGCCCAAGAAAATAAAATCGGTTACTGTTTCCCCATCTATTTGCCATGAAGTGATGAAACTGGATGCCATGATCTTTGTTTTTTGAATGTTGAGTTTTAAGCCAACTTTTTCACTCTCTTCTTTCACTTTCATCAAGAGGCTCTTTAGTCCCTTTTCGCTTTCTGCCATAGTGTGGTGTCATCTGTATATCTGAGGTTATTAATATTTCTCCCCTCAATCTTTATTCCAGCTTGTGCTTCATCCAGCCTGGCATTTCGCATGATGTACTCTGCATATAAGTTAAATAAGCAGGGTGACCATATACAGCCTTGACATACTCCTTTCCCAATTTGAACCAGTTCCATGTCCAGTTCTAACTTCCTTCTTGACCTGCATACAGGTTTCTCAGGAGGCAGTTAAGGTGGTCTGGTGTTCCATCTCTTTAAGAATTTTCCACTGTTTGTTGTGATCAACACAGTCAAAGGCTTTAGCGTAGTCAATAAAAGAGAAGTTTTCCTGGAACTCTTCTTGCTTTTTCTATGATCAAACAGATGTTGGCAATTTGATCTCTGGTTCCTCTGCCTTTTCTAAATCTGGAAGTTCTTGGTTCATGTACTGTTGAAACCTTACTTGGAGAACTTTGAGCATTACTTTGCTAGCGTGAGAGATGAGTACAATTGTGTGGTAATTTGAACAGTCTTTGGCATTGCCTTTCTTTGGGATTGGAATGAAAACTGACCTTTTCCAGTTTTCCAAATTTGCTGGCATACTGAGTGCAGCACTTTAACCGCATTATCTTTCAGGATTTGAAATAGCTCAGCTGGAATTCCATCACCTCCACTAGCTTTGTTCATAGTAGTTCGTAGCTTCCTAAGGCCCCCCCTTGACTTCGCATTCCAGGATGTCTGGGTCTAGGTGAGTGATCACACCATCGTGGTTTCCCTCATATTGCTAGTTTTGATATTTGTATGAGATGATTTCCTACCTTTATGTTTGCCCTCACCAGTGATCACACCAGATAACCATGATGATGTGATCACTGGTGAGGGCAAACATCAAGGTAGGGAATCATCTCATACAAATATCAAAACTGAACAATTGTGAGGAGAGCACAAATACAGGATATTGGAAAGCATTTGAAATGAAGCAACCAGCAACTTAATCTTATTTACATATAGTCTGCTATACCAAATCCTCATGGTCACTGCAAATCAAAAGTCTGTAATAGTTACATACAGAAAAACGAATTCAAACACAACACTAAATCATCAAACCACAACAGAGCAAAAGAGGAAGGGAAAAAGAAAAGCCTACAAAGACAAAGCCAACATAATTGAAGAAAATGGCAGTAGGAGCACACACTGAAAATTACCTAAAATGTGAGTGGGTTAAAGGCTCCAACCAAAAGACACAGACTGGCTGCATGGGTACAAAAACAAGACCCACATATATGCTATCTACAAGAGACCCACTTTAGACCTAGGGACAGACGCAGACTGAAAGTGAGGGAACGGAAAAAGGCATTCCATGCAAATGGAAATCACAAGAAAGCTGGAGTAGCAATACTCATATCACATAAAATAGACTAGAATAAAGATGTTACAAGAGATAAAGACACCATATAGTGATCAAGAAATCATCCAAGAGGATGATATATCAACTATATATACGCCCAACATAAAAGCACCCCAAAATATAAGGCAAGGAGAAATCAACAGTAAGACAATAATAGTGGGAACTTTAACATCCTACTTTTGTCAATGGACAGATCATCTAGACAGAAAATCAATAAGGAAATGCAAGCCTTAAATGGCACATTGTTCTACCGTGTTCTGTGTTGGGTATGGGTCTATAGTCTCCCAAGGAAAGAATTCACTCTGGGACCAAAGGAACACAGTTGCTCAGGTCTTTGCAGGAGTGTAAAGCTTTATTAAAAGTCATGAAGTATAAGGACAGCTTCTAGCCCAGACACCAGAAGGGGTGGGAAGAGACCCACATACAGCTTTTAAGACATTATATACCTTTTGACCTGTTATACTAGAAATAGTTTTGGCATAAGATTCATTAGGTCAGTTTGTCTCCGTTAGATCTTGTGACAAAGGCCAGTCACATGACAACATCAAGGAACCTTTTCTATGGCTCCAGTGTTACAAGTTAACCAGCTCCCTAGCTCCTGTTTCTGATGTGGGTGAACGGCCATAAATTCCAAACAGCTATAAATTCTAGGACATGTATGACTACATGACTGGGCCCATTGACTCCTTATCCACCTGCCTAAGAAATTCTATCAACATTAGACTAGATAGACTTAATTGATATTTATAAAGCATTCCATCCAAAAGCAGCAGAATGCACATACTTCTCATGTGCACATGGAACATTCTCCAGAATTGACCACATGCTAAGCACAAAGCTAGTGTCAGTAAATTTAAGAAAATTGAAATCCCACCAAGCAACTTTTCCATCCACAACACAAGATTAAACTACAAGAAAAAAACAAAAACATAAGGCTAAACGATACGATTAAACAACCAATGAATCGAAATCAAAGAGGGAATAAAAAATACCTAGAGACAAATGAAAATAAAAAGTATAATGGTCCAAGCTTATGGGACGTGGCAAAAACAGTTCTAAGAGGAAAGTTTATAGCAATATAATCTTAACTCTGGAAACAAGAAAAATCACAACCTAATCTTACACCTCAAGCAACTAGAAAGATGAATAAACAAAACCCCAAGTTAGCAGAAGAAAAGAAAGCATAAAGATCAGAGCAGAAATAAATAGAAATGACAAAAAAAAATAAGATCAATGATAGTGAAACCAGGTTATTTGAAAAGATAAAATCGATAAACATTTAGGAAGACTCATCAAGAAAATAAAGGGAGAGGGCTCAAATCAATATAATTAGAAATTTAAAAAGAAGTTACAATTGACACCACGGAAATGCGAAGGATCATAAGAGATCACTGCAGACAAATAGGCCAATAAAAGGACAACCTTGAAGGTGTGGGAAAATTTTTAGGTACAATCTCCCAAGACTGAATTGGGAAGAAATAGAAAATATGTACAGACCAGTCACAAGTAGTGAAATTGAAACTGTGATTTAAAACTCCCAATAAAGAAAAGTTCAATTCATGTCAATGTATGGCAAAACAAATACAATATTGTAAAGTTAAAAAATAGAAAATAATTAAAAAAAAAATGATTGTCAGTGGATCAAAACCAAGACCCTATGACTACAGTTAATAGTACTGTGTTGCATATTCAAAAGTTGTCAAGAGAGTAAATCTTAAAATTTCTTATTACAAGAAAAAATTTTATAACTGTGGATGATGACTGATGTTAACTAGACTCATGTGATAATTCTTTTGCCATATATCCCAATGTCAAATCATTACTTTGTACATCTGAAACTAATATGTCAGTTGTATTTCAATTAAAAAATAAAATTAAAAAATATTTAAAAAAGAAAAGAAAAGTTCAAGACTAGATAGCTTTAGCGGTGAATTCTATCAAACATTTGTTGTCACTCAGTCGTGTCTGACTCTGTGACCCCATGGACTGCAGCACACCAGGTTTCCCTTTCACTATCTCCTGGAATTTGCTCAAACTCATGTCCATTGAAGCGGTGATGCCATCCGACCATCTCATCCTCTGTCATCTCCTACTGCTATATATCCTTCCCAGCATCAGGGTCTTTTTCCCACGAGTCAGCTCTTCACATCAGGTAGTCAAAGTATTGGAGCTTCAGCTTCAGCATCAGTCCTAATGAATATTCAGGGCTGACTTCCTTTAGGATTGACTGCTTTGATCTCCTTGCTGTCCAAGGGACTCAATAGAGTCTTCTCCAGCACCACAGTTTGAAAGCCTCAATTCTTCAGTGCTTAACCTTCTTTATGGTCCAACTATCAACATCTGTACATGACTACTGAAAAAGCCATAGTTTTGACTGTATGGAGCTTTTGTCAGCAAACTAACGTTTCTGTTTTTAATATGCTGTCTAGGTTGGTCATAGCTTTTATTCAAAGGAGCAAGTGTCTTTTAATTTCATGGCTGCAGTCACTGTCCGCAGTGATTTTTGAGCCCAAGTAAATAAAGTCTGTCACTGTTTCATTGTTTCCCCATCTATTTGCCACTAAATAATGGGACCTACCATGATCTTTGTTTTTTGAATGTTGAGTTTTAAGCCAGCTTTTTCTCTCTCCTCTGTCACCTTCGTCAAGAGGCTCTTTAGTTCCTCTTCCCTTTCTGCTATTAGGGTGGTATCATCTACGTATCTGAGGTTATTGATATTTCTCCCAGAAATCGTGATTCCAGCTTGATCTTCATCCAGCCTGGCATTTTGCATGATGTACTCTGCATATAAGTTAAATAAACAGGGTGACATTATACAGCCTTGATGTCCTCCTTTCCCAATTTGGAACCAGTCTGTTGTTCTGTGTCCAGTTCTAGCTTTTGCTTCTTGACTTGCATACAGGTTTCTCAGGAGGTAGATAAGGTGGTCTGGTATTCCTCTCTCTTTAAGAATTTTCCAGTTTCTTGTGATCTACACAGTCAAAGGATTTAGCATAGTCAATGAAGCAGGAGTAGATTGTTTTTCTGGAATTCTCTTGCTTTTTTGATGATCCAATGGATGTTGACAATTTGATCGCTGGTTCCTCTCCCTTTCCTAAATCCAGTTTGTACATCTGGATGTTCTTGGTTCACATACTGGTAAAGCCTCACTTGGAGAATTTTGAGCGTTACTTTGCTAGCGTGTGAAATGAGTGCAATTGTGTGGTAGTTTGAACATTCTTTGGCATTGCCCTTCTTTGGGACTGAAATGAAAACTGACCTTTTCTAGTCCTGTGGCCACTTCTGAGTCTTTCAAGTTTGCTGGCATACTGAGTGCAGCCCTTTCACAGCATCATCTTTTAGGATTTTGAAATAGCTCACTGGAATCCCATCATCTCCAGTAGCTTTGTTTGTAGTGATGCTTCCTAAGGCCCACTGGACCTCACACTCCAAGATGTCTAGGTCCAGGTGAAAGATCACACCATTGTGGTTATCTAGGTCATTAAGATCTTTTCTGTATAGTTCTTCTGTGTATTCTTGCCACCTCTTCTTAGTATCTTCTGCTTCTCTTAGATCCATACTGTTTCTATCCTTTATTGTGCCTGTATTTGCATGAAATGTTCCTTTGGTGCCTCTGATTTTCTTGAAGAGATCTCTACTCTTTCCCATTCTGTTGTTTTCCTCTTTTTCTTTGCATTGTCACTTAGGAAGACTTTCTTATCTCTCCTTGCTATTCATTGGAACTTTCCATTCAGATGGGTATACCTATCTCTTTTTCCTTTGCCTTTCTCTTTTTCCTTTGCCTCTTCTCATGTATTTGTACGGCCTCCTCAGACAACCGTTTTGCATTTCTTTTTCTTGGAGATAGTTTTGATCACCACCTCTTCTGCAGTGTCGTGAACCTCAGTCCGCAGTTCTTCAGGCACTCTGTCTATCAGACCTAATCCCTTGAATCTATTTGTCACTTCCACTGTATAATCCTAAGGGATTTGATTTAGGTCATAACTGAATGGACTGGTGGTTTTCCCTACTTTCTTCAATTTAAGACTGGATTTGCAGTAAGGAGCTGATGATCTGAGCCACAGTCAGCTCCCAGTCTTGTTTTTGCTGACTGTGTAGAGCTTCTCCATCTTTGGCTCAAAGAATATTATCAATCTGATTTTGGCATTGATCTTCTGGTGATGTCCACGTGTAGAGTCTTCTCTTGTGTTGTTGGAAGGTGTTTGCTATGATCGTGTGTTCTCTTGGCAAAACTCTGTTAGCTTTTTTCCTGCTTCATTTTGTACTCCAAGGCCAAACTTGCCTGTTACTCCAGGTATCTCTTGACTTGCTACTTTTGCATTCCAGTCCCCTATGATGAAAAGGTGTTGGTTCTAGAAGGTATTGTAGATCTTCATAGAACCGTTCAACTTCTGCTTCTTTAGCATCAGTGGTTGGCACATAGACTTGGATCACTGTGATGTTGAATGGTTTGCCTTGGAAAAAACTGAGATCATTCTCTTGTTTTTGAGGCTGTGCCCAAATACTGCATTTCAGACTCTTTTGTTGACTATGAGGGCTACTCCATTTCTTCTAAGCCATTCTTGCTCACAATAGTAGATATAATGGTCATCTGAATTAAATTCACCCATTTTTGTCCACTTTAGTTCACTGATTCCTAAAATGTTAATGTTCATGCTTGCCATCTCCTGCTTGACCAAGTTTAACTTCCCTTGATTCATGGACCTAACATTCCAGATCCCTATGAAATGTTCTTCGCTGCATCCGACTTTACTTTCACCACCAGACACATCCACAATTGAGCATCATTTCTGCCTTGGCCCACCCTCTTCACTCTTTCTGGAACTATTTCTCTACTCTGCCCCAGTAGCGTATTGGATACCTACCAACCTGGGGGGCTTATCTTCTGGTGTCATATCTTTTTGGTTTTTCATATTGCTCACAGAGTTCTAGAAGTAAGAATGCTGGAGTAGTTTGCCACGCCCTTCTCCACTGGACCACATTTTGTCAGAACTGGCCACCATGACCTGTCCGTCTTGGGTGGCCCTGCACAGCATAGCTCATAGCTTCACTGAGTTAGACAAGGCTGTGATCCATGTGATCATTTGGCTAGCTTTCTGTGATTGTGGTTTTCATTCTGGAGGCTGTAGGATTGTAGTTCTTACTTCTTCTGTCTGCCCTCTGATGGCTGAGGATAAGAGGCCGGTGCAAACTTCCAGATGAGAAGGACTGGCTGTGGGGAAAACTGGGTCTTACTCTGGTGGGTAGGGCCATGCTCAGTAAATCTTTAATCCAACTGTCTGCTGATTGATGGGGCTCTGCTCCCTCCCTCTTAGTTGTTTGGCCTGAGGCCTCCCAGCCCTGGAGTCTACAGGCTCTATGGCAGGGCTCTAGTGAACCCTCCAGAGGACTTACACCAACACACACCTCCCAGGACTTTGCTGCCAGTGGCGCTGTCCCTGAGGCCGGCCACCGCTGACCTGCAGGAGACCCTCAGACACTCACAGGCAGGCCTGGCTCAGTCTCGGTGGTACCACGGCTCCTTTCCCCGGGTTCCTGGTGCACACAAAGTTTTTTGTTTGTGCCCTCCAAGAATCTCGGTTTCCCCAGCCCTGTGGGAGCTCTGTCATCAAAGCCCTGTAGCCTTCAAAGTCAGTTTCCCTGGGAATTCCATTTCCTTTTGCCGGATTCTCAGGCTTTGGAGCCTAGAACCTTCACAACCTTCATTCAGTAACTGATAGAAAAAGTAGAATCAGTAAGGATATTTTAGATCAACTTGATCTACCTGACATTTACAGAATACTCGACCACAACTCAGCAAAATATACATTCTTTTTTCAAGTGTTCATAGAACATTTCCAAAGGTAGATAATATTCTGGCCATAAAATAAATGTCAAAAAGTGTTTAAAGATTCAAGTCATACAACATGGTTTTTTTTTTTCTAGCTGTCATGGAATTAAATTAGAAATCAGTAACAGAAAGATATCTGGAAAAATGCATTTCTCAAATATTTGGAAACATCTAAATAATCCATGTCAAAAAATAAAGGGAAAATTAGCATTTTTAACTAAATATAAAAATACAACACTCAAAATTTGTGGGATGTTGGTAACATAGTACTTGTGGGAAAATTTATAGTATTAAACACCTATACCAGAAAAGAAAAAGGTCTCAAATCAGTTGCCACCTCTCCTATCTCAAAAAACAAGAAAAATAAGAGCAGATTAATCCCGAAGTAACTAGAACAAAGGAAATGATAATGATCAGAGCAGGAATCATTGAAAAAGGAAACAATAGAGAAAATCAATAAAACCAAAAGCTGGTTCTTTGAAAAAAAAATCAATAAAATTGAAAAAT
The DNA here is from genome assembly GCF_054371585.1 of Giraffa tippelskirchi. Lineage (NCBI taxonomy): Eukaryota > Metazoa > Chordata > Mammalia > Artiodactyla > Giraffidae > Giraffa > Giraffa tippelskirchi. The sequence goes on along the minus strand of NC_137286.1, from coordinate 60,883,092 downwards.
CTGTAACCAAACTAATCTGGCGGCGGAAAAAAAAGAAACGAATTACTAATATCAGAATTGAGGAAGATAATATCACTATAGATTCTGTAGATATTAAAAGGATAAAGGGGAAATACTGTAAACTTTATGCCAATAAATTTAATAATTTAGAGAAAAGGATAAATTTCTTGGAAGACACAAACTACCAAAGATTATTTAAGAAAAATAGAAAACCCAGGTGGTGCAGTGGTAAAGAATCCGCCTGCCAATGCAGGAGACACAAGAGACAAGGGTTCAATCCCTGGGTTGGAAAGATCCCCTGGAAAGGAAATGGCAACCCATTCCAGTGTTCTTGCCTGGGAAATCCCATGCACAGAGGAGCCTGGTGGGCTACAGTCCATGGTGTTGCAAAGAGTTGGACATGATTGAGCATGTATGCACACACAGATAATCCAAATAGCCCTATATCTATTAATGAAATTGAATCTATAGTTTAAAAGTTTACCGCAAGGAAAACTCCAGGCTCAGATAGCTCCCCTGGTACATTCTACCAAACATGTAAGAAAGATATAATACAAATTCCACACAAACTCTTGCAGAAAATCAAAGAAGAGAGAATTTTCCAACTCATTCTATAAGGATACCATTACCTCAATTTGAAAATCATGCAAACACCTTACCAAAAAAAAGGAAATATAAATTAACATTTCCCAGGACATCTCCCATGAACATAAATGCATACATTCTAAATCAAAATTGATAAAGTCCTATAATTTATAAAAAGAATAAGGAAGTCAAGACATAATGATAAAGTGTGGGATGTTTAACATTGAAAACCAGTCAGTATAATTCAACGTATTAAAAACCTAAGAACACCATATGATCTCAATAGACATAGAAAAATCACTTAACAAAACTTAACACCAATTCCTAACAAAACTCAGGGAACTAGGACTAGAAAGGAACATCCTCAACTTGATAAAGGGCATCTACCAAAAACAACCAGTTGTATCCATACCAGAAAGGAAAGTAAAACTGTCATTATGTGCAGATGATCTGACCATCTATAGAAAATCTGATAGAATTTACAAAATGTTATCTGAACCTTTGAATTTAGCATGGTTGTGTGATTGGTCAGTATGCAGATTTCAATTGCATTTCTGTATACTAGCTATCTAATATAAACAACAGGAAACTGAAACCTTAAAATGATATTATCATGAAAAACAAAAACTTAAATCTGAAAAATATGTAAAAGATCTGTGTATTGAAAATGATAAATCTTTGCTGAGGGAAATCAAAGAAAAATAAATAGATTATATAAAAAATAAATAGATACATAAACAATATATTTATTTATGAGTTGCAAGATTTCATATTGTTGAGACAATATTTTTCCCCAAATTGATCTAAAGATTCTATGCAGTATCAGAATTTCAGCAGGTATTTTCATAGACACTAGAGATCTCATCAAGAAAATTAGAGATACCAAGGGAACATTTCATGCAAAGGTGGGCTCGATAAAGGACAGAAATGGTATGGACTTAACAGAAGCAGATGATATTAAGAAGAGGTGGCAAGAATACACAGAAAAACTATACAAGAAAGATCTTCATGACCCACATAACAACAATGGTGTGATCACTCATCTAGAGCCAGACATCCTAGAATGCAAAGTCAAATGGGTCTTAGGAAGGATCACTATGAACAAAGGTAGTAGAGGTGATAGAATTCCAGTTGAGCTATTTCAAATCCTAAAAGATGCTGCTGTGAAAGTGCTGCACTCAATATGCCAGCAAATTTGGAAAACTCAGCAGTGGCCACAAGACTGGAAAAGGTCAGTTTTCATTCCAATCCCAAAGAAAGGCAATGCCAAAGAATGCTCAAAGTACCACACAATTGCACTCATTTTACACATTAGCAAAGTAATGCTCAAAATTCTCCAAGACAGGTTTAAATAGTACGTGAACCATGAGCTTCCAGATGTTCAAGCTGGATTTAAAAAAGGCAGAGGAACCAGAGATCAAATTGCCAACATCCACTGGATCATTGAAAAAGCAAGAGAGTTCCAGAAAAACATCTACTTCTTTATTGACTATGCCAAAGCCTTTGACTGTGTGGATCACAATAAACTGTGAAAAATTCTGAAAGAGATGGGAATACCAGACCACCTGACCTGCCTCTTGAGAAACCTGTATGCAGGACAGGAAGCAACAGTTAGAATGGGACATGGAACAACAGACTGGTTCCAAATAGAAAAAGGAGTACGTCAAGGCTGTCTATTGTCACCCTGCTTATTTAACTTATATGCAGAGTACCTCATGAGAAACGCTGGGCTGGAAGAAGCACAAGCTGGAATCAAGATTGCCAGGAGAAATATCAATAACCTCAGAATGCAGATGGCACCACCCTTATGGCAGAAAGCAAAGAACTAAAGAGCCTCTTGATGAAAGTGAAAGAGGAGAGTGAAAAAGTTGGCTTAAAACTCAACATTCAGAAAACTGAAAAGATCATGGCATCTGGTCCCATCACTTCATGAATAGATGGGGAAATAATGGGAACAGTGAGAGACTTTATTTTGGGGGGCTCCAAAATCACTGCAGATGGTGATTGCAGTCATGCAATTAAAAGACACTTGCTCCTTGGAAGGAAAGTTATGACCAACCTAGATAGCATATTAAAAAGCAGAGACATTACTTTGCCAACAAAGGCCCGTCTAGTCAAGGCTATGGTTTTTCCAATAGTCATGTGTGGATGTGAGAGTTGGACTATAAAGAAAGCTGAGCGCCGAAGAATTGTTGCTTTTGAACTGTGGAGGTGGAGAAGACTCTTGAGAGTCCCTTGGCCTGCAAGGAGATCCAATCAGTCCATCCTAAAGAAATCAGTCCTAAATATTCATTGGAAGGACTGATGCTGAAGCTGAAGCTCCAATACTTTGGCCAACTGATACGAAGAACTTTCTCATTGGAAAAGACCCTGATGCTGGGAAAGATCGAAGGCAGGAGGGGAAGGGGATGACAGAGGATGAGATGGTTGGATGGCATCCGTGACTCAATGGACATGGGTTTGAGTAAACTCCGGGAGTTGGTGATGGACAGGGAGGCCTGGCATGCTGCCATCCATGGGGCTGCAAAGAGTTGGACACGACTGAGTGACTGAACTGAACTAACTTTTTTAGTGTGCAGTTAAGCAGCGTTAAGAAGATTCACATTTTTGTACAGCAGCTCTCTAGTTTCACCTTTCAAAATAGAAACCTTACAGATTAAACAGCTATTCCCTCTTCCTCTCTGCCGCCTTCTGGCCCCCAGCAGTCTACGTTCAGTCTCTATGAATTTGACTGCTTTAACCTCATATAAGTGGAATCACACAGTTTTTGTCCTTTTGTGACTGACTCACTTCACTTCGCATAATACCCTCAAGGTTCATGTGTGTTGTAACAGGATGATCCCTGTGTGACAAGATTTCCTACCTTTTTTGAAAAAATTGAAGTGTAGTTGATTTACAATTCTGTGGCAGTTCCTGCTGTACTACAAAGTAACTCATATATATATATATATATTCTTTTCTATTTTTCAAAAGTGAACAAAAGCATTGAACAGACAGTTTACCAAAAAGACATATGGATAGGTATTCATGAGAAGGACCTCAGCATCATTAGTCATTAGGAAAAAGCAGTTAAAACCACCATGAGGTTCTACTACATACTTATTAAAAAGGTTATTAAAAATGACTCACTATTCCAAGTGTTGATGAAGATGTGAAAGAGCTGAAGTTCACTGCTAGAAGAAAAAAAAATTGAGAAAACTTTTGACAGTTCCTAAGTTGAGGGCTTCCCTGGTGGCTCAGATGGTAAAGAATCTGCCTGCAATGCATGAGACCTGGGTTCGATCCCTGGTACAGGAAGATACTATGGACAAGGGAATGGCTACCCACTCCAGTATTCTTGCCTGGAGAATCCCATGGACAGAGGAGCCTGTCAGGCTACAGTCCATGGGGTCACAAAGAGTTGGACATGACTGAGCAACTTTCACTTTCAAAAGTTATATCACACTACTCTATAATCGAGTCTTTTCTCTGCTAAGTATTTGCCTAAGGGGAATGAAAGCATGTGTTCATATGAAGACTTCCACGTGAATATTCATAGCAGCTTTGCATATAATAGCCTAAGTCAAAATCAATACAAATGTCCATCAGTAGGTGAATGCTGGTATGTTCATAGAATTCAGTGCTACTCAGCAGTAAAGTGGAATGAACTCTTGACACATGCAACAACATGAGTGGACTTCAAAATAATGTACATGAAAGAAGCCAGATTTTTAAAAGTAGATGCTGTATAACTCCATTTATACAAAACTGTAGAAAATGCACACTTGTCTATAGTGATCACTGTCCCCGAGATGGAGGTTGGGGCAAGGAAGGAGTAACTTTTGGGAATGACAGATGGGTTCAGTTTATTGATCATGATTGTCTCAGTCTGTTCAGGCTGATATAACAAAATACAACAGACTAGGTGGCTTATGAACAACGGGAACGTATTTCTCACAGTTCTGAAATCCGGAAGCTAGAGATGAGGGTGACAGCACAGTTGGGTGAGGGTCCTCTTCCAGGTCTCAGACTTCTTGGGTCCTCACATGGTGGGAAGGGCTAGAGAACTCTACGGGTCACTTTTATAAAGACACTAGCCTCATTCATGAGGGGTCTCCATCCCAAGGGCCCTATTTCCTGATGCCTTCACCTCAGAGGTTAGGATTTCAGCATAAGAACTGGGAGGGGGTCACAAACATTCAGCTTACAGCAGTGGTGGTGTTTTCACAGATGTATACTTGTACAAAAAATTAACAAATTGTACATTTGAAATAGGTGCAGTTTATTGTAAATCAGTTCAGTTCATTTCAGTCTCTCAGTTGTGTCCAACCCTTTGCAACCCCACGAATTGCAGCACACCAGGCCTCCGTGTCCATCACCAACTCCCGGAGTCTACCCAAACCCATGTCCATCGAGTCGATGATGCCAACAGCCATCTCATACTCTGTCATCCCCTTCTCCTCCTGCCGCCAATCCTTCCCAGCATCAGGGTCTTTTGCAGTGAGTCAACTCTTCACATCAGGTGGCCAAAGTATTGGAGTTTCAGCTTCAACATCAGTCCTTCCAATAAACACCCAGGACTGATCTCCTTTAGGATGGACTGGTTGGATCTCCTTGCAGTACAAGGAACTCTCAAGAGTCTTCTCCAGCACCATAGTTTAAAAGCATCAATTCTATGGCGCTCAGCTTTCTTTATAGTCCAACTATCACATCCATACATGACTACTGGAAAAACCATAGCCTTGACTAGATGGAACTTTGTTGGCAAAGTAATGTCTCTGCTTTTTAATATGCTATCTATGTTGGTCATAACTTTCCTTCCAAGGAGTAAGCATTTTCTAATTTCATGGCTGCAATCACCATCTGCAGTGATTTTGGAGACCAAAAAGATAAAGTCAGCCACTGTTTCCACTGTTTCCCCATCTATTTCCCATGAAGTGATGGGACCAGATGCCATGATCTTAGTTTTCTGAATGGTGAGCTTTAAGCCAACTTTTTCACTCTCCTCTTTCACTTTCATCAAGAGGCTTTTTAGTTCCTCTTCACTTTCTGCCATAAGGGTGGTGTCATCTGCATATCTGAGGTTATTGATATTTCTCCTGGCAATCTTGATTCCAGCTTGTGCTTCTTCCAGCCCAGCGTTTCTCATGAGGTACTCTGCATAGAAGTTAAATAAGCAGGGTGACAATAGACAGCCTTGACGGACTCCTTTTCCTATTTGGAACCAGTCTGTCGTTCCATGTCCCATTCTAACTGTTCCTTCCTGACCTGCATACAGGTTTCTCAAGAGGCAGGTCAGATGGTCTGGTATTCCCATCTCTTTCAGAATTTTCCACAGTTCATTGTGATCCACACAGTCAAAGGCTTTGGCATAGTCAATAAAGCAGAAGTAGATGTTTTTCTGGAACTCTCTTGCTTTTTTGATGATCCAGCAGATGTTGGCAATTTGATCTCTGGTTCCTCTGCCTTTTCTAAAACCAGCTTGAACATCTGGAAGTTCACGGTTCACGTATTGCTGAAGCCTGGCTTGGAGAATTTTGAGCATTATTTTACGAGCGTGTGAGATGAGTGCGATTGTGCAGTAGTTTGAGCATTCTTTGTCATTGCCTTTCTTTGGGATTGGGATGAAAACTGACCTTTTCCAGTCCTGTGGCCACTGCTGAGTTTTCCAAATTTGCTGGCATATTGAGTGCAGCACTTTCACAGCATTGTCTTTCAGGATTTAAAATAGCTCAACTGGAATTCCATCACTTCCCCTAGCTTTGTTCGTAATGATGCTTTCTAAGGCCCACTTGACTTCACATTCCAGGATGTCTGGCTCTAGGTGAGTGATCACACCATTGTGATTATCTGGGTCGTGAAGATCTTTTTTGTACAGTTCTTCTGTGTATTCTTGTCACCTCTTCTTAATATGTTCAGCTTCTGTTAGGTCCATACCATTTCTGTCCTTTATCAAGCCCATCTTTGCATGAAATGTTCCCTTGGTATCTCTAATTTTCTTGAGGAGATCTCTAGTCTTTCCTATTCTGCTGTTTTCTCTATTTCTTTGCATTGATCGCTGAGGAAGGCTCTCTTATCTCTCTTAGCTATTCTTTGGAACTCTGCGTTCAAATGGGGATATCTTTCCTTTTTGCTTCTCTTCTTTTCACGGCTATCTGTAAGGCCTCTTCAGATAGCCATATTGCTTTTTTCATTTCTTTTCCATGGGGATGGTCTTGATCCCTGTCTCCTGTACAGTGTCACGAACCTCCGTCCATAGTTCATCAGGCACTCCGTCTATCAGATCTAGTCCCTTAAATCTAATTCTCACTTCCACTGTATAATCAAAGGGATTTGATTTAGGTCATACCTGAATGGTCTAGTGGTTTTCCCTACTTTCTTCAATTTAAGTCTGAATTTGGCAATAAGGAGTTCATGATCTGAGCCACAGTCAGCTCCCGGTCTTGTTTTTGCTGACTGTATAGAGCTTCTCCATCTTTGGCTGCAAAGAATATAATCAGTCTGATTTCGGTATTGACTATCTGGTGATGTCCATGTGTAGAGTCTTGTGTTGTTGGAGGAGGGTGTTTGCTATGACCAGTGCATTCTCTTGGCAAAACTCTACTAGCCTTTGCCCTGCTTCATTCTGTACTCCAAGGCCAAATTTGCCTGTTACTCCAGGTGTTTCTTGACTTCTACTTTTGCATTCCAGTCCCCTATGATGAAAAGGACATCTTTTTTGGGTGTAGTTCTAAAAGGTCTTGTAGGTCTTCATAGAATCGTTCAACTTCAGCTTCTTCAGCGTTACTGGTTGGGGCATAGGCTTGGATTACCGTGATATTGAATGGTTTGCCTTGGAAACGAACAGAGATCATTCTGTCGTTTTTCAGATTGCATCCAAGTACTGCATTTTGGACTCTTTTGTTGACCATGATGGCTACTCCATTTCTTCTAAGGGATTCCTGTCCACAGTAGTAGATATAATGGTTATCTGAGTTAGATTCACCCATTCCAGTCCATCTTAGTTCGCTGATTCCTAGAATGTCGACGTTCACTCTTGCCATCTCCTGTTTGACCACTTCCAATTTGCCTTGATTCATGGACCTAACATTCCAGGTTCCTATGCAATATTGCTCTTTGCAGCATTAGACCTTTCTTCTATCACCAGTCTCATCCACATCTGGGTATTTGTTTTGTTTTGGCTCCATCCCTTCATTCTTTCTGGAGTTATTTCTCCACTGATCTCCAGTAGCATACTGGGCACCTACCGACCTGGGGAGTTCCTCTTTCAGTATCCTATCATTTTGCCTTTTCATACTGTTCATGGGGTTCTCAAGGCAAGAATACTGAAGTGGTTTGCCATTCCCTTCTCTAGTGGACCACATTCTGTCAGACCTCTCCACCATGACCCGTCTGTCTTGGGTGGCCCCACACGGCATGGCTTAATTTCATTGAGTTAGACAAGGCTATGGTCCGTGTGATCAGATTAAATCAATTAGATTTCAATAAAACTTAAAATCTTTCTGTTCAAATGACTGGCAAGGCTTCTATCCCCTGACTAGACCCTGATGGCACAGGTGGTACTGATGGGGGATCAGAGCTCTCTGTGGGGTCTCTGAGTCTCTGCCAGTTTTGCTTTCTTGACATCACAAAACTTGACCAAGGAGTAAAGTAGAGGTGGTTTGGGCCTGGCATATGTTCCAGGTGTGTCATGCACAGTTCTCATGTCTGAGCCGAAGTAACACTGCTTCTCATCCTTCTGATGTTCACTCGTAACTTGGCTTCATTACTATGAAATAGTTAGAAATAAAGAATGTTTTGCAATGACATAAGTGCTCATTTCTCATTAAACCAAATAAAACAATGATGGGAAAATGTCATAAAACCCAGAAAATATAGAGCAGAAACCAATTATACTAGTTTAGTTAATTTCCTTCTGTTCACTTCAACATCATTGAAATGTTCGGCATCAGGGCCAACTGCGTCAACGGCCACTTTTAGTTTGTGATAATGAAAGCATGTTAGTGATGAGATTTTTCTTGTGTTTGCTAGGCAAGAGGGCACATATGCAGGGTGCCCTCTGAATTCAGGTGTGGGTCGAAACTGGTGCCCTCCTTGGGGGAGCAAAACCAAAGAAAACGCTGTGTGCAGTTGACCACACCACCAACAGTTTAATCAGAAGGATTAAAGGTGGCTTTTTGAAGAGAATTGCAAAAAAAACGTTGGGCGCTCTGGCGCCTGCAAACAGCCTCTCCAATGTGAACCCTTTGCAGCTGTGAATCTGAGCAGTTGCAGGAGGAATCTACTCCCATATACAATCAATTTACACTGGCTGATACTTTTCATATATTGAGGAAATCAGCCAACTTCCCACAAGAAAGCAGATATCCATGGCTCTCAAAACTATTTGGGTATCAGAGTCATGAAGGGGAACCTACACTCTCCCAGAGTGTCTCACTCAATTTCAAAAGATAAGGAAGGGGTAGGTTCTAGCTGACTGTTTAGTTCAATTCCTCTCATTTTTACAGTATCATCAGCTAGTTAGTCGCAAATCCAAGACCAGGATATCACTTTGGAAAATTCTAGTAAAGTGCAACCATGAAATACCTGACATTACTCTTTTTTGAGTCCAAGATGACAGACCTCTGGTAACAGAAATAACCACACACCAGAAGAGGGCGCCCTTGTAACAAAGTTCTAGCGCTGCTCCAGGCTTTCCTGTGTGTGGTGCTCCAAGAGCCTAAGAGTTTCGAAAGATGGATTTTTTTTTTTAAGTGGAGAGGAAAAGATGTGGCAAGAGCTCCTAGAATCATGAGAGATCAAAAAATTAAGTCCAAGGAGGAGCCAATACAAAACAAATGGAGAAAGAGATTCTGAAATGAGTACAGGCATGTCCACTTGGATGGTTTGAGAAGGCTCTTAGTATTTCCACAGCTGGAAGAACACTTAAATGCTAAGGTAACTGAAAAGTAACAGTAGTTAGACCTCAGAAATTAGACCCCATTTTAACCAGTTCCCACGGGGCAAGATACAAAACTTATTTGGGGGATTCTGACTGACAGTCTGAGGCGTTCTGGTCCAGAACGCGGGCTAACTGGTTTGGTGGCAGCTCTCGCCGTGTGGCTGACTGGCTCCAGTTTTCACTTCTATTAAACAAGCAAATAAGTCGTCAGGGAGAATCTATGGTCTTAACAGTCAATGCTCTGCTAATAGCATTTTAGAGCTTCACCTTATAGGAAATGGGTACTTTTTTTGGAGAGGTGGATAGATAATACAGTTACACACTAAACAATCAGAAGCGTATTGAAAAGTATCCACTGGGAACTCCTGGCTTATGTCTCTCCTTTCAGCCAGCCCCACCACCCACCCCAGGTTTCATTTTTATTTCGTGTGTTTTCTTCTTGTGTTTTGTTGTAAAGACACGAGCAAAATTCTTATTCTCTGTGCTTTTTGTCCTGACAGAATGGCAGTCTCTCAGTCTAAGAAGGGAGAGGGTTTCCTCGCCCTGTTTTACATCTGCAGAATATCTCATTCTCTGATGGATACAGTGTTGTTTACTTCCTCACTACCCCCTAAATGGACACAGGTCTAATCGTGTACTATCACACACAGGTTACAGAGAATAATCCAGTACAAGTATCATTCTGTACCGGTATGACTGGAGGAAAAATTCTCAGAAGTGAGGTTGCTGAGTCAAGAGTAACTTCGTTAGTAATTTGCAGCTGTGATGAAACTGCCGTCCGAACGGGTTGCAGGACGTGGCTCTCCCAGCCGCTTTTACAGCCTCTTTCTCCAGACTCCCCAGCAGAATGTCTCATCCCACTGTGTTTATTTTAAACTCTGGTAGAGGCCTTACTACCATGATTGATAATAATCTCATCACCCATCACTGGTGATAGAAGTCTTTATGACCCTAGCCTGAGTAGGGCATGATACCATGACAACAAGGGGTAAAAATAAATGATCAGTGCAGTGAGTTCCTTTATCAAGTTTCATGGTATTAAAGTTTTCTTATCCTTGCATTGCCCTTTATGTGTTTGTGGATCTGAATTTCTGCTGCTTCAGTTTGAAGCTTAAAGCTTCTTCTGCAGCTTGAATTCCACTCCACCACCCCAGGCAATTTTATGCTTCATTAGCCCTCGAGTAAAGCAAAGAGAGTTTGAGTTGCACACCTGGAACATTTCCACGGGACTCCCAGGCCCGACCACCACAGTGCGCGGCCCTCAGGTGGCAACGCAGCGGGCCAGCGGACCAGTGTCTAGGGGTGGGGAGGCACTCCTTCCCTCTTGAGAAATGGAAGCTTTGTCTTTGCGCAAACTCTCCAGCTGTGGAAACTCCAGCACGGCTTTAAAGATTAATGGCATTACTTGGCAATGAATGGGAAAGGCAAACGGCTCCGCTACACAAGGATTAAGTCTCAGACGAGGAGCAAACTGTCGCCAGCCTCTGCAGCGAGGTTATCTCCCAGAGAACACGCAGGCAGTTTCCCGGTGCTGGCGGCCGCCAGCGTTTGCTAGTTAGTGAGATTACAGCCCATCCGGACAGCACAACGAGTGGTGCTTGTCTCTCTCGCCCATACACACAAACCCTTGCGCTTGTGTGAGAAGCACACACACACTGACTCAACGTCCGACAGAAGAATGGACAGAACTGATAAGCAGAACAAGGGAGCATAAAGTACATTCTAGCACAACCAGCGTTGCAACCACAGCGTGTGGAAGCCAGAACATAAGGCATATCGCTTGCCCTTTCCTGCATCTGGCTGGAAATGCTGCAAATACAAGGGAAACAGGGAGCAAAATTCATTAGCTAATGAGGACCTTAAATGTCAGTTTAATAGCGGCATTAATAATAAAGCATAGTTTTATTGGGTTAATAGACGTTAAGTGGTAATATTACTAAAATGGTCATCATAGATTTTCGTCTTTGCAGGCAATGAACAGAGCCTTCTGAAAGCACAGATTAGAACTCCCTCCTCTGCATTTGCCTCTTAAAAGAGGCATTTCTAAAGGTTTTAAAAATTATGAGCACTTTTTGCATTGCCCCCTGTTTGAGGTAGGAGTCTAGTAGCTGTGTCTTTAAAGAAGCCCTTACAGGGAACTCTGTCAGTTGTTCAAGGCTTGCTGCCAACAAACAATTGAGGTATTTACCAAGGGTTTCCAAGAAATTGCTGCAAATTATATGAAATATTATACCTGTAACAGGCATTCAATGTATTAGGAACAGGAAAAAAATTTAACATGTGTGGGAACAGTGTTGCAATTTGTGAGAAAGTGTTCAGTAATGTAGGTAGAGATGAATCACACTCATGCAAACAGAAAGGAAGTTGGATGATGTGGCACTTTTGAACAAATTTTCATCATCTGTCTAGAATCACTGAGGAGAAACTTCTCACATGAACTAGTGGAAAGGCTCACAAGGAAACGAAGACCCTGAGGGGTCTGCAGATGCTTGTCCGGGGGGACACCCTCCAGGCAGAAGAAGACTAAGACCCCACACTCCACAGGAGGCCCTGATTCAGCCCAGGCAGCCTCATGGGTTGGGTGTGCCTTTAGGAGTCTTCCTCACTGAATGCCTCTGTCTGATTATGGTTAACACCATTCCTTTTTTAAACGAGAAAGACGTTCAATGACTTCAGCTTAACAGAGCGGGCTCCTAGGATAGCTCCTCAGAGGAAAGTTTTTCCCTCAGTTTCCTGAGGTGAAACGCTTGTGACATCTGATGAACTGACTTCCTCACCTTTGCAAATAAACAAAGGAAAAGAAGACACGAGGAGTGAGGACCTGCCCTGGCCTTGAGGGAGTTCTGGGGAGGGTGCACGCGTGTGCGTGTGCGGGGCAGGGGTCTCAGGGGCGCGCCCTGCCCCCAGACCCCTGCTGGAGTCCGCTCTGTCTGCGGTGGGCCCAGCCTCTGGATGGACCTCCGTGCTGGGCTTATTTGTCTGGCCCTGGGGGCCTCTGGCTGTGACTGAAGTCCTTGGTTCTGGGCACTTGCCTCCAGCTGTGAAATCCTCCCACACAGGAGAGTTCTGCCTCCTGATGCAGACCTCTGAGGAGGCCCTTGCCTCCTCACTCATGGGTCCTTCCCCAGAAGAACTGCCTTAGCCAGACCATCCAGCTGTGCAGGAGATTCCTCTCCACTTCCCCAGGCTGCACTGGGGAAGCTGCCCAGCCCCAACATGCAGGCTCTTGGAGACCCTGGCACCTACATGACCCTGCCCTCTCTAGTCTCCTGCTTGCTCCTAGCCTAGCGTTAATCCCCACTTGTTCGGGGGACTTGACCTGTGTAATATTTCCCTTGACCCAGGTGCTCTAAACCTTCAGGCCCAATCTTTATGGAAAAGAGGTTATTCTCTCTGCATTGAGAAACACGCGCTCTCAACGCACTCCCATTGAGTCTACAGGTGTGCAGCTAAGGCTGCTAACCTAGGAACTGACGGAGACCTAGGAGCCAGGAAATGGAGGAGGACAAAACATAATTCAAAAAACTAAGATCGTGGCATCCAGTCCCATCACTTCATGGCAAACAGATGGGGAAAAAATGGAAACAGTGATAGATTTTATTTTCCTGGGCTCCAAAATCACTATGGATGGTGACTGCAGCCATGAAATTAAAAGACGATTGCTCCTTGGAAGAAAAGCTATGATGAACTTTGATGGCGTATTAAAAAGCAGAGACATCACTTTGCCAACAAAGGTCCGTTCAGTCAAAGCTATGGTTTTTCCGATAGTCATGTATGGATGTTAGAATTGGACCATAAAGAAAGCTGAGCGCCAAAGAATTGATGCTTTTGAATTGTGGTGCTGGAGAAGAAGACTCTTGAGAAGCTGGTTCTTAAAACCTGTCTTAAGAATTCCAAGGCACTTTTATGGATGTGAAGAGCCGACTCATTGGATAAGACCCTGATGCTGAGAAAGTTTGAAGGTAGGAGGAGAAGGGGATGGCAGAAGATGAGATGGTTGGATGGTATCATTGACTCAATGGATATGAGTCTGAGCAAGCTCCAGGAGCTAGTGAAGGACAAGGAAGCCTGGCATGCTGCAGTCCACAGGGTCACAAAGAGTTGAATATGACTGAGTGACTGAACAACGACACACCATTTATGTGCTTTTTAAATCAGATTTTAGTCTAGATGAGGAAACAGAAGTTTAAAGCAAGTTAGAAAATATTGAAATCATTATGTCAAAAAATTGAACATCTCTACCTAGCTAGATTTGTGCTTTATGGACATAATTGTGAATTATGAGGCTGTTGCTGAATTTGGGGGAACTTGGCATTTGTGGCTTATGGTCTTACTGGAAACCCCTTTGGCTGATTTTTGAGTCTGTAATTCATGGTTATGAGTTCTGCATTTTTCTCAAGACCACTGTTGGAATCCTGTGTTCACTGTATAATGAGTATTTTATTTTTAGATGTGGATCACCTACCCAGGGAGCCTGTGGGAAGGTGGGTAATGAACTATATCTGGCACAAATCACAAGCGCCAAGAAAGTGCTGATATCCAAAGAATACCAAGAGTGACCACTATTTAACTGCAGAGATGGTATCTCTCCCGTAAGATGGCACTTTAAATTGTGTGTGTAATATTTCACCATTTGATCATCTTAGCAATGAAGAAAGATCCAAGGTTTACCCAAGCATGCTTATTTTCTGTCCCTAATTCTTGGGTTCATTTGTTTAAATGAAGGGAACCTGTCAGGCCAAGGGAACTACTGTGCTGTCTGGGAGTTTCATTAAAAAAACCCCAACACACTGGCGACTAAATAATAATACTGTTCACACAAATATTTGTTGTGTGGTCATTTCATCAGCTTTTGTTACCTTAGCTGTTTTGTTTTAAGAATAAGTGCATAAAATTCACAATCCATCATAGAGAAGCCGGTTCTCAAAAACTGTCTTCAGAAATCCACTTTTATGGATGGATTATTTTAAAAAAACAAAGATTCAGATTAGAGATACTAACTGATGACTTTACACATAGAATGTAAATAAAAGCGTATTAACATCATCTACCATTTCTTCAACATCCTTTAAATGCTGCTAGTGTTAAATGCTGCTAGTTGGACACTGAGTATAGCTTCTTTTTTCTTTCTTTCTTTTTTTAGCTTAGAAACTAGTAGCAGAGAACAAGGTAGCTGAATTCACGGTTCATTCTGCAGTCATGCACGTTTCAAACGGCTCCTGAGCTGTTTATGCTATACATGCTCGCTCGTACCCACAGAGCTGTGGGAACAAAGATACAGTGTGAATCGGGAAGACGCAGGGAAGGTAGCTGGAGAGGTCCGCCCGGCTGGAGGGCTGGGCGTGGGGAGGCGGGTGTGTCTGAGGATAGTGTGTGCAGGAGGAACGCGCGGCTCGTCCTCCACGAGGGCAGTGTTCCAGGACCAAGAAGCCCCTTCTTAGAAATCCCTGCTAAGATCCACGCTGGCGCAGGGTCTCGCGGCAGCCGGAGGCCGGGCGGGACGGCCTCGGGCCAGCTCCGCGGCAGGGATGCCCGGGGCGGGCCGCCGGGCGGGTAACGGGCGGCCGGGCGCCTC
The DNA here is from genome assembly GCF_054371585.1 of Giraffa tippelskirchi. NCBI lineage: Eukaryota > Metazoa > Chordata > Mammalia > Artiodactyla > Giraffidae > Giraffa > Giraffa tippelskirchi. Next base: position 60,868,012 of record NC_137286.1, on the reverse strand, counting down.
GCTCCGGGCCCCAGGCGGCGCCGAGCCCGGCCCACGCCCCCTCCGCCCGGCGGCCGCCGCAGACCGCGTGGGCGGGGCCCCGAGGTGGGCTTTCTTTTTCGGGCAAACTTTCGCCACGTGAACCGCCCCCCATTCACCGCTGCGCCAATCGCGCGGCGCGGACGGGTCCCGAGCGGGGCCACAGCGCACCGCCCCCTGCGCGCCGTGCGTGACGTGCGGCGCCCCCGCGGCGATGGCGCGCGGAGCCGGACGATGAGCAGCGGCCGCGCCGGCGCCGGCCACGGACAGCAGCGCGCCGCGCGCAGCGCCAGCGGAGCCGAGCGCCCGGAGGGCGCCGCGCGGGGAGCCGAGCCGGCCGGGGGGCGCGGGGCGCCGGGCGCGGCGCGGGGCCGCGGCCGGCGCGCGCCGGGTATGCTGCGCCCCTGAAGGCGGGGGCGCGCGAGCGGGACCGAGCGCCGGCGCGGGGCCTGCGGGCGGCCCGCGCTCCGCGATGGGCACGGCCGGGCCGCCGCAGCGGCGGCGCTGCCCGGGCGGGGCCGCGTAGGGCGGGCTGGCCGCGGCGGGCGGGCTGAGGGCGCGCGGAGCGGCGGCGGCGGCGGCGGCCCGGCGGGCGGCGCGGCGCGGGCATGGCCGTGCGCGGCCGGCGCGCCTGGCTCAGCGTGCTGCTCGGGCTGGTGCTGGGATTCGTGCTGGCCTCGCGGCTCGTGCTGCCCCGCGCCTCCGAGTTGAAGCGGGCGGGCCCGCGGCGCCGCGCCAGCCCCGAGGCTTGCCGGCCCGGGCAGGCGGCCGCGGTGCCCTTGGCCGGCGGGGCGCGCGGGGATGCGCGCGGGCCGCGCCTCTGGCCCCACGGCGAGGCCCAGGATGGCGTCCCGCGCGACAGGAACTTTCTCTTCGTGGGAGTCATGACCGCCCAGAAGTACCTGCAGACCCGCGCGGTGGCGGCCTTCAGGTGAGCCCCCGCTTCCGGGCGGCGTCCAGCATCCGAGCGCGCTGCCCCGCGGCCCGCCTGCGGCGCGCGCCTTCGCCTGCTTCCCGGACCCGGTGCTCGCTGGGCTTCCGTGGGGCCGCTGTGCCCCGCGGGGCGTGCCCGGCGTTGGCAGAGGGCTCAGGGGCGGTATAGCGAGCGCAACGCTCCAAAGCAGGGGCTTGGGGGTCCAGCGGACCAGCGTGGCCCCTCTGGGTGTAGTCTTCACTCGGACTTTCTGCTCCGCGCTTCATCTTTTCTTGTCCAAGTCCTTTCCTTTGTTGAATGAGCACGATTGAACATTTCCAAACTCTCATAAGAGTGTTTGGAAAACTCAGCACAGCACTGGTGATAGTGGTGGCAGCGGGGGTTATGATTCGAGTCTCTGAAACCTGCACTTTTAGCCTTACAGAACTAGAGCCTAAGTTAGTTTGGTTAGAGGCCTTCCACTTGCAGTTTTCACTGTTGGAACCATTCTGGTAAATGGAAGGGGTACACGCTGCACACTCAACCCCACCAGACTGTTCTGTAATTGGAGAGAAAACCTTTGGGAAAAGCCAGTTCTTGGCTCATGGTAGATTCGTTGTTAACTAGCCCAATTTAGTGACGTGTGTGTTATCCGGTATCTGGGTCCTAGCTGGCCATATGAGTCAGGAAAGTGGCCGGAATCATGTTCAAGATTAACAAAGGGATCAGCCAAAGTAATCTGTAGAAGAGTGAAAGAGAGATGATATTGGAATGAATTTGAGGTGGAAGAAGGATGTATTAATAGATTCAGTAAAGAGATTTAATGGAAACCTTATATGTGTGAGGTACAGAAATGCTTGCTCACAGATAAGATTTGGTATTCATCCAACCACAGGGCAAACCAACCTGAGAAGTCTGTTGGGAATGGACTCTTAGAGCAGTCATTACTGAGCGAGGCCAAGCTAGTTGTTGTTGGTTCTTAATTTATAACCGTCATAACTTCAGCTTTTAACTGTAGTCCTGGTCTGAATTTTCAGGCGTTAGATGTTGTAAGGAGAAAAGCATATTTGGGTCTCCGTTCCTCTCCAAGAGGAAGTAAAGGGTTGGAAAGGAAGGCAGAGAGCAATAGAGCATGTCTGCCTTTTCGGTGCATTGATTCCCCATTCCTGTGTGTTTCCACTGGGATTTTGTTTAAGTCCATAACCTAGGTTCTGCCAGAAGGGGACTGAATGCCTGAAAAGGTTAGAAAAGGTAGCATATATTTGACTGAGATCGTGACTTGGGAACAAACATGCAGGTCATGGTTTTCTCCCAGATCTGTTGAATTAGGTGGAGTTGTGCTTTTTGCTGTTTCATGGGTTGTTTTTTTTTTTTTCCCGTTGAAGTATAGTTGATTTACAGTGTTTCAAGTGTACATCAAAAAAGCATTTGATTTTTGAAAAAACGGAAGAATATCCAATCAGAAATTGAAGGTGAGCTGTATACATTGTTTACAGCATGGTTTTTAAAGTAAATCTATATGGCTCCAGTTTGATGACAAGTTCCTTGAAATCACAAGTTTGGGACAGTTACCAAAGTGCTTTGTTCAAATAGTGGACATGTAACTCCCCCCAAGCAAATACTTTTTCGTAGATACAAAATCACAAACTAGAAGGGGTCCTGGTAACACCAGCAGTTCTCGGAAGTGGTTTGCAAACTGGATACTATTTAACACTTGGAAATGATCTTTCCCCAAAACCCATGCTTGAGGCTCTATGCTTGGCCTCCTTTCCAAATCTCCTACCTCATCTTTTTTGGATGTAGGATTTTATCTTATTGTTTATTTTCTTTAAGGCAGCTAGGGAAAAGTAGGAACATAATTTGTCCTCTGGCCCTTCTTGTGGAAGCTCTGCCTTTTTGATAAAACTCTTACCAGGAAACAGTATTCAGTCGTTTTGTCAGCTTTCCTGCACACTTCTTGTATCACTCTGATCTTAAGTAGTCACATTAGTTGGAGCCTGGGGGTGGACCTGCTTTTCTGGTTAAGGTTCTCTGCTTCTCAGCCCGTCAACGTTGTGTTTAGACTGGCTGCAGGAGATGACACAAGACGATTTTAGCCTTAAGGAACTTTTGGGGAAAGCCAAAATTGGGATGGAGGTTATAGGATGTAACTTATAATTATGGCTTTGCTGTGCTTTGCAGCCTGGGCCAGAAGTCCACACTCAGCTCTTAAACTGGAAATTTCACGCAGTGTAAAAGTTGGCTTGAATCTTCTAGCACAGGGTAGAACTCTAGTTTGGCACTGAGTTTTACATTTCCGCTGAAAGGTGAATACATTCTTTACCTTAGAAAAAAAGTCAATGTTTTTATTTTTGTTTATTAAAGTAAAATTTTTGTTTGGCTTATAGGTTGAAGGAGATGGCAATATTTTTAGAAAGATGGCACTATGATGTACTTTTATGCTAGGATGTTGACAATGTCAGAATTCAGATTTAGGGACTACTAACTGAGCTTCAGAAAGGAGCTATAAAAGCCTTTGGAAAATTCAAGGAGATACACTTGTCTGCACTAAAGTTGGTGCACTTAAGTGATGGGAGAGCACCATCATTACCGACTTTTCAGTTTTGCCATATGCTTCCAATGAGGAGAGGGATCACTAGTAGATGTTAGCAGTGCAGCGACAGCTGAAAGCAGGCAAGAAACAGATTTTAACAAGCAGGCAAAGCAAAACTCAAAGTATAACCTTCAGACAGGCCAGCAGTAGCGCTCCTTCACAGGCACTGAACAGATACCGTAGCTCTTATGTTCACGAGAGTAATTTTGGTTCATCAAAATGATCCCATACACTTAGGATTCATGCCTTCATTCAACAAATATGCGCATGGTGCCTTGGGTCTGGACTCTGAATGTTTGGGAACACAAAAGTGAAGATGCTTGTTCTCATGGAGCTTCTGTTCTAGTGAGACGGACAGATACTTGAAAAGAGGGTTTCAGCTAGTGATGGGTACTGTGGAACAAATAGAGCAGGGTAAAGGCAGGGTGAGTGATGTCCTGTTTCTGTTAGATGTTTGGGGAACACCTCCGAGAATGTGGTGTTTGGGTTGAGATCTGGGAATGGCATTGATGACATTGATGGCAGAGGGAAAAGCTGGTAAATTATAAGACAGGAATCAGTTTGGAACTTGAAGAAGATCAATAAAAGAAAGAAGATGAGTGTCTGGTGTCATGGAATTTTACTCTAAGTGAATTAGAAAACCTTTGGAGGTTTTGGGCTTCCCTGGTAGCTCAGTTGGTAGGGAATTTGCCTGCAATGCAGGAGACCCCACTTCGATTCCTGGGTCGGAAACATCTGCTGGAGAGGGGATCGGCTACCCACTCCAGTGTTCTTGAGCATCCCTTGCAGCTCAGCTGGTAAAGAATCCTGGGTTGGGACGATCCCCTGGAGGAGGGAAAGGCTACCCACTCCAGTATTCCGGCCTGGAGAATTCCATGGACTGTATGGTCCATGGGCTTCCAAAGAGTAGGACACGACTGAGCGACTTTCACTTGGACGGTTAAGGTGGGAAAGGGAGGGGCTTGCATTATATTCTGAAAAGTTAATTCTTGCTATTGTGTGAATAGGTTGTGGAGGAGCAAGGAGCTGTAGGAGGTGGTCTAGGTGAAGATGGTTGGGATGGAGAGAAGGGCATGGCCCCAGGATGTATTCAGGAGCCAGAGTTGGGGACATGTTGACAAAATGCATCAGAGGCTGTGAAGCAGAGAGGAATTCAGGATAATTTCTAGGATTTTGCCTTGAAATAAAGGATGGGTGGCGGTGTCATTTATTGAGATGGGGAAAGCTAGAGGAGGAATGGAAATGGCAGCCCACTCCAGTATTCTTGCCTGGAGAATCCTAGGGACGGCAGAGCCTGGTGGGCTGCCATCTATGGGGTCGCACAGAGTCGGACACGACTGAAGCGACTTAGCAGAGGAAGAATGAATTTAGGGGGAAGGAAGTAGGTCAGCAGAGATCTGGTTTTGTGTAGGAGTGGGTGGATGTATGCTTAGTTTTATAAATGTAATGAATTTTAAAAGGAATTGATTACAGTGTTGGAACTCTGACGCTGTCTTAAACTAAAATTCCCTTAGGGTTCTGGATAGGGTGATGTTCTACAAGTCAGTATATAAGTGTTCTGTTTCTTTTTTTTTAACCCATCTGCAAAGTATTTGTATTCTAGATAATTTCACTTTAAAATGGTTCTGTGATTCTTCCAAAGTAATTTAGTATGCCAGTTAGTGATAGTTCATTGGAGTCTCTGGCTGGGTTCATTATGTCTTACTGTTACGAGCTGCAATTTTTTTTTTTTTCATATTTTTCTTAGTTACATCATTTGATATACAGAAGTTAGATGTCCATGTAGTTCAGTCTCTTCCTTTCAGGACTGATTTTTTTTTTTCCCCTAAGCACAGAAAGTTTATTGCCCTGGAGAGATTTTTTTCTTGACTGTGCTTCTCAGCTTGTGGGATCTTAGTTCCCCAGCCAGGGATTGCAGCTACTCCCCCTGCATTGGAAGCGTGCTGTCTTAACTGGTGAACAACCAGTGGAGCCCCAGGATTTTTTTTTTTTTTTAAGTAACATTTTTCTCATTTTAGAAGGGGTTCAAACCATCTCACCATCATTTTCACCCCAAATGATAACATTGTCTCAGCACCAACCTGTTAAATAAGCTCCCATTTCCCTACCAATTTGAAATGCTGTCTTCATCATACTCAAGATTCTTGGGCATGTTTTTGGACTTCCTGTTTTGTTTCATTGATCTATCCGTCTGTTCTTGTTCCAGTGCCACCCACTGAAATGATTGAAGGTTGAATAATATTTTAATATCCGGTCGACAAGTCCCCTTGGTTACTCTTCCATTTCCAACATTACTTGGCTACACTTACCTGTTCTTGCTGAGAGAGTTTTGGTGCTATTTGGATTTTTTTTTTTAATGAATGTTTTGATTAAAAAAAATTGTATTTAGATTTCGGTCCACTTTTATGCCCCGAACACTAAACTAATACAACACTATCTGTTTATCTTGACTCTTGCTTCCCCTGGGCTGAAGATGGGGGACTGATTTGTTCTTTTTCTCAGAATAGAGGGGTGGGTGGTTTCCGTTCTTTGCCCCAGGAGTCATAAAGGGCGCTCTTAAATATTAGCATCAGTTTATAGTGAATTATGTGAAGAAAGTTCAAGAAACACTAGCTTTAGATACAAGAACCTTATTGCAAGATGTTTTATCAATTAATGGCCTCTTCCTAATGTTTTAAATGAAGGCAAACTGTTCCTTTTACCAATCTCCATGAGCAGATCTCAGAGTTCCTTCTTTCTTGAATGCTGTAAACCATGTTTATCTTGAAACAGTTTAAAGCAGTGCTTGCTTTCTCAGGATTCAGTTTGGCAAAAAATTACCGAAAGCCCTTCTGTAATCAAAATAATTAACATGTAAGTGAACTTTGGGGGGCACAACCCGTTTCACATTATAAATGACCTGTATGAGCAAACTGGTGAAAATTGCAGTCTTGAAAATGAGTTTAATGTTACATATCATGGTTCCAGATCTGGATGTCTTCAAACAGAATATTCCAAGGAGAGTTGTGGTTGTCAATAGAAGATATACACGATTGTGTTTTTGTTGCATTGGCAATTTCATTTTTCCCCATTCATTAGTTAAGCTGCAGTTTTTGAAAGTAGGTTAATAATTCCATTCTTGTGGAATTAATTGTCTAGGGAAGGAAGCAAATGATACTGTTGAATGATAGGGCTTGCAAGGTGCCTGGACTTGTTACTGTGTAGGTGCAGAAGAGAGAGGTCTGCACTGACTTGTGAAAGGGATTGAGGAAGGTCTCACTCGCAATCTTACCCCTCTTCCCTTGCATAGTCTTGAAGGATAAACTGGGGTTTCTGGGGCAGACACAACAGGTTCCTGGAAATGTGAAATAGCAGGAGGTAGTGAAGGGATGATGAGAAAGAACAGTTCATTGGGACTGGGAGCTGAGATCTAGCAATTCCACTAGAAATGTTTCCAAAGGAATTTAAAAATGTGCTCAAGTATGTATTCTATGAAGTGAGAATTGCAAGAACCTTTGGTGTCCTGCATTAGGAACTACGGACCATGGTTGATTTCTCTAGTTTGTCCATTTTGTGATCTGCTTCTCTAATCTTAAAAAATGGTGTGGCTGAAATATGTTTATTGAAATGAAAAAAGTTCATAATATGTCTAAATGAGAGTAGGTTTTAAAATTGTATGCCAAATATGAGACCATTTTTAAAATCAAATGAAATAAATGTTTCTTTTTGTGTGATATAGAAAAGAAAGTATAAAAGATATACATACCATGATGCTGAATGATTTTTCATATTCTTGGCACTTTTTGTATTTTTGAGTTTTTCTGCAGTGAGAACTTATTTTATAATAAAGCAACGTAACTACAGTTTTTTAAAAAACAGAGAGGTGACAGCTCTTGGGAGGAACTGTGAATGCAGTTTTGTGTGTGTTAATTGCAGGTACCTGCAAGACTGCTGGGCACAGGGGTCATGTTGGCCCTGGGTTCCCTGGGGTTTGAAGTCAGGGCCATTCTTGTTTCAGTAAATGACAATTATTCCTGCCCCCAAATGTAGGGATAACACATATATTTGGTGTTAGTGTAACTGTAATTCACCAGTTCCTGTATATGTACACTTCCAGATGATAGGAGAGTCAGGTGACAGCATTTTTAATGTGAGGGCTTTTGTATATTCATAGTAAGTATTCTATGCCTCCATCTTCTGTCAGTGTCTTTTTGGCTTCTGGTTCTGGATGAAACTGGAGGAATGAGAAACTTAGTTACAGTGTGAAAGGACTGAAACTGGGGCTTCCCTGGTGGTCCAGTGGTAAAGAATCCGCCTCACAATGCAGGGGGCCCCGGTTTGATCCCTGTTCTGGGAAGATCCTCCCTACCGTGGAGCAACTGAGCCCATTTGGCACAATGGCTGAGCCTGTGAGCCTCGAGCCCACGCTCCGCAGTAGAAGCCACGGCTGAGCAGCCTGCACCGCCAGCTGGAGAAAGCCTGTGTGTGGCAACAAAGACCCTCCACAGCCAAGAGATAAAATTAATAAATCTTTTTAGAACAAGGTAGTGAAATTGTTCATCTCACCCTAATTGTGTCATGGACTGAAGCGTTCATGGCTACTATATTTGTTCTGTAGTTAAGTACATTTTTCTGTGGATGATTAAAAATGAGGTGGTCTGCTCCGATTTGATGTCAACTCGGGGCTTGCAAAGCCTGAGGATGATTGAAGATGTAGCTATTAATGCCATTAAAATGATTGCTTTGTAAATTGAACCTAGATGCAACCTAATACCAGAAAATAATTGGGCAGGATTTGGAGTGACAGAGGGAGGCAAAGACAGAATGAAAGTTTCAGAAAGTTAGTTTTGAATGAAGCCTTCTGGCCTTTGAAATCAGCCCAAACTATGAAGGTGTCCTTTGATGGGCAGGTCTCAGCCAGGCAGACGATACCATGGGGGGCAGTAACTGAGACGGGCATAGGGCTGCTCTCCCTGTCTGTGATGACCGTTTTCTCATGCGAGGCTTCCCTGGTGACTCAGACGGTAAAGAATCCTCCTGCGATGTGGGAGACCTGGGTTCCATCCCTGGGTTGGGAAGATCCCCTGGAGGAGGGCATGGCCGCCCATTCCAGTGGTCTTGCCTGGAGAATCCCCACGGACAGAGGAGCCTGGCGGGCTGCAGTCCTTGGGGTCGCACAGAGTTGGACACGACTGAGCGGCTAAGCACACACAGCAGTGGAGGAGGGGCTGCAGGAGGAGTGTGGGTGGTGACCTGGGAGCAGCGTGGAGATGGACAAGCCATAGGCGCTCCAGTGGACGTGTTCGAGTCAGGCCGCACTGGTGGCCTGGCGTCCACGTGTTTAGCTTTGTGATCTCGGGCAAGTTACTGACCTGGCTCTGAGCCTCAGTCTCCTCCTCTGTCAATTGTGGGTCTTGGTACCTCTCACACCTCGTGGCGTTGTCATAAGGTGGAGTGTCTGATGCCCTCGGCGCACACTGCCCCGTACGCCATAACTGCTTTTGCGTTGTTGGTGATTGTGAAGCAGGCAAGATGCCAGGGAGCACTCCAGCAGAGGAAGAAGACTGGCTTCACAGGAGTTCACTGTGGGCTCACGGTGGTTTTAAACAACACTGATTTTTTTTTCTTAAAATTACATTTGAAAACTTAATTTTGCTTATGCATGGTTAGGAATTAGTTGTGTGTTTACACTTTTTAAGTGTAACCAGCAAAATGTAAACTTATAGCTTTCTAAAAGTAGCTAAAACTTGAAGCTTGGAAATGGACCACAGGATCAGAATTTATCTTCTTCTATTAACACTCCAGATTTTAATTCTTGTGTTTCATGCATGGCATTTTTATGGTCTCTGTTGATAAGTGTTTCTATTGTTTGATGTGAATCTAGACTCAAAGGGCAGATTGCTCTTAATACCTTGGTACTGCCTCCTGGGCCTGTGCTCAGGCCATTGTTGAGGTGGGAAGCTGTAATGCACCCTCCAACAGCTTTATTGGATGGGGGAGCTCTTTAATATTTGCTTTCACCTTAAGTCTAGTTTTTAGGATTAATGGTAAGTGGTCTAATTTGATTTTTCCTTTAAAAAATTTTCCCAGCATTTGTGATCCCTGTTATATACTTCTCCACCTACTTCCAAAAAGATTTTGAGATTGCTCATGTCATAGCAGCGAGGCAGTTAAACATTTAAAAAGAGGAAGCCGCATATCCGGAAGAGGGAACCTGCAGCTAAGGACTCCGACTGCAGTGCTTCTGGAGGTGATGGGCTGAATAAGGCTTGTGGTATCCTGCCAGGGACATTCCTTCAGTTCCGGGAGAGGCTGTGAGTCCTCCCTGGGTAGCCTGCCTGGGAAGCCCTCCGAGTTCTCCAGGCCCGTGGCCGCTCTGCCTAGTGGTGTAGACGTGTCCTTCAGGGGCTTTTTTGGGAGGTTGAGCTAAGACTGCGCTCCATCGCGCTGTGCCTCCTGTGAGGGTGTTCGTACCTTTGCTCCATGTCTTTGCCGTAGACGCAGGGGAGAAACTCCCTTGAGGTCTTAGTGTCTAGAATTATTATTTCACCTAACCCTGAACAATGGGGTGCAGTCTTGTGACTTCTCTTGGTTGCCTGCTGGAAGGCTTGCAACTAAACTTGGTTCCATGTTAGCAGGTGTAGAGGACGTGTGACGACTGATGAGGCCTCGCCCCTGAGCTCACTGGGTGATCCTGGTCCTGGGTACTGGGGTGGGCAGGCAGCCCCTGCCCTGATTTTGTCCTCTCTGCTACAGGTACAACCCTCGTGCCTTGCTCCAACTTTCCTAATTTTGTTTTTCTTTTTGCCTAATTTTCCTGATGATTATTTCCATCTTGTATGCATTTTGGTTAAATCCTTTCTGTAATAGGGAAGAATATAAATGTGCACATTTAATTACACAAACATAATTACAGGAGCCAAACATCCTGGAGTGTAAAGTCAAGTGGGCCTTAGGAAGCATTACTACAAACAAAAAACTAGTGGAGGTGATGAAATTTCAGCTGAGCTATTTCAAATCCTGAAAGATTTGTAAAAGTGCTGTACTCAGTGTGCCAGCAAATTTGGAAAACTCAGCAAGGGCCACAGGACTGGAAAAGGTCAGTTTTCATTCTAGTTCCAAAGAAGGGCAATGCCAGAGAAGGTTCAAACTACTGCACAGTTGCACTTATTTCACATGCTAGCAAGGTAATGCTCAAAAATCCTTCAAGCTAGGCTTTAGCCGTATATGAACTGAGAACTTCCAAATGTCCAAGCTGGGTTTAGAAAAGGCAGAGGAACCAGAGATCAAATTGCCAACATTTGTTGGATCATAGAAAAAGCAAGGAAATTCCAGAAAAACATCTGCTACTGCTTCCTCGATTAGAATACCTTACCTGCCTCCTGCAAAACCTGTGTGCAGATCAAGAAGCAACAGTTAGAAACAGGCATGGAATAACAAGCTGGTTCAAAATCATGAAAGGAGTACATCAAGGCTGTATATTGTCACCCTGCTTATTTAACTTATATGCAGAGTGCATCATACAAAATGCCAAGCTAGATGAATCACCAGCTGGAATCAAGATTGCCGGGAGAGATATCAATAACCTCAGATATGCAGATGACACCACCCTTACGGTAGAAAGTGAAGAGGAACTGAAGAGCCTCTTGATGAAAGTGAAAGAGGAGAGTGAAAAAGCTGGCTTAAAACTCCACATTCAAAAAACTAAGATCATGGCATCTGGTCCCATCACTTCATGGCAAATAGATGGGGAAACAATGGAAACAGTGACAAACTGTATTTACTTGGGCTCCAAAATCACTGGATGGTGACTGCAACCATGAAATTAAAAAACTCTTTCTTGCTCCTTGGAAGACAAGCCATGACCAGCCTAGACAAACAGCATTAAAAAGCAGAGGCATCATTTTGCCAACAAAGGTCCATCTAGTCAGAGCTATTGGAGAAGACAATGGCAGCCCACTCCAGTACTCTTGCCTGGAAAATCCCATGGACGGAGGAGCCTGGTAGGCTGCAGCCCATAGGGTTACTACGAGTTGGACATGACTGAGCGACTTCACTTTCACTTTTCACTTTCATGCATTGGAGAAGGAAATGGCAACCCACTCCAGTGTTCTTGCCTGGAGAATCCCAGGGACGGGGGAGCCTGGTGGGCTGCCATCTATGGGGTCACACAGAGTCGGCCACGACTGAAGAGACTTAGCAGCAGCAGCAGCAATCAGAGCTATGGTTTTTCCAGTAGTCATGTATGGATGTGAGAGTTGGACCATAAAGAAGGCTGAGCGCTGAAGAACTGATACTTGAACTGTGTTGTTGGAGAAGACTCTTGAGAGTCCCTTGGACTGCAAGGAGATCCAACCAGTCCATCCTAAAGGAAATCAACCCTGAATATTCATTGGAAGGACTGATGCTGAAGTTCCAATACTTTGGCCACCTGATGGAAAGAGCCAGCTCATTGGAGAAGACCTTGATGCTGGGACAGATTGAGAGCAGGAGAAGAAGGGGACTACAGAGGGTGAGATGGTTGGATGGCATCACTGGCTCAGTGAACATGAATTTGAGCAAACTCAGGGAGATAGCAAAGGACAGGGAAGCCTGGCATGCTGCAGTCCATGGGGTCACAAAGAATCAGACGTGACTGAGCGACTGAACAAACAAATAAACCTATCAATTCGTAGGGGAAAACTATATTCTCCCTTTCTTCCTTGACTAGAAATTGCAAAGTGATTTGATCATATGAGTCCTTTCAAACTTACACTGTAACCATCAGACCACATATGTAATAGTGATTCGGGGCAACTCGCAGAAAATCTCCCCTTGTTTATAAAACTTAATTTAACTTTTAAAGCTTAGAAAATGTGAAAGAAAAGTACTCAATCTTACTCCATTTTTCTCTTAGTTTTTTTCCCATTAATAGAGTAAAAAGTATTACACAAAATTATCTCTTATCAAGTTCTATTTCTTTGGATGCTTTTTAGTTTGAAGCTTTTCCCTGGACTTAAAAATTTTTTTCCATAACTGTATTTGTTGTAGAAAACATGAAGAAAAGTAAATCCCTTCTGATCCTCTATCCAAAAATAACTATAGTAAACACTTTGGGGTAGAGTTGTACATTATTTTACTTTGTGTGTGTACATATCACAAGTATTCTATTGCTTGCTTTTAAAATTTACCTACATGAATGTGTACCCAGGACAGTACTCATGCTGTAGATGTGGTTTTGCATGGAAACGTATTTTATGTAGTTTTTCTTAAAGTGGCATAAATAGAGATGGAGACTGTTATTAAATCCCAATTCAGCAAAGGCATTCCTCAGCGAAGCTAATGTTGTCCAGCTGCGTGACTTCACTGTGACTTAACTTGGTATAGGGGCAGGGTTGAGAAGCCTGGAGGCAAGGAAGGTTATTGGGTTGGCATTTGCAGATTTCAGTTATCTTGTCTGCTTTAGCAGGAGTTGGTTATCAGCTCATTGAAAAGTGAGCTTTCCGGCGGGGACCCATTCAAATGTTCTGTGGTGTCAGTTAACTGGGAGCTCTTCCTCGCCAGTTACAAATGTGTTGATGGCAAAATTGATGCTTGCTTATGAAAATTAAGGATGCTAACCTGTTTCTGTCTCAGAAAGGGGAGAGCAGTTTGCTTCTTCAGTAGCATTTTCTTCATTTCTTTGGAATTATCAATGCCCTCACCTTGGTTCCCCTAGGGTGGTGAATCATAGTTTGTGTTCCACAACGCTTTAACTTTATGGAGCTAGTTAAGCTGAAGGTATCCTAAGTTAAACGATCGTAATTTACCGAGATTAAAGGATTTACAACAACTCCATATTGAAAGATTTCCCTCAAATCAGCAGCCATCTAAGCAAAAGGGCAGCATGAGATTTTTCCCTGGGTTACCTGAGGAAAAGATAATAATGGTTGGCATTACCTTAAAACTGCAGAGAGGCTTTCAAAGATGGTTTGAGTTAGATTGTCTGTTTTGAAAATTAATTGCTTGCTCTTCCTGGACAAATTAGCGCCTTTCGGGTTACAGTTCAAGTGTCGATCACTTCAGGGACGGTTGTCCCGCCAGCGCTCCCCTCTCTGTTCTCTGTGGGGCGGCCACGGGAAGCAGAGCCAGACCAAACGAGCGTCATCCTCAGTTTAGTATGAAGGATTCCGGCGTTTTAAGTGAGAGCACTTTTAAAGTTAGATTTGCACCCTGATGTTGTCTTGAGGGTCACAATATAATAGAACTTGTCATATAGCTTAAGTGTCAGTTTTTTCACCAGAAATAAGCAGCGTTTATCTCAGCGGTTTCACTTTGGTGTGTAATCTTGAGACCGGCTATTCTAAGTTCAGCCCACAGTGTCCTATCTCTCTCATTTTTTATTTCTCATTTTTTATTTATTTTATTTGCAAACTCTTGTCTTCCCTAATGAGTCACACCTGTGTACTTATCTCATGCCAGGCTGGCATTTTTAGATATAATAATCCATTTAACCCTCACCCCAACCCTATAAAGCAGATATTTTTTATTATCCCTGGTTCACAGATAAAGATAGTGAGGCACTGAATATTTTGCCCAAAGTGAAGGCAGGATTCTCACCCCAACAACCTGATTCCTGAGTTCATGCTTTTAGCCATCACACATTATGTTGTGTCTTGAGAGCAGGTTTTTCCTCTGAAGGTGGACGTTGTCTTTCAGCCCCTGTATTCCAGATAATTCCATGATGCTTTAGTATTTTAATGGCTTCTGGGATTGACTACTTTAGTGCTACTTGGAACTTGGTCTGTGTTGTTAATCATAGAAGCAGTGGGATAGAAGCTAAAGCTAAATTGATTTCATTCATTACCCTTTTAAACTCAGTTGTGAGATACTACAGACTATTTAGCTTTAAATTGCATTTCAGAAGTAGCATGAATGGTAATATATTTCAGCTCGAGTGGAGTTTACTCCGTAATAATTGTGTTCTGGTTGTGTTCTGATAAAATTGGTTTCTTTGTGCACATAGCAATATTAATGTGGCTCTCTTGGAAATTTTTCAAAGATAAGAAGCCAATGGTTTCTTCTCTCTAGCATGCCCACACATGTACAAAGGTAATCTTTCAGTCACTTACTTCACACGGGTGAGCACTATTACATGCCAGGGACTGATATATAAGTTATCATATTTTGTGTAGGTTGGGGCTCATTGCCATTTTAAAATGGACTTTCTCTTTATGGGAGGGGTTGATTTCTGTTTAAATTAATTGCCGCATTCCTGCTATGTTTGCATACTTCTTTTCAGGAGCATGTCATTTATAAACATGTAGTAATCTGGTATATTCTCTGTAGTCCAGTCAGCTTTCATTTATGCCAGATTCTTTGTTAAGGGTTCTATAAATGGCATAAGACCTATAGGTCCATTTTAAATCCATAGGCATTAAGGGAAAAACATTATCAGGTGGCACTAGTGGTAAAGAACACGCCTGTGCAGGAGACAGAAGAGGCGCAAGTTCGATCCCTGGTCGGGAAGATCCCCTGGAGGAGGGCATGGCAACCCACTCCAGCATTCTTTCCTGGAGAAGCCCATGGACAGGAGCCTGGTGGACTACAGTCCATAGGGTCGCAAAGAGCTGGACACAGCTGAAGCGACTTAGCACTCATTACAACTACTATACTATATACATTCTAAGATGTGCATTGTCTTCACATTTTAGCATCTCTGAAGTGAAGATGCATTTTGCAGTTGCTGGCATTATGTGATTACAACTGGCAACATAGGCATATCTCATATTTACACTGGAAATTCGTAGCTGCTGCTGAAAAACAAGTATCACAAGAATGCAAGTCACACAATTTTTTTGACTTCCCACTGCATATAAAAGTTATATTTATGCTATACTGTGGTCTTTTAAGTGTGCAATATCATTATGTTTAAAAACCAATGTACATGTGCTAATTTAAAACTATTGCTAAAAATGCTAATCATCATCTGAGCCTACAGAGAACATACATGTTTTTCATTGATCTTTCAGTCACTTTTCACTATAATAAATACAATTGTAACAGTTACATACAATAAGACTGTATTGGAAAGGCCATCGTTGGGAAACTATGCTTTTTGACTGTATTAAGGCTAAATGTATGGTTTCATTTATTCTCTATGGTATGTTTTTTCTAGAAGTCGTTTGTATATAAATATATTTTTGTAGCTAGACTACTTCAACTCTTTACGTAGCATAAAGAAAGCATAAAGCATAAAGAAAGGAAAAATGTGGTCTGTTGGCCTTAAATCTGTTGTTTGGCAGCTGAATTCATCAGTTTTCTCTTAACTGACCGCTAATGTTTCCTCTGGCAGTGGGATGAGCAGTTTCCTGCGAAACTCTTATGTTCCAGAACTCAGGGCCCTTCACCTTGACTCCATTGGCTTCCTGCTGTTTTAAAGCATAAAGGCCCCATCTCTGGGGGGCTGTCAGGCCCTGCAGTTTTCCTGTGCTCTCCCCTAAGACTACCCCTGCGCTCTGGGTCTGCTTCCCACACTTGATGTTCCCCCGCCTCAGGGAAGCAGTCCGTCCTCCGCTCTGGTTCGCATCCTTTCTTTGCTCACCTTTCTCTTAGAGAGAAATGTTTCTCTGTCCTCATGTTGACTGCACTTCAGCTGGAGGATCCGTGTTTTGCTCACCACTGCATCCCTGTGGCCTAGCACATGCTTGGCACTTGATGAGCGTTCCAAGAAAATGTGTTGAATGAACAATTTTATTTTTTAATCTTTTGTTTTATAGAGCAGAGGGGTTTATAGGTAGGGAGTCGGTAGTATCAGAAAATTAACCTGAATATCTAGACTTGGTGCCCTGGAGATTTTTCAGCCTTAGCTATAACATAGTTATTTGGGAAATATTTTAATATTCATCATTCTTTTTTGTTGGGATTCCTTTGAAAACAAGTTAGAACTTTGCAATATCCGGTAGCGTGGGCTTCTGTTAAGGAGAAGCAAGCATATCAAGTAGGTTTTTATCATCCTTTTGAATGTACAGTGATTCAGCATGAGTCGATATGGGAATTTATAGAAATGGGAAGCTTGGTATAAACTGTTCTCTCACTGATGTTTATTTTAATTTCAGGACGTGGTCCAAGACAATTCCTGGGAAAGTTGAATTCTTCTCTAGTGAGGGTTCAGACACTTCGATCTCAATTCCAGTAGTGCCACTACGGGGCGTGGATGACTCCTACCCACCCCAGAAGAAGTCTTTTATGATGCTCAAGTACATGCATGACCACTACTTGGACAAATACGAATGGTTTATGAGAGCAGATGATGATGTTTACATCAAAGGAGACCGTCTGGAGAGTTTTCTGAGGAGTTTGAATAGTAGTGAACCCCTCTTTCTTGGGCAGACGGGACTGGGCACCACGGAAGAAATGGGGAAGCTTGCTCTGGAACCTGGTGAGAACTTCTGTATGGGGGGGCCTGGCGTGATCATGAGCCGGGAAGTTCTCCGGAGAATGGTCCCACACATCGGCAAGTGCCTCCGGGAAATGTATACAACCCACGAGGACGTCGAGGTGGGAAGATGCGTCCGAAGGTTTGCGGGGGTGCAGTGCGTCTGGTCTTACGAGGTAAGAACAAGAAGAAAATCTGTTGATTTTGTCATTAGTTCTGGACCAGTCATAGGAAACTATGAAAATGTCCTCCTTAACGCTTAACAATTGGTACAAAGTTTTTATATATATTTTACCTTAGTTCTTTTGAGTTCTCTCTTATTACCTTTTCTCTTAGTTTTTAAATTTACCTTCTGTACTTTGGTCCTAAAATTTTAGTTAATGATGGCATTTGGGACCCAAAGAAAAGGGTTAATATAGGTCACAGTGATACTTCCATGATTTTCCCGAAGATTCATTTAATCTGACTTCTGATTCTGCAGATGTGATTTGCAAGCATGTCCTTTTTCTTCCAAAGGCCTGACTTCTCTCATCTGGTCATGTTGACCCACACTGTTTAGAGACTTACATGTTTTAAATTCATAAAATGAGTAATGATGTAAAACAACCAGTAGTATTTGGGCTTGCATTTATTTTAAACCTTGATTTTTTTACAATTGTTATTATCTGGAAGTTTGCAATATAGTTTTCCTTTCAGAATAGGCAATTTATGAGTTATATTGATACATAAGTACAATTTTTTGAAGGAAACCTAGTTGGAGATGTTTTCTTTTTAATAGTTCTGGAGAATATGAGTTAGCTTTTGACTTTGCTGTTTTTATTGGCAGATGTGCACCTCTTGCCTGCAGTTGCAGGATGTGATATTAGTCAGAATGGAAAAAATTATTTAGGTTGTGTTGTGTTTAGATGGATAAACTACTGATAGTTGTGAGGCACAGAGGGAATTGCTAGACTTTTGCCAAAGAAAAAGAAACGCAGCTTCAGATGTAAACCGTTAGCCTGTCTTCAGAGTTAATTTTCTAAAGTGCTTATGTGAAGAAAGAAATGGTGTTCTTGCCTGTACTTGTCTTTCCCCTAGGCTCCTTTTGAAATGTCTCCTAATCATACTGTTTCTTTTGTTTGAACTTTTAGGGAAGTGGACATTTTGAAGTATACAGGAAGTAGTCTTCCTACAGTTTCCAGTTATAAAAGATGCCTTTTAAATCAGAATGCCATCTGAGTGAACCCTGTGATCTCTCTCTCCTCCCCTGCCTCCCCGTCCACCGGCTGTTGCTCCCTGGATCTAGGGGGGATTCTGTTTTCATGGATTTTTGCTGCTAGGAAAGCTATTTAGGAATTTCTTGGGAGTTTTAAACAAAATACAGCTGACAGTATTCTTGCATTATCCTCATCCTTAATTAAGTAGACTCATTGGAAAAGACCCTGATGCTGGGAAAGATTGAGGGCAGGAGGAGAAGGGGACGACGGAGGATGAGATGGCTGGATGGCATCACCGACTCGATGGACATGGGTTTGGGTGGACTCTGGGAGTTGGTGATGGACAGGGAGGCCTGGCGTGCTGCGGTCCATGGGGTCGCAAAGAGTCGGACACGACTGAGCGACTGAACTGAACTGAACTGAACCTTAACATGTTTCGTTATGCTTAAGGTGTGTAATGCTCTCTGTATTTTGGAGTGGTTTTTACTGCCCCTGACCTCTGAGAAGCTAGCCTTCTCGCTAGAAATGTAGAGGGTAGGCCTGCCTTTGAGATGTGCCATGTGCGTGCTGAGTCGCTTCCGTCGTGTGTCCGTCTTTACGACCCTCCGGACTGTACCGCACCAGGCTTCTCTCTTCATGAGGTTCTCCAGGCACGAGTACTGGAGTGGGTTGCCATGCCCTCCTCCAGGGGATCTTCCCAACCCAGGGATCGAACCCATGTCTCTTATGTCTGCTGCATTGGTGGGCGGGTTCTTTCCTGCTAACACCACCTGTTAAGCAAGTCTGTCTTGGTGTTGTCACACTGTTAGATCTTATATGCTGCTAGATAGACACCAACAGTCAGCGTCTTGAGTTACCAAGAACTTAGACCTAACATTAATGCCAAGATAGAGGGAGAAAGTATTATCCTGAGGTTGTAGGGGTTGGGAGTCAGTTTGAGGGGCTGTTTCTCTTTTTATGATGTGATCACCAGAGTTTTGTAAGGCCTGAAGTGAGGGTGCTGGAATCCTCCCATCTGTATACTTGGAACTGCTGGTTAGACGTGATGCTTCTGGTCACTGACCTTATTAGAAAAAGGACCTGGTGGGGGAGGAAGCCCCTTCTGGGTCACTGCTTGTCCCTGCCCAGGGTATCCCAGGTCACCTTGGATGCTGGCCCCACTTCTCTGCATTTCTCTAAAGGCTGATGACAATTTTTTCTAGATACTGCTGGCTTGGCCTCCACAGGGCTTACACCAGATGACTCTCCTTTTGTGGGAGAATATCTTTTACCCAGGCCTTCCTTGGTGGCTCAGAGGTAGGGAATGTACCTGCCAATGCAGCAGACTCGGGTTCGATCCCTGGGTTGGGAAGATCCCCTGGAGGAGGAAATGACAACCCGCTCCAGTATCCTTGCCTGGGAAATCCCATGGACAGAGGATCCTGGTGGGCTACAGTCCATGGGGTCCAAAGAGTCAGACATGACTGAGCAACGGAACAGCAATCTTTTACCAGCGTGTAGCTTGTCTTTTCACTTTAAATATGGTATTTTTAATATATGCAAGTTATGAATGTAAGTGTATTCTGATTCATCATTCTTTCCCTGTGTGGTTTGTGCTTTTCGTGTCTTAAGAAATTCTTCCCTTCCTTGGGTCACAAGAACTTTATAAGTATTCTTCTGTAAATTTAATTTTACTTTTCACATAGAGTTTATCACTATCATTTTTAAGAATTCTGTTGAGGCATTTACCACTTTGTTAGACCTTTGGTTTCTTTTCTCTTTCCCTTTATATAGGGTTTTAAGCAGTTCTAACCTGAGAAGTCATTGGAATTTATTGTTGTGTTCACCATAATCCCCTCATGTGGATGAGGAACTTTTATTAAACTTTCTGTAAAATCTAGATTCGCTCACATTATGAGAAATTATTGAGGTGTACTCTTATATTAAAGACAATTATATTAAGCTTTGGATCTTGGAAGGTACTGTTATAAACCTAGCCAGAAGGTGTAAATTTTTTTTTTTTTTTTTCCTTTTTGCAAGTCCCAAATAATGCCTTGGGATTACACTTACATAATTAAAGTGGCTCCTCAGAAGCAACTGTCATAATCAAAATTCAGATTCATTTCTACACTTGTTTTGACTTTTTTTTTTTTTTGCCATGCCACGCAGTACATGGGATCTTAGTTCCTTGACTGTAGATCAAACTCGTGACCCCCTGCATTTGAAGTGTGAAGCCTTAACCACTGTACAACCAGAGAAGTTCCTGTTCTGTCTATTATTAGTGGCTCATTCTTAATACATGACTTTAAAAACTTTATTTGGCAATCATTTTAATTTTACAGGAACATTACAGGAATTAAACAAAAGATGCAGGCCTGCACCCCGAGTAGCCTGTGAATGTTTTACTCACTTGTGCCGACATTTGCTATATTCCCATTTACCCCCCTTTCCTTCCAGCACAGAGACATAGACGCACTCAGCCACCATTCAAGGGTAGCTTGCTTTGTGGCCCTTTACTTTAAACAGTGTCAGTGTATTTTGACTACAAATACAGAAATTCTCTTACACCACCACAGTACAGCTTAAGTAAATTAAACATAATGTCTGTAGACTCAGCAAAGTCCCAGTAACATCTCTTCCTTCTCCATTACAGCCTCCATCCTGGGGTCAGGTATTCCACTTGGTTGTCATGTCTGTTTAATCTGGGATGTTTGCACAGCCTCTTTCTTTGTTTTTCATGACCTTGGCATTGTCAAAACATGGTTTTCATAATGAAAAAAATGTGACTTAAATATAATAAACCGTTAGATGGTTTTTAGTAGTCCTCTTCAAGGTTTGTTAAAACCTCCCACTGAGAGGACCTCGCAGCAGGTGTGGGCCTTAAGGCTGGTGATGCTGGTGGAGAAGAGTTAGGAGGAGCTCGCAAGCCTGATTCCCTTTGTCACATAGGGTCGGTATTGCTAACTCATTCTTTTCTTAACAAACATGATTGAACAGTTTGAAATAGTGAATCAGTTTGAAACAGTAATTTATTTAGGCAAATATGTGACATATTATACCACACACTACTCTTTTAATAGGAGGGACAAAAAGAAAGTTGAGCCAGGTAACCCATTCATTTTCATTTCTTACTGAGGTACATGTTACGCCTCTGGAAAAGCGCGCAGATCATAACTAAGTGCAGAGCTCAGTGGGTTTTGGCAAATTGGATACAGCTGGGTAACCAGCATCCAGATCTTTCTTGTATTATTTTAACTCATTGTTTGACTAGTAGTGAATGTGTTTGGGGTAGAAAATAATCATTACCAATGAAAGTTAGTAACAGGAATAGAATAGCAACTTAAAGTGAAAGTCAAAGGCACTCAGTTGTGTCTGAGTCTTTGCGACCCCATGAACTATAGAGTCCATGGAATTCTCCAGGCCAGAATACTGGAGTGGGTAGCCTTTCCCTTCTCCAAGAGATCTTCCCAACCCAGGGATCGAACCCAGGTCTCCCGCATTGCAGGTGGATTCTTTACCAGCTGAGCCACAAAGGAAGCCCATTTTTAGCAACTTAAAGATCTTTTTAATAGTTAATGCTGTCACGTGGTGCAAAATTCATGCATGCAAAGGGCTTACAAAGATAAGT
Organism: Giraffa tippelskirchi; assembly: GCF_054371585.1. NCBI lineage: Eukaryota > Metazoa > Chordata > Mammalia > Artiodactyla > Giraffidae > Giraffa > Giraffa tippelskirchi. Next base: position 60,846,310 of record NC_137286.1, on the reverse strand, counting down.
CCTCCCACCTTTATCTCCAACCACTGGGTTCCCCCAAAAGTCACTCACTGTAGTGCGCTTTTACAAATACACCCTATGCATTGTTCCTTGTTATTCAGTCCCTAAGTCATTTCTGACTCTGCGACCCCATGGACTGCAGCATGCCAGGCTCCTGTGACCTGTATAGGGAAGGGAAGGAAGGGAAGTCGCTCAGTCGTGTCCGACTCTTTGCGACCCCGTGGACTGTAGCCTACCAGGCTCCTCCGTCCATGGGATTCTCTAGGCAAGAATACTGGAGTGGTTTGCCATTTCCTTCTCCACAGGATCTTCCCGACCCAGGGATCGAACCCAGGTCTCCCGCATTGGAGGCAGACGCTTTAACCTCTGAGCCACCAGGGAAGTCCTGGTGACCTGTATATAAGCAGTTAAGTTTGTGTATCTTCCCCCTTTTATACAAATGGTAGCATGCTTTACATACTATGCACATCTTGCTACTCTACACTTACACGTCTTGGAAGATTTTCAGTTTGGTACACAAAAAGCGTTACCTTTTTTTGTGGCATTCAGGCTATTTCTAGTTTTTTCTAGCAGTGTTTCTAATGTTTCCCAGTCTTTTTCACATCATGGCACACATACTGAGGCAGCTGCCTCTAGAGGGCTCCTGCTACCCCAACCCCTAACGCTCTACGCGCCCCCCACAAACCCAAAGGGGTTGTTATTTGGCACATCCTGAACTGTTTGGGGATACATCAGTATACCAAGACCATTAGTTGTGATGTCTGAGTTAACTGGTTAAGTGTTTGTTAAGGGAAATTGGTAGGAAATTGCAAAAGAAGGATGCAAGATGAATGGCCTTTTTCTCTCTCAGAGACTTGAGTTTAGGAGATAAAAATATCTATGTTCATGAAATAGTTGAAAAAAACTTAGAAGTATAAAACCTTGTGATGCTGATTTTAAAAGTATAAAACAGAGAAAGTAAGATCTATGATGTTCTTTTTTAGAAAGGCGCATCACAAAGAGAGATTGGAGTTTAGAGCAAACTATGTGAAAAGAGGAGTTCTTCTGTGTTAGTCTGACTGGTTTTTAAAGGAATATTGAACATCCTTGCATCAGAAGCCTGAGTTTTTTTCCTTTCATCACAGAAGAAATAATATTTCTTAACTGCTAATTGTCATAGAGCTGGTTGTGTTATGTTGGGATGCCTTCCTCATTCCTTTAGGCTGCCCCTTAACCTTACCTGCCCAAGAACCAGGCACGCTTCTACATGGCTAGATGCTCAAATACTGAGCAGGAGTGCTGCCTGTTTCCTCGAGGCAGAACCCCTTGTGGTGTTATACTGAGTCGTCTTCTTTTGCTTTGGCAGTTTGGCAGTTCAGTTTCCAAGCCCTGATAGATTACCTTCTAATCTATTAGCACCCCCAGAAGAAGGCTACTGTATAAGGACTGTGTCAGTTGTGAGTGGAAAGGGCATGAAAGGAAGTGAAAAATAAGAGAAAATGCAGCTCTGACCTGCACCATAGTCTGAGACCAAATATTATGTTACTGATTTCTTCCTAGTTTCATTCAATATGGTTGGAAAACATGCTTTGTATTTCCAGTTTTAAAAACTTGCTTAGTCTTTTTTATGATATCAGATGTGGTAAACCCTGGACAATGATCCACACTCACTGGAGATTCTGTGCTGTTGTCTGTTACATCTGGTGGGTTTTTATGCTGATCAAGTCTATTTCCTTGTTTGTCTGGCTGGTTGTTCTATCCATAACTGAAAGTCAGATATTGAAGTCTCCAGTTGTGTTGTTGGATTGTCTATGCTTCTCCTTTTTATTATGTCAGTTTTTGCCTCATACATTTTGGGCCTCTCTTGTTACGTGCATTTATGTTTATAACTGTGATATCTTCATGATGAATGACTCTTTTTATCATTATGAAATCTCTTCTTTTATCTTTAGTAATAATTTTTGTCTTAGTTCAGTCACTCAGTTGGGTCCACCTCTTTGTGATGCCATGGACTGCAGCATGCCAGGCTTCCCTGTCCATCACCAACTCCTGGAGCTGGCTCAGACTCACGTCCATCGAGTCAGTCATGTCATCCAACCATCTCATCTCTTGTCCCTTTCTCCTCCCACCTTCAATCTTTCCCAGCATCAGGGTCTTTTCCAATAAGTCAGGTCTTCATATCACGTGGCCAAAGTATTGGAGCTTCACCATCAGTTCTTCCAATGAATATTCAGGACTGATTTCCTTTAGGATGGACTGGTTTGATCTCCTTGCAGTCCAAGGGACTGGCAAGAGTCTTCTCCAACACCACAGTTCAAAAGCATCAATTCTTTGGCACTCAGCTTTCTTTATAGTCCAACTCTCACATCTATACATGACTACTGGAAAAACCATAGGTTTGACTAGATGGACCTCTGTCAGCAAAATAATGTCCTTCTTTTTAATATGCTGTCTAGGTGGGTCATAGCTTTTCTTCCAAGGAGCAAGCATCTTTTAATTTCATGGTTGCAGTCACTGTCTGCACTGATTTTGGAGCCCCCAAAAATAAAATATGTCATTGTTTCCTTTTTTTTCCCATTTTTTGCCATGACATGATGGGACCAGATGCCATGATCTTAGTTTTCTGAATGTTGAGTTATAAGCCAACCTTTTCACTCTCCTCTTTCACTTGCATCAAGAGGCTCTTTAGTTCTTCTTCACTTTCTGCCATAAGGGTGGTGTCATCTGTGTGTCAGAGGTTATTGATATTTCTCCCGGCAATCTTGATTCCAGCTTGTGTTTCATCCAGCCCAGCGTTTCTCATGATGTACTCTGCATATAAGTTAAATAAACAGGGTGACCATATACAACCTTGATGTACTCCTTTCCCAATTGGAAACGAGTCATGTTCCATGTCCGGTTCTAACTATTGTTTCTTGACCTGCATGCAGATTTCTCAGGAGGCAAATAAGGTGGTCTGGTATTCCCATCTTTTAAAGAATTTTCCACAGTTTGTTGTAATCCACACAGTCAAAGGCGTTGACCTAGTCAATAAAGAAGAAGTAGATGTTTTTCTGGAACTCTCTTGCTTTTTCAGTGATCCCAGCAGATGTTGGAAATTTGATCTCTGGTTCCTCTGCCTTTTCTAAATCCAGCCTGAACATTTGGAAGTTCATGGTTCACGTACTGTTGAAGCCTGGTTTGGAGAATTTTGAGCATTATTTTGCTAGTGTGTAAAATGAGTACAATAGTGCAGTAGTTTGAGCATTCTTTGGCATTGCCTTTCTTTGGGATTGGAATGAAAACTGACCTTTTCCAGTCCCACGGCTATTGCTGAGTTTTCCAAATTTGCTGGCATATTGAGTGCAGCACTTTCACAGCATCATTTTTTATCGTTTGAGATAGCTCAACTGGAATTCTATCACCGCCACTAGCTTTGTTCATAGTGATGCTTCCTAAGGCCCACTTGACTTCACGTTCCAGGATGTCTGCCTCTAGGTGAGTGATCACACCATCATGGTTATCTGGGTCGTGAAGATCTTTTTTGTACAGTTCTTCTGTGTATTCTTGCCACCTCTTCTTAATATCTTCTGCTTCTGTTAGATCCATACCATTTCTGTCCTTTATTGTGCCCGTCTTTGCATGAAATATTCCCTTGGTATCTCTAATTTTTTTGAAGAGATTTCTAGTCTTTCCCATTCTATTGTTTTCCTCTATTTCTTTGCACTGATGACTGAGGAAGGCTTTCTTATCTCTCCTTGCTATTCTTTAGAACTCTGCATTCAGTTGGGTATATCTTTCCTTTTCTCCTTTGCCTTCTGCTTCTCTTTTTTTCTCAGCTATTTGTAAGGCCTCCTCAGACAACCGTTTTGCCTTTGGCATTTCTTTTTCATAGGGATGGTGTTGATCACTGCCTCCTGTACAATGTCACGAATCTCTGTCCATAGTTCTTCAGGCACTCTGTCTATCAGATCTAATCCCTTGAATCTGTTTCTCACTTCCACTGTATAATTGCAAGGGATTTGATCTAAATCATATCTGAATGGTGTAGTGGTTTTCCCTACTTTCTTCAATTTAAGTCTGAATTTGGCAATAAGGAGCTCATGATCTGAGCCACAGTCAGCTCCTGGTCTTATTTTTGCTGGCTATATAGAGCTTCTTCATCTTTGGCTGCAAAAAACATATCAGTCTGATTTTGGCATTGACCATCTGGTGATGTCCATGTGTAGAGTCTTCTCTTGTGTTATTGGAAGTGGGTGTTTGCTATGACCAGTGCGTTTTCTTGGCAAAACTGTTAGCCTTTGCCCTGCTTCATTCTTTACTCCAAGGTCAAACTTGCATGTTACTCCGGGTAGTTCTTGACTTCCTACTTTTGGATTCCAGTCCCCTGTGATGAAAAGGACATCTTTTTTGGGTGTTAGTTTTAGTTCTTCATAGAACCGTTCAACTTCTGTTTCTTCAGCATTGCTGGTTGGGGCATAGACTTGGATTGCTGTGTTTTGAATGGTTTGCCTTGGAAACGAACAGAGATCATTCTGTCGTTTTTGAGATTGCATCCAAGTACTACATTCTGGACTCTTTTGTTGACTTTGAGGGCTACTCCATTTATTCTAAGGGTTTCTTGCCCACAATAGTAGATATAATGGTCATCTGAATTAAATTCACCCTTTCCAGTCCATCTTAGTTCGCTGATTCCTAGAATGTCGACGTTCACTCTTGCCATCTGCTGTTTGACCACTTCCAATTTGCCTTAATTCATGGACCTAACATTCCAGATTTCTATGCAACATTGCTCTTTACAGCATCAGACTTTACTTCCATCATGTCGCATCCACAACTGGGCGTTGTTTTTGCTTTGGCTCTGCCTCTTCATTCTTCCTAGCGTTGTTTCTCCACTCTTCTCCAGTAGCATATTTGACACCTACCAACCTGGGGAGTTCATCTTTCAGAGTCATATCTTTTTGCCTTTCATACTGTTCATGGGGTTCTGAAGGCTAGAATACTCAAGTACTTTGCCATTCCCTTCTCCAGTGGACCATGTTTTGTCAGAACTCTCCACCATGACTCATCCATCTTGGGTGGCCCTACACGGCGTGACTCATAGTTTCGTTGAGTTAGACAATGCTGTGATCCATGTGAGCAGATTCATTAGTTTTCTGTGACTGTGGTTGCATTCTGTCTGCCCTCTGATGGAGAAGGACAAGAGACTTATGGAAGCTTCCTGATGGGAGAGACTGACTGAGGGGAAAACTGTGTCTTGTTCTGATGGCGGGGCCAGACTCAGTAAATCTTCTATCCAATTTTCTGTTAATGGGCGGAGCTGTGTTCCCTCCCTGTTTTTGACCTGAGACCAAACTGTGGTGGAGGTGATGAAGATAATGGTGACCTCCTTCAAAAGGTCCCATGGAGGCATTGCTGCACTCAGTGCCCCTGAGCCTGCAGCAGGCCACCGCTGACCCACGCCTCCGCCAGAGACTCCTGGACACTCATGGGCGAGTCCTGGTCAGTCTAGTGGGGTCACTGCTCCTTTCTCCTGGGTCCTGGTGAGCACAAGGTTCTGTCTGTGCCCTCCAAGAGTCTGCTTCCCCAGTCCTGTGGAAGTTCTATAATCAAAACCCATTGGCCTCCAAAGTCAGGTTTCCTGGGGTTCTCAGTCCGTTTGCCAGATCCCCAGGTTGGGAATTCTGTTGTGGGTCCTAGAACTTTCTTAACAGTGAGAATTTATTTGGTATAATTGTTCTGCAGTTTGTGGGTCACCTGCTCAGCGGCTCGATGGTTGCATTAATGGCGACCTCCTCCAAAAGGGCTTCTGCCCCAGGCTGTGTTACCCAGGTCTGCTTCACCCAGAGCCCCTGCCTCTGCGACAGGCCACTGCGGACCTGTACCTCCGCAGGAGACACTCAAACACTGAAAGGCAGGTCTGGCTCAGTCTCCGTGGGGTCTCTGGGTCCTGGTGTGCACGAGGTTTTGTTTGAGTCCTCTGAGCGTCTCTGGTGGCTATGGGGTTTGATTCTAAATGCGATTTCGCCCTTCCTACCATCTTGCAGGGGCTTCTCCTTTGCCCTTGGATGTGGGGTATCTCTTTTTGGTGGGATCCAACATTCTCCTGTCAAAGGTTGTTAAGCAGCGAGTTGTAATTTTGGAGTTCTTGCAGGAGAAGATGAGCGCAGGTCCTTCTACTCCGCTATCTTGTCTAAAAGTCTCTTATCTAATATTAGTATAACCACTCCGTCTCTTTTGCATGGTACCTTTAGTTCCATCCTTGCTCTTTCATCCTGTTTGAGTCTTTGAATCTAAAGTATGCCTCCTTTATTGTTGGCCAACAGAAGGATAGCAGGAAGGGGTGGTTAGGGAGTTTGGGACTGACATGTACACACTCCTGTATTTAATAAATGGATAACAGGGACTACTGTAGAGCACACAGAAGTCTGCTCAGTGTTACGTGGCAGCCTGGATGGGAGGGGAGTTTTCTGGGAGGATGGATACATATGTATGTATGGCTGAGTCCCTTTGCTGTACACCTGAAACTATCACAACAGTGTTAACTGGCTTTACCCCAATGCAAAATAAAAGTTTAAAAAAATAGAGAGTATCTAGTAGAAACCATATAGTTGGATCATTTTTTAACCCATTTTGCCATTACGCTTTTTGATTGGAGTGTTGAACTTATTTATATTTAATATTACTGATAAACTGAACTACCGCACAATTGCACTCATCTCACACACTAGCAAAGTAATGCTCAAAATTCTCCAAGCCAGGCTTCAACAGTACGTGAACTATGAACTTCCAGATGTTCAAACTGGATTTAGAAAAGGCAGAGGAACCAGAAATCAGATTGCCAACATCTGTTGGCTCATCAAAAGAGCAAGAGAGTTCAGAAAAACATCTATTTCTGCTTTATTGACTATGCCAAAGCTTTTGACTGCGTGGATCACAACAAACTGGAAAATTCTTAAAGAGATGGGAATACCAGACCACCTGACCTGCCTCCTGAGAAATCAGTATGCAGGTCAGAAAGCAACAGTTAGAACTGGACATGGAACAACAGACTGGTTCCAAATTGGGAAAGGAGTACATCAAGGCTGTATATGGTCACTCTGCTTATTTAACTTATATGCAAAGTACATCATGAGAAACGCTGGGCTGGAGGAAGCACAAGCTGGAATCAAGATTGCCAGGAGAAATATCAGTAACCTCAGATATGCAGATGACACCACCCTTATGGCAGAAAGTGAAGAAGAACTAAAGAGCCTCTTGATGAAAGTGAAAGAGGAGAGTGAAAATGTTGGCTTAAAACTCAACATTCAGAAAATTAAGATCATGGCATCTGGTTCCCAGCACTTCATGGGAAGTGGTGGGGAAACAGTGGAAACAGTGACAGACTTTATTTTTTTGGGCTCCAAAATCACTGCAGATGGTGATTGCAGCCATGAAATTAAAAGACGCTTGCTCCTTGGAAGAAAAGTTATGACCAACCTAGACAGTGTATTAAAAAGCAGAGACATTACTTTGCCAACAAAGGTCTGCCTAGTCAAAGCTGTGGTTTTTCCAGTGGTCACGTATGGTTGTGAGAGTTGGACTATGAAGAAAGCTGAGCACCGAAGAATTGATGCTTTAAAACTGTGGTGTTGGAGAAGACTCTTGAGAGTCCCTTGGACTGCAAGGAGATCCAACCAGTCCATCCTAAAGGAGATCAGTCCTGGGTGTTCATTGGAAGGACTGATGCTGAAGCTGAAACTCCAATACTTTGGCCACCTGATGCGAAGAACTGACTCATTGGAAAAGACCCTGATGCTGGGAAAGATTGAGGGCAGGAGGAGAAGGAGATAGAGGATAAGATGGTTGGACGGCATCACTGACTCAATCAATGGACATGAGTTTGAGTAAACTCCAGGAGTTGGTGATGGAAAGGGAAGCCTGGCGCGCTGCGGTTCACGGGGTTGCAAAGAGTCTGACACGACTGAGCAACTGAACTGAACTGACTGAGGATTTATGTCTCTCGTTTTGCTGTGTGTTTCCTACGTCACATCTTTTTTGTTCCTCCATGCCACTTTCTTTTGTGTTAAATGCACATTTTCTATACATTTTCACTCTCTTGTCATTTCTTTTTCTTATTTTTTGTTATTTCTTAGTAGTCACTGTGAGTGTTAGCGGTTAACATATTAACTGATAAAAACCTCGGTCAAATTAATTCCAGCTTAATAACAGTAATATACAAAGTCTTTGCTTCTGTATAGCTAATTCTCCCCTCGGTCCTTCATGCTGTTATTGTATGGAAATTATATATTTCTATGTAATTATGTATGCCGATTGAGGTACATTTATAATTATTGCTTTATGCAGTTGTCTTTTAAATCAGAATAGAGGAAAAAAGACTTAGCATTTTAAAAAATGCATTCATAGTATCTTTTGTGTTTACCTGTGGAGTTACCCTTAATGGACTTCTCATTCGTGTGTATGTGTGTTACTGCCCCGGGTCGTTCTGTTTCCATTTGAAAGACTTCAGTGTTTCTTGAGGGGGCGAGGGCTGCCGCTGCCGGGGGTGGCCCGGTCACCACCACGAAAAGCAGCCCCTGCTCCGTGCAGCTGGAGAGAGCCCGCGCGCAGGGCTGGAGACCCAGCCCAGCCGGCAAGTAAATGAAGACGCTCCTGCAAGTGAGGTCTCCTCGGGCTCCGCCGGACACGTCGGGTACTGACGGTTCCCTGGAGTGCGGCTGTGAAGATCGTGCAGCCCCATCCTGCCTCCTTCCGTGGCTGCCAGGCCGCTGGTTTTCACCGTGATGGTGAACTGTGGTTTTCAAATGTAACACATTGCTGGGAATCTAAAAAGGGAAATAGGGCAAGTGATAATGTCACAAAACTCACTGTTCTTACCAAAATTTGAGTTATTCTTGTAGAAATGCTTCCTGAATTACTGCAGACCTTTGACTAATATTCAGAGTCCTGAAAAGAATGCCTGAAAGAATTTTGGGGCATATGTTTTTGCTTCCATGAGGGCTTCCCAGGTGGCATGAGTGGTGAAGAACCTGCCTGCCAGTGCAGGAGTCATGAGAGATGCAGATTCAATCCCTGAGTCAGGAAGATCCCCTGGAGGAGGGAATGGCAACCCACTCCAGTCTTCTTGCCGGGGAAATGCCATGGACGGAGGAGCCTGGCAGGCTATGGTCCATGGGGTCACAGAGTCAGACACGACTGAAGCAGCTTCACATGCCTGCATCCAGGTGGCTCGGTGGTGAAGAATCTGCCTGATCAGGAAGATCCTCGGGAGGAGAAAATGACAATGCCCTCCAGTATTCTTGCCAGGAAAAGCCCATGGAGAGGAGTGCGGTGGGCTACAGTTGATTGGGTCACAAGGAGTCGGACACGACTGAACGACTAATACTTTCTCCTCATAATAACAGTGTGTTCTTGGAATCTCTGTTTGCTTTTACTATTTTGAGAATACTGTTCTCATGGAACAAATCACAGTTTACCTGAAATGAAGAAGTCAGTTGCTTTGAACCTGTAATCATTTTCGTGGCAAGATGAAACCTTCTATAGGTACTTAAACACCTCTGAAATGGTTTCACTGTTTGATATAGCAGCGTCTTGTGGTTGTGAGGTGTGGGTCTAAAGCAAATAAATACATCTTCATGATATTCACATTTGGTAGGAGTGTGTTAAAGGTATTCTAGACTTTATATATTAACTACTTTTCTTACTGGAAACTCATAACAAGGCATATTTAACTTAATGTTCAGCTGACAGGAAAGGGCTCCTAGCAACATTATCAGGAGATGGGCTCCATATATCCTTTTCTTTATCTTACAGTACAGCAGAAGAGCATTTCCTGTATAGTTGAGAAGATTGAGATCATAAAGATCATCACCCCAATTCTTGTAATAAACTGACAGCCTGTCTTCTAAATTGTATCTCTGTATTTACAAGCCATTTTTAGATAAGAGTAAAATGAGCTCTAAAACTTACTGTCACTATGTGAAAATGGACTAATCTATGCGAAAAATACCTCATTACCTAATAATAATAAGCCAGCAGTAATCCAGGGCAAATAGTATAAACCACACAGGAAAGTGTGGAGGGCCTGTGGAACAGTTAGAATGAGGCAGGGTGACTTGGGGGACAGTGTGGAGGGGGCTTGCCCTGTCTGGGTCACCACCTTCCCTAAAGATGGCTGGGTTTCTGGACTGTTGGGAGCAGTTGGGAAGGTGTCCTGTCACGTCTGGGTGTGGTCTCAGGGTGGCAACAGCAAAGGTTTCTAAAGCTGTCAATTCCAGCAATCTCCCAGCTCACCCCCCTGCCGCTACATTCTCCTGTTTCTTCTCTACCTTTGTGTTTCTCTTCCTGCTGCTCTGGTAGGTTCATCTGTACCACTCTAGGGGGCTTCCCTGGTGGCTCAGACAGAAAAGAACCCGCCTGCGGTTCAGGAGACCTGGGTTCTATCCTGGATCAGGAAGATCCCCTGGAGAAGGGAATGGATACCCACTCCAGTATTCTTGCCTGGAGAATCCCATGGACAGAGGAGCCTGGCAAGCTATAGTTCATGGGGTCATAAAGAGTCCCACATATGTGTGTTAATATATGATATTTGGGGATTTTTTTCTGACTTAACTTCATTCTGTATGATAGACTCTAGGTCCATCCAAATCTCCCCACAGATGACCCAATTTCATTTATTTTTCTGGTTGAGTAATATTCCAGTGAGCATTGGGTTACATGTGTCTTTTTGAATTATGGTTTTCTCAGGGTATATGCCCAGTAGTAGGATTGCTGGATCATATGGTAGTTCTATTTTTAGTTTTGTAAGAAACCTTCATACTATTTTCCACAGTGGCTGTATCAATTTACATTCCCCCCCAACAGTCCAGGAGGGTTCCTTTCTCTCCACACCTTCTCCAGCATTTGTTGTTTCTGCATTTTTTTTGATGATGGCCATTCTGATTGGTGCGAGGTATTAACTTCATGGTAGTTTTGATTTGCATTTCTCTAATAATGATGGATGTTGAGCATCTTTTTTCATGTGCTTCTTGGCTATCTGTATGTCTTCTTCAGTGAAACATATATTTAGGTCTTCTGCTCACTTTTTGATTGGGGTGTTTGTTTTTTTGATATTAAGCTGCATGAGCTGTTTGTATATTTTGGAAATTAATCCTTTGTCCACTGCTTTGTTTGAAAATATTTTCTCCCATTCTCTGGGTTATTATTTCCTCATATGATTATGGTTTCCTCTGCTGTGCAAAAACTTTTGAGTTTAATTTAGGTTCCATTGCTTATTTTTCTTTTTATTTTCATTACTCTAGGAGATGGGTCATGAAAGATCTTGCTGTGATTTATGTCAAAGAGTGTTTTTCCTATGTTTTCCTCTGAAAGTTTTATAGCTCCCAGTCTTCCCTTTAGGTCTTTAATCTATTCTGAGCTGTACTTTTGTGTATGGTGTTCTGGTTTCATTCTTTTCAATGCAGTTGTCCAGTTTTCCCACCTCCCTCTATTGAAGAGGTCGTCTTTTCTTCATTATATATTCTTGCCTCCTTTGTCACAGATTAAGTGACCATTGGTGTGTAGGTTTGTCTCTGGGCTTTCTAACCTGTACTGTCACCTGGATTCTGTTTTTGTGCCAATACCATACTGTTGATTACTGTAGCTTTGCGGTGTAATCTGAAGCCAGGGAGCCTGGTTCCTCCAGCTTTGTTTTTCTTTCTCAAGATTGCTTTGGTTATTCAGTGTCTTTTGTGTTTCCATACCAATTTTAAGATTTTTTTTGTTCTAATTCTGTGGAAACTGGTGTTGTTGATTTAATAGGAATTGCATTGAACCTGTAGATTGCCTTGGGTAATATGGTCATTTTCACAGTGTTGATTCTTCCAATCCAGGAGCGTGACATCTCTCTCCATCTGTTTGTGGCCTCTTTGGTTTCTCTCAGTGTTTTATAGTTTTCTGAGTACAGGTCTTTTGCCTTGTTAGGTAGATTTGTTCCTAGGTATTTTACTCATTTTGTTGTAGTGGTAAATGGTAATTCCATTGCTTGTCTGTAAACCTTGTGATTTCTCTTTCAGATCTTAGTAGGATCAACGAATCTTGGTTGTAGCTTTTTTCCTTTCATCACTTCAAATGTATCCTGACACTCCTTTCTGGCCTGCGGGGTTTCTATTGCAAAATCAGCTGATAACCTTATTGGGATCCCTTTGTATATTATTTGTTGCTTTTCTCTTGTTACTTATAATATTTTTCTTTGAATTTATTTTTTGTTAGCTTGATTAAAGTGTGTCTTGATGTGTTTCTCCTAGAATTTATCCTGTATGGGACTCTCTGTGCTTCCTGAAAGTGAGTAGCTATTTCCTTTCTGATGTTAGGGAAATTTTCAACTATAATCTCTTGAAATATTTCCTTAATGCCGTTTTTTTTTTTTTTTATTCTTGTAGGACCCCTATAATTCGAATATTGATATGTTTAATATTGTCCCAGAGATCTCTGGGAGAGTGTCGTCCGTTCTTTTTATTTCTTTACTCTGCTCCTTGGTAGTTATTTCCACCATTCTGTCTTCCAGCTCACGTATTTGCTTTTCTGCATCAGTTATTCTACTGTTGATTCCTTCTAGTGTATTTTTCATTTCAGGTATTGTGTTGTTCATCTCTCTTTGTTCTTTAGTTCTTCAAGGTCTTTGTTAAACATTTCTTGTATTTTCTCAATTCTGGCCTCCATTCTGTTTCTGAGATTTTGTATCATTTTTACTGTCATTACTCTGAACTCTATTTGAGGTGGGTTGCCTGTTTCCTCTTCATTTATTTGGTCTTGTTGGTTTTTACCTTGCTCCTTCGTCTGTGACATACTTTTTGGTTGTCTGTCTTTTTTGATGGGTACAGTTGTTTGCCATGACGTTTCTAACAGTGGCGTTTGCAGGCAGTTTGCTACAGCCAGGTCTCAGTACCTAGATGGGACCTCACTCTGATTGATATTCTAGGGGGTTTGCAATTCTCGATGAGTTCAGTGGTTTGGACTTGGTGCCCTCACCACAGGAGCTCAGGCCTGACCCCCAGCCTGGGGACCAAGATCTACAAGCTGCGTGATGTGGCAAAAGAAAAGAAAGGACGGTACAATAACAAAAGAATAGAAAACAAAATAAAGTTATAAAAATTAAAAATATATTAGGAAAAGTAAAAATATAAGTGAAGCAACTACAGCAAAGTAAAACAGGAACAGCAGAAAAAAGAAAAAGGGGGCAGGGAAAACCAGCCAAAAGTAACACAGCAATAACAGTGTAAAAAGTAAAAGTAAAAAATTATTAGAAATAAAAATATAAATGAAACAACAACGTAAAACAGAACCACAACCCAAAAAAAGAAAGGCCAGAAAAGACCTTTGCTGTAGGGGGGTCTTACAAGTAGCTGAGTAAAGAAGAGAACTGAAAGGCAAAGGAGAAAAGGAAGTGTATACTCATCTGAATGCAGAGTTCCAAAGAATAGTAAGGAGAGATAAGAAAGCCTTCTTAAGTGAACAGTGCAAAGAAATAGAGGAAAGCAATAGAATGGGAAAGACTAGAGATCTCTTCAAGAAAATTAGAGATACCAAGGGAACATTTCATGCAAAGATGGGTACAATAAAGGGCAGAAATGGTATAGACCTAACAGAAGCAGAAGATACTAAGAAGAGGTGGCAAGAATACACAGAAGGACTCTACAAAAAAAAAAGGTCTTAATGACCTGGATAGCCATGATGGTGTGGTCACTCACCTAGAGCCAGACATCCTGGATTGTGAACTCAAGTCGGCCTTAGGAATCAATACTAAGAACAAAGCTAGTGGAGGTGATGGAATTCCAGCTGAGCTATTTCAAATCCTTAAAAAATGATGCTGTTAAAGTGTTGAACTCAATATGCCAGCAAATTTAGAAAACTCAGCAGTGGCCACAGGACTGGAAAAACTCAGTTTTCATTTCAGTCCCAAAGAAGGGCAGTTGCAAAGAATGTTCAAACTACCACACAACTGTATTCATTTCACATGCTAGCAAGGTAATGCTCAAAATCCTTCAAGCTAGGCTTCAATATGTGAAGCATGAGCTTCCAGATGTTCAAGCTGGATTTAGAAAAGGCAGAGGAACCAGAGATCAAATTGCCAGCATCCATTGGTTCAGAAAAAGCAAGAGAGTTCCAGGAAAACAATCTACTTCTGCTTCATTGGCTACACTAAATCCTTTGACTGTGTGGATCACAACAAACTGGAAAATTCATAAAGCGATGGGTATACCAGACCACTTTACCTGCCTCCTGAAAAACCTGTATGCAAGTCAAGAAGCAACAGTTAGAACTGGACATGAAACAATTCACTGGACTTGTTCAAAATTGGGAAAGGAGTACATCAAGACTGTATGTTGTCACCCTGCTTATTTAACTTGTATGCAGAGTACATCATGTGAAATGCCAGACTGGATGAAGCACCAGCTAGAATCAAGATCGCTGGGAGAAATATCAGTAACCTCAGATACGCAGATGACACCACCCTAATGGCTGAAAGCGAAGAGGAACTAAAGAGCCTTTTGAAGAAAGTGAAAGGAGAGTGGAAAAAAAAAGTCAGCTTAAGACCCAGCATTCAAAAATCGAAGATTGTGCTATCTGTTCCCATCACTTCATGGCAAATAGATGGGGAGACAATGGAAACAGTGACAGACTTTATTTTCTTGGGCTCCAAAATCACTGCAAATGGTGACTGCAGCCATGAAATTAAAAGATGCTTGCTCCTTGAAAGAAAACTATGAAGAACCTAGACAGCATATTAAAAAGAAGAGACATTACTTTGCCAACAAAAGTCCGTCTAGTCAAAGCTATGGTTTTTCCAGTAGTCATGTATGGATGTGAGAGTTGGACTATAAAGAAAGCTGAGCCCTGAAGAACTGATGCTTTTGAACTGTGATGTTGGAGAAGACTCTTGAGAGTCCCTTGGACTGCAAGGAGATCCAACCAGTCCATCCTAAAGGAGATCAGTCCTGGGTGTTCATTGGAAGGACTGATGCTGAAGCTGAAGCTCCAATACTTTGGCCAACTGATGTGAAGAGCTGACTGATTGGAAAAGACCCTGATGCTGGGAAAGATTGAGGGCAGGAGGAGAAGGGGACGACAGAGGACGAGATGGTTGGGTGGCATCACCGACTCAGTGGACATCACTTTGAGCAAACTCTGGGAGATACTGAAGGATAGGGAAGCCTGGCGTGCTGCAATCCATGGGATCACAAAGAGTCGGACACGACCGAGCAACTGAACTGACTGTAGAAGGTGGAAGTTAGGCAGCTCGGGACTTTGGTGTAGGCAGGGTTTAGGATGTGTTTGGGGCCTAGACTCAGGACCCACAGTGCCAGAGGGGGCCTCAGAGGGTGAAGATTGGGCCTGGGCCCTCAGCAGGCCTCCTAGGGCCCAGGTGGGAAGAGGAGACACTGACCAAGTCCCCCTGCTATCTTCTGCCCTCCCACTGACACCCTCAGTGCTCGTGGGCCCCTCTTGGGATGGAAACCCCTGCCCAGCTGCGCCCGGGGCACAGGCCCCCTCCCTGGCCTCTGCTTTTCCGCCCCTCTTCCTCCCCACCCACGTGCTACCTGGTGGCTCTGCCCCCATCCCGTCAGGTGTCTGTGGTCCACAACCAATGCCTTGTAGGCGCCCAGGTTGTGCGGAGATGGGAACTCTGCATCCTCCTAGTCTTCCACTGTCTTCTGTTAATTGTTCTCCGTGTTCATGTTTAAGAACTGTCGGTGCCATTTATTTGCCCTTAAAACATTTCTCCTGATCCAGTGTGTTTTGAAACTGAGTAGAGACTGTAGTTGTTGTGGTTCATTGGCATCATCTCCTTAGCCCCTGGGGAGAGCTTTGTCCTGGCTAGTGGAGAACACGGCAAAGGACTTTAGGCTTGTATCTTCCCAGTAAGGAACTTACAATCCAGTTGGTAGGGAAGCCAAGCTTGGCACACAATAGCCTCTCATCATTTATGTTGGGCAGGCTAGTGCTTTATATATATTTTTCCTTTCTTCCCTTCGCTAAGCCATGTTAATTGCAATCTGGCAGATAAAAAGTCAGTGGTGACGAGTGCTGGTCAGCAGTAAATCCTGACTAAATGCGTCTCTGTTAGATGCAGTGATGAAAATTAAGAACTTTTGGGCAAAGATTAAATGGACAAACACTTTAAAGCTAAAAGTCAATGATATTTTAAAATACCATTTTTTGTCTCTGCAATTTTTGATTTCACAAATATCTGTTTATGTGTTCTGATTGTAAATCTTTCTCAAGGCTCAAGATGTCTTCTTTTTTTTTTTCTATTTTAAGCCTCAACCTTTGTTAGTTGCTATGAACCATAACTTGAGATTTGTTTATCAAACAAATTTCAGTTTAAAAAGGTAGTTACAAAATATTTATTCATCACTGTGGTGGTTTGGGGCTTCCCAGGTGGTGCTAGTGGTAAAGAACCCTCCTGCCCATACAAGAGACTCAGGTTCGATATCTGCGTTGGAAAGATCCCCTGGAGGAGGGCACGGCAACCCTCTCCAGTATTCTTGCCTGGAGAATCCCATGGACAGAGGAGTCTGACGGGCTATAACCTATAGGGTTGCCAAGAGTCGGACACGACTGAGGCAACGTAGCACATGTGCATGGAGGTTTTAACAGTCACAGATTATTTATAACCTTCCCTCCTGGAGGTGGAACTTAATTTCCCTCCCCTCGCCTGTGGGCTGAACTTGGTGACTCATTTCTAAATGAATGGAGTAGGGAATAGAAACAATAGTGACTTCATAGTAGAAACACCTGGCATACCAGGGCGTGGGATGTGATGAGAAAGCTCTTCACCACTGCCTTAGTCCTCCGTCAGAGTTGTGAGAAAAGATCAGACAGACCAAGCTGAGGAACATACCGTAAAATATTTGGCCATGATCACGAAAAGAGAGGAAAGACTGAGGAACTGTCCCGGAGTGGAAGGGACAAAGGAGATACGGCAACTGAATGCAGTGTGGGTTCCTTGGTTGGAAGAGAAAAGGGACATTGGTGGGAAAAACTAACGAAATCTGAACAAGGCCTATAGTTTAGTTAATGGTGGATTAATGTTACTTTCTTAGTTCTAATATGTGTTGAATAGTTACATAAGGTGCTAACACTAGAGGAAGCAGGGTGAAGAGATGGGAACTCTCTCCACTGCCTTTACAACTGTGCTGTAATTCTGAAATTATTTCAAAATAAAAAGCAGTAAGAACCCATTGATAATTTATTTGGACACAGAAGTGAGGTTGCCGTCTCTGCCACTGTGTCACATTGACTGCCCAGTGCCTTGGGGAACCGGGTAAGGTCATAGAAGACCTTCTGTGAGTCTTAAGTATCAGGCAGGATGTGATTTTTAGCTTATTGACTTCTAGGAAATCTAAGACAGAAAGACCTTTGTTTGAGAGGACTGCAGACTTTTAACCCTCATAGAGAGCTATCATTGGAGCAAGCTTATAATGTACTGTGTTATTACTGTAAGAAATTTGTAATGGTACCGTTACAGCAGAACTTTTCCCTGGCTTAAAGGAATCTTTCAGCATTCACTCAACAATTTAACGCTAGCACCCTTGCTGACGTCATCGTGTTTAACCCTATAGTGTTCTGCTTCTGTTTCTGTTTGTGAACCTTTGCAGGGATTAAATCAGTACCAAATTATTTTCTTTGATGTCTGGCATCATTATTTCAAAGATTTTTTTTTTAATTCTTTCAAAACAATTTTTCTTTTGATAAATACTGTAGGAACTACTTTTCCTTTCGTATATGTTAGCATCTGTGCATTTCTCTTCAACAGGAACACTCATTTAAAGACAGGAGGCTTATTTTTATTTACAACAATGTGGTTTATTTGAGGCAGAAAGATGAGTCCATTCTTAATTCTTTCTTAGCACCCAAAGAACACTTCTGTTTGCTTTTTAGGTTTTTATAAGTTGTTTCTGTAATCATTTAGAATTCTGGTTGTTTTATTAGGATCAGGTGGTATGAGATCCCAGATGATGCAAGCATACTTAAATTTTTCTTAGTGGTTAATTCATTAGAAAACTATCTGCATGACCGTTGTGTGGCAGGCCCTATTCTAGAGGCTGGGGTTGCAGCAGTGGGTACAGCAAAGCACTCGTGAAACATTTACTCCTCTTTGGGAACATCGGAGAATAAGGAAACGAATGCACAGTGTCAGGTGGTGCTCAGCCCTCTGAACAAATACAAGCATGAGAAGGGGGTCGAGTGATGGACGGTGGAGGAGTGTTGGTCCAGCTGAAGGGTAAGAAGCAAGCCTTGTTATGTATGGGATGGGTCATCTCCAGCAGATGGAATGGGGTGTGCAAAGCGCTGGGGCAAAGAATGTTGCATGGTTAGGTCTAGTGGCCGGAGCGCATGCGTGAGAGGCCAGCTCCTGTAAGGCCTGCCCACGGTTAGGGCTCTGGGTTCCATGTGAGTGATCTGGGCAGGCCCTCTGGGTTGTGGGGAGAGGAGTGCAGCTTGTTGGTATATCAAAAGGATTCCTCCGGTTTGTGGACGAAGAAGAAGCTGCAGGGGAGCAAATGTGGGAGCAGGGAGATTGGTGAGCCAGACAGGCAGCCCTGAGAAGAGGGAAGGGGAGCAGTAGAGTGGCAAGAAGTGCTTAGACTGTGGGTGAATTTCAGAGGTGTCGCCAGTAGGGTTTGTTGAGGGATGAGATGTGGGGAGAGACGAAAGTTGCTTGAGCGGGTAGAGAGAGAGGGTTAAGGCGGTGGGAGAGACTGGAGGAATTCGGGCTAGAAATACTGTGAGTCGTCTGCATCTAGACATTTTGAAAGCCAGAGGACAAATAACATCTCCCAGGGAGTTAGTGGAGATAAAAAAAAGGGCTGTACGGCTGAGCCCTGGGGTTGCCAGGGGTTGGAAGTTGGAGATTGAAAGGATCCAGCAAGGGAGACTGGGCAGGGGAGGCTGGTGAAATAAGAGGAAAATCTTAACCTTTGATTGATTTTTGCTTAGTTTGAACTTGCACTGTTGGAACCCCCACCATTGAGGTACTCGTTGTAGTTGACTTAAAAGTTAATAATATGGGAGGTTTTTTATCAAAAGTGAACATTTTCTTCCTTAAAAAGAATTTCCTGATACGGGTAGGCAGGGTGGGAGGTGTGCTGGCATCATGTTGAGGAGCTTTTTTTTTTTATCAGCGGATGACGAGTGTATGGGAATACTTGCGCTGTTTAGTCGCTGAGCTGTGTTCTCCTCTTTTGCACCCCTGTGGACTGTAGCCCAGGCAAGAATACTGGCGTGGATTGCCATTTCCTTCTCCAGGGGATCTTTCCGACCCAAGAATTGAACCCGCGTCTCCTGCATTGACAGGCGGATGGTTCACTGCTGAGCTCCCAGGGAAGCCTGTGAGAACTACTTGAAATGAATAAACCTCAGGAGCAACCTGAAGACTATGGGACCACAGATGGCCGGTGGTCAGCGCCCAAGCAATAGCCGGAACATGGTTTGCTTGGAGTAGTGATCGCTGAGGCTTGTTGTGCACCTGTGTTATAGAGGGTTTATTTATCATGAAATTTAACACTTGCATTGATTTTGAATGACATGATTTTGCTTATTTTTAAAAACATAAGCCACTCTATAGTATTGCATGCATTGATTATGGAATCATTGCACAACCTTTACTAATTGATGGAGAAATGTAGCAGGGGCTCAGCCTTTCTGTTATAATTTTTGGCTTATAAAACTCCTAATCAGTGGAAAGCCTGTTTATCACCAAGTGATCTAAATTGTTTTGTAATGGTTATGGTAGATCTGTAGTGTTTCCCAGTGGGCATTTAACTTAGAAGGCAGAAATCACTATTAATTTCAGGAGAGAGCTTAAATTGAGCATTATTCAGTTAAGCCATTATAACATAATTTGTTTTTGGAGAGGGGTGAGGTTTAAAGGATATTTTATGCTTTAATCTCTGGTCTTCAAGTCTGTTTCCTCTTCTCTGAAACAGGGTTACTTAACTCATCCAGGGTTGTACAAAAGGTTAAGTGCTTGATTCCAAATTTGAATCCAGGCAGTCTAACTGCAGATCCTGCAGTTCTAACTCTGATGAAATGACATTTTCTTTTTCTTTATAATTCACTGCACTCTGCCTTTTTACTGTAAATATTGCCAGTATTCATTTGAAAAGAACCAATAAAGTTCAGTTGTCAGGAATCTGAAAAGAGGGGAAGATTTTTGTGGTTCTTACATTTCTTTATTTGGTAGAATATTTTTAGTGTGCTCATGTAATACTAAGATAATGTTTAATGGATAGCAGTTAGACCTAATAGTACTCTGTTTTCTTTGAGACTCCTGCCAAGCCAGTGTAAATGACTTGTTTAAAGCAGTGATGTAATGGGTTTAAAGTGGTGGACCTCAACCTAAGAACAAAGGGGAGTTTGATTTCCAATCCCTAGATTTATTCTTAGGAAATCTTCATTGTAAAAGCAGCAGAGCAAACATTCCTAGTTCGGTTTCTTGAGAAATTTTTTAAGCTAGTCCTAAAAATTTCCCAGAAGCCTCTTTAAAGATCAGGATCTTCTTAAACAGGTTCTTTGAATTCTCCAGCCTTGAAGAAGGTGTTTATTAACTGTAAGTTGAATTTTAGATAGCTTAAAAGACAGCGGTATTTCACATTTGTAGTTGATTTTGTATGGTATTGTGTGGCCATGCCTATAGAAAGAAAAAAGCTGACAGATTCTTGGTTAGAAATCTTCATTCTCTGCTAATAATAATTTTGTAGGAGAAATCCATTAGATTAGCATCTTGACTTAGAATATGTGTAGTAAGTTGAATAATCTCCACCCAAAGACATTAAGTCCCCATCCCTCAAATTGGTAAATATTACCTTATTTGGAAAATGGGTCTTTGCAGATGTATTTAAGCTAAGGATTTTGAGATAAGAAGATTCCAGTTGGGTCCTAAATGCCATCCTAAGTGTTTTTGTAGAAGAGAAACAGAGATAACACAGACACACAGAGAAGACAGGCAGAGATTGGACCCTGTGGCCAGGAGCCCGGAATGTTCGCAGCCGGAGAAGCTGGGAGAAGGCAGGGCGGCGCCTTCTCCATGGGGTGCTAGATCTCCCCTGCTGGATTTCAGACTTCTGGCCTCCAGAGCTGTTCCTGTTGTGTTAAGCCACCCAGTCTGTGGTCATTTGTTATAGCTGGCCAGGAGACGAATATGGAATGCTGCCCCAGGAGAGGGCAGGACAAAGCCTCCACAGGCCCGTCGTGTGATTGCTCGGCCAAGGAGAAGCACTGTCTTGCTCTGCAGCGGGTGTGGTGAACCTTTCTCACAGGTGTGTTGCGATAAGTACCTGCAGGCACCCAGTAATGGCCGCTCTTACTGCTTGGTTTTTGTAAAGCAGAGATTTTCAGAAGTGTGCTCCCAGACCCGCAGCCTGGGCATCCTCTGGTTCTCAGGTCCAGCTCACTTCCGGTGTCAGAAATCAGAGCCCCCAGGCAGACTTAAGGACGTATCATAGTCACCTCAGGGGCTTCTTTGAAAACACAATTGCTGAGCCCCATCCCCTGACTGGAATCAGCAGACCTAGGGTGGGGCCTGAAAATTCACCTTTCTAACAAGTTTCCAGGGGATTCTGATGCTGGTCCAGGGACCGCACTTTAACAACCATTGGTGTGAGGTTTGATTGTGAGTAGAAGGAGATTTTGCTTTGTTTCATTGTGTTTTAAAATAAATTTTTGACTTTAGAACAGTTTTGGATTCACAGAAAAATCACAAAGAACATGCTCTACTTTATTCAGACGCCGCGGTTTTCACTGGTGTCTTTCTCTGGCGTCACCTCTCCTTACGCTCTTCTGCTCTGTAACGGCTTCCTGAACCTTCTTTGGTTTTGGTGACCGTGACAGCTTCGAGTCAGGCATTTTGAAAGTGTCCCTCTACTAAGACTTATCTGTTTATCTCATGATTGGCTGGAGTTGGGGTGTTTTTAAAGGAGGACCACAGAGTAAAGTGTCATTCGTATCACATATCATCACGTGATTTATCACCATTGAGACTGACCTTGATTACCTGGCTGAGGGAATGTTAGGTTTCTCCTCTGAAAATTCTTCTCTCTCATTTCCACACTGTGCTATTTGGGAGGAAGTCACCGTGCACAGCCCCACCCTTAAGGAGTGAGGGGTTATGCTCCCCTGGTCTTAAGCTTGGAGTATCTGCATATATCACAAAGGAGTCAGACATGACTTAGCGACTAAACAACAACAGCAGTCTGCATGTATTACTTAGAATTCTGCATGGATTTGTCTCTTCTCTCCCATTTATTTGCTTTTGTTTTTAATATCATCTGTGGACTCATGGATATTTATATTTGGGGTTATATACTACTTTGGAGAAGCAAATGGCAACCCACTCCAGTATTCTTGCCTGGAGAATCCCAGGGACGGTGGAGCCTGGTGGGCTGCCGTCTATGGGGTCGCACAGAGTCGGACACGACTGAAGCGACTTAGCAGCAGCAGCAGCATATACTACTTGATTTGGTTGCTAGAATTGTTCCAGGTTTGGCCATTGGGGGCCTCGTTCAATTGGATTCCCTGCCCATTTCCTGAATACTCCCTGGCACTAGAAGATGCTGCAGGCTCGTCTTAACACGTTTCTGCCCCAGTCTTAGAATCAGCCGTTTCTTCAGGAAGGCCAGCCAGGCTCCTTCTCTGGGAGGAGAGTGTTAGAAGCCGCGGTCTGGGTGCGGGGTGTGCTCGCTGCTGTTGGGGCATCATTCGCTCCTAGGTGTCCCCTTCATACTGACATCTGTGTGTGTGCACTGACCTGTGTACATAAACATGTCCATAAATACTGCTGTATGTAATCATGTGTATGTCAAACTATATCCCGTATGAAACTGCTGCTGCTGCTGCTGCTAAGTCGCTTCAGTCGTGTCCGACTCTGTGCAACCCCATAGACGGCAGCCCACCAGGCTCCCCCGTCCCTGGGATTCTCCAGGCAAGAGCACTGGAGTGGGTTGCCATTTCCTTCTCCAATGCATGAAAGTGAAAAGTGAAAGTGAAGTCCCTCAGTCGTGTCCGACTCTTCGCGACCCCATGGACTGCAGCCCACCAGGCTCCTCCGTCCATGGGATTTTCCACACAAGAGTACTGGAGTGGGCTGCCATTGCCTTCTCCGATATCCCGTATGAAACTAAATGTGGGTTAATGCTGATATGTCCACATGAACCACTCTAGCCTCCTCCTTTTGCTTAACTAGAACCTTTCCACTACAGCAGTGGAAAACCTGGCTCTCACCATCCACTGTCCCTTGGCTTAACTACTCAGTTCCTTTGCCTTTCCTCTCAAATGACTTTATTTTTTATTTTTAATTTTTTGTGTGGGCTGCGCTGCCTGGCATGTGGGAATCTACAACCCTGACCTGGGGTCAGACCTGCGCCCCTGCAGTGGGAGTTCAGAGCCTTAACCGCTGGACCACCGTGGGAGTAAGGCCCTTCAGTGACTGTAAATGAGTTTAAATGCTATAAAGTGCCATGGGCTTTGACAAATACGTACATAATGTTATACGTCCATATTACAGTTTAATATTACCTAGAATAATTTCACTATCATCAAAAATCCGACTGGATGGACATGAGTTTGAGCAAACTCCTGGTGTTGATGATGATGGATAGGGAAGCCTGGCTGCAGTCCATGGGGTCCCAGAGAGGCGGACAAGACTGAGTGACTCAGCTGAACTGAACTGATCTGATCTGCTGTGAAAACTACATGTGGCTTAGTATAATGGGGTGGTAGGAAATGAGACTGGATAGATGGATGAACCAGAGTGGTTAGATATTATTTTAGGGGATAAGGGTATCCAGCAAGTACCCTATTCTTTGCATACTGCTTTGATGTTTCAACAAAAGTCTTTTTTGTGATGAGGTAACAAGTAAACTAACAGACCTTTGTGGAAAAGCTGAACTTTGTGTAACTGATAAAGTAATTACAATGAAGAGATTAAAGATTTCCACAGTTTGTTCAGAGGGAGTTGAATATACTCAGCTTACTTTGCCTGATTCCTCCAAGGGAACTTGTGCGAATCAGAATCATCCCATGTTGTGACAGCGGAAGGACTCTAAAGTTTCTCCGTGATCCTGACAGTTACAAAACTACGTGGGACAAATCAGGTGGAACAAAAAGTGTTTCAGTGTAGCTGTGTTGTAGTCGTCCTGAAGATGTTTACTGAGCTACTTCTGCTCTAAGACAGGAAGACCATAGACTCTACCTCTTAACCTTAACTTCCTGTGGCCAAATGTGTGAAAAATCCGACCAATTTTAAGGTACTGTATAATCTCAAACTATGTAATGGGTAATTGCTATCAAATCTTGTACCAAGGTTAATAAGAGATCTTTTCAGCTTAAGTTTTTCCTTTCCATACTTTTTACTTAAAGCATTTGGTAAGTTTTACCAGGGTAAGTGAGTAGGTGGTAAGATAGATACTGGACTGAAAGTCGAAGACAGGGACTTTGAGAAACTTGATCAATATTTTAACAGTACTGACTCCAGAGTGATCTTAAAAGGGCTAAATTACAAAGTTGGAGGCACTTTTTACACGTTCTACATTGAACTTGCTGTTTAAATTACCTTTTAGTGTAGGTCAGTCCCATACCAGTAGACTTTAACATATGGTTATAGCTGTTCCTTTCCAGTAAACTGACACGTGTGTAAGCAGATACCTCTGTGGGCGCAGTTTCTAGCTTGACTGTGTATCCTGTCCTGGAAGTTTAAGATACTGCCTTTTCTCCTCCTTTGTTGACTTCATGCGAACATATCTCATTACCGCTGCATAGCAACTGACTTTGTAATTTTTGTTTAGCAGCTTTTTTTTATATGGAACTTTGAATTTGTCATAAATTTCCAGTCTCTCAAGCATCAGTGATGAAAGTTTTTACTTAGCCCCTTTCCCTGAAAACAGAAAAAGCTTCATGGCATGCAGGTGTACTTCTCTTTGTCATTTTTCTATAAATCTGTGTAAATTGAAATTTTATTAGAATAGGTAACATTGTAAATGCTCTGAGTGTTGTGTCCCTTCGATCTGAAATAGGTCCTCAGTCTTTCCCTGAGTTTTAGACCTTGATGCTTAGGGAGAGCATAGACGGTAACATGTTCATTGGTTTCGACTTGCTTATTGTTTCCTCGCAATTAGATTAAAGTTATGCCTTTGGGCAGGAATATGACAGAAATATTGCCATGTTCGTATATTTTTAAGTGCATGGTTTTGACTTGTTCTCTTACTGGTGTTATTGACATTGATCACGTGATCAAGGTGTTCTCCACTGTGAAGTTACTTGCTCTTTTTTTAATTAAAAAAATGTTACTGAAAGACAGTTGCTTTACAATATTGTGTTAGTTTCAGGTGCACAGCAGAATGACTCAGTTATATAGAGACTTTTTCGTACTCTTCTCCATTAGAGGCTATTACAGGACATTGACTGTAGGTCCCTGTGCTACACAGTCAAGCCTTGTTTATCTGTTTAGTGTGTGTATCTATCAATTCCAAACTCATAATTTATCTATCCTCACCCCTTTCCCCTTTAGTAACCGTAAGTTTTTTTCTACGTCTGTGAATCTGTTTCTGTTTTGTAAATAAGTTCGTTTGTATTATTTTTTAGATTTCACATATAAGGGATATCATATGGTATTTATCTTTTCACATCTGACTTGCTTCAGTCAGTATCATAATCTCTGGCTCCGTCAATGTTTCTACAAGTGGCATTGTGTAATTTATTATGGCTGGGTAATATTCTGTGTGTGCATGTATATTTGTGTGTTTATCTTTATTTATATATACATCTCTGTCAATTTATCTGTCAGTGGACACACAGGTTGCTTCCATGGTTTGATTACTGTAAATAGTGCCACTATGAAAATTGGGGTGCATGACTTCCTTTTTTGTGTAATTAGTGTCATTATGGAGAGGTGCTTTCAGGCTCTGTAAATATCCTATTCTTCATCAGACTCATACCCACTAGTTTTAATAGCCATCACAATTTTTAGCTGAATAAATTACAGATGACTGCCAAGTGGTGCTTTTCTAGTTGCAGTCATTGTTTCTGCCTTTATTAGTTGAAACTAGATAAAGCTTGTTCTTTCCGTCTATTTATTCATATATGTGTTTATATGAGGATGAGTCTTCTAGTGGGTGATAATCTTGTACTATCACATTTTTCTGTGTTTAAATAATCCCCGATTTGTCCAGTGGCCGTCTTTCATTGTTGGCTTCTGGGTGTTTTTGACTTGTATCTGTCTTTGAGTAGTTCCTTGCTTTCTTCCAGGCTCTTATTTTTTTCCCTGCTATTTCTCTGCAGTCTGCCATATCTCAGACCCTGGATCATTTTAATGGGAAATACCTAGAAGCCGTGAAAGTGTTAGTCACTCAGTCATGTCTTTGACCGCATGGACAGTAGCCTGCCAGGCTCCTCTGTCCATGGAATTCTCCAGGCAAGAATATTGGAGTGGATAGCCATTCCCTTCTCCAGGGGATCTTGCCGGCCCAGAGGTTGAACCCGGGTCTCCTGCATTGTAGGCAGATTCTTTACCAGCTGAGTCACCAGGAAAGAGACCTAGGCCCTAAATGTGCCCATTGCTGTTGGGGTGTTGCCACTCTCAGGCCTGTTCAGTGAACCGAGCCACAAAGTGTGTGTGTGTGTCCATGAGTTTACATTGGTACCCAGGATCCCATCTCAGCACTGAAGGATTCATTGTAATTTTCTGCCTTTCCATATTAGTGTCTTTCTTTGCCAGTTGAGGAGTCTAGCTCCTCCTACCTTCAGATATACATACTCACTGGGTAAATTCTGTCGTTGTATAGTTAATGGGACAGATATACGTGCTCACAGGGTAGACTCCGTCATGTGTAGTTAACGGGACAGATATACGTGCTCACGGGGTAAACTCCGTCGTGTGTAGTTACCAGGACAGATACACGTGCTCACAGGGTTAGACTCTGTCGTGTATAGTTAATGGGACAGATATACGTGCTCACGGGGTAAACTCCGTCGTGTGTAGTTAACGGGACAGATACACGTGCTCACGGGGTAAACTCCGTCGTGTGTAGTTAACGGGACAGATACACGTGCTCACGGGGTAAACTCCGTCTGTGCAGTTAACAGGACAGATATACGTGCTCACGGGGTAGACTCCGTCGTGTTTAGTTAACGGGACAGATACATGTGCTCACGGGGTAAACTCCATCTGTGCAGTTAACGGGACAGATACACGTGCTCACGGGGTAGACTCCATCTGTGTAGTTAACAGGACAGATACACGTGCTCACGGGGTAGACTCCGTCGTGTTTAGTTAACGGGACAGATACATGTGCTCACGGGGTAAACTCCATCTGTGCAGTTAACGGGACAGATACACGTGCTCACGGGGTAGACTCCATCTGTGTAGTTAACAGGACAGATACACGTGCTCACGGGGTAGACTCCGTCGTGTGTAGTTAACGGGACAGATACACGTGCTCACGGGGTAGACTCCATCTGTGTAGTTAACAGGACAGATACACGTGCTCACGGGGTAGACTCCGTCTGTGTAGTTAACGGGACAGATACACGTGCTCACGGGGTAGACTCCGTCTGTGTAGTTAACGGGACAGATACACGTGCTCACGGGGTAGACTCCGTCTGTGTAGTTAACGGGACGCCCTTGTGTAGCTTGTCCGAGCTCTTGCGCTCTTCAGGCTCTGATACTCCACCCTTGGTGCCGCCTGCCCCCCTTGCCTTGCCTGGTGTCACCCATGGCTTTACTTCAGGAAAAGGGTGCAGAATGAGCAGGAAGCCGAAATCCGTATGTTTTTCCTTTTCATAATATATATATTTTGTTGAAGTACAGTCAACTTACAATATTTCAGCTGCACAGCAAGGTGATTCAGTTATACGTATACACATATATTATTTTTGAGATTTTTTTCCATTATAGGTTATTACAAGATATTGACTATAGTTCCCTGTGCTACATACAGTAAATCTGTGTTGCTTGTTGCTTATTTTATTTTTTTTAATTAGAAATACAGCATTCTAGTCATACTAAGTCAAACAAGTAGAGTTTAGTTAGGCAAAAATTAATGTTTTCTAAGATATATATTATGCATACTATTATACAAAAGCTTTTCTACTATGCTTGATAAAGGCTTGAGAAAAAACAGAAAAAAAGAGAGATGGAGAAATTGGAAGACATAAACTAAAAAATGAAATGGGAGCACTGAATATGAAATAGAAAAAGTGAAACAAACTGGATGAAAGAAAAAGATCTTCATATAGTCCAGTTGTTTCTAAATACAGCTGCTCATTAGAAACATAGCTGGACCTTTGGAGGACGAAAGGAATAACTGGGCATTTGTATTTTTCCAAAAATTCCAAGATAATTCTGACATGCATCTGGATTTTTAAGATGTGACTACAGGTTTTTCTATTAAATGGTAGTTTTGGTGATACAGAATTCTATTATTTTTCTTTTGACCAATTATGATACAGTGATAATTGAGTAATAGTTACATAATCACAATAGAAAAGATGTTTAGCAGTTTTCACAATCAATAGCCAGACAAAAAAATAAAATGACAATTATAAGCCTTAATGGAAACATGATTAATCTAACGATATAAAATGATTATAAACAGTTTGGGAGGGTCGAGCAGAGTGATGTGGTCCGTGGAAGTGCAGACATGCTGCTTTCATCTGCCCAGCTAGTCTGTGTTTTTTGTTTAGTGCATTTAAGCCATTTACATTTAAGGTAATGATTGATATGTATGATCCTATTACCTGTTTCTCAGTTGTTCGGGGTTTATTTTCTGTAGATCTTTTCCTTCTATTGTGCTTCCTGCCTGGAGAAGTTCCTTTAGCATTTGTTGTAAAGCTGGTTTGGTGGTGCTGAGTTCTTTTAACTTTAGCTTATCTGGAACGCTTTGATTTCTCCATCAAATCTGAAGGAGGGTCTTGCTGGGTAGAGTCTTCTTGGTTGTAAGTTCTTCTCTTTCATCACTTTAAATATATTGTGCCATTCCCTTCTGGCTTGTAGAGTTTCTGTTAAGAAATGAGCTGATAGCCTGATGGGAATTCCTTTGCATGTTATTTGTCATTTTTCCCTCGTTGCTTTTAATAGTTTTATCTCTGTCTTTAATTTTTGTCAGTTTGATTACTGAGTGTCTCTGTGTTTCTCCTTGGATTTACCCTGCCTGGGGCTCTCTGTGCTTCCTGGACTTGGTTGCCTATTTCCTTTCCCATGTTTGGGAAGTTTTCAGCTCTTACCTCTTCCAGTGTTTTCCCGGGTCCTCTCTCTCTTTCCTCCTTCTTGGACCCCTATAATGGGAGTGTGGTGTGTTTAAGCCCCTGGGCTGTCTTCATTTTTCCATTCTTTTTCCAGCATTCTGCTCTGTGGCAGTGATTTCCAGCGTTCCGTCCTCCAGGTCACTTAGCTGTCCTCCCGCCTCAGTTATTCTGCTGTTAATTCCTCCTAGTGTACTGTTCACCTCTCTGTGTTCTTTAGTTCTTAGAGGTCTTTGGTAAACATTTTTTGCATCTTTCCCGTTGTTTTCCCGAGATCCTGGATTATCTTCACTGTCATTATTCTAAGTTCATTTTCTGGAAGGTTGACTGTCTCTACTTCATTTAGTTGTTTTTCTGGTGTTTTATCTTGTCCCTTCATCTGGGACATAACTTTCTGCTTTTTCATCCTGATTAACTTGCTCTGATGTGGTTTTTGTTCTAGCTGTGGGATTCTGGTTCTCCTTGCTTCTTCTGTCTGTCCTCTGATGGAGGAGGCTGTGGGGCTTGTATAAGCTTCCTGATGGAAGGGACTGGCAGTGGGAAACACTGGGTCTTGCCCTGGTGGGCGGGGCCTTGCTCAGTAAAGCTTCAATCCAGTTATCTGCTGATGGCTGGGGTTGGCTGGAGGCAGCCCAGCCCTGGGATCTGTGGGGTTGACGGTAGGCCAGTGGCGACCTCAGAGAGGGTCTACGCTGCAGGGGGCCTTCCAGGGTTGCTGCCGCCAGTGCCCCCAGCCCTGTGGGGAGCCCCTGCTGACCCACACCTCCACAGGAGACCCTCCAACACCAGCAAGTAGGTCTGGTTCAGCCTCTGGTGGGATCACTGCTCCTTTCCTCTGGGTCTGGGTGTGTGCAATATTTTGTCTGTGCTCTCCAGGACTGCAGTCTCTGTTTCCCCAGTCCTGTGGAAGTCCTGTAGTCAAATCCCGCTGGCCTTCAAGGTCAGATTCCCTGGGGACTCTCAGTGCCTTTATCAGATCCCCAAGCTGGGAAGCCTCATGTGGGGTTCAGAACCTTCATAACAGTGGGGTTAGAACTTCTTTGGTGTCACTGTTCTCCAGTTTGTGGGTCACCTACCCGGCAGGTACGGGATGTGATTTTATTGTGACTGTGCCCCTACTACCGTCTCGTTGGGGCTTCTTCTCCATCTTTGGACATGGGGTATCTTATCTTGGTGGATTCTCGTGTCCTCTTGTCAATGGTTGTTCAACAGCTGGTTGTGATTTTGGTGCTCTCACAGGAGATGAACACACGGCCTTCTACTCCATCTTGAACCAAAAACCTTAATCCCTCTTAATACAGGCTTTTGTAGTGTTAGTTACTTGAGTGTAGGTCTGTGTCACATAGCAACGTTGCCCTCCTCCTATGATCCTGTTGGTAAACTTACCAAAACAATATTTGTTTTGATAGTATGTTCTCTTGAAGATCTGCTTTCTCTCGGTGTGACTTTGAATCAAATTTTTGACTTTGTTTTTTTTCCTGGTAAATTGGGTCTTAACCATTTATGTATTCCTCTTAGAGGCCTAACATATTAGGCACTTTATGTCTTTGATAAATTAGCATTTATAGGTAATATGATACAGTTACCTTGAGATTTAAAAAAAATGATCTGTTAAAATTGAAATAAAATATTATATAAAGTATTAGACTATATAGCTATTAGCCAGCCAGCAAAATGAATTGTGTTGTAAAAATCAGAATGAATAATTTCTAAAATACCATTTCTAAAATATTACTTGGCAAAGTCGAGAAGTACTTGGTGATACTAATTCTTCCCATTCTGAAGTTTTGTATGGGTGTGAGTCTTTGCTCTTCTTTTAGCCGAAGTTTTTTGTTTGTTTGTTTCAAGAAATGCGGTGTAGAAGAAATCCTTTCTCATTTAAGATAGTGAGTTTTCTTTTTTTGGCTGACTATGCTACGTTAATATAGAAAATATTTATCATGAGTGGGCTTTTTTCTGACTAGACAAGATGTGTTTCAGACATCCCACTAAAATTTCCCCCCTTTAAGTTTTATTTCTTTGCTGTTGGTTTTGTTCTCTTTTGTCTGGTCTTATTTCTCTTAAATAAAATTCTGATTTTAGAACCAGGCTTCTCCAAAAGGGTTCGCAAGTGTGTGCTGCTAGGTCAGGGAAACGTGAGTAGCCAGAGGATGACCACGGATGGCTTGGGCTTCCCTGGTGGCTCAGCGCTGAAGAGCCTGCCTGCCAGTGCAGGAGATGCAGGTTTGCCCCTGGGTCAGGAAGGGATTTAAGATTGAAAGTGAGAAAAGAAATTTAATATTTGTTGGAGGACTGCTTTAGACTATGCCCTCCAAACTGCAGGACTGTGCATCCATTCTTCTCTGCCATTAAGGTACTTCTGTGCAAAAAAATGAAGAAATAAATACATTTATGCCACTACAGCAACTAAGACCCAGAACAGCCGAAAATAAATAAAACTGTTTTTTTAAATACATTTGTTTTCTCACAGGCTAGAGCGTCTCTTTTACCCTGTTCTTCTTTTCTGTAACGAGTTTATTAATGTTGTGTAATGCTCCTCTCTTTTCTGACTTCCCTAGTTTACTTATATAACACCATATTCTTTCAGTGAATAATAATTTGTCATCTGTTCATTTATTTTCTGAAGTGTTACTTGTATGAAATGAATGTACATAAATCTGCTCTGAACCACTTCCGCAGGAAACAGATCTCAGTTGTGACCATAGCACTTAGCATTCTGCAGTCTTCAGAGCCCCGTGAACCCATAAACCAGCTGCTTCTCTCTGTCCCCCACCCTGTCTCGGAGGCTTAGTTGCTTCCCTAATGGACTGTTGTTCAGTCACTAAGTTGTGTCCAACTCTTTGCGACCCCGTGGACTGCAGGCTCCCCTGCCCTTTGCTATCTGTCAGAGTTTCTCAGTGGATCATTATGACTCTTTAAAAACAAACACTTGGGAATTGGTTCTCCTGCTGCTTTGTCTAACCTCACAACTGGCGCAAGAGCCTGATCTGCCCATATGGCCTCAGTCTTTCCTAGACCCTACCTGTTTGCTCAGACTGCCCCCACTGGGAGAGAAAGGAGTGTAGGCTTGTGTTTGGGTTTGAAATTAAACTTCTCATTTAGTCATACACTATGTAATATTCATCAACAATCAAAGACCCTTAGTTAAAGGATGGAACGTTTCCCTACCTCTACGCACATGAAATATTAGGTTGGTGCAAACATAATTGCAGTCTGGGACAGTGAATTTTCAGTCATTATAACTAGGCTCAAACACATCTTTATTAATCTACATAGAAACCATTGCAATCAACACACTTTAGCCAACAAGAAGTAAGTTTATTCTGTAGCATAAAAATCAGCGCATTGCGATTCTGCAAACTCTCTCTTGGAAAGCAGTTTCTGCTTCCTGCTGGTCGTGGAAGTATTTTCCCTGCAAAAAGTTGTCGAGGTGCTTGAAGGAAGTGGTAGTCAGTTGGCGAGAGGTCAGGTGAATATGGTGGATGAGGTAAAACTTTGTAACCCAATTCGTTCAACTTTTGAAGCATTGATTGTGCGACATACATTCGGGTGTTGTTGTGGAGAAGAATTTAGCCCATTCTGTTGACCGGTACCTGCTGCAGGCATTGCAGTTTTCCGTGTGTCTCATCAATTTGCTGGGCGTACTTCTCAGATGTAATGGCTTCACCAGGATTCAGAACGCTGTCGTGGCTTACACTGCAGCAGATCACCAAGCAGTGACCAGGACCGTTTTCTTGGTGCTAGCTTGGCTTTGAAAAGTGCTCTGAGCTTCTTCTCGTTCCAGACATTGAACTGGTCATCGCCGGTTGTCATATAAAATCTACTTTTCATCACATGTCACAATCCAATTGAGAAGTGGTTCATTGTTGTTTCATAGAATAAGAGACGACAACACTTCAAAATGACCAGTTTTAAAACAGTCAGTCAGTTCACAAGGCACCCACTTATTGAGTGTTTTCCCCTTTCCTATTTGCTGCTGATGCTGAATGACTGTGGAATTGTTAACACTGAGTTCTTTGGCAGCTTCTTGTGTGGTTGTAAGAGGAACAGCGTCAGTGATTGCTCTCAGTCATTGTCAGCTTCTGATGGCTGGCCACAACGTTCCTCCTCTTCAAGGCTCTCATCTCCTTTGCAAGACTTCTTGAACCTCCACTACTTTACAACCCATTTTGGACTTGAATAAGAAAATTGATTGAATTTGGGTTTTGTCTGACATCATTTCCCTAGTCTAAAATAAATAGAAAATAAACAATAAGTCACTAGCAAAAAACGCAAAGCAAAGAAATGTGCATTAAAATGACATATAACATAACTACATTTATTTAAGAATGTTTTCCATATCAAATGGAAAACTTCAAAAATCCAAAACTGCAATTACTTTTGCACCAACCTGATAGAAACCAGTTCCATACCAAGAGCATGGGAGATGGAGCGAATTGTTAACCTTCTTCAAAGTTAACGTTCTCCACTTTGAGCAGCTTAAGTGTGTATGGGTTTGTGTAAATTAACGTTCTCCACTTTGAGCAGTTTAAGTGTGTATGGGTTTGTGTAAATTAACGTTCTCCACTTTGAGCAGTGTAAGTGTGTATGGGTTTGTGTGTCCCAGTGTCAGAATGGCCAGTACAGGTAGTCGTCAATTGAAATGTCAAATTCATAAGAGTTTTATAATACCATTTAGGTTTAAATATGTGTCTTTCAGCAAGTGGCTATAAAGATCTGGTAGAGCTGAATATTATCTTTATCAGAAAGTTTTATAGAATATATACAGATTAATGACTACTTTTTTTATGTTAAGGGGACTACAAAGACTTAAGCTTTTTCCTAACTGATGATATACTGGTTCTAGTAGTACGTACTAAGTTTCCCCCCCATGAATCATCAGTGTGTATGGTGGTAATTTAGTAACTAGGGGCACTGTAAATTATTGGGTATAATAAATTGATGTCATGCCCGCAGCACAGCAGGCAAAAAGGATGAATTAGAGACAGAAATAGTAACAAGTTTTTGTCCAGGAAACCTCAAAGAATATAATGAGGCATTGCCATGTTGATTACTTTAAAAAAAAAAGTGGAAAATAGATCCAAAAGATGAAATACTGAAACTTTAAGTTTAATAAAAGCAGTTACAGATCAAAAGCATCTTGCTTTATACTTCTGAAAACATCTTTAAACAGCTGAAGAACCTTTTAGAAATACTTACTGTCATTCATGATTTCTTTGTTGGTGAATCGACTATTATAGAAAAACACCACGGTCATTTCTAACCATTTTAACCATTTTTGGGTTTTTTGGGGTTTTTTTTCATTTTGAAATAACTTTAGACAGGATAATTTCGAGAATAGTGCAAAGAACTCCTATACCCCTTCATCCAGATTTCCTAGTTGTTAATGTTTACCACATTTGCCTTATCATTTTTCTCTCTATGTATATATATTTTTTCCTGATCCATTTGAGAATAAGTTGCAAACATTATACACTTTTTTCTCCCTACATGTATTTTCTAAGAATAAGGACATAATAGGAACACATGATGTCAATGTGACCCCTCAATGGGCAGGACTAACTATGATTGCTTGCTAAGTCTCCACCGTGAAATGACTATTTTCCCCTTAGTAATTAATAGACACTTATTTTATAGGGAGATATTTTGAGACCGTGAACTATCCTATTCCTCCTCTACTGCCATCTACTAATTTTAGCATCCATTCATGATTCTTACCTGAATTAATTACTCTGATGTTTGTCAAATGATGATATTCTTTACCAGATGCTGGTTTAGATGTCTGGCAACTTTATAATGGAGCTTTTTGGTAATTGTTTACTTTCTTAGAAATAGTTTGAGTGACTAAATATGCTAAGTGTTTGTGTTGAAATTAAACAGTGTCTCCCTTGTCCTCTGTCACCTTGTACTCTGGATGTTGGCCTTGACCTGTGCAGTGAGTGGCCCAAGGGGAGAAGGTGTGTGGCCTGTGGGAATTTGGGACAGGACCTACCAAGTGCTCTGTGGGGGCCTGGGCTGTCTTTTATAGTCTTCATTCCACTTTCAGAGGCTTGTGGCTTCTGGAACTCAGCATATTCCACTTTAAAGCTTGGTTTTAGGTCTAAACAGTTCTTAATAAAAATTGATACGTGGTGGTCTTGTTTCATTTTGGAGAAGGAAATGGCAACCCACTCCAGTATTCTTGCCTGGAGAATCCCATGGACAGAGGAGCCTGGTGGACTACAGTCCCTGTGGTCCCAAAGAGTCAGACACGACTGAGTTACTAACACTATTTCATTTACTTGGAGATAGCTGTTACTGAATCTTATTATCACAGTTTTTAAAAATTGTATGTTAACTGATGGTACTAATGTTTTCTTTTAAAAACAAGTGACCTTTTTATAGCAGGTCAAAATGGATTTGGGCAGAAAAAAGAAATCTGGGTCTATGTATAAGCTTAAAGATACTGACGTCTCCCCCCAAATTATGGCTGGATCAGGCTGGTAGGGAAAAAGCCTTCTAAAACACACAAACAGTTATCTCACCAATATTTTGGGGGTTTTTCCTTTGTGTGTTTTCCATTAAATAGATCTCTTTTAATTATTGGTTCTCATTTTATGATTTTTATCCTTCAGTCTTAACTACCTTTCCAAAATTTCTAAACATGCAAACTACTATTTATGTCAGCCTTTTTAAAGTTAAAAAACGGAAGAAAAAACCCACCACCCTAAGTTGGGGTTACCTTGTCCTAGCAGTGAGTGCCAGCAGTCCCACACGCCTTGGTCCCCCATTGCCCTTTCCTGAGCCCCAGGTCCTCTCCAGGCCTGCCCCTCTCCTCCCTCCCTGGCAGGCTGGCTAGGATGAGAGCTTGTTTCAGCAGCCTCTGAAGCTGCTAAACAGAGCTCAGGTCATGCAGTCTGACCCATCACGTTAGCTCAGAGTGAAAGCTCTGGTGCAGTCAGAGAGTTGAGGGTTGTCTCCAGCTCTGGCGATGGCCTTGGCTCAGATGCTGCTGACTTGAGATCACTTCTCACCCCTCCAGTCACTTCTTGGCATGAAGGCAGCTTCCAGGGCTCTCTCGGTCTCAGTTCAGGAATGGTGGAAGGTGACATTCTTCCTTCCCTTCCGTTCCATCTGGCTAGCCTGGTCTCCCTGAGAAAGGGAGACCTCAGAAAGACGTGAGCAGCCCTTCCTGTCCCAAGGCCCCAGAGCTGCCAGGGAACGCCCGTCTGCGTTTCTTCCCTGCCACTGGCACTTCTTACCGCGTGTCCCTTCTCCACCGCTGCACGTCTCAGTGAAGATTTAGCTCCTGTAACTTGGTGCCTTCTGTTTGCTTGCCCAGCGTCCTGCTGGAAGAAGAGCCCAGTACTCTACCCATTAAGTGCAGCAAATTAGCCCCATGAAGACACAAAGGAGTGAGATGGGGATTGCTAACCAACCTCCCGCCTGTTTTTTGGCATCTTTCTTATGAAATCTTTTCTGGCTTATCCATTTGTCCCTCACCTTTGTGCCACAGGATTTGAGAGATGATCCTTCCTGCCAGAGTGCCTTCATGCTGATACTCATGGGCGGAGCACATGTCAGGTAATAGGCACAGGTTCTTGAGGTCCCCTTGCTCTGACACCAGCCTCATCAGATTCTTGATAGAGTGAGTTTTGCCAGGGGCGTGCATCAGAATCTCAGTTGATTCTGCCATGTTCTCCTCGTGGAGAATCACAGCTCTGTAAGAAGAATTTATCTTCTGTCTGTCCTCAAACTACCCTACCCACCCCCCCAGTCACCTACACACCGGTGAGTACACCCTGGGAGATCCTGTGAGGGGGAGCTCAGAATCAGGCAGCTGGAGATCATGTGGCAGACAGTGTCCAGGTTCCTGGACCCACAGATTTTGGCTCAGGAAAAGACTGAGTCCCGGGGGGACAGGGCGATTGGTACGTATGGTATGGGGTGGCTGCCCGCCCCAGAGGGGCCTTGGAATTGGGCCTGGTGGAGATAACTGGAATGTGAGGAGACCTCGGGGTTACATAGAGCAGCTCTTTCGGGTGGATCTGGTTACTCCCAGCAAGCAAGAAGCATGACCAGTTACGTATTTGAAAGGTCACCCCGACAGGTTTAGAGGAAGGTGAGGATTGGGGGCAGGGAAGACAGAGATTTCTGCAGCAGCCAGGTGAGAAATGACTGGAGTCAACGATAACCAGGACCCTTACTAGCGAGCTGCCGAGGAGGGACGTGTCAGCAACACCTGGCTGCACTGCCAGTTTGGCGACTGATCGATCTGGGGGGTGCAGGCAAGAGGCAGCGGATAACCGGGCATCCTTGTCGGTGCCTGTTTGTATTGTCCTGGAGAGCAGTCTTTGAATGGGCCTCCTTATCATGTTCATACTCTTAATTTACCCTGAATTATAACCCCGGAAGGGACTTTCATTATTTCCCAATTAGGCTGAGACTCATTTGAGAACACACAGCCTGTGAGGAGCTAAACAGGCTCTGGGATCTCAGCCTTCTCACCACAGCACATGCACCGGTCACATAGATGAGACCTTCATAATGTTCGT
Source organism: Giraffa tippelskirchi (assembly GCF_054371585.1). Classification (NCBI taxonomy): domain Eukaryota; kingdom Metazoa; phylum Chordata; class Mammalia; order Artiodactyla; family Giraffidae; genus Giraffa; species Giraffa tippelskirchi. Next base: position 60,808,544 of record NC_137286.1, on the reverse strand, counting down.
CACAGCTGGCAGTTTCTCAGAACTTCCAGGGGCGTCAAAACTCCCCCCCCCCTTTTTTTTTTTACCTTGAAAGACATAAGAATGAAAGTTTCAAAATGTGGAAGTAAATTGGCTCATTAAATGGTTGCAGATGGTGATCATGTTTTGTCTTAATCTATTGTCACCTAGATGATGAGTACTTGAAAAATATTTACTTCATGCTTTAAAGTACTGGGTGACTGTACACCTATGCCTGATATATAGTAGGTACTAAAAAAATATTTGTTGTGAAAAACAAGTGTTTTCATTTGTTGTGAAATGAATTGTGTAGATGAAGTCACTTTTTCTCATACCTTCTTCAGACTGATGCTTCTGGGAGCTTTTGTGACTCATTCATATCCAGTTGCTCATGCATCTCCAGTGCTGATTAGAAACAGGGATAAAATGAACAGAAGTCTGCTGTTCGTGGTTTGAGGTTTCTATTTCAGGGAGTGTTATGTCATGTTTTTGTGTCTTGAAACTGCCTTTATGCACAAAACCAAAGCAAAATGAATATATACCACAAAGTATAAAGTATGCAGAATTTGATGCATTGTGTTTTCTGCTTCTGGTGTTACTATTTTCAGATTTTTAATTTCCCTTGAATCAAGTGTTTATTTTAAGCAACTTACATAAAATTTTTAATTTTGAAATTGCTTTTTTTTAGAGTTGTATAGATAGCATCGAGAAGGTAGGGAGCCAGAGATGTGACTTCCATGGATGTAATGGAGTGTCTTGTGTGAGGGAGATGCAACCCGGCCCTGGTCAAGACTGGTGGGTTTGGGGACAGGAACAGAGAGCAGGAAGGTGAGGGCTGCAGACAGGGAGGTGAGCCATGTGGGGAGGGCACCACACTGGGCACAGTCTCTGCGTGCCTGGCTTGGCCCTGGCGAGCAGAGGCACTGTGACAGCGTGTGGCTCTGGATCAGGGGTCAGTGGACTTTTCCTCTCAAGGGCCAGATAGTAAATCCTCTAGGCTTTGTGGGCCATAAGGTCTCTGTTCCAACAAAAGCAGCCATAGACAAGAGTTAGACCAACGAGCATGAAAAGCAGGACTTTTCCATGAATGTGCTGGTCTCTGCTCCAGTTAAGACACGAGCGTTCAGACGTCTGCTCTGCCGTTAGTCGCTGGCCTCCTTGTCAGCTCAGCTGGTTTCCTGAAGCTCTTTGTCTTCTTCTGTTAAATGGGAATGATCCCCAGGACTGGCATGAGATCACATGAACTATGTAAAATCCTGCTCAGAAAATAGTTGCCACATAATTTTTGAGAGATGTCACCCTGCAAAGTTACATGTGACTTAGAAGAGGGCTGAACACCCTCACAGCCACCGAGAAATGTGGTGGAGATGGACGTTACTTTCTTTCTGGGGAGGCGTGTATTCCAGGATGGAAGGGACTCTGTCCTCGCAGTCATTTAGGGACCTAAATGGGTCTCTCTGTAGTTTCGTCTCTCCGCATGGTTGTGGGGCTCTGGGTACATCCACAGGACGAGACCAGGGCCTGGGGAGACAGAGTCAGCCTGGAGAAGATGCCAGCTGGCAGGGGGGCGTTTGTAAATCATGGCAGTGTACTAGGGTCAGATGTTTAAGAATTATAATTGCACAATGCCATTTAAGTGACTTTTAGGTTAGAAAGCTAATATGAGACCCCAATGGGAAATAGGTTTCTATCAAGCATTTCCATTGGCAAGAATCATTGACTGTTAGGAACTGGTCATCAATACATTGTAGTTCTGTTATAAGGTCAAACGAGTCCATCCTAAAGGAAATCAACTCTGAATATTCATTGGAAGGACTGATGCTGAAGCTGAAACTCCAGTACTTTGGCCACCTGATGTGAAGAACTGACTTATTGGAAGAGACCCTGATGCTGGGAAAGATTGAGGGCGGGAGAAGAAGGGGGCGACAGAGGATGAGATGATTGGATGGCATCATCAACTCAATGGACATGAGTTTGAGTAAGCTCTCCGAGTTGGTGATGGACAGAGAAGCCTGGCATGCTGCAGCCCACGGGGTTTGCAAAGAGTCAGACATGACTGAGGGACTGAACTGAACTACAGAACCAAACTTGGTTCTGTGAGCAGCAAAGCCAGTCAGTCTACTGATGCCAGGCTGTGGTGAAGAAAAATGCAGTATTTATTTGCAAGGTGCCATTTGCAGGGCTTCCCTGGTGGCTCAGGTAGTAAAGAATCCGCCTGCAGTGTGGGAGACCTGGGTTCGGAAGATCCAACCAGTCGGGGGCCTGCATTTGTCGTCACCACCCTCCACCTGGGTGGGGGTCTTAGTTTCTGTAGAACAGCTTGAAGGTTTGCATCAGCTTGTTGAGCTGTCATGACTCTGCTTGCTGGACTGCTGTTCCTTTGTTTCTGCAGTCTCTCCCTTTCCTCATTAGTTACTGATTGAGTCTGCCTTCTGTTAACTCAGGGAAGGCCTTCGGAGACGGAAGACTTTTCTACAAACAAGAAACAGGGGATGTGATAGGGGCTTTTGTACCAGGGAGGGCTTGGCAGGGTCCTGCTGCGTTTCAGTATCATCCTGTTTACTTTGCTACGTCTCGGGCCTGAGGGACAGAAAAGGGACTTGAAAGGAAGTACCGTCTCAGATAGAAAGGTTAACGATAAACTTGCAGGGAAACTCGGTTCTGCAGGGGGCTCCATTTCATTCGTAGTTTCAGTTTTATGTCTTATATGTAGTATGGTTTTTTTTGTCTTAATTAATTAACTTTATAGATAAAGTGCCATCATTTAGGGTGCCCTTAGATACTTCCCCTGAATTTTTCCTCTCATGGAAAAACATAGTGGCTGTAATAGTAGGCTATAATGTAAGGACTTAGGAATATTTTCAAGTTATAGTATGCAACTAGCAAATCGGTCCAGTTGGGAGTTTCCCTTGGGGTATCTCCTTTTAAATTTTATTTTATGTGGCTTTTAACTTGACCCCTCCTGTAACACTGAGACTGGGAATGCATTTGTGGTTAAACTTCCATTTGGGGAACATGGAAATGTTTATTACTATTATCAAAGCTTAAAGAAAATATAATTAATGGGTTTGTCGACTGAAAAAAGATGCACAATGTGAGGGTTGTGAGTTAAGTTTTATTTGAGGCAAAATGAGGACTGCAGCTCAGGAGTCAGCACCTGAGATAGCTCTGAGAAACTGCTCTGAAGAGGCGGGGGGAAAGGTCAGTATATATGTGATTTTGGTGAAGGGGGAATACATGCAGTCAAGCACGCATCTTTCTAGAAGGTTTCTACTAGTCTTGCGGAGCTTTGCTAGTCACGAGGAACAGTCGTCACTATGAAGGATTTTAGTGCTTTTCTAGTTATGGGGAGATACAAGACTTGAGCTCACAAAGTCAGCTCCTAAAACTATCTGACTATCTGAAGATCTGCTCTTCAGCCCCACCCCCAGCACAGAGCGCCTCATGTCTGCTGTCCACCCTCAACTCCTTTCAGCAGGTATTCAAGATCAGCAATTGCAGCAGCATGATCTAATTGTTGCAGATGGCAGGTGCCAGTTTGTAATTGTCAGGTTTGCAGTCAAATTTACCAGTAATTTGAGGGAAAATAGATTAATACCACCTTTTTTGGAGGAGGAAATGGCAACCCACTCCAGTATTCTTGCCCGGAGAATGCCGTGGACAGAGGAGCCTGGTGGGCTGCCGTCCATGGGGTTGCAGGAGCCGGACACGACTGAGCACACACAGCACTACCTTCTCTGGGAAGAAATAAAGCAAAATCTGTGATTCTTAAGCATTTGCATTGTACTTGCTTGCATGCATGCTAAGTTGCTTTAGTCCAGTTTGACTCTTGGTACCCCTTTGGACTAGCCCGCCAGGCTCCTCTGTCCATGGGATTCTCCAAGCAAGAATACTGGAGTGGATTCCCATGCCCTCCTCCAGGGGATCTTCCTGAACCAGGCATCGAACCTGCATCTCTTAAATCTCCTGCACTGGCAGGCAGACTCTTTACCACCCTTACATTGATTGTACTTGAAAATAAGGTAAAACAAAGACTAAAATAATTAAAACCAAATATGTATTGCTTCTTTGTACTCTAGGAATGTGCCTGTAGTTCATGGTGAATTACTTCATAACTTTAAACCCCTTGAGAGAAAACCTAGTTTTATTCCTAAGCTATTGCCCCATCAGTACTGGCTGAATAAATGAACATCATTTCTCACATTTCACAAATGAGGACAGAAAGATTAATCACTTAACATTAAGTGGCTCCAGACAATATTTAAACATAACAAGGAAAAAACAGCACCAGCTTGGAAATCATTGGAGGGACTGATGCTGAAGCTCCAATACTTTGGCCACCTGATGTGAAGAACTGACTCATTTGAAAAGACCCTGATGCTGGGAAAGATTGAAGGCAGGAGGAGAAGGGGATGACAGAGGATGAGATGGTTGGAATGCATCACTGACTCAATGGACATGAGTTTGAGTAAGCTCTGGGAGTTGGTGATGGACAGGGAGGCCTGGCGTGGTGCAGTCCATGGGGTCGCAAAGAGTCGGACGCAACTGAGCGACTGAACTGAACTTGGGTCAAGATAATATGTAACTTGGATTTGATTCTAAATCTTTATGAAATTCTCTTCACTTGATACTCTTCCACCACCAAAGTTTTTTTTAATGAAAGAAGTTTGTACTTCTAGCCTTTGGTTGATGTATGACTTATTCCTTTACTTTTAACCTTTCAGCTTTCTTGCTTCTATGAAATTTTTGCTTTCTTCATGGCTTATAGTTTTAGTGACCCTTTTTCTTTGGGTAAAGTGCTGATAGCTTGATTTTATTTAGCAGTCACTGTTGTTTCACACTGTTTCAAGAAAATAAGATGGTCAAAAGGAGAATTATTACTCGGGTGTGGTATGTTTATAAAATAAATATATACACACTACCTAATTTAGCAAGTATAATTTGGTTTCATTACTGAAGCCGAATCTGGCCTCTGTGCCCAACGCCAAATTAAATCTTGGAGAACGAGTTTTGAGTGAAGTAGAAAAGAAGAGCATTATTGCTTTGCTCGGCCAGGCCACAGTGGGCTGATGCCACCAAAACCGTGTGTCCCCTGTTGGAGAGAGTGATGAGAAGTTTCATAGTAGTGGGTTAAAGAGGGCGTAATCAGTTCATAGATGTAATGGGTTAAAGAGGGCGTAATCAGTTCATAGACGTTCTTCTGATTGGTTGATGGTGAGGTAAAGTGGGAATCAGCATCATCAACCTTCTGGTTCCCATCCAGTCTGGGGTCATCATGCTTGTGGGTAGGATGAAAGTGAGAGTGCAGGTCACTCAGTCGAGTTCGACTCTTTGTAACCCCATAGTCCATGGAATTCTCCAGGCCAGAATACCAGAGTGAGTAGCCTTTCCCTTCTCCAGAGGATCTTGCCCACCCAGGTATTGAACCCATGTCTCTCACATTGCAGGCAGATTCTTTACCAGCTGAGCCACAAGGGAGGCCCCAGAATGCTGGAGTGGGTGGCCTGTTCCTTCTCCAGTGGATCTTCGTGACCCAGGAATCGAACCAGGGTCTCCTGCATTGTAGGCAGATTCTTTACCAGCTGAGCCACTAGGAAGCCCACGGGTAGCCTACCATCATCAACTGTAAACTTCTCGCACTTGGTGGGGACTTCAGTATCTGCAAAACAGCTCAAAGATATTGTGTGTATCTCTTGATGGGGAATCAGGACCTTACCCCACAGCTGTACTATTGTTTCTCTTGGCTCTTTCTACCTTGTCTTGCATCACCTCCCTTCCCTAATTAACAACTGCTTGGATTTACCAGTTGGAACTCAGGGAAGGTCTTGGAGGCTGAATGAAGCCTAATTCCTGTAATCAGATTAATGGGGGACATAGGAAAGCTTTTATACCCAGGAGCCCCACAGGGCCCTACTCAGAATCATTGTCTTATACGTGAATAAAGATGTGTGTGCATTAGAATGAATATCTTCAAGTGTCAGCGGAGTAGTTTTTGTTCAGTCACTAAAGTCATGTCTGACTCTTCGCGACCCCGTGAACTGCAGCACACTACGCTTCCCCGTCCTTCACCATCTCCCAGAGTTTGCTCAGATTCATTTCCATTGAGTCGGTGATGCTATCTAACCATCTCATCCTCTGCAGCCCTCTTTAGGGTAAGTGATTCTCTTTCCTGCATTTTATAATGGCTGTGTATTACTTCATAATAATTTTAAAAGGTTTGAAAACAGTCAGTAATCATGAACGAGTTAAGTGTTTCTGCAGAATGGCATTCAGAGAATCACCTGGCTTACAGAGGAGGCTTTTGAAATGCCGTGTAAGACTACACTTCATTCATGAAATCCCCCCTCATTTCATTTAATAAGTCTTTAATAAGGAACACATTGTGGATCTATTCAGAACTTAGGGCAGACAGGTAACATATTTTTTTGGCCTCCTTTTCAGAAATATGCTCTTGAAATAGATTTCTGGCTTTTTGAAGACCTCGGTGGTTATGCCCCTCAGCGCCCCTCCATGGCTCTCACTGTCTCCGCTTTGTCTCAGCCACACATGTGCACCCACACTGTGGGAGGCTGTGACTTCATTTAGAAAGAGTGGCAAGAGTAGAAAGTGGGTGTGCAGGAGCTCAGAGACCGTTTATGTGTAGTGGTTCTGTTCCCAGTAGGAGTAGCAAGTCCTTGGTGTGATTAAATACCACTGCATCTGGAGTTGAGAAGCAGTTATCCCATTTTCTTTCTGTGCTGTGCTTAGTCACTCAGGCCTGTCTGATTCTTGCTGACCCCGTGGACTGTAGCCCACCAGGCTCTTCTGTCCATGAGGATTCTCCAGGCAAGAACACTGGAGTGGGCTGCCATGCCCTCCTCCAGGGGATCTTCCCAGCCCAGGGGTCAAACCCTGGTCTCCCGCATTGCAAGCAGATTCTTTACCATCTGAGCGACCCGGGAAGCCCATTCTCTCTTTAATACTTGATTATTAGTTATATTAGGTTGGCCAAAAAGTTTGTTTGGGTTTTTCATACAATGTTACAGAAAACCCGAACTTCTTGGCCAACCCAGTATCTAAAGGTGCAGAATTTTAGGTAGGAAACAAGGGCCATAAGGGCAAGATTGATGGCTCGAGAGTTGTATTGGCCAAGGAATTCAGAGCAAAATTAGTTTAGAAGTTACCGTTTAAAATGCAGTCATTAAAGTATATTATTTTGAAATGTTACCTAGCCTGCTTAACTGTATCTCAGCAGAAGTCTACCATGTGAAATGTGTTGATATGTGAACAGGCTAAGAAACAGGAGGGTAAACTCTTAATTAGTGGGGATAACTTGACCAGGAATGAACTTTCTCATCATTCTGTTTCCTTTCAATTTAGAGTACCCAAGGCCCATGTGTAAATAAATGTTTAGTGATAAAATAAGAGTTACCCTTTCTTGTTTTTTCAGCCAGTTCTCTTTTCAGTTTTCTGACTTAAAGATTCCTTAACTCCTACTGCTGCTAATGGCTTTGCTGTCCAAGACTCAGTCACTCCATCCAGAGGGCACTGGGGGAATGTTGCTCGATACTTTTGAGCCGCTTCTGCTTTAAAGACAGCTGGGCTGGCACTTGGATCCCACTTGGTTCTGGTGCTGGGCCAGGGCTGGCGGCTGTGGCTGCCTGGAAGCAGCTTTGAGGAGGAAGGAAGTGGGTGGAGAGGGAGGTACGGGATCTGTGCCAACTGTAAGTGGCACTGTCCCCGAAGAGGCCCCCCTCTCCCAGCACGCCCCCGGTGCTGAGACTTGGTGCCCTGGGTGCTGAGACTTGGTGCCCCAGGTGCTGAGACGCAGTGCCCCCGGTGCTGAGACTCAGTGCCTCTGGCACGCCCTCGGTGCTGAGACTCGGTGCCTCTGGCATGCCCCTGGTGCTGAGACTCAGTGCCCGCGGCTGCTCCCTGCTGAGACTCGGTGCCCTGGGTGCAGAGACTCGGTGCCTCCGGCATGCCCCTGGTGCTGAGACTCGGTGCCCGCGGCTGCTCCCTGCTGAGACTCAGTGCCCCGGCTGCTCCCTGCTGAGACTCGGTGCCCTGGGTGCTGAGACTCGGTGCCTCCGGCATGCCCCTGGTGCTGAGACTCGGTGCCCGCGGCTGCTCCCTGCTGAGACTCAGTGCCCCCGGCTGCTCCCTGCTGAGACTCGGTGCCCCTGGCACGCCCCCGGTGCTGAGACTAGGTGCCCGCGGCTGCTCCCTGCTGAGACTCGGTGCCCCTGGCTGCTCCCTGCTGAGATTCAGTGCCCGTGGCTGCTCCCTGCTGAGACTTGGTGCCCCCGGCTGCTCCCTGCTGAGACTCGGTGCCCTGGGTGCTGAGACTCGGTGCCCCCGGCACGCCCCTGGTGCTGAGACTTGGTGCCCATGGCTGCTCCCTGCTAAGACTCGGTGCCCGCGGCTGCTCCCTGCTGAGACTCGGTGCCCACCGCTGCTCCCTGCTGAGACTCGGTGCCCCCGGCACGCCCCTGGTGCTGAGACTTGGTGCCCATGGCTGCTCCCTGCTAAGACTCGGTGCCCGCGGCTGCTCCCTGCTGAGACTCGGTGCCCCCGGCTGCTCCCTGCTGAGACTCGGTGCCCGCGGCTGCTCCCTGCTGAGACTCGGTGCCCGCGGCTGCTCCCTGCTGAGACTCGGTGCCCCCGGCTGCTCCCTGCTGAGACTCGGTGCCCCCGGCATGCCCCCGGTGCTGAGACTCGGTGACCCCGGCTGCTCCCTGCTGAGACTCGGTGCCCCCGGCATGCCCCTGGTGCTGAGACTCGGTGCCCGCGGCTGCTCCCTGCTGAGACTCGGTGCCCCCGGCTGCTCCCTGCTGAGACGCAGTGCCCCTGGCACTGAGAGGCATCACATGGTGCTCCGCTGGCCGAAGCAGCAGCAGTCCCCGTTCCGGCAGGGCGGGACATCGCTGCTGGCCCCACCCCCTCTTCCTTGGTGCCAGGATGTTTGTGTTGGGCTCACATCAAATAGGGGCTTCTTCATTCTTCTCTTTGCTCTTATACTGTCTGACAAATTTTGGTCCCACTGTGTGTGTGTGTGTGTGTGTGTATAAGTGACTTCAGTCCGACTCTTTGTGACCCCATGGACTGTAGCCCACCAGGCTCCTCTGTCCCTGGGATTCTCCAGGCCAGAAAACTGGAGTGGGTTGCCATGCCCTCCTCCAGGGGATCTTCATGACCCTGGGATCAGACCCAGGTCTCCCCCATTGCAGGCGGACTCTTTACCACTGGTGCCACCTGGCAAGCCCCATTGGTGCACACACACAAACACACACACTTATTCAGAAATTTTGGAGTAGTCATTTCCTGCTTTTAAACCTTTGATAAGATTATGCTGTTAAAATTCTGTCCATCTCTCTCCCCTCCCCACCTTCTCTTCACAGAAACACACGCACACACTGTTATCTAACTCTAACTTACCATTGGCCCCACAGTGCTCTGATAGCCCTGCCTGAGCCCCTTCCCATCCTGGGTCTGCAGAGCTGCCCTCTGTCCAGCCTCCCCACCTTCTGTTCCTCAGCCTCCTGTGTCATCTGGCCGTTGTACACTGCCTGTTCTGGCCCTGGAGGGTGAACCCCCGAGAGCAGGGCCCATCCCACCCCCAGGGGTCTGGGGTAGCTGCCGATGGCCTGCACCCCCTCCCCGTGTGTGACATGTGCGGGGCAGCAGCACCCGCGGCCTTCACGCAAGCCAGTGCCGAGTGCCGCCCAGACCCTCCCAGAGGCGCCGCTTACTAATGCCGGCCTGCCCTGAGGGGTTGGAGGTGAGAAGCCTTTGTTACAAAGTCTAGTGCCCCTGAAGAACTCTTTGGAGGGAAAGCCCTGCGTTCTCATGTGTAACTTCTAATAACAGAGTTCTGTTGAATTGTTGTATGAGGGAGGTAGGTTGTCTTGGGATTTATTTTACTAAAATATAGTTGATTTCACAATGTAGTCTTAGTTTTTGGTATAGAGTGGAGTGATTCAGTTGTGTGTGTGTGTGTATACATAGTGTGTGTGTGTATGTGTGTATATATATTTTCTTTTTCATCTTTTACATTATAGGTTATTACATGATACTGAATATAGTTTCCTGCATTATACAGTAGATCTTTTGTTGCTTATTTTATATAGAATACTTTGTATCTACCAATCCCAAACTCCTAATTATACCATGCCCCCCTACACACACAGACTTTCCCCTTTATAACCATAAGCTTGTTTTCTGTGAGGCTGTTGCTGTTTTGTAAATGAGCTCATTTGTATCATACTTTAGATTTCACATATAAGTGATACCATGATGTTTGTCTTTCTCTGACTTCACTTAGTATGATAATCTCTAGTTTTGGCAACTGAGTCATGTTCTATTGTGTGTATGTGTGTGCGTATGACATCTTTATCCACTTCGCTGTTGATAGGCATTTAGGTTGCTCACTTGTCTTGGCTGTTGTAAATAGTGCTGCCATGAACTTGACGCACATGTATCATTTTCAGTTAGAGTTTTCTTTGGATATGTGGCAAGGAGTGGGATTGCTGGATCATACGGTGATTCTGCTTTTAAGTTTTTGAGGAGCCCCCACGTTATTCTCCATAGTGGCTGCACCAGTTCACATTCCCACCAGTAGTTACAGGAGGATTCCCTTTTCTCTGCATCATCTCCAGCATTTATCTAACTGGTATGAGGTGATCAGTTCAGTTCAGTTGCTCAGTCGTGTCCGACTCTTTGCAGCCCCATGGACTGCAGCACACCAGGCTTCCCTGTCCATCACCAACTCCCGGAGTTTACCCAAACCCATGTCCATTGAGCCAGTGATGCCATCCACCCATCTCATCCTCTCCTGTCCCCTTCTCCTCCTGCCTTCATTCTTTCCCAGCATCAGGGTCTTTCCCAAGGAGTCAGTTCTTCACATGAGGTGGCCAAAGTATTGGGGCTTCAGCTTCAGCATCAGTCCTTCCAATGATTGCCAAGCTGGTGCTGGTTTTTCCTTGTTATGTTTAAATTTTGTCTGGAGCCACTTAATGTTAAGTAATTAATCTTTCTGTCCTCATTTGTGAAATGTGAGAAATGATGTTCATTTATTCAGTAAGTACTGATGGGGCAATGGCTTATGAATAAAACTAGGTTTTCCCTGGAGGGGTTTAAAGTTGTGAAGAATGTGTGCATTTGTGGAGAAAATCAAAGGGAGAAAAGTGTGGTGTCTCGTAGTAGATGGTCAGATGCTCAAACTATTTCTTCTCTTTCTGTAAGGCTTTTTAGTTTAGATTACTGTCTTAAAGGACAAAAGATTGTACCCATTGTGATAGTTAATCACTTGCATTTTTATTTTCACTTACCTCTTTCCACAAAGGATCTGAAATTTAAAGTATTTTATATATTTATCTAAATGATTTGTTTTGTCTAGAGGGGTGAGTGGATGGATGAACAAAGGAAAGAATGAAAGAACTGATCATAAACAACAATCCAGAGAAAAAAGATTTACTGTTTTCCTCTAGAATCCGTTTTAATGAACATAAATATTTTGAGGACTTTTTTCCCTAGTTGGCCTGTATTTGTTTGTTTGTTTGTTTGTTTTAAGTAATAAGCTCCATTTTTTGTAGTTTTAGTTTGGAAGCAAAATGTACCAAGTTCCGTATACCCCAGCCCTCCCACCCCACCACACAAAACCACCCCCATTATCAACCTCCCTCACAAAGTGGCACATTTATTACAATCTGTGAACCTGCGTTGATACATCGTAATTATCCAGAGTCAGTAGTTCCCCATAGTTCCCTCTTGGTGGTGAACACTCCCTGGGGTTTGACGAGTGCATAATGCCACGTGGCCCCCATTGTAGTATCATGCAGCGTTGTTTCCCCGCCCTAAAAATCCCCTGTGCCTCACCTGGCCATCCCTCTCTCCTACCCACTGGCTACACTGGTCTTTTTATTGCTCTGTAGTTTTGCCTTTTCCAGAATATGATACAGTTGATATTACATAGTGTGTAGCTTTTTCAGGTTGGCTTCTTTCACTTAATAATATACATTTACAGTTCTTCCATGTTTTTTCATGGCTTTATAACCATTTCTTTTTAGTTCTGAATAGAATTCCATTTTCTGGATGCATCACAATTTATCCATTCACCTACTGAAGGACATTGAAGAGAATAGCAACCCACTCCAGTATTCTTGGGCTTCCCTGGTGGCTCAGCTGGTAAAGAATCCACCTGCCTTGTGGGAGACCTGGGTTCAATCCGTGGGTTGGAAAGATCTCCTGGAGAAGGGAAAGGCTACCCACTCCGGTATTCTGGCCTGGAGAAGTTCATGGACTGTATAGTCCATGGGGTTGCAAAGAGACAGACACAGCTGAGCGACTTTCCCTTTCACTTTCCAGTATTCTTGCGTAGGGAATTCTATGGACAGAGGAACCTGGAGGGCTACAGTCCATGGGTTACAAAGAGTCAGACACGACTGAGCAACTGACACACTCTAAAGGACATCTCGGCTGATTGCAAGATTTGGCAATTGTGATCATCCATTTGCAGGTTTTTTTGTGGATACAAGTTTTCAGTTCAGTTTGGTAAATAACAAGAAGTGCAATTGTTAGATCTTACAGTAAGACTATATTTAGTTTTATAAGAAATTGCCAAAATGTCTTCCAACAAAGTTTTTCTTATAATCTTTTGTGAAAGAAAACTTTAAGAATTCAAGGTTTTGTGTGATAGTTGTGTATTGAGAATCCCTTCTCAGACTTAACACAGGTTATTTTAACCCCACAGAGTTCATTAAACCTGAGCATCCCAAGCCCACTCTTGATCCACTAATTCAACTGCATATTCCTCAGCACTGTGTACTTGGCTAAAATACTGACTTTAATATGTGAAACAAATCTGTAATACATACTGTTGGTTCTGAAGTGGTAGCTGTGCATTATGAGACGTGCAGGGTCTCATAAATGCAGGGAAATTGAGCTATGCTTTCCCCCACCACCCCCTCCCCTAGTTTGCTTGCTGTCTTCACCTGGTGGCCTTATCTCGTGACAGGAGCGCTCATCATTCATTAGTCCTTCATAATTTAAAGGCTGCTTGAATCTTGAGGGCGTGGGCTTTGGTGAGATATTCCTTGACAAACGTGGGAAGTTAAATGGTCCAGGGACTTACCGGCAGCCCAGTGGTTAATAAGACTGTGCCTTCCAATACAGCAGGTATTCAATCCCTGTTCAGAGAGCTCAGCCTCCACTGTGTCTTGTGTCCAAAAAGCCGAAACAAAGCAGAAGTGATACTGTAACAAATTCAGCTTTAAAATAAAATATTAACAAAATGGTACAAAATATCTTGAGGCAGAAAGAGATTCAGTAACAAATCAGGAATAGACTTAAAAAACCTAGAAGGAGATGAACTTATAGGCCATATTTGACCCACAGACTTCTTTTGGCTTGTGTTTCTTTTTCTAGTTTAAACTGGTTGCTGAGATTTAAAAGGTAGAAGATTCTACGCAAGACAGCCAGATTTCTAGCTTCTCTTTAAAAATCTGGCCCCACAGGGCCATATTCCTGTGTGTCCTGCTCTCCTGACTCCCTCTTGTTTAGTTTTATTTTTGTTCTGGTTTATTTTTTGGTGATCTAGACCAGAGCTTAACTCAGTTTATCACAAAGACTTTTGGTCAAGTGTGAGAGCTAGTGTGAGAGCTAGCCCGGTTCTGTGAGTGATGGATCCGCAGAGGCCAGTGGGGGCTGCACCCAAGTACCTGCTGTGAGTTGAGTTTCAGAGGGAGCCACTCACTGGTGTCCTGTGTCGGGCTGTTCAGTGCTGGGCCCTGTTGCATATGAGAGAGAGAGCGAGTGTGTGCCCGCGCACATGCTCACGTATCCTTTGTATGTGGCTGTGTGTGTGTGTGTGTACATGTGCTCGCGTATCCTTTCTCTGTATGTGGCCTTGTGAATTTTCCCTGCATGGTACAGTGCCTTTAATGTGAATGTTTAGTCAACTGTTTGGTGCTGTATTTGCATAAGACTTTGGTCATTTAAAGAGTTCTGCATATACTTTTATTGTCTGATGTAGAAGTCTTAAATTACTACCAACAGTTTTCATTTACTTTGCCAAGATTAATTCTCAATTATTTTGAAATGTGTCAGGCTTTTTAAAAAGGTTGTTTTTGGATTTCAAAATTTAACACTAACCATTCAAGACACGCATATAGTTCTTTTTTTTTTTTTTTGCCACTAAAGACCCAGCTTAATTCCCATGGAAAACTTACTTTCTTGAATAGAGTCTTTAAAACACTAAGCACCTAATCCTTGAACTTAATTGGATGAAAATTGGCAAAGTCTACACGAAACTAATTAGAAGAGACCGAATAGGGACATGTAGAGAAACCATATGTGTTGAGAGCTGGAACAGGCCCAGTTTATACCAGTGATCTTGACCTGATTACCAACAGATTTCCTCTTTCATCTCAGAAGATCCTGCTTCAGGCAATACATTTTCTGGAAACGCTGCCTGCAGGTTTAGGACATTGTTAATTTAAGTATTTAAAACTTGTGAATATAGTTAGTTTGAAACTACCACTAGTTATGGTCTCCTGACATTTACACAATCCATATTTTCTTTAAATCAGTTCTCAGGACAAAAGGGTAAGAAAAATTCTGTGCAGTGAATTAAAACACTGTATAAATCACAGCTAGAGGTAGCTGTCCATCTGGAGCAGTGATAGTCTGTTGATGTGGCTGAAATACGTACTTAATGATGACATTAATGTAAACAGTTAATGGGAAGAGTCTTGACTTAATGAGAATGTTGATGTTCATTGCAGAGGACAAGAAGGACATTTGCTAATGAAGACCATTGAGGTATTTGTTAACTAAAGATTAGACGTGGATAGTTGATAGTTATTCCCAGCTGGCTAGAAGTTCCTGGGAATAGAGTGACCTTGCTATTTATTAACCCCTTTCAGATATACAATAGAATGACTCAGAGTCTTGAAACATCTCCCAGAAAAGAGATAGATTTTCTGGAATCCAAGATTATGGGGCTACTTTTTAGATCAAAGATTAAGGGCTGTTTTATGGACACTGGAAATTAACTTCCAACCTTCCGTGGTACTCCATCTTGAAAAGTCTTTACAGTGTTTTCAACAAGGTATTCCTTGTGATTATTAAATAACCTATATGCATTGATTTGTGTTTTCTTCTGCAGTGCTTTTCAGCTTTGCATTTTATATTTTTCCAAAGAAGGTGCCAAGTAATAGATCATTGAAATACTTGTTAATAATGAATCCTTGCTCTAAATTTGGTACTATGCAAAATACATATTCTTTATTACCAAAAACTTACATATTTGTTACCTCTAGTGTTACTAAAATGAACTATTATGAGTCTCATATTCTTAACTCTTTTTATTTATAGCATAATTGGAGGTTTGTTTTTATGAGATGGAAACACTTCATTGGGATGTGTTGTTACACTTTAATACAGTTTGATATGGTAAAGGTAGAATCCTGTAACATCCTGATGTTACACCTTCAGCCATATCAGGATGGATGGGTTGAAGAACATCAGGGCATAACTATGAGACTGGTTCTACAGTTCCCACATAAGAGCTTAGAATTCTTCTCTATACAATCATTTTATAAATGAGAAAACTTTACAATATTGTAAAGTAATTAGCCCCCAACTAAAATAAATAAATTTATAAAAAATAAATAAATAAATAAATAATTTAAAAAAACATAAAGATTACAGATTAAAAAAAATAAAATAAAATAAATGAGAAAACTTGAGGCTCAAGAAATTCAAATGACTTGTCTGAGGTCTTATAACTTATTGGTAGCATAAAAGCAGTAAGTGTCAGTATGTAGTATTATTTTTTAACCTTTATTCTTTAAGTTGTTATATTCAAAACTTTCAGAGAAATGACAGTTTTATTTCTATTATTAGAAAATTGCCAAGTTTTCTTAATGATATGGTTATTCTTCTTAGAGACTGAAAACTTCATTCCTGTTGAATCCAGAAAATTCCCTGGAGTTCAGAAATTAAATCTTATCTGCATTTTACCTGCTTAATGGGGAACAATGTAGTAAGCAGTGGAATTAGCTATCATATGAGGTAAAGAGGGATGATGGATAGGTGATATAGACGGTCAGCTTAATGATCCAGTAATTTCTCATTCAAGTGCCTAAGAGCAAAATGGTTCAATTTCATCCCACCCACATCATGCCTTCTTAAATGCAAGCGGACACCTTCAAAGAAAAGCAAAAGGTAGGAAAAACCTGAATAACAACAGAGAAACTAGTCAAGGTAAAAACAAAGATAACTTGAGAAGAGCTTTGCCAGAGATTCCAAAATCAAATGCAGATGCCTGAACTACAAAGGCAGAAATGAGAGTGCTGAGTGCTGAGTGCTGTGAGTGCTGAGGTGGGCTCGGGTGAGCCGTGGATGGAGCAACGTGGGGTGGAGTGCTGACGGGTAAATGCCAGGGGCCCTGACCACCGCCAGGGGCCGCCCTGCAGGTCTGGGCAGGTGGGGTGGGAGGGCCGCGTCTAAGCACGGGCTGCTTCTCAGGACCTCCCTCCAGCCCCCGCCTCCTTTTCAGGTTCAAGTCACAGAGCCTTCTGGATCCTTCTTCCCTAACCTGGCCTTCATATCTCACTGACATTTTTACTTTGAATTATGCTTTATTTTTCAGTTCTTAATTTGGAAGTTCATTTGTTGTATGTATTTCTCTCTCCAAAAGTTTCCCTGAAATCTGAATTTCCTTCCTCCTCTCCTTTTGTGCCGTGTTGAGGGTGAGAAGAAGATGATTTACCTCTGCACGGTATAAGGCTTTGTATGGAAGTTGAGGGAGATTGCTGAATGTGCTAAAGGACCACAGGGTGCCAAGGGAAGCTGACTCAGGCAGGGTCTGAATATTGCCATTAATACCCTTACGTGGAGATGCATGTCCTTACCTGTTACATTTTGTCTGCTTCTCTGTAAAGTACTTGCACCTTCATTTGCCCTTTTAGAGAGGGAGATAGTTCACTGGCATTTATTTAGACTTTTCTTAAGATCCTAGCAGGTACGTTACTCCATCCTCTGTGCCGAGTGAGTGACTTCTTTGTCTAAAACATTTATCTTGTAGCAATGTTATTGGACTAAGTCAGTCGCTTGGAGTGAATTGAGGAGGGGAAGCACTAGCTAGTCTAAGTATAGGCTTGACCTTCTTTGGAATAAAATAAGTGCTTCCTCCGCTAAACACACACACACACACACGCGCGCGCACAAATGTGCATACACACTTCTGTCTTGCAACAGATTCCTTCTCAGTAAAAGAAACAAAGAATATAATACAACATTTCTTTCAGACAAAACTTTAGCCACAAGGTACTTACAGCAGCTTTACTAGAGCTTAAAATTCTCAGTCTGCAGCGGTTCCAAGGGATCAGCAGCCTGCTAGTCAATAATTTTCTCTTCTCTGTATTTGTTCCTTCAGCACACTGAAACCCTGTGTTTCAGGTAAAGCTGGTCCATACTTCAGTCACTATGAAAGTAATGGCCATGGACCCTTCTAAAACATTCTGAGAAATGTTTCCCTGAAAGTGTTTGGAAACGTGGTGTTGTATTGAGTCTGTAAGAGTCATCAGTCATGCATGAAAGACCTGCTTTCCTAGAGGACTCCTGATGGACCTCAGTCTCCCCATGCAGGGTTTTGATAGCCGAGAATAAAACACACAGTTATATACCGGTGTCTGGGGAGTGAAAAACAAATGACGGCTATATCCTTTGGTGGTATGTATTCCCTTTCAAAACACGCTGCTGATTTTTACGTTTTAGAGTGTATCCTGGTCAGTGGAACACAGCTATATTGTATTGTGTCTCTCCGCATCAGCTGTGTTCGTTCAGTTTTTGATACTTGCTGTGCTTCAAGATGGCTGTTAATCATTAATTCATCAGCACAGTTGAGTATCTTGCAGTGTGTCAAGCACCGAGCTGGACTCTGGAGATACAGGCAGTGCTGTTTTCTGTGTGCACTGGTACCCTCAGCCTGCTGCAGAGCTCTTGGTCTAGGCTGTTCCAGCTGCTAGAACAAAAATGCTGTCGACTGAGTGGCTTAAACAGCAGCAGTTTCTCACAGTTCTGGAGGCTGGAGGTCCAAGGTCAGAGTGTCAGCGTTGCGGGTTTGGTAGGACTCGCTAGTTGGTTTGCACACAGCCGCCTCCCTGCCGTGTCCTCCCCTGGTACTCCACCCCCTTTCTCACTGTGGCCCAATCTCGCGGCCTGTCTGAGCTCAGGCACCTTCCAAAGGCCCTCCCTCCTGACACACGCGTCTGGGGCAACAGAAGCCTGCAGCCCACAGCACTCTTCTTGCAGGACTTCCTTGCACTGGCGTTCTGGGCTCTCTTTTCTTCCTTCTGTGTTGCTCCCCTTGTTTCCTGGATCCTGTGTCATCTTTCCAGACTTACCCCTTGTTCTGGGTGGGCACCTCCTCTAATAGCTTCCTGGGAAAGAATGGATGCAAGGTGAAATGTGAGTCCTTGAATACCTGAAACTGTTTCTTCCCTCTTACTTGATGGATAGTTTGGTTGGAAAGACAATTCTATATGAAGAAATAATTTTCACTCTTCCCACTTTTGAAGGTATTTATTCTTTAGTTTTGTATATGTTTAGTGCCACTCCAGTTTCTGAATTATTTATATACAGCCTTTTTTTCTCCTCTAATAGTTTTACCTGTAGCGTTCCCAATCTGTGCTCTGTTCTGGGCACCTTGGGATTCAATCCAGGCATCTGAGCACTGTAATTTCAGACCGTCTTTTTGTATTTTCTTCCCCAAGTGCTTTCTCTTTCTAGAATGAATACGTTTCTCTCCTGTGTTCTGTTTTTGTTTTCTGTTTTCTGGTGTATTCTTCAATTTTATCTTTGAACGCTATTCTTTTGTTTTGCTATTTTATTTTAATTTCAAGAGCTTGCTTGTTTTCTGGTTGTTCTTCTTTACGGAATCCTATTTTTGTTGCACAGACACGGTAGCTTCTCTTTGAGAACCTCTAGTCTTTGTGCTGGTTGTGGAATGTTTCTTCTCGTCGTTTCACTGCTTCCATTTCCACCAAGCTTGTTGTTTCTTTGTTTTGTGTCCATCTTTCCCATTGGAACCCTCTTTCAATTGCCTGCCGGTCTTGGCTGTTGATTGTCACTTGAGGCTGAAGGATTGAAAAACTGAGTGGAAGCTCAGTAGGCAAGATTGTTTTAAACTAGCATCTTTGCTGCTGTCTCCCTGGTGGTTTAGACGATAAACAGTCTGCCTCCAATGCAGGAGACCTGGGTTCAATCCCTGGGTTGGAAAGATCCCCTGGAGAAGGAAACGGATACCCACTCCAGTGTTCTGGCCTGGAGAATTCCATGGACAGAGGAGCCTGGCGGGCTACAGTCCATGGGGTCCCAAAGAGTCGGACACGACTGAGCAACTTTCACTTCACTTCCCCCTGTTGTCAGCTTTGAACTCATCTCTACCCAGGTGTTCACATTTCATTTTTGGAGAGATTGACCATCAGGCCATCAGTAAAGTAACCCCAGAGGAATAAAGAAAGATCACCTGTAGACAGGGACATTCGGGAATAACTACTGTAAATGATTTATGCGTTAAGAAACCGCCAGTATTTGCTACTCTCCAGTGCTAGTTTAGTTGCAACAATCGATAGGCAACCCTACATGAATTCTGGCAAAAGACCCAGCATCTGAATGCCAGAGTGACTGGGAGCGTGTTTCTGAAGATGCTGGGTGTCTCCTACCAAGGTCCCCCCTCTGCTCCCGTGATGTTCTGTGGGAGGAGCTGTGTGGCTCGCCCTGCTCCGTTCCCAGCTCCTCCACTGTCCCTGTGTTCAGCCCTGGAGCTCCCCCACCCCCTCCCTTTTGCAACACCAGTGTCTTTTCCCAGGGTTCTCAGGATTAAATAAATTGGCTTACTCTTCACGGCAGTCTATTTGGTTTCAGCTTCCTTCATGCTCCATTTTCTCAGAATTTGGGGACATTTCTATCGTGTCTGTGTTTGCAATCCCGTTCTCTTGGTCCTTATGAGTTTATTCCTTTTGCATTTCTTTATTCTCTTTTAAGAGCATTTGGGAAGGAGATTCATGTGGGTTCTACCACTCATATTTTAGCCATAGCCTCTGATTTATATTGTATTTAAGAAGACTGGTTTTGGTACTGTGCAGAATCGAGGAAAGAACAGAATTCTGCAGGGAGACCCATTGGGAGACCAAAACATCAGCCAGCAGGGCAGGAGCAGAGTTGACACGCCCGTGGTGACGGGATTGGCAGCGCAGGGCAAGGAAGGAGCCCTCCTGCTTCAGAGCATCCTCGGTGTTGGAAAGCAGCATTTATGGCCAGGCTGATGGCTTGCTGTGTCTGTTTTCTTGAAGATGTAACAGGGACCTTTCCAAAACAGGCATGGTTCTTCATGCTCATTTTCAAAACTTTGGAAGCTATAAGCAGACAAAATGGAAATAATTTGTAATTACAACAAATATTTAAGCTCTCTGCCAAAATCGTTAGGAAACCGTCCATCATATAGCTTACAGTGATGACTGTACTTTTCCCTGACCTCAGAGCATTGGGTTTTGCCGAGCTCTTCGCTGTAATGAGGATGTTGCTGACCTTTGAGTGACTCTTCTCACACGGTGGAGTGCTCAGGAGGAGGAAACGGGGTCAGGTGGCTCGCCTAACTAATTTGGCGTAAAGTCTGACTTGGTTAAAACTGGAAGAATGACCTCAAGTTGTTGGGGCATATAGGGGTTAGGGTCAGAGGAAGGAAATGACGATACTGAAGGTATTTGTTTCATATCTTTAGCATCTGCAAAGGGTTTTCCCTAGTGTTTCTTCATGGGTTTGAATCCTCAGAGGACACTCACTTGTCACCTTGGAGCCAGGTACTTCTTACCCAGAAATCAGCCCAGCTAGAAAATGAATGGTGAAAATACTTTCAATAGGAATTTCATTCAAGTTCTTTGTTGTGACCTGGCTAAAGAGTGAAATTAAAAGAAAGGTAAATTCTTATGGCCCTTAGGATCATCATCCAAACCTTGTCACTTTTCTTGTTTATCATTCTGTGGCCTGTCTATCCGGGGCTGGAGGAGTTCAAGCATCAGTTACTGAAAGCCCTCTCAGCAAATCAGGTCACTTACTGAGTCGGGTGTTTTAAGCAATTAAGTGCTGTCTGTGCTAAGAGAAACAGTGAGTGGGCACTTGAGCACGTGTGGGTAAGCACCCGCATGCCTGCCGCTCAGGTGAGAAGGGTGGTGCTCTCCAACACTAGAGACACGCCCTCTGCTTCCTTTTCTTTTCTTTCTTGACTACCTGTTCCACTTAACTGTAACATTTGGAAATTATTTCGTGGGTGATTCCGTGTGCACGCGTACCTTGTATGTTGATGGTAGATGATTGGAAGAACCAAGTCCGAAATGATGAGTTCCAGGCTGCTTTGCTCTTCTAAGGACAGGACGTAGGTGGTCAGCGTTCAGCAGACTCGCGCCTCCCAGGAATTGAGCCAGTGGGTGTGCGCACAGCCCCTGCTCAGCACCGGTAGCATTACATGTGTGCCTTTTTTTTTTTTTTTCCACTTAAGCCATTCTTTGAAACCGTTTCTCTTCTTTTTGCTCTTATTGGCTTCATTTATTGGTAGCCTATGGTAATTGTATAGAAAAAGAAGATGTGGTGTAAAAATATTAATCTGTGTTTTTCTATTATTATAACTTTAGTGGCTCAAGGGAAAATAAAGTCAAACATACGACTGTCCAGAGGCAATTAAACTACTTGATCCAAATCCATGTACCCTTATCAAGAGTTAGTTTTTAGTAGCATGTTCAGAAAAACAAAGTTGAGCCACAAGTGAAACAAAGACTAGGTTATTAGATACCAGCTGCAAACGTTATTTTTAATAAAATGTTTTTTGCAAATTTTTAAATTCTTCATTCTAGAAGGCTTTGTAGAGGTCATCATTCTGTTGCTTGAATGTACTGGATAATTAAGTATATTCCCTATCTAGCTTGAGGCGCAGACCCTGTTTTGGCTGAAGGACCTCAAACTTTTGTTTTCCCCAACCAGTGTCCTAAGACAGAAGGAGAGCAGATGGGATAACGAGCCCCCTTGCCTTGCCTGCCCTTCATCTCTGCACTGGTGCTTGAGACCTGGTAGCTAGCAAACAGGCCCCCTCCTGCCTGCCTAGGAACACACAGATAGCTAAGGGGCTCTCAGAGTGTGGTCCTGGCAGCCTTGCTGACCCTTGGTTTTACCTACAGCATGCCCTGCCCAGGGGCAGGCCTCTTCCTGCATGTGGCTGGATGGTTTTCTTTCTGCTCAGCTCCCTGGAAGTAGCATTTGTCTGTGCTCGGCTCATTCTCCTGGAGTTCTCCTTTTCACCCCACTGATAACCATTTATTCCTGTTTAGACGGCAGCTCCTTGCGGGTGCCAGTCTTCAGGGAGGGGACCTTGGCTCTCCGGTCCCCTTCACAGGTTTGGTGGGGGCTAAAGGTGGCGTCCTCTTCCAGGTGTGCTGAGTTGGTGTGCTGTGAGCTCAAGATCATACTTTTACTTTATGGGAAAACTTTTTTTCCTAGTTCTGTTTGCCTACAGAATTGTATTGACCAACTTTGTTATTGATGAAGTCTTGTTTCTATAAGCAGTTTACAATTCTTCTACTCTCACTGGACTGCTGTATTTCAAGCTTTACCTAGAATCTTAGGTATGCTCTGACTCATTTAGAAAGATTTATAATACAGTGTATGCAGATATATAAGGAAGTGCAAGAGGGGGGACACTCAGCCACATATTGCTAATAGAAATCTTGTTTATTTCTTCACAGATGCAGCAGCTTTTTTATGAGAACTATGAACAGAACAAGAAGGGGTACATTAGAGATCTCCATAACAGTAAAATTCACCGCGCCATCACATTGCACCCTAACAAAAACCCACCCTACCAGTACAGGCTGCACAGCTACATGCTCAGCCGCAAGATCGCTGAGCTTCGCCACCGCACCATCCAGCTGCACCGCGAGATTGTCCTGATGAGCAAATACAGCAACACTGAGATTCATAAAGAAGACCTCCAGCTGGGAATCCCTCCTTCCTTCATGAGGTTCCAGCCCCGCCAACGAGAGGAGATTCTGGAATGGGAATTTCTGACTGGGAAATACTTGTATTCAGCTGCTGACAGCCAGCCCCCTCGAAGAGGGATGGACTCCGCTCAGCGAGAGGCCTTGGATGACATTGTCATGCAGGTCATGGAGATGATCAACGCCAACGCCAAGACCAGAGGGCGCATTATTGATTTTAAGGAGATACAGTACGGTTATCGCCGAGTGAACCCCATGTACGGGGCCGAGTACATTCTGGACTTGCTGCTTCTCTACAAAAAGCACAAAGGGAAGAAAATGACGGTCCCTGTGCGGAGGCATGCGTATTTACAGCAGACCTTCAGCAAGATCCAGTTTGTGGAGCACGAGGAGCTGGATGCAAAGGAATTGGCCAACAAAATCAACCAGGAATCCGGATCCTTGTCCTTTCTCTCAAATTCCCTGAAGAAGCTTGTTCCCTTTCAGCTTCCTGGGTCCAAGAATGAGCACAAAGAACCCAAAGAGAAAAAGATCAATATATTGATTCCTTTATCTGGACGTTTTGACATGTTTGTGAGATTTATGGGGAACTTTGAGAAGACGTGTCTCATTCCAAATCAGAACGTCAAGCTCGTCATTCTGCTCTTCAATTCTGACTCCAACCCTGACAAGGCCAAGCAAGTTGAACTCATGAGAGATTACCGCATTAAGTACCCTAAAGCCGACATGCAGATTTTGCCTGTGTCTGGAGAATTTTCAAGAGCTCTGGCCCTAGAAGTGGGATCGTCCCAGTTTAATAATGAATCTTTGCTCTTCTTTTGTGATGTTGACCTTGTATTTACTGCAGAATTTCTCCAGCGATGTCGAGCAAATACAGTTCTGGGCCAACAAATATATTTTCCAATCATCTTTAGCCAGTACGATCCAAAGATTGTTTATAGTGGGAAGGTTCCCAGTGACAACCATTTTGCCTTTACTCAAAAAACTGGCTTCTGGAGAAACTATGGGTTTGGCATCACTTGTATTTATAAGGGAGATCTCGTCCGAGTAGGCGGCTTTGATGTTTCTATCCAAGGCTGGGGGCTTGAGGATGTTGACCTTTTCAACAAGGTTGTCCAGGCAGGTTTGAAGACATTTAGGAGCCAAGAAGTAGGAGTAGTCCATGTCCACCATCCTGTCTTTTGTGATCCCAACCTTGATCCCAAACAGTACAAAATGTGCTTGGGGTCCAAAGCGTCAACATATGGGTCCACACAGCAGTTGGCTGAAATGTGGCTAGAGAAAAATGACCCAAATTATAGTAAAAGCAGCAATAATAATGGCTCAGTGAGGACAGCCTAATGTCCAGCTTTGCTGGAAAGGACATTTTTAATTAATTTATTTTTCAAAAATTTTTTTGTATGATCAGTTTTTGAAGTCCATACAAGGGGATATATTTTACACATGGTTTTCTTACAAAGGACTCCTTGAAGATTGAGCTTTTTGAACAAAAATGTGATCATGTTTGCCTTTTGAACACATTTTCTTGCTAAACATTATGTAGCAGACGTGCTTAATTATGACTTGAAATGTACCTGAGGAGCAAAACTTTTTTTTAATATTTCTTTTTCAGACCTCTTTGCTATAGTCCTATGGCAGAAAACATGAACGTTACTGCAAAGTATTATTGTAACAAAACACTGTAACTCTGATAAATGTTTTGTTTTAACTGTTAACTTTGCACAGATTCTACCTTTTGTCTTTTTTACAACAGTTTTTTAAGCCATTTCATGTTCCAATTGTCAAATAAGGAAATGTGATAGTAGCTGTGTCATCATCCTCAAGAGCTTTCCAAAGGTGATTGTTTGCCCAAAACTTGTCTCACTTTTCAAAACAAGGGGAGCAGGAAAGCATAGTAAGATAGATGGCTGTTCTTATTACAATTAGTGTGGCCTGATGGACCTGGCATTAAATTTCAAGAAGGGTCTGGCACTTTCTCCTCTCCAGACCCTTCTTTTTAAAAGATAAAATATTAATATTTAGAACGGCAAAGAAGAATTTTTGCCGTAAATCTAATTATGCAAGGTTAAACAAAATGAAAAAAACCTAACCCTAATGAAAGCATTGGGGGGAAATGTATCTGATTTTGTTCATTTCATCATATCTGTGTTACGTTGACGGAGATAGGTGTCTCATTTTTAATTACTGTTTTGTTCTATCCTTTGTATCTGAAATACCTTTAATTTATTTAATATCCATTGTTTAGAGCTCTACCGTTTCCCAAGTACCCGTTAGTTATTAGTATTTATGTGTATAAGGAGTGTTTAGTATATTTTATTTGCAGTAAACTGATCTCCAAAGATTTCTTTTTGAAAACTCTTCCTTCTCAATTTTTACATTCCTTACTGTTTTACTAAATATTGAGTGTTCTTTGATAATCCTGGTGCTCATGTGTTTTGGGGACAAAAGTGAAATGAATCTGTCATTACACCAGAAAGTTTGGTTTAGACTCACAGAACAAATGTGCCTTAATAAATTTTTTTTCATTTAGATTTCAAACAGTAATAGTTTTGTCATTTTAATATACATCATTGGAGATCTGCTTATTTGTAAATAGCCTATTGCTCATTTGGAAAAATAAACCAGTGGACAATATTTTTCTATTGTACTTTTCAAAACCATTTTGTCTCATTACTCCTGTTTTAGCTGAAGAATTTTATTACATTTGGAGAGTAAAAATCTTAAACACTGATTCATAAGGTTTTTCAAGTTATTTGAGGGGAATATTTATGTGCACTGCAGTTGGGAATGAAATGAAACTTTCAAGTGCCTCTTTCTTCTCTCTTTTTTTTTTTTTTTTTTTTGCTGGAATGAATGCGTCATCTTATGTCTGTTCTTCTTAAAGAACTTGCTGAAACTGTGTTTTATAGAACAGAGGTCTTCAAACCAGATCCAAGCTCCCTCTGGCGTCTTGATACAAGTGTATGTTTCAGGGCCCCTTAGTGAACCTGCTAAGCCCCTTAGAATCTGCATTTTAACAAATGCCCACTTGCTGGTACTGTGTGCATAAATGTGCTCAGGATTTTAGGGTGGATCTAGCTACAGAATAAATTGCCCACAGTTGCCATATAATCTAAGAATCAAACAAAGTAAGATCTTTGACGCCAAAGCAGCAAGCTTTGTGGATGTGAATTACACTCC
The DNA here is from genome assembly GCF_054371585.1 of Giraffa tippelskirchi. NCBI lineage: Eukaryota > Metazoa > Chordata > Mammalia > Artiodactyla > Giraffidae > Giraffa > Giraffa tippelskirchi. The sequence goes on along the minus strand of NC_137286.1, from coordinate 60,782,337 downwards.
CGGGACAGGTATTTACCATGTAATGACAGTGAAGATCCAGGGTAATGACACCATGCTCACAGTAGGAATTGCTGTCCTTCAACCTAATTGCCATTTACTTTGTGGGAGTAGTTAGCTTTTCCTTGGGAAAAAGCACAGACATTTTTATTCTTCAGTAAGGAGCATAGTATACATCCTGATGACAAAGTCAGTTAAATTCTCTCCTGTTTGTCATAATAGGGAACCGTAGGACAGAGTGTGAACAAGTGCTTTGTTGAGCCTCAGTGTCCATCAGGTGTCCCGGTGATCCTTTAACGCCAGCCACTTCCTTCCCTAACCTCATTGTTGCCCGAGTCCGCCCCTCTTCCTGACGTCAGTGTTGGTGATGGAGATGCTGCCCTCCCTTCATCGAGACTCTGTCTCTAGAGAGGCCGTTGGAGCCTCCCACTCCTGCCTGCCCACTGCACGGCCTGGCCCCACACATGACCTACAGATGAGTCCTTCTTCCCTTAGACTTGAAGTGCTTTCTGGTTAGAACTCTGTTTCGCTTGTTACTTTAGACTTTCTCTTAGCTTGTGTAACTTTATTTTAAATACAGAGAAGTATTCAAATGAAATATCCCATAAACCTCAAACCAGATAACTCCTGTTACAAATTAAGGATAATCTGTGAAAGTGGTGAAGGGGCAGGAGGTGGGTGAGGTGGGGATCACAGTGCACAGAGATGTGCACAGCCTCCCTCCTCCAGGCAGGCTTCAGGCCATCCCGCCAAGAGCCACCAGGTTTGTGGGGTTCTGGTACAGAAGGCGGGATGAGTTGTGTACTAGGCTGACATTGGTAGCATTTTAAAAATTCACTTAAACGAACAAGGGAGGGTGCACGCTTGCTTGGATCTGTGCCAGCTTCTGTTGCCATGAGCAGACTTATGGACTTGTGTTTGGAGGAAAGCAGGCTGGATGGGCTGCCCAGGTGTGGCTGCCTATGTGGGAGGTCTCCCCGGGTGGAGGCTGGAGAGCCTGGTCTCAGGTCAGACGGTGCAGCTCTTGGCGTTTGGAGGGCAGCATCGCTTTCCCAGCACTGTTCCGCTGAGCCAGCGTGAGAACGTGGACAACAGATCTTAGCATGCAGGACTTCTGCTGGAGACAGGCCACATGTTGCACAGTGAGGCCATGTGGCAGACCTCTTGGCACAAGGGAGGTGCCATCACTCTCAGAGTCCGAGAGCAGAAGGGCTGGGTGGTACTCCCCTCCAGGGCCTTTTCTGAGCCCAGACACAGAAGGAGCCATGACCCTCAGGAGCTGGTCTGTGTCCCACTGCCCCAGACACCATCAGTCCAGCGGTCAAGTTCCTGATAGCCGCGGGCAAGTCTGCCCTCACCTCCTTTCTGCCCAGCGCTTGACCACGTCCTGTTTCACAAGGCCAACCTCATCGTGATGCAACTGGAGCAGAGCAAAACATGCGGCGCAGACAGCAGATGGGGAGACTTGGCTACACCGCCTCACACAACCTTCGTCACGATGTGTGACCGAGTTAAGTGACAAGTCACGTTTCACCTCAGTTCTCAGCACTTGAAAGGTCACCTAGAGGCTCTGGTGGTGTCTGCAGTTGCCTTCATGTGTTACGCAGTGTGTCCGTGGGGTACCAGTGAGATACAGTCTCCACACCACCTCCCAAGGGTAGTGGTCAGGTTAAGAGAACGGTGGGTTTGCAGAAGCTTCTCTCGCCTTGCAAGTCCTTCCTCCAGGAAGATGACGCTTTGTGGACTGCCTACCCACTGGGCAGCTTGCTGGTGGCTGAGGCGCTCCACCCGGGGACTTCCAAGATCTCTCCTTATGCTTCCTTGTCATGGAAGGAAGCAGATGCCAGCCCTCCCTGGGGGGTTTCAGCTGCATTGCTGCATGTGAACCGCTGTAATCTCAGCTGCAAAGGAGCTTATTACCACAGTGACTGGGGGCCAGCAAGGGGTCTGTCTCGTAAAGTGGCTCCACACAGCTGCCTCGGTGGGTCCCACTGTTCTTTCCCAGTCCTCAAAGAATGACCCTGTTCCACCTGAAGGAAAAGGCCAGCTCACACCAAATATGCTTAGTCTTGTTATAAATACAATGGAAATGGAAATGTTAACATTGAAAAGGATCAAATTAAAGCAACTCATTTTGTGTGACTTTCTGTAGAAGTGTTGCTGTGTTTCAGGGTTTTGTTTGTTTTACAGAGGTGTATGTGGATGAGGTGTATGTGGTCGTTTAGTTGGTAAGTCATATCCAACTCTTTTGTGACCCAATGGACTCTAGTCCACCAGGCTGCTCTGTCCAGGGAATTTCCCAGGCAAGAATACTGGAGTGCGTTGCCGTTTCCTTCTCCTTAGGATCTTTCCGACCCAAGGATTGAACCTGTGTTTCCTGCATTGGCATGCAGATGCTTATTTAACTTATATGCAGAGTACATCATATGAAATGCCAAACTGGATGAAACTCAAGCTGGAATCAAGATTGCTGGAATAAATATCAATATCCTTAGAAATGCATATGACACCACCCTAATGGCAGAAGTGAAGAGAGACTAAACAGCCTCTTGATAAAAGTGAAAGAGGAGAGTGAAAAAGCCAGTTTAAAACTCAACGTTCAAAAAACTAAGATCATGGCATCCAGTCCTGGGCTTCTCTTGTGGCTCAGCTGGTAAAGAATCCTCCTGCAATGTGGGAGACCTGGGTTTGATCCCTGGGTTGGGAAGATCCCTGGAGAAGGAAAGGCTACCCATTCCAATATTCTAGCCTAGAGAATTCCATGGACTATATAGTCTGTGGGGTCACAAAGAGTTGGACATGACTGAGCGACCTTCACTTTCATCCAGTCCCATCACTTCATGGCAAATAGATGGGGAAACAATGACAGACTTTATTTTCTTGGGCTCCAAAATCGCTGCGAATGGTGACTGCAGCCATGAAATTAAAAGATGCTTGCTCTTTGGAAGAAAAGCTATAACCAACCTAGACAGCATATTAAAAAGCAGAGACATCACTTTGCTGACAAAGGTACCTATAGTCAAAGCTATGGTTTTTCCAGTAGTCATATATGGATGTGAGAGTTGGACCATAAAGAAAGCTGGGCACCAAAGAATTGATGCTTTTGAACTGTGGTGCTGGAGAAGACTTTTGAGAGTCCCTTGGAAAGCAAAGAGATCAAACCAGTCAATCCTCAAGGAAATCAACCCTGAATATTCGTTGGAAGGGCTGATGCTGAAGCTGAAGCTCCAATATTTTGACCACCTGATGCAAAGAGCCAGCTCACTGGAAAAGACCTTGATGCTGAGAAAGATTGAAGGCAGGCGGAGAAGGGGACAACAGAGAATGAGATGATTGGATGGCATCACCAACTCAGTGGAAATGAGTTTGAGCAAGCTCTGAGAGATGGTGAAGGACAGGGGAGCCTGGTGTGCTGCAGTCCATGGGGTCGCAAAGAATCTAACACAACTGAGCAACTGAACAATGACAACCACATGGAGGAGGAGATGGGAGTAAAACATTCACTGAAAACCACAGGACCAACCAGATTTGAGGTTGGCTTGTCATCGGTGCAGTGAAGCCACTTAAGTGCCTGTTGTCAGATTTTTTTTGATACATTAAATTTACTTTTCATTATATTCCAGTTATGAGAGTCTTCTTTTCTTACTACTGTAAGCCAAAACAAAGTGTTTTTTTCCTTTAAGAATATCCTAGCTACATTTCCTTTAAAATGGTAACAGCTATCCATTGATTTCTAATGAAAAACTTAATAAATTGATTAAGTCATTTAATGGTGTAAATTGGGCCAGATCTGGAATCTGCTTAGACAAAGCTGATGCATCCGTAATGAATTTCTCTCTGTTAAGTAGCCTATCAGAGTTCAGTTGGTGACACCTCTGGGCTGCCATTTCCTCTTGCCTTTTGCTGATTTGCCCCAACCCATCGCCCCATGTCAAGCTCCAGCCCCGCACACGCCTAGTTCAGTGCTATAGACACATTCCCATTGCAGAAAAGAGAGCATTTCTAGCCAAACCTCAAAATGACCTTCAGATCTATTAATTTCAAATTATGTTCAGGTCTTTCTTTAGGAAAACACTTCCTGTTACATAACTAAAGGGGAAATCTCATTCATGTGCTCAGCATGCCTTCTGCAAACTAGAAATATAAAACTAAAACTGTACATTCAAGTGATCATGTGAAGGAAGCATTTTGGAGTTTTAGATGAAGACTGTTTCCTCCACTATAAATGACAGTGTCTTCACAATGCAAACAGATTTACTGGGAAGCAGAGAAGGAAAAGGAATGGCCTATAGGACCTTCCTTTTGCACCTTCCTATTCCATTTTGGGGAGAAGGCAATGGCACCCCACTCCAGTACTCTTGCCTGGAAAATCCCGTGGACGGAGGAGTCTGGTAGGCTACAGTCCATGGGGTCGCTAAGAGTCGGACACGACAGCAACTTCACTTTCACTTTTCCCTTTCATGCACTGGAGAAGGGAATGGCAACCCACTCCAGTATTCTTGCCTGGAGAATCCCAGGGACGGTGGAGCCTGGTGGGTTGCCATCTTTGGGGTCGCAGAGAGTCGGACACGACTGAAGTGACTTAGCAGCATTCCATTTTGGTGAATTTCTCTAGGGTTTTTCTTTATAGTTTAATGTATGCATACATACTGTTTGGCATCTTGCTCTCCCTCTCCCACTTAAAACACATTGTCTCTGAAACTGACTTTAAAGCACTCATGTCTCATTAGAGTTGAGAATCTCCCTGCTGTGTCCTGTTCCATCTTGGATAACACTATAGTTGAAGCTTTCTGCACAAAGCCCTTTTCATACTTTGGATCATCAGATCGGTTTCCAGTAGTAGGTCATCCACTTCTAGGGACCTTAGTATTTGGCCACTTCTGACATTAAGTCATTTGGTATTTCACTTGGTCAACATTGACATTTTGTGCCTACTAGTCATTTAATAAAACCTTTTAAAAAATAAACCTGAACAACTAAATGGCCTTCAAGAAATATTGTGGGAATATTGCACCCTGTGTCTTGGTTACATCATCCCATGAAAACAGAAATTCAACAAACTTAATTTTGTTGCTGCAAAACTTGAGTCATTGCAAAGTGAGAAAAAAGGCAGAAAGATTTACTGATGACTCAGGGGTGAGGAGAGGCAAGGTGCAGGTAGATGGGTTGTTTGGGAACGAGGTACATATCTCCACTCCCAGGTCATAGATATTTGTCCCATGAGATCAAAGCACAAAGCAAGCACAAAAGTGGCAGCTCAAGGTCAGGGGCTCCTCCCAGACTTTGAGGGGCGTGGGCCTAGACATGCCCAGAGACACTAGGATCCATGCAACCAGAAGCAATGGTATTTTCCAGAGAGAAAAGTGTACATTTGAACACAAATGGGAATTAAGTTCAGTCTTACCACTGACCCCTTACCTATGTTGTAGGGAGGTTTTGAGGGTCTATATAAATAAAATTATATATTTTAGATAAAATATGGACTTCCTAGGTGGTTCAGTGGTAAAGAATCTGCCTGCCAATGCAGGAGACACAGGATATGTGAGTTCAATCCCTGGCTGGGAGATCCCCTGGAGAAGGAAATGACAGCCCACTCCAGTATTCTTGCCTGGAGAATCTAATGGTCAGAGAAGCCCAGTCCATAGTCCATGGGGTTGCAGAAGAGTTGGACACAACTGAGCGACTAAACAATGTATAAAATATATGTTGACTTAAAAAAATATTCACAACCTAAAAGTTGAGAGTTATGTTTTTTTCTGTGGGAATTATTAGGACTTCAAGCCTGGGAGACAGTATCTCAAGTGACCCTGAGAGAACAGCTCTGAGGAGGTGAGGGGAGGAGCCAGTTTATATTGAAGTTCTGCAACAAAGGGTAGGTAGTCTGAAGAGCAAGAGAGTATTGTTAATTAAAGAAAACCAGATATACCAAGTTAAGAAGTTTTGTGCTTTTCTATGTATTGTAAGATGCAAGAATCTGGGTTCACGGAAATCATTCCTTTCATAAGCATCTCTGCTCTCCTGGGCCATTATCGGGTGTTTTTTCACATCCTGAGCTCCCTTGAGTCTCGCCATTGGGAGTGGCTGCAGTTTGAATACCGGTATTCTCCTTCCTAAGTGTCCTTAGGGCCCTTCAGCTCACACAGGAGGGCTGGAATCGCCAAATGACTGTGATATCTTTGTTTACTGATATGACAGGAAATATTTCATTTCTCAATAAAACAATACAATTTATTGTTACTTGGTTTCTGTGCTCCCTGGAAGCTAAAGCCCATGACTGAATTTCAAGGCCCAGGCCAGGGGCTTCCGTGAGCAATCCTTTGTTAGTAGGAGCAGTGATGAAGGGAAGATAAGGGCACCTCATGATAGAAAAAGGCATCTTAAGACCTCTGTTGGGCCTGGGTGGGTTGGAGGTCTCGGAGAGGCTCTTGGGATCAGGGGAAACCACACTTAACACGTGCCTTCCTGACTTCTCCTTGGCTGGAGCTGAAGGTCCAAGTCAGCCACCAGGAAGTCCCTGGGTAATGAGCAGTTTGGGTTATGATTCACAGGGCTTCTTTAAAATTAGACTTGGGGACAAGCCTTTCCTTCTCCCAAAAGGGTGTGCCTGCCAGCAAAAGCTCACCAGGTCCAGTTTCTCTGAGGCAGATTGTGAGCACAGCCCGCCATGAGCCATGTCCCCGGGAGGATGTGATGCTTATGCTGTGCAGCTCAGCAAGACAGGAAGCCCTATTCCAGCCCCAGCCAGGGGCCTGAGGTTCAGAGAAGTCATGGGGCAGCCTGGCCTCTGTGCCTGCCCAAGGCCTGGGTGTGCCCCCAGCTGGGAGAATGCACAACTTCTATTTCACCCCCTGTGACTTCCTGTTAGATTGGTCCCTGCAGTACCAGCCACCATCATGCCTCCCAGCTGAGGGCCTAATGCCACCCTCCCCTCAGAGTGGCTACTGCAGCAGTACACTGCCCCCAAGTTACCTTGGAGATGAGTTCGTCACAGAGTTGCTTGGTTTCACCTAAATCGTCATCCCCTCATCACCCACAGAAGTGCACGGTCCGCGGGGTTCCTCTTGCCCTAATTCCTTGCTTGACGTGTTTGCTTTCTTCGGCTTCTACAGCAGTCAGCTCCAAGTTAGAAGGAAAATACAAACAAGATAGGGGAGGACCTGTGACACGTGGATCTTCGTAGGGTCGGTGCTAAAATACTGCAGACTGTCTGAATGTGAATTGTCTGTAAGATGTAGCTTGGATAACTCTGAAGACAGTTGCTGTGTGAACTGAATCTGCTTTCAGATTGTGGCACCAGAAACACCATCCCTACTTGGGCCAGGAAACCGCTGTGTTGGGTTCTGAATGATGAGCAGATATCCAGTCCTTCTGACCCAGGAGTGCTGCCAAGTGTGGTTCCTCTGAGTCCTCCAGACACACGATGCGTGCTGGCTGGAGTGCTTCCTCTGCAGACTCAGCAGAAAGGCCCTGCGTGAGATTTGCCCTGAAATACAGCTCCAAGAAATTCACTGCCCTGAAATCTCTCGGAAGGGGGCCTGGGCACAGAATGGGGAAGTGTGACTTTTCTCACTAATTTGTATTTCCCTATAACCCACTCGCTATACTAATCTGTGGAGAGATAAACCCTGGAGAGTTTGGGGTAAAGGCCAGTGACTGAAAATACAAGAAACTTGGAGAGTTGTGAGGTGTTTGGTTTGTCACTGTGAAGGGAGAAGGGGCCCTGGTGCCGGGCAAACCTGAGTCAGCGTCAGGGATGAGCTGGCGAGTACCCACTCAGCCACTGGTGACGATGACTTGCACACAGCCCTTCCCAACTCCATGTTCAGTGACATCACAGTGGTGGTCTGAAATTGGCTGAGGCGGGAGGAATATTTACCACTCGGGAAAATGCTTCCTCACGCTTTTTTATTTGAATTGGAATTACCAGAATAAGCTCTGGTTTGCACTGGTTCGAATCAACTCCACAGACAACGGACCAGGCCCTGTGCCAGGCCACCTGCTGCTGTGTGATCTCAGGTGAGTTGCCTGCAGCAGAGACTGGCTTCCTCCTCTGAAGGGGGCACAGTTATGATTACCTACAAGGCTGAGGAGAGAATTCACAGGACCTGGGGCACCTCCTGTCACTGCTTCAGTTAATGTATCACCCCCACATCACCGCCCCACCTAGAAATCTCAGTTGCTCAAGACTCAGAGCAACTTGCAGACGCACTTCCGGTGAGTCATCAAAGCTCTCCAGCCCCTCCTTGATGCTGTCACCGGACGGCCCCTCCTCCCACCGCAGTGCCTCCCCAAGAGCTGGTGTACAGAGCACCTCCTGCTCATTTCCTGCTCCTCCAGGCCAGCCTCCTCTGGGTCTACACACCCTTCCTCCTAAAGAAGCAGACTTTATCTGGACTCTTCTGCTTAGACAGGACACCAGTTCGAGCCCAGAAGTGATGGCCTGACTGCCCTAAGGCCCTGATTGACCCTGCCTCCTCCCACCTTTCCAGACTCTGAGTTCTAACCCCTGCACCCATCACCACACCTCCCCACTAAGGGACAAGACACCTCTCTTAAAGCTCCACGCTTTGGCCCACTTAGCATCCTGGGCCTGGAATGCCGGCCTCCTCTCTTGAGGAAATATGAAGATTCTGTGGCAATATCAGTCCAGCCTTCCTGGGCACTCTGACGGAGTTCTGTCAAGACTCCTCACCCCATCCAGGTCCCTTTCCACTAATCCTGGTAGATTTCAGCTCCTTATTGGGGGCTTCTTGCTTTCACCTGTGCGTCCCTGGCTGCTACACCAGACTGGCCCTGACTGAGGCTCACTCACCTTCATCACCCATCACAGGCCTGGCAGGTCACAGTGTGCAGCCAATATTAGTTCCTCTTTACTTCTATTCTAGGCTCTTGGTGGGCTTATTTGCCACCAAATAACATTTGCCACCAAGTGACTGTGTCTCAGATTTATCCCGAAATCAGTGGCAAAATCCAAACAGACTTCCCTTAAGAAGTGTAAAACACAAATCTCCACCAAACTGAGATGTTCAGCCAGGAATTTAACAGGAATTTCACAAAAATCAACACTCTTCAGAAAAAGATAACAGAATCCAGGGGTTATTTGCCAAGGGGAAATAACAACTAAGATAAAATATTTTTGCACAAACAGCTTGGGATATCCAATTTTTAGGTTAAAACAATCAAATGGTTTTTGGTGTAATAATGAGCCCTACTTCAGAGAAATGGAATGTTTCTCTTGTGAATCATGAAACTAACATTTATAGAAGAGTTACTAAGTGCCGGGCACTTTATATAAGTTACTCCATTTACTTAGGAGAAGGCAATGGCAGCCCACTCCAGTACTCTTGCCTGGAAAATCCCATGGACGGAGGAGCCTGGTAGGCTGCAGTCCATGAGGTCACTAAGAGTCGGGCACGACTGAGCGACTTCACTTTCACTTTTCCCTTTCATGCATTGGAGAAGGAAATGGCAGCCCACTCCAGTGTTCTTGCCTGGAGAATCCCAGGGTCAGGGAGGCCTTGTGGGCTGCCCTCTATGGGGTTGCACAGAGTTGGACAGGACTGAAGCAACTTAGCAGCAGCAGCTGCCACTTACTTAACCTCTATGAGATCAATATTCTAGACTTCAGTTTACAGAGGAGGAATGGAAGTTCAGAGAGCTTACGTGACAGGGTCACAGAGTTAATAAATGGCAAATCCAAAATTCACACTAGATCAGCCTTTTTCCAAAATTCATGTTGGGGCTGGGGTGGGGGTGTGGAGGGGACATGAAGCAGTGTGTCTACTTGTCAGGGAGATTTCAGTACTCAATTTAAAGTGCTCACAAATTATCAGCAAATGGGAACCCACTGAATGGGATGTTTTCAGAACCATAGGAGAATGTCAGGACTCATATATACTTTATCATTTAAAGTGTCATTATCATTTTTCTAAGTACTTTTCTAAGTACTTTATCATTTTTCTGCCTTTTTAAAAGGCTGAATACTTTTTAAGATTCCAAAACATGCAATTCAATACAGATGCAATAAAACTTTCTTAAAAATACACAGTACTAAGAAGAGTTTTTGTTTTAGTAACAGTGGAGTAGGGAATGGCAACCTGCTCCAGTATTCTTGCCTGGGAAATCCCATGAACAGAGGAGGTTGGTGGGCTACAGTCCAGGGGGTCACAAAAGAGTCAGACACAACTGAGTGACTAAACAATAGGAATAATTGTGGAGTATCGTGTATCAGATTAACCCTCCCATAGATGGCAACAATAAACTATGGACAAACTAGCAAAAAAAATAAAAATAAAAGGAAAGTAGAAAAAATTATTTGAAGCACTGGAGAGTGACCAAAATCAGGCAAATGCTGAAGGAGATTTGACTCTTGAAAGAAGAGAACTACATATTGTTATAATCATGCATATTATTTATCCAGCTTTTTCCTGGAGGACACTCTCCAGGCCACAGAGCACTGGGGGATTAGAACTAAGAAAGCTCCATTATTATTGGCTTGAGGCATCAGAGGGTGGAGTTTGAACGGGCAGTTCTTCTGGAAGGGAAAAAGAGAAAGCAAAGGAAGCAGGGAGACGTGGAGAGGGGAGCTTCGAAATCTGCCCATCAGCTCCCTTACTAAGTCAGTTACCCCTGGACTTATTGTTGCATGGAAGTGACTGGACAGAATATGGTGAAAAGAATTAACTGAAAAAGCTAGTAAAAAATTTCAGCTGCTTCCCATTGCAGGAAAGTCAGAGTTTAGAATTCCACTGGGTTAGAGGAGCTTCCCAAACACCTTGAAACGTCCACTGAAACTCCATTGGGCTGTATATTAGGAGACAAGACTATATCTCAGATTTATCCTAAAACTAATGGCAAAATCCAAACAGACTTTCCCTAACAAGTGTGAGAAACAAATCTCCACAAAATTGAGATGTTCAGCTCGGAATTTAACAGACAGGAGCTTCACAAGAATTAAGATTCTTCAAAGAAAGTCAAGTGAAGTGAAAGTCGCTCAGTTGTATCCAACTCTTTGGGACCCCATGGACTGTAGCCCTCCAGGCTCCTCTGTCCATGGGATTCTCCAGGCCAGAACACTGAAGTGGGTAGCCCGTTTCCTTCTCCAGGGGATCTTCCCAACCCAGGGATCGAACCCAGGTCTCCGACATTGAGGGCGGAGCCACCAGGGAAGCCCAGTAGTTGTGGCAGGCAGGCCCTCGCGTGTGCAGGCTTTAGTAGTTGTGCGCACGGGCTTTGTCGCTCCACAACTTAGTTGCTCTTCAAAGGAAGAAATCAAGAATTTCCTCTTCAGTCAAGCCTTTCTTAGTACCTTGGGAAGAGATTTACTCAGGGCTCCCCACTCCGATTCTGGACGCTTTTTGCACTGTGCCCTGTTAAGTTCTGCTTACATAGGGTCTTCTTGTCAAGATCTGTGGCTGTGTGGCTGCCATAGTGTTTGATAACTTTTGATTAGGGGACATGTATACGGGGAAATGGGACCTATAATCAAGAGAAGATCCAAGCAAGAGAAACATAATTTTCAGACAAGGTCTCTGAAGTAGCTATTATAAAATAACCAAGGACTTCCTGGGTGGCGCAGTGGGTAGGTGTCTGCCTGCCAATTCAGGGCACACAGGTTTGATCCCTGGCCAGGAGGATTCCACATGCTGCAAAGTCACTAGACCCAGGCACCACAGCTCCTGAGCCCGTGCTCTCTGTGGAGCCCACAGGCCACAACCACTGCAGCCCCCATAGGCCTGTGCTCTGCAACAGTAGAATCCGCAGCAATGAGAGGCCCAACCCGGGCACCACAAGGAAGAGTACCCCCGCTCGCCACACCTAGAAAGAGCCCACGCGCAGCAACGAAGACCCAACACAATGAAATACGTAAATAATTTTAAAAAATTTTTTAGACTAAAAAAATAAAATAGGACTTCTTTGGTGGTACAGAGGATAAGAATCCACTTGCCAACGCAGAGGACACATGTTCAAGCCCTGGCCTGGGAAGATTCCACATGCCAAGGAGCAACTAAGCCCGTGTGCACAACTGCTAAAGCCTGCTCGCTCTAGGGCCTGGTGCCACAGCTGAAGCCCAGGCACTTAGAGCCCATGCTCTGCAACACGAGAAACCACCGCAATGAAAGGCGTGTGCACCACAGCCAGAGGGCAGCCCCTGCTCGCCGCCACCGGAGGTAGTCTGCACGTAGGGATGAAGACCCAGTGGAACCAAAATCAATCAATCAATCAATTAATAAAAAATAGTCAAGAGGTGACTATATGGGTAATCTTAATGAGAAATAAAAACTAGAAAAATGGGCTTCATTGGATATTTGGGAAAATGCAATATCTGAAACGAAGCATGCACTAGAGAAACTTGATGGTGTTTTGAAAATTTTAAAAATTAGCAAAGCTCTACAAAGACTGATCAAGGGGGAAAAAAAGACTAAACACAAATTACCAATATACCATTGAAAAAGAGGTTATCACTACAGACCTTGAAGCTATTTAAAGAGTAATAAGAGATAACTTTATGTCAATTAATTCAGCAACAAAGATGAATGCACACGTTTAAAAATATGGCTTAATAAAATTGACACAAGGTGAAGTATATAATCTGAATAACCTTATATAAAATAAAAAATTAAATTTGTAAAGAAAAACTTGGCCAGAGGAAAAAATATCCAAGACCAAATGGCTTCACTGGTTAATTGTATCAATATTTAATTAAGAAATGATACCAATTTCGTAGAAATTCTGTTATGAAATAGAGGATGAGGGAACACCTCTCAATTTCATTTTTAAGACCAATATAAAACCCCAAGACAAAATTTGACAAAGATATCACAGGAAAAGACTGATATCTCTTATCAACTTAGACACAAAGATCCTTTAGAAAATGTTTATTAGAACCAAGTCTAGCAACATGTGATGGTTGTGCAGGGACTGTAGGACCATTACAGAATTCAAAGATCACTCACTAGAATTATAGAACAGAGTAGAAAATCATATAATCAGCTCACATATGCAGAAAAAGTACTTGATAAAATTCAACACTCATCCATGGTATCAACTCAGCAAACTAGAAATAGAGGGAGCTTCTTCGATCTGATAAAGGCTGTTTACAAAATAACCGGAGTGCTGACATTATGCTTAATGATGAAGTACTGAACACTTTACCCCATCCCGAGAAACAGGCCTCACTGCTTTATTCAGCCTTGTGCTGGAGCTTGGTATGCAGAGGAGAGTGTCCGCCGAAGTGCCCCAGCTCTTACTCAGGTCAGGGGCACCTATTCCTTCTGCTCTTATATTTCCAATAACCTGAGGCATCAAGGAAGGGAACGGCAACCCACTCCAGTATTCTTGCCTGGAGAATCCCATGGACAGAGGAGCCTGGCAGGCTGCAGTCCATAGGGTCACAAGAGTCAGACACGACTTAGCGACTGAAGAGAGAGAGAGAGGTATCAAGAGAGAGGGCCCAGAGACAGGAAGCCTGCTTCAAGCTCCCTCTGTCCCTTGCTTCTCCTCCTCTTCATCTAAGGGATCATTGTCTCATCTTATGGATGTGAAATACTAGCTCTGACTTATCTGTATCTTTTTGAAATTCAAGAGTCAAGAACTTGACTATTTATCATCTATGTTCTGCTAGGGCAATCATTCCTGAAGACAGGGAAACAGGAAATAGGCCAGGTGGGTGAATGAGGGGGTAACATGGAAGTTGTGGGGTGGAGGAAATATGTGTTTTCAGAAGGTGATTCAGCCACACAGTTCTGTAGTAAGGAACTTGGATAAAGCCTGGGGCAGGCAGAGAAACAGACCCATGGGACAGACTAGAGAGCTCAAAAACAGGTCTGTGCATATGTGGATACCGAATGTTATAGACCTGTGGGAGAGGATGGATTGGTTTTTCAATGATGGTGCTGGCAGGGAGCTCAGGTGGGTGCTCTGTGATAACCTGGCGGGCTGGGTTGGGGAGGCTCAAAAAGGAGGGCATATATGTGCACATAGCTGATTCACATTATTGTACAGCAGAAACCAAGACAATGTTGTGAAGTAGTTATACTCCAATTAAAAAAATAAATTAACAATGGTACTGGGACAATTGTGGAGAATTAGACCACTACCTTATACCAATAAATAAATAAGACAATAAATAAATAAATAACACATGGCTTAAAGACTTGAATGTGAAAGACAAGGCAATACAACTTTTTGAAAGGAACATGGTAGAATATCTTCTTTATCTTGGGATTAACAAGAGTTTCTTAAAGAAGAACCCAAAATACACTAACTTAAAAGGCAAAGAGTAATAAATACATGCACATCAAAATATATAAGGGAGACCAAAAGACAAGCCACAGATCAGGAGAAAATATTTGCAACAGATACAGCAGACAAAGCACTTGTATTTAAAACATATAAAGCATTCCTATAAGCTAATAAGAACAAGACAGACATCCCACAGGAAAGACTCATCTGTCTTGGCAAAAGGTAAAAGATCTCAATGAGAATGCCACAATGAAGGAAATCCAAATGGCCAGTCAATGTGAAAGGATACTTAATTTTATTAGTCATCAGGAGCATGAAAATTACAACCACAATGAAATACTCTCACATTATCACTTGACTAGTATAAATGTTAAAATTGAACGGTCCCTAGTTTTGGTGACGCGTGGGTGCTCAGTCGTGTCCGACCCTTTGTGACCCCATGGACTGTAGCCCGCTAGGCTCCTCTGTCTATGGAAGTTTCCATGTAAGAATACTTGAGTGGGTTGCCATTCCCTACCCCAGGACATGTTCCTAATCCAGAGATCAAACCTGCATCTCTTGCCCCCCGCATTGGCAGGTGAATTCTTTACCGCTACTCCACCTGGGAAGCCCAGTGTTGGTGAGGATGTGGAGAAATGAGAACTTATCCACTGTTGACAGGAGTGTGCACTGATACAGACATACTGAAAACATTTGGCATTATCTAATCAAGTTGATGACGTATACCTTGTCTTAGAAGCAATTCCACTCATAAGTGTTTACCTAGCAGAAATGCATCACATGTGCACTAGGAGTCATCTAAAAATGTGTTCAGAATAGCTTTGTTCATGGTAAAACATTGGCAACAACCCAAAGGTCTGCAAACAATACAAATGGATATATAAATAGAGGTAAGCATATATCATATAAGAAATACTATATAGCAAAGAAAAATAACAAATTATTGTTAAATGCAACAATAGATGAATCTACAAACTAAAAAGAGAAGCCAGCCAAAAGACGTTGTAAGTTTTCATTTACACAAAATTTAAAAACCAGCCAAACTAAACAATGTTGTCTAGTTTTTTTGTGCTGCATGCTCAGTCGTGTCCAACTCTTGGCAATCCCATGGACTGTAGCCTGTCAGGCTCTTCTGTTTGTGGAATTTTCCAGGCCCATTAGAGTGGGCTGCCATTTCCTTCTCCAGAGGATCTTCCTGATCCAGGGATTGAACTACATCTCCTGCGTTAGCAGGTGGATTCTTTACCACGGTACCACCTGGGAAGCCCACTTGAAAAATAGTAAAACTACCACTAAGAAAGCAGGGAAAGTATTATCATAAAGTCAAGATAGTGGTACGGGTGTCTAGGGTAGAGTAAAGGTTCTGTTTCCCTATCTGGGTGGTCATTTTATAATTATTATTTAAACTGTAAATCTTAATGACCTCTTTTATATTTAGTAGTTATCTCACAAGAGAAGTGAGTTAAAACAAAAAAAATGTCCCTATAAGTGAGTTAAAACATAAAAATGTCATCTATATCTAAAGATGATTAAAACTCACCTTTCTGATGACAACTGTAAAACATGGGGAATTATTTACATATTAATAAGAATAGAAAAACCAGTTACAAAACCATATACACATTATGAACCCAGCTTAGAGAGGAACATATTCACAGAGAAAAGAGTGGAAAAACTTCAAAAGTGTTAAAACAGATTCTTTTCTCTTGTATACTTATAAGTAATTCCAAAGTTTTAATGAAGAGATGTTTATTTTCCAGCTTTAATTAGGAAATCAATAATGTTATAAAATTCTTTGCAGAAAAGTCTGAAGTAAGATCTGTGCAATTATTCCTATCAGGATCCATTGTGGGGAATGGGAGACTCTCAAGGCATTTCCAGGAAAGGCATTTAACAGAGTGGGCTAGGTGCCTGCCACGCTATTGGGAGGCTGGGGGAGCCAGGCGGGATTTGTGGGAGGGCCCCCCCATGGCCTTACCTCAGAGGTCATCGCTGCCCCCACTGCCGTACACACGTCCTACACCCATGAAACATCTCGAGATGCTGCCAGATGTTTACATGCCAGCGCGGGGAGCAGCCAGAGGCTGGCCCCTCCCTCAGTCCCACCTTCCAAATCAGACAAGAATGCCCCTCGGTGCAGAAGCCACATGGACACGAGTCTGGTGGACAGAGTTAGGAGTGCCATGGCCTCAGCACTCCACCCATGGGGGCTGCCCTGGAGGGGGGTCAGAAGGAAGGCATCTGAGGGAGTCAGCTTTCCCCTCATCCTTTATCCCCTTCTGTATTTAATGCTAGCGTTGCCGTACCAAAATGCTATAAGCTGGGTGGTTTAAACGATGGAAATTCATAGTTTCACAACTCTGGAGGCAAGATCAGGGCATCGGAAGGGCTGGTTCCTCCTGAGGGCTGGGCGGGAAGGACCTGTTCCAGGCCTCTCTCCTTGGTGCATAGGTGGCTTTCTCCTTGTGTCTTCATGTGGTCTTCCTTCTGTGTGTGTGTGTCTGTGTCCAAATTTCCCCTTTCATAAGGTCATTAGTCCTACAGCATTAGCAGCCTCTCCACTCCAGTATGAGCTCATCCTTATACCGGCAATGGCTCATTTCCAAATTTGGTCACTGTCTGAAGGACTGGGGGTTAGGACTCCATCAAATGAACTTGGAGGGGGGATACTATTCAACCCTGGAGGAGGAAATGGCAGCCTACTCCAGTATTCTTGCCTGGAGAATTCTATGGACAGAGGAACCTGACGGGCTACAGTCCACGGGGTCACAAAGAGTTGGACACGACTGAGCGACTTATCACACTATTCAACCCATACAGCATCGTTCACATTTCCACACACCAAAAAACCTGTGCAATTGGGGAGGGGGGAATGAGGTGGAAGGCGATCTGAGATTCTCTGCAGATAAATAGTACAGCCTTGGACGGTGTGCCGTGCTGGGAAAGGCCATGTGGAGGCTGTGACTCAGAGCACATCTGAGGCCAAAGGTCAGAACCAAGTGCAGGGATGGCGACCTTCTGAAAATACTCTTCCAAGTGATCACTTTGTTAACAGCAGGATCTGAGAACTAACGTAAGACCCATTGGTTCCTCGCACCACCAAGGGCTCTTTTGTGGAGCAGAGGAGACCCCTACCTTGTCTCCCTCCCATTTAACTGTTCAATGGTGAAATCCCACTGCTACCTGGCTGGTCTCTCCCCTTGGAGGCAAAGGAAGGAGCAAATGCTGGGGGCTCCAGGCTTGCATGCCTCTGTATTATTCTGAGTAGAGCTGGGTTTGAGCCTTGGAGGCTGCTGGGAGGACAGAGAGAGGCCCCCTGAGAAGTGATCTTGCCTGGCCAAGACCCTGTCACAGAGCAGAACACAGCCACCCTCCCCAGCTGCTGCAGGATCTCCAAACCAGAGGGCCTCTCTGCTCCAGTGACAGCAGAAACGGCCAGTGTGAAGCTGGCCTTGGGATTCCTCCCTGCTGGGACCGTCCCCTCGAAAGATGAATGTGCATCTGTGGCCAGAGCTTCGAGTTGGAGCTGAGCCTTGGGACTCCCAGTGAGGGTTTTTCATTTCTCTCCGGTGGGTGTTGGCCGGGACAGCACAGAGGCTTGTGTCCCTGCTGGTCACGCCCAAGCTTGGAATCTGTCCCTGGAGAAGCCCCAGAGAGGCCAGATGCCGGCTGGTTTCCTCCAGTGGAAGATGCTCTTTTTGGGTCTGCAGATGGTCCCATTGCAAGCCACCTCAGTCAGGAGCTCTGGAAGAGGGAGCTGCAGGGCGTGGAAGTTCCCTTTCCTTTGAGAGGGGCTGCTGGACAGGCTGGAAGTAGCCCTGGTCGGTGGTCAGTGGTCTCTGTTCAGTAGTTTGGAGATAATTCACCATGTTCTGGAGATTATTCATCTTGTCTCCTCCTGGCTTTGCTCCCCCCCGCCCCCGTTCCCTCCTTAGCCATAGGACAGGTTGACTTTGTAACTTCCCCCTGCATGCCACCACCTAACCTTCCACTTGCATCCTGCACAACCCTGCTCCAAAAACTTTCATGGCTCCCTAGTGCCTGGAGTGGTGCTTCTCAAACTGTGATGTGAGCCTCAGATATGCCTATAGCTCTTGAAAAGTCAGTGCTTCCTGAGTCCCATCATAGCCCCAGCAATCAGATCACCCACGGTGGTGCCCAAGGACCAGAGTCTTGAACTCATCACACAGGTGATTTTTTTTTTCCTTGTACAATTTTTAATTAATTATTGTAGTAAAATAGATATACCATAAAGTTTACCATTCTTAAGGATACAGTTCAATGGCACTAAGTACTATTATGGGCTAAATGTTTGTGTCCCCCTGCGCAAGCCCATACATTGAAGCCGCAGTCTCTATTTTGATGGTATACAGTGGAGGGGTCTTTGGGAGGTGATCACGTTTAGATGAGCTCATGAGGGCAGGGATCTAGTGATGAAATCTGTGCCCTTATAACAAGAGGAAGAAAGATCCTTCTGTCTCTTCATGTGCATCCTCTGAGAATAAGTGCACAGCAAGGAAGAGGGTGCTCATTAGAATCTTCGCAGTCTGACGCCACGAGCTTGAGCTTCTAGCCTCCAGAACTGTGAGAACATAAATGCCTGTTGTTTAAGCCACCAGGCACATGGTATTTTGTTATGGGAGTCTGAGCCAACAAAGAGAGGCACGCTCGCACTGCCGTGCAGTCATCACCACCATTCATCCACGGAGCTCTTCATCTTCTCAAACTCTGCACCCATCAGACACCAACCCCCATCCCCCTTTCCCTGCAAAATGCCATTCTGCTTTCTGTCTCCATGAATTTGACTATTCTAGGTATGTCACATGAGCTTCCCAGGTAAAGTGGTAAAGAATCTACCTGCCAATGCAGGTGACACAGACTCAAGTTTGATCCCTGGGTCAGGAAGATCCCCTGGAGAAGGGAATGGCATACCACTACAGTATTCTTGCCTGGAGAATTCCACAGACAGAGGAGCCTGGCAGGCTGCAGTCTAGGGGGTCGCAAAGAGTCAGACATGACTGAGTAACTAAGCACACACACAAGTGTGTCATATAAGAGCAATCATATTTGTCCTTGTGTTTCTGGCTTATTTCAGTCAACAATGTCCTCAAGGTTCATCCATGTTGTAGCATGTGTCAGAATCCTCTTCTTTTTTAAGGCTGAATAATATTCCACTGTATATATTTAGGCCACATTTTGTTTATCCACTCATCTTTCAAAGGATACTTGGATTGCTTGTATATTCTGGTTATTGTGAATCATGTTACTAGGAACTTGGATGTACAGATATCTCTTCTAGCCCTTGCCTGCAGTTCATTTGGATTTATACTCAGAAAGGGAATTGCTGGATCATTTGGTAATTCTATTTTTAATTTTTTAGGAACTGCCATATTGTTTTCCACAGTGACTGTGCCATTATACATTCCTACCAACAGAGCACAAGAGTTCCAGTTCCTCCATATCCTCACCAACAATTGTTAGTTTCTTTTTTAAAAAATAGTAGCCATAGGGTGACTGCAGCCATGAAATTAAAAGATGATTTCTTCTTGGAAGGAAAGCAATGACAAATCTACACAGTGTATTAAAAAGCAGAGATATCAGTTTGCCAACAAAAGACCATCTAGTCAAAGCTGTGGCTTTTCCAGGAGTCATGTACAGATGTGAGAGTTGGACCATAAAGAAGGCTGGGAGCCAAAGAACTGATGCTTTCAAATTGTGGTGCTGGAGAAGGCTCTTGAGAGTCCCTTGGACTGCAAGGAGATCAAACCGGTCAATCCTAAAGAAAATCAACCCTGAATATTCATTGGAAGGACTGATGCTGAAGCTCCAACACTTTGATCACCTGTTGTGAAAAGCTGACTCACTGGAAAAGACCCTAATGTTGGGAAAGATTGAAGGCAAAAAGAGAAGGGGGTGGCAGAGGATGAGATAGTTAGATAGCATCACCAATTCAATGAACATAAATTTGAACAAATTCCGAGAGATAATGGACAACAGAGGAGCCTGGCATGCTGCAGTCTGTGCATTTGCAAAGAGTCAGACACAGCTTAGCAACTGCACAACAACAATCCTCATGGGTGTGAGGGAATTAAAGCATTGTGGTTTTGATTTGTATTTCTCTAATGAATGACCATCTTTTCATGTGTTAATTGGCCATTCATATATTTTCTGCGAATGTTTATTCAAGTTCTTTGCTTGTTTTTAAATGGTGTGGGGTTTTTTGTTCTGTATCTGCAGGTGGTTTTGATAGAAGGCAAAGTGGATTGAGAAGAAGAGTTCTGCATGGGGTGTCAAGGACTCTCTGTGAGGGGCCATGATCCGCCTTCCATCTCATTTTCTGTTTTCCCAGAAAGACTATTTTGTTCTAGCTGTATGTTCCCATCTTCTAGCCTTTGTTTATACCCTTCCAAAAACTTGGACAACCGTAGCAGACTTTTTCTTGTCTGCACAAGAACCACCCTCTACCATCTCCTATCAAAATAGTTCTGGTAGGACTGTGGGTCGTAGTGTTCCTCCCCCTCCTGACATTGATAGCACACGACCCGGGCTTGGCCCATCCTAATGCTCCCATCAGAGAAAGCAATGGCACCCCACTCCAGTACTCTTGCGTGGAAAATCCCATGGACGGAGGAGCCTGGTGGGCTGCAGTCCATGGGGTCGCGAAGAGTCGGACACGACTGAGCGGCTTCACTTTCACTTTTCACTTTCATGTACTGGAGAAGGAAATAGCAACCCACTCCAGTATTCTTGCCAGGAGAATCCCAGGGACGGGGGAGCCTGGTGGGCTGCCGTCTATGGGGTCGCACAGAGTTGGACACGACTGAAGCAACTTAGCAGCAGCAGCAGCAGCAATGCTCCCATCACCACGGTACCAGGGATTGGCTCAGGGGCGGACATGGGATCCACACCAATCCACGTGGCTGTTAGAGAAATGTCTCTTACTGGCTGGCTTGCCCAGCTAAGATGATGTAAGCCTGGGCTACTGGCTTCTTCCTTGATAGCATGGTCCACCTGCATGCAGAAAGAAGAGGTCAACACAAATGGAAGATGAGTCAAGGCGAAGAAAGTGAAGAGAAAATAACATTATAAGAGTCCCTGGGTCCGTGTCCCCTCACTGGATACTTCAGGGATATAAGCCAATAGATTCCTTTTTGCCTAAGCTGGTCGGCATTCAGTTGCTGTCCCCGGTGACAGAAAGTTCTGGCAGTCCCTAACGCTTCCTTCCCAGCTCCTCTGTCCTCTGTCTGTCCCTCCATGCATTCACCCGCCCACTCTTCTGCCTTTTCTGCCTGTGGCCTGAAGGGCTGTTCCATCTAGGGATCTCCAGCAATCAGGGAGTGGGAACACAGCTTTCCAAGTGTTTTGATTGCCACCCCCCCCTGCCTGCCCTGTCCCTTGAGACCTTCTGGTTATACATTTACTGTCTCTGTCTTGTGTAACAGGGTGAGTCTTTACGAGAAAAGTCATTCTTGTGGTGGCTGGTGTGGGCTTGTGAGGGAAACATCCAGCATGGCCGCCTCGCCCTCCCACACCACGGGGCAGCCTTGGGTGGAGGCTCAGCCCAGAGGAACACAGGGTCTGCGGGGACTGAGAGAGGAAGGGTGTGAAAGGTGAGTAATCGCTGAAAACATGACCTTGTGTCTCCTCGTTGTGGGTTTTGAGTGTGTGGCATTTGCTTTTTGCAGCTCCTTAGAGGGTTTCCCGCCCCCGGCCCAGGAAGCGGAAGCTGCCCCCGGGTGGTGCAAGGGTGGTGCAAGGGCTGCGCCTCCCCCCCCCGGGAGCCCCTGGTCTTTGCGGTTCGGTCCTGGAAGCGGGGTCGGGGGTGGGGGGTTGCAGGAGAGCTGAACCTTGAAGGCGCCGGCATGGAGGCTGTACCTGGTGCTGGGCTTACACGGTGGGAAAGTGTTCTGGAATGACTTGCTCAAAGACAGCATTTTTGTTTGTTTAGAGATTTTTATTTGAAAAATAAAGACGTGTTTCTTGAACCCAGTTATTGTGGAACAAGTTCTGTGCTACACACCGCTATGTCCGTGGATCACATGTGCCTTGCACTGTTTTTGCTAGTGCTGTTTGGAAGCT
Source organism: Giraffa tippelskirchi (assembly GCF_054371585.1). NCBI lineage: Eukaryota > Metazoa > Chordata > Mammalia > Artiodactyla > Giraffidae > Giraffa > Giraffa tippelskirchi. The sequence goes on along the minus strand of NC_137286.1, from coordinate 60,760,017 downwards.
TGTTTTATGCTCACACCAAGCTCATTACCCCCAGTTGTACTTTTAAGAGTCCAGCTTCCGCTCAGTCAGTGAGAAATGCTCAACAAAAGGCGTGAAGCTGGTGGTAATGATAATAACAGCCAACAGTTACTGAGGGCTTAGCATGTCAGACAGTTGTAGTTGTTCAGTACTAAGTTGTGTGCAACTCTTTGTGACCCCATGGACTGCAGCACACCAGGCTTCCCTGTCCTTCACCATCTCCCAGGGTTTGCTCAGACTCATGTACACTGTGTTGGTGATGCCATCCATCTGTTGCCCCCTTCTCCTCCTGCCCTCAATCTTTCAGGGTCTTTTCCCATGGGTCAGCTCTTTGCATCAGGTGGCCAGAGTACTGGAGCTTCAGCTTCAGCATCAGTCCTTCCTATTAATATTCACAGTTGATTTCCTTAAGGATTGACTGGTTTGATCTCCTTGCTGTCCAAGGGACTCTCAAGAGTCTTCTCCAACACCATAGTTCAAAAGCATCAATTCTTTGGCACTCAGCTTTCTTTATGGTCCAACTCTCACATCCATACATGACTACTGGAAAAACCATAGTTTTGACTATATGGAACTTTATGAGTAAAGCGATGTCTCTGCTTTATATATGGAATGTCTAGGTTTGTCATAACTTTCTTCCAAGGAACAGGGATCTTTTAATTTCCTGGCTGCAGTCACTATTCACAGTGATTTTGGAGCCAAAGAAAACGAAGTCTGTCAGTGTTTCCACTTTTTCCCCATCATTTGCCATGAAATGATGGGACCAGACGCCATGATCTTAGCTTATTGAATGTGGAGTTTTAAGGCAGTTTTTTCACTTTTCTTTTTCACTGTCATCAAGCGGTTCTTTAATTCCACTTTGGTTTCTGCCATTAAAATGGTATCATCTGCATATCTGAGGTTGTTGATATTTCTCCTGGCAATCTTGATTCCAGCTTGTGATTCATATAGCCTGGCATTTCTCATGATGTACTTTGCATATAAGTTAAATAAGCAGGGTGACAATGTACAGCCTTGATGTACTCTTTCTCAATTCTGAACCAGTCTGTTGTTTCATGCCTGGTTCTAGCTGTTGCTTATTGACCTGCATACAGGTTTCTCAAGAGACAAGTAAGGTATAATACCAGGTCTGGTATTCCCATCTCTTTCAGAATTTTCCAGTTTATTGTGATCCACCCACTCAAAGGCTTTAGCATTGTCAATGAAGCAGAAGTAGATTGTTTTTCTGGAACTCCTTTGCTTTTTCTATGATCCAGTGGATGTTGGTAACTTGATCTCTGGTTCCTCTGCCTTTTCTAAACCCAGCTTGAACATCATTGACTATGCTAAAGCCTTTGACCATGAATGTACTCATTCCATTGAATTGTGTATCTGAAAACGGTTGTGTTTGTGTGTGTGTGTGCTAAGCTGCTTCAGTCGTGTCCAACTCTGTGTGACCCCATAGACGGTAGCCCACCAGGTTCCTCTGTCCATTGAATTCTCCAGGCAAGAATACTGGAGTGGATTGCCAGTCCCTTCTCCAGGGGATCTCCCCAAACCAGAGACTGAACTGCTGCTGCTACTGCAAAGTCGCTTCAGTTGTGTCCGACTCTGTCGGACCCCATAGACGGCAGCCCACCAGGCTTCCCTGTTCCTGGAATTCTCCAGGTAAGAATACTGGAGTGGGTAGAGACTGTACTGGTGTCTCTTATGTCCAACCTGCATTGGCAGGCGGGTTCTTTACCACTAGGGCCACCTGGGAGGGTTAGATGGTAAATTTTGTGTATGTAGAGCTTCACACACACACATACACACACACACACACACACACAGACACATGCAGACACACACACAGACACACACACACAAAGACACATGCAGACACACACATGCAGAGACACACACAGACACATGCAGACACACAAACACAGACACACGCAGACACACACACAGATACACACGCAGACACACACACAGACACATACACGCAGACACACACACACAGACACATGCAGACACACACACAGACACACACGCAGACACACACACATACAGACACACACGCAGACACACACACAGACACACACACAGATACACAAACACAGACACACGCAGACACACAAACAGACACACACACAGACACACACGCAGACACACACACAGACACACGCAGACACACACACAGACACACACACAGACACACACACATACAGACACACACGCAGACACACACACAGACACACGCAGACACACAGACACACACACAGGCACACACACAGACACACACACATGCAGACACACGCAGACACACACACAGACACACGCAGACACACACACAGACACACGCAGACACACACACAGACACAAACATGCAGACACCCACACACAGACACACGCAGACACACACACAGACACACGCAGACACACACACAGACACACGCAGACACACACACAGACACACGCAGACACACCTTGAGCTGGGCCTTGCCCCTCAGTGCTTCACCTCACCAGGAAGCCCTGAGGGTATTTCTGGTGAGTGTGAATGTGGACGTAATGTTCTTCCTTGAGCCTTAGTATGTTTTCCCAATGCCATATAAAGAACACTTACCACTTTAAGAACTGGAGGGAGGGAGGACACTTGAAGAATTTAAAAGAAGATAAAAACTGAGGGCATATGGAGTTGATTGGGTTTCCCTGGTGGTCAGGAAGATGCCCTGGAGGAGGAAATGGCAACCCCCTCCAGTCTTCTTGCCTAGGAAATCCCATGGACAGAGGGGCCTGGTTGGCTACAGTCCATGGGGACACGAACATGTTGGACATGAGTGACTAACAGCAATGGGGAGTTCATTGCCCAGAGTCCTCCCCCAGCGCTCGGGCGCCATCCAGGTGGACGGAGGTGAGGAGCAGCTGTGCTCTGAGGGACTGGGAAGGCCCTCACTGGCCCTTCCTCCTGCCCCTGAGAGGTTTGCCAAGATTTTCTGTAGAGCTAAGTAAGCCTGGGTTCCTGTTGGAGGTGCCCCCAGGAGAGTGGGGCCTTTTCATCCAGAAAACGGGGGGCAATACCTGTGGTGATGACAGTCAGTGTTCAGCCCTAACAATGGTCTCAGTTTAACAATCAGTAAAGAGATAAATTTACTTCCAGATCCCCTGGAGAAGGGCAGGGCAATCCACTCCAGTATTCTTGCCTGGAGAGTCTGATGGACAGAGGAGCCTGGCAGGCTACAGTCCATAGGGTCGCACACAGTCAGACAAGACTGAAGCAACTTAGCACACACATGCAAATAGATAAATAACAGATGCTACATATTTTAGACCGCCGATTCTGTTTCAGTCACTGAGGAAGGCTTTACATACATTATTTTTTGAATCTTCATGGTAACCCTGTGGGTTGAGGATCTCTATTTTAAATAGTTTTCCCTATAAAATATATCCTGCAAATAAAGAAGCATGTAATGTGTATTTGTACACTTATTTTTAATAAGAAATTAATTGCCTTAGGGCGACTGTTGTAATAAATAGATCCTCAAATGCCTCATGAGTAAAATACAAAGACGCTTCTTATTCACCAGAGCTGGGCAGCAGAGGCAGGGAGAGGAGGGTGGACAGCTGCTCTCCACATGGTTACTCAGGGATCCAGGTTGCCAAGGGCTGCTCTAGCTTTAGCTCAGGGTATCTGAGGTTGCCTTTCACATTGACCCCAGCTAGCTGGAAAGGAAAGGACCTCACATATCAGTTTTACAGGCCAAGCATGAAAGTCATGACTTAACTTTCATGTAAATCCCGCTGCCTAGAACTCACCCTCAAGGCCAAACCTAAGCTCACGAGTGACTGAGAAATGCAGTCTAGATTTGTTCTCAGGACAAAGAAGTGAATTTGGGTTAGGGTGACTCATGTAACTTCTTGTTCAAACCAGAGCCTTATCAACAGGAAAAGGAGTGATTAAATCATCCCAGAACAGCAGGTATAAATTTGGATGGGAACAGAGTCACCTGGTTTTTGTGAGCAAGAGTAGGTAAAGACAAGCAAACAGCAATGTTTTCTTACTTGTTTAAAATAAAAGCAAGGCATGCCCACAGCCAGTTCTACACCTTGGCTTTATTTCTCCCACTCAGCAGTAAATCTCAGTGATCTGGTCATAAGAGACCCTGCTTTAGGTGTTTTTTTCACACAGTGACACTTTGTGAAACAATCTGTTGAACCAGTCCCTACTGATGGATGTGAGCTGTTTCAATTTTTTGCATTACAAACAAGAGTGCAATGAGTCAATCATTCTAGGTACATCTTAAATAGATAGCAATAGGAAAATGAAGTCTTAGGCTCTTAGGGTAACTAAACAGGACCCTAAGGGGCCTTCCCAGAACAGAACACCCCACCACAATGTCCCCCACCTGACTTTCATCTGTAGAGAAACTGTATGCAAAGCATAAATTTAGTCTGAGAAGTGAGAAAATGCAGAAGATATGAAGACAGTCAAGCAAGACAAAATAATAAGTTTAGCCATTAAGCAAAGTCTTTAGTTTGGAACAAACCTTTAGTTCCTCCTCAAGGGCTACAGAGAATATTCTGAGCCATGTCCTTGGAGCTGTTTTGTAGATTCTGAACCCCTTCCAGGTGGAAGAATTTAACTGTGTGCTGCCCACAAGCATGTAGACCCCAGATGGCTTGGAACTAGAAGGTTAATGATGTTGACTCCCGATTACCTCAACACCAGTCCGAAGAAATTCCATGAGCTGATCATACTCCCCACAACCCTCCTCCCTCACCCTCTCTTTAGAAACCTTTCCCTGAAAGCCTCTGGAAAGTTTAGGCCTTTTGAGCACCAGCTGCCTAGACAGCTTGCTTGGTGCCTGCAATAAACTCTGCACTTTGCTTCACTACAGCCCAGCGTCGGTAAATTGTCTTTATTGCATGCAGGCAAAAAGCATCCCAGTATGAGAGCATCTCAAGTTAATGTATTCGATAGCTTTCTTTATTTTTGTACTTTATAGAAATAGGATCAAACATATTCTTTCAAAATTCTGTGATTGTTTCCCAATTTTTGCTCAAAATGGTGTTTTTAAGATTTATGTGATTAATAAGTGAGTAGCCCATATTTTAAAAGTCCAAAGAAGGCTCAAACTACCGCACAATTGCACTCATCTCACACGCTAGTAAAGTAATGCTCAAAATTCTCCAAGCCAGGCTTTAGCAATACGTGAACCATGAACTTCCAGATATTCAAGATGGCTTTAGAAAAGGCAGAGGAACCAGAGTTCAAATTGCCAACATCCGCTGAATCATCGAAAAAGCAAGAGAGTTCCAGAAAAAACATCTATTTCTGCTTTATTGACTATGCCAAAGCCTTTGACTGTGTGGATCACAATAAACTGTGGAAAATTCTGAAAGAGATGGGAATACCAGACCATCTGACCTGTCTCTTGAGAAACCTGTATGCAGGTCAGGAAGCAACAGTTAGAACTGCACATGGAACAACAGACTGGTTCCAAATAGGAAAAGGAGTATGTCAAGGCAGTATATTGTCACCCTGCTTATTTAACTTATATGCAGAGTACATCATGAGAAACGCTGGGCTGGAAGAAACACAAGCTAGAATCAAGATTGCCAGGAGAAATATCAATAACCTCAGATATGCAGATAACACCACCCTTATGGCAGAAAGTGAAGAAGAACTAAAGAGCCTCTTGATGAAAGTGAAAGAGGAGAGTGAAAAAGTTGGCTTAAAGCTCAACGTTCAGAAAACTAAGATCATGGCATCTGGTCCCATCACTTCATGGGAAGTAGATGGGGAAACAGTAGAAACAGTGTCAGACTCTGTTTTGGGGGGCTCCAAAATCACTGCTGATGGTGATTGCAGCCATGAAATTAAAAGACGCTTACTCCTTGGGAGGAAGGTTTTGACCAACCTAGATAGCATATTTAAAAGCAGAGACATTACTTTGCCAACAAAGTTCTGTATAGTCAAGGCTATGGTTTTTGCAGTGGTCATGTTTGGATGTGAGAGTTGGGCTATGAACAAGGCTGAGCACCGAAGAATTGATGCTTTTGAACTGTGGTGTTGGAGAAGACTCTTGAGAGTCCCTTGGACTGCAAGGAGATCCAACCAGTCCATCCTAAAGGAGGTCAGTCCTGGTTGTCCATTGGAAGGACTGATGTTGAGGCTGAAGCTCCAATACTTTGGCCACCTCATGTGAAGAGTTGACTCATTGGAAAAGACTCTGATGCTGGGAAGGATTGGGGGCAGGAGGAGAAGGGGATGACAGAGGATGAGATGGCTGGAGGGCATCACTGACTCGATGGACATGGGTTTGGGTAAACTCCGGGAGTTGGTGATGGACAGGGAGGCCTGGCATGCTGCGATTCATGGGGTCGCAAAGAGTCGGACACAACTGAGCGACTAAACTGCACTGAACTGAGTCTACTTTTGAGGGTTATTTGCACTGTTGCCAGTGTTCTGTGTTTTGTAGGATGAGGTGTGACCACTCCCCGGCTCCTAGACTCCTATGCACGAGTTTCCTCTACGACCTACAGCTAATGGTAGATTTGCCCTGTCGTAGGGCAGGTATGGATCCCTTCATCAGATGCTGTCAGATCCCTCACTGGACTCTCCCAGAGTGGTTGTGCCAAATCAGACACCCACACGCGGAAGATTCCCATGGCTCCTCATTCTTATCTTGGCTTTCTTGTGCATTTGAGGTTAAGCAACATTTCCTTTCTTTGTAATTTGAGATTCCTTGTTTACAAACACCTCTCTGTGTCTTTGGTTCATTTTTCCATTGGACTGCTTATATTTTCCATATCAGGTTGGAGTTCTTTCATACTTTGAATACTAACTTTTTGATGCTTGCAGCTGCTATGAATACTGTGTGTGACTTGTCTTTACTCTCATGATGTCTTCTGATAACTGTTCTTAATGCAGCATGGTCTAATGGATCAATTTTTCCCATATGGTGGATGTGTTTTTTGTTTTGTTTTCTGCTTGAGAAGTCTTCTTAGCCTAGGTCTCAATCCTTACTTTACATGGGAGCTGATAGTGGTTCAGATGTTGCGTAATCTCGTGCCCAGGTTCCAGGCCAGTTTGCTCCTCCTGGGGATTTGCCCACACAGATCATCTCCCAAGGCCACAGTGAGTCCAAAGACACCTGGGCACTGATGCTGCCTCGGACCCCCAGGCCCAGTCTACTAACCACCCTCAGGCACTGTCCCCAGCTCCTCCTTCAGGTCAAGAATTTCATTTCTCCCCCTAGTGTTCTTCCCCATAGTGGGACCTACTGGAATGCTTGTGTGTGACGTGTCCTTAGACCATGAGGGCTCCAGGACGCATCCATGAAGGTGGGCCCCCTGGCGCCTCCCAAGGGAGATCTTTCTGGAGCTGGGGTCTCAGGGAAGGGCCTTCAGGGAAAACGGGGATTGGTTAGGGAGGCTGTTTAATGTTACTGTCCCTTTGATGCCAATGACAATGGTGATAATGATGCTATCTTGCTGCTATTTGTGTTCCATAGAGGCTGAGAGGAAGTCCAAAGATGTGGATTCAACAAGGAAAGCTGGGAAGCAGTGTGAGGGCACGGCCTCCTCTCTCCTGAGGGCTCTTGTCCCTGTGTCTTGAAGAGTAAACCCCATGACCTCAGTTAAAGGAGGGAAGAGAGGGCAAAAGGAAAGATGAAAGGGAGGAAAGGAGAGCAGGTCACCCACAGTCCCATCGTCCCCACATGCCCCTCCTTCCCTGTCACACGCAGGCCCGTGTCGGTTGGTGCACTTACTATTTTGTGTTCCTTTGTCACTTCTATGTTTGTCCTTGTGAAACACACGTAATTTTTAACAGCCACACAAGGCACCATTGAGTTGATAGATGTGCCCGAACATGGCCATCCTGCCGGTATTGGACAGACATGAGGCTATTTTCAGAGTCAACCTAGATGTTTTAGTCAAACCAGTAGCGGTTAGTTTTAATCATTATTTCTTTTTTCTACCTTTTAACTATTTCCTTAAGCTACCTTCTCAGAAATGGGATTTCTGGGTAAAAAGGGATGGATATTTTTATTGCTTTTAAAAGATAGTGGTAGATCTCTTTTCAAAAGTGATGTGCTAATTTGTAAAACCCAAAATACATTTCTTGCAATTTTTCAAAGATAAGAGCGGGGCGAGAAAAGTTCACCGGAATGTCCCTCCAGTGCCTTGGAGGACTGTTTCCTTACAGAGTTTCAGGAAGGTTCTAATCAGCAGCTCTGTTTCTGTGAGATCAGGTTGCAGTAGACAGGAGGCTGTGTGGCTATCAGCACTGATAAGGGTATTTGGGGACTGTTTGTGGCCAGTTTGAATGCCTACTGTGTAGGGCTCTAGGCTGGGGACCGGGTGAGGGTGACAGGCTCTCTTTGTAGAGACCCCTCTTCCGCCCTCCCAAAGCTTGCACTTCAGGTGCGGAGTGACGCATCTGAGGGCACTGCCAACCAGGATCAGCCAGCCTTGCTCACACAGTGGTCTCTTGTTCTCTCAAGAAAGTAAAGGCCTGGGTGATTGTGGCCAGGCCCGATTGTGCCCCAAGAGGGTGTGGGTGCTCAGGCCAACAGCCCAGGTGGGGAGGCTGAACTCTGAGGGTCAGGGCTGTCCTGGGCCTGCTCAGGCAGGGCAGGGCCCCCGGGAACCAGCTGGAGGATCCAGGCAGTGTTAAAGCCCACAGAGCAGTAAGTGGATGCAGGGATGTCCCCAGCCTCCTGCCAAACCCTTTCCTTCTGGCGGCTGGGCCTTCCCAGGGACAGGGGGACTTGTGGCTCAAGGGTGAGGGGCAAGTGTCCCCACACTGGTTGGGCCGCAGACCCACCACACACATGCTTCAGCAGAGGCATCTTTCACTGGACCTGGGATCCCAGGCCCATTCTGCAGGCTACCCCTGAGAGAGGCCAGGGCCTTGGAAGGGATCTGCCCAGGACATGAGCGTGGGCATGTTTGCTTGGACAGCAGGGTAAGAGGCTCTGTGGGGGCAGGAACCCAAGGAGGCCTGAGTCTGAACACTCAGCACAACAGACAACCAAACCCCTTCCTGTGTGGGGGCAGAGCCCAGCTCACCATGCCCCACCCCAGCTGCTGCTGAGCTGGACTTCTGGGGCTTCCGGAGCTGGGGGAGTTCGGGACTCTTTCCCCGATGACAGCTTCAGCCATGCAGTTTCACAAGATCCTTCGCTATGCCAGTGTCAACATCAACCACAACAGTAGAAGTAATAAAAATAGTGCTAACTGTTACTTACTCAGGACTTCTCATGTGCCAGCTACTGTTCTAAGGGTTTTTATCTGGTCTAACTACATGGGAGGTGTTGCTGTCATTATCCCCATTTTACAGATGTGGACACTAAAGCACAAGAGAGGTTAAGAAACTTGCTCCAGGTCATACAGCCAGTAAGTAGGGGAATTGGAATCATACTGAGGCTGCCTGGCTCTGGAGCCAGTTGAGTTTCCTCACTTCCCTGACCAGCTCTTGTGTCTTACAAGATAAATAACAAATGCTCTCACACCTACCGTCCCATAGAAACCGCCAGCAACGGCGTCCGGCGTCTGCGGGCAGAGCTGCGGCTCCAAGCACTGACAAGGGCTGGATCCAGCACCTGGCTTTCCAGCCAGGCAACTTTAGCTGATTACCCAATTTGTCTTATCCAATCACTTTATCTGTAAAATAGGGGTATAATCCCCACTTCAGTGCACCAGGGGGTGGAAGGGCTGTGAGGATTAAATGCGATCACGTCTCGGAATGTGTGCAGCACCTTGGTAGACACCTAGGAGATGTGGGCTCCTGGGCCAAGTTCTCTTCATTTTAATATGTTCTCCAAAGATCCCCTAACTGTTTTGGGTTCCCTGGCAGAGGCAGAGGAGCAGTTACAAAGCAGCGATGAGTCTATGCATGCCGCCACACGAAGCTCTAAGAAGCACACGTGTACAGTGTAAGACTCCACCCCCCAAGGCCACCCCCTGCGGATGGCCTCCAAGAAGCTGTGAAACTGGGAGAAAATCACACTTTCTCAACACACTGCTGACAACTGGAAGGATCTGTGGTTTAACTGCCGAATGTCTTGCTCTCAGTTATGTCCTTCTATGGAGTGGCCCTTGGGGACTAGCTAATCTGTGAGCCCAGGGCACATGTCCCCTTCAGTTATTAGATTCTCCTTCCAGTTTCACCTCTGAATCCCCAAAAGACCCATCTGGGAAATTGTTCATCTTCTTGACCTCCCTGTTCTATGGGAAAGTCAGCCAACTAGCCAAAGCAAGTGTGTGTGTGTGTGTGTGTGTGTGTGTGTGTACGCTCAGTCACTCAGTCATGTCTGACTCTAAAGACGGAAATATTTATTAATACCATAAAAACATAATGCTGATTTAGATTTCAGTTTTATTTTTTGACTCTATTTAAATAGATTGGGAGAAAGAATGAATATAACTGATGGCACAGTTTCTGCCATTAGTAACTGAGAAAATGAGTATTTTAGAAAGGCACTTGTATACTCACTTCCAAACCGGTTCTCTGTCAGTAAAGAAAAAAGGAAAGAAAAAGGGAGGGGTGGACGCTGAGCAGGCAGCGAGCAGTAACTGCGCACAGTCTGCCTCTTTGCTGTCCAGCACTCATTCCACCCTTCCCCAACCCCCCACAGGAAATGTCACTGTCTCCCATGGCAGAGAGCCAAAGTTTCGTATCTCTACACCAGGCCAGCTTCTCCATTAGGCTCGCTGGAAAAGTCCTACGACCTTCAAACTACAAGACAAGTTCTCTGCTCCGCATCGGCAGCAGTCGCCAGTACATGCGGCAAATGTCCTGCCCTGTGAGGACGCTCTGCTCCTTCTTCGGCCGCCTGGCACCCTGCTCTGCTCCTGGGAGTGTCTGCTGTAGTCACTGCCCGCTGTGGACTCGATTCTCCCCTTCACAGGGGTCATACCTGTCCATTACTCTCGTGGTTACACATAACAGAGGTTGTCAGAGGCATGCCATCCCTGGGGTCACACAGTTTCCGGTTGGAGGGCATTTGGGGTCCTCAGGGCCAGGGATTACTGTTCAGTTCAGTTCAGTTCAGTCGTTCAGTCGTGTCCAACTCTTTGCGACCTCATGGACTGCAGCACACCAGGCCTCCCTGTCCATCACCAACTCCCAGAGCTTACTCAAACTCATATCCATTGAGTTGCTGATGTCATCCAACCATTTCATCCTCTGTCATCCCCTTCTCCTCCCACCTTCAATCTTTCCCAGCATCAAGGTCTTTTCCAAGGAGTCAGTTTTTTGCATTAGGTTGCCAAAATATTGGAGTTTCAGCTTTAGCATCAGTCCTTCCAATGAATATTCAGAACTGATTTCCTTTACCGTGGACTGGTTGAATCTTATTGCAGTCCAAGGGACCCTCAAGAGTCTTCTCCAACACCACAGTTCAAAAGCATTGATTCTTCGGCACTCAGCTTTCTTTATGGTCCAACTCTCACATCCACACATGACTACTGGAAAAACCATAGCTTTGACTAGACAGACTTTGTTGGCAAAGTAATGTCTCTGCTTTTTAATATGCTACCTAAGTTGGTCATAGCTTTTCTTCCAAGGAGTAAGCATCTTTTAATTTCATGCCTGCCGTCACCACCTGCAGTGATTTTACAGCCCCCCAAAAATAGTCTGTCACTGTTTCCATTGTTTCCCCATCTATTTGCCATGAACTGATGGGACCGCATGCCATGATCTTAGTTTTGTGAATGTTAAATTTTAAGCCAACATTTTTATTCTTCTCTTTCACCTTCACCAAAAGGCTCTTTAGTCCCTCTTTGCTTTCTGCCATAAGAGTGGTGTCATCTGCATATCTGAGGTTATTGATATTTCTCCCGGCAATCTTGATTCCAGCTTGTGCTTCATCCAGCCCAGCATTTTTCATGATGCACTGTGCATAAGTTAAATAAGAAGGATAACAATATACAGCCTTGACGTACTCCTTTCCCAATTTGGAACCAGTCTGTTGTTCCATGTCCAGTTCTAACTGTTGCTTCTTGACCTGCATACTGATTTCTCAGAAGGCAGGTAAAGCGGTCTGGTATTCCCATCTCTTGAAGAATATTCCACAGTTTATTGTGATTCACACAGTCAAAGCCTCTGGTATAGTCAATAAAGCAGAAGTAGATGTTTTTCCGGAACTCTCTTGCTTTTTTGATGATCCAACAGATGTTGCAATTTGATCTCTGGTTCCTCTGCCTTTTCTAAATTCAGCTTGAACATCTGGAAGTTCATGGTTCACAAACTGTTGAAGCCATGCTTGGAGAATTTTGAGCATTACTTTGCTAGCATGTGAGATGAGTGCAAATGTGTGGTAGTTTGAACATTCTTTGGCGTTGCCTTTCTCTGGCACTGGAATGAAAACTGACCTTTTCCAGTCCTGTGGCCACTGCTGAGTTCTCCAAATTTGCTGTCATATTGAATGCAGAACCTTCACAGCATCATCTTTCAGGATTTGAAATAGCTCAACTGGAATTCCATCACCTCCACTAGCTTTGTTCATAGTGATGCTTCCTAAGGTCCACTTGACTTCACACTCCAGGATGTCTGGCTGTAGGTGGGTGATCACACCATCGTGGTTATCTGGGTCGTGAAGATCTTTTTTGTACAATTTTTCTGTGTATTCTTGCCACCTCTTCTTAATATCTTCTGCTTCTCTTAGGTCCATACCATTTCTGTCCTTTATTGTGCCCATCTTTGCATGAAATTTTCCCTTAGTATCTCTCATTTTCTTGAAGAAATCTCTAGTCGTTCCCATTCCATTGTTTTCCTCTATTTCTTTGCATTAATCATTGAGGAAGGCTTTCTTATCCCTTCAGAAGGGATTGGTGTTATCCACTGAATTATTTCAGGTAACAATTTTACTCAAAAACCTGGTTGGCCTTTGGTATTTTGTTGAGGGTGAGGGGAGGTCATTCTATTCGAAAGGAACCATAGTCAAAGATCTACCCTAGCCTAAGTCTTATACAATAATTCCAATGATTTATCTACTTGGCATCTGTGTTTTGCTCTCACCCTAACTGGATTGTTACTGCATTCAAAACAGTAGCCTCATGGGAGATGCCCCTTCATATGCTCTTTTCTGGGGGTCTCTCTGTTAGATGAAATTCTGCTATGGCTGTTGTTTGCTGGCAACATTTTCAGTTTAGTGTAAAGAAACTTTGTGTGTGTGTGTAAAATCCTATAAGACCCTTCTGGAACTTTCACTCCACTGAGCTTGAAGGCCACTGAGAGAGGGAGCTTCTCTCAGATTGCCACATTCCCTCCTGTCCCTGCCTGACATCTGGCTCTGTCTGATCTCAGTCCATTCCTCTATTGTAGAACATTGCTGAAAGTAGCCAACAACAGCCCCATTCTGGACTTTCCCTAACATCTCCCCAAGTCAACAGCCTCACTCAGTGTATAGCCTGTGCCCCACTATTTGGCCAAATGTTTTGCTATGGCATGACAAGGATCCCCAGAATTCTGTCCTGGAAAGTAGGGTTCTCGTTATCTGCCCCTTCCTCCTCCCTCAGCCCATTCCTGCCGTGCTCCACTGCCATCTACCAGATTTTGGTTCAGTTAGGAGTGCACCTGATTGCAAGAAAACCTGAGTCATGGGGAGGGATGTGTTGGTCTCCTACAACAGGAAGTCTGAGGCAGTCCAGGGCTGGTCCATCATCCAGGGGTATCAGGGCACTCAGGCTTGTCCTTGCTTCCTGTTCTGCTCCTTTTGTATTTTTCTATCCTACTAAATCAGGAATAGTTCTTCATTTTTGCAACAGAAGCTGTGTCAAGATGGTTAAGCAAAAGAGGAATTTATTAAAAGGAATTTTGGGGAAGGCTGAAGTAACAGGCTAGAGAGAAAAACCACTGCCATTGGCCCACGGAGCACCAGATGTTACAGGGGCCTGTTACCTGGAGCCTGACCTCACTGCCATTGCACGGCTGCCAAGAGCAGTGTCCCTCCAGCGCTTGGAGCCTGGCCACTCCTACCCTCTGAAGCCTCCCTCTGGACTGAGGCCTTATGCAGCTAAATAGGATTGGGGGAGTGGTCAGGTCACATCCTTAAGCCCTCCCTGCAAAGGAGGCTGGGAAGGGATTTTGATGTCTCGTGAGGTTGAATCTGATTGGAGAATCCTAGGTCACGTGCCCGAGCCCTGGGTGCCCTGGGTGCAAAGGAAACGGGAGGAGAGTTTTTTCTATTCTACTCAGGGCACGGGTGCAAGGGCCCCCAAACAGAGCCAGGGTGTTCTCAAGGCGTGGGGCAGCCCGCGAACATAACAGGTGTAACTCCACCTACTGTGTCCTCTTTCTCCTCTCTGCTTCACTCTGCACTCCGCCCCATGGCCTCCCGTCTCACAGCCGCCGTGGACTGCCCTGGTCAGTCTCGGTGGCCTCCCAGACGTCCCTGGGCGCGTCCTGGTGCTCACCTAACTTTTCAGCAGACGATATGTTGAGCTCCTTCTTCCTAAAGCACTTCTCTTGCTTTCCTCAATCCAACTTTCTCCGAGGTTTTCTCTTCCTCCTCTGCACTTCTCTGTCTTCTCAGCATACTCTTCTTCTGCCTCTGACTTCTAAGTCTGAGGCGCCCTGCTCCACTTGGGCGATTTCATCTCTGTATTAATGGCCTCACATTCCTACCTCTAGGTCAGATCTCTCCTCTGTGTTCCTGAAGCCTTTAAATCACTTGTATTTCGTTGTTCCACGGCATCTCAAACTTCATAGGTCCAACACAGAACTCCTGATTTCCCATTTTGATATATCTAACCTCAAACAGTGTTCTCATCCCAGCATCTGGTACCAGCATTTTAAAGCCAGGAATTCATGGGGCTCCTTTTTTCCTTCCAATCTCAAATCCAACCTAGCAGCAAGTGACATCGGGTTCTAAATCCAAAGTATATTTTGAATTCTCTCCACTTTTCTCTACCTTACATCACTCCCATTCAAGTAGTCATCAGTTTCTACTTGGATTGCTTTTTAAATTTCTTTTAATTTCTTTTTTAAAATGTTAATTTATTTTAATTGGAGGATAATTACTTTACAATATTGTGATGGTTTTTGCCATATAACATGAATTGGCCATAGGTATACATGTGTCCCCCCATCCTGAACCCCCTCCCACCTCCCTCCCCACCCTATCCCTCTGGGTTGTCCTAGAGCACTGGCCTTGGGTGCTCTGCTTCATGTGTTGAACTCACACTGGTCGTCTATTTTACATATGGTGATATTCATGTTTCAATGCTATTCTCTCAAATCATCCCACCCTCACCTTCTCCCACTGAATCCAAAAGTCTGTTCTTTACATCTGTGTCTCCTTTGCTGCCCTGTATGTAGGATCATGGTTACCATCTTTCTAAATTCCATATATATGCATTAATATACAGTATTTGTCTTTCTCATTCTGGCTTACTTCACTCTGTATAATAGGCTCCAGCTTCATCCACCTCATTAGAACTGACTCAAATGCATTCCATTTTATAACTGAGTAATATTCCATTGTGTATTTGTACCACAACTTCCTTATCCATTCATCTGCTGATGGACATCTAGGTTGCTTCCATGTCCTAGCTGTTGTAAATAGTGCTGCGATGAACATTGGGATACACGTGTTTCTTTCAATTCTGGTTTCCTCAGGATGTATGCCCAGCAGTGGGATTGCTGGGTTGTGTAGCAGCTCTGTTTCCAGTTTTTTAAGGAATCTCCATTTTGTTCTCCATAGAAGCTTGCATTGTACCAGTTTACATTCCCACCAACAGTGTAAGAGGGTTCCTTTTTCTCCACTCCTCCAGCATTTATTATTTGTAGACTTCTAGTTTGTTCTCCATGCAGCAACAGAAGAGTAGTATTTCTGAAGCATAAATGCAAGCACATGATTCCTCTGAGGCAATTTCTAATAGCTTTTCATTTAACTAAGAATAAAATTCATGCTCTCTAATATGGCTTACGTGATCCATGTCATTCTGTTCCTACCTCCCTGACTGTGCTCCAGTCTTTCAGGAGATTGAGCACGGTAACATTTTTCCTGCCCCAGGACATTTGCACATACCACTCCCTGTCTGTAATGTTTTCACTTGCATTTTCCCCATGACTGGCTCATTCTCCATCCTTATGATCTCAGTTTAAAAAAAAGCCTCTGATCACCTAGTGTTATTATTATCTCAGTCCTTTGTTTATTTTCTTCACAACACTTGAACACTTGCCATCATTTTGTTTGATTATTTCCTTATCTGCTCCTCAACTTGAATACCAAGTCCATAAAGTTAAGGACTACCCTTGTCTCATTCACTAACTAGCAGAGTCCCTGAAAAGTAATCATTAAATAAATAAATGTTGTTTGAATGATTTATCTGTTTTTCCCTCAAACATACCCTAGCACCTGGAGCTTTAGAAAGCTTTATTGCCTCATCTCACTTGAGCACTTGGGCAAATGTTGCCTGTAGAGTATGTTCCTGTAGGGGGGAAATAGCTTTGTAAACCCATGGCCTGCTCAGCTCTCAAGCTGCTCTTATGACTAATTGATCTGATCTTGAACTTTTTCATAACCAGCAGTGTGAAGCAGCCAACCAGCATTCTGTCAGATGTGCAAAGCCCTGTTGACCACCTGCCATGAATCTAGGCTCTGTGGCTCCTTGCATGCTTAAAAAAGGCAGTTCCAGTTCCCTGGAGGATACAGACCTCCTGACATGTGCGATGAAATTCTCCAAGGACTCAGAAAGAGTGTGGTGGGGAGCAGATTCCCCAGGCAGGTCAAGGTGTTTTGATTTATGGCCTGTTGCCCTTTTCCACTGAGAACAAGCCAGAGCTCATGCACAGGATGGTTTTGTTCAGGCTTGTGAAGTTACAGAAATAATCCTGTGTGCCTGAAATCTCTAGTTTATAGCGTTAGAGTTTGTGAGAGTGGAAAGGGAGACCTCTATTCCTTGTAACCATGTGTAGTATTTATTAGGCACCAGCTGTATGCCAGCCCCCAGCTAAGGCCTTTATTCATATTGCCTTCAGTCCTCACATAACTCTGCAAGATGAATGGGTCTGTGGGTTATAGACAGGGCTTCCAAAGCTTTGAGCAGCCCCGCAGCTCCAGAATGGAAGAGCTGGGACCATGGCCAGGCACTGAGAGCACATTTTCCAGCTCCTCTGAAGAGAAGCCAGAGTTGCAAAGGCAGCTTGGACCAAGATCCTCTGCAGGTGCGGTTACTTTGGGGGTTCCTAGGTCTGTTCCTTTTGTAGGAGCAGAGACTTGGCAGTCTAGGAATGTCCAGCCACAGGGTGGACAGGTCGGGGTGACCTGGACCGCATCTTGGCTGAGTGGCCTAGCCAAAACAGGTCTCAACCCCCACGAGCCTCCCTGAAGGTGTTTGGGCAGGTCCCAGCATGTGGACTGACAGCCTTAGCCTGCCTTGGGGAGCACGGGCTCCTTAAGGGAGGAGGAAGCTTAGACGGCTCCTCGGCATTTAGTCAGTATTTATCCCTGGAGAAGGAAATGGCACCCCACTCCAATACTCTTGCCTGGAAAATTCCACGGACGGAGGAGCCTGGTAGGCTACAGTCCATGGGGTCGCAAAGAGTCGGACACGACTGAGCGACTTCACTTTCACCTTCACCATTAACTCTGTCTCCAGCGGACACTCCTCTCATGTCACTCAGCACGTTTATCGCACCACTGTGCTGATTGGTATTGGTGCTGCTGCTGTTGTTGATATTATTATTATTGCTATACTGGTTGTTTTCATACTGAGGTGGGAGACTGTGGCTCATTTGTTTTGTATCCACAACACCTGGAAAGCAGGAGTGAGGGATGGATGGTTGGATGGATAGGTGGATGAGTGGGTGGATGGATAGGGGATGGGTGGGTGGGTGAGTGGATGGATGAGGAAGTTGAGGGAGGGGTTTTGCCTCCATCTGCCCAGTCATCTATCACGTGGGCTGACAGCACCCCTGTCCGCCTTGCCCTAACCTCCTTGTCTTCCTCCTTATTCCTGTTGGTCTCTCTTCCCATACTGACACCACTTGACTTGGCTGGCTTTGGGCCCTGGCATCAGGCAGAGCGTCCATCACATTGGTTGGTGTGATGGGGCCAGTATGTGGCACTGGCCACCAGAAGTGGAGATTGTGATGAGGAAAGAAGCAGGAGCACCAAAGGGGGCCCATGAGGAGCTTATGGACTTTCACCCCTCTGAGCAGTGCTGCCGGCAGAACTTCCTTCCATGATGGAATTTTCTATGTCTGCGCTGTCCAGGATGGTAGGCACTAGCTCCATGTGGCTGTCAAACAGAGGTTGTTGTTCAGTTGCTAAGTTGTGTCCAACTCTTTGTGACCCCATGGACTGCAGCACACCAGGCTTCCTTGTCCTTCACTGTCTCCCAGAGTTTGCTCAAACTCATGTCCATTGAGTCAGTGATGTCATCCAGCCATCTCATCCTCTGTCCCCCTCTTCTCCTCCTGCCCTCAGTCTTTCCCATGGAAAGTATACTTCACAAAGTATTGGAGCTTCGGCTTCAGCATCAGTCCTTCCAATGAATATTCAGGATTGATTTCCTTTAAGATTGACTCGTTTGATCTCCTTGCAGACCAAGGGACTCTCAAAGGTCTTCTCCAGCACCACAGTTCGAAAATAGCAATTATTCAGCATTCAGCCTTCTTTATCAAGCACTTAAAATGTTAAAATGCTAGTGTAACAGAGAAGCTGACTTTTAAAATTTTTTTTTATTTTTGTTGAGGTATAATTGACATATAACACTGTTAATTTGGGGTGTACAAGGTAATGATATGATATTTGTATATGTTGTGAAATGATCACCACAATAAGTGTAGTTAACATCCTTTACCACAGACAGTTACAAATTTTGTTTTCTTGTGATAACTTCTAAAATATCTTCTCTCAGTGACTTTCAAATATACAGCATAGTATTGTGAACTATAGTCACCATGCTGTACATTACATCCCCAGGACTTATTTTATAACTGGGCATTTATAATTTTTGACCGCCTTCACCCTTTTTGCACACACCCAATCCCCTCCCCTCTTGCAAGCACCAATCTATTCTCTGTATCTATGAGCCTCATATTTTGTTTTTTAGATTCCACATATAAGTAAGTTCATATGATATTTGTCTTTGTCTGACTTTTCACTTAGCATAATGCCCTTAAGTTCCATCCATAATGTTGCAAATGACAAGATTTCCTTCTTTTTTTCTGAATAATATTCACAGAAAATATATACACCACATTTCCAAAAATACACTCCTCCATCAATGGACATTATAATGCTGAAGTGAATGGTGGGTGCAGATAACTTTTCAATTTAATACACACACACACACACATATATACTCAGAAGTGAAATTGTTGGAACATTTGGTAGTTCTATTTTTAATTTTTTGAGGAACCTCTGTAGTGTTTTCCATAGAGGCTGCATCAATTCACATTCTCACTTACAGTTGTATAGGAGTCCCTTTTCTCCACTCTTCACTTGTTATCTCATTTTTGATGATAGCTATTCTACTAAGTGTGAGATGATATCTTACTAGGGTTTTGATTTGCATTTCCTTGATTAGTGATGTTAAGCCTAAATATTACTTAATTTTAATTAGTTTAAATTTATCGTTTGACAGCCAGAGATGAGTAGTTGCTGACTGTCTGGAGCACGTGGCTCTGGTGGACTGGGCCAGCTCTTATTTGCTCTGACCAATAGGCAGAAGTGCTATGAGGCAGTGAATGGGAAATAGCTTGACGAGGGTCTGCGGGACAGCCTTTGCCCTCCTTTTGCCTTCCTCCATCCTGCTGCTTAAAGCAGGGATATCAAGGCTAAGCTTCATCTCTAGTCCTGAGGGCCAGAAACACCCCCGACTCAGTGGAGGGGAGAGCTGGAGGTGGCCTGGGCAACACGTTTAAGGATAACCGTCTCACCTGCCCTGATCACAGACTCTGCGGGAGAGGCCTGCCTCACTGTCCTCTCCCGTTTCAGGCGATCGGCGCTTGAGCAGTCCTGGCCGGGGCTCGGGGCACCCTCCACCCGCTCTACACACTCCATCTCCTCCACTGGAGCCGTGGCTCTGCAAACATCCTTCCTTAGCCCGCTGTCTATGGTCTAACCCTTGTCCTCAGGCCGTTGAGGACCAAATCAAAACCATCACTTTCTCTTTCGAAAAGCCTGGCTCTTGCAATGTGAAGCCTCAACTCCTACCATACTTGGCAACCTGCGTTGGAAGCCAAAAGCCTGAATGTTTTTGTGCTCTGTTCCCCAATGGGTGACCCCACCCTGAGGACCACCTGGCTAAAATAACACCCCGTTTGAATGGACTAAGTGATGTGGTAGCAAGAAGTTAAAAAAAAAAAACCCAAACAGAAATACTTCAATATACTGAAGTACTATCCTGCCACATCAGAAATAGCTCTCCCTGAATTGAAAACAACTGCTGCCCATATTCTGTTAATATGGCAAGAAACTTCTTGGCCGAAAGACATTTGGATCCCATGGGGGACAGATGGGAAAGGCAGAGGGAGCCGTGAGGTGAGCCCAGCTAAGAGGTGGGAGCCCCTCTGAGGTCTTTCAGGGCCTTCTCCTCAAATCAGATGTCAGCTTGAGCCAGGCCCCATCCCACCGCCGTGCACACTCTGCCTGCGGCCACTCTGGGCTGTCTTGACGCCTTCACTCCTCGCTTGTCAACCCTGTCAAAGAATAGCATTTCCATTTGTCTATTGTTGGGCCCTGGAAACTATGGGGGTTACAAGTGAAAAGGAAACATATGAATTTCTTCATTGAATTCAATGTATCATGGCTATAAAAGCAGGGGTTCTGCATCTAGATGCAGGAGCCCCCCACAGGTCTTGGAGTACGCAGGGAATGATGTATTTTTTTCCCGAGAGTAGTGGGTGTGCAAGGCGCTGGGGCTGCCAGATTGTGACACACATTAGTGAGGTAGTGCCCAGACCTAGACAGTCCCCAGAGTCTGTGTAAGTCCTTCTGCATTCAGTGGGGCCCCTCCCTCCAACCTCAGGGTCCAGGCACCCCAGGGCTATGTCTGTTAGCGGCATCTGTCTTGGGAACACCTGAACCCTTAATGTGAATTCTTTGGGGAGCTTGTTCTTCAATTAGAGATCTAAATCTTGACATTTGGGAATGAATGGTGGAATTTTAGGCATCACTACTGGGTGGGCAGCTCTGTTTCTGTGTCTGGGCTCTGCCAGTGCCCTTGAAGTTAATTACTCATCATCTGGGCTTAAGGGCCTGACCACAGGGGTGAGATCAAGAATATTAAAAAGACGCTGACAAGGCCTCTCTTAAGCAAATCAAAGGCTGCAGGACAAATACAAAGAACTGACATACCTGGAAGCCCCTCTCACTGCAAACAGCCTGGGCAGAGAATTGGGAGTCTTAGACTTCAGCCTCCATCCCACCTCAGGTGCCCAGGGGACCTGGCTGATCCTCAGCCCCTCTCTGGTGTCAGAAGAGCTTTCTTCTACACAGTGTGGGGGATCAGCTCTGTAGCACTGAACACCCTGAGAGCCAGATCTTGTTTTTTGTTTTTTTTTTTTAGTTTATTTTTTTATTGAAGGATAATTTCTTTACAGAATTCTGTTGTTTTCTGTCAAACCTCAACATGAATCAGCCATGGGTATACATATATGCCTTCCCTTTTGAACCTCCCTCCCATCTCCCTCCCCATCCCACCCCTCTAGGTTGATAAAGAGCCCCTGTTTGAGTTTCCTGAGCCATACAGCAAATTCCCGTTGGCTATCTATTTGACATACGGTAATGTAAGTTTCCATGTTACTCTTTCCATACATCTCACCCTCTCCTCCCCTCTCCTCTTGTCCATAAGTCTCCTCATGTCCATTCTTTATGTCTGTTTCTCCATTGCTGCCCTGTAAATAATTTCTTCAGTACCATTTTTCTAGATTCTGTATTAGTGTGTTACAATATGGTATTTATTTTTCTCTTTCTGACTCACTTCATTCTGTATAATAGGTTCATGCATCTCATCAGAACTGACTCAAATGTGTTCCTTTTTATGGCTGAGTAATATTCCATTGTGTATATATGTACCACAACTTCTTTATCCATTCGTCTGTCGATGGACATCTAGGTTGCTTTCATGTTCTAGCTATTGTAAATAGTGCTGCAATGAACACTGGGATACATGTGTCTTTTTCAACCCTGGTTTCCTCAGGGTATATACCTAGGAGTGGGATTGCTGGGTCATATGATGGTTTTATTCCTAGTTTTTTAAGGAATCTCCATACCATCTTCCATAGTGGCTGTATCAATTTACTTTCCCACCAACAGTGCAAGAGTGTTCCCTTTTTTCCACACCCTCTCCAACATTTATTGTTTGTAGACTTTTTGATGATGACCATTCTGACCAGTGTGAGGTGATATCTCATTGTGGTTTTGATTTGCATTTGTCTAATAATGAGCGATGTTGAGCATCTTTTCATGTGTTTGTTAGCCATCTGTATGTCTTTGGAGAAATGTCTGTTTAGGTCTTTTCCCCACTTTTTGATTGGGTTGTTTTTATAGCATTGAGTTGTATGATCTGCTTGTATGTTTTGGAAATTAATCCTCTGTCGGTTGTTTCATTTGCTCTTATTTTCTCCCATTCTGACGGTTGTCATCTCACCTTGCTTATAGTTTCCTTTGCTGTGTAAAAGCTTTTAAGTTTAATCAGGTCCCACTTGTTTACTTTTATTTTCATTTACATTACTGTAGGAGGTGGGTCATAGAGGATCTTGCTTTGATTTATGTCATCAAGTGTTCTGCTTATGTTTTCCTCTAAGAGTTTTATAGTTTCTGGTCTTGCATTTAGGTCTTTAACCCATTTTGAGTTTATCTTTGTGTATGGTGTTAGGAAGTGTTCTAATTTCATTCTTTTACATGTAGCTGTCAGTTTTCCCAGCATCATTTATTGAAGAGGCTGTCTTTGCCCCATTGAAAAAGGAGCCTCATTTTGCTCCTTTGTCAAAAATAAGGTACCCATAGGTGTATGGGTTTATTTCTGGACTTTCTATATTGTTCCATTGGTCTATATTTCTGTTTTTGTGCCAGTACCATACTGTCTTGATGACTGTAGCTTTGTAGTATAATCTGAAGTCAGGAAGCTTGATTCCTTCAGCTCCATTCTTCTTTCTCAAGACTGCTTTGGCTATTCAGGGTCTTTTGTATTTCCATATGAATTGTGAAATTTTTTGTTCTAGTTCTGTGAAAAATGCTGTTGGAAATTTGATAGGGATTGCATTGAATCTGTAGATTGCATTTGGTAGTATAGTCATTTTCACAATATTGATTCTTCCTACCCAGGAACATGGAATATCTCTCCATCTGTTTATGTCATCTTTGATTTCTTTCATCAGTGTCTTACAGTTTTCTGTGTATAGTTCCTTTGTCTTCTTAGGTAAGTTTATTCCTAGATATTTAATTCTTTTTGTTGCAATGGTGAATGAGATTGATTCCTTAATTTCTCTAATTTTTCATTGTTAAGATATAGAAATGCAAGTGATTTTTGTGTATTGATTTTGTATCTTGCAACTTTGCTAAATCCACTGGTTAGCTCTAGTAATTTTCTGATACTATCTTTAGGGTTTTCTATGTATAGTATCATGTAATCTGCAGAGAGCTTTATTTCTTCTTTTCTGATCTGGATTCTTTTTATTTCTTTTTCTTCTCTGATTGCTGTAGCTAGGGCTTCCAGAACTATGTTGAATAATAGTGGCAAAAGTGGACATCCTTGTCTTGTTCGTGATCTTAGGGGGAATGTTTTCAGTTTTTCACCATTGAGAATAATGTTTGCTGTAGGCTTATCATATATGGCCTTTACTAGGTCGAGGTAGTTTCCTTCTATGCCCATTTCTTAAAGAGTTTTAATCATAAATGGGTGCTGAATTTTGTCAAAGCCTTTTTCTGCATCTATTGAGATTATCATATGGTCTTTATCTTTCAATTTGTTAATATGGTGTATCACATTGATTGATTTGTGCATATTGAAGAATCCTTGCCTCTCTGGAATAAACCTAACTTGATCGTGATGTATGAGCTTTTTGATGTGTTGATGAATTCTGTTTGCTAGAATTTTGTTGAGGATTTTTTCATCTATGTTCATCAGTGATATTGGCCTGTGGTTTTCTTTTTTTGTGTTGTCTTTGTCTGGTTTTGGTATCAGGGTGATGGTGGCCTTGTAGTATGAGTCTGGTAGTGTTCCTTCCTCTGCAATTTTTTGAAAGAGTTTTAGAAGGATAGGCATTAGCTCTTCTCTAAATGTTTGATAGAATTCTCCTGTGAAGCCATCTGGTCCTGGGCTTTTGTTTTTTTGGGAGACTTTTGATCACGGCTTCAATTTCAGTGCTTGTAATTGGGTTGTTCATAATTTCTATTTTTTCCTGATTCAGTCTTGGAAGATTGAATTTTTCTAAGAACCAGTCCATTTCTTCCAGGTTATCCATTTTATTACCATATAGTTGTTCATAATAGTCTCTTATAATCTTTTGTATTTCTGCATTGTTTGTTGTGACCTTTCCTTTTTCATTTCTAATTTCATTTATTTGATTCTTCTCTCTTTTTTTTCTTGATGAGTCTGGATAAATGTTTGTCAATTTTGTTTATCTTCTCAAAGAACAAGCTCTTAGTTTTATTAATCTTTACTATTGCTTCTTTCATTTCTTTTTCATTTATTTCTGCTTGGATCTTTATGATTTCTTTCCTTCTACTGATTTTGTTTTTTTTTTTTTTCTTTTTCCAGTTGTTTTAAGTGTAAAGTTAGGTTGTCTATTCAATGTTTTTCTTGTTTCTTGAGGCAGGATGGTATTGCTATAAACTTTCCTCTTAGGACTGCTTTTGCTGCATCTCACAGATTTTAAGTTGTCATGTTTTCATTGTCATTTGTTTCTAGAGATTTTTGGATTTTTCTTTTGATTTCTTCAGTAACCTATTGGTTATTTAGAAATGTGATGTTTAATCTCTATGTGTTTGGGTTTCTTACAGTTTTTTTTCATGTAACTGATACCTAGTCTCATAGCACTGTGGTTGGAGAAGATGCTTGGCATGATTTCAATTTTCTACATTTTACTGAGGTTTGATTTGTGACCCAACATGTGGTTTATCTTGGAAGATGTTCCATGTGCATTTGAGAAGAAAGTGTATTCTTCTGCATTTGGATGGAATGTCCTGAAGATATCAATGAGATCCATCTCATCTAATATATCATTTAAGACTTGTGTCACCTTATTAATTTTCTGTTTTGATGGACTGTCCACTGGTGTGAGTGGGGTGTTAAAGTCTCCTACTATTATTGTTCACTGTCAATTTCTCCTTTTATGTCTGTTAGTGTTTGTCTTATATATTGAAGTGCTCCTATGTTGGGTACATAGATATTTACAATTGTTATGTCTTCCTCTTGGATTGATCACTTGATCATCATGTAGTGTCCTTCTTTATCTCTTATAATCTTCTTTATTTTAAGGTCTGTTTTGTCTGATGTGAGGTTTGCTACTTCAGCTTTCTTTTGCTTCCCATTTGCATGGAATCCTCTTGCTTTCAGTCTGTATGTGTCTTGAGATCTGAAGTGGGTTTCTTGGGTTAGAGGAAAAGATGGCAGAGGAATAGGATGGGGAGACCACTCTCTCCCCCACAATTTTATCGAAAGAACATCTGAACGCTGAGCAAACTTCACAAAACAAGTTCTGCACGCTGGCAGAGGACATCAGGCATCCTGAAGTGGGTTTCCTGTAGACAGTGTTTATATGAGTCTTGTTTTTGTATCCATTCAGCCAGTCTTTGTCTTTTGGTCAGAGCATTTAATCCTTTTACATTTAAAGTAATTATTGATATGTATGTTCCTATTGTCATTTACTTAATTATTTGGGGTTGATTTTGTAGATCTTTTTTCTTCTCTTGTATTTCTTGACTACATAAATCCCTTTAACATTTGTTGTAAAGCTGGTTTGGTGGTACTGAGTTCTCTTAACTTTTGCTTATCTGAAAAGCTTTTGATTTCTCCATCAATTTTGAATGAGATTCTTGCCGGGTACAGTAATCTTGGTTGTAGCTTTTTCCCTTTCAGTACTTTAAATATACCCTGCCATTCCCTTCTGGCCTGCAGAGTTTCTGCTGAAAGATCAGCTGTTAAGCGTATGGGGTTTCCCTTTTATGTTACTTGTTGCTTCCCCCTTGCTGCTTTTAATATTCTTTCTTTGTGTTTAGTCTTTGTTAGTTTGATTAGTGTGTGTCTTGGTGTGTTTCTCCTTGATTTTATCCTGTATGGGACTCTGTGTTCCTCGTGGACTTGACTATTTCCTTTTCCATTTTGAGGAAATTTTCAACTATAATCACTTTAAAACTTTTCGTATACCCTTTCTTTTTCTCTTCTTCTTCTGGGACCCCTATAATTTGGATGTTGGTGTGTTTGATATTGTCCCAGAGGTCTCTAAGACTATCCTCAGTTCTTTGCATTCTTTTTACTTTATTCTGCTCTTTAAAAGTTATTTCCACCATTTTATCTTCCAGCTCACTGACTCACTCTTTTGCTTCAGATAGTCTGCTATTGATTCCTTCTAGAGTATTTTAATTTCAGTAATTGTGTTGTTTTTCTCTACATGTTTATTCTTTAATTCTTCAAGGTCTTTGTTAATTGATTCTTGATTTTCTCCATTCTGCTTTCAAGGTTTTGGATCATCTTTACTATCATTATTCTGAATTATTTTTCAGCTAGTTTGCCTATTTCCTCTTCATTTATTTGGACTTCTGTGTTTCTAGCTTGTTTCTTCACTTGTGTAGTATTTCTCTGTCTTTTCATTTTTTTTTAAACTTGCTATGTTTGAGGTCTCCTTTTCCCAGGCTTCAAGGTTGAATTCTTTCTTCCTTTTGGTTTCTGCCTTCCTAAGGTTGGTCCATTGGTTTGTGTAAGCTTCTTATAGGGTGAGATTTGTGCTGAGTTTTTGCTTGTTTGTTTGTGTATTTTTCCTCTGATGGGCAAGGCTGAGTGAGGTGGTAATCCTGTCTGCTGATGACTGGGTTTGTATTTTTGCTTTGTTTGTTGTTTAGATTAGGTGTCCTGCACAGGGTGCTACTGATGGTTGGGTGATGCTGGGTCTTGTATTCAAGTGGTTTCATTTGTGTGAGTTCTCACCATTTGATACTCCCTAGGGTTAGTTCTCTGGTAGTCCAGGGTCTTGGAGTCAGTGCTCCCACTCTAAAGGCTCAGGGCTTGATCTCTGGTCAGGAATGAAGATTCCACAAGTGGTTTGTTATGGCATTAAGTGAGATTAAAACAAATATCCAAAAACAAGAAAACAAAGATGAACTCCAGACAAATGGCAGTTACAAAATCAGGCAAATAATAATTAAAATAATGGAATATACACATATACATATACACCCATGAGCAAAGTCAAAACAGGCTAACAGAAATAAAGTACAATAGATTGACCTGGTGAACAAAGGAAATCAACGATTATATTTACCAGTTACAAACAAAACTAACTAAAGCACAAACTGGAAACCAAAAATAAAGCAAGGTGCCATTTGGGGAATAAAGCAATGAAAATAAAACTAACAAATATGTTGAGAGGAAAGGAAAGAAAGAAAAGAAACAATAGATATGCAAAGTTAAATAGAGGTAGATGAAGAAGACTTATATACATTAGAGATTAACTGCAAGGAGAAAAGAACAGTAGGAAAGGCAAACAAAGGAATAAATGTAGAAAAAATATATAATAGGTTTAAAAAATTAAAATTATAAAAAAGAGAAAAGAAAAAAAAGCAGAAGGAGAAAAGGAAAAAAAGGAAAACTCCACAGAACTGTAAAAGCCCAACGTAGAGGTTTATAACAATAAAAAGTGTGACTGAATATACACATATACATATACACCCATAAGCAAAATCAAAACAGTCCAACAAAAACAAAGTACAATAGATTGGCCTTGCAAACAAAAGAAAGCAAAAATTATGTCTATGAAAAGAAAGCTAACTAAAGCACAAACTAGAAAACAAAACTAAAGCAAGGTGCCAATTGGGGAATAAAGCAATGAAAATAAAACTAACAAACAAATATGCTGAGACTAAAGGAAAAAAGAAAAGACAGAAAAATAGGTATGCAAAGTTAAATAGAGGTAGATAAAGAAGATTTATATATATTAAAAATTAACCGCAAGGGGAAATGAACAGTAGGAAAAGCAAACAAAGGAATAAATGCAGAAAAAAATAGTAATAGATTTAAAAAATTAAAAAAAGAGAAAGAGAGAAAAAAAAAGTTCCCCAGAACTGCAAAAGACAAACATAGAGGCAGAGGTTTATAACAACAACAAAAAAAGTCACCATGAAAAAAACAGAAAAAATAAAAAGCTCAAAAGCTTAATTAGATTTCATAGTGCCAATAAAGTCAACAACTACAACATAGGGAGGGGGAAAAAAAGAAAAAAAATCCCGAAGAATCTACAGAACAAGTCAAAACATAAGAATAATAAATGTTTTTCTTGAGTCTCTGATGTTAGAGTCCTTTCCCTCGCTGGGAATCACAGTCCACCTCGCCTCCCTAGGATGCCCTCCAACACTGTACTGATCTCTGGACCTGCTGTGGGGGCAGCTCAGATTCTTATCTGGTCCTACTCCTCTGTGTTCTTGCCTCTAATGTCCACAGCTATCAGAGCCAGTGCGTTTTCTTTCGTGGGAGCTCTCAGTGACCTTTCATATATTCCATAGACACAGAGTCTGCCTAGTTGATTATGTGGATTAATCTGCAGCTTGTACAGCTGTGGGAAGGTTTTGGGTCTTCTTCCTTAGCTACAATGCCCCTGAGTTTCAATTGCGGCTTTATTTCCACCTCTACATGTGGGTTGTCCACTGGGGTTTGCTCCTGAGGTTGCCCTGGAGGACTTGGGTTTGCCCCTGTGAGGGCCAGGTGTGGAGGTGGTGCAGCTGCTTGGGTCACAGGGGTTCTGGCAGCACCAGGTGCTCAGGGGCGTTGGCAGCTAGAGCAGTAGGAAATGTAGTGCTCTAGAAGGGTATAGCAACCAGTATTGGCCAATACACTCTAGTATTCTTGTCTGGAGAACCCCTTCCCTGACAGAGAAGCCTGGCAGACCACAGTCTACAGGGTCGCAAAGAGTCAGACACTACTGAACTGACCCTGAAGGCATAGACCCAAGACATTTTTTGCCTGTGGCAGCTCTGCCCCAGTGAGACTTGAGTGTGAAGGTGGTGCAGCTGCTCAGCTTGCAGGGACCCTGGTGGCGCCAAGTGTGCAGGGACACAGACTGCCTCTGCTGAAGGCATTATGGCCCTATCAGAGTCTTTGCTCGAGCCTCTTGTGGCTGACGATCAGAAGGCCTCTTTGGCCAGTCTTTCTCTGTAGCTCCATCTGTTCAGGCACTTAGAGGACTCCCTTGCCTGGGGTCCTTCTCTGTTGTTCGTCACATCAGGCACATAGAGGGGCCCCCCTGGCTGGGGTCCTACTCTGTAGATCGGCGCATCAGGCACTTAAAGGGGCATCCTGGGTGTGGTCCTACTCTGTAGATCAGCGCATCAGGCACTTACAGGGGCACCCTGGGTGGGGTCCTACTCTGTAGTTCAGTGCGTCAGGCGCTTGATGGGCCAGCCTCTCTATTGTTCAGCTGCTGATGCTGGTGTGTGGGGAGAGGCTATGGTGATGGCTCCACCCCCTATTAGTGACTCAGCAGTATCGCCTTGCCTCCATGGCTGCCTGGCTTTCTTCCACAAGCATTTACCCCACAACGATCGCCTCCCTCAAATCCCCTCAATCCGTCTCTCCACAGTCAACAGCAGCCCTCGCCCTGGGATTGCTCCACAATCCCTAAACTCCAGCTCCCAGTCGCTGCACCTTCCAGGGAACCTGTGTCCCTGTCTGGGGTATGTATGGATGCGGCGAGGACTGTCTGATTCTCATTCCATTTAGGCTGTCACAGATCAGCTGTTTCACTCCCAGCCTTAAATGTTTCTCCTCTGACTCAGACAATTGTCCCAATGTGGGTATTGGACCCCTGCTTCATTTCCTCCACCCCCGAGGGCTGGTCCAGTTCTACTGTGTGTGTGTACATGCTCAGTCGTGTCTGACTCTTTGTGACCCCATGGACTTTAGCCACCAGGCTCCTCTACCCATGGAATTCTCCAGGCAAGAATAATGGAGTGGGTTGCCATTTCCTTCTCCACCAGTCCTACTAACACTCCTGTTTTCCCCCCTGGTTCCTTCCTCCTACCGAGTTTTGCAGGGCTCTATATATTCTTTTCTGCTGGTCAGGTACTCCTGTTTGCCCTCAGCTGGTGTTCTGCATGCACTTCTGTGTCTGAAGGTGTATTCCTGATGTATCTGTGGAGAGAGATGTACTCCATCTCCACCTATTCCCCCACCATCTTGGGGCAATTCAGATCCTGGATTCTCAATCCTGTTCCCATGCCGAGGTCCCATGGCTCTTTGGGAGACTGACTGATATTAGGTCTGGGGCAGGGACAGCATAAGGTGGGTTGGGGCCATTTCGTGCCAGAAAGAAAGAAATGCTCAAAGATTTTTGTAGCAACTGGAGCATCAAAGAGCATAATGATTATAGTTGAGCACAAAGAATTAGTCCATGGCTCATTGTGATCACCAAAAAAAGAAAAGAAAAAGACAAAGAATCAAATGAAGGGAAAGAAAAGAAGACAGAAATGGAGAAGGAGAAGCCCATCTTTCACCATTGTAGGTGAGCATGACACCTTTTTAGAAGTATTTGTTGGTATCAGAGGGTGAGGCAAGCTCTTCTTCACAGAAGAAAGTCCATGTGAAAAGGAGGGACTCAGGCACGGATCTGCAGCCTTCAGTGAGGGACTGATTCAGGCCAGGACCACTACAGAGGCTAAAAGCCCAGGTTCCTGGGGACTGGAATATACACGGGGCAGGAAGCAGCCCCTGCAGTCATATTCACAGGGCAGAAAGCATTACCTTTTGGATAACTTGGCAATTGCAAGAGTAAATTAAGCTCTTTGGGGAGAGATCTAGCACTCTTTCTGCCCCAGCCTTCTAGGCCCTCTGTTGGTCTTAGAGGTGGCAGCCAGTGAGGATGGTCATCCATGTGGCTGGGGGCAGGGTGGGGGGACAATCCATGTCATTGGGATGGATCCCTGAGAGATACCTTTCTCTGCACAAAGATGCTTCCCTTCAGGTCACTGGGCTGGTCCCTGGGAGACTCTGACCTTGTCCTTGGGGACTGGGGAGAATGGCCTTGGAGCAGTCTCTTAGCCACTCAGTCTCCCCACCTGGAATAACGTCCCTATAAACTCAAGACAGCTTAGAAATAAACATAGTTTAGAAATCTGTCTCTGTTGTTCCCCAGCATTTCTTTGTCTTCAGGGAGGTCTGAGATAAACCAAACAGTGCTTAGCGACTGGGGGCTCTGTGGCCTTCAACATCGCCCGTGGAAGACTTTCTGATGGCCAGTGGGAGCGAGTTTCCCCCAAGTCCTGGTGCTGACCAAAACAAATTGGATAAGCACACATACAAAGAAACCATTCACACACACATACACAAACATACGTATACACTGCCCCCGCCCCCTGCCCCCTCTCACTGTGGGGGCTAAGCATTTGTGTGCTAAATGTAGAACAGCAGGAAGGACCCAGGTTACTCAGCTACTGCCAGTAGGGAAGGAACAGGGGGTGATGGTGGTGGTGGTGGTGATGGTTGGGTGTGGTGGTGATGGTTGGGTGTGGTGTTGTGGTGGTGGTGGTGGTGGTTGGGTGTGGTGGTGGGTGTGATGGTGGTGGTGGTTGGGTGTGGTGGTGATGTTGGTGGTGGTGGGTGTGGTGGTTGGGTGTGGTGGTGATGGTGGTGGGTGTGGTGGTGGTGGTGGTTGGGTGTGGTGGTGATGGTGGTGGTGGTTGGGTGTGGTGGTGGTGGTGGTGGTTGGGTGTGGTGGTGATGGTGGTGGTGGTTAGGTGTGGTGATGGTGGTGGTGGTGGTGGTGGTGGTGGTTGGGTGTGGTGGTGATGGTGGTGGTGGTTGGGTGTGGTGGTGATGGTGGTGATTGTTGAGTGTGTGTGTGCTTGTGCTCCTGGCCTGGTCTGAACTCCTGTGTTACCTGTCGAATTAAAAACATAAAAGGGAGGTCTGGTGATCTGGTGTAGAAGGTGGGGAGACAAGGATGAAGATGCCAGGATGTCAGATGTCTGTCTGATCAGGTCCCATCACATCCCCTCACAGTAAGCGATGCAGCTGCCTCGATGCTGCTGTGTCCCCTTCCATACCCATGAGTGCAAATGCAATGACTTGATTTACACAGCACGTCATACCCCTGGACCACTTAACCCATCAGCCCACCTCACAGAGGAGTAAAGCAAGGTTCTGCGACTTGCCCCAGAGTTCTGGGGACTTGCTTAAAGTATAATGGCTGGGAGTGTCTTCTCCTGAACCCACACTCATTCTGCACTCCAGAACCTTCGCCCAGCCCCTGGAACTTTGGCCAGCTTCCTGATCGCATCACTTCTCACTCTTGACCTTCCATGCCTCACCACTAGCCCAGAGTGGACTCAGGTCCTCCGAGTGCAGTGCAGCCCTCAGGACGTGCTGATTCACTCTGCCTGCAGCCTGCCGAGACATCTGCTTCCTACTCCCCAGATACCCAGGCCTCGGTCTCTGCCCCCACAATCACTGCCCACAGTCAGCACTCAGGAGATGCTGGCCTTCAGGGTTTAGTGGAATGAGAGGGACAGTGAGCTCTTCCTGGAGGAGGGGAGCAGGTGTCTTTACCTCAATAATTCAATTAGGATATAATTCAAGATGAAGGGCACACCTCACCATTGGATCACCTATCAGGCCATGCTGGTCAGTAGAAGTTTTGTACAGATTCTGTGGCGCAAGGAGGCCACAGGTGAGAGCTGGGAAGGAAAGAATCACACTCACAAAGGAGCGCAACTTCAGTGCTGAACTGGGTGGGCCTGGCTGTATCTCCCAGGGTCCTGGGAAATGACCTTGTCATCTTGATAAAACCACGAGTAGGTCCATCTCTGAAGACAGATTCTGTTGGGCCCTTTCAAGGCCAGATTCAGGAACCATCCAGTCTAGAAAGTCCCCTTTCAGCCTGGCCTCCCCAGGCACTCCCTGCTCTCTGGGGGTCTCTGGCGCCTTAGCAGGAGGGCTCAGAGCAAGCCAGGCCTGAGTGGGCAGCTCCTCCTCATCCCCACCAAGACTGCCCCCTGGGATCCTCCCAGCATGGCTGCCCCCTCCCACCTCACAGCCAGAACAACAAGGAATTAGAAACACACAGCTGAAGGGCTCTGACAGAAAGGGGAGGTGTCAGAGGCGCCTGGGAGCTGTGTCCTGGTCAGACCTGGGCCCTGGGACGCTGGGGTCCTGCTAGGCTCTGGAACTGAATACAGGACGTTGGGGCTGGGGAGGAGGAAGGTCAGAGGTCGGGGGGGTGCAGCGAGGAAAATGTCAGTGAGCACAGAGATTTTTCAAGAGCAAAGAAGACCGTTTCGTGACTAAATGAAGAATTGCTCCTGGCCAACCAGGACTTCCCTGGTGCTGGGGAGGGACAGGCCGGTGTGGGCTGGCCTGGCCCACTTCCATACCTGGGAAGCCAAGGGCATCTCCATACACACCTCAAAGGAAACTGCCTACCTCTCATTGCTAAGCCATCTGCTCCTTTGAACAAGCCTTTAGGGTTGTTATGTTTTCCTTATAGGAAGCAGCTGTGATGGCCTCTTCTGGTCAGAGCGGGACCTGAGGAAATAGCCCCAGTAGGCATTTACAAGCCTCTCAGTGCAGCCCATGCCACTCACTGCACAGACCCCGTCCCTTCCGGTCTCCATCACAGAGGACCGGCTCTGTCTCATGTAAAGGTCAGACACGGCAAGGTGGGAGGGAGGGGCTAGGACGTAGGCCAGGCAGGGCCTTCAGAGCCCACGTTTGCACACTCTTACTGACCACTGGTACGACCCGCCCCAATGTCCTCCTCCACGTGGAGCATGGAAGCGTTCTTTTTGTGGATGCCCAGAGTCAGGGTTTGATTCATGTGTCTGGTCTGGGGCATGATCTGGGCTATGTGACAATGAGTCCCTGGATGAACCCCCGCCCCACACAGGAAAAGAGCTCTCCTCGCACCTGGTTTGTGTGGACAAGCATAGGTGATGTCTCTCTCCCAGGAAGGACGGTTGTTTATGAAGACACTGAGGCCACGGGGGTGAGTGACTCACCTGAGGTCAGACCAGGGTCCCAAAGCCCCGTGTGCCCTGAAGTTCAGGATTAGTTCCCACAGGAAAGTGGGCACTTAACGCGGTGTTCCCATTCCTCCAACTCCATCTCTGCTCTTCCAGGGCCAAGCACCCCATTCCCATGACCAGTGTAGTATTATCCCTGAAAACATTTTATTTTTTTTAATTAAATGTTTTTTAACTGACTGGAGAAGGAAATGGCAACCCATTCCAGTATTCTTGCCCAGGAAATCCCATGGACAGAGGAGCTGGTGGGCTAGTAGGATAGTCCATGGGTTTGCAAGAGTCAGACATGACTTAGCAACTAAATCGCCACCACCAACATTTTGAACTGGCACCAACAGCTCACTGGTACAAAATTCAGAATAAGCAAAAAGGCATGTGGTAAAAACCTTCTTCTCCACCCCTGCTTCCAGATACTCTTCTCTGGAGATAGCCATTTTCTTGAATATCTTTCTAGAGATAGTTTTACTTGGTTAGCAAATGCATCTATAAAGAGTCCCTTGACCACTTTTAATGGGGATAGCAGCATACTGTACACAGAGGTTTGTGCCTTCCTTTTTTTCATTTAACATACTATGGAGGTTATTCATTGTGCTTATTTGAGCTTCCTCCTTCATTTTAATGGTTGCGTTGCATTTCGTTTTAGGAGTCAGCATTGTTGTGTGCATAACTCCAGGGGTACCTCTCATGTGGTTGTTGATGTGAAAATCCTGAATACTTAACACTAAATTTATTTAACCAGTTAACCCTGTTAATGGACACTTAAGTTCTGTAGTCAGCTCGGGCTGCCATAAAAATGCTACAGACTAGGTGGCTTAAACAACACCCTGTTTTCTCACAGGTCTGGATGCTAAAAGCCCAAGGACAAGGTGCCCTCAGCGTTGGTTTCTTATGAGAGCTCTCTTTCTGGCTTGGACTTCCCTGGTGGCTCAGATGGTAAAGGGTCTGCCTACAACACGGGAGACCCAGGTTCGATCCCTGGGTCAGGAAGATCCCCTGGAGAAGGAAATGGCAACCCACTCCAGTGCTCTTGCCTGGAGAATCCCATGGATGGAGGACCCTGGTAGGCTACAGTCCATGGGGTCACAAAGAGTCGGACACGACTGAGCGACTTCACTTTCACTTTCTTTCTTTCTGGTTTATAACAGCTACCTTCTTGCTGGGGCTTCTTCACATGGCAGAGAGAAGAAACAAGCTCTGTGTCTCTTTCTCGTCCTAAAAGGAATGATAAGAGTCTGTGATGAGGGCTTTACCTCATGACGTCATGACCTCATGTAACTTTAACCACTTTAACCACCAAGGGATAGGACTTTAACATATGAATTTGGGGGGGAACACAATTTAGTACATAACACTTGTTTACATCTTTGGCTCTAGTTAAATAAAAAAACAAAACCAAGGATTAGGTGACCATGGATTTAGCACGTTTGAACCAGCTCATGCTGGCCTTGGAGACAAAGCAAGACCTGGTTGCTTGGCTCTTTGGTCTGATCTCCACGTGACACACTTGCTGCACTGGGGCTGACTGGCCCTTGTCCAGCTCTGTTGGGGTATGAAACAGTGCAATTATGTATATCTACTTAACAGCTACAGATGTAGCGTGTCTTGGATGTGTTTCTTTTTATTTCTGATGAACAGTTGGTTTCTCCAGAAATTGATCCAAGATTTTTGTGCCTCAAATCTCATTTGTTGTAGCAGAAATGGAAATGACATTTCAATGATCATGGCAAATGAAACCATAATCTTTACCTAATTAGCTGCCTCTTTTTTTTTTAATGAGATGCTTATGCAAGCATTCTTTCCCCCTGTAGGTACACATCAACATTTTCCAAACCCTCTTGGAACCATTACACTATCTTATCACCTTGCCAGTGGCCTTGCTGCAGCAATAATAAACTTCAACAGTAGCTCAAGAACAATTTGTGTTAAGAAATTTTGCTTCAACACAATTACTAAAAACCCTGCAGCAGCATCAGTCACACATCATTTCACACATGTGCAAATTTACTGTAGAGTGCATTAGCAGATATGTGTGCAACGAATGGTGGTTTGACAGGTAGCATCCTTTCTACCTTCCTTTTATTGTTACTTCAAAGACTGGAAAGTGAACAAATTTCTTGCCTCACTTGCAGCTAGAGTTGTAGATGTGAACTGGGTTCTGCCCAGTGGTGTGCTGGTAAATATTTAACAACCAGCTTTCCAAAAATTTTTAAAAAGTAAACCTTAGATTGTAATGCCTGCTGATTTCTCTGGTGTAACAACTCCCACCATGGTCAGTTTCCGTCAAGCTAGTTATATGACGTCACTGAATGTGGGGCTGGGGTGAGCTGGCTCTAGCACATGCCCAGCTCTGCCAGTTGGTTGTCTGTCACTGTGATTTGAGTTCAGGTGCATCCTCCTGATGCACTGGGGTATTTCTGCCAGCAATCAAAGTTCTGGTGGTTTTTTCTCCTGCAGTGGCATTCCAGTGTCCAGTCAGTTCCTTTGTGTGGCTGCGAGGCAAGTGTAGAGG
Source organism: Giraffa tippelskirchi (assembly GCF_054371585.1). Lineage (NCBI taxonomy): Eukaryota > Metazoa > Chordata > Mammalia > Artiodactyla > Giraffidae > Giraffa > Giraffa tippelskirchi. The sequence continues at coordinate 60,723,336 of NC_137286.1, read as the reverse complement.
CAGCAGCAGTGACCCCCTGCCCGCCACCTGCCTCGTGGGGCTGAGGCAGCCAGTCCCCAGGCATTTTCCTGGGCATCACTCCAACAGGCCTGGCCCATGTCTGTTCCTCCAGCCCTCTCAATAAAACTGAAAGCTTCTAATTTCCTGTCTAAACTCCTTTTTGCTTAAAATTGTTAGAGTGGTTTCTGTTTCCTGTAACTAAATCCTGGCTGATATAAATTAGAATCTGAACCCATTTTTTTTTTCTTAAAGCATATATACATTTTTCTCAGGCCTGTCCCCTAATCTGTCTGTGCTGAAGGACTTTAATGAGTTGTGCAGTCCTGGAGGACAAAAATGAGAATGTTGACCCTTATGAAACTCGGTAAATCTAGTAACTCTGGAGGGAAGTATCTGAGTACACTGAGAGGGACAGGACCCGTTTCTAGAGTTTGTGAGCGTCTGCCTTCTCACAGAACCTTCTCCAAGCCCCGCTGAAGCTGGCTGCATTCCTGGGGCAGAGGCTAGACTGTTGGATGCAGTGCCATTTAGGGAGAGGCTAGAGTTTTTTTAGCTTTATATAATCAGACACAAATCAAGAGAGTGAATCATTTAATTGTTACTCTAAATGCACTTTTAGGCTGACCTGACTTTGGGATCTCTCTCTCTTGATTTACCCTCAGACAGGACTCATCTTTGGGGAGCAAACTACTCCTGAGGTGATGTGGAGAAAGAGGGATGTATGTAAAGACAATCCCAACAGCCTAGTGAGGGGGCTTGATGTTATACCCTGTAGAGGCATTCTTTTGGCTAATTAAGAAATACCCTCTTTGTTGCAGGCAAGTACCTCCTCAGAAAGGGAACTGGATAACGTTTGGGTACCTTAGTGTGCCTAAATTCCCAGTTTTTTTCTAGGTTGACAGTAGACCCTGGGCTGAGGGCAGTTTCCTGGGAGCATGGCTGGGGTAAACCTGTCAGTAGGAAGGTGGTACAGGTCGACTCATGGAACTTTTAGAGAGATCCGTCTGGATGAGATCCAATGGGTGGGGAGCTGGACCCAAAACCAAAGTGGCTGAGAACGGAGGTCTAGCAGACCTGGATTTTAGGCTGTGTCTCCTCCAGTTAGTGCTTAGACAAGTCACTCACCTCTCTGCGCCTCTCTCTCCTCATTTGTGAAATAAGGATTATAATCTCTAACTTCATAAGATTCTCCTAAGGACTGACTAAAATAAAAACTACAAAGCATTAAGGGAACAGGAAGTATAGGCAGTGAACCAAGGGCAGGCTGTTGGGAGCCGTCTTCCTAGGTTTGGGCAATAAAGGGGGGACTTCTGTAGAGAAAGGAAGAATAGTGAAGTCTGCCCAGTCAAACTGCAGATTGTTTTTAAATCACTGGGTATGATAAAATACTTTGGCCACATGATGTGAACAGCCAACTCATTGGAAAAGACCTTGATGCTGTGAAAGATTGAAGGCAAAAAGAAAAGAGAGTGGCAGAAGATGAGATGGTTGGATGGCATCACTGACTCAACGGACATGAACTTGGGCAAACTCCAGGAGACAGTAAGGGACAGCAAGGCCTGTTGTGCTGCAGTCCATGGGACTGCAGAGTCAGACGTGACTTGGCAACTGAACAACAGCAACATGATAAGATACTTTGTTGGTCTAAATTCTAGACAGTTGCTAGGGTTACTATGAGTATATATTATGTGCTACAGATTAGCATGATTTTATTTCTTATCCTTTAATAAAGTTTGTAGTCTACATGGAAGTTAATTTGGAGGATTCCCAAGTATTCCCAGGTGGCGTTAGTGGTAAAGAATCTGCCTGCCAATGCAGGAGATTCAAGAGATGTGGGTTTGATCTCTGAGTTGGCAAGATCCCCCAGAGTAGAAATGGCACCCCACTCCAGTATTCTTGCCTGGAAAATTCATGGGCAGAGGAACCTGGTGGGCTACAGTCCATGGGGCCGCAGAGTCGGACATGACTGAGCGACTGAGAACAAATCACAGGTATATGGTCAGCCCAGAAACGTGCTGTCCAAAGTAAGTTGTCAGAGATTGGAAGCCATTCGGGACATAACTCGTGTCTCTGACCATGGGGCACTGTAAATTCCTTCATTTAAACTGCAGATTTGACAAATAACAATAGTACAGTGACTGGAAAGATTAAGATCCAGAATTTGAGTAACTTCAATTTTGCCATTCTATATGACTACTGAAGATTTTGTTTTTAAAATTTAAACCAGTATAACAGCACCACATGCAAGGTGAGTACAAATTTCAGTTCATATACAAAATATTTTACCACATATGAATAATATTTTTAAAATTAGACAATATACTTCTTAAAATTACTAAATGGAAACTATTAATAATAGGGATCCACATGTCAGAAATTTGGAAGTTGCCACTCTGTCCTAACAAGTAAAAAGCTAAACAAAATGAAAAGTCAACAACTCTTCCTGGATTTGTAAAAGAGGGAGATTTGTAAAAGACATAAGGCCAATCACTGCCTCCAAGATTGGAGAGACAGAGGTGAGCACATGGAGCCACAGCTTCCCTGGGCAGAGACTCACGGCTGGAAACTCTCCTGTCCAGTGCCAGGGTAGGAAATCTGAGCTATACTAATGAACTGCTGGAAGCCCAGTGTAGACAAGTCTGAGAATTAAAAACTTCAGCAGATCAGTCCCCACTGTACTAAGACTAACCTCTAGGAATTGACCAGGTCCTCATAGTATCAGAGGAAAAAAAGAAAAATCCCTTTGTACTTTTGGCAGTGGAGGGGAATATGAAATATTCCCAGAGCACTCTGTTCTTCTTAACAAAATCTGCCCTCAGGGTAAACTAGTGAGCCAGAGCGTAGGCTGCTGTGGTATTACCAGAGCCCAGCTAACCCGGGGGAAGGGAAATACCAGCTCTAGACCACTCTAGCCATCCTGTCCCACCAAAGGTGGGGAGGGAACAAAACCGAGAAACACTTGTGAAATCACAGCCCCAGCGTGCAGACCCACTAAAAGGTTGAGACCAATCACAGAACTCAGAACACTTCCCCTCCTCCCACACCTCACCACTACATTACTAAGGGCTGCTTACGGCAGTTCCTTTTACCCAGAACATCATGTCCAGCTATCAAGAAAAATTACAAGGCATACTAAAAGGCAAAAAAATGCAATTTGAAGAGACAGTGCAAACATCAGAACCAGACATGACAGGTGTGTTGAAATAATCAGACAGGGAGTTTAAACAACTATTATTAATATGCTAAGAGCTCTGATGGATAAAGTAGACAGTTGTTTTGTTGTTGTTTAGTTGCTAAGTTGTGTCTGACTCTTTGTGACCCCATGGACTGTAGCCCACCAGGCTCCTCTGACCATGGGGTTTCCCAGGCAGGAATATTAGAGTGGCTTCCCATTTCCTTCTCCAAAATAGACAGTACCCAACATAAATGAGCAATGTAAGCAGAGGGATGCAAATACTAGAGAAAGACCAAAAGGAAATGCTAGAGATCAAAACACTGTAACAGACTGCCTCTGATGGGCTTACTAGTAGACTTCGATTGAGGAAAATATCTCTGATCTTTAAAATATCAATAGAAAACCTTGAAAACTGAAGAGCAAAGAGAACAAAGACTTCAAAAAATGAAAACAGAATATCCAAGCACTGTGGGACAGCTACAACAAGGGACAGCTACAACACATAACATACATGTAACAAGAACAGCAGAAGCGATAAATGTTTGAAATGATAATGATATGATATGATAATAGATGAAATGATGTGAAATGCTAATGACTGAGAATTTCCCCAAATGAGTGTCAGATATTAAACCACAGATCCAGGAAGTTCAGAGAACACCAAGCAGGATAAATGCAAAAAAACTTCAAGCAACTAAACAAACAAAAAGACTACACCTAGTGTATATAATTTTCAAACTACAGAAAATCAAAGATAAAGAATAAAATTTTAGAAGAAATCAGAGAGGGAAAAACCCCCCACCATACTTAATAGAAGAATAAAGATAAGAATTACATCCAACTTCTCAGAAACCATGTAAGTAAGAAGTAAGAGTTGAAAGTACAAAAGGCAGACAAAAATACAAAGAATAAGAAAAACAAACAGAAAATGGCAACAAATATGGTAGATATTAATACAACTATATCAATAATCACCATGAATATCAATGGTCTAAATAAGAAGGCAGAGATTGTCAGAGTGTGTCAAAACACAAGACCCAGCTTTATGTTGTCTAAAGAAGCCCACTTTAAATGTAAAAACTCATACAGATGAAAAGTACATGAATGAAGAAAATATACCATGCTAGCACTAATCAAAAGATAGCAAGAGTAGCTATATTAATTAGAGACAGAGAAGACTTCAAATCAAGGAAAATTATTAGGAATAAAGAAGGGCATTACATAATAATAAAGGGGTCAGTTCTCCAAGAAAACTTAGCAATCCTCAATGTGTATGCTCCTAACCACAGAGCATCAAACTGTGTAAGACAAGAACTAATAGAACTGCAAGGAAAAACAGATGATTCCACTAGCATAGTTGCAGACTGCAACATCCCTCGATCAGATATGGAGAAGCCTAGCAGGAAGAAAATCAGGAAGGACATAACTGAATTCAGCAACACCATCAAGGAACAGAATATTATCACTGTAGGCTCATTCTCTCTGACAATAGAATACACCTTCTACTCAAGTTCACATGGAACATTTACCAAGACGGATCACATTCTGGGAAATAAAACACATCTTAAAACATTTAAAAGAATAGAAATCATACAATGTCTGCTGTTAGGTTACAGTAAAATTAAACTAGAAATCAATAACAGAGAAATTACCAGAAACTCCTAAAATACATAGAGATTAAATGAAATACTCTTAAATATCACATGGGTCAGAGAAGAAATCACAAGAGAAATTTTAAAAATTATTTTAAATCAATGAAAAAGAAAACAACTTATCAAAATTTGTGGGATACAACAAAGCAGTGCTTAGAGAGAAATTTATAGCATTGAATGTTTATATAAGAAAAGAAGAAATACCTAAAATCAATAGACTAAGTTTCCATCTTAAGAAACTAGGAAGAGTAAGTTAAATCTAAATAATCAGAAGAAAAGAAATAATAAAAACTAGAGTAGAAATCAATGAAATTGAGTCCCCCCCCCACCCAGTTTCCTGTGCCTCTTTGGCAGCGGGCCACATGGTGAGGGGGAGGTAAACAGGACCGCTCTCGTCTGTGTCCAGGGTCCGTGACTGGGCCTGGAGTGTACAGCTGCCCCTGAGCTTGAGGGTATGGCTCTAGGAACTGGCTCTGGGGCCCCAGTGACAGGCCACCTCCACCGCTCCCAAGATGGGGTGAGAGTCACCTCTGGTCTGAGAATGGCTACCCCTTGATATGAGCCAGTGGCTAAGATTGGTGTTGGAGTCTATGGGACAGTGTACAAGGCCTGAAATCCCCACAGTCGCCACTTGGAAGCCCTCAGGAACATGAAAATCCCCTACGGAGGAGGTACTGGAGTGTGCCTGGCCATCAGCATAGTTTGTGAGGTGATCTTACTGCAGTGACTGGAGGCTTTTGAGCTTCCCATACTTGTTGGGCTGACTGATGTCTGTGCTACAGCCCAAACTGATCAGGAGACCAAAGTGACCCTTGAGTTTGAGCGTGTGGATCAAGACCTAAGGACATATCTAGACAAGGCATCCTCATCAGGCTTGCCAGTGGAGACCTCAAGAGTCTGATGCACCAGTTTCTAAGAGGCTTAGATTTCCTTAGGGCTTCCCTGGTGGTTCAGTGGGTAAAGCATCTGCCTGCCATGTGCGAGACCTGGGTTCGATCCCCGGGTCGGGAAGTTCCCCTGGAGAAGGAAATGGCAACCCACTCCAGAATTCTTGCCTGGAAAATTCCATGGACAGAGGAACCTGATAAGCTACAGACCATGGGATTGCAAAGAGTCACACATGACTGAGCAACTTCACGTCTTAGATTTCCTTCATGCCAATTGCATCGTTCACTGAGACCTGAAGCCAGAGAACATTCTGGTGACAAGTGATGGGACTGTCAAGCTGGTTGACTTTGGCCTAGCCAGAATTTAGAGCTACCAGATGGCACTACACCTGTGGTTGCTACACTCTGGTACTGTGCTCCAAAAGTTCTTTTGCAGTCTACATATGCAACACCTGTGGACATGTGGAAGGTTGGCTGTACCTTTGCAGACATGTTTCATCAAAAGCTTCTCTTCTGTGGAAACTCTGAAGCTGACCAGTTAGGCAAAATCTTTGACCTGATCAAATTGTACCAAGAGGATGACCATCTCCAAGATGTGTCTCTACCCCAAGGAGGCTTTTACCCCCAGAGGGCCCCGCTAGTGAAGTTGATGGTACCTGAGATGCAGAAGTTGGAGCACTGCTCTGCTGCTGGAGTTGTTGACTTTTAATCTACACAAGTGGATCTCTGCCTTCTGAGCCCTACAGTACTCTTATCTACACAAGGCAGAAGGTAACCCAGAGTGAGCAACAGAATGGACGCTTTCCAAGTGAAAGTTGCTCTGTCGTGTCCAACTCTTTGTGACCCCATGGAGTATGCAGTCCATGGAATTCTCTAGGCCAGAGTACTGGAGTGGGTAGCCATTCCCTTCTCCAGGGAATCTTCCCAACCCAGGGATTGAACCCAGGTCTCCCACATTGCAGACGGATTCTTTACCAGCTGAGCTGTGAAGGAAGCCCTAATTCTGTATGAGCTCCACCCAAAAAGCGGCAGCCTTACTGCTGCATCAGGGCTGTGTCTGTTGGGTCAGCCACGAGAAGAGAGAATATCGTTTGTCTACTGCCGCGGCTGCTGCGTCAGCCAGGAGGGAATAAACGTGTCTGCAGTTTGCAGGGCTCCTTGAGTCTTCTTCCAGCCTCTTAGCTCACGCCTTGCCTACCCTGGGTCCAGCAAAAGGTGCGAACAGTGAGATACAGAGAGACAATTGGCGTCACGAACAGAATCAGCAATACAAGAACCAAGAGAAGAGACGCAGACATTCCCCTTCCTTAGAACATGTGAGTGGAGAGCGCTCACTGAGAAGGTGACCTTTACCTCCTCCATCTCTGAGGCTGTGGAGACTCCTCCAACTTTTTACAGAGAATATTTTGCTGCTGTAATGATGTTCCCCTCCCACCCCTCCTTTGGAGGCTTATTCTTCCTCTGCCCCACTGCGTCCTTAAACCAAGGGGTATGTCCCTTGTTCTCCCTTCCTTATACTTTGATATTGGGATTGTCTTTTACGCAGGAAAAATGAAACAAACAAACAAAAAAGAAATCAATGAAATTGAAAACAGGACATTAATAGAGGAAAAGATGGACTCAAAAGCTGCTTTTTTGAAAAGATCAACAAAATTGATGTGTCTAGGCTTCCCTGGTGGCTCAGATGGTAAAGAGTCTGCCTGCAATGCAGGAGACCAAGGTTCAATCCCTATGTCAGAAAGATCCCTTGGAGCAGGAAATGGGAGCCCACTCCAGTATGCTTGCCTGGAAAACCCCATGGATGAAGGAGCCTGGTGGGCTACAGTCCACAGGGTTGCAAAGAGACAGACATAACTGAGCGACTTTCACTTCACTTCACAGTCAGGTTAATTAAGAAAAAAAGAGAGAGGATTATTAATAAATGAAAGAATGGACATCACTACAGATCCTATGGACATTAAAAGGATAATAAGGGAATACTTTGAACAACCCTATGCCCACAAATTTGATAACTTAGTTGAAAGGGACCAGTTTCTTGAAAGACATAGTTTGCCAAAACTCACACAAAAAGAAATAGATAATCTGAACAGGCCTTTATCTGTTAGAAAATGAATCAATAATTAATAATCTAAAACAGAAAGCAATAGTCCTGAGTTCACTAGTGAATTCAAATATTCAAGGGAGAAATTACATCAATTCTCTACAATCTCTTTCAGAGGATGGAAGCAAAGAGAATATTTTCCAGTCATTCTGTGAGGTCAGCATTACCCTAAAACCAAGGCCATCAAAGACAATAAAAGAAATATGTCTCATGAACAGAGATGCAAACATTTTCAACAAAATGTTAGCAAGTTAAACCTGACAATGTAGAAAAAGAATTATATACAACATGATCAAGTGGGATTTACCCCAGATATGCAAAGTTGATACAGCATTAAAAAATCGATTATGTAATCATGCCAACAGGCTAAAGGCTAAAAAAGGAAAATTACTTGATCTTATTAGTAAATGCAGAAAAGCATTTGATGATTCATGATAAAAATTCCTAGTAAACCTATAAATAGAAGGGAACTTCCTCAACTTAACTTAAAAAAATCTATAAAAACCCCACAGTAACATCATACTTAAGGGTGAGAAGCTAGGAGCTTTCCCACTAAGATTAGGAAAGAGGCAAAGAAGTCACCTCTCACCACACTTTTCCTTTGTCATTTTAAAAAATTTTATTGAAATATAGTTGATTTATAATGTGTTAATTTCTGCTGTATAGCAAAGTGATTCAGATACATAATACATTTACATTTATTTATCATTCTTGTTTAATATTCTTTTCCATTATGGTTTATCACAGAATAGTGAATATGCTATACAGTTGTTGTTGTGTAGTCGCTAAGTCATGTCCAACTCTTTGTGACCCCATGGACTGTAGCCCACTTGGCTTTTCTGTCCATGAGGTTCTTCTGGCAAGAATACTGGAGTGGGTTGCCATTTCCTTCTCTGGGGGATCTTCCTGGACCAGGGATTGAACCCGTGTCTCCTGCACTGGAAGGCGGATTCTGACCTTGTTGATTATCCATTCTATGTACCATAGTTTCCATCTACTAACCCCAAATCCCACTCCATCTCTCTCCCGCTCCCTATCTCACTTGGCAACCCCAAGTCTGTTCTCTATGTCTGAGTCTGTTTCTGTTTCATAAAAGTTCATTTGTGTCATATTTGAGATTCTACATGTAAGGTATACCTTATGGTGTTCTTTCTCTTAGTATGATAATCTCTAGGTTCATCTATGTTTTTGCAAATGGTGTTATTTTGTTCTTTTTTATAACTGAGTAATATCCCGTTGTACATATGTACCACATCTTCTGTATCCATTCATCTGTTGATGGACATTTAGGTTGCTTCCATGTCTTGAGTTATTGTGAATAATGCTGCTATAAGCTATAAACAATGGGGTACATTTATCTTTTTATATTTTTCCCAGATATATGTCCAGGAATGGGATTGCTAGATCATATGGCAACTCCATTTTTAGTTTTCTGAGGAATCTCTATACTTTTTCTCACAGTGGCTGTACCAACTTACATTCCTACCAATAGTGTAGGAGGGTTTACTTTTCCTCACATCCTCTTCAGCATTTGTTATTTGTAGACTTCTTAATGATGGCCATTCTGACTGGTGTGAGGTGGTACCTCTTTGTAGTTTTGATTTGCATTTCTCTAATAATTAGCGACATTAAGCATCTTTTTTTTTTTTTTATAAATTTATTTATTTTAGTTGGGGACTAATTACTTTACAATATTGTAATAGTTTTTGCCATACATTGACATGAATCAGCCATGGGTTTACATGTGTTCCCCTTCCTGGACCCCCCACCCACCTCCCTCCCCATCCCATCCCTCTGGGTCATCCCATTGCCCCGGCCCTGAGCCCTTGTCTCATGCATCGAACATGGAATGGTGTTCTGTTTCACATATGATAATATACATGTTTCAATGCTATTCTCCCAGAACGTCTCACCCTCACCTTCTCCCTCAGAGTCCATAAAATTGTTCTATGCATCTGTGTCTCTTATTCTGTCTTGCATATAGGGTTATCGTTACCATCTTTCAAATTCCATATATATGCATTAGTATACTGTATTGTTGTTTTTCTTTCTGGCTTACTTCACTCTGTATAATGGACTCCAGTTTCATCCATCTCAGTAGAACCGTGGTACATATACACAATGGAATATTACTCAGCCATTAAGCATCTTTTCAAGTGCTTGATGGCCATCTATACAGATGGTCTTCTTTGGAGAAATGTCTATTTAGTTCTTCTGCTCATTTTTCAATTGTGATGCTTGTCTTTTTTTGTTGTTGAGTTGCAAGAGCTGTTTGTATATTTTGGAAGTTATGCCTTTGTCAATCACATCATTTGCAAATATTTTTTCCCAGTCTGTCGGTTGTCTTTAAGTTTTATTTTTGATTTCCTTTGCTGTGCAAAAGCTCATAACTTGATTATGTTTCATTTGTTTATTTTTGCTTTCATTTCCTTTGCCTTGGGAGACTGACCTAAGAAAACATTAGTACAGTTTATGTCAGAGAATGTTTTGACTATGTTCTCTTCTAGTTTGAGGTCTCATGTCTTATATTTAAGTCTTTAAGTCATTTTAAGTTTATTTTTGTGTATAGCGGAAGGATGTGTTATAACTTCATTGATTTACATGTGGCTGTCCAACTTTCCCAACACCTCTTGCTGAGGAAACTGTCTTTTTCTCATTATATATTCTTGCCTCCTTTGTTGAAGATTAATAGACTGTAAGTGTGTTCATCACACTTTTTCAACATTATATTGGAAGTACTAGCTAATTCAATAAGATAAGAAAAGGGAATAAAATGTATATGGATTAGGAAGGAACAAATAAAACAAAGAACTAATCAAGTAAGTTAAATATTATAGAAATTTTAGTAGTTGCATAGTTTTTTTTTAATCTTTTCCAGATGTTTTGAGTTTTTAAATGAAAATATAATTCACATACCATAAAATTCATCATTTTAAAGCATTTAAAGCAGTGGTAGTTAGTATACTGAAAATGTATGACCATTATCATTTGTCTAATTCTAGAGCTTTTATATTACTGGAAAAATAAACTGTATGTCATTATCAGTCATTCTTCATTTCCTCCATCTTTCAAGTCCCTGAAAACCACTAATGTATATGTCTATGGATTTGCCTATTTGGGGCACTTTGTATAAACAGAATCACATAATATGTGACTTTTCATGTCTGACTTCTTTCACTTATCAAAATATTTCCAAACTTGACCCATGTTGTAGCAATTAACAGTACTTTCCTCCCTTTTATGGTTGAATAATTTTCCACCTCTGGATATACCACAATTTGTTTATCCACCCATTAATTGACAGACATTTTGGTTGTTTCTACTTTTTGGCTATTATGAATAATGCTACTGTAAAGATTTATGTACAAGATTTTCTATGAACATAGGTTTTCATTTCTTGGGTATATACCTAAGACTGGGATTTATGGATCATATGATAACTTTATGTTTAACTTACTGAGGAACAACCCAATTGTCTTCCAAAGTGGCTACATATTTTTACATTCCCACCAGCAGTGTATAAGTATTACAATTTTTTACATCCTTGTTAATACCTATTGTCTGCCTTTAAAAAATCATTACAGTAATTCTATTGTGTATGAGACAGACTCTCACTGTGATTTTAATTTGCATTTCCCTAATGACTAATCATGTTTACCTTTTTGTGCATCTTTTCAAGCATCTTTACATACAAATGCTCAATGGTCATTTATATACCTTTTTCTGGAGAAATATCTATTAAATCCTTTGATAAAATCAAGTTATTTGCCTTATTATTGAGTTTTAAAGAATTTATTATATATTCTAGAAGTGACTCTCTTGTCAGATATATGATTTGCAAATATTCTCACCATTCTTTGTATTGTCTTTTTGCTTTGTTGATGGTGTCCTTTGAAACACAAAGTGTTTAATTTTGATGATGGCCAATTGATTTATTTTTTCTTTTGTTGCTTGTGGTATCACATCTAAGAAATCACTGCCTAGTACAAGATCAGGAATAATTATGCATGTTTTTCTTCTAAGAATATTTCACTTATAGCTTTCACATTTGGGTCTTTGATCCATTTTGAGTTAATTTTTATATGGTAGGAATTAAGAGTCCAATTTCATTCTTTTGTTGATGCCTATCCAGTTGTCCCAACATCATTTTTTTGAAAAGACTATTCTTTCCCCTATCAATTTATCTTGGCATGCTTAGTGAAAGTCAGTTGACCAGAGATATAGCTCTCTGATATTTTATTTGAGTTTGTCTTTTCTTTCTTATTGAAAACTCATCTTTCTTTTCTTATAGAAAAATTTTAGAATAACTTATTTCAAAAAATTTAAGTTGCAAACCTTGACTCTTCCTCTTGTTTTGGTTAGATAGTCCTAACAAGCCACCACGTAGTCTCACTCACCACCTCTGGTGGGACTGTTGGTCTGGCACATTGGTTCTCCTCCATATACCTCTTCAGCAGACCAGCTTGAGTTTCCTCACAGGTACCTGGGTTCCAAAGGGATGAGAGTGGAAACTGCAAAATCTCTTGAATTCTAGCTTGGAGTCAGACAACATCACTGCACCACACTTTGGTCAAAGCAAGTCACACGCTGGCCCAGAGTAGAAGGGTGAGAAAATAATTATAACTTTCGATGGAAGAAGCTGCAAAGAATCTTAAAAATCTGCTGCCATTTTTAATTCACAGCAGTATCTAAACACATCAGTGTGTTTCTCTTAAGAACAAGGAAACTCTCCTGGATTACACATGGATTACATAATACTGTGAAGTAAGTCTTTTTTAGAGGAGGGACGATTTGATAGAGACCTGAATGAAGTGAGGAAATGCAACATGGGGAAGAGTATTTAAAGCAGGGAGAAAAGCATGTGCAAAAGTCCTGGGGCAGAAAAGTGTTTGGTGTGTTTGAAGAGCAGCACAAAGAAAAGTGTGAGTGGAAAGGAGGTAGGGCTGTTGTAAATGTCAGATGGGATAAAAATATGCCAGTATGTCATATTATGGGATGATAACAAGGCGGAGTATTACTTTCCATCACCATGATTCTTTCAAGATGTTTCTAGACAGTGGAAGAAGACAGAACAAGAAGCACCCTTCAGTAGTAATACCCAGCTAAGTCAGAGACAGGGACACCCTTCAAGGATACCACATCCCAGCTAAGCCTCAGTGCTACCAACAACACCTGCCCAAAGTTGGTGCTGCCTTGGAAAACTGGGCCAGTCCTCCTACACGGGCTGGACACCTGGCTTAGAGCCTCTTTCTTCCTTTATCCTCAGCCCAAAGTAGGTGGTCCTCCTAATAACCTCAGTCAGCTGGCACTCCCAGGGCACCCTGGTTTTCAAGGTCCTGGTTTCAGAGACTCCTAAGGGAGAAGGACCTGTGAGGGTCTGCGCATCAAGGCATGCAGCAGGCTGCTGCATGATCCTGGGGCCCGTGCCAGGGTCCATAGGAACCTTGTCATGGTCTGAGCCTGAGCACTTATAGAGCCACACTAGCTCACCAGGTGACCTCAGGTAGGCAAGTCTTGGCCACTTTTATCTTTTGAGCCCTTAAATACATGAGAAAAAAAAAAGGAAAGAAAGAAAAAGTAAAAGAAAACAAGAGACAGATGAAAACATGATTCCAAGTATTGAGGTGTATTTTCAATATAGTCACAAACTGATACTGGTTTAGTCCACAAGAATACAGTGGAACCATTTGTTCTACTGACAACACAGACCTACTGAAAACCTAATTTCATGGTGCAGCCCAAGGCTGTAGGTACCTGGCATGCAACAGCTTCTTTGTAGCGGCTTCTTTCTATCCTGCCATCTAGATGCAACTACATTTGGAGAGAAGGTCGCCCAGCAAGCCCTCCTGAGCATAGCCAGCCAAAGGGAGTGGGGCTTCGGTAGTTCTGTTCCCACACAGAGCCTGTCCTGTGGGAGGGCAGCTCCGGGGCTGAAGAGGTCACCTTTCTCTGCTTCCCGGCTACCTTCATCCTGTCTGAGAGAAGTCAGAGAGTTCTCTTTTCTCTTTCTCTCTCTGTCTCTCTTTCTCCCTTCTGCATCTCTCTTCATCTCTTTTCTGTCTCTCTGTTCCTCTCCTGGTTCTGTCTCTCATCCCAGATGCTGAAGTGGGGCCTTCCCGCCCCACTGCCTGGCCTCCTAGCAGGAAAGCTGCATTTGAACATCTTAGGGTTGGGAGACGGCAGACGGTTTCTGGCAGGGCGGGGATTTTCTTCTCTCCAGGCTGGCTCTCTCCCAGCTGGAAGGCCCAGCAGTCCCTGCCCAGGACCCCCTGCTATGAGTGGTGTCTGGTCTTGGCTGTGGCCAGGCAAGTTTTGCAAGGCTGGAGCAAACCCAGGACATGGTGGAAGGTCAGGGTATTTCTTGGGGATGTCCACACCCCAGTGTGGGGAGAATGCTCTGGAGACACGTTCCGTCTCTTGGTCTTCTAACCTTCTGTAACCAGTTACTGCTCTCCCAGACACTGGGGACTATGGGTGTGGATGGACATCACGGAGTTTGTCCTCCTACTGGGCCAGGCCTACTGAGTCATCCTGGAGGCACGAGGGTGTCACTGGGCCTGGGTAGCTGAGGAAGATGGCATGCCTCTGAGGCATAATCTGGCACCGCCGTACAAATGTAGTGTTTACATATTTATTTCTAGTGGCCACTGGTTAAACAGAGGCCTTCACTTTGGTGGGGGAAACCCTGAAAAGTAAAACAATTTAGATCCTGGCCTTGTCAGTCCAGCCTGCCAGCTGCTGGTGGGTGGACCCTGGACACCGGGCCCAAAATGTCCAGGATGAACAACAAGGCCAGTGAACTGGGGGGTCCTGAAGGGAGTCAAGCTGGTGGGCAACTGCAGGGCCTCACTGAGAAGACCACAGCCCAAATACCCCAGCTTCTGGGGCCCAGCCCAGCTCACCTGCCTCACACCGGGCACTTCAGAGGTTGGTAGGCTGTTGGCCGAGAGTAGGGGCTTGGATCTCATGTGGGCACCGCTGACCTCCTTGCCCTCAGCCCAGGTCAGCTGGTCCTTTCTACTTAGGAGGCATACCTGCTGAGTCTTTCTGCTTGTTCCAAGCTGGCCCCAGCGGTGACAGGTGGCAGCTCCTCTTTCTGCTAGTGTTGGCGAGAGTGAATAAGGCTGAGTTCACCCTTTGGTTTGGACTTGAGAAAGCTTGGTGGTGGGGTCCTGGGCCTGCAGTGGAAAAGGCAGCTGGCCCTGCTGGGTCTGGGCAGCCACTGCCCCTCAGGCCTCAGCCAAGTGCTTTCCTATCTTGCACGTCAGGGGGCTGGAGCTCCCACTGGAGAAAGGCTTTTCTTGGCTGAAAGTGCTTCTGCATGGGAGTTTGGGTACAGCCGGCCCATCTTGAGAAAGATGATGCCTGGAGAAGAGAGATCGCCTAACCATTACTGGTTTTCTGCTTTTCAGAGGTGGAAACTGGCTCACAGACACTTTCCCCGGGTCTGAGATCAGAAAGGAGTGTGCATTCAAATTCAGACTGTTCCTGAGTTTTCGACCCTCTTCCAGGCCACCTCTTCCTTAAGTCATTTATTGGCTATTAATACCTCAGAGAGGATTGATTATTTTATCACAGTGTTTCTTAAACTTCCATTTTAGAGGGAAAGATTGGTCTGATTCCCTACTATTGACTTAAATTATTTTGCTTATAATGTTACTTAAATACATAAAAACTTGTAAGCAAGCTTAACCCCCTTATGTTTATAACTGTTACAGAACCATACTACCAAGACTATTCACAAACAAACCAGCAGGAGATTCCAGCGAAAGATGTTAACCCTGTGAGGAGGGCGTCACGGTTTTGCTGACACGAGGCACCGCTTGCCCTAAGACAGCGACTGCTTCGGAGCCCTCTGGGCCTGCGGGGTCTCCCCACTGTCTTTGCTTGGCCTATGAAGGCTGGTTGGTTTACATCACACGGAGGTGTCGTGCTGCTGCTGTTCAGTCCCTCAGCATGTCCGACTCTTTGCATCCCCATGGACTGCAGCACGCCAGGCCTCCCTGTCCTTCACCGTCTCCCGGAGCTTGCTCAAACTCATGTCCATCGAGTCCGTGATGCCATCCGTCCATCTCATCCTCTGTCATCCCCTTCTCCTCCTGCCTTCAATCTTTCCCAGCATCAGAATCTTTTCTAATGAGTCAGCACTATGCATCAGGTGGCCAAAGTATGGAGCTTCAGCTTCAACATCAGTCCTTCCAATGAATATTAAGGATTGATTTCTTTTAGGATGGACTGGTTTGCTCTCCTTGCAGTCCAAGGGGCTCTCAAGAGTCCTCTCCAACACCACAGTTCAAAAGCACCAATTCTTCGGTGCTCAGCCTTGTTTATAATCCAACTCTCACATCCAAACATGACTACTGGAAAAACCATAGCTTTGATTAGATGGGCCTTTGTTGGCAAAGTAATGTCTCTGGTTTTTAATATGCTGTCTAGGTTGGTCATAGCTTTTCTTCCAAGGAGCAAGCGTCTTTTAATTTCATGCCTTTGGAAGTAGATGATGTGTCAATTATTAATAAAGAGATGAAAAATACTCTATTAGACTTTTCATGCCCAGCATCATCCCGGGTAGCACACTGAACTGCAGGGTACATTCTCTCATGTTGTTTCCTGAACCTAAACCTTTAAACCTCTGCTTTATAGTAGTTGCCAGAGATTTTATTTTCTGAGGAAAAATACTGTGTTCAGATATCTTGGACTTGATGCAAACATAGCATTTATTTTGCCAAGCCATGAGGACAGAGGGTCTGTCCTTCTAGGAGGTTGCTAAGTTGGTTGGATATTTATTTCTAACTCTGTTCATAATAGGGAGGCCTGTTTGTGATAAGGCAGAGATGGAGTGATGATGACAAAGACCCTGGATCAAGCTGCACCTGAAGCCATCCACCCAGACATCTCATGAAATTCCCTTCCCACTAGCACCAGCTCCTCAGTTTTCCTAAAGAAGGTAGTTTCCTACTGAAAGCATCGTAACCACTCTAAGTACCATTATGGATTAAGAAGGATTAGGACCTTCTCCTCCATCCATTCACAGACTATGACGTGTGGACCCTGGGACTGGCACTGCTGGTCCCAGGATAAATCACATCCTCAGTTAGGGCCTTAGTCAGATGAGGGGGCAGACTTGAGACAAATCCACACTGCCCTGTGCTGAGTTTTCCGGCAAGTTTGATTAGGGAAGAACTGACTCAGAGAGGGCTTCCCAGAGGAGGTGACATGTGCCTTGAACTTGAGGGAAGGATAGCATTTCGTCTGAGAGAGAAGAGAGCATGTGGGCACAGGCCAAGCAGCTGACACAGTATGGAGTGTGTGGAGAAACCGCAAGCGAGGAGCTGGCAGCCTGGCCTTCCCTGTGCTGGAAGGGGCGGGAGTGGCGGGGAGACAGCTGCAGCCCCGCCCCGTCCCTGCAGGCGCCCGGGCCGGCCCTTCTCACTCCACCCCTGCCTGGAGTGTTGGCAGGAAGAGACAGCAGGGAAACTCGGGGAGACCCGCGTGGTTGAGAGAGGTGGGGAAAGGAAAGGATAAAGTCATTTTCCTTCCAACTTCAAGTGGTAAAGAAATGAGTTTCTTCTTGCACGAGTTGGACTTCCTGCAGCTGGAAAAAAATATATTACTGCCTTGCCGTATGACGCCTTGCCTGGGCTGATCAGGGCCCTGTTGGCCTGGCTGCCCAGATTGGACAGCAACTGTCCCGCTGGCCAGCTCTGGGCCCCAGGTCTCCATGTCCAGACTGGAGAAAATTGGCTCCACTGTAGTTTTCCAAATAAAGTGGTTTTTATTTAATATTCACCAGAGAGGTTGCAAAATATAATTGGGATTGCTGCTTCTCATATTATTAGTAATTCTCCACCTCCCCATCTCCCTTTCCAAAAGCAACTCACAAAGGGGTCTTTGTTCTCTGTACATTCAAAGTCAGCTCCTCCAATGGGAAACAAATTGGCGATTACAAGAAGGAGGCTCAGTTTTACTGGCTGTCAGACCAGAAATATGGGATGCATCAAGGTTCCGGCAGGAGCCCGGGAGCGTGAGGTCTGCAGGCTGCAGAAGCAGGTGTGCGCTGCAGAGAGAGGAGGGGCAGGGGACGGAGGGGCACCCACGTCTGCCTCTGTCTGAGCAGTCTCCCCACACGCTCTGCCCCACAGCCTCGGTTTCCTTACTCCTAGAGCTGGGCACTGGTGCTCTGGGCTGAAACTCAATCAGAGATTTCCTTCCCTTCCTTGGAGCTCCGGGACTCTGCTGAGGGGGAGAGTCTCAGGACAGGATGGCCAGGGCTCAGGGCACCACGCCCACTCTTGCCCTTCCTCATGTTCGACTGATCGAATTGATGTCTAGGTTGGATTTTATTTAAGAAAAGGTTCTATCGATGAAAGTTTGCAAAGGGCTGACCTGGATGGCCTTGAAGGCCTGCAACCCAGGAGATGCTGGAGGCTCAGAGCCTAGGATCCTGTGCAGCTTTGGGCAGGGAGGCTTGGCTTTGTGGGCTTCTTGTGTCTCTCTGGAAAACGTAGAAAGCTGCCCGAGAGGCTCCAAATACGTGCCCAGAGGCACGGAGTCTCTGACTGCCCTGCTGGGAAGCCTACTGTTGAGCTGGCTAGCTTTGGAAACAGAGCCTATCTCTCTCCCATGGGCCCTCCAAAGAGATGAGGTTCTTCCTGAGAGATGCTCTGGAATAGAGAGAGCATTTGGAGACTAGGGAGCCCCTGCGTGAGCTTTGTGCAAACTGGAAGGAGAGGGTGAGTATCTCAGAGGGCCTCCCTACTTGGCTCCCGGCTTCCAGGTCTCTCTAGGACAGTGATCGCAGAGTGTTGCAGCAAAGCCGAAGCCTGGCTCCAAGGGAGGCTGACATGGAGGTCCTCTGGGCTGAGGGCTTTTCAGAATTGGTACTTCCTTCCACGGCCAGATTGCTTCCCTCAGTCGCCTCACCATCACCACTGCTGCTGGCTGTTGAGTTCACTGGTGAACATTGACTCTGGGAGCTGAGGCATCAGGACTCTGGAGAAACTCAGGCTAGAGGCACTTTGCTAAAACCAGGTCTTGGGGTGGCCTCTGCGCTCACACTGTTGGTCAGGAAACTGCTGTTTCTGCAATAATAGCGTCTCTGTCAACAGAAAGACTACCAGTGGGGTTGTCGGTGTTCTCTGAATCGTGGGTCCCTGTCCACCCCCAGACTCAACACACTGTGAGAGGCAGGCCTGCTCTGGGGGCACTCAGGTCCACCACAGAGGCTGGGTCATGAATCTCCCCATCTTACAGACAGGGCTTAGGAGTTGGGCTGCAGGGTCTACCGGCTCCCACCCTGGGCCATCTTTGCCGGGTGATAACACGTTTCACACTGCGTCTCAGGGAGCAGGCACTATGCCGGGCGCTGTGCCTAATGTTATCTCGTTCAGTCCTCAAGCCAAGTCTGGACCAAGTCTCTACCCATTCATCTTACAGAGAAGAAACGGGGTCAGAGAGGTTGAGCTACCTTGTGCTGAGTGGGCTAGGATTACGGCTCAGGCCTGTTTGACCCCGTAGGCCTTGCCCACCACCTTCCTGCAGGGCTCTGCTGCCTTCATCGCCGTCTCCCCTAAAGCTCTCCTTAGCTGTTTCCATGTCTCCCGGGCCTTTCTGGGCAGCCCCGACCTTCCCAGGAGAGCAGGCCCCCTCTTGGACACCCTGAAAGAAGGGGTCCTGGCCGGGCTAAGTCAGCCTCCTTGGATTTGGAACATCTGCTCCAAGTGAAACCCCAAATTTCCAGTAAACACTCTGGGTTTATTCTACTCCCTCCAGTGTCCTGACCACCCAGTCAACAGCGGCCTCCAGACACTCCTGCGTCCTGCGGGCCCGTGGTCTTCTACCAAGTGTCTGACCCATGCGGTCTTGCTCATTTATTTCTGTGCTTCTCCATGTCACTCTCCTCCAGAAGGGGGAAGAGCCTTGAATGTCTTGTCCATTACAGTGTCCCTGGACCTGGCATAGAACCTGGCACATGGGGGGTGCTTGACCTAAGTGTGAGCAGCAAATGATGAATCAGGGGAGAGGGACCCACCATCAGGGTGTGGGTGTCCCTTCTGGCTGGAGGCTGAAAAGTCAGGACCCCAGGCACGGAGCCGGTCCTAAGAAACTCTCAGCCCATAGACTGAACAGGAAAACTCTGGAAAGCAAGCCCTCCTGCAGGAGACGGGTGCAAGCTGCCTCCACTCCAGAGCCCTCTCCCTGGTCTCTGGTGACTCTCGAACAAACCCAGGTCCTCTGAGAGACGGTGGCCCTGCCCCAGAGTAGGGGCTAGTGCCCAGGCTGGTTTCCCTGAGGGACTGGGTACGGGGTCTGATGAGCACAACCCCTGGTGAACCCTTGGTGAAGCCCAACCTGAACATCAAATGTTTTGTGCTTTAAAGTGTGCCCCTGCATCTGCACAGGAGGGCACCCAAGACTTCCTAGTTCCCAACATGGCCTTGGCTGGGCCACATACACCTCCTTCAGGAGTGGGCAGCCCAAGCCCCCAAACAGGGAACTTTGAGCCAGCAATTGGAGACTACAGCTCTTGTGACCATGGCCTTGGTCAGATAGGCTCACTGGGGCCTAAACTACCCCTTCTTCCCTTCTCATTCCCTGCAGCAGGTGCAGGGCTGACTGGGAAGAGCCTCTGTCTCTGGCCCTCAGCCACTGACGCTCCCTGAACCCTTGCATTAGAGCTGCTGTGAGCTTTTCAGGACCCAGGACCCTTGTCTCCACCAGCTCAGTTAGGTCTGGCAGGTAAGACTCAGCTTGGGTGGCCGTACAGGGAGTGGGCTTTCCCTGAGTACCCAAGATGCTCTCATCTGCCTGTTGACACCAGGATGGAACTTTAGAAATCAGGGTTCTCTGCAGAGAGTGGGAGTATCTAGTGACCCTATGATAAACCTAAATGCCATGTGTGAGAAGGACGTAGGTGTGACCCCATAGACATCTGAGATGGGCTTGGGGAAGTCATGATAGGGGGATGGGGTTGAGCCAAGATGGAAGGTGTGTTTTGGAAGTGAGTAGGCTGCATTCCAGGCAGGCTCAAAAGGATCTTGAAAGTAGAGGTGTCAGAGGCAGATGGCATGTCGCAGAGGAATCCCCAGGAAGGCAGGACATGTTGAGAGAAGCCTCAGATGCCGCATCAGAGAGCTGGGCTTTCAGGCTACAGGTGAATGATGGCAGGAGAGGTTAGATCTCTCTGTCATTAGCGCACAGGAAATGACCCACGTGCAACCCAAAGGGTTACGGGAGGCCTGCAGATGACTGGTTTTCATCAACAGGCCATCTCCTTCACCATCCTGTGAAGCGATTCGGGCCCAGGGCTGGATGCACTCCACAGCACCCAGGGATTCTACCAGGGGCCTTGGCACAGTTGTTGCTGAGCCTGGCACCTGCCCTCACAGCTCTGGATGGCCCCAAGCTGTTCCTGCTGGCACTGGGTTTGTTCAGAGATCCCAGACAGCACCCAAGACAAGCTGTCACCAAATATGTGTCCCTGGGGCCATAGCAGCTGATCAGCTTGGGCCGCATGACAATGGATCTTTGGCCTTTGTTCCAGGGACCTGACAACTGGTTGAGGAGGAGACGGCTCCTCAAAGTCTGTGCTGAAACCTGCTTCAGGAATCACACACAGAGCAGTATGCTGCTGCTGCTGCTAAGTCGCGTGAGTCGTGTCCGACTCTGTGCGACCCCATAGACGGCAGCCCACTAGGCTCCGCCGTCCCTGGGATTCTCCAGGCAAGAATACTGGAGTGGGTTGCCATTTCCTCCTCCAGTGCATGAAAGTGAAAAGTGAAAGTGAAGTCGCTCAGTCGTGTCCGACTCTTAGCGACCCCATGGGCTGCAGCCTACCAGGCTTCTCCATCCATGGGGTTTCCCAAGCAAGAGTACTGGAGTGGGGTGCCATTGCCTTCTCCGACAGAGCAGTTTAGACCCGGAAAATTCTCTAGGTACCACCTGGTATAAATGAGGCCTTTGAACATCAGGCTTAACTTTTAAAGACATTTAGTGATGCAGTGATGACTATTTTTGTGAGAAAGTCCTGGTTAGAAAGAAAGAAGAAATGAAAGGAGGAAGGGAGGGGAGGAGGGAAAGAAGGAGAAAAAAAGAGAAGAAAGAAAGAAAGAGAGAGAGAGAGGAGGCGGGAGGGAGGCAGGGGATGGAAGGCAGGAAGAGCAAGTTCAGAACTCTCTCCGAGCCTCCTTGGGTGTTGGTGTGTTATCACTGTGATTTCCAACATGCTTCTTTTCAGCACATAGTTGAACGCTTCTGGCTATTTTATGAAGCAATAGGTCCTGTGTTGTTACTGCCAATACTATTTTCTGAAACTAAGGCAACTAGTGCCTTGACTTCTGACTTCCTCAGGATGAAAGCACTGCAACAGTTTCTAAAAATTGCATAAGCAAGGTCACAGTGTGTCATGAAAACCGTAAGTGACTCAAATAGTTTTGTCATTGTTGTCATAATGACACCTGTTCAGTAAACATCACAAGAAGGAGGGAAAAAAATCAGAATAGCAGCATTCCCCTGCCACTGCTTCCATTTTTCTGTGTTTCCATATTGGCTTTTCTTCTTTGTGACCTCAAATTGATCAAGTTTAGTATGTCCTGTTGCTAGACATTGGCATGGTTTCTAGTTGTTCCTGGCATAGGTAACACTCAAGTGAACATATCCATGTATGTGACTTATAAAAAATTTTGGACTATTTCTTTATGATGAACTTCTTAGATTGGAATCACTGGGTAAATCTGAAGAGGATTTTCAGGGATTCTTAAGCACAATTCTGAGTGACCTCTACCCAGCATACAGCGCTGAGGACTGTCTTCTTCCTACAATTTTTTTTTTTTTTAATTGAAGAATCACATCCCAAAGTGGATTTGTACAACCTTGGCGCAAATGCTCTGGGGAGGTACTTTGGAGTCCAGCAGGCTCTAGGGTGACCCAACCATAAAGCAGTCTGTACCACCCCTTCAGCGTATGGGGATGATGGGCTAGCTTCACTCTGATGATCCCCAGGCATTTCAGTTACAGTTTGCCCTAGTCACAGTGAACATCTCCCCGCCAGAGTATGCTCAGATTTCAATAGTTCTAGCATCCAACCTGGAAATTAAAGTTTCTCAATCACCCCATCAACTCCCCAACACACAGGCACCCAAATCCCTCACCAAGACCTTGTAAATGTCTTCTATTTCCTTACATGCATTGTATTGTATGTGTGTTTTACTTCAATAATTTAAAAAGGTATATTAAAAAGAATCTACTCTGAATCCACCCCTCTTTTCAGCTCCAGCCAGCAATTTTGATCTAGAAGGCTCCAGCACCTGGCCTCTTGCCTCCGGCCAGATCACCACTTCAGAGTCATCTGGGTGCTTTTCAACAGGCACAGACCCACATCACTCTGGGTCTGGGAGCCAGGCCTGGGAACTGACACCCCTCTTGGCTCCCCAGATAATCGGTGTGTAGACTGATGGTGACCACAGCCCTGCAAGACCGTGACACACACACACATACACCCCACGTGCATGTGCCGCATGCTCTAAATCAGCCAGACCTCTGCCCAGCCTTCCTCTGCCCAGACTGTGCCCCTGCCAGGCCCTTCCCTCCGCCCCCCTCACTCACTCCCCGGGGAGGAAACTCTTTTCTCAGCTCATGTGGGCTCTTGATGGAGCGGCTCCATTCTCTCGGTGCTCACTCGTCAAGCTCTTTGGTAGAGCGGATGGGAAAGAAGCGTGGTGGGTAACAGGGAAACTCCAAGTCAGAATTTAAAATGTAGGCAGGATAGCTTAACACACTCATCGTGTGTGTCTGTGTGTGTGTGTGTATGGAGAGAGAGAGAGAAAGGAGAAAAGGGATCAAGTTTTCAGAACAAATAAACAGCATCCTTATCTGACAAAGTTTTTTTTCTGATTTATGAATTTATATATAAATATGAAAAGTCTCATAAGGGCACAAAATTAAGTATGGTTGATTATTCAGTCAACAAAACCACACAAAGAATAACATGACATGAAAAAAATTGGAAATGTTGCAAGGACTGCATGGGATATTTGAAAATTTGAAGTGGGAAACTTACTCCTAGCCCTTATTGCTAGACAGGTTAAAATTCTCTTTTCCTCGGAATTAGAGCATGGGTCATGGGGACACTGCTGAATTCCATGGCAGCCCACGAGAGGATGCACTCGGGGAGGGCAGGCTCCTATGTAGCGTGCCTGCTCCTTTCTCCCTCCATCACTCTGAGACTGCACTGGGCTACAGGCCCTGAAGCTGTGCTGGTGGGATTTATTGCTTAACAGGAAAAATGCCTCAGGGAGTTCACCTATGTTAGGAATTGCTCCAACTGTGGTACCCAAATCTGTTGCTGTTCAGGGATCCTAAGGGCCAAAAGCACCTGCTTGTAAAATAAATTAGATTATGCAACCCATAGGCTTTCCAGGGATCTTGTTTAGAATTCTGCAGGGGGGCACTTGTTTGGGACCTAAGCAGGCAATGGCCCAGACTCCCATCTGTCTCTGTTCAGAAGGCTCAGGGGGCTCCACTTCCGCTACATTTGCCTTGGCAGAGACTCTTGAAGACAACAAAATCTGTCACAGAGTGACCTTTTCAGGGTTGGGGAGGTAGAGATGGAAGGAAGGATGGAAAGGTAGGTCTGGGGCCCTGCTGCCAGATCAGTGCCTCCTGAATGGATAAAGGTGGGAAGGATGCTTCCTCAATGGATAAAGGCAGGAAAGTGAGGGTCTTGGACCCCAGTCAGGGATGAGAAGGGCATCTTGCTGGAGATGAGAGGAGAGGAGTGGAAGGCAGCTTGCTGTAAAGCCTTGTTGAACCCCTCATGATACCCCCTTGCTCCCCAGCAGAAGCCCCTGGAGCCACTGAGATCCTCCTGTGCCAGGGCAGGCCCCCAGGCCCTATCCTGCTCCCATTTTCCCCTCCAGGCCCCCTCTCTGCCCAGACCCCTGTGGCCCAGCCTCCTTTTCCTTTGGTCCTCCTTACGGCCCATTTGACTTTCAAGCAGATCACTGCCTTCTATTTTCTGACTACTTATCTGGCCTCCACAAACCCACTGTCTGGATTCAGCTGACACCCTCACCCTTTCTCTGTGGCCACCTCCCTCTTCCAGGAATGACGGGCAGCCTGTCTCTCAGGCCCACAGCCATTTCTATCTCTCTCTCCCATCTCACTCCATGGCTTCAGAGGCCACTCTGAATAAATGGCTCTCCAATTTGTTTTATCCCACTGACTTCTCCCAATAGCCTTGAAGATCTCCAGATGGTAAATCTGAGCCACCAAGAGTGCTGGTGACAAGCCTCAGGTCACTATTCCAGAGGCGGCGCTGGCTCCGTGGTGAGAGGCTCCTCCTCACGGGGTCCCTCCTCTGGTGGCCTGGCTCTACTGGGGCCCCTTATATCCCTGGGCCCCAAGGGATAAATGATACTCACAACTATATGTGAAAATATTTACTAATTGTAACTTATGTTATTCCTAAAATTTTCTTCCCTCTTATCTTAGAAGTGTATTTTTACAATGACATGAAAGGCCTGAGTTCAAATTAGGAGTGTTAGCACCTTATCAATCCTGCAGGAGAATGTGGTCATCAGGGAGCCCGGCTGACTGGCCATGGTCTGTCCTGCTCTCCCCGTAGCCCAGGTTCCATCTGTCCCTGTGAGCAGTGCATTTGTCCATGGACACTTGGATTGTTTCTGCTTTTCAGTTCCTGTGAATGAAGTTTCTGTGAGCATGAGTGTGCTTCTTCAACAAATTTGTTATGAATATTTTCCTTACTGGTGTCAGAGGAGGTGAGGCCTTTGAGGGGCTGGGGAGGGGGTTTGGTTCCCAGCCTTCAAGCTGCTTCCCCCTGTTATGCTGCACTGTCAAGGACCCAGCATTTCCAAACTGGGCAGAGTCAGAAAAGACACCGTGATAGGCTCATGGTCCCAGAGTTTGGTCCTGGCACAAGCCTGATGTGTATCAAGGGGAAAGGAATTCTGATGTTGAGATGTCAGACTGAGTGTCTATAAATGAACAATGACAATGTCAGTTGGCTACTATTGCCATTTAGCAAGTTAGTCAGCTGGCAATTGACATTAAGTGATGAGACTGGTCTTGAAAAATAGCCATTTGCTAAAGTATAGTCAGTCAAATCAGAAGACAATCAACTTTCTGAATCCATTTTGGTCCATGTTGAAGATATGAAGGGGTGAGAGTGAAACAACACGGGAAAGGGGTTGGGAAGGCTGGGGCGGGGAGAAGGGGGAGACAAAGGGTTGGGAGTGTACAAGTAGTATCAGCTGCTTTTGATTGAGCACTTGTTGAGTGCCAGGAAATGTGTGAATTGCTTCTTGCACGTGTGGTAATGAAGGGGAGAAATGTTGCTCCCTGTAATGAGTTGAATGGTGGCTCTCCAAATATAGGTCCAAGTCCCCTGAAACCTGTGAGTGTTGCCTTATTTGGAAGAAAAGGTCTTTTTAGATGTAGTTAAGGATTTTGAGATGAAATGTCCTGAATTACCTGGATGAGCCCTAAATCAATGACAAATGTCATATAAGGGACAGAAAAGGAGACCCAGAGACACAGAGGAAAAGGTCACGTGATCATGGAGGCAGAGGTTGGGGCCATGGAGCCACCAGAACTGGACAAGGCAAGGAACCAGACCTCCCCTAGAACCTCCAGAGGCGAGCTTGGCCCTGCAACCCCTCAAGTTGGGACTTCTGGCTCCGGAACTGACAATACATTCTTGCTGCGTTAAGCTACTCAGTTTGTAGCAATTATTGTGGCAGCCTCAGGAAATTAATACATCCCTTGAAAATTATATTATTAAAATCTGTGAACCGGGTGTGAGTGATTAAATTGAACTGCAGCTTTGTCTGTCAGTTTGCAATCCGCCATTTCAGTTGGGTGAGGCAGGATGGGAGTGGATGGAGCGCTGGGAGGGGCTTTGGGGGGTGGAATAGCAGCCTGCGAACTGCGGCTGCAGGTGCGAAACTCTGGGAGAGCTTCTCTGCACGTCTGATTAGGATCCCATTTATTAGACGTTTCTATTTGCTAGGTGTCCTGAAAACCTCCCACCTCTCTCTCTTCATCACACACTCATACACACTTATTCAATGTGACCCAACTGTTTACATATCAGTGCCCACTGACACTCTGACTATGCTGCTAGGGTGACTTGATTTAGTGTAAACCATAGAGAACAGCTTTTCCCATCTCTATGACAAACTTGTTAACTTTGATCACCATTTGCAACTAATTGTGAATCAGACAAAAAAAAAAAGAAAACCATCAACCATAACCTTCAATTTCTAATTGCATCCAGGCCCAAAGCTCTGTCATACTGAAAGAAACACAGTGCATTTGGTAATTTCCAACTTTACTTACATCTTTCCAAAACATTTGGTCCATAGTGATTTTGACTCAGATTCCCACAAGCATCCTCAGTTGCTAACACTGAGATTTCTGAGAAATTCCTGCTTCCCCAGCTCCTCATGCTACGCGCCCCCCGCCCCTCACCCAGTTCCTTCCCCATCTCTCCCCCCTCACTGTGAGCTTCAGCAACATCAATGTCCCCGGACAAGCAGGATCCTCTGTGGAACACACCATTCCATCTTCATAGCTTTCTTTTTCTTCTATTTTGAAAATCCACCTTATTGATTTTGTCCCTTGCGTAAGAGTTGGAGAGCATGAAGGTTGTGCAACCCATGGGGGTTAAATAATTTTCATCCTGTCTCATCACAGTTATACATCTAACTACATAAAATGTATTTATACCTATAAAACCACTGCTTTTGTCTGTCGTATATAAAATCATGCTTTGTTTAAGGGGGACGGTCACTATAAAATATAGACTTGGAAGGAGGAAGTGGAAAAAGTGAGTGCTTATTTGCATTTATCCACCAGGTCCACGGGGAGGACACTTGACTGGGTCCCCACCTTCTCAAGGCCCCACCTCGGTCTGGAGGCGGGACCCCTCACAACCCCTGCCCCCTTCCACGTGCTCACAGTGCACATTGCATTAGGCCCCTCGTGCCTGCTGGTCTCGTCTCAAACTGGCCCTGGTAGGGAGATGTGTGCCACTCTACCAGGGGGTGCTATTTGATTCTGGGTGTCAAAGGAGAGAGTACTGAACTTGTCCACAAGGTTTCTCCAGGCAAGAATCCTGGAGCGGGTTGCCATGCCCTCCTCCAGGGAATCTTCTAACCCAGGGATCAAACCCAGGTCTCCTGCATTACAGGCAGATTCTTTACCTTCTGAGTCACAAGGGAAGCCCAAGAATCCTGGAGTGGGTAGCCTATCCCTTCTCCAGAGGATCTTCCTGACCCAGGAATCGAACTGGGGTCTCCTGCATTGCGGGTGGATTCTTTATTAGCTGAACTACCAGGGAAACCTCTCTGCAGACACAGATTCTGGAAATGAGGTCAGAATTCAGATGGACAGCCCAGGCTTTCTGGATTATAACAGGAAGTTTTTAAAACTGCGTGTTTTTAAAATGTTGGGATGTCTGCACACTCTCTTCTACTTTTATGCTAACTATAATATTCGTTTCCTAAAACCTTGAAAAGGAGCCATCCTCATGAGCATATGTGCTAAGGTGAGTGGTGTGTTGCCATGTTGCTGCTTGCTCACTGTGTTCTGATATTTGCTGGCAACTCCAAAAGGGATTGAAAGTCAAGTTGCCTTTAAATTGGAATTGATTGAGCATGCCTCCTCAGTTCCTATTAGCATGTGGGGCTTTGAACAGAGATTAAGCAATTCCCTAGTGCTGGCCTAGAAATCAATATCCTAATTAGTGTTCAAAGCAGACAGCCATTTCCAAGCAAAACCTCCTGTTCTGGCATAATTGGCTTGGATTTTCAATTTCAAACCTCTTTTGGAA
Source organism: Giraffa tippelskirchi (assembly GCF_054371585.1). Taxonomy (NCBI): domain Eukaryota; kingdom Metazoa; phylum Chordata; class Mammalia; order Artiodactyla; family Giraffidae; genus Giraffa; species Giraffa tippelskirchi. The sequence continues at coordinate 60,694,670 of NC_137286.1, read as the reverse complement.
AGTAATGGCAGTGCATGATTTAAATTTATCAGAGGATCTTTCAAATGTTCAAGTGTAATTTGGGAGGATTGGGATTATCACTTTGCAGTCCTCCATGTCCTACTGTAGAGAATGTTCTGGGCTTTTTGGTTCAAAGATAATGGCTCAGGAGTTATTAAGTGCCAGGCATTGACATAGGTGCTGCAACTACAGTGGTGAAGCCAAAACAGAGAAAGTTCCAGCTCTGGTGGAGTTTATCATCTAAGAGGGGGCAGATACGGAGAGAGGCCCTCAGGAATAAATGCACAGTCACACCAGTGGTAGGTGAGAGACATGGTCTAGGAGAGCTTATCCTGGGGACTCGGAGGAGTGACAGCTGAGTTCTGGAAGGTGGGTAGGTGAGGAGGGGGAGGCCTGTCCACGGCTAAGGACTGCTGGTGTGGCTTGAGCCGAGAGGCGCTATTAGTGCAGGCCGCACTGGGAAGTGATGCCTTGGCCAAGAAAGGGAAGCACAGTGCCTGAAGCGCAGGAGCTGGTCTGGCCCCTGGACTGGGGCATCGGTGTTGGAGGGAGCTGGCCTGTTGCTCCCAGCCTGGTCCAGTTGTCCCACAGACGCAAATAACCTCATGGGACACAACAACAGACAAGACGTCCCCAAGGCCGTGATGAAGTGTAACAGACTGAGGTCACCTGACCGTCGTGTCTAAGCACAGACAAGTCGAGGCTCAAACCACAGAAGAGCGCGTGTCTTTCTCTTTGGGTTCAAACCAGCGGCTGCTGCTTCCTCACCTCCATCTAGGCTGCCCCCCTGCACACAGCATTTATCTTTTATCAGACACCCAGTTGCAGAGCTGTCCCCACTTCCTGACAAGCTCTGTCAGGAGCAGAGTCCCACTTCCGCAGACACCCCGAGTCCTGACACAAGCCGGGTCCTCAGCCCTGTCCACATCCTCTGTCAGGATGCCCTGGGTTGCCCCTCTCTGTGTTGGGTGATGCAGCAGCTGTTCCTGGTGGTGGTCACAGGGAATCCAGAGCAGGGGAAGGGGTGTCAGGGGAGTTTTCCCTCCCCTCCTCCCCAAACTTGCTCAGGTTCTGATGTCTTCGTTGTCCAAGAACCGAGAGGGGAAAGGGCAAGGCAGCCACAAAGCTATTACTTGGACTTATCACCCTTGTGATCTCACATGGGCAGCATTTTTAAAGAACTCACTTTTCTGGGCACTGAGTTCTCCAGGGGCTGGGAAGGTTCTGCTGAATTCCATTGACCCGGGTGAGCGGGTACCAGAGGGCTGGCACCTCCAGCTTTTCTCTGGCATTTGGGCCCACAGTGCTTAACCTTTGGGACTGGGTGCAGGCTGTCCTTGCCCTCACTCTGCTGTGAGGGCTGCGTGCCAGCCCATCCTGTGGGCATGGACCTACTATGCACCCTATGCTGCAGGGAGACGGTGAGGAGATTCCAGTGGATCCTCTCGGGGCTTTGCTGGTGAGGTCCGAGGTGAAGGAGGAGGCACCATCTGAGGTTCTTCCCCTTGGGGAGTGGAGAGGGGACTTGAAGGACAGCACTGGCTGTTTCCCAAACTCTGCTTTGCATCCCAGCTACCCTGATACTTTAGACCCTCTGTAGGTGAGTTCAGGTGCCTTCGGAGCTTCAGCTGAAATGCAGAAACTTGTCTTGGTATTTCAGAGGAAATGTGTGCAACATGCAGACGGACCGGACTCTTGACACTTCAACCACTGTTCTGCCCACAGCAGGTCAGTTCTGGGCAGTCTAGCAGCAGAAGGAGGGGCCCCAGAACCCTTCCCATCTTCACTTCCTACCCTCATGCCCCAGCGGTACCTGACCCTGGGCTGAATGAGCTCCCATCCTGTAAATACTCATCTCAGGGCAGCTGCCAATTCTGGCCCCACTACTGAGGACCTGCCGGTCTGCATCTGCCCCGCTTCCCTGGGCACCAAGGTCCATGGCCATCAGGGTGGAACAGAGCCCCAGAGTCAGCCTTGGTTGGGGGACCCAGTGGAGCCAGGAGCCTTGGTCCACGCCAGACAGCTTCCCCCGGGAGGAGAGGCTGCGACAGCCCCAGTGTGAGTCCAGGAGTCTCTGGCCGTCCTCTGAAGAAGTGTGACCATTGAGTCTGAGGAAACGGTGACATCCAGACCCAAGAGTGGCTAACTTTCCCAGCTGCCCTCCTTACCCAGTAAGGGAAACTGTGCCAAGTCCCAGCTGCAGGAGAGTCTGGAGTTTCTGATGTCATGCTCTAAGAAATGGTCTTTGCACAGCCAGGGATCCGCATGACTGGGAGAAAAAGCCCAGTTTTCTTCTTGGAAGTTCCAGCCAAATCAGGCTTGTTGAAGCACTTCACTAAATTCCAGGAGAAAGACCCTTTGCCTTCAGCCCTGAGTGTAGGATTTCTGTTCTCATGCAGATTCTCTTCTAGTGGGATTTGGAGAGAGGCCTGGATTTGGAGTCTTCCACTCCTTGTGTGATCACAGGCAGGCCACACAACCTCTCCGGGCTTTGGCTTTCTTTCTTTTTTTTACTTTATTTTTAAATTGAAGTATAGTGAATTTACAGTGTCGTGTTAGTTTTAAGTATATAGCAAAGTGAATCAGTTATATATATATATATATATACTCTTTTTCAGATTCTTTTACTTTATAGGTTATTACAAGATAGTATATATCTTACAGTATACAGTAAGTCCTTGTTTACCTGTTTCACACAGTAGTGTGTGTATAATCCAAATTCCTAATTTATCTCTTCCCCACTCCCACCCCACTGTCCTCTTTAGTAATCACAAATTTGTTTTCTATGTCTGTGGGTATATTTCTATTTTGTATGTAGGTTCATTCGTATAGTTTTTTTTTAGATTGCACAAATAAGAAATATCATGATATTTGTCTTTTTCTGTTTGACTTACTTCACTTAATACGATAATCTGTATATCCATCCATGTTGTTGCAGATAGCATTCTTTCATTCTTTTTTATGGCTGAGCAGTACTCATATATATATATGTATGCATATTCCACAGCTTCTTTACCCATTCAACTGTATGTAGACATTTATGACTGTTTCCATGTCTTGGCTATTGTAAATAGTACTGCTATGAACATTGGAGTGCATATATCTTTTCGAATTAGAGTTTTCTCTGGGTACACATCCAGGAGTGGGCTTGCAGTATCACACGGTAGCTATATTTTTAGTTTTTTAAGGAACCTCCATACTGTTCTCCACAGTGGCTGCACCAATTTACATTCTCAGCAACAGTGTAGGTGGGTTCTATTTTCTCCACACCCTTTCCAGCATTTATTATTTGTAGAATTTTTAGTAATGGGCATTCTGGCTGGTATGAGGTGATACATCACTGTAGTTTTGATTTGCATTTATCTAATAATTAGCTATATTGAGCATCTTTTCATGTGTCTGTTGGCCATCAGTATGTGTTCTTTGGAGAGATGTATACTTAGTTTTTCTGCCCATTTTTGACTGGGTCTTTTATTTTTTGATATTAAGCTGCATGAGATGCTTGTATATTTTGGAAATTAATTCCTTGTTGGTAATATCATTTGCAAATATTTACTCTAAGTCCATAGACTGTGTTTTCATTTTGTTTATGGTCTCCTTTGCTGTGCAAAAGCTTTTAAGTTTAATTAGGTCTCATGTGTTTATTTTTGGTTTTATTTCCATTACACTAGGAGATGGATCCAGAGAAATGTTGCTGCGATTTATGTGATAGAAAGTTCTGTGGGCTTCAGTTTTCTTGTGTGCACAACAGGAGGAGAAGTGGCTCCTGAGGAAGGCAGTGTAGCTCCATGAGGATGGGCAAGGTCCTGGGGAGACAGCTGCTCGTGCCAGATGCCACAGTGGGCACTTGGGAGTCAGAAGACAGTGGTAATCCCTTGCTGGTTTGCCCCATCTAGATGCTCAGGACTAATGAGTGGAAGGAACTTCTGGCCAGGCCTCGGCTGACTTGATTCTTTTGAAAGAAGGGAGGCTGGAATTCTGCCATCATTATCTCCGTTCCTCACAAAGCAGCCTGGAGTCATGTCCCACAGAGTTGGATTAGTGCTGCTTTTTGGTCTGATGTGACAATTAATTGAATGTGTGAGACGACAGGAAAGCATGACAAATGACCCCTTCCACGTTAAGATTTCTAACTTTTCAGAGAACTATGTCACATGATGGGCAAAAAAACCCTCCCATCTTTTAGCTTCATTCCTCGACAAGAGTTGCTGATTAAACAAAGCAGACAAACAGCCACAGGACACCTGGGTCTCAGGCAGGGTGTCTGGGCAGCTGCAAGTGTTTCTGCCAGAATGCAACCACTCCGCCTGGATCTGTCCCTTCTGGCCGTCTCCAAGTAGCGGCTGAGTCGTAGAGCAGCATTTTAAAAAGCTGATTTGGTTCAAGCTTTTAAAAAGATCAAAACAAAACAAACCTCCACCCCCGCTGTGATGAAGAACAAATTTTTCTCAGGCTTGGGGGCGCAGCGGCCAAGCTGCCCTTGGTGACAACACAGTTTGGGTTGACTGCTCCTCTGGGCCTTTGTTTCCCAGGTACACAGTGGGGTTGCAGAAGGTCAAGCTTGTTTCCGGCTGCACTTTCTGCGAAGCCAAACCCAATACCTCATAGCCTCTCCCCTGCCCTTAGCACCCTGGCAGGCATTGTGGCAGGAAGAATAGAGCCATCTGGTTGCAGGATTCCCAGGGCCTCTTGCCTGGGAACAGATCGTCTGACGCAAATGACGGCGGCTGTTGACCACCCCGGGCCCTGTCTGCTGCCCACCGCCCGGTCCCCAGACCCGGGGCCACTCACCCAGGTTGCCCAGCCCCCTGCCCAGTCCCACCTCTGGAACCACAGGGACCTTCTGTCTTCTAGTTTCCTGGAAACCTCTGCCCATCAGTCCCCTCCCGAGCAGTCTGGAAAAGAGAACCAAGCCTGGGCCAGGAGAGACGGGCAAAGAGGAGGCCAGCTCCCCCAGCCCACTTCACCTTTCCACAAAGGCAGCGCTTTGCTCCCACCTCTCCTGAGGCCTCGGTTGCTGCAGTAACCCATGACTTGAGCTCCATTCATGCATCATGCTCAGAATTGCTGAGCACAGGCCAGCAAATCCAGCCCTGGACCTCAGCCAGCGCGAACGGCCAGCTCTCAGCTGCCAGTGCCTTCCTTGAGCCTGGGAAGATGCAGGCCATTTCTGCCTGGCAGGGTCTGCCGACTTTGGTTTCCTGGGCCGTGAGGGCTCACAGTAAAGCTGCCCTGTAGGAGGCAGCTCCCATGGCCCCGAGCCTGAGTCATTATCTGTTAAAGAGAGACTAACTGTCCAAAGGACTAATGGTATCTCACTTCCTGGCAGCATTCATGAAAGGCAAAGGGGAAGAGGGGTGGCTGACCCAGCTTTCGGGACAACTTCCTTGGCCACTCGTGTAGTTTTTGTTGTTGCATAATAAGTCACCCCGACTTAGTAGCATACATTCAACTTCCTATATTCATAGTTCTCTGGTCCAGAATGTGGACAGGGCGCAGCAGACTGGCTTGCCTCAACCCTGTAACATCTGGGGCCTCAGAGCCTCAGGTGACAGCCAAAGGTGACCAGATGGTGGGTGTCATCTGAAGGCAACCGCCATCTTGCTTCCCTCCCATGGTGCTGGTTGTTGACCGCGACCTCACCTGGGGCTGCTGGTCAGAGAGCACATGCATGGCATCTTGGTGGGGCTTGAACTTCCTCTCAACATGGTGGCTTCATCATAGTCAGGCTCTTACCTGGTGGCTCAGGTTCCCAGAGGTGAATGCCCAGCTTCATCCCTTTTCTGACTGAAATTTGGAGTGCTACCCACTCCAGTATTCTTGGGCTTCCCTCGTGGCTTAGCTGGTAAAGGATCCACCTGCAATGCGGGAGACCTAGGTTTGATTCCTGTGTTGGGAAGATCCCCTGGGGAAGGGAAAGGCTATCCACTCCAGAATTCTGGCCTGGAGAATTCCATGGACTGTATAGTCCATGGGGTTGCAAAGAGTCAGACACGACTGAGCGATTTTCACTTGGAGGTCACACAACCTCATTCCATTGATTACAAGCAAGTCACTGGTCCTCCAGATTCAGGGTGGGGGGCACAGGTCCCCACCAGCACACTGATGAGAGAAAAGTCAAGGCCAGTTGCACTAAAGCACAGAGATGAGAGATACTGTCGAGCTTTGGAAAACACAGTGGTGCACACCACTCACTGTCTTTCTTTCCCACTCTGCCCCAGGCTGCATGTAAGTTAAATAAGCAGGGTGACAATATACAGCCTTGATGTACTCCTTTTCCTATTTGGAACCAGTTTGTTGTTCCATGTCCAGTTCTAACTGTTGCTTCCTGTCCTGCATACAGGTTTCTCAAGAGGCAGGTCAGGTGGTCTGGTATTCCCATCTCTTTCAGAATTTTCCACAGTTTTGTGATCCACACAGTCAAAGGCTTTGGCATAGTCAATAAAGCAGAAATAGATGTTTTTCTGGAACTCTCTTGCTTTTTCAATGATCCAGAAGATGTTGGCAATTTGATCTCTGGTTCCTCTGCCTTTTCTAAAACCAGTTTGAACATCTGGAAGTTCACGGTTCACGTATTGCTGAAGCCTGGCTTGGAGAATTTTGAGCATGACTTTACTAGCGTGTGAGATGAGAGCAATTGCGCGGTAGTTCGAGCATGCTTTAGCATTGCCTTTCTTTGGGACTGGAAAGAAAACTGCCCTTTTCCAGTCCTGTGGCCACTGCTGCATTTTTCAACTTTGCTGGCATATTGAGTGCAGCACTTTCACAGCATCATCTTTCAGATATGCAGATGACACCACCCTTATGGCAGAAAGTGAAGAAGAACTAAAAAGCCTTTTGATAAAAGTGAAAGAGGAGAGTGAAAAAGTTGGCTTAAAGCTCAACATTCAGACAACTAAGATCATGGCATTTGGTCCCATCACTTCATGGGAAATAGATGGAGAAACAGTGGAAACAGTGTCAGACTTTATTTTTGGGGGCTCCAAAATCATTGCAGATGGTGATTGCAGCCATGAAATTAAAAGACGCTTACTCCTTGGAAAGAAAGTTATGACCAACCCAGACAGCATATTAAAAAGCAGAGACATTATTTTGCCAACAAAGGTCTGTCTAGTCAAGGCTGTGTTTTTTCCAGTGGTCATGTATGGATGTGAGAGTTGGGCTATAAAGAAAGATGAGCACCGAAGAATTGATGCTTTTGAACTGTGGTGTTGGAGAAGACTCTTGAGAGTCCCTTGGACTGCAAGGAGACCCAATCAGTCCATCCTAAAGGAGATCAGTCCTGGGTGTTCATTGGAAGGACTGATGTTGAAGCTGAAACTCCAATACTTTGACCACCTCATGCGAAGAGTTGACTCTTTGGAAAAGACCCTGATGCTGGGAAGGATTGGGGGTGGGAGGAGAAGGGGACGACAGAGGATGAGATGGTTGGATGGCATCACCAATTCGATGGACATGAGTCGGGGGAAACTCCGGGAGTTGGTGATGGACAGGGAGGCCTGGCGTGCTGTGGTTCATGGGGTCGCAAAGACTCGGACACGACTGAGCAACTGAACTGGACTGCCCCAGTCACAGTTCAGCTGCACAGATGGCCTCGGCCAGGCCTGTCCAGTGCCTTCTTCTGTGCTTCACGTCTGTGGGGCAGGTCCTCGTGGGCCCACCAGGGAGGCCCCTGCACCTCTGCCTGTCTCACCATGGCTGCACTAAAGAGGTGCGTTCAGGGTTAAGTGGAACTCAGAGGGCCGCGTGGTTCAGTGCAGGATTGCCGGCTGCCCACACCTTCCTACCTCCCTCATAACCCGTTCGTGCAGCTCTGGGTCTTGAGTTTCTTGGCTCTGAAGCTACAGCTCCGGAATGAGGGGAGCCAGGGCAGAGCCCAGGGGCCCTGAGACTCCTTCATGGCTGTCGTGTAAGGGGCAGGCTGTTCTTTGGGGGGATGAGCTCCAGTGGTGCTCCCTGCTGCCCTCATTGGCTGAGAAAATCTGACGTGTTCATCTGAGAACAGTGCAAGGATGAGTATGCCCCAGTTGTGGGGACTGTGGAAACTGTAGTTCCAGAAGCTGCTTGCACTGAGAGACTCTCACAGGAAAAGCCTTTGGGTTTCCAGACTTCCCCTCCAACCTTTTGCCTCCTCCTGATATGTTGCTAACCCTCACCCTGCACAAACCCCCGGAGTGGACATGTGGCCCTACTTGGCCTTGCACGTCGTCCACATGCTAGAGAGAAAAGCAAAGCATGTGCACACACACACACACACACACACACACACAAACCCAAGCAACAAATACCACACACCACACCAACACGTACCCACACTGCACACACACATGCACACCACCCCGCCCCACGCATGTGCAGGCGCCCAGATGCGTAGCCATACCATGCACCACACACACCCCACACCCACACTTACAGACACACACCCACACCACACACACATACACACACCCACTGAAAATACTCTTGACTAGCCTGTGACATGTGCAGAAAGCAGGTTACATTTTAAACGATTTCCAGTCCATGAGGAATGCAAGCGCTCGATGAGAAAGTTCCAGGAAGTGCAGGGAAGAGAGCCCTCCTGGCTTCCCCTTCAGCTGCTCCCCAAGGCACAGCAGGGCTCCTGTGGGCAGCTCCAGGGTCTGTGTTTACATGTGTCCACACATGGCCACAGGGCTCCTTCTTCCCTACATGGGTCATACTCGGGAATACTTGGTAAAGTAAACTCATCAAGCCCACAAACTCTTCTCAGAGGGCTGTGAGCCCAGGGCATCCATTGCTTTGCAGGCCCTGGTGGCGGCGCCGGGCAGAAAGGCGGGGCTGGGCCTCCGGAGCGGGGCGCCCTCTGGCCGCAGGTCGGGGAACCGCTCCTGCCGGCCTGGGGAAACCCCAGGACCCCGCAGAGGCCCTCTCAACTAGCCGCTTTTCCTGGGCTCAAGGACCGAGAGGAGTTCTTATGTCTCTGGGACGTGCATGTCTTTGTGGGCACGCCCCAAGCGGCTGCCTACCATGGTTGACCAGGTGGGAGAGGCAGGGGTCCCAGCCCTGGGCCTTGCAGAAGGGAGCCACCCTCTCTGTCTGGGGACTGAAGGTGGCTGGGGAGGAGTGGCTTTCCGGCGGGGGCTTCTGCCTCCCACCTCCACAATCCCCTGGCTCAGGGTCCCTCCACCTGTCTCCCAGGTCCAGCCCTTGACCTTGATGTAACTTGTTCCCGAGGACGGATGTCTTGCCGTGATTTTGTTTACAGCCTGCCCTGCTTCAAGCAAATGGAATTCCTCTTCATGGCCTTGTTGCCTGGGGAACTGGGCCCCTCAGTCTGGCCCCTGTGGGCAGGAGCTGAAGAAGGGCATCACCACAGCCATGTCTCCTCCTTGGCAAGAGCAGAAGTGTACAGGAGGACAGATGGGCTCTTTCACCAAGGATTGACACCGCCCTCAGCCTCGACCGTGCCAACGTAGGAAAGCTGTGCAAGCTCATGTACGAGTGCATAGGTGTGTGTGTGTGAGAGAGACACAGGGGTCTTTAGCTCTGTTCTGTGGATATCACCCAAGAAGCATCAACAGGAAAGGCTCTGGCACCTGGCCTGTGCACTGGGACCAGGGTGGGGCCTATGGCACCTCCCCAACCCTGTCCTCGAGGGGTATTGCCTCCTGAGGGTTTTCATGCCCACACAGATCAGCCCATCCTTACAACCTGCTGTACCAGGCCTGTGTGGGCATTGCCTGCGCGCGCGCGCGCACACACACACACACACACACACACACACACACTCTGCAGGGATGCAGAGACTGTCTCTTTAACTTAACCCTCTTGTGAGCCTGGAACAAAGTCAGTCCCATCACTTCATGGCAAATAGGTGGGGAAACAATGGAAACAGTGAGAGACTTTATTTTCTTGGGCTCCAAAATCACTGCAGATGGTGACTGCAGCCATGAAATTAAAAGATGCTTGCTCCTTGTAACAAAAGTTATGACCAACCTAGACAGCATATTAAAAAGCAGAGATATTACTTTGTCAACAAAGGTCCGTCTAGTCAAGGCTATGGTTTTTCCAGTAGTCATGTATGCATGTGAGAGTTGGACCATAAAGAAAGCTGAGCGCAGAAGAATTGATGCTTCTGAACTGTGGTGCTGGAGAAGACTCTTGAGAGCCCCTTGGCTGCAAGAAGATCAAACCAGTCAATCCTAAAAGAAATCAATCCTTAATATTCATTGCAAGAACTGATGCTGAAGCTTCAATACTTTGGCCACCTGGTGTGAAGAACTGACTCATTGGAAAAGACCCTGATGCTGGGAAAGATTGAAGGCAGGAGGAGAAGGGGACGACAGAGGATGAGGTGGTTGGATGGTATCACCGACTCGATGAGTTTGAGCCAGCTCCAAGAGTTGGTGATGGACAGGGAAGCCTGGTGTGCTGCAGTCCATGAGGTGGAAAGAGTCAGACACAGCTGAGCAACTGAACTGAACTGAACTGATCAGAAGTGTGAGGACTCTAGCTTTGTTCTTCTTCTTTTTTTTTTTTTTTTAAACATTAACTTATTTATTTTAATTGGAGGATAATTACTTACAATATTGTGATGGCCTCTGCCACACATCAGCGTGAATCGGCCATAGACATACATGTGTCCCCTCCTTCCTAAACCTCCCCTCCCACCCACCCCCTGACCCCACCCCTCCAGGTTGTCTCAGGGCACTGGTTTTGGGCTCCCGGCTTTGTTCTTCTTATTTGAGATTGCTTTAACTATTTGGGATCTTGTGCTTCCATACAAAATTAAGACTCTCTTTTCTCTTTATGTGGAAAATGTCATTAGAATTTTGATAGGGGTTGCATTAAATCAATAGATTTCTTTGGGTTCTATGAACATTTTAATAATATTAATTATTCCAACCCATGAACATTGGATATCTATTTATTCATATTGTCTTCAGTTTTTCATCAATGTTCTATAGTTTTTGGTGTACGCATCTTTCACCTCTTTGGTTAAATTTATTCTTAAGTGTTTTATTCTTTTAAATGCTATTATATATGGAGTTATTTTCTGGGTTTTTTTTTTTCATAGTTTATTTTTGCTGTGTAGAAACACAATTAACTTTTGTATGCTGATTTTGTTTCCTGGAACTTAACTGAACTTGATTATTTGTTTTGACAGTTGTCTGTGGGTGGGGTGGGGGGATCTTTAGGGTTTTCTCTATATATAATCATGTTGGTTGCAAACAGAGGCAATCTTACTTCTTACTTTCCTATTTGCATGCCTTTAATTTCTTTTTCTTGCCTAATTGCTTTGGCTAGGATTTCCAGTACTATGTTGAATAGAAGTGGAAAGAGTGAGATCCTTGTCTTGTTGAGTATGATGCTACTTGTGGGTTTGCAATATATAACTTTTATTATGCTGAAAGTTTTTTTTTAATCATGAAAAGATATTGAATTTTGTCACATGCTTTGCCTGCATCCACTGAGATGACCATATGATATTTATCTTTCATTATGTTAATGTGGTGTAGCACATTGATTTGCAGATGTTGGATTGTCCTTGCATCCCAGGGTAAATCTCACTTGATCATGGTATATGATTTTTCAACGTGCTGTTGAATTTGGTTTGCTGGTAATTTGTTGAGGGTTTTTTACATCTGTGTTCATCAGAGATATTGGCCTATAATTTTCTTTTCTTGTAGTGTCCTTGTTTGCCTCTGGTATCAGGGTAATGCTTACCTTGCAAAATGAGTTTGGAAGTATTCTCTCCTTTTCACTTTTTTGGAAGAGTTTGAGAAGGATTGGTATTAATTCATTAAATGTTTGGGAGAATACACCAATGAAGTCATCTGGCCCTGGGCTTTTCTTTGATGGGAGAGATTTGATTACTGATTCAAACTCCTTACTTGTTATTGTCTGTTCAGATTTTCTATTCCTTCATGATTCAACCAAGGTAGGTTGTATGTCTCTGGTAATTTATCCTTTTTTTTTTTGTTTTGGTGGCTCAGATGGTAAAGAATCTGCCTGCAATGCAGGAGACTCAGGTTTGATCCCTGGGTCAGGAGGATCCCCTAGAGAAGGGAATGATTACCCAGCCCAGCGTTCTTACCTGGAAATTCCATGGACAGAGGAGCCTGGTGGTCTGCAACCCACGAGGTCATAAAAATTCAGATACGACTGAACAACTAACACTTTCACTTCAGGTTGTATGTCTCTAGGAACTTACCCATTTTTTTCTAAGTTACCCAGTTTGTTGAGGGTATAATTGTTCATTCTAGTCTCTATGATCCTTTGTATTTCTGTGGTATCAGTCATAATGTCTCTTTTTTCATTTCTGTTTTTATTTTTTGAGTCTTCTCTTTTTTTCCCTTAGTCTAGCTAAATGTTTGTCAATATTATTTATTTTTTCAAAAGGCAAGTTCACTTTTGTTTGTTTTTTTATTGTTTTTCTACTGCTCTGATCTTTGTTATTTCTTTATTTATGCTAACTTTGGTCTTCATTTATTCTTTTTATTCTAGTTCCATGAGGTGTAAAGAAAGATTAATTGATGTATCTCTTTTTCTTAATGTAGGCATTTATCACTATAAATGGGCTTTCCAGGTGGCTCAGTGGCTAAAGAATCTGCCTGCAATGCAGGAGATGCCAGAGATGTGGGTTCGATTCCTGGGTTGGGAAGATCCCCTAGAGGAGGGCATGGCAACCCACTCCAGTATTCTTGCCTGGAGAATCCCATGGACAGAGGAGCCTGCAAGCTATCGTCCAGAGGGTTGCAAAGAGTTGGACATGACTGAAGCTATGGATCATGCATGCACACATTACTATAAACTTCCCTCTTACAATTGCTTTTGTTGCATGCCATAAGGTTTGATATGATGTTTCCATTTTTCATTTTTTTTGAGATATTTTGATTTCTTCTTTGATCAATAATTGCTCAGGCCTAGGTTAATTTCCACATATCTGTGAATTTTTCAGGTTTCCTTCTATTATTGATGTCTAGTTTCTTACTGTTGTTGTTAGAAAAAATACTTTCTATGATTTCTATCTTTTAAATTTGTTTTGACTTATTTTGTGACCTAACATATGATCTCTCCTGGACGATGCTCAAAAAGTGCTTAAGAATGTGTTCTCTCCTGCCCTTGGAAAGAATGTTCTGTATGTGTCTGTTAGGTAGATTTAAAGTGTGTGTGTGTTCATCGCTCAGTCATATCTGACTCTTTGGGACCCCATGGATTAGGACCCACAAGGCTCCTCTGTCCATGGGATTTTCCAGGCACGGATACTGGGGTGGGTTGCCATTCCCTTCTCCAGGGGATCTTTCCTATCTAGGGATTGAAGCCAGGTCTCCTGCATTGCAGGCAGACTCTTTACCATCTGAGTCACTAGGGAAGATTGAAGTGTCTTCAAGTGTTGTTCAAGTCCAATGTTTCTTTAATGATTTTCTATTTAAGTGTTCTACCACTGTAACAAATGAGGTATTGGTGTCCCCCACTATTATTGTATTGCTGTTGTACTGCTGTCTATTTCTCCCTTCAGATCTGTTCAGTTCAGTTCAGTTGCTTAGTCGTGTCTGACTTTTTGCAACCCCATGGACTGCAGCATGCCAGGCCTCCCTGTCTATAACCGACTCCCGCAGTTTACTCAAACTCATGTCCATTGAGTCGCTGATGCCTTCCAATCATCTCATCCTCTGTCATCCCCTTATCCTCCCACCTTCAGTCTTTCCCAGCATCAGGGTCTTTTCCAGTGAGTCAGTTCTTCCCATCAGGTGGCCAAAGTATTGGAGTTTCAGCTTCAGTATCAGTCCTTCCAATGAATATTCAGGACTGATCTCCTTTAGGATGGACTGGTTGGATATCCTTGCAGTCCAAGGGACTCTCAAGAGTCTTCTTCAACACCACAGTTCAAAAGCATCAATTCTTCGGTGCTCAGGCTTCTTTATGGTCCAACTTTCACATCCATACATGACTACTGGATCTGTTAACATTTACTTTATATATTTTGGTGCTCCAATGCTAGGTTCATATATATATATATATATATATATATATATATATATATATATGTATATTTATAATGGTTATATCCTCTTAATGAATGGTTTGATCCTCTTAATTTACAATGGTATATCCTCTTAATGAATTCACCCTTTTGTCATTATATAACTTTTTTTGTCTCTTGTTACAATCTTTGTCTTAAAGTCTGTTTTGTCTGCTGTAAATAGGTATAGATACCCCTGCCCTTTTTTGGTTTCTATTGCCTAGAATCCTTTTCCATCCCTTCACTTTCAGCATATGTGTGTCTTTAAAGCTGAAGTGAGTCGTTTGTAAGAGCATACAGTTGTATCTTATTTTTAATTTATTTAGCCACATACTGTATTTTGATTGGTGATATATATATACATATATAAATCATAGTTGTACAAAATTATGTTACAAGTGTAGTATATAATATAGTGATTCACAATTTTAATGTTTATACTCCATTTATAGTTATAGATATTCTATTTATATTTAAAGTAATTATTGATAGGTAAGGACCATTGCCATCTTTTTCATTATTTTATGGCTTTTTTGGTAGTTCTTTCATTCCTTTCTTCTCCTGCTGTCTTCCTCTGTGATTTGATAATTTTCTTTCAGTGTTATCCTTGGATTTCTTTTTCTTTATCCTTTGTGTATCTATTAAAGGTTAATTTTTTTAGTTACCATGAGGCTTACAAAAAACATCTTATAAGATCTTAAGATGATAAGACTTATCTTAAATTGATAAGAACTTTGGTTACACATAAAAACTATCTACAGTGGGCCATGGTTCAGACAGTGGGCTCCCATCTGGGTCTCCTTTTTGCACTCTCCAGGGTGGGGAAGGGAAGTCCTAGAGCTGCATGACCCATGGGATGGTGTCAGGCCATCCCTGGCCTCCCAAATTGCTGCTATATGCCGCCTCATGAAGATTTGCCTCTGCAGAATCACACAGGTGTGCCCAGCAGGGTGCCTGTGCTGATCTTTCCTCCCACAGCTCACTGCTTATGGGTCCTTTGTGGGTGCAGCGGAGGTGGGGGGATCTGCCCTGGAGTGGAGTGGCTTGGAAAAGATGTAAATTGGATGCTGTCATCCTCTGGATCTTTCTGGCATCTTAAGATGGCAAACCCACAGCATCTCCATAGCCATCTCCCTCTGCCTTCAATTAACTCTGGGATCATGCACATTTCCTGGGTGCAAGGCTGGGAGCCAGGCTGTGGGCATGCTGTTGGGCTTACATGTTACTGTCTGTACATTGTTGATGTCCAATTTATCTGGCTTATGAATCTATTAAACATGAAACAATAACCCATCTCTAAATATTAATACACTTCTTATATATCTAACACATAACACCTGAGTATTGACAATTTTCTCCAATTAAACATTATTTAAAATTTATTGAATCCCACTTATAAACAATAAAATCAAAGTTTAAAATACTAGATTACCTTCAGCACTAAGAAACAGGCAAGACACACATGAAATGCTACAAAGATTACACAATCAAGTGCTGTACTAACTATAAAACTGTGCCCCAGATGCTATCTACTGCCTTGGAGTCACATTTTTCTTCCTTATTCCACACTAACCTTAGTCATCTTCATATTCAAATTAGTCATAGTTCTTCCTATGGTTTCTGAGCCTTTCTAACATTGCAGTGTATGGGTTCCACACTCAACCCAAATATGGGAGAAGGGAATTTCCATTCACCACCAAGTAATTCTCTGAAATCAGCTGGAGGTCTTATAATTCAACTCAAACCTGACACTATCTACCCAGAGATAGTGTCAGATTCCTACAAGACTGCCCTGCCCTTGACACACATTTCACATGCCAATCCAAGTCCAGATCATCACCTGTGCTTCTAATTGACTGGCTATAGACTGGAGATTCCAATGAGCCCCACCTTGGGCTCTACTGAGTCACTGAAGTGGCTCACAAAACTTAGAGAAACATATCGCTTACTAGATTACCAGTTTATTATAAAAGAATATAACTCAAGAACAGCCAGGTGGAAGAAATACATAGGGCATTTCCCTCCACAAATCTCCATATGTTCACCAACACAGAAGCTCTTCAACTCTGTCTTTCTGGGTATTTATGGAGATTTTATTAGATAGGCACGATTGATTAAATCATTGGTCTTTACCGATCAATTCAAACTCTAACTCATCTCCTCTTCCTGGAGGTCAGGAAGTGGGACTGAAAGTTCCAACCCTCTAATTACATGGATTATGTGATTGGTTCTCCTGGCAAGCAGTCTTCATCCTTTGTTGTTGTTATTCTTGTTGTCACTAAGTCATGTCCAACTCTTAGAGACCTCATGGATCGCAGCTCACCAGGCTCCCTGTCCTTTACTCTCCCGGAGTTTGCTTAGATTTGTGTCCATTGAGTGGGTGATGCTATCTAACCATCTCATCCTCTTCTGCCCCCTTCTCCTGCCTTCAACCTTTCCCAGAATAAGGGTCTTTTCCAATGAGCTGGCTCTTCGAATCAGGTGGCCAAAGCATTGGAGCTTTGGCATCATTCCTTCCAATAAATATCCAGAGTTGATTTCCTTTAGGATTGACTGGTTGGATGTCCTTGCAGTCCAAGGGACTCTCAAGAGTCTTCTCTAGCACCACAGTTCAAAAGCATCAATTCTTTGATGCTCAGCCTTCTTTATTGTCCAACTCTCACATCTGTACATGACCACTGGAAAAATCATAGCTTTGACTATTCGGACCTTTGTCAGCAAAGTGATGTGGAGTCAGAGGCTCTTTTTACACACAGAGGCTTTTTAAACGCTGTCTAGGTTTATCACAGCTTCCTTCCAAGGGGCAAGTGTCTTTTAATTTCATGGCTGCAGTCAACCATCTGCAGTGATTTTGGAGCCCTCAAAATGGTCTATCACCGTTTCCATCATTTCCCCATCTATTTGCCATGAAGTGATGGGACTGGATGCCATGATCTTAGTTTTGTAAATGTTGAGTTTTAAGCCAACTTTTACACTCTCCTCTTTCACTTTCATCAAGAGGCTTTTCAGTTCCTCTTCTCATTCGGCCATAAGGATGGTGTCATCTGCATATCTGAGGTTATTGATATTTCTTCCTGCAATCTTGATTCCAGCTTGTGCTTCATCCAGTCCGGCACTTCACACGATAAACTATGCATATAGGTTAAATAAGCGAGTTGATAATATACAGCCTTGACGTACTCCTTTCCCAATTTAGAACCAGTCTGTTGTTCCATGTCCAGTTCTAAGTGTGGTTTCTTGACCTGCATACATATTTCTCAGGAGGCAAGTGGAATGGTCTGGTATTCTCATCTCTTTAAGAATGTTCTAGTTTGTCGTGATCCACACAGTCAAAGGCTTTAACCTAGTCAATGAAGCAGAAGCAGATGTTTCTCTGGAAATCTCTTGCTTTTTCTATGATCCAACGGATGTTTGCAATTTGATCTCTGGTTCCTCTGCCTTTTCTAAATCCAGCTTGAACATCTGGAAGTTCATGGTTCACATACTGTTGAAGCCTGGCTTGGAGAATTTTGAGCATTACTTTACAAGTGTGTGAGATGAGCGCAATTGTGCGGTAATTTGAACATTCTTTGGCATTGCCTTTCTTTGGGATTGGAACGAAAACTGACCTTTTCCAGTCCTGTGCCCACTGCTGAGTTTTCCAAATTTGCTGACATATTGAGTGTAGCACTTTCACAGCATCATCTTTTAGGATTTGAAATAGCTCAGCTAGAATTCCATCACCTCCACTAGCTTTGTTCATAGTGATGCTTCCTAAGGTCCACTTGACTTCACACTCCAAGATGTCTGGCTCTAGGTGAATGATCCCACCATTGTGGTTATCTGGGTCATGAAGATCTTTTTTGTACAGTTCTTCTGTGTATTCTTGCCACCTCTTCTTAACATCTTCTGCTTTTGTTGGGTCCATACCATTTCTGTCCTTTATTGAGCCCATCTTTGCATAAAATGTTCCCTTGGTATCTCTAATTTTCTTGATGAGATCTCTAGTCTTTCCCATTCCATTGTTTCCCTCTATTTCTTTGCATTGTTCACTTTAGGCAGGCTTTCTTATCTCTCCTTGCTATTCTTTGGAACTCTCCATTCAGATGGGTATATCCTTCCTTCTTTTCTCAGCTATTTGTAAGGCATTCTCAGACAACCATTTTGCTTTTTTGGATTTCTTTTTCTTGGGGATGGTTTTGATCACTGTCTCCTATACAATGTCATGAACCTCTGTCCATAGTTCTTTAGGCACGCTATCAGATATAATCCCTTGAATCTATTAGAAATTATACATATTTCTACAACTACAATTTACATGCTCTAAATAGCTTCTCATTTTTGGTATCATTCAATGGCAACCCACTCCAGTACTCTTGCCTGGAAAATCCCAAGGATGGAGGAGCCTGGTAGGCTGAATGAAGTCCATGGGGTTGCTAGGAGTTGGACACGACTGAGCAACTTCACTTTCACTTTTCACTTTCATGCATTGGATAAGGAAATGGCAACCCACTCCAGTATTCTTGCCTGGAGAATCCCAGGGACGGAGGAGCCTGGTGGGCTGCCATGTATGGGGTCGCACAGAGTCGGACACGACTGAAGCGACTTAGCAGCAGCAGCAGCAACAACTTTTTAGAACTTGTGTAGCAGGAAGGGTGACCCTTTCCAGGGCCTGCAGGTGGACTTCTGTCTGGCCCTGGGAGATGAATTGTCTAAGGAGACCAACGTGCTGACAAAGCAAAAGGCTTTATTGGGAAGGAGCACCCGAGCAGAGAGCAGCGAGGTGAGGGAATCCAAAGATCTGCTCTGCCCCGTGGTTTGCAGTCTCTCTTGGGTTTTACTCTTTGGTAAAAGTGTTAATTTGCAGGGTGTCTCTGGTCAGTCACTTTGCTTGGTCCCTACTCTGACTCAAGGTCCTCCGTGGTGGTGCACACATCTCAACCAAGATGGATTCCGGCAAGAAGGATTCTGGGATGTTGGCAGAACATGCCAACCTCCCTCCTTTTGGCCCCTTCCAAATTCTGTTTTCTTGTGGCAGCACCTTGCTCCTTACTGGGACCTCTCATTGTAAGACAACACTTACAAGTGATTGTCATTGTGCCTGGCTAAGGCAGGCTGTTTCGGTCGGTCAGTGGTTCCCTAACACTTGTACTATTTCAATTAACTAGTTAACGAACCATCACAACTCAGCCAGAGTAAGCCCCTTTATGGTGGGCTCCTTTATCGTTTGAACACCGCCCCTGAAATCCTTGGATATCCAACTTGCCTCAGGCCCATTCTAAGTAGTATGTGTATGCTTATGTGTGTGTGTGTGTTTGTATGTACATATTTTTGCATCTGCGTGTGTGGATTTGTGTGAGGGTGTGTGGAGATGGAATCAGCTGCCCCCGCCAAAGAGCCCTGCTCCCCTTCAGTGGAGAAATCTAGTAGGTCCACACCTAAGATCCACAGGCATACGTGAGGACGGCGAGGCATACGTGAGGACGGCGAAGCATACGTGAGGACGGTGCAGCACACGTGAGGACGGCGAGGCACACGTGAGGACGGCGAAGCATAAATGAGAATGGTGACATATACATGAGGATGGTGAAGCATACGTGAGGACGGCGAAGCATACGTGAGGATGGTAACATATACGTGAGGATGGTGAAGCATACCTGAGGACGGCCAAGCATACATGAGGATGGTGAAATATACATGAGAATGGCGAAGCATATGTGAGGACGGCGAAGTGTATGTGAGGATGGTGAAGCATACTGAGGACGGCGACGCATACGTGAGGATGGTGACGTATAAATGAGGATGGTGCTCAGGGCTGGGGCAATGGAATGACCCAGAGGGATGGGATGGAGAGGGAAGTGGGAGGGGGGTTCAGGATGAGGAACACATGTAAACCCATGGCTGATTCATGTCAATGTATGGCAAAAACTACTACAATATTGTAAAGTAATTAGCCCCCAACTAAAATAAATAAATTTATTAAATTAAAAAAAAATGAGGATGGTGAACTATACATGAGAATCGTGAAGCATGAAATGGCTACTTTTAATGACAGAGCTCCAAAATGCTTTTGATGATTTTACATACTAGTTTTCATTTTTTAAAATAAGTAACACTCATGATATAAAAAGTGTATCCTAGCCATCTGATTCACCTCTCAAGGCAACTACAGGTCTGAACCCTTGGTCTTCTACACTGTAGGATATGAGGCCACATGGATGGTTCCTGTTTCACGAATTATGGTGCTCCCCCTGCACGTCTTACTTTTCTTTTAGGATGAGCCTTTTTGGCCCATTTGGGTCTCACCTCCCTGTCCCTTTCCTTGAGAATTTCTCAGTCTGGGAGAACAGAGCAGGGCAGAGAGGGCAGCACTATAGAGGCTGGTCTGAGGGCACGAGACCCCTGTGTGAGTGTGCTGGGGGTGGGCGTGCAGGGGATGAGGCCTCAGCGGCTAGTATCAAGCAGCAGGGCCAGGTGAACTTGGGTGACAACCGCAAAGCTAACTTCTTGCTCTTGCTCTGTGTCCGTGGTGGAGTGTTGGGACACTCTGGGTCACCTCTAGGAGACTCGGGCTGATTGAACAAGCACCAGCTCTAGCTACAGATCCTGGGGACAGAGTGGAGAGCTCCCTGGAGAGTCTCACACGGACAACACAGTGCTCTTGCCCCAGGTGATGGGCATCCCTTCCACTCACCCCGACCCTGTTTGCCAGAACTAGTCACATGGCCTCTCCTGAAGGCTGGGGGTAGAATATGCAGCCAGATCCCAGGGCCAGAAGAGCAGGGATCACAGTGACAGCCCAGAGGATGACACAGACCATGGAGGGCAAAGGGGAAATTTTAAAATTTTATTTGTGTGCCTATCATTACTTCTATTTCATTTTTAAGGCATGTGTTCCCAGTGGGATTCCTGTTGCCTTCTTACACCCACACCCATCTTTCATCTACTGTGATGTGGGTTACACCCTAACTCAATTCTCAAGCAAAGGTATTAGTAAAAGTCTTCTTGATACTTAAACAAGAGATTTATTTTTAAAAAGTTAAAACATTTACTTGGCTGTGCCGAGTCTTAGTTGCAACACACCGGGGATCTTTAGTTGTAGCATGCAGGATCTTCAGCTCTGGGGTGGAACTCTCAGTTGTGGCATGTGGGATCTGATTCCCTGATCAGGGATTGAACTCGGGCCCCCTGCATTGGAAGTGCAGAGTCTTAGCCACTGGACCACCAGGGAAGTCCCAGGAGACTTATTTTTAAAGTTGGGCTATTTCACAGAGACAGAACCGTGTTTCCCTGGAGCAGTTCTCAGAGAGGACTTGTGTGTGCCCTGGGTGAGGGTCCTGGGTGCCCGGCCAGTCAGGTGGGATGGTGGTCATGACCAGGGGCCGGGAGGCATCCTGGGCCTGGGTCAGGGGTGAGGCTGGACTGTCACGTATTTGTCTCTCTTGGTCCCCAGCCAATCTTGGTGGCGTAAGACATGTCATGACCATCTCCGAGAGGAGAAACCAGAGCTTCAGGACTAGGGTAGCTTGCCTGGGGTGGAGGGTTTAAACTTAACAGATGTCACACCCTTAGTTTTGGCCTTTGGGAAGGAGGTTGAAGCCCCAGATCTCCCTCTGTAACTGTGTTCGCTCCAGGGACAAGATCTACAGGCCAAGTCATGCCTAGAGCTCACAATGCAGAAGTAAGCTTCGGCATGGCCGGCCACAGAATGTTCCAGTCCACCGTTGCTCAGGTGTCTGCCCAAACTTGAACGGATGCTTGTTAGGGTGAGCTCCAGAGCATCACCTGTTAGCTCTCGGGGCTGTGCTTTGGCCAGTAGCAAAAACACCTGAATTGCATTTGGCTCCGTGTTAACAGAGAGCAGGAAAATACTGGCTTATACAAGAAAGCACAAGACCTGACAAAGAGCCTGAGGGAGGTAGCGGGGCTGGTGTGGAGGGCGGCCTCCCCCTTCACTGCCCAGGGCCTCCCTGCCCCCTCCCCCGCGGGGGGTCCCTGCCCTGGTGCTCCAGTGAGGACCAGGGAGGCGGGGGGAGGGCCCCAAAGGCTCCTGCCAAGTCAGCCCTTACGGATTCTCCTCAAGCCCCACTCAGGCGTCTCCACACTGTCCCTGGGCAAGCCCATAAACAGCATTTCATCGTTGTCTCCACGACTCTTGCCTTACTGTTGGGTCAGGCTGAGTCTTGTTTATGTCCTCTACCCGTTTTCCTCTTGAGTTTTCTCTTTTTCAGCAATAGGTACAAACTTTTTGCTTAAAAGATAAACCAACTATTTGTCTCTCATTTTTGTTACAAATATTATTTCCCTTCAGTTGACCGTTCATCTTTATAGTTTGTAGAAATGTTTCCATTTGCGTCTTTAAGTTTAAGGGATTCAGGTTCAGGAAGCACTTCCATACGGTTTCTGACTTTGGTGAAGAAGCCCCCCAGCTGGCTCTTGAGAACACGGGCTGGGCGAGGCCGGAGGGGAAGGCTGAGACCCGACCCGGGGGGCCTGAGGGCCACAGAGCAGTCGGGCTGCAAGTGAGGTGGAGCACAGGTTTCGGACAGAGGCGGCACACGGCCTGGTTTGCATTTGAGAAGTTACCTAGGCAGGGGTGTGGAGACGGGAGGACGGGGAGCGGTAACCTCCAAGTCCCTGCTGGGGGTGAACGGTGGGCACGCAGGCCGGAGGCTCAGCCTTCGGTCCCCTGAGGCCACGGAAAGCAAGCGGGGAGACTGACAGAGCCCGTCTCTGCCCACAGAGACTGCTGAGGGCACATGGACTGGAGGGCATGCCCCTTCTGCCAGGACAGTGAGTGGGCCACAGACAGAAGCCAGGACTTCATTCTTGAGAGTCTGTTTATTTTCAGATAAAAGGCATCACATTTGCCTACATACCCCAGCAAAATCTGAAGTTTGATTTTTATAATTTAATTTTAGAAAAAAGTCAACAGTTTGTACTGGAGGATGATCGCAGGCTCACACTCCTGGTTTAAGCAGCCTCAAAGGGTTACTCTTGGTGATGATGTGAACATGAGTGCATGCGTGTGTACACACAAGTGTATGCATCATTTGTGAAAGTTCTTGCTGTCGTACCCATACATCCCCCTTTGACAATTTCACTTTTTTTTCTATTCTGCTGTACTGATAATTTGATATAAGCCCCATATGATGTGATTTCACAATCAGAGGTCTAACCATTGAGATATGACTTAATATGTTAAAGTAATAGAAAAGATTATTATGTGCAAACAAACAGGGCTTATGCTGCAGCTGCGTCTGAGTTTATTTCACAAAGCTGTAAACACAGGCCCTTTCTCAAGTCCTGCTGATGGAGTCTCTCCTGCCTTCTGTCGGCAGAAAGCAGTGGCTGAGGCGTGCTCCGCCCCATGCAGCTCTTGGCTTCCCAGCCCGTCACTTAAAGGAGCCCATTCATCCCCACACCGGGCAGCGCTCCTCTCGGGGTCCTTCTGAGGCTTTTCACACACAGGCTTTCCCAAGCAGGAGACATCTGATCTCCGCCTGCCCAAGCGGGGCCCCCGGCCCCGGGGACCCGGGAGCTTGAGAAACGTGCTGAGAGCCGGGGAGCTGCCAGGGGAAGGGGCAGGGGTCACAGCCCTCCTCCCTCCCTGCCCTGAGCTGCTCCCCGACTGAGGGCCCCTAGTGTAATTCCACCCTAGGCCTGGGGGTGAAAGTGGGGAGGCCCATGAGGCCAGCCAGGCCCAGCCCTGAGAGTGGACGGAGGGGGCAGGGGCCCAGTCAGTTCTGCCCACTGTCTTCCCTTGGGCTGTAAAACCAGCACTGGGGGGGGGGATGGTACCCAGGGGACTGTGCCCTGGAAGAGGAGAACTCTAAAACCCCCAGTGGGGTGGGGTCTTCTCAGCACGTCTTAGCAGCAAGTGGTTCGGAGGACAACCCAGCCTGCCTGCTGGGTCCTCAGAGGGCTGCGGGCCCACGGTGGCCGCATGCAGGAAATGCTCGCCCCGCAGGAATCACCTCCTCTTCCGCACGCAGGCCTCCAGCCGGCCCAGCTCCTCATAGGACTGGTAGAAAATGTCAAACTCCTGCGTGCCCCAGCCCCTCCAGACAGCCAGGCACCACTCCAGATTTTCGTTCTCAAAGCCGCACACAACCGTGTCCTTTGCCACCACGGCAGCATCCATGAGTACCCTGCAGAGAGAGGGGGTCTGAGAAATCCCACAGGAGTTCCTGCTTGGTCAGGGCTGCGACCCTCACCCTGCACCTTCTCAGAGGGCAGAGCCTGGCTAAGGGGGCATCTGTGCACCCCAGCCTGGCACAGCAATGTGCTTCTCTGTCTGGAGGTCTAGCATGTGTGCAGTCTTTCTAAAGCCTAAAAAGGGGCATCATTTCAGCTTCACCTCAGAGCAGGTATCCTCCCCAACACACCTCAGACCCCAACATGTCCAGAAAAAACGGTCAGCCTTCCGTGTCTACGAGTTTGGCATCCTTGGATATGGAGGGCTGACTGTACGTCCTTGTGTGTGCTTAGTTGCTCATTTGTGTTGGACTCTCTGTGACCACATGGACTGTATGTAGCCCACCAGGCTCCTCTGTCCATGGGATTCTCCAGGCAAGAATACTGGAGGGGGTTGCCATTTCTTCCTCCAGGGGATCTTCCCAATCCAGGGATTGAACTTGTGCCTTCTGCATTAGCAGGCAGATTCTTTCCCATTGAGCCACTTGGAAATCCCAGGGCTGACTATATTATATCATTTTATATATAAGGACTTGAGCATGCTTGGACTTTTGTATCTGTAGAGGTCCTGCAATCAGTGCCCCCGCAGATGCTGAGAGAGTTGGAATGATCAATCCTATCTAATAATTCTTGCTTATCAGTGGTCCATGACAGACTTTAAGCTTTAACTCAATTTCCTTGCCACTCAGTCCAGGCATGATTCTTCTCTCTTATTATGTTTCCACATGCCTAGGAAATATAGGGGAATATATTAGACAGAAAACCTGTACCAAGTCTGAACTACGTACCTTTTTAAAAGCAAGTTTTGCATGACCCGGGCACACCCTACACATTTCCTTCCGGGCCTCTGCAGGCCGTGTGTCTCCCTCTTGAGCAGACACTGCCAGCCTCTCCTCCCTCTGCCCATGCGGCCTGACGGCACCAAGGCCAGCATGTACACTGGGATGTGTAGGGGAATCTGCTCCCGTGGGCCTTGCATGTCTTGAGCACTCAGTAGCTATTTGCCAAGGGACTAAATGTCTCAGATGCATCCCAAAAAGCTGGTGGGCTCAGGCTACGGCCTTCCTTTTGCTGGCTGCCTGGGCTGCTTTCTCCCTGCAGTGAGGGTGCCTGCTCTTGGTAAACCTGTCTTTGGGGGAAAAACAACAGCAGGGGAAAAGTCCAGGGCACTGATGGTGGACACTCTGAGGTCAACAGGCCCGGGCTCTATGGACACACCTGCTCCCCTGGAAGCCAGACCTGGGATTACCACCGCCCCCACACTCAGCCAGTGCTTAGGAGCAAACCCAGCTCTGGTCTCCAGAACCACTGGTAGGGCAAGGGCCACTGGCCCAGGTGCCATGTACATCTCCATCATTGTTCTGCTCCGGGGCAAACAGGCCAAATGCGATTTCTCCATAAGGGAGAGAAGCACGTGGGACTCAGCCCACTGAGGGGTGTGGACAGCCCCAGGAACACTGGCCGGACCAGCCTTGCATCAGTACCACCAGGCAGGCTGGGTCGCGACTGGCCGTCCTATGGTGGTGTCTGGCCTGCCTCCTGACGGTGGGCAAGTACAGCTGGGCCCAGGAACGGGCATGGCGGGCATGGACGTGGTGAAGGCTGGTGTGGCCTGGCAGCGTGGCTCCACCTGCTGCCCAGTGGGAGGAGAGGCACCTCAGAAGGACTCCGCTGCTTGGCAGGAAGAGTGGGGGATCACCTGGATCCCCATTGCAACTGCAGCTCAGCGGGGGCTCTGCAGGCCTACCTTGGGTGGGGCAGGTGGTCCACAGGTGCACTGGGCACCCCAGAAAAGGTAGCCATGACTGTGACTGATGCCCAGCTCAGCTGGCACTTGCTGATCCCCAGGGAGCTGCCTCCCGCAGGCTCTGTCTTGCTCCTCTGCCTCTGCTGACAGGGGTGGGTGCTATCGGTTTTGGGTGGAGGACGGAAGGGCAGTGGCCTTCACGCAGGGAGGTGGCAGTGGGGCCTCGATTCCCTAAGCTGCAGCCCGGCCCCCACGGAGCTGCCCTCCGTCTTACCCGTGCGGAGTCAGCTCTCGGGCTTTCAAGACAGCAATCACGCGGCCCCGCTGAGTTCCCGCCTCCTTCTCCAGGCCGATGACGATGATATCTCCACCACGCCTAAGAAACCAGAACCCCGCAGGGGAACCGTTTGTCCAGGGCTGTGCTCTCCAAGGGGAAATGGAGCGGGTGTGCAGAAAGGCAGGGAAACAGACAGCTTTGGCAAATGGATCAGGTTACCGAGAGGGCCCCAGAGCTGGGTGAGAAGCCCGTTCCCGGTCGGAAACCTGACCATGGCTCTCCTCACGGGTGCCCTGAGCTCTGGTGGGCCGATGGGCTTCTGTGCAGCCCTTCTTAGATCTGCTAAAGGAGCCCTCCAGTTCCAGGAGAGGAAGGGCGGCCCCTGATGCATCTGACAGTACTTGAAGGTTCCCTGCAGTCTGGCTCCAAAGCAAGAGCAGAGAGGTCGCAGGGTGACGCCCCTGCAGAACACCTACCTGGGGACCCAGATGACGTCTTTCACAGCGAGGATCTTCACAGCCTGCAGGTGCTGGCTGAACGCTTCACCATCCACGGGGCTCAGGTCATGCGCCGACCTGTCGGAGCCCACGGCGGGCTCGAGTAGCTGGCTGGTGTCCTCGCAGTCAGGGGAGAAGGGCAAGCTGGCAGAGCTCGCCGGGGAGCAGGGAAGGCTGGACAGGGCCGTGGGCGCTGGGTGCAGCGAGGCCGCGGAGCAGGAGGACAGGGAGCAGTAGTCGGTCAGTGAGTCCTGGTGGGTGAGGATCTGCGTGCCCAGCTCCTCGCTGAACATGAAGCTCACGTCGGCGATGGAGCCCCTCGCAGGCTCCATCGGGCTGGTCACGGGGCTGTCCAGGGGCGGCGGGCCCATTGGGCGCACAGGGAACACGTCCCTGAGGGGGCTGGGGTCCCCACAGAAGTAACGGGCGCACAGCTGGTAGGTCGCCGAGTGGTACATCACCAGGCAGTTGGCCCTGTCATCCAGGCACCACACGACCTCCTCACCGCGGCACTCAGAGCTGCACACGACCGACGTGACCACTGAGGGGGCCGCGTAGGGCTCCAGCCGCCGGCTGATCTCCAGGGCCACGCAGTCGATGACCAGCAGGCCTGGTCCATTGCTGTACCAGACCTCGGACCCGCTGTTGACCACCTCCATGGCCTTCACGGGGTAGGGGTTCTGCCGGGCGTCTTCATCGGGGATGCGGAACTTGGACCTGTTGGCCGTGTGCGAGCAGAGGTAGGAGCAGCCGTGGTCCGGGGCGCCCCACGCTGCCGGGAACACTGCCACCAGGCCGTCCGCCAGGCCTGCCAGCACCAGGTAGCAGTTCTGAGGGGGGAAGACAGGGTGCTTGATGCCCTTGCAGCTCGGGCATCCCAGGAGAGAGACAGCGCATGCTGGACCATCCCCACAGGCACCCCGTGAGCACACGCTTTCTGCCAGCACTTCCCGGCTTCTAACGAAGGCCAGGGCTGCCAGCAGGATCTTCTGGGTGTGCTCCCAAAGGAGGGGCGGCTCAGGCCCAGAAGAGCCGCCTCTGCCCTCCTTCCTGGGAGCAGAAGGGTGCCCGCTGACACCCGAGCGAGGGCCACATGCTGCTGGGACCACGCGGCCCACCTTCGGTGAACCTGGACTTCTTGCCAGGCCAGGAGGAGGGAGCAGCCTTCCCCTTGGTCACCCAGGCCTCCTCCTGAGGCAGGAGTGGTGCCCTCCTTCCCCTGAACTGTGCTGTGTAAACTGACGGTGGCTGTGGGTGCCCCACGGGGCTGGGACTCCCGCTCGCCGCTCACAAGAGCAGGCCTGGGTCTGTGTCCACCACTGCCTCCAGGGCCGGCCCACGCAGGGAAGGGCCGACTCCCAGCCACCTCGGGGACTCCCCCCGGTTTTCTGCTCAGGTACCAACGGGTGCCTGTTGAGCTAAGTCTTGAAGAAATCACTTCCAGCTCAGTCCTCTAATGGAGGCACCTCTCGGCCACCAGGCTGCATGCCCAGCTTCCCATATCTACTCTGAAATGCCTGTGGTCCAGTTGACACTGGTAGGGCCCTTGGGGTGCCCCTACCCTGCCATGAAGCATGTGTTCTTCTACGACCACCAGAGGTCACCAGGCAGAGGCTGTGCTGAACGCTGAGCCCAGTCCCGCCGCCTTGGAGCGTCTGTGCAAAGCTGGGAGTGGAGAGCAGCTGAGCAGGCTCGACGCCCAGGTGGGCCGGGAGCGGGGTAAGCAGCAGAAAGCCTCCTTGTCGGGAGCTGGGAAGGCAGGCTGTCCAAGGCGGTGAGTGAACCAGCCCCTAGATCAACAGCCCTCAGAACACTTATCAAAATCCATCTTCAGGATTCCAGGATAGAAAAGAGCCAAAGCAAACAGAGCAAGGTCCTTCTCTGAGTCCCAGCTCCAAGCCCCAGCCAGGCGGCGAGTCCCACGTCCCGGCTGGGCGTGGACACGCACGTGCAAGAATTCAGGGGCCTGCCCTCTGCGGCCAAGGGGCAGCACGTCCTCTGAGGGTGCAGACACGCCGACAGGGAGGCTCCGCACAGAGCCGGCTTTATTCCTTCTGGCCGTGCAGGCGGCGGTGCCCCGGCTCGGGGCTTTGGCCAGCCGTGGCCTTAAATAACACTTTATGTCGTGTTCTGTGGTTCAGTGCAACTGGGTTCTGAGCTGCCCAGTCTCGCCTGTGGGGCCACAGTCATAACTGACTCAAAGATTGATTTCAGATTTTTTTTTTTTCTTAAGAAATGAAACCGTAGAGGGGTGGAGAGGAGAGGGTATGTAGTTCACGACTGTCAGGAAGTAGCAATAATGCTCTCATTTACCCAGTGTGCTGGCCCAGAGCTTTAGGTACGGTGTGCCCAGAGATCCTCCTTACCATCTCTTTTACGCCCACTTTGCAGATGGGAAAACTGGAATCAGACGACGATAGTCAACTTGTTTTAACAAAGCCGCCCCAATAATGGCTCTTCAAGCGGGGAGCTGCACCAAAAGGTGCCTCGGGGCCCACAAAGGGGCTCCAGAGCCTGGAGAAGCCTTGGGGACACCACCGAGGAGCTGGGGCAAGGGTGGGCTCAGCTTCCCAGAGTAGGGGGTCACGGCCCTGATCTTCAGAAATGAATAGGAAGAGGTGTGAGCAGCCAGATCGGTCCTGGAGGGAAGGGCCTGCTGGGCACGTGGTGCTGGGTGGGGAGGGTGCGTGGCAGGGCCGGCCTGTGGGCTGGGTCTGATCTCAGCTGCAGCACTCGGGGTCCTGGGCTGGGGTGGGCACCACTCACGATTCACTTGAGAAAGGCAGTCGCAAGAGGCTGCGGTGGGAAGTCCTCGGGGCCAGACTGGACCACAGGGATGAGGTCTGGGCTGGATGGTGTCTACCCCAGAGGAGGCAGAGCTGCAGGGGGCGGGGACATGGCTGCCCAACAGGGCTGGGGGCCTGCCAGGGCCTGGGGACTGAGTGGCCCTGGAAGTGCCGGGCCAGGTTCTCAGAGGGCACACGTGCAACTGCTCCTGGGTACCAGTTGTACCAGAAAAGCATCTCACTCCAACTGCAGCTGTGGCACTTGCCTGCGGGAT
Source organism: Giraffa tippelskirchi (assembly GCF_054371585.1). NCBI lineage: Eukaryota > Metazoa > Chordata > Mammalia > Artiodactyla > Giraffidae > Giraffa > Giraffa tippelskirchi. The sequence goes on along the minus strand of NC_137286.1, from coordinate 60,664,907 downwards.
GCAAGCCTTCCATCAGCCCTTAGTTTTACTGGTCACTAGCTTCCCTGGTGACTCAGACGGTAAAGAATCTGCCTGCAATGCAGGAGGCCCGGGTTCCATCCCTGGGTTGGGACGATCCCCTGGAGGAGGAAATGGCAACCCACTCCAGTATTCTTGCCTGGAGAATCCCAAGGACAGAGGAGCCTGGCAGGCTACAGTCCATGAGGTCACAAAGAGCTGGACACGACTGAGCAGCGAACACTTAGGTTGTCGGAAACCCAAAGGCACTAATGATGGCCCAGGTCTCCTGTCTCTACGGCTGACTGTGACCTAGGCTTGGTGCTCCCTTCCCTACCAGCCCAACGGAACAGGTGACAGAACCAGAAACCTGTGCACCCACCTCCTTATCTCACCTTTTTTATAACAGGTACCGCCAAGAAGCAGGTGACAATGGCTGGGGTGTCCAAAGCCCGCTGCGGTGTGCTCAGCGGACACATGCCCTTGAGGCTGTAGATGTAGATCTTCTGGTCCTGGAGAGGAGACGGTCAGCATGAGGGCTGGCTGCAATGGGCCTGCCAGTTCCCGGGGCGCACTCGGCCTCAGGAGGCCCTTTACCCCTTGGGAAGTAACATTTATTGAGGCTTTCTGGTTGGCTGGTTTCATACTTCTGTTCTTTCTAGAAACTTTGAAAACTACACAACAGTCTAAAGAAAAACATAAAATCGTCCACAATCCAATATTCAGAGAAAGCCGCCTTTGAAATGTGGGGCCCAGACTTCCAGTTTTCTACGTGTGTTGGTGTGTCTGCATTGCCAACAACAGTGGGACCACACTGCTACGCTGTTTCTACACTTTTCTTCTTCCAGGACAACGAGCGTGGGCAGAGGCCCTCTCCTCCCTGGTCTGTTAGGGAATGAGGCATGTCCATCACTTGAGTGTACCAGAATTTGGATTATATGCTGGCAGATGTTTATTCTGTTCAAGTTTTCTTGCTATGAGTTACCCTGGAATGAGTATTCTTACGCTCCTGTCTTGTCTGAGTGTTTCTGTGTTTGCATGTCTTGGTTTTTTCCTTAGAGCAAATTCTTAAAACTGAAATTACTAAGGCTTACAAGGCATGAAAGTTATAAGAAAGCCTTCCTCAAGCGATCAGTGCAAAGAAATAGAGGAAAACAACAGATTGGGAAAGACTAGAGATCTCTTCAAGAAAATTAGAGATACCAAAGGAACATTTCATGCAAAGATAGGCTCGATAAAGGACAGAAATGGTATGGACCTAACAGAAGCAGAAGATATTAAGAAGAGGTGGCAAGAATACACAGAAGAACTGTACAAAAAAGATCTTCATGACCCAGATAATCACAATGGTGTGATCACTCACCTAGAGCCAGACATCCTGGAATGTGAAGTCAAGTGGGCCTTAGAAAGCATCACTACGAACAAAGCTAGTGGAGGTGATGGAATTCCAGTTGAGCTATTTCAAATCCTAAAAGATGATGCTGTGAAAGTGCTGCACTCGATATGCCAGCAAATTTGGAAAACTCAGCAGTGGCCACAGGACTGGAAAAGGTCAGTTTTCGTTCCAATCCCAAAGAAAGGCAATGCCAATGAATGCTCAAACTACCGCACAACTGCACTCATCTCACATGCTAGTAAAGTAATGCTCAAAATTCTCCAAGCCAGGCTTCAGCAATATGTGAACCGTGAACTTCCAGATGTTCAAGCTGGTTTTAGAAAAGGCAGAGGAACCAGAGATCAAATTGCCAATATCTGCTGGATCATCGAAAAAGCAAGAGAGTTCCAGAAAAACATCTATTTCTGCTTTATTGACTATGCCAAAGCCTTTGACTATGTGGATCACAATAAACTGTGGAAAATTCTGAAAGAGACAGGAATACCAGACCATCTGACCTGTCTCTTGAGAAACCTGTATGCAGGTCAGGAAGCAACAGTTAGAACTGCACATGGAACAACAGACTGGTTCCAAATAGGAAAAGGAGTACGTCAAGGCTGTATATTGTCACCCTGCTTATTTAACTTATATGCAGAGTACATCATGAGAAACGCTGGGCTGGAAGAAACACAAGCTGGAATCAAGATTGCCGGGAGAAATATAAATAACCTCAGATATGCAGATGACACCACCCTTATGGTAGAAAGTGAAGAACTAAAGAGCCTCTTGATAAAAGTGAAAGAGGAGAGTGAAAAAGTTGGCTTAAAGCTCAACGTTCAGAAAACTAAGATCATGGCATCTGGTCCCATCACTTCATGGGAAATAGATGGGGAAACAGTGGAAACAGTGTCAGACTTTATTTTTTTGGGCTCCAGAATCACTGCTGTTGGTGACTGCAGCCATGAAATTAAAAGACGCTTACTCCTTGGAAGGAAGGTTATGGCCAACCTAGATAGCATATTTAAAAGCAGAGACATTACTTTGCCAACAAAAGTCCATCTAGTCAAGGCTATGGTTTTTCCAGTGGTCATGTATGGATGTGAGAGTTGGACGGTGAAGAAAGCTGAGCGCTGCAGAATTGATGCTTTTGAACTGTGGTGTTGGAGAAGACTCTTGAGAGTCCCTTGGACTGCAAGGAGATCCAATCAATCCATCCTAAAAGAGATCAATCCTGGCTGTTCATTGGAAGGACTGATGTTGAAGCTGAAACTCCAATACTTTGGCCACCTCATGAGAAGAGGTGACTCATTGGAAAAGACCCTGATGCTGGGTAGGATTGGGGGCAGGAGGAGAAGGGGACAACAGAGGATGAGATGGTTGGATGGCAATACCAACTCGATGGACATGGGTTTGGGTAGACTCCGGGAGTTGGTGATGGACAGAGAGGCCTGGAGTGCTGCAATTCATGGGGTTGCAAAGAGTCGGACACGACTGAGCGACTGAACTGAACTGAACAAGGCATGAATACTGTTGAGATTTCTGATGCATATTTGAACTATAATAGCCAGCTGGAAAGGCTGCACCAATTCATGTTCTCCCGCCCAGGAGCTTCAGATCATTTGTTTTTGTGGCATTCCTCTCTGGAGTTCTCAAAAGACAGTTCCCTGTGCGTTCTGCCGACCTCTTTACATGAAAGCAAGAGGCCTCAGAGCTGAGTGGATTTGCTGTTAGACAGGCGGTGTTATAAGAAACCCAGTCACTTCACCAGCCTACTGGGGTGAATCCCTCTTGCTGGGATTCTGCACTTGACACATCAAAGCTAAATCCCAGCCCCCAGTCAGCGACTAGGCAGGTGAGCCGGCCCTGTGAATAAGTGTGGGCTGGAGCTATATCTGGGGCTATACCTGAAGTTCCAAACGTACCTGGGTGTCCTGCTTGTTTTGTTGCTAAACCTGACCCCCCAGGGGCGGGAGTTACCCACCTCGATCAGAGCCCTGCAGGGGCGTGGTTACCTCGGTGGCAGTCCACAGCGAGTTCTGGATCTTGAGTTGGCAGCTCAGCTTCATGCCCGCACAGCTCATGTGCTGCACTTCCAGAAGGCCCTTCTCCGTGTTCACCACCGTGTAGCTCCTACAAGCGGCAACCACGGTGCAGTCAGCGGGGCCTCCCTCCCCGAGGAGCTCCCTCCCTGAGGGCAGGCCTGGAGCAGCCTTGCAGGAGGGCATCAGCTGTGGGCCTTGCCTACCCCTTCCAGCCCAGGGTCCAATTCTGCACGGTCCGAGGGGCTCAGGGCTGCGGCAGAGGCTGGTTTACCTGCCTGGTGATGCTTGAACATTTAGGCAGAGAAAGGCCATTCCCAAGTGGAAGAATGACTCTCTCTGTGATCTTTGACGGTTCAAATAGTTGCATGAAGGGACACCAGGAGGCCGTAGGTGCACCACAGTCACTCCCTGCCCCTCCCTGGGCACGTCCTCTCCCCGCCCAGCAGAGCACATCGGGTCAACTACAGACAAGGGGAGTGAGCTGCAGAGTGGCGGGGGGCGGTGGGGGGGGCTCGAAAAAGCATAAGTGCCCTGAGAACTCACAAGCTGCTGTTTTCGAGGGTGGCCTTTCTCTCACCCACCCACCCCTGTCCCCCCCGCATTGCTGTCTGTCTCCCCACCACCCTTGTCCAACACCCAGTGAGCTCACTGCCCAGGGGAGCCTGCAGCTGGGGCAGGGGTGGGTTCTTCACCCAGACCCTGCAGATCCGTCCTGCAGTCCAAGGGAATAAGTCAAGTGAGTTGGCTCCATGTAAAACTTTTCTGCCATCAAATTTTGGAAACCCTTGCCACGGTTGACTGACAACGTGTATTTGTAGATGATAGAGTTGAGTGAAAAATCACCAAATGAAAACTTTCTTCAAAGTTATAGTCCACCCCCCTTTTCCCCAGTCTTTTTGCTATGCACTGAAAACATAAAACTAGGATATTATAAATAACTTTACATTTAACTTGGAAAAAATTTAAAATATAGAGAAACTTACAGGATAACACTCCCCTATTCCCTCCAACGAGAATTTTATGTGTATTGTGTTTTCTGCAGGTACCCACTTCCTTCTTACCCCCTTTGTTGTTGTTCAATTGCTAATTCATGTCCCTTTGCTGCTCCATGGACTGCAGCACACCAGGCCTCCCCGTCCTTCACCATCTCCCGGCATTTGCTCAAGCTCATGTCCGTTGAGTTGGTGCCCTTCTCCTCCCTAATGCAGGATGGTCTCATCTCCCCTCCACTCTCACTTTCCAGGATCACTGCCCTTTGTGCTCTGGCTTCAGTGAGCATGTCCCTTCTTCAGGCTGGTGGTGAGCTTCTAAAACCTCCCCACATCACAGGGGCGTCTCCCGTCCCACTGGAGATGAGCTTTTGCAACTCTGAGCAGTATTGTCTCCAGTACTGTGGGTGGGTCTGTAGCACTGACACGGTAAAGAAAGCACTGCCGTGGGGTGGGGGGGAGGGGGGAGGGGGGGCAGAGCCGATGCCAGGAGCCGTGCCGAGCACAGCACCCCTGGGAAAGGCTCCTAGGTGTGCAACTGCTGGGTCAAAGGGCATGAGTATCTCAAAGCCATTTCAGACATACCGACAAGTTGTTTTTCAGACAGATGTGTGAATTTACATGCTCACCAGTAAGGTATGACCAACCTTCAGCAGTTTCCACTATTATGTTTGAAAAAAAGTTTGCCAATAGGATAAGAAAAAGGTATCTTGCAGATTGAATTTATATTTCTTTGCATTATTAGAAAGTTCAAATGTTAAAAAATATTCCTTGCCTATTTTACGACTGAGATTTTAGTATTTTTTCCCACTGATGTGTAAAAGTCTCTGAGATAAAAGATAATAATTTCTAATTTTCCCTATTTGTTTAAAAGATTTTTGAGAGTCTGCTGAGAAAGTAAATATTGATGGGAAAATGGGATTTGTTTATATATATATATATCTGATGAGCATTTCGATTTGTTTTATGTCTACATTTATATCCTTTAACAGTAAGAGGGCTTTATTTTCACGATAGGCAGTATGCCTGTATTTCCTGGTCTTTTGAGAGTGTGACATTCCCCAGAAGCATGTGTGACATCGCGATGCTGTCTGTGCCCATGAAGGAGTTGGAAAACTATGTGTGTGCTAAGTCACTTTAGTTGCGTCTGATTCTTTGCGACCCTACGGACTGTAGCCTGCCAGGCTCCTCTGTCCATGGGATTTCCCAGGCAAGAACACTGGAGTGGGCTGGCATTTCCTTCTCCAGGGATCTTCTGGCCCCGGGGATGGAACCTGTGTCTTTCATGTCTCCTGCTATGTGCTGTCATGTGAACCAGAGGGCCCAGCCCCTCCCTATCAACTCCTCCCTTTGTTCCTTTGCAGAGTGCATGTCACAGCCCATGTGCTCATCACCCAGCTTCAGTAACTTCACTCTATGGCCATGTCACTTCATCTCTGCCCCCATGCATGTTTTTCTCTCCCCAGATTCTCATGAAGCAACTCCCCCCAAAGCATCTTTCTATCTAATGTTTATCTGCATTTATCTCTAAAAAATTATTAGGAAAAAAAAATAGGAACCTACCCACAGTGCATGACCGCACCTAAGAAGAGACACTAATTCCTTAATATCGTGAACGTCCGGCGTTCCAACTTCCCTAATTCTCTCATCAATGTTTCCACAGTTTACCTGAATCAGTAGTGAAAGAAAGCACACCTTTCCCCTGATTCTTATGTCTCTAAGTCTTTTGATAGGCTTCCCTTCCCTTTCTCGCTCTCTCCGAGCAGGCCACGTGAAAACACGGCGGTGCCCTGTGGAGTTCCCGCAGCCCGGGGCAGCAGCAGCTTATCCCCCTGCTCCCCATCTTGAGTCTCCGTTAGGTTTCATCTGATTTCTTGGGCTAGACTGCGTCCTCATTAGGATGTGTGCTTCTCTTGGGAGGCATACAATGTCGGGATCTCGGTCCCTCTGTGATCGTTAATGGTCACTGCCGACGTCCGTTACTTCAACAGGGATTACAAAATGCTGCCCTTCTAATTCCAGTATTTTTCTCCATTTACTAGCTTCATTTACCCTAAAAAGAAAAACTTCCTCCTATCATCTCTTTTGCTAGCTACCCTGGGGCACAGCTCGCAAAGAAAAGGTAAAATAAAACCTTGATTCTTTCCACATAGACTGGTTTTTGAAATATTAAGTTTGTTCCCTAGGAGCCTCCGATGATGATAAATGAGGAGTTTTTTATATTAAAAAATCTTTTTAATTACTATTTTTATTAAGTAGCATTAGAAACTTGCGAACTTAATTTGATGTGTCTCAGTTTATTGCAGATATTTATTCTTGCCGAGGCTTGTTGCCCTATCTTTGGCCTGTGGGCACCTCTTCAGGTTGGGGCCTGAGGCCATTTGATCTATCCTCACCGTCTCTGATGGCCTCCTTGTTTTCAGAGTGTCAATGTTTCAGGCCTACTTCCTCCCCCAGATCTGGAGTCAGTCACCTCTCCATCAAGCCTTGGTTCCCCTTGGCCCTTGGAGAGGACCATCTGCATCCTAGGGGGTCTAACTGGCATTTGGTCAGTCATTGTTTCTAGCCCTTTTCAATGGGCAGAGCTAGGAAATATGAGTTCACTATTCTTAAAGGTAAAATACTCACAAATCTATCCAATTTAAATTTAGAACTACAGGAGTTTTATTTAACCTATTTTTTATATTTTACATGATAAATATCACAATTTGCAATGCATGGTATCAATACAATTACTCATTAACTTTACCCTATAGTTATAAGCAATGCCTTAAAATAGCAACACTACCACCACCATTATAATTACTGACTGTGTGTGTGTGTATATATATACACACATATATATATGTATTTTTAACTCAGATATGGATATATATGTATATACTGTTTACATATATACTTTTCATTTTTTTTTTTTTTTTTTAGGGCATGGTTTCTCAGAGCATGTCTTATGTCAGAACGCTCGGTCACAGTGGCATAAAACCTGATGAAAACCTTACCAACAGTGACCTAAGTAAAATGGCAAAGTCCTTTTCATTTATTTCATTGCATCTTAGCTTTGCTTCATCTAAGCCTTACCAGATTTGCACATATTTGCACTAGGCTTCCTGGAAAACTACTCATGCCATGAAAGGCTCTCTTGCTCCTGAAGGTGTCACACTAGGTAGGTGGGAGAGGCCAGGACTGAAGCATCTCACATAGCATGTGCTTTTCTGCAAAGTCTCTGATGCTATCTTTCCAAATCCCTGGCCTCGCTGTCCTTCTCCTTGAATGAATATGAAACCCTCTCCCCGAGGCCCTTGTCCTTCCTGCCCCATCACTAAGAAGAGATGCGCCTGGAAGTTGGGAGGGAGGCAGCGTGAATCCTTATATTGGGGCGCCCTTTCTGCTTGACCGGGGGCCCCTTCCCTCCTCTCTACTCAGCACCTCCCACTAGCACCTTCCTCTCTTCCTGGCCCACAGCATCATTTACTTTCTCTGCCATCGAGCTGCAAGTCACTCCCATCTTAAAACATAACCCTCCCTTGACCCCTGCCCCTCATGTCCCGGGCAGACACCACATTTTCTCTACTTCTCTTATTCACAAACCCACATGTGCTTGTCTGTATGCATGTGGGCTGCTTTCTCTCTTAAGCAGACGCCATCAGGATTTCAACTCACCATTCACTAAACGTCTCTCATCATGGTCATCCGCAACCGCTCCCCACGTCCGCCGCTGCCCCCCACTCTGACAGCAGCAGGTTACGGGAAGCCTCGGATGTTACCTGGACTCCTCCTTGCCTTCCCAGAACACCACCGTGTACTCCTGGCCCTGGGATGAGAAGAAAGACGTCTGCTTCCCGCAGGGCAGTTGGTACATGAAGGTCGCAAAGGTCGGGTCCTTCATCTGGCTCACCACCGCCAGGGCCAGTGGTCGCTGAGGGAGAGAGGCCAGCAAGGTCACGAGTGAGGGTCACTTACAACCAAATGGGTGCCCACTCTGTCCTCAAAACTAAGGGTTTTAAACCAGGAAGAAGTAGAATCTGCTTATTCAGGACGCAACCAAAACAAGAAGCCAAAACAACTTCAGATACCAGAAATAAACCCCTCCAGGCATCTGGGTCACCGTCGTCCATGGCAACTCAAAATCAGGTGGTCAGGTTAGCATAAGCTCTGATATTCCAACCCCTGTGCCCAGGGATGCACCGTCATAGAAAGAATTTTTCTCAGACCTCATTTACTCTCAATAACCAAATCTAATTTGATCAATGAGTTTTAACTCTGAAACCATTGATCTCTTCCAAAAACTAGCTTCAAAATGATAATATGACTCCTGCTTCTCACGAGCAAACTTTCTTCCCATTGTTTTAAAAAGAGATATGTACATTCTCACCGCTCTTGCCTGGGGGCTATACTGCTATAAAGGGGTTGGTTTGCTGTATGTGCATGATGACGTAACATAAAAGTTGGGGAGGAAAAGAGACTTCGTTTTTCCTGAGAGTGACATCACACAAAAGAATGAACTGGGTGTGTCAGACTAATACACATCTCTTCGTAAAAGAGATGAGCAGAGAAGAACCCACTTGTTTTAGACCCTCAGTGAAGGGTGGGCAGGCAACCACACAGGTGCGCTCTGGAGACCCATAGCCTCCACCAGGCCCCCAGGCTCTGGGACCCCAGGTACCTTCTCGGGCTTCGTGTCCCAGCACTCCATCATGAGCGCCTGGAGTCGATGGAACTGCACTTCCTCCGGCTGACCCAGAACTGGACGGATGCCCTTGGACAGTTTCTTGGCGATTTGAAGCTGGTGCTGGCCCAGTGCGGGCCGCTGTCCTGACAGCAACTCGTAGAGCACCATCCCATAGGAGAACATGTCTACCTGGGCAGAGAGGCAAGCCAAATCAGACACCCTGCCCTGGCCCAGCTCATCTTGCAAGCTGGCCCTGACAGAGAGGGAGCGGGGAGACACACTACAGAAGGAAAACGTGGGTTCTGCCCAAGGGAAGACAATCATCAGTTTCACCAATCCACCCACCTTTTTCTACCTGTTCAAACATTCTGCCAACCATCTGACCTTCCATGATTCTGTCCCCTAATCCATCTATCTTCCAGTTCCTTTTTCCCTTCCTTCCTCCCTCCCACCTTTCTATCCATCCATCCATCCACCCCCACACATGATCACCTGCTCTTCTTCACATTTATCTGTCCATCTTTCAATGTATCCATATATGCATCCCTTTGGCTGTCCTACCCATTTACCCATCCATCTTCCCAAGCTTCCTTCCTTCCATCCATCCACTAAACACATAATGAAAACCTGGTGTCAAGCACTGCATAAAGGTTTGAAGGATGCCATGGTACTTTCCCTTTATCAAAACAAGGCAGGAAAATGCAAACCCTTGGTTTAACATGCTTGATAGTAGGAGTACGTGCAAATCACAAAAAAGAGGAAAGTCTCCCAGATCACAACATCTTGATTCATCTAAATGTCATGAAAAATCCCCTAAAGGAGAGAGTGACACAGGTCTCCATAAGGATCAAGAAATAACCTTTTAGCAGGAGAATGGCTAAGATAGGCCTGAGCGTTTTCAATGTGAAGATTCTGTTATAAATTTAGTTATGAGGTGCTTTGCCACCTGCTACGAAGAAGCTTATTTCTGTCACTTTGATTTGCTTTTTCTATCTTGGTTAATAGCCATGGTGCTGAGTTAACATGCTTGGGTCATTCTTGAAGCCATCAGTCAACGACTCGTCTGCAAGTCACCAGATAATGAGAAATTATAGACAAGAGGAGTTTCACTGCTGAATGATTAATTAGCCAGGGCCAGCACTAGATGTAAGACGAGCACTGTCAGATACTTTGAAGTTGTCTGTGTACCTGCACCTACCAAACAGTCCTCAGGGAAGAAAGCATCGCCTCAGTCACGGCTGGCCATGCGGCCGTCTAGGAGGCCCTGCTGGACCTGCCGGAATCACTCTCTTCTCTTGGCTTTAGTGACGCTGCCTTTTGATTTGACCAGGAGCCTTTACTATTCTTATCTGTCCGTCCCTCACAAGCCACTGCGAGGCTGGTCCTCTGCCCCCCTTTTGCATATCTAACTGGCAGAACTGGGACCCAAATCAGGACGCATCTCTGTCTTGGACTTTTTGGCCACCGTGCACAGCCCCCACTACGCTTCTGAACTGAGGTTTGAGAATTCTGAGGTTGGGTCACCGTTCTGCAGCTAAGAAGTCACTCTTGACGTTTCTAGGTGGACACAGGCCTCTGTGCCCTTCTGGTCCATTCCAGGGCCTCCCGGTCGAGCACGGGAGAGGCAAGATGTGTGCCTTAGGGCGTGTAGAGCCCAGAGCTGCAGGTGCCCCTGGGACCAGGCCATCCTGGGCCAGGGCACTGCCGTGGGCTGGTCCGTACCTTCTCGTCATACACGATGCGAGGCCGGATCTCCGGGGCCTGGTAGCCGGGAGTGCCCTCCACGCCAAGGGCGCCCTCGTGGAATGACTGCCGGGAGATGCCGTAGTCGGACAGCTTGATGTTGATGTGCTCCTTGATGTCCAGAGACCAGACCAGGATGTTGTCTGACTTCAGGTCACAGAAGATGATGTTTTTCTTGTGCAGGTAGGCCAGGCCAGAGGCTATCTGATAGGCTATTTTTTGGGTGAGCATATGTCCCAGGGGCATAAAGGAGGAATCTTCACAAAGAAAAAAATATCAAACTATTATCATAACAACCCTTCTTTTCTTACCTCTGTCTTCCCCAATATTTTATATTCTATGGATGCATTCTCATTATTCTCCAGGCTGGGTGCCAGAAGAGACAGAGGGCGACCTTCTTAAGATTATTTAGGTTTAGAAATGCTTGTTGTGAGTGCTTCATTCATGGTATCTCATGCCTGCGGTGGTTGGTGGTTTTACTAAAAAAAGCCAGGATTCAAAATTCCTAGAGTTCACCTCAGGCCAAGATTGCTATAATGTCAAGGAGTGAGTTGCAGGTATAAGAACTCCATTAAAAAAAAAAAATCTCTTCCGTTGAGGGAGAAATAATTAATTTTATTTGATTCATTTTAATTGCATTTTTTCTTCCTGAGTTCAAAGACAGCTATCTCTTTCCCTCTGTCAGTTCTTTGGAATTTAGTTACCCATTTCTTAGGGTAAGTATTCTAAAGTTTTGTTAAAAAAATAATGTAGGATAAAACTGACTGCAGGGCCTCAGATGTTTAACTGTGGTGGATGGACACGGTGCCCTGTGGGCAAAGAGAGACTTAAGCGGCCGCTGGCTTCCCAGGCTCTGATGCTTGGAGCTGCCTCTTTTGATGGTCTCACTGCCCTCCAAGCTGGGGCTATTACCTCCTTTTAAGGATGAGTAAATGAAGCAACTTCCCAGATTATGGCAGAGAACCTGGACTCAGAACACGGTTCTGTCTGACTCCAAACAGCAAGCTCCTCCTGCCGTGCCAATGCCACTGCCTGGCACTTAGGCCTGGAGAAGCTCTCCTGTTTTCACTGGGTGTGGTACACAAGACTCAGGCAGCTGCGTCCGGCCCAAGCTGGCTCCCTGGGCCCTGTACTGCCCGCCACGGGCCCTTGGGCCTGCCAGGGGCCGGGCCGGGCCAGGCCCCCGGCAGCCTCCCGTGGAAGATTCTAGGTGCAGCACGTACCTCTGGCGTTCTCGGACAGCACGGTGTTGAGGCTGCCCAGCGGGGCGAGCTCCAGCGCGAAGCAGAGCGGGTGGACGCTGATGCCGATGAGGGACACGATGCAGGGGTGCTGCAGAGCATGCAGCATGCTGGCCTCCTGCCGGAACTCCGAGAAGTTCCTCATGGCGTCGGTGGCCCGCAGGTGCCTCAGCATGGTATCTGCGGGGAGAGCTTGGCCGTCAGTGCCGCCCGGGGTGGGGGCCCTGCCAGGCTCGGAGACGCCTCTCAGGGACTCCCGGGGCCAGGACTTGCATCTCCAGGGACTGCAGTATTGTCACCCAGAATCGGATGCCAAATGGGGGCACTCCCAAGGCATCCAGGCTGGTATCAAGCCCCCTCCTCGGGCGCTGTTCTTGTCAGGTGCTACACTCGGTGTTCCGGACCCTCTGATGGAGGGCTGCACACCCCCACCCTCGTCACCCACTCTGCTGGCCCTCCTCCAGGCCTGCTGTTCGCTGCCTAAGGCTCTCAGCTGCATCTTTTCCCAAACCTGCATTCCTGAGGGTCACCCAGAGCCTGGCAAGGAACCAAGCCCCCACCACTCATCTGCAAGGATGCTGGGGGCATGGTCACTGCTGCCCACCTTACCCCTGCCAGGGGCCAGGGCCGTGGAAGGCAGAGCAGACTACTGCCTTCCTCTTGGCCAGAAGGAAAACCACAGGGCAGTCATGGGCCTGTGACAGGTCATCTCAGGCCAAAGAAGGAGCGTCTAGGGGCAGTGGTGGGCTCCGCCATAACGTTCTCCCAATGCCCTCACAATGCATCCCACGTGGAAGGCGTTTGCCTGAGCCCCCAAAGGGTCTTTTCCACCCATCGGTCACCCGCCAGGCTGTGGCCAGCCCTGAGGTCACTGAGCAGTACCCACCCGGTCCTGCTTGTCCTCTTGGGTCCCCATCTGTCCCTCCCCTGTTCAGATTTTAAAATCAGGAATCATTGGACATGGAAGTTTAAACAGCAGAAAGAAACTCTTGGCAGTTAAAATGGATCAATTGTGCCAGATGTATGTGTGTGCCAGACAAATTTGTTTTTGAGTGTAAAAGTTGTTTTTCACATTGGGCCTTTAAACCATTAATAATGTATTTTTGACTATGGCTGAAGTCTCTGCCCCAGTTTAGTGAACAGCCAGCCTTTCTCCTGACTCCCGATGTTACCTGTGTTGTGTGCCAGCCTCTCACATACATGCAGGCTCTCTCTGTTCCCAACAGGCCCAGCCGTGCCCGGGAGTGCCCTGCCCTGATGCCTAGAGCCTGGGAAGTCAGGACGTCTGCCGGGCAAGCCTCTCCTCATTGTCTTCCACTGTGGAGTTTTCCTGGCTGTTCTTGGGTTTTTGTCATTTCACATGCATTTTCTTTTTCTTTCAGATTTAATTTATTTATTTGGCCCTGCTGCACGGCACGCAGGATCTTAGTTCCCCGACTGGGAATCGAACCCCTGCCCGCTACAGTGGAAACACAAAGTCTTAACCACTGGACCACCAGGGAAGTTCCCACGTGAATTTTAGAATCAGTCAGATTTCTCTCTTTCTCTCTCTCTCTCTCACACACACACTGCTGGAATTTAGATGAGAACTAAATTGAATGATATCTATTAATTATTTCTCAATACTTGGTGGCTTAATGGCTGCCATGGAAGGCGTTGTCTAATAGGTCATTGTTGCCAAATTTGATGTTGAGCTCACATCTAGCAACTTGATCAAACTCTTACTGGCTCTGACGCTTGTTAATAGTCTCTTAGATTCACATCCTCTTCACATGTCTACAGTTTTGCCTCTTCCTTTCTAATCTCTTTCTTCATATTGTTCCACGATTCTAATTTTTCTACCAAGAGTGTAAATTCCTTTTGTGATCATGACAATAACCATGCTAAGCCAGGGGCCATGAGAAATGCAACAGCCAGCGGCTGGAAGGTAGAAGGCCTCCACGTGCTTGCCTTTGGTGGGCATTAGGTGGCGGTAGGTGGCTCTGGAACACCTCTGAGCTGCACACGATGTGTGGACAAGGGCGGGAGGGGAGGGCGTGAGGGAGAAGATGCCCACGATGGCTTCCCAATCCATTAATCTGGAGCGCCCATCATCCTTCCTTTAGTAACTGCGTGCGGGGGGTGTCCCCAGGGTGAGCCCACGATGCCTTTCCAATCCATTAATCTGGAGCGCCCACCATCCTTCCTTTAGTAACTGCGTGCGGGGGGTGTCCCCAGGGTGAGCCCACGATGGCTTCGCAATCCATTAATCTGGAGCACCCACCATCCTTCCTTTAGTAACTGCGTGCGGGGGGTCCTCAGGGTGAGCCCACGATGGCTTCCCAATCCATTAATCTGGAGCGCCCACCATCCTTCCTTTAGTAACTGCATGGGGGGTCCCCAGGGTGAGCCCACGATGGCTTCCCAATCCATTAATCTGGAGCGCCCACCATCCTTCCTTTAGTAACTGCATGGGGGGTCCCCAGGGTGAGCCCACGATGCCTTCCCAATCCATTAATCTGGAGCGCCCACCATCCTTCCCTTAGTAACTGTGTGGGGAGTCCCCAGGGTGAGCCCACGACGGCTTCCCAATCCATTAATCTGGAGCGCCCACCATCCTTCCCTTAGTAACTGCGTGTGGGGGGTCCCCAGGGTGAGCCCATGATGGCTTCCCAATCCATTAATCTGGAGCGCCCACCATCTTTCCCTTAGTAACTGCGTGCGGGGGGGGTCCCCAGGGCGAGGGGTCCACTTGAGGTCTGTGTGCCCATCATGCAGGCACTGTGCTGGACATGCAACAGATGGAAATTGTAAGGACGGCCCACGCTCTTGGCGGCTCATGTCAGACAAGAAAGTCACCTCCGAAAGCAATTTCTAGGCTGTGCTCAGCCTGATCCTCAGTCCTGGCCCATGTCTCACCAGGCATAAAGCAGGACCACCCCCAGCGCCCACACTGGCATCACCCCCCTCCTCCGCTGTCTGTGTGGCCTTGGGCATCTAGGGTGGTACAGGTTTGGACCAAGGGAAGACATGTCTGAAAAGAAACGACCCAAGGCCCTGTTTACCTGCAGGGGCATTTGCAAAGTTCTTGAATTTCTTGATCTGGAATCGCTTCACAGCCACAGGCTGGCCTTGGTACCTGGCCCGGTAGATGACGGTGCCACTCCCGCCTTGGCCCAGGACAGCGCTCTCATCCTCGCTGTGCTCCAGCTTGCTGTTCTCCAAG
Source organism: Giraffa tippelskirchi (assembly GCF_054371585.1). Lineage (NCBI taxonomy): Eukaryota > Metazoa > Chordata > Mammalia > Artiodactyla > Giraffidae > Giraffa > Giraffa tippelskirchi. The sequence goes on along the minus strand of NC_137286.1, from coordinate 60,649,646 downwards.
AAGAGCCTGCCAGAAACACCGTGTATGTGCTGGGGGTCAGAACAGACCTCCCTCCTGCCCCGTGGTTCCCCCAGAGATGCCCGCCGGAGCTAGAGGCAGGCCCTGGGTGGGGCAGGCGCAAGAATGTGCTTGGCTATCAGTTCCCACTGAGCAAAGTCAGGGCTCAAAGCCACCTGGTGGTGGGGATCAGACAGATCTGGGATAAATCCCAGCTCTGGGCAGGTCACTTAGCCTCAACAAGCCTTGGTCTCTTCTGGAAAGTGGATTCATAACAGGAGTGGTCTCAGAGGTGGGAACGTTGACTGGTACAGGACAAAGCTTCCAAAGGTGGTGGACACAGAAAAAGAACTCCTGTGGACCTTTTCCTCCAGAAGGCTCTATGCTTTGAGAGCTAGTATCTATCTGAAATTGCATTTATTTATTGCTAGGTTAGTTGACTCATTTCTTATTATTAAGCCGGTAATTATATAAATGGCTTCTGGTCAGTGTGGCTACTGTCCCCACAACTGATGGCTAGGATTCCACCCAAAGGCAGAGATTTTAGACCTTCCCACTTGTTGGTATGTTATAATCCTAGGTAGAAGAGAGACTTCTGTTGCAAGTACTGCAAGTCACTCCTGGGAGGGAGGGAAAGCGGGATGGGGGAGGGAGGAAGGGAGGGTGGCGAGCGAGCACCCCAATGTCCTCCCATCTCAGGGTCCCCCCGGCCCTGCAGAGGTCCCCAGGTCTTTCTCCTCAGCTATCTCCGCCAGGTGCCTCTGCCGGAGCTCTCCTGACCGAACAGACCAACTCCTTCTGCCCCCATCCCCATCACCAGGCAGTCACTGCCCACGCCTTCCAGGAACAGATTGTGCAGCAGCTGAGTCTCTGCACAGCTCGACCACATCACATTCCAGGCAGAGGCAACTGTACCCACTGCAGACCTTGGTGATGCAGCTTAAGATGAACCGGGATGTTCTCCAAATGCCCACCCCAAAACCACCTGCTCAGGAAGTGTGGGTCCTTGGGAGCCTCCTGAGACAGGGAACAGTGGGAATGCTGGAGATCCCTCGGGGCCTTCTGTCAGGACTCCTAAATAGGAACATAGGACAAGGCTCTGTGGAGCCAGACTGTCCCTGCCTGCACCTGCCCAAACTCCCAGCTGGGGAGTGTGAAGCTTTGAGGTCATGGTGGGACATCAGCTGAAGTTTCCAGAGAGTCTCTGCTGGATTGTGAATCCTGTTCAGATTCTTGGGTTTTTCAACTCCCAGCCAAGTACTTTGGTTTAAGAACCATGCTACAGCTTGTAATTAGATCCAAGCCAACAGGAGCAACCAACCTGGCTTTCCAGATTCCATGCAGTAGATTCCAGAGCCCAGATCCAGTGGGGGCATAAAACATAAAAGGCTCAGCAAATAAATGAAAATGCTAAAATTTGGGGCTGCTTAATTGGGCACCTCATCATGAAATTTGATTCATACATATATAAAACTCTGTATGTGGTCTCCGAGAAGTGATGACCCTCATGTTAAAGATCTAGGAATAAAGGGAAGTTATTTCACAGAAGAGTAGTATTTAATTTTCATTTCCACCAATGAGGTAACTGGGGAATATGAAGAAGAACCATGGAGGAAATTTTTCCAATGAAGTGATTTCTTAGTTTAATAGACTCATCCAGAAGCATGTTTTGGAGTCACAATTCTGCAGTATCAGAGTACTCTACACACATTTTCTTGGGTCAGGGAAACAATTTGGAAAAAATGATGATACAAATATTCTTACACCCCCAAGTTTAATTTTCTTTAAATCAGATAAAGCAATTCTTTGAATAAGAACACAACTCCGAAACACTCCCCAAACACTGCTAACCACCAAGGTCAAACTGTTTCCAGGGAGACCAAATCATGGCTTCTGGTTTCCATGACTACTTGGATTCTGTGGTGGCTTCCTGTAGGATGGGACCACAAAGTGTTTTCTCTTGTCTCCAGCATTATCTCCCCAGTTATTATCTTAGATTAGCACAGGTAGACTCATCTTTAGGAACAGATTCACGGGATCTAAATGCTCAGCACCAGAGCATCAGTAAGAAGTCATCATTTGCCAAGAAAGGAAAAGGAGGTGGTAGGACTGGGAGCACTTCCTTCTTGGACACCAATGGATGTTTGTCTTCTATTCCTTGATCTGGCGGCAAAGGAGGAGTCAGAGAGGAGGGCCAGCTCAACAGGAAAGAGTGCCAGTGAAAGTGAGGGTGAGATGGGGTGGGGGCCCCCAAGGTGACTTTGCCTGTGTGCCTCACAGAGTGACAGCCTGGCTCCCTTTAGGCAGCCTAGGCCAGGAACCTAGAAGTGACCCGGGGCTGGGTGGGAAGCAGCAGGTCTGCGTGTCAGCATCGTGGCCTACCTGGCCGGGAAGTCGGTCATGAACAGCTCGGGGACCAGCTCCTGCAGAGGCACCGGGAGGTCCGGATGCCTGGGGCAGGAGAGGACGTCCCGCTCGATGGCTGTCAGCACGCAGTCCTCCATGTCGAAGTACTGCACGTCCTCTGACCTCTCACTGGGGTCGCTGTGCTGAGCCCAGGAGGCCTCGCAGACCGGGCAGGGCACATACTGCTCCATCAGTGGGGTCCCGTCACTTTCCGTGGCCGTCAGGGCTAAAGAGGGATGGAGCAGGCGTCAGCTCACCTGAAGGCAGCTGCAGGTGGGCCCCTGAGCAGCCCCTGTACCCCCGGCTGGGTGGGCCTTGCACAGGAGGGGGCTCTGTCTACCCTGGCCTGAGCCCCCAGGAGAGGCTGAAACATGGCTGCCACACTCTGGCTGCTTTCGGAGGGCACTATCCTCAATCCTGAAAGACACTCACAGGGAAGGGCCAGGGATGCACTGGACGGTCGCCAAGGGGTGCAGACCCTGAGCTAGCTGGCCGAGGAGGTGCTGAGAGTTTGGGGATCCCTGTGCAGGACGCTGCAGGCTGGGTCTGAGCTACGCCACACTCGAATGACCAAGCCACAGTCAGTAAGGAGCTGTTCTTAAAATTACCTTCTCTTAGGCCCCTTTCTATGCCTTTCTCCTTGTAGGTCACCTTTCCCATCAACACCCAAAGGACACCAGACCCTGGCGTCCAGAGCATGCCCAGCCCAGTTTCTTAAGTCTTTCCTCTGATGCTCTCCTGGGAAGCCAGCTCAGGAGCCCAGAGGACTGGACCGGCAGGCCAGTGGGGGTGCTCAGACCTCAGGCCCACTCTCTGCTCTCTCGGCCTCTAGCCTTCCAGCGCTCACAGGGAAGAAGTGGCCTGGTTTTGCTCAAACGGCCTCCTCCACGCAGGATGCCCCGCAGTGGGTTTGTCTCCAGCTCAGTAACAAAACAAACAGAGAAGCTCAACGGCTCTGCTTCAGAAAGTATTTTCTTTGGGTGGACTGTCAGTGAAGAGACTGATCAAAGGGGCTGTAGAGGGCTCCGTGGGTGGCTGATCACTGCTGGGACTTGGGGGTTTGGGGTAGGCATGGAAGGACAATGGGGGCTCTTGGCAGCTGTTTGTGGTGCCCTCCCTCCCACCCCCGCACAAGGGCAGTTTCGGGTTCCCCTCTGGATTGCAACAGCTTTGTCCTCACCATGTAAACAAGACCATGTGAGGCTCCTATCGATGGTCCTCCTAGACCATGTGCGGTACCCGGGGCATTCTTCCTACACACTGCGGTGCCAGGGCCCAGGTACCACCTCCAGGTCAACATCTTCCCCCTGGCACCTCCACCTATGTCTGCAGCTGGACCCCCAGGGCTCAGGACTCCACCAGAGGGCTGCTAGGACCCCTCTGGTTTCCTTGGGCTGAATCCCAGTGGGATTTCTGTTCTCCAAATGAGCCCCACCCCAATTTATAAAGAAATACTACCATGAGCCAAGACCTGGTTCAAGAATGCTTTCTTACCGGGAAACCACTGATCGATCAAGGAGTTGACATGGTCTGTGATAAAAGCCATTGCCGAGAAGTCCCTTATTTCTGATTGGCACACGATTTTTATTCCTCCACTTTTTTTCTTTTTCCAGTTCACATCTGAGGATTCCACACTGGAACCCAGAAACAAAAAGAGGTCCATTGTAATTGGCTGTGAAGGGCCTTGGGATAAGCTCTTTGCCTCCAAGGTGAGGGTATGACTCCAGGAGACCGCTCCTCCGGAACCCTGGGCAAAACTGTCTGGGGAGGTCCTGAGTCCGTGTACTTGCGTGCATGACCCTGCCTTGCCCCCCTGCTGTCCCCAAATGATGAGGTGGACACGAGGACCTTGCCATAAGGGGTGCTCAGGCTGATCTCTGACCCTTGGATGTGACCCTGGGGAAGGGTTTCCCATCTGAGCCATAGGGTTTTCATCCACCAAGTGATGACTGAACACTTTCAGTGGGAGCATCTACCTGAAAGCCCCAGGCACCAAGCATGGCCCAAATCAAGCCCTCACAGTAGTTACTTTCCCCCTCTCCTCACAGAGCTGAAAAAATATTTTGAAAAACTCACTCTAAGTATGAAATAATCTTCTGTATACTAAATTAAACCTGATTAAAAATCAGTTATTAACCTGTTGAGCTGACTTTTTCTCTCCCTCTCTCTCTTCCCCACCATCAAAAAAAAAAAGAAAATAAGAGAGAGAGAATAGGAAAAATGTACTGTTATCATGGGATGTGGTCTGGGGACAGTGTCTTCTCTTAGGACAAGGTGCCCGCTCTTGGATGACGCAGAGTTGCATGGTGAGGACCCCGCTCAGTGACCGGGTGCTGGGTGCTCCGACCCTTAGCTCAGGGGCCGCCCACTTCCCTCCCACTGGGGCTCGGTCCCCACACCCTCCCTGGCCTTTCCTGTTCTGACAGCAGAGAGGAGGAGACGTGAGGAGATGGGGACCCTCTCGGACATTTGCTAGGGGGCCTTCCTACTTCCAGCAAGCTTCTGTGATGTGCAGGCCTTGGGAACGGGGCTCTGCACCAGGCGGACAGGCATCCAGTGGCGGCTCCTCTGGGGGCCGTTTCCAGGGCGCCACGGAGGCCCAGTCAGGTGAGCCCCCTCATGCACCTACCTGAGGTAGCCCCCATCAAAAGTGACCAGGAGCCCTTCCTGCCAATAGATGGTCTGATTCCTTTTCACTCTGAATGTGCTGCAACGATTTCTCTGGTTTCCTGTAAAACTATAGATGGTGACTTTCCTGTGCCTGCTTTTAGTATTCTTCCTGTTCTCAAACAGCTGAAAGACAGAGAAAAGACCCTGCTTGAGCATTCTGGGCTCCGTGCTGGCCCTGGGCAGAGCTGTGCGGAGGCTGCTCTGGGCCCATCTGGACAAAGGACACCGCCCGTCTTCCCACCCGCGGGCCCTCCAAACCCTCATCTTGCTGCCAAATGAAATGCTGCATCATCTGAGGGAGTCTCCAGGATACTCTGGGAACACATTTTCCCTAAAACACTGAAAACAGGCCTTTCTTTTCCCTCCCTGATTTTACCAGCAAAAAGTTACCTTAGAAAACGTGGGAAATACAGAGAAACACGAGAGAAAACACAAACACCAATTTAACACATAGATCATGAAAATTTCGGTGTACCTTATTCTAGGTTTTTTCCTATCTACCTGTAATGTTTATAAAACAGCTGAGGCCATATTTTGGAACTCGGCATTTGTAAATTTCTAATTGTGCATACTTTTAAAGACTTTGTTTTTCCTGTCTGATTAAAAACTCCTACAATTCATTTTTGTAAATCTCAATATTTTATTAAGTAATTTGTTGAGTCATTCTCTTCTTTGGACTTTTAGGTTGGTTCCAGTCTTTTGCTCTTCCAGATAAGCCAAATGAACATGAAAAAAGCACAGGGCCTTCTCTGATTTCAAATGACTGCTATAGTTCAGATTTATAGCGGTAGGATTACTGGGTCAAAGGGCTTGAAGGTCTTCAGGCTCTGGATTCCTAGTGACGAATCGCTTGCAGGGTGACTAAGCTGTACGTCCACTCACCATGATGTGTGAACTTCCCTGACTGTGGGGCTGGCTGTCAGCTCTCTGCTAATTTGATAGGTGAAAAGGAGTATATTATCCATGCTTGAATCTGCATACCTTTGATTACTTCTGAGACTGAATTCGGAGCGAGGGATGCTGCTGTGAAGGGCGCCCACCCGGCCAGCCGCTGAGCCCCCTTGGGAGCTCGGGCCTCACAAGATGCTGCTCGGGGTGGCCTCCCACTTAGAACACGGCAGGAAGCAGAGTTCAAAGGGAGGGAGGGTGACCGAGCAGGAACACGGGGAGAGCCGGCCCTGCGCCCACTCCTTCCGTCTGTCAGTGTCCCCAACTGGGTTGCTAACAAGCCTCCTTCCTGCTAACATGAGCTGTGAGAGGTTTTGGTACTTTCAGGATCTTGCATTTACTTTTGAACATTTCAGTAAAATGGGAAGATCAAAGAATATCTCTATTTAATAAGCAGGAAGTTTAACTCCATAAGGGCCTTATAACTTGAACACAGCAAAAGCAAACTCATACTGAGTTTACTGTCAATTATTCAACAATCCTGGCTTCTGTCAGGGGTTCTCACACGGCGAAGTAGGTTGGACTTCTCTGGAAGGCTGAGAAACAGAGGCCTGAGTTCTATTCTGGTGTTTCTGATGCAGCGGGTTTGGAGCAGGCCTGAGGGCTTCTCTGATAGCTCAGTTGCTAAAGAATCTGCCTGCAGTGCAGGAGACCCCGGTTTGACTCCTGGGTTGGGAAGATCCCCTGGAGAAGGGATAGGCTACCCACTCCAGTATTCTTGGGCTTCCCTTGCGGCTCAGCTGGTAAAGAATCCTTCTGCAATGTGGGAGAACTGGGTTCGATCCCTGGATTGGGTAGATCCCCTGGAGAAGGGAAAGGCTACCCACTCCAGTATTCTAGCCTGGAGAATTCCATGGACTGTATAGTCTATGGGGTCGCAAAGAGTCAGACACAACTGAGTGACTTTCAGTACAGATTCACTTTGAGAATCTGGACTTCTAACAAGTTCCCAAGGGAGGCTGATTCAGCTGGCCCAGGAACCCCACTTTGAGAACCACGGCTCTGGCCAACTACCACTTCCGTATTATTGTCCTGCATGAAATGAACATTGACTGATAGCCAAGATCTCCTCCAACAACCCCAAGTGAACTCCCCGAAAAGAACTCCTTCGGTCAGGTCCTTCCTCCTCCCAGACCAAGTTACAGTTCTATGCCGGTGGTTCTCAAGCCTGACTGGACAGCAGGGCTGCCTGGAGAGCTTTAAAAAACGATCCCTGTGAGCCACACCCTCAGATTCTGACTTGTTGCTCTGTGTTTATTAAGAGCTCCCCAGGGGAGTTCAGTCACAACCTGAATGGCAGAACCATGGTTCTCCCGGCGTCATCCCCGACCAGCAGCATATTCAAGGTCAGTGTTTGGATAAGCAGACTCTGAGTCCCGGTCCACAGCCACAGAGCCGGGGAATGTGGACGTCAGTAAGACTGGAACCACTGCTCCTCATGGGACAGTCCGTCCAAGCCAGCTAGGTGCTGATTTGGCGTTCACAGAATGATTCAAGTGGGTCTGTGGCCCACAGGAGAGAAGGCAGCCACGCCGTTCCAGCCTCCAGACCCTTTGCCAGCAGTTCTGCTGCAGGAAAGGGTCTTCGGTCAGGCTCCTCCAGCAAAGGGTATCTCCCTCGCCCCTCACTCCCACCAGGACAGAGCTGCGGGTGCTTGGTCTGCAAGCAAACACTGCAGAAAATGCACCTACCTGGAGGTCCATCTCAGCCAAGCTGATCAGCATCCGTGCTATAAACCTTTGCCAGAAGCCAACTGGAACGAAGCTCATCTTAAACACTCTCTGAATGGTGTTGGCCGTGGGATGCCGCATGCCGTGGGTGTCCAGGCCGGGTTTGGATGGAAGGAGGTGTGGCAGGAGATAGCTGAAACACCAAACGGAGCTGGTGAGCCAGGGCCTGCAGACAGCCTGGCCTGGGGTGGGCTCTGCTGAAGGCTCAGGTTGCCCGATGCCTTCCTCCCAGGGCCTTTGGAATCATTTTTAGAAAGGGGGTAGTTAATGTAGTGAGCATAAATGCTCCAAGAGAAAATGAAGATAGGCATAGAAAATCAGTTTATCAAAGTCTCTAAGATAGAGACTAGAACATGGCTAAGGGAAGACGTGAAAACATCTGTGGTCATAAACACAGACACAACAAATCACAGTCAATTCTCTGTCAACCGGGTTGTGACTGGGGAGTCACTTAAAATTAACTTCGGATGGTGAAGGAAAAACAAATACAGCTGCACAGTTCTAAGGACAAGATATTGGGGTCAGAGAAATGTCTTTGGCCTTAGAAGCTATTTATTGTTCTTGGCTAGTTAAAACAACACAATTACCTTGAAATTTCGAATAAGGCTCTTTGTGCAAAAGAATGTTTTATAAGAGTACTCTTACTCATAAAAGCACTGAATCACAGTGTCAGTGAGCTGTTCATGACTGTGATCATTTGCAAAAAGCTGAAACGAGGGAGGTCCCTTCAATAATTCCCTGAAAACCAGCATCTTCTGCGTGTCCTGGAGGAGCTAAGGCAGCCTTGGGCAGAGCCTTGGGTGTGTCCTTAAAGGTTTGCCCTCAGTTCCCCTAATACTCTAAAATTCCATCAGCTTAGGTCCTATAAAATGTCTTTAGGACTTTCTGAAAGGAACCCCTGAAAACACTGTGGAAGGAAAATTCAAAGACAGCCTGGTGGTGGAGTACCCAGGGTGTCTTCAGCACATGGCTTAATCCCATTGCCATTCTGCTTCCTTGACGTGGGAAGAGTGAGGATGCCAGCCTTGCAGGGTTAGAGAGGGACAGACAGTGGCTGTGTACGTGAGGTCCAAGAGGGACAGATGGTGAGGTCCAAGGGAGACAGATGGTGAGGTCCAAGGGGGACAGATGGTGAGGTTTCGGTCCTTTTCAGCCATTACAGGTCTTGGCCCAAAGGACCTTGTCAACGACCCCAGCTAGAGTGCCTCTCTCCACAGCCAGGAATTCTCTGGCAGATGCCTTTCAGTTCTGAGAAGTCCTTCTTTATCTCTCTGAGCTCCATCAGGAGGCCCTTGTCAGCGCCCAGTGAGATCTAGCCTGCTTCTTCTGCCTACGTCATGCTCAGCTTGGGCTCGCGGGACCCCCTCCACGGGCTGTGCCCTGGGACTTCCTGACTCTATCTGGCCGGCGTGTCCTGAGGGAGGGGGCGTGCTCTGGGGCTCTGCACCCAGCTGCCCAAGGACGCGGCCCACACAGCACGTGTTCAATATTTTTGAAGGTACAGACGACTTAAAAGCCAGCATGGCAAGTGAAGAGGCGTAAACTGATTGGCAAAGGAAGCCCTTCTCAAAGTGAGCGGAGCCCTGGGCAAAACCACTGGCATGGGTTGAGAACAGCCACTAACAGGACAGGGCTGTCCCAGGGCGTGAGCTCGGGGAATTATGAGGCAAGTTCTTCATGTGCCTGCTGAGTATAAAGCCATGAAGACCTGGGCACTGCACGGGGTTTGCACTACGGTGGAGCCAGTGCATGATACGTCCCCGAGGTTGTCTCAGCAGTTGGGTGGGAGCCTTCCCCGAGTGCTGAGAGCCAGCGCTTCCCCACCTGGAAGAAGCACAAACACTCAGAAGTGTCGAGAGGTTTATAAACGCCCTGAAGGTTTTCCCAGGGACTGCAGGTTGAAAGCCATGCGCTAAAAGGGGCAGCAAATGCCTTTGTTTTCGTTGACCATGTAACAGCTTATGGTGCAAAGAGCTGAAACTCCTTGTCTCTGGGGTACAAAGGACCCATTATACCTACACTTAGAGGTAGGTATAATGCTCAGACACTCGTGACTTTAGATGGAACTAGACACCACTGGCTATGAGTACTTAACGCAAGGGTAGTAATAATAGCACTGATAATCCTTGATGTCCCTGAAGCTCAAAGGTGCAGGAGATAAGTTTCATAGTTCACATGTACTCCCTGATTTAATCCTCACACTGACTATAATACTAGTAGGTGATAGTATTATTTCCATTTTACATATGAGGGAAAAAAGAGGCAGTTGCTTTTACAGAGGGAGAGTATTTCCGCATTCCTCTAACCTGTTGATAAAATAATCAGAAAACTCAAATTCCAGCAGTGCTGTAAACTCACAGGCTGCTTTACCAGGGGCCAAAGTCAGGACACACCTGAGCCAGGACGTGAGGGGTCATGTGGATTCTGAATTCCTCTTTGGGGTTTCTCTTTTTAGGACTCACTCTTGGTCCCCGTGGGGCTGAAGCAGGAAGGACTGAGGCCCCTCCCATAGTCATTAGACCAAGTGGAAATCTGGGTGACCTCAGGCAGAGACGGCCCAGGGTTGGCTCCCAAGAGACCCAGTATGTGCTGATGGAATTGTTTGGCTGGCCAGAGAGGGGCCAGGCCAGCCCCCTGAGAGTCCAGAGGGTGATCCCCGGAGCTCCAGGGTTAAGGGGCCAGGTGGTGCTGTGTTCTACGACAGGCATCAAAAGGGTCTGGGGATTTGGCATCCTAGCCACTGCCTCACGGCCAACATTAGCATCAGACCCAGGAAATGGCTGAAACTGAAGTTAGAGCAAGGAGGCCCTGAGAACCAAGCCAGAGCGTCGTTAGATTGAACCCACATGCCCTTAGAGTCCCTGCCCTCCCTGCATTTTAAACTGGGCTGTAGAGTTAGCATGCACACTTTTCTACCTACTCCATTTTTATTCATCAAATAACCAATCAACTGCCCAAAGCATGAACTCCCCAAAGTTACTTTTAAGGTCCATTGCCATGCTTACATGTTTTCCTATGCCTTTCCAATAAATGGATTTCTCTGAACCCCCTAACAGAGACACTCAAGGCACAGGGAGGAGTGGCCAGCTGGGCACCGGCTGAGCCCGACCACCCTGCCCCAGCCCAGGCAGGCAGGCCACTGTGAGGGCCCATCCTTGGAAACCTTGTCAGACCACCAGGGGCCCGGCCCTAATTGCTTCCTGCAGGGAGCGACCTGCTGGGCCCAGTCCGTAGCCTCACCTGTCATTGGCAACGGGCAGGGCGATCTCAAATTTGGCCAGGAACTGGAAATACTGCTCTTCTGTCTGCTTCGTGAAGCCAGTGCCAACCAGCAGCATCCGAAGGTCCTCCGCCCTGATCACCCCGTTCTTGGCCACCGACCGAGAGCCCTTGATGTTGAAGATCCTCTGCAGACATTCGGCCAGCCAGATGGGGTCGAGGAAGTAGAGGTTCCTCAGGCCGTGGCTGGTGTCCGGGAAGTGCAGCAGGGAGCCCGTTTCGATGAGGAAGCTGATGGCTGCCGGGGAGGGGAGGACGGGGCAGCGTCAAACAAAGGGCAGAAGGGGCTGGGGGTGACCTCCTCCTAGGGGGGCCAGGCCACAGATCCTCCTTAGGAAGCAGCAGTGCTCCCAATACACAGGACCCTTCGCAGCAGTCAGCTGCCTCCTCACATGTTCTCAAGAGGCCAACGTACTGACCTCCATAATTCATGCATTCCACCTTTGCAAATCTGCTTACGCGTTAAAATGGATTTGCGACCCCAAATCGATAGCTGAAGTCTTTGCTGTCATTTGCAGACGTGCACACAGCAGTGAAAAATCTGGGTGCCCCTCCCCAGGACCCTGCCATGGCTGTGCCTGCTGGCACCCAGCTGAGCCCTTGCTGCCCGCCCACTGGTCCGCCTTCCTGGCCCACCCACCAGACTGCAGGTCCTCATAGTCCTGGATGTCGCTGCCGGGCATCTGGTCCACCAGCTGCTCCAGCTGCCGGTCCGTCAGGTACTGCACGTCGTCGCTCAGGCTGCGGCGCTGCTGCTCCGCCAGCACGGCCTCCTGGAGGCTCAAGTAGCTCCTGGGGATCTGGGGCGGGAGGGCAAGGCTGGGCCCTCAGGGCTCGGGGACACCTGCCCGCCTTCTGAGCACTGGGCAGGCAGGCTGTCTCTGCCTCAGCCCCCTCCCTTCCCCTAGAAACCGCTCACACAGGGGCCGCAGAGCTGGACCCACAGCGTGCACAGCACGTGTGCTTCAGGGCAGGGAGGGAGAGGGAGATGCCGGATGCCCTGACAGGTGGAGAGTAGGCCCTTCTGGCTTCCAGGGGTGAGGGGAACCCACCAGCATCCTGCTTCCAGGGGTGAGGGGGACCCACCAGCCTCCCCGCTTCCAGGGGGTGAGGGAGACCCACCAGCCTCCCAGCGAGTCGCTGGCAGCCGATGGTGCTGCCCACGTCCTTCATGCTGCACGTGACCTGGAAAATGAGCTGCCGCAGCCCTTCCTGACCTTCCAGGCTCTTACAAGAGAGTTCGCTGTGGGTACAAAAATGAAGCGTGCGCACTCACCACACTCCCCCTCCCCCTGACCAGCACTGCAGGCTCTCTGTTTTCCCAAAGGTTCCACCCCAAATACTGGCAAGTTGAGAAAGCTCATGGCGGACAGACACAGAAGCTTACTGAGGCCTGACATGGTGCAGGGTGCGGTGCCTCAGTCAGTCTTTCCAGTGTGCCCATCCCACCCCCCCACGGCACGCTCGCCCATTCTATGCCCTAGAGACAACTCAGACCCAACGGGAGGACCAGGGTCACGCCTGGGGTCTGTTCTTGCTCAGTGATCAACAATGTGGTGGGTGGTGTTTAAGCTTCTGTCTCCTGGTGCCACGGGGGCTGTGCGCACAGCGCTGAGCCTAGCGGCGGGGAGACTCGGATGGGAAGTTCAGAAAGCGTCTCCGGGCCCTGCCCTGTGGGTCCTCAGGTAGCACCTCACCTTCCCCAGGCCCAGCTGCCACACTTAACGCTGGACGGGGCCCCAGAGGAGCAAAGCCCGCACTCAGGAGCCCCCTGTGGGCAGAGCAGCTATCTCTGGAGAGACGGACAGCAAGGGGTGGGCAGCCACAGCCTCGAGAGAGGCTGGGCGCACAGGATGCCGTGGGACACTCACTGCAGGTGTTTAAACGTGATGTCTGGGAAGCCGGTGGCCCTGGACCCGGAGGGCGAGCGGCAGAGGGCCAGCACGTAGGCACGCAGAGTGGCGATCCTCTCCACGCGGAATTTGGTTTCAATTAAGTCCAGGTGTGTTCCCACCACCAGCACCACGGCGTTTGGGGCCTTGGCCTGCAAGGGAGAGTCTGGGCTGAGGACGGAAAGTCCCCTGGGCGGCGGGTATGTCAACCCTGGATGCCCACGGCCCTCAGCCGTCGCCCTGCCACAGCCCCCGTACTGCTCTCTGTAAACCTCGAGGGCCTGCTGCACGCTGGGGTGTGTGTGAGGGCCCACGGCTCCTCCCCAGGGTCTCCACCTCTGATCCCTTCAGACTGCACCCCATCTCCTGGCCCACATCACCTTTCCACTGCAGGAGGAGAGCCCTGTCCCCCTCCTGGGCCCAAGATGCGGGGCTCTTCCACCGAAGGAAGCAGCAAAGGACAAGGGCACCGTCAACCGTGTAGCAGAGGAGGGGCAGGAGGCTGTGTTTCACGGTGACCTGGGGTCCTGCGGCCTCCGTGACACTGCAGCCAAGCGCACCCTGGGTCTCCCTACCTGTCTTCTGTCCCCTACCCCACCCCCGAGAAGTCCTGAGGACTGAAGGCTGGAGGGCGGGGGCCCCCTCACCTCGATGTTGAGAAGCCAGAACTGAAGGCTGGCCACGGCCTCCTCCCCTAGAGCCAGGTTCCAGACCACCACGTACAGGGCCTTGTCCGTGAAGAAGCACTGGTTGACCGTGGCCATGCTGGCGGGGCCGCCGATGTCCCAGACGGTGAACTCCACAGACTCAACCTACTTGAGCAACAGGGCAGCGACAGGGAGATGTTTTAGCAACCAGGGCGTTAGCCAATCCCACTGAGAGAACTGATCCCTCAGCACGCCGCACATGGGGGTCTGGAAAAGGCACAGCTGTGGAGAAGCACGGCCCGCTCTGCTGTTTGTCTCAGGGACCAGCCGTCTGAGGGAGGGGAAGGGCTCCAGCAGCCCCGAGGTGGGCTCCGGGGGGGTCTATCTCCTGCTGCGGGAGCGGTGGGGGCTGGACAGCTGGCTCCCTCGGGCGGGGGCGTCTGCAGAGCGCTGGAGGGCGCTGTCTGCATCCGTCTCAGGTGCGGGTGGTGAGGGGACGCCTGTCAGAGGAGCCTAAGGCTGACGGCAGCGCTCACACCAAGACTGACTCTCCGTCTGAGCGCGGGCAAGGCCACACGGAAGGGCCGCTGGACTGCGCCGGCCACAGGGCGGTGCCCCCCGAGGATGGCGGGAGAGGGCCCTGACCGAGGACACTAACAGGTCAGCTGTGGGGCTTCGGGGAAAGGCTGTGTGAACGGCGGTTTCTCTATTGCGCTATGAGGTCAGAGTCTGGCCCGAGCTGCGCTTCTTGGTGGCAAAGAATCATTCCCACCATGCTGCAGCTTGGCCTCCAAAACAGCGTGCTGACCTGCTTTTTTAGTATAAAGATGAAAATGGACAGCTGTTCTAAGCTGGCTGAAGGCCCGGCCACACAGAGAGTTACAGAACTGAGCCTTCACAAGATCAGGTGGTTGTCCTTCAATGAAAAGGGTAGGCGGAAGCGTGAATGATGACAGAAAGGAAGCGGGGGGCGGGGGGCAGGGGGGGTCACTCCTCAAACCTCAGACAGCTATTTGCTCAAGAACAGCTGGAAAAAAGTGACACAGAATAACAGCTTTAAAAAGCAGGAGAGGATCCAGAGATTCTGGTTACTTTCAAAAACCTTTGGACATGCGTTACCTAGGTTCACTTCTGGGGTTTTCTGGGGAAGGGGGTGGTGCTGGTGTTAATTATTTGACTGTTCTGGCCCTAGTGGGCAGTTCTCCACTCTCTAGAGAACTAGTTTCTGAGTCCATATTAAAATCTACATTCACCCCCTCACTACAACTGACTCAAACTCGTTCTTTTTTATGGCTGAGTAATATTCCATTGTGTATATGTGTCACAAGTTCTTTATCCATTCATCTGTCGATGGACATCCAGGTTGCCTCCATGTCCTGGCTACTGTAAATACTGCTGCAGTGAACTTTGGGGTATATATATCTTTTTGAATTGTGGTTTTCTCAGGGTAAATGCCCAGTAGTGAGATTGCTCAGTCATATGGGCTTCCCTTGTGGCTCAGCTGGTAAAGAATCTGCCTGCAATGTGGGAGACCCGGGTTTGATCCCTGGGTTGGGAAGATCCCCTGGAGAAAGGAAAGGCTACCCACTCCAGTGTTCTGGCCTGGAGAATTCCATGGGCTGTATAGCCCATAGGGTCGCAAAGAGTTGGACACGACTTAGTGACCTTCACTTTCACTTTTCATGGTAGTTTTATTGCTAGATTTTTGAAGACTCTCCATAACACAAGGAGCCCAACCTGGTATTCTGTGTGACCTAGAAGGGTGGTGGAGGGAGGCTCAAGAGGGAGGAGATATATGTATATATACACAGTTATGACTGATTCATGTTGTATGGCAGAAACCAACAAAACATTGAAAAGAAATTATCTTCCAACTAAAGAAATTTTTTAAGTTATAAAAAAATAGACATTCAGCCTAAATGTCTAATGACTCGAATTGGATTTCCCTGACTTGCGAAGTGATTTTGTATGAAAAACTGCAACAAAATTGGTCTCCAGCTGGCCCTGTGCTGGGGGCTGTGGGGAACATCACACAGCCGCTGGCCTCAAGGCTGCTGAGTTTTCCACAAATAACCTCCTTGCACCTGTATCTCTGTGTGGCCATATGTATACCACAAACACAGCAGCAGGTAAGGGGGGCATCACTGGCATGTGCTCGTCCCTTGGGCTGGGAGAAAACAGGCTCCCTTCTCTGATTCAAGTGTAAGACAGGTCTTGCTTTCATTTGTCTCATACTGAATGGAAAACAGGATGATTAACAGGTTCATTGAAGGACTTAGGGCTTAAAATAGGGCTTAGAAACTGGACTTTTCAGAACTTGGGGTGAAAGCGGGTGTCAAGGAGGACACTGCCTTCATTCCGGGGCTGCTTTCTCAGCCTTCCTGTTAGGGGTGTCTCACTCCTACAGCGGTAGTTCATTCTCTGCCTTGGGGAAGGGCCCTGTCCCCAGCCATCTGAATCACAATTCTTGGGGTTAGAGCTGATGAGGCCTGGGCACTGTGGTCTTTAAAAGCTCATCAAAGAAGTCTAACCATCAGCCAGGTTCAGAACCACTGGACTGGGACCTCAGCTCAGCTATAACAGAAAAAAATACAAGGACATGTTAAGAAATGATTCACTGTCCTTGGCAGGAGCTGGTTTGAAACCGTCCATGACGACTCTTGCAAATATCCTGGGACTCAGGCACTGGCAGAGAAAGTCCTGGGCTCTCTGGAGAGGAGGAAGCAGGGGCCCGGGGCACGCCCTCCCTCCCACAGGGACTCTGCACGCCCATCATCCTTGACCTTGGCTCTCGAGCCAGCCGGCCTCTGCAGCTCCCACTTGGTGGTCCTGATGGTGGCCTCGCTGTGTACCACCTGGGGGGCCCTCCCCGTCTGTAAGATCTCCAGGAGGGTGGACTTGCCCTGACGCGGTGGACCCACGATGATCATCTTCATCTGCTTGCACTTCTCTGCTTTCCGCAGCTGAGCACGCAGGTAAGACAGCATTGCTTTGGGGCCTGTGCAAAACCACAGCAGGGCAAAGGAGATGCTGCTGCTGACACAGAGGTGGGAACACACTCACAGTTTTTGAGAAACAAAGTCCTGTCTGGAAGGAACACTTTCTGTGTATTCTAATCGGGTGAACTGAGAAGACTTTTGGGTCTATGGAGAGCTGGGTGATACAATTCACCCCAAAAGTGAAATCTAAAAGTCAGGGATCTATAGACAGCATCCTAGGTGCTGTGGGTCACAGACAGTCTGGTCATATGGCCCACAGCAACCATCGAGTTCCGGAGAACTTGACAGCATCTTCCCAAACATGGGAGCTGGAGGGAGGCTCCATGGGTCCCCAGGAGTGTCTACTCCAGGTCCTTATCGACTAGACTTGAGCATCTTTCCGAGGCGGGGGAGTGGGGGTGGTGGTGATGCTGAGGAAGCCCTACCTTCTTTTCTGATCTCTGCAGGCACGTTGTTGATACTCAGGTCTTCAATGTCCAGCTGCCACAGGTTGCCCAGCTGCCCCAGCTCAGGAGGGAGCTCTCGGAGGCTAGGATTGCTGAGGGCACACACATACCACGGGAGAACACACACACAGCAGCCTGTCAGCCTGTGGGGGCCTGTGGGGGCCACTGACAGTCTGTACCCCAAACCTAATATCCTGGGCCCTGATTTCAAGTGTTCCATTTAAATACTAATTCCAAAGCCTTTCCAAGTGGTGCTAGTGGTAAAGAACCTGCCTGCCAATGCAGGAGATGCAAGAAACGCAGGTTTGATCCCTGGGTTGGGAAGATCCCCTGGAGCAGGAAAAGGCAAGCCACTCCAGTATTCTTGCCTAGAAAACTCCATGGACAGAGGAACCTGGCGTGCTACAGTCCATGGAGCTGCAAAGAATCAGACACGGCTGTGCAACTGAACACACGTGGTTTTCCAAAGCCTTTCTCCCTGGAAGCCAGTGGTACAATGGCAGCTCTGTCTTCTGCAAATTCCCGTGGCTTAGAACAGGGTCCCCTCCCCCAACTTCCCCATCTCTTCGATTAATTACACTATCATAAAGATAAGCACTACCTCTTCTAGACAGGGCAATGTAGCCTGAATTATTTAATATTTTCATCAAGTTTTGCATACTGTGAATCCCTCGGCACTATTTGGCAGTAGGTACTCAGTGAAAGAAAGGATGGATGATTGAGGCGCTCTTCCCGTTATAAATGAGTGAAAAGCAAGGAAGACATCCTTGCATCATTACCCCTACCTCCCCCTCCCCTAACTCTTTAACTAAGTCTGACTCTGAAAATCCAACTGCTGCTTCTTGGTATGTAGATGTCTCCCTGGCTCCCATGTCAACGGATGGCTTACACAAGGACATTCTGCTTCCCGGGCTGAAGGGCCAGTGCAGCGGCATTGGCTGTGTACTTACTTTCCCAAGTAGAGTTCTGATAAGCTCTTCAGTAGGCAAACTGAGGGCGGGACTGCATCCAGGTGGTTGTCGTTCAGACAAAGGACTTCCAAAGACTCACTTAGGAAGGTGGGAAATTCCAGTACACATACTGCAAAGAAATGGTGAAGCAGACTGTACATTTGAAGATAATTCAGGGCCATCACAGCATGGAGGCCAGGTGGGTGCATAAACTGGTACAACCTCTAGAGCGTATTTTGACAAATCTATCAGAATGAAATGCTCATCTCCCCGACCCAGGGATTCCAATTCCAGGAAACAGTCCTACGGACATCCTAACATGTGTGGCAAAGATGTGAGAACAAGGACCCTCAGTGACACAGTTTGCAGTAACAAAGGTAGAAGACAAATTGTATGTCCACCCACAGGGAGTTGATTAAATGAATAATGGGATTCTATACAATTATTACAATGCACGGGGTGGGTCTACATGTACGGGTATGAAGAGATACACAAGAGATACTGGTAAGTCAAAAAAGCAAGGTGTGCAAGCGGGTATCTAGAAGCTTAAATTTGTGTACCATAAAACGTGTGCAGACATGTGAAAAATCAGCCCCCCATGCACTTAGATATGTTATATGCATGTGTGGATAATGTATGCTCTATGATGTTATGTGCACACAACACACATGCATACACACTTACTTTTGTTACTTGAAATTATGTGCACACACATATGTTATATGCATGCACACATATACCACACGTGCACATTAATATGTATACATGTTACATGTTGTTATCGGCATGCGTATGTACACTACAAATACACACATGTTACATATGTTATATGTTAAAGTGCACATCAGACACAAACACAATTGCCACCACAGACACATGAAATTCCATAGTTCTCTCTGGAGAAGGAAATTACTGGTGTAACTGATCCGGACCCTATGGGGCTTTCCCAGAACAGCCCTCCCCAACCCCACGTCCTCTGCTCGCCTCTTATCTGTAGAAAAACTGGGGCCTTCTAGGCTTCCCCAGCTCCAAAGAGTACTTTTCATCGGAGAAGTTGAGAAAGTGCAGAAAGAAAGGAGAACAGTCAAGCAAGCGAAAATAATAATAATTCATCCATTAAACAAAGTCAAGGACTTTTAGTTCCTCCTCAAGGGCTGTAGAGAATATTCCGAGCCATGTCCTTTGAGCTGTTTTGCAGAGTCTGAGACCCCCGTCAGGTGGAAGAAGCTAACTGCGTGCTATCCACAAGCACGTAGACCCCAGTCCGGTCGGAACCAGCAAGTTGATGCTGACGCCCAACTGCCTCACCACCAGTCAGTCGGGCGAATGTCCGCGAGCTGCTCCCACCCCCCAATCCCCCTCCCTCACCCTGTCTTTAGAAACCTTTCCCTGAAAGCCTTTGGGGAGTTCAAGCCCTTGAGCACTAGCTGCCTGGTCAGCTTGCCTGCCTAGACTGGTACCTGCAATAAACGTGGCACTTTCCTTCACCACGACCCAGTGTCGCTACATGGTCTGTCCTGGACCCGGATGAGTGGACCCAAGTTCGGTCTGGTAACGCTGGAAGACTGAATATTCACTCCACACTCTTAGGTGCAGTTTAGAAATTTTGTTTACCATATATTAATGCATATATTATTTCTTCAATTAAAAAAAAAGCCAGTTAACTGAAAAATACTAATGTGGGCTTGGTTTTTATGCTTCCTAGGAACAAGTCAACTCTCTAGTACATTTAAGTGATTTCAGTAATTATGCTGGTTTTGAGGTTCCTATTAAAATTACATCAAATTTGCTGTTTCTACCGCACCAGAGTGTGTGAGTTGAGAAAGAATGTGGGGAAAGCTTGGAAACTGATAGGAATCAGAGGGCTGGATTGCAACAGAATCTCTGAAGTGCCTTCTCCTTTCTCCTAAGGCAGGGAGAATGGAGGCAGGTGAGCACCCCCCTGAGGGTCCCTTTCAGCTCAAATTCAAGATAAAACAACTGCCTCAAAGCCCTCTCAGCCAGTTCTCTGCCAGACACACAAGATAGAGAAGATGGAATTCTTTTGTGGGGCTGAAACGATGCCTCTGCCCTGGCTCACAGCTCCTCCCTTAACTCTGGCTTTTCTCCACACATGTAGATGCAGTCTCAATGGTAACAAGGTAACCTGGCATCAGAGAACGTTCTGGGAGAGACGATAACAGAATACTGATATTGGCGCCTGGATAATTTGCCCAGCTCGCACCACATGAATGGGACTCAACACAGTGGCCCCTACAGAAATAAATGTGCAATAGACTCTTAAAGACAGCTTTGTAGTAATCCTTGTTTTATAAGAAAAATGTTCAAAAAGTGTTTTTTTTTTTTTAATGAAAAAGAATGACCAACTTCACCCTGCCCTAATTCGCATGGAATAGAAACATCAAGAAAGACTCACTGTCTTCCTGGAGAACATGTTCTGAACACATGGCCTCTGTACTTCCCATATTTAAAGTTTCACCTTGGTGTTTAAGATGCCTCTTTAAGAAACAGACAGATGGAATGAGGGACTTTTCCTCTAAACAGAGACAACACCTGTCACAGACCTTTTGGCCCAGAATGGAAACTCTGAAAACTGGGCTGGGCAGAGCACAGCACGGGGTATTTATGAACCGTAATTACTTATTCATACTTTATTTATGGCTCAGCTGCTCTGAATTTTACTGTAAAAATGGCCATCCAAATTATTTTTGGACAAGACCACTGTGCCAATGTGACTACATGAATGTGCATAAATCTACTTGAGCTGTCTATCCATCTGCAAACAGGTAGAGATGATGCCTTACCCCAGGTCAGCAGCCCGAGAGAACAACCCTACTAGGAAAAGCATCTCTCCCTTTCACCCAGGCACGGGCCCCAACCCTCTAGATGAAATCGACAAAATCACGGGGCTTTTGTCACCTGCGGACAGCGCGGCGCCCTCCACCCCTGCAGTGAGGCTCCCGAGGGGCGGGTCCTCCCCAGCCCCAGCTGCGCTCCCGCTGGCCACCGCGGGCCCCTTCCCTGAGCCCGGCGGTATTTCTGCCCCGCTGGGCCCATGCCTCTGCTCTTGCACCCTGGCGCTTTCATGAAAAAGCGGCTGGTCCCACGGGAGTGCTGGCCCACCTCCTAAGGCGCCGGCACGGTCTGCCTTTCTGGACTAGAGACACCTTTCTAGTCAACTCCAACCCCCGAGGTTTGGCCTGCCGCGGTGGGAGTGCAGCTAAGGTCCACCAGCAGCCCTTCTGCCCGTCACCCTGTTTGGGCATCCATGAGGAAAAAAATGCTTGCTTTTCCTTCCTTCCAAGTGAAATCCTCAGGTCTGGACTCAATTTCCGAAGTCCTAAGGCCCTTTGTTTTGAAAAGGATCAGTTATGAAATTCCAAATTGCATTTCCCTAGTAGCGAGGTTCGAGGCCTCTCTGTTTCTTTCTGGGCCATCTGGACTTCCTTTCCTGTCAACTGTTTATATCCATTGCCCAGTTTCTGCCTATTGGGTTGACTTAAAAAAAGTCAGTTTGTAAGCCGTCTTTGTATATTAGGGACTTAAGCCAGTTTATGTTGCAACAATTTTTGTTGCAAATATTTCCTCTTGGTCTGTTTGCATTATGACTTTGCTTACGATGCCTTTTATTGAACAAAGTTTTCCCATTTTTTTACAATGCTAAAGATTTTGCTTCTTTAAAAATTATTCCTGGACTTCCCACCTAGCTTTTAAAGATCTTCCTACACTCAAATTATATATTTATACTCTTAAATGTTATTTTCTTTTTTCTTCTATGCTTCAAGCTGACATCTGCATGGAGATATTTGTAACTGATGTAAGGTGGGCACCTACTGCTGTCTTTTCCCTTCTTTCAGCTACACAAGCAGTTATATCAGCACCATTTATTAAAACAATAAAATATTCTTTTTTCCCACTGCATTGAAATACCACTTGAGTCATACTAAATTCCTATATTAGGTCTATTTTTGGACTCTTCTCTGTTCCACTATGATACATTCTTTTTTCAATCATATAGAATCATCAAAAAAGCATAACAGGTAGGCAGACTGTTCAGTTCACCTCTTGTAAATGTGTCTTGGCCTCTGTGGCATTTCTTATTCTCACCTGACACCATCTACACTTAAAAAGCAGTTGTCAATATAGATCAATCAAGCTGAAGAAAAAAGTTATATTACACCTAAAATAACCTAAATATTGGTTCCATTGGACAGTATCCAGAGGGATATATCTGTGGGTGTTGATGGCTTTAGAACTCCTGACTTTCAGATTAAAAAAGAGGGCTGGTGATTGAACGTGAGGGACAAGTCCACACCTCTCGCTGTACCTTACAGAAATGAGCAGCAACAAGAACGCTTTTCCTAGAAACGTTCTCTGCTGAACTGGCCTTGTCGTGTGGCCAGTACCAACCCTCTACAAAAGGTTCTGTTTCTGACGGGCTTGGAGGAAGACCTCAAGCTCCTCTAGAATCTCAGCGCAGCCAGGATAGCCTGCAGGACCCAGGACGGCAGCGTTTCCACGCGCAGCTCACAGGAAGCCACGGTGTGGAGGCAGGACTGCACTGCCCCCAGGCCCAAGGCCGATGCGCACGGTGCTGGCCTGGCTCTCCCGCTCAGCAGCCCCCTGCCCACATCAGTTAGCCCTGTGCTACAGACTGAGTCGGGTCCCCCCACATCCATGAGTGGGAGCCCTCACCTCCAGCGTGATGGCATTAGGAGACGAAGTCTTTGGAAGGTGACCAAGTTGAGATGAGCTCATGAGGGTGGGCCCACGATGGGGTTACCGTCCTTATAAGAAGAGACACCAGTGGGCTCTGTCTCTGCCCTGGGAGGACAGAGCAAGAAGGCAGCTGTCTGCAGGCCAGAAAGAGGGCCTTCACCAGAGGCTCACTGTGCACCCTGACCTTGGACTTCCAGCCTCCAGAACTGAGAGAAAATATATTTCTGTTGGTTAAATCACCCAGTCAGTGGTGCTTTGCTATGGAAGCCTGAATTGAGACACTCCAGGAGGCTCAATTTCCTCATCGGCAAGATGCAAAATCACAACCCACACATCATGTTGTGATGGTTACAGAGAGACTGCCACATGTCAGGTATCTAGGGCAGTTCTCACGCGGCCGGCCATCCATAACTCGGGAGCTACTAGTCTTACTGGGCTGCAAACAAGAAAGGGGGCTTCGGGACACAGACCGGCCATCTGTGTGACACGAGCCACGGGCACAGTCAGGAGCCCGAGTCAAGCACGGGCGGCGTCTGTGGCTTTCCACAGGGCACTGCAAGCGAGAGCCCCCCGGAGCCCTTCTCCCTGCAGGGCACCCCCCAGCCGTCTCACCTCCTGCCTCCGTCCCCGAACGCTGGCGGCCTCTGGTGGTGAAAAAGGAGATGCGCTTTGTTTTAAGGACGTCTTCGTTTCTGTAGGGGGAGAAACGTCCAAGTTTTGAGGAAAGCGTGGCCAAGACATTGCTACTCGGGCTGTGACTCTGCAATGGCACGCAGAAAGAAGGGAGAAAATACCCCCAGCAGGGTGTTGGGGCGCCTACGGCCGATGTGTAAGCGTGGACGGCCATGGTCTGTTCACTGCGCCAGTTGTGCTCACAAGTCTTTTGGGGGAAAATAAACAAACAAACAAGCAGAGAAGGTGACCTAATGCCAGCAGGACTGGCGGTTTCCACTCCTGAGCTTTTCTGTCTCAGGCAGGGGAAGCCTGGCAGGAAGGCCCATTCCAGGTGCTGCTGCTTCACCGTTCACCAGGGGAGCTCTCTTAGAGGGGTGAGTTCCAGTGAGATGCCGCAGCACCGGCCCTCAGCAGTGAACTAAGGAAGCTGGTGTTCCTAAGGAGACCTTGGAGGGTACTTTTTATTCCGTCTACACCTATTGGCTGCTGCTGCTAAGTCGCTTCAGTCGTGTCCGACTCTGTGCGACCCCATAGACGGCAGCCCACCAGGCTCCGCCATCCCTGGGATTCTCCAGGCAAGAATACTGGAGTGGGTTGCCATTTCCTTCTCCAGTGCATGAACAGGAAAAGTGAAAGTGAAGTCACTCAGTCGTGTCCGACTCTTAGCTACCCCATGGACTACAGCCTACCAGGCTCCTCCGTCCATGGGATTTTCCAGGCAAGAGTACTGGAGTGGGGTGCCATTGCCTTCTCCGACCTATTGGCTAGTGACTGGCAAAAACTTTTGAACAGAAGGACAACTGAGGCTAATACAGGGAGATGCTCCAGGAGTCTTTAAAGATTAGAAGTTGTAGGATACTGTGCTGGGCTGAATTGTGTGCCTCCTGTTCCCATGTTGAAGTCCTAATCCCCAGCCTCTCAGAATGTGAGGTATTTGGAGATACGGCCGTTAAGCAGGTGATCCAGTTAAGATGAGGTCATGAACGTGGGCTTGGATCCAGTCTGCCTGGTGTCCTTACAAGAAGAGGCGGTCAGGACGCAGACAGGCACAGAGGGAGACTGTGTGAGGACACAGGGTCAGCTGCCTGCGTGCCAAGGAGAGAGGCCCCGGGAGAAACCGACCCTGCTGCCCCCTCTCAGACGGCCAGCTTCCAGAGCTGGGGGAAATCAATGCCTATCGTTGAAGCCGCCCAGTCAATGGCACTTTGTCATGGCCGTCCAGCAAGCCGGTATGGATGCCATCCCACGGGTCTGTCGGCTGGGGTTACACACACATTTGAGAACTCACCAGGGACAGAGACCCCTGCTTACTTGCCAAAGTGATTTCTGGAGAGATCCAGGGTTTTGAGCTGTCTGCAGGTCCACTTCTCCTGAGGGGGAAGTGCCACCAGCTGGTTTCCCTGTAACTTCAAGAACATGAGGGCCTGGGGCAGAGGGAGAGAGGGCAAAGATGATGTCAAATACCACAGGGGTGGAGGAACGGAAGGGAAACCAAACAGTTATAACCAATTCACTCTCACAGAGATTCCAACAGTGAGGGGCCTCACAGTGGCTTCAGACTCCTGAAATCGCAGCAGAAAGGGCAAATGGGACAGTTAATAGATCCTTCCCTTCCGATCAATGCGAGGCGATTATTCCAGAATGAAAGGAATGAATGGACACTTCTTAAGAGTGAGGATTACTTGTGGACCCGTCCCGGGAATAGCAGAAGAGTCCGACGGCCCTGGAGGCCGCAGAGTCAGCACCAGAGGGGTGGGCAGAGCGCAATGCCTCCCTGGGCTGGCCCAGGTGGCACCCTGGACAGGGGTCGGGTGGCAGCAGCAACACCGAGTGTGACCAGCCCAGGCCATGCAACCTCTGCCGGCTTGACCTGGACTCCTCTGGGGTGATGGAGAGTTTCCCCACCCAGGCCTGGCTCTGCATGCCAAGTGGTGAATAGGACCCATGCTCTGCTTTCAGAGGTTCCCACTGGAGCAGGAAAAACAGACAGGCCTGGGAACAGCCCTGCTGGGACACACACAGCCAGGGCTCTGGCACAAGGCATTTCCTGAGTTCAAGCCCAGGAATTCCAGTTCTTCCGCTTCCGGGCAGGGAGGCAGGGACGAGAAGGCAGTGCTGCCAGAGCCTCGTGTGCCAGCGGGCCCACTCCAGAGCCGGGAAGGAACAGAGCCACACAGGGTCACAAGGGGCTGCCGGGCTGTGCTTACTGTCAACGTTAAAGAAAATTCTGGAGAATAAAAACCCATCATCCCACTTCCTCCCAGAGCTGTTGTCATTTTGCGCACTTCCTCTCAATCTTTGCACACAACCATGCATGACCTTGACGGTTAAACTTTTCTTTCAGCTTATTTTTTCTTTGTCTCAAAAGCTCTGAAAAAGTACATAGAACTGCAATGTGGAGTGGTTTTCTTACCAAAGCTGAAAATGAGAAATAAGGTGCTATTACTTGACTCACATCAAGCTGGAAAAGTCCCAGGGGAACTTCCTTCAGTGTGTTTTCTGAGAAGTCCACATCCTTAAGATGGTTCTTCCAAAACACAGCCATTCTGTCTGGTAGAGACTCCAGGGCATTTCTGGATGCTTTGCAACATTTCTAGGAGTTAGACAATAAAGAGAATTAATCAGCTTTTTAAAGGCAGGGTTTTCTATGAGAAAGACTTTCCAAATTTAATGTTAAAAGTAAGACCATTACAAAAACCTCCGTAATAAATACAATTCAGCTAATTAAGAGGCTACAGACGATTCCTGGGCTTCCCCAGTGGCTCAGCAGTAAAGCACCCGCTCCAGTATTCTTGCCAGGAAGTCCTCATGGACAGAGGAGCCTGGTGGGCTACGGTCCATTGGGTCGAAAAGAGTCAGACTCGACTGAAGCGACTGAGCACGTGCATGCAGATTCTCCTTGCCCTGTTTTCCCGTCCTTGCTCCAAGGAACGGGTGGGAAAGGTTTCCTGGGGAGACCAAGGTGGTTCGTGGTCTTTTTCCTTCCTCCAGGACACCTGGCCCACTGTCCTTGAAAAATGGGACAATTCAGGACAGTGTTCTGAAGAGGAGCCTACACCTCCCACACATATATATTTAAACTAGAAATATTAATGTTAGGAATGGATAATTTCCATATTTGCTGTTAAAAATAATGGCAAGAAAACACAAATATACCTTATGCTGTTCCATCTGTTTTAACAAGCAAACTTCCCAAGAAACAAAACCACCATTTAAAGGGGAGAGCTATGGATGCACACTATGCTTTCTTCTCTCCTTCATTCTTATTTTAGGGCTGTTTTTGGACAGAACTCGACCCGGGCCATCCCACTTCCAGGCTGTAGCTGTGGAAAGTCTCGTAGGTGCTATGGTGCCCATCTCAAGCCCAAAGCCAAAGGGGCTGGCTCTCAGGTGAGTCACCTGCCTGAGCCCCTCAGGTGCTAGATGCTGAGTGACAGACGCGCTCGTCTATAACGGGAACACCCCTGCACACCGAGGGGAGACGGCATGCTGCACCCTCAGCTCTGGGGACTGACTGCTCCTTTCACGGTTTCTGGCAAGTTACTAACCAAAGGGCAAGCCCAGGCATCTGGAAACACCTTCAGGTTATTTCTGGAGACATTCAGACAACTGAGTGACTTGAAAGAGTGGAGGAAAAGTGCAGGGAGTTCTGTCAATTTGTTGTCAGAAACATCAAGCTCCTGTAACTTCCGTAAACCAATCCAGTTCGTGGCTAGGAGAAGATAAAAGAGGATGAATTGGTAAAAATATCCCAATCAAGAAGAAAATGACAAAGTATATCAGGTTACTGATGATTAAACATACCACTTTCTTCTTCAAACAATTTTTCCAAATAGTTTTTTGAAGCCGTCAGTTTTTGAAGTTTTGAGAGGTGCAGGAATCCTGGTGGGAGGTGGGACAACTTGTTGCTGGAAATGTCAATTTCAAGTAGCCTGTAGTTGGGAAAGAAGGAAGTCAGGGCATCAGAAGCAAGCCTTGGTTACCTATTTCTCTGTAAACCTGTTTCTTTTTCTCCTGGCACAAGGATAAGGACTGTGCACTGAAACACCAACGTGATTTTTGTTAATTGTGTTACGGTCACTATGTCGTGTGTAGACAAAGACCAGAGCCCTCTTTGGTGGGTCCGGGTCTCACTGACCAGTAGGGATGTGACCTTTATCACGTATGTGATAACGGAACAAACTGGTGTCCTGGAGCTACTGGAAGTCCAGAGAGCAGTGCTTTTGACCTTGTGGACTCTCGAGCCTGCCCTGGTTAAGGACCCCCCACTCCACGGCACTTCTTTAAGTTTTTGTATGGGGCTTCTTCCCCGTGAATTCCTGCTGACCCCACGCTCCTGTAAACATTCTTTTCTTCACTTCACTTAGAGCCTTAGCGTTTGAAGTCAGCTCACGTCCCATAGGGAACGAGGGCTTACAGGCACGATCATCAGTACATCAGGGAAGGGAAGGTCCTTTCTCTCCCTGTGCAGCCTCAGCGGGTGTCTTCCCAAGGCCTCCCAGAAAAAGAGACAGGAGCTGCCCACACTGGCAGACCACGGCCAGAGTCCTGTGCACCTGACTGCTTCTCGGAGGCCCTGCTCACTTTCCTTGGGAAGTGGACCAAAAGCTGGGGTGTCTGGGCCCCATTGCTTCCTCCAGCCCCTTTCCTCTGATTCCTGCCTGCAGGACCGAGACTGGGCATCGTGGGCAAGCAGGCCTGCATGGCTGCAAAGAGCAGTGAACGCGTGGGCCAGAGAAGCCACCCTGTTACAACTCTGTTCACGTGGACAGCAGGCTGGGACCTTGTGCCCAAGAGCTTGCTAAAGGCATGCACAACTTCCTTCTCTTATTTTAGCTGAAATTTTGTTTTCCAAAGCACCAGCTACAATCAGGGAGCACGACTGCAGGAAGCAGACACTGCAGGCAGAGGGTGTGGGGGCAGCCAGGCTCGCACGGCCGGGCCCCCCATGGGGGCTGCAGGGCAGCAGCCCACCTGGAACAGATGATTTCATCTGATGACTGCACGCTGGGCAGCTCCCCCAGGTGGTTGTCCGAGAGGTTCAGCTTCCGGAGGTTGATGAGGCCCCAGGGGACGACTGAGGGGAGGGACGCCAGGCAGTTGGCAGAAAGATCCAGCTCTGTGATCTGGCAGGAGATGTCGATGAGCCAGTCCAGATCCACCCAGGGCAGCTTGAGGTGGGACCATTTCACACGAAGAGCCTGAGTGTTGAAGAAATGGGAAAAGCACACGCCAGTGATAAACCCAGGGCTCGCGCAGACTTGGAATCAAGCAATGGTTTATCCAAGTGTGAGTCTGTCTGCGCGTCTCAGCGGAGTCCTGAGAGAGCAGGAGCACTGGGAGCACGCTGGCACTCAGGGGGCACCCGCATCCCCGAGCGAATCATTGCAGACACAGCAATATGCTCTCCAGACTCGAGAGGGAGCACGTGGGCTTCGCGTCACCTCTTAGAGGGCTGATCACAGCCAGGCGGGACACAGGGCAGGAATGGCCCCTGCTCTGTGCAGAAGAGGCCACCCCAGCCTGCAGAAGAAGGCGGAGATCCAAACCTGGGTCTTCTCCCTTCAGGTCAGCCTTCCTCGTGATTAGGGCAAGAAGCGCCTGCGCGTGCTCACACCATGTGGGTGCTTTGTGGATGCACTGCTTCCAGAGCGAGCGACAACACGCAGGCAGCGGCCAGACCGCATGCGAGAAAGAAGACTTTGACCCACAGCCTGCAGCAACCTACCAGGACACTAATAACCCCCTCATCTAAACTGGAAGCAGGGACAAAACAAGGGAAGCGGGCACTTCTCAGTCGAGTCCTGGACGTTTGCGGCCAACTGTTACAGAAGTTATCCTGTAGCTTCCTGGATTGTTACTAGGCATCGCAGTGTGCCAGGGGTGGGGCCTGGCATCCGGCATTTCCTGCAAGCTCCCAGGTGATGCCAGAGCTGCTGGTCTAAGGAACACACTCTGGGAAGGAAGAGACTGAACTTGACCTAGAGGTTGACTCATTCTATTTAAAGAAATAAAGCATAAATTATATGATCCTCCCTTTCAGGTGAGAAGGGTTCTCTAGCCCTAGGCTGAGACAACTGCTGTGACTAATTAGGGAAAGTCACACATGCTCCCTCAACCAGTCACGAAGGACGTCCCCTTCTAGGTCACCGCCTCCAGCTTGCCTACCAATGTCAGGCGCACCCAACGGCTTGCCCTTGTCCTTGATAAAGCCTCTCCACTCCTCTGACAAAAGGCGAGCGACAGTGGCTGACTGCTAGCGAAAGCGCTGAATGAATCTCCTTTGCTTTTCTCATCTGATTGGGTCAGAAAGGCCAGCAGCTTGCTGGCATGTGGTGGTAAGTGGGGTCTGGTTAAATGTTCACGAGCAGGGCTTTGCTTTTGTTGACCATCCAAGAATGTGGGGCTCATTGAGGTTTCTGGGGAAAGGAAGTCGGCTCTTTTGGCTAGTTTCTCTAAAGCAGCTGGAAATCCTATCAGAAAGTTAGAGAAACAGGAGCGAGTGCTTCACCGAAGGGAAAATGTCGCAGCTGGGAAAGACACCAAGAACGTGAGGTAAGTTCGCTTTCAAAACCGGCAGCAGCAGACTCCCTCGGCTGGCCACAAGGTGGCGCGTGTGCCTCGTCTGTGTCTCCTCGGCTGACGCGCCAGGGTTGGACAGGCTGCCTCTGCGGGGCCTCCTCAAGGCCCTGGCATTTGAACGGAGGAGATGGGGCCTCCGTCTCTGTCTGCCTGTCTCTCTCCACTCACCTCGATGAAGAGAGGCGGTGGTATACCGGATTTCAGGTCAAGAGAATGGAGTTTTAGTCTGTTTTATTTGAGACAAGTCAAGCTTGAGTTGTGGGCCTGTTTTTATGGTCATTATTGTTTTCCCCCATAATTTTTTATCTTGAAAAATTTCAAAACTGCAGAAAAGTTCAACCAGGTCAATGCATACCCATTCATACTCACTTCACCTAGATTCACCAATTGTTAATATGTTGCCACACTTCTTTTTCTTATTTTTCTCTCCACACACACACACACACACACACAAACACGCACTTTTCATTTTTTGCTGAGTCATCTGAAAGTAACCATGGCACTTCACACCGTTATCTCTGAAGAAATGAAATCAGTACAACACTATCAAATCCATACTCCAAGTTCAAATATTCCAGAAATGTCTTTTATAACTATTTTGCATCTTGATCCAGGATCTCATCAAAAATCATACACTGCATTTAGTTGTCACATCTCTTTACTTTTCTTGAATCTAGAAGAATCCTCATGCTTCTTACTGTCCTTTTAAACTTTGGCATTGTAAGTTTTCAAGTCATTCTAGTTGTCTGGTAGAATATCCCATAATCTGTATTTTGTTTCCTAATGTTTAGATTCAAGTTAAGCATTTTTGGCAAAAATCTCAATGTTCATTCCCACTAACTGAACTCCACAAGAGGACACCTAATGCCAGGTTATTTCACTAATGGTGCTGCCAAGTCTGATCCCCTGGTTAAGGGATCTGTCCTTTGTAATGTCACATTTTGTGTGTGTTTGTGTGTGTCTATCTGCGTGTGTGTGCACACTCAGTCGTTTCCGACTCTTTGGGACCCCATGGACTGGAGCCCGCCAGGCTCCTCTGTCCATTGAATTTTCAACACAAGAGTACTGGAGGGGGTTGCCATTTCCTCCTCCAGGGGATCTTCCCGACCCAGGGATCAAACCTGAGTCTCTTGCATCTCCTCCACTGGCAGACAGACTCTTTACCTCTGCGTCACAAAGTCACATTGTACTCTTTGTGATTAACGAGCAATCTGAGGGGGTGATATTTTGAGACTAGTGAATGTTTTCTGTTCCTACATCAGTTCATCCCGTGGTTTCAGCATCCAATGTTGATCCAAGGTGTCCAGATTGCAGTCTGACTCTCTCCACTCTGAACGGCCCTGTATGGCCATTCAGGTCACCTGAACTGATATGGCGGTCAAATGCAAAATGAAAAGGAGATTGGGTTTGCTTTTAAATAACAAACCTTAGGTGTCGACTTAAAGTTTTATAAATAAAACTCTGTAAGGGCCATCAAAAATAAATAAAACAACAGGCATAACTCAGGTTGCTATGGTGACATGAAACAATTACAACACAAATCAGTTAGACATCCTTGGGGAACCAGCTGAGACGTTGTGTCCCAACAATGGCAATCTTCCTCCTGCATCTCTGCAGCCTAGACCTGCATGAGGAGCAGAGACTCTGCCTCGGGCACTCAAGCCCTGTGTTTGCCTAACTCACCCCATGTGGGGCTGTAGGCAAGCTGAGTGGAGGTGAGCACTTTTTCAGGCACTGTCAGGCTCAACTCCCTTTTGAGGAAACTGCCCGTGGATTCCATGCTGCGTTAAGTCAGCCCAAGGGTCGTCTCCATCTCCTCTGCCCCAGGAGGCAGTGTGGCCTTCCAGAACCTGGACTGCATGCATCTCCAGTGCTAGACCTCGTGTGACCACCTCTGAAGCTCAGCACTGTGCCTAGCGTGCAGCAGACCCTCAAGAAATGTTTGTGTGCTGAAAAGAGTCAAGCCTCCAGGACCAACAATCCATCTACTACCCCTCTAGCCAGATCCACCACTCTAAACTATCAAGATCTGCTCAAACCCCACAGCCTCCCCTCACTGCAGTCTGTCTGCAGAGAATACCTCAACTCCCGCCCAAGGTCTGCACAAACCCCGCAGCCTCCCCCCACTGCAGTCTGTCTGCAGGGAAGACCTCAACTCCCACCCGGACAGCCCCGCACCTCCACAATCTGCCCCAAACACTCTCCAGATTTCTGGCACACTGTTTCTCCCAAGACCTCTGCCCACCCTCTGGGTTCCTTTTGGCAGATGGCTTGTGGGGTTAATAATTTGTTCTAGGTAGAAGGTATAAGAAACTGGGCAATGGGCCAACTCCTAGAACTGAGGATTCAAGACTAAAGGACAACTTCCAACTAAAGCCCAGAAACTCAGTTCAGTTCAGTTGGTCAGTTGTGTCCAACTCTTTGTGACCCACAGACTGCAGCACACCAGGCTTCCCTGTCCATCACCAACTCCTGGAGCTAACTCAAGCTCATATCCATCAAGTTGGTGATGCCATCCAACAGTCTCATCCTCTGTCATTCCCTCTTCTCCTCCCGCTTTCAATCTTTCCCAGAATCGGGGTGTTTCCAGTGAGTCAGTTCTTCACATCAGGTGGCCAAGTATTGGAGTTTCAGCTTCAATATCAGTCCTTCCGAAGAATATTCAGGTCGGATTTCCTTTAGGATGGACTGGTTGAATCTCCTTGCTGTCCAACGGACTCTCAGGAGTCTTCTCCAACACCACAGTTCAAAAGCATCAATTCTTCGGCGCTCAGCTTTGTTTATAGTCCAACTCTCACATCCATACATGACCACTGGAAAAACCATAGCTTTGACTAGACGGACCTTTGTCGGCAAAGTAATGTCTCTGGTTCTTATTATGCTGTCTAGGTTGGTCATAGCTTTTCTTACAAGGGGCAAGCGTCATTTAATTTCATGGCTGCAATCACCATCTACAGTGATTTTGGAGACCCCCCAAATAAAGTCTCTCACTGTTTCCATTATTTCCCCATCTATTTGCCATGAAGTGATGGGACCATATGCCATGATTTTAGTTTTTTGAATGTTGAGTTTTAAGCCAGCTTTTTCACTCTTCTCTTTCACTTTCATCAAGAGGCTGTTTAGTTCTTCGCTTTCTGCCATAAGGGTGGTGTCATCTGCATATCTGAGGTTACTGATATTTCTCTCTGCAATCTTTTTTTTTTATTAGTTTATTTTCTATTTTTTAACTTTACAATATTGTATTTGTTTTGCCATACGTTGACATGAATCCACCATGGGTGTACATGTTTTCCCCTTCCAGAACCCCCCTTCCACCTCCCTCCCCATCCCATCCCTCTGGGTCATCCTGGTGCACCAGCCCTGAGCACCCTGCCTGCAATCTTGATTCCAGGTTGTGCTTCATCCAGTCTGGCATTTCTCATGATGTATTCTGCATATAAGTTAAATAAGCAGTGTGACAATATACACCCTTGACGTACTCCTTTCCCGATTTAGAACCAGTCTGTTGTTCCACGTCCAGTTCTAACTGTTGCTTCTTGACTTGCATACAGATTTCTCAGGAGGCAGATAACATGGTTTGGTACTCTGATCTCTTTAAGAATTTTTCACAGTTTGTTGTGATCCACATAGTCAAAGGCTTTGGCGTAGTCAATAAAGCAGAAGTAGGTGTTTTTTCCAGAACTCTCTTGGTTTTTTGATGATCCAACAGATGTTGGCAACTTGATCTCTGGTTCCTCTGCCTTTTCTAAATCCAGCTTGAACATCTGGAAGTTCATGGTTCACATACTGTTGAAGCCTCGCTTGGAGAATTTTGAGCATTACTTTGCTAGTGTGTGAGATGAGTGCAATTGTGTGGTAGTTTGAGCATTCTTTGTCACTGCCTTTCTTTGGGATTGGAATGAAAGCTGACGTTTTCCAGTCCTGTGGCCACGGCTGAGTTTTCCAAATTTGCTGGCATATTGAGTGCTGTACTTTGACAGCATCATCTTTTAGGATGTGAAATAGCTCAACTGGAATTCCATTACCTCCACTAGATTTGTTCGTAGTGATGCTTCCTAAGGTCCACTTGAGTTCGCATTCCAGGCTGTCTGGCTCTAGGTGAGTGACCACACCATCGTGATTATCTAGGTCATGAAGATCTTTTTTGTATAGTTCTGTGTATTCTTGGCACCAGAACCTGCCTGTTCATCAATGAACCACAGGGCTCAGAAAGTGAACCCAACACTAGAGTTCACAGAAAGGCTCTGGAGCCAAGGGGTCACGGACCCCTGGCCGACTGACCGACCTGCCAAAGGGCCACCAGCGTGCTCTGGAGCTGTTGGAAACACAAGGGTGGTGGGCCTGGAGCCAAGAGAGCCTTGCAGAAGTTTACAGGTGAGAGAGGTCGCTTTTGATCATGGGTTTCACAAGGCTGCTGAGGGATCCCAGATTCTGCAGGTGGTCTGGCCTCTGCCTTTGCACTTTGTCCTGCCACCATGGCAAAGGGGACGGGGTGCTGCCTGGTCTGTTTTCTCTCTCCTGGAGTTCAGAGCCCTCGTCCTTGGAGTCATCTAAAGCCGCCTAAATCTGCAAGTCCTGGGGAAAGGGCCACCTTCAGCGAGGGTCTGCCTTATGGCCCCCAGTTATGCAACAAGGATGCCATCCTGCCTCAGAGTCAGCATTTACTTGAGCACTGCCAAGGGCAGGCCAGCCTGCCAGGCACTGGGGTTGAAGATCCGGATGCTGCAGATGGAACCAAGGCCCAGGTTGGTTATGGCGCAAAGGAAGAGCTGTGTGTACTGACCATGCATCTAGACATCCTAACTCACGGGTTTGTTGGTTTTCATGGACTAACAGCACATGAAGTCAACCACAAAGCCAGGAAAGAACACCCACGGGGAAGCCTCTCTGCGTCTTTGGGGGCGCTATATATCAGAAGTATCATCAGTAAGAAGTGAGTGGCTCTGTGTGGCACTCAGCACCCCAGATATGAGGAAGGGGAGGAAGCAGATACTGCCAGTTCCTAAAATTGAGCTTTTTGTAGGTCTAACGCCCACCAGAGTTTCTGCAGGGTTGAAATCTGTGAAACTCAAGCTCCAGCCCTGAGAGAAGTAGTAAAAAGCAGAAGTCTGAAAACATGATAACACACTCAAAATTCAGACATGGCTGTGAGGAGACTCCTGGGCTGGATGGTGGTTGGAAAAACATGTAAGGTTTCTGCCTGGTCTTGGATTAGTCTGAGAACTTTCACTTACAAAAGTTCCTTTCCTTTTGGTGCACAAACATTACGGGCTGTGCAAGTATTTCCAAAGCGGCAGTGAGGAAGAAGGAAGTAAAAAGGAAGCAGAGAAACCTGGCTGGGCAAGTCCTCATTACTTATTTGTGTTTAGTGCAGGCAGGACCACAATAAACCAGGTTCTGAGGAAGACAACCTAGCAAATGTATAATTAAATCCATGCACGCTGAACTGCAAAATCAAAGATAGCCAGCTATAGAGATCCCCAAATTCAACGGCGTCATGGTGAGGCCACATCACCCTGGAAGAAACAGACAGACAACGTGCTATGTTGGTTCTTAAACATGAGTCCTTTCAATCCTGGATCAAAGAAAGATGATCAAAGATTGATCAAAGATCAATCCTGATCTCCTAGAAGGCAATGGAGGTGACTTAAGAAACTCGTTTTCCAAGGCAGTGATGGTGACTACTACCAGTTTAGGGAAGACCGGGACACCAGGCTCAGTATAGAGAGTGATGTTTGGGAGGACCGCTGCATAAGAAGGTCTTCTTGTCCTGTGACGGAAGCTGTGGTCCAGGAAGGCAATTGCCTGCCTTTATACCCCACTGCCTGAAGCTTCCATAGGTAAATATCACAGAGATTGAGCCCCTGAATGACAGCGTGACCTCTTTCATGCTTTTATGTTGGCGCAACCCTTATGGTTGAAGAATATAATCGTTTACGAAGGGCTGAAATTGACAATGCTTTTAGGCTGGCTTTAACCTAAAGAGCTGAGGGGCTGGCAACTGGGCCCTGAGCGGACACAGAGAAGGGTTCTCTGCTTCAGCGCTGGGAGGACGTGCCTCTGTAATCTTGAGCACAGCCCCACCAGAGCAAGCTCCAATGCTGCCTCCTTCTTAGGTCTCCGTGGAACACACGAAGCAGAATCTGCATCCCTTCTCCTCATCTCACTGTCCCTTGAGGGGACAGACGGGAACTCAACGACAGCAAAGCATGACACAAAAAAGGCAGTCAGTGCAATTAGCCTTTTCAGCCACGACACGTGAGTTAAAATGGGGAGAAATGTAGAGAATGTTCTAAAATGTATTCATGGACCCTTGGACTACATAGGACCCAAGACTTCCTTTTTGTGAGTAGGCATGTTCCTGGGTGGTGGTTCTTTGTTGAAACAGCCAGTAAGACAAGAACTACCTTCTGACCTGTGAAGGAGTAGTCAGGGCACCAGACGGCTGAAGGAGTGCAAATCCAATGGGTGTAACTGGAAAGGAACAGACTCACTAAAAGGTCTGAAGAACAAGCCAAAAGAATTATAAGAATGAAGGTGCTCAGGGCAGCAGAGTCAGCTGCAGAATCTGAAGACAAATCCTAAGCCCCCCGAGTGACGTCAGTGACTGCAGAAGTGGGCCCTAGTGTGACTGGTGTCCTTATGGAAAGGGGAGGTGAGCCACAGAGGTGGACACGTGCAGAGAAAGGACCGTGAGAAGTCAGGGTGGGGCATGGCATGTGACTGGAGTGATGGGTCTACAAGCCAAGGGCCACCGAGGACTGCCAGTAGCCACTGGATGCTAGGAAGTGGCAGGGAAGGGTCTTCCGCTGGAGCCGTGACAAGGAGCACAGGCCCTGTCAACACCCTGAGTCAGGTGTGCAGCCTACAGAACTCAGGACAACACACTCCTGTTATTCTAAGGCAGCTGGTGTTTGTTACTTTGTTACAGTGGCGCTGATACAGATGGTTAACAAGTTAAGTGACCACAGAGAAGTCAAGACCTGAGAATCTGGAACATTCCATCAACAAAAGCCCACAGATTAAGAAAGGAAATGAAATAAGCAGAGATTCTTGAAAGCCACAGGGATGCCTCTTGAGATAAGCAGATTAGAAACACAATAAAAATGTAGGGAAAGGACAGTGAAACCAGCTATTAATTTAGGGAAAAGCCTAGGAGGCCTCTATGATGAAAAAGGAGAATTTTGAAAATGACCTGAGGAAATAAAGGGAGTAAGGGAAAGGAGAGGAAAAGAGAAAGGGGAGGATAGCCTTCCTTCTAAACTCAGAAGAAAGATCAATTAAATGACTCAATTATTAAATTAAATGACTTAGAGAGAAACAATGAAATTAGTTCTGACAAAAACCTGCCTGCTAAAAATATTGCAAATGTCAGAATTAGTGGTGGTTAGCTGCCAATATAATTTCAGACAAAGGAAAAAAAAGGGGAAACATAACCAAGTAAGCCAGATCAGTGTGAAATGTAAGCACAAAAATAACTTGGAAACAGAACTACAGTGGCATTTTAAACAGTCAATACGGAACAGTCTGTTGCCTCCCAGGGCACACTCAAACCTGAACTCTGCAGGAGAACCTTCTGGAAGTTGAGCTGTGACGGCATGATAATACCTTCCTGGTAACTCTTTGCAAGGCATACACAGAACTTTTTCAAATGATGCTCACAGTGACCCTATAAGCTCAGGCACAATCTGCACAGACAGCCTCAGTGAGGCAGTCTGTCTGAAGGTGAGACAACCAGGGTCACAATCCATATCAGGAGCCGGATGTTCCGTCTGCTCCCTTCCCACCGACCCCGTGTCCAGCCACATGGTCATGAAACAGCTGACACGGTTTCAAAGGCATTAGGAGGGATAATCAAGGTGCCTCAATGATGATGAAGCCGCAAAATACACCACGCTAAATCTTTGGGTTCCAACCCAGGACAAATTCATAAAAAACAAACTCATGAAAATTTTAGGAAAACATTAGCAGAATATGATAGGTCTTATATGCAAAAAAATGAATGGAGAATTATAAAACTACACATTATAATAAGAATGGGAGTAGGGGCCAGGAGAACAAACTCTGTTTTCAAATCAGTATGAATTTCACATAAATTGATTGCATTCTGAGTCAGAAACAAAAATAAAAGGAAAAAAGGGAAAAGGCAAGCTTCCCGCATATCTTATCCTTGGACAAAGGCAAAGTAAAGGTAGAAATCAACGACGAAAGCAGAATTGAAAGGTATCCAATTATTTGGACACTAAAAATATCCTTTCAAATAATGTTGGGTAGGAGAGAAAACAGCTTCCCTGGTGGCTCAGATGGTAAAGAATCTGCCTGCAAAGCAGGAGACCCGGGTTCCATCCCTGGGTCAGGAAGACCCCCTGAATAAGGGAATGGCAACCCACTCCAGTATTCTTGCCTGGAGAATCCCATGGACAGAGGAGCCTGGTGGGCTACAGTTCATGGGATTGCAAAGAGCTGGACACGACTGAACAACTAACACCACTACCACCACAGGAGAGAAAAACCAATTCACAAGAGTAGAATATATTTTTAGACCAACAAAAGCATCACAAGTAATGAGGACAAAAACTCTGATAACAGTTACCAAAGGGAAAAAGTAAAGTATCATAAACTAGCTCTGCCCTGCTTAGAATGGAAAGCTAAAAGAAAGTGGGGAAATGAAATTAGACAAAAAATAGAAAAACCAAAATGAAATAAAAACAAGGAAGTTGCTAAATAAAACCAATTTTAGAATAATTTGAAAATAATAAAATTGATAATCAATTGACTAAATTAAAAATAAAAGTACCTTAAGAATAAAAATGACAATCTATCAACCACTGGAAAATAATGTTTAAGTTATGGGAGATGTCCTCAGCCAGAACTAAAAAACCAAATAATGATATTGAAATGCAAGATTTACTTTCAAAATAAAAAGTTCTCAAAGTGACATAGTAAGAGAAAAACTAAATAATGTATGTGAGACAAACAAGGAAAATAACTAAAGGATCACTCTCCAAAGGCTCCTAATTCAATACAGTTCTTTTTCAATCCAATCTTTCAAAGAACAAATTGTCTCTGTGTTACATACATGGTTCCTTAACAGAAGACTCACTTCATTTTGTGAGTAAAACCAATTACTCTGCAAGAGCCATTAAAATTCTAAGTCAACTACATGTACACACACGGATGCAAACACTGTAACAAAATTTTCTCTAATGGAAATCAACAACTGAACTCAAAGGTTTCAGTTCTCCAACCAAGCAGGATCTATACCAAGAAAAGAGCACAGTGGTAACTTCTGGAAAACCATCAGCACATTTTGTTAAGAAAAGGGGCCCTCTTTGAAGCATCTAAATGCCAAAACATATTAAAATTCATCACTTTTTCTTCACTAAAGTTCTTAAAAATAGGTAAACAAGGCCTGCTTTTAAATCAACACTGTGCTTTTTTTCCCTGTAGTATTTCAGTCATTCCTTTTAAAAATAGGAAATTTACCAAAAAGTCTTCCTTCCAACTTAAGAATTTTGCCAATAGCAATTTGAGAGAAAGAAAAAAAGCAGGAAATAAAAATACTATCTCTGCAATTACTACCCCAGTCAAGTTACTGTTTGAGAGAACTCTGTTTCCTCAATTTTTAAATAAAGACAACAATTTCTGCCTCATAGATTTGTATAGATGATTAAAGTAGAATGTTTTGCAAAGTACTTTGTTAGCCATGAAGTCCTATGTAAACAGAAGGTTACTATATGTGTAAAAATTTATCCATCCATCTTTTCACCTCTCCATCCATGCATCCATCCAGGTAGCCCACCCATCCACCCACCCACCCACCTATGTTCCATCCAGCCACCTAAGCAACCATCTACTCATCCCGTTCCAGGCCCTATGCTGAGGGGCAAATACAGGGTGAGCAAAACAGGACAAATTCTTGCTTTGGAGAAGCTTCCAGTTAAATGGGGGAATTGACATTAAACAAGAATATCACCTGAACAGACAACCCCAAACTTTAAGTGCTACGAATAAAATGGCAGGGAGCTCTAGGAGACGGAAGAGGGATGTGACCTGGCCTGTGGGCTAGGGGAGGCCTTCCGGGGCCCGGGGCTGAGGTGTGGCGAGCTGGCGGGGCGGCGCTGTGCTGAGCGCGGGCAGGCCGGCCCATGTGTCCCTGCTGGGCAGCGTCCACTTTTGGGTAAAGTACGGGCTGTGCGGTTCCCCTGCTGCTGGGTTGTGGGGGTTTTCTCTTAAATAGCTGTGCTTTGGGCAGTGCAGTTGTGGCAATTACTTTTCTTTTTTTCCTTTTGAGTCATGTCCTAGAGGTATCTTTCAGAAAGGAAATACCAAATTCAGAGCTGTTCTCTGGGAGAAAAGCACTTTATAGCTCATGTCACATGATGCCAATTACTTCCCACACATATGGAACCAATTTATATCGCCAGCAGCGAGGCTTTGGTGTCCCTTTCTCTTTGACGCTGCCAAGTGTCTCGCGCAGCATTCATATTTATTTTTGTGAGTTTAACAGGTAGGTAACAGCATTGTCAAGTTATTTTAATCTTTATTTCTGTAGTTTCCAATAAAGTTGTATGTGTTTCCATGCCATGATTTACTATCTGTGTTTTCTCTTATGTAAATTAACCATTCGTTTCTCTGAACTTCTTACCCAAGGCCATTTGTAAGCAATATGACCATGGCTCTGGCTTGGGCACTGCAGAGTACCAGGCATCTAGTAGGTGATCTACAAACACTGACTGAATTAAACTCAATTGTCAGTTGACATATACTTGCATCAATTATTTTTTTTTATTTCAGTTGCTGTCACAGTTCTTTTTTCTCATGTATCTTCTAATGTTTTTCTTTTTAATATTTCTTTAAAAATTATATTTTACTATATTAGTATACTATAAAACTATATTTTACTATAATTAATTTTATATATCATTTATCTTATTTGTGACTATACATCTTGACATATCTTTGAAGTTTTGAAATGTAATCATTTTCTTTTATAACCGGAAAAAATGTGCTTTTAAAATATATTGTAACAAGTTTCCAATGCTTAACTTTAATCTGTTTGGAATTAATTTGCATAATTATGAATGTACTTGTCTATGGCCACCTGATGTGAAGAGACACTATGCTGAGAAAGATTGAGGGCAGGAGGAGAAGGGGGCAACAGAGGGTGAGACGGCTGGATGGCATCACCAACTCAATGGACATGGGTTTTAGCAAACCCCGGGAGTTGGTGAAGGACAAGGAGGCCTGGCGGGCTGCAGTCCATGGGGTTGCAAGGAGTTGGACACGACTTAGGGACTGAACAACACTGCTGATAGCCAATAGTTTAAGAGTTGGACACGACTTAGGGACTGAACAACACTGCTGATATCCAATAGTTTAAGAGTTGGACACAACTTAGGGACTGAACAACACTGCTGATATCCAATAGTTTCAATGACATTGGATCATGTTTTCTTTTCTTCTCTTATCCTTTCCTTATTGGGTTTTCTAGTTTGTCGCATATTCCAAATAATAGCGTTTCTCTATCTCTATGGATCATTTTCTCCATTGTAAATTAAATGCAAGCGGTTTGTATAACCGCTGCTTTGCGTCATGTTTGACGATCTAACCGGACAGCCCACCATGAACGCCTGCCTGGAAGGTCACACAGTTCCCTGGCTCACCTGTTCTCCTGTGTGACCCTCACGGTCTGTTCTCAAATTCTAGGAAGCACTCACTGTGGGGACCGCATCGCAGTGGCGAGTTTATTCCGTAGGGAGAGCATGTGAACAGGGCCTGAGGGTGGAGAAAGCCGTGGCATGCGGGAACTGGAGGGAACAGACCCGTGCAGGACCATCGGCTGACTCCCAGGGCACGGAACA
Organism: Giraffa tippelskirchi; assembly: GCF_054371585.1. Lineage (NCBI taxonomy): Eukaryota > Metazoa > Chordata > Mammalia > Artiodactyla > Giraffidae > Giraffa > Giraffa tippelskirchi. Next base: position 60,607,842 of record NC_137286.1, on the reverse strand, counting down.
GCGGAGCTGACGACAGCGGCCCATGACCGTTCTGAGTTTGATCTCATATTTAATAACTCTCCCAGGGCAGGTGAGGGCTCCCCTCACACAAGCCAGTGGTGAAGACGCAGAACCGCGCGCATTCAGGCCTCCGCTGCGTGGCTGCGCACCAACGCGGGCCACACTGCCCGCCCGAGGAGGCTGTGAGGAGCTGCAAAGGCGCGCGGTGCAGATGCAGAGATGCCCTGGAGAGCTCGCAGTTCTGAATAAGACTCTGATACTAAACCCCAGGCCTAACTGGGGCAGGGATGCACCCCAGAAGCCTTACCTCCCCTGGCGCCAGCAGCCCTCGGTCAGCTGCTCACGGCTGCCCAAGCAGAGCTGAGCAGCCAGCCCTCCTGCAGGGGTGCCCCTCCAAGCGCCCGCGTGTGCGTCCTCGGACCCTCCAGACCACCCTGATGCCTGAGAAGGGCGGCCTCAGCCCCTGAGTGCAGCCAGGCCCTTTGTGCTCAGGCACAGACACCAGCATCTGGACGGCCGGTCACCAGAAATGTGCAGGGTGCATCATATGCCAGAGCCGATCCAAAGTGCCACCAGTAATGGTAACAGTGTAGTAGGTGTAATGAATGATCCTCTCTAGGTTCACTATCAGATTTGACATCATTCAGTTCAGTTCAGCTGCTCAGTCGTGTCCGACTCTTTGCGACCCCATGAACCGCAGCACGCCAGGCCTCCCTGTCCATCACCAACTCCCGGAGTCCACCCAAACCCACATCCATTGAGTCGGTGATGCCATCCAACCATCTCATCCTCTGTCGTCGCCTTCTCCTCCTGCCCTCAATCTTTCCCAGCATCAGGGTCTTTTCCAATGAGTCAGCTCTTAGCATCAGGTGGCCAAAGTATTGGAGTTTCAGCTTCAACATCAGTCCTTCCAATGAACACCTAGGACTGATCTCCCCTAGGATGGACTGGTTGGATCTTCTTGCAGTCCAAGGGACTCTCAAGAGTCTTCTCCAACACCACAGTTCAAAAGCATCAATTCTTCTGCGCTCAGCTTTCTTTATAGTCCAACTCTCACATCCATACATGACCACTGGAAAAACCATAGCCTTGACGAGATGGACCTTTGTTGGCAAAGTAATGTCTCTGCTTTTTAATATGCTGTCTAGGTTGGTCACAACTTTCCTTCCAAGGAGTAAGCGTCTTTTAATTTCATGGCTGTAATCACCATCTGCAGTGATTTTAGAGCCCAGAAAAATAAAGTCTGACACTGTTTCCATTGTTTCCCCATCTATTTGCCATGAAGTGATGGGACCGGATGCCATGATCTTAGTTTTCTGAATGTTGACCTTTACGCCAACTTTTTCACTTTCCTCTTTCACTTTCATCAAGAGGCTCTTTAGTTCTTCTTCACTTTCTGCCATAAGGGTGGTGTCATCTGCATATCTGAGGTTATTGATATTTCTCCCAGCAATCTTGATTCCAGCTTGTGCTTCATCCAGGCCAGCGTTTCTCATGATGTATTCTGCATATAAGTTAAATAAGCAGGGTGACAATATACAGCCTTGATGTACTCCTTTTCCTATTTGGAACCAGTCTGTTGTTCCATGTCCAGTTCTAACTGTTGCTTCCTGACCTGTATACAGGTTTCTCCAGAGGCAGGTCAGGTGGTCAGTTATTCCCATCTCTTTAAGAATTTTCCACAGTTTATTGTGATTCACACAGTCAAAGGTTTTGGCATAGTCAACAAAGCAGAAATAGATGTTTTTCTGGAACTCTCCTGCTTTTTCGGTGATCCAGCGGATGTTGGCAATTTGATCTCTGGTTCCTCTGCCTTTTCTAAAACAAGCTTGACATCATTAGAGACTTCTAGAGAAAATTAATAAGTTCCCAATTGGGTAGTTTCAAAATCAATTTCAGTTCTAATCCACTTAACTCCAGCACTCAGACCAGCCCAGCAAGCCCTCCAGCCCAGCCTTCTCACTGCTGAATGGGACCAATACTGCGCCTAGCCCAGGCCCTGCCTTGGTCTCTTGGCATTTGTTTCTTTCTGGCCATGCCAACACCAAAGTGTTATTTCTCATGGCAACAAAGCAAACGCTGACAGGATGGTCACCACAAACACCGGCCAACTCATTAAACATCCAGGCAAGGGTTTGGGCGACTTTCCAGAGGGGCACCCGGGAGCCAGAGCTAGGAATGATTTTGGTCAGGTCTGACTTGGCTTCGCTTTTGCTCTTTGAAAAATGCATCCAGACCATGTGATGCAGGCTCTCAGACTTTCCTTTCCAAACACCATCAAAACCTAACTGCCCGCTGACAGTGGAAAATCAACGTGGGCTTCTTAGCCATTCCTGGTTGCCAGCAGAGACAGATTCTGGCAGAATGAGAACTAGGCTGGGCCTGACACAGAGGCGTGGGGAACCTCAACTGGCCATGGCTTCCACAGAGGCAGCAGTTCCATTAAAAAATACCAACTGGCTGGTGGGGAAAGCACAGCACAGACACAGAAGAAAACAAGATGCTGCTTTAGCAAGGTCGCTGCCATGAACGCCAGGAGGACAGGGAGCTACCAGGCTGTGTGCACACGGCAGCCAAGTACCCTTTTGATGCCGGCCTTAGTCCAATATTCTAAACCCCAAATGCCAGTTCAATCCCACTGCACACCTGGGAAGGTCAGAGCACTCACCTCTGGTTCCTGAGTCATCGTTCCCAATGCTGGACCGCCCCGCGCTAACCCCCTCCTTCTGCTGGCAGCACAAAAGGAAGGTGCTGTCACAGGTCAGCGATCCGAGCAGCCAGATGCGCCTAATGCAAGGCGCTTGAGTGTGAAATTCACTTGAATAATAATCATAAAAAAAACACCACCCTCTTTGGGGAAGCCCACAGAGTCCTTATGACTCAGGCTGCACTGTAACTTCATTTTCTCTTCCGATTCTATCCAAGAGAGCCAAGGAGAAGAAAAGCAACTGCGTCTTGTCTTTGCTTTCTCACTTACAGAATCCAATAATCACGTGCATGCTCTATCCCTACCCTGGCAAATTAGCAGGAATTACTGGTTGACAAGATCACAGACACAGATCTCAACCGTTTCTGCTTTTAACCTTAAACCAAGAAAATGAAACTCACCAAGTACAGGTTAGAATCACTTGGGAACTTTCTAAAACACTACTGATTCAGGTTCCGTCCTACAGATTCGGATTTAGGTAGTGTACAGTGTGGCCTGCACATTGTGATTTTTAAAAGCCACCAGGGACTCCAATTACAGAAAAGTGTGAGAACCACTGATCTACATGAAAGACCTGGGGGGTACACTGCAAGGATCATGAAATGAGAAAATCCCCAAGTTACAAAGATTCAGATTCTGGTCTCAGCATCACTGTTTAATATTTTCTGTTCTCAGACAAGTAACAGAATGTCTTTCAACCTCAATATTTTCATCTGGTAAACAAATTCTATTCCTTGCAGCTCTTACTGAAGTGTTATATGGTTCAAATATGATAAGAAAGTGCTGGAAAAAACACTAAACACTATACACATGTAAGGGTTAGATGACATTATTTCCTTTTGCAACATGAAGCTGATGTTTAACATTTATTGAGACGTTGGGTTAAGTGCACAGCTGGCTTCAAAGGTAGATACTACTATAATTATCTCTGTTTATAACTTAGACCAGCCAAGGTACAGAGAGGTAAGAAGGTATGGAAAACAGAATATCAGTGTTCTCTAGAAAACTCAGAAACCAGAAATGATTAGAAAAAGGTAAAAAGGGACTTCCCTGGTGGTCCAGTAGCTAAGACTCTGAGCTCCCAATGCAGAGGGCCTAGGTTTGATTCCTGGTCAGGGAACTAGATCCCACGTGCCACAAATAAAGATCAAAGATCTCGTGTGTCACAACTAAGACCCTAAGCAGCCAAATAAATAAGTAAATAAATACTCAGAAAAGAAAAAGGTAAAAAGGAAATGTTGTTGTTCAGTCACTGAGTCGTGTCTAACTCTTTGTGACCCCATGCTCTGCAGCACGCCAGGCTCTTCTGTCCCTCACTAGCTCCCAGTTTGCTAAAGATCATGTCCAATGAGTCAGTGATGCTATCTAACCATTTTATCCTCTGCAAAACCCTTCTTCTCCTGCCCTCAATCTTTCCCAGCATCGAGGTCTTTTCCAATGAGTGGGCTCTTCGCATGAGGTGGCCAAAGTATTGGAGTTTCAGCTTCAACATCAGACCTTCCAACGAATATTCAGAGTTGATTTCCTTTAGGACTAACTGGTTTGATTTCCTTGTAGTCAAAGGGATTCTCAAGAGTCTTCTCCAGCACCATAATTTGAAAGCATCAATTATTTGGCACTCAGCCTTCCTTATGGTCCAACTTTCACATCTGTACATGACTACTGGAAAAACCATAGCTTTGACTATACAGACTTTTGTAAGCAAAGTGATGTCTCTTTTTTTTTTCTTTCTATATATATATATACACACACACATATATACACACATATATATATGTGTATATACATATATTATTGACATATAGTTGACATTTAACTTATATGCAGAGTACATCATGCGAAATGCCACACTGGATGAAGTTCAAGCTGGAATCAAGATTGCCGGAGGAAATATCAATAACCTCAGATGTGCAGATGAAAGTGAAGTGAAAGTGAAAGTCACTTAGTCGTGTCCGACTGTTTGTGACCCCATGGACTATACAGTCCATGGCATTCTCCAGGCCAGAATACGGGAGTGGGTAGCCTTTCCCTTCTCCAGGGGATCTTCCCAGCCCTGGGATCAAACCCAGGTGACCTGCATTACAGGCAGATTCTTTACCGGCTGAGCCACCAAGGAAGCCCAAGAATACTGGAGTGGGTAGCCTATCCCTTCTCCAGCAGATCTTTCCAACCCAGGAATCGAACCGGGGTGTCCTGCATTACAGGTGGATTCTTTACCAACTAAGCTATCAGGGAAGCCCTAATGGCAGAAAGTGAAGAGGAACTAAAGAGCCTATTAATGAAGGTGAAAGAAGAGAGTGAAAAAGCTGGCTTAAAACTCAACATTAAAAAAAAACTAAGATCATGGCATCTGGTTCCATCACTTCATGGCAAATAGATGGGGAAAAAATGGAAACAATGACAGACTTTATTTTCTTGGGCTCCAAAATCATTGAGGACATTGATTGCAGCCATGAAATTAAAAGACGCTTGCTCCTTAGAAGTAAGTTATGATAAACTTAGTGTATTAAAAAGCAGAGACATCACTTTGTTGACAAACGTCCGTATGGTCAAAGCTAGTCATGTATGGATGTGAGAGTTGGACCATAAAGAAGGCTGAGTGCTGAAGAGTTGAAGCTTTTGAGTTGTGGTGCTGGAGAAGACTCCTGAGAGTCCCTTGGACAGTGAGGAGATCCAACCAGTCCATCCTAAAGGAAATCAGTCCTGGGTATTCACTGGAAGGACTGATCCTGAAGCTGAATCTCCAACACTTTGGCCACCTGATATGAAGAGCTGACTCTGGAAAAGATTCTGATGCTGGGAAAGGCTGAAGGCAGAGGAGAAGGGGACGGCAGAGGATGAGATCGTTGGATGGCATCATTGACTCAATGGACATGGGTTTGAGCACACTCTGGGACCTGGTGGGGGACAGGGAGGCCTGGTGTGCTGCAATCTCTGGGGTTGCACAGTCGGTACGACTGAGTGAACAGCAACAACAAAATAGTTGACTTACAATGTTTCAGGTAGACAGCAAGGTGGTTCAGTTACACACATACACATGTATATTTTTGAGATTATTTTCCATTATAGGTTTATTACAAGATATTAAGTATACTTCCCTGTGCTATACAGTCAGCCTTTGTTGCTTGTTCTGTATCTATTTTAACTTAGAAATATGGCACTTTAGTCATAGTAAGGCAAACAAGTGGAATCAAAATGTCATAAAGTTTTTAGTTAGGCAAAAATTCATAAGTTTCCTAAAATATATATATTATTCATACAATTTATATATATGTATACAAAAGTTTTTTTGCAATGCTTAATAAAGGCTTGAGAAAGAACGTAAAAAAAAGAAGAGATGGAGAAATTGGAAAACATAAACTAAATGAAATGAGAGCACTGAATATGAAATAGAAAAAGTGAAACAAACTAGATGAAAGATCATCATATAGTCCAGTTGTTTTTAAACATGGCTCCTCATTAGAAACATATCTGGCACTCTGGAGAAAAAAGCAATACCTGGGCCTTTGTATTTTTCAAAAAATTCCAAGAAAATTCTGATATGAATCTGGATTTTTAAAAGAGATTACAGATTTTTCTATTAAATGGTAATTTTGGTGATATAAAATTCTATTACTTTTCTGTTGGCCAATCATGATACAATGGTATTTAATGAATAATAGTTACATAATCACAATAGTAAAAGATGTTTATCAGTTTGACAATCAATAGCCAAACAAAAAGTAAAAGATAATTATAACTGCAAGCCATAATGGGAACATGATTAACCTAACAATATAAAACAACCACATGCAATTTGGGGGGGTGGTAGTCACGGAGAGTGATGTGGTCAGCAGAAGTGCACACCTGCACGTTTTCATCCGCTCAGCCATTCTATGTGTTTTGGTTAGTGCATTTAATTCATTCACATTTAAGGTAATTATCGATATGAGTGAACCTATTGCCATTTTCTTAATTGTTCTGGGCTTATTTTCTGTAGGTCTTTTCCCTCTCTTGTGCTTTCTGCCTAGGGAAGTTCTTTTAGCATTTGTTGTAAAGTTGGTTTGGTGTTGCTGAATTCTCTTAAATTTTGCTTGTCTGTAAAAGTTTAGATTTCTCCATCAAATCTGAAGGAGAGTCTTGCTGGGTACTCTTTCTTGGTTGCAGGTTCCTCCCTTTCATCACTTTAAATATATCATGCCATTCCCTTCTGGCTTGTAGAGTTTCTGTTGAGAAATCAACTGATAACCTGATGAGAGTTCCCTTGTATGCTGTTTGTCATTTTCCCTTTGTTGCTTTTAATATTTTATGTTCGTCTTTAATTTTTGTCACTTGATTACCCCATTTCTCAGTGCTTTTCTCCGTGGGTTTATCCTTCCTGGGACTTGGCTTCCTGGACTTGGCTATTTCCTTTCCCATGTTCAGGAAGTTTTCAGCTATTGGTGGGCTATAGTCCTTGTGATCGCAAAGAGTCGGACACAACTTAGCGACTAACACTTACAGTTTCACAGAGGTCTATAAGGCTGTCTTCATTCTCTTTCATTCTTTCTCCTATAGTCTGTTCTGCGGCAGTGATTTCCATCATTCTGTCCTCCAGGTCACGTAACCATTCTTCTGCCTCAGTTATTCTGCTATTGATTCCTTCTAGTTCATCTCTGTTTGTTTGTTCTTTAGCTCTTCTAGGTCTTTGGTAAACACTTCTTGCATCTTCTCCATTCTGTTTCTGAGATCTGGATAACCTTCACTATCATTATTCTGAATTCTTTGTCTGAAAGGTTGCATATCTCCACTTCAGTTAATTGCTTTGGGGGTGGCGTGGGTTATATTGTCCCTCCATCTGGGACATACATAATTCTATGCTATTTCATCCTGATTAACTTTCTATAATGTGGTTTTTGTTCTAGCTGCTGTGGGACTGTGGTTCTTCTTGTTTCTTCTGTCTGCCCTCTGGTGGATGAAGCTAAGAGGCTTCTGTAGGCTTCTTGATGGGAGGGACAGGGTGGGAAAAACTAGGTCTTGCTCTGGTGGGTAGGGCCTTGCACAGTAAAACTTTAAACCAATTATCTGCTGATGGATGGGGTTGACCACCATCCCTGTTAGTTTTTTGGCCTGGTGGCCCAGCCCTGGGGTCTACAGACTCTATGGTAGAGTTAATGACGACCTCCAAGAGGGCTTATTTCAAGGGGGACCTTCCAGGACTGCAGTTGCAGTGCCCTTGTCCCTGTGGTGGACCCCTCCCGACCTAGGAGACACCGCACCCCAGCAGGGAGTTTTGGTCCAGCCTCCTGTATGGGTCATTTCTCCTTTTTTCTGGGTCTGGGTGCATGCAAGATTTTATTTTGCCCTCTAAGACTGGAGTCTCTTGTTTCCCCCAGTTCTATGGAAATCCTGCAGTCAAGTCCCACTGGCCTTCAAAGTCATATTCCCTAGGGACTCCCAGTCCCTTTGTTGGATCCCCAGGCTGGGAAGCCTGACATGGGGCTTAGAACCTTTACAGCAGTGGGAGAACTTTGGTTTTATTGTTCTCCAGTTTGTGGATCACCCGTTCAGCGGGTATGGGGTTTGATTTTACCATGTTTGTGCCCCTTCTACCATCTTGGTGTGGCTTCTTCTTTGTCTTTGGACAGGGGGTATCTTTTTTGGTGGGTTCCAGTGTCCTCCTGTTGATGGTTGTTCAAAAGCTGGTTGCAATTTTGCTGCTCTTATAGGAGGAGATGAGCAGACATCCTTCTACTCTGCCATCTTCAACCAGAACTGATGTCTCTGCTTTTTAATACACTGTCTAGAGCTGTCATAGCTTTCCTTCCAAGGAGCAAGTGTCTTTTAATTTCATGGCTGCAGTCAATGTTCACAGTGATTTTTGAGCCCAAGAAAATAAAGTCTGTTACTGTTTCTACTTTTTCCTCTTCTATTTGCCATGAAGTGATGGGACTGGATGCCATGATATTCGATTTTTGAATGCTGGGTTTCAAGCCAGCTTTTTCATTCACCTTCGTTAAGAGGCTCTTTAATTCCTCTTCACTTTCTACCACTAGAGTGGTATCATCTGCATATCTGAGGTTATTGACATTTCCTCCGGCAGTCTTGATTCCAGCTTGAACTTCATGCAGCCCAGTATTTCCCATGATGTATTCTGTATATGTTAAATAAGCAGAGTGACAATATACAGCCTTGATGTACTCCTTTCCTAATTTTGAACCAGTCCATTGTTCCATGTCCAGTTCTAACTATTGCTTCGTGACCTGCATACAGATTTCTCAGAAGGCAGGTAAGGTGGTCTAGTACTCCCATCTCTTCAAGAATTTTCCACAGTTTGCTGTGATCCACACAGTCAAGGACTTTAGCGAAATAGAAATGTATGTAAAAGGGGCTTCCAAGGTGGTGCTAGTGGTAAAGAACCCACCTGCCTATGCAGGAGATGTAAGAGACACAGGTCCAACCCCTGGGTGGGGAAGATACTCTGGAGAAGGGCATAGCAACTCACTCCAGTATTCTTGCCTGGAGAATTCCATGGACAAAGGAGCCTGGCGGGCTATTGTCCATAGGTTTACAAAGAGTCAGACATGACTGAAGGGACTTAGCACACATGCATAATCCAAAAGGTGGAAGGCATAAGCCAATATGACAGGTCCTACACAAATGTGAATTACTTGTGTTCCTCTTTCAAAAGACATACTCTCAGATGGGATTAAAAACTCAGCCCTGTTTACAAGAAATACACCAAAGACGAAGACAAAACTGAAAGTACAGGCAGTCACTACAGGCGCTGGGTCTGGTGCAGACAGCTCTGACCCTGCAGTAACGCACACACCCTGGGCCTCCTCCCCGCCCAGCCTCAGGGCCGCAGGCTGAGCCTGAGGCCACAGCCTGGCGGTGACTTTCAAGATCTTTCTTCTTTGTGCAGGACTTTCGGTTAAAGTTCCTGCAAGGCTGTATTTATCCTGTAAATGACTGCTTTTCTAAAGCCTCCTGTCTATGTGGCCTGATGGCCGTGGTGGTGGTGGGGCTGCGTGAGGCGCTGGAGGCGTCGCGCTCAGCTCTCTGACTGGCTGCCTTCCTTCTGGCGTGGGAGCGGGGAAGCACCCAAAGAGCTTTCCTCTCTTTTCTTGTCTACGTTTAAAAAAAAGTCTGGTTTTTTTTCTGTTGTTGTTTTTGTTTTTTTTTCTGTTTAAGTGGGGGTGGAGGGTGGTGGAGAGGAAAATTAAGTACTTACTGAAGCTTATACTTGGGTAAAAATGTGGGTGGAGGAAGGGTGGACATTTTTCTCAACTGCCTGTTATATTTCTTTCTCAGCTGCCAAGTGCTTTTCCTTCTGGACTTGATGCTTTCGACTGAGATCATGTTTGACAGATGTAAATGTTAGGATCAAAATAGAAGCTAGGATGAAGTAACACTAATTAGTAGGTGCCGAATTTATTTCATATTACGTGTCATGACATAATTTTTATGGCTTGGCTCAAGAGACAGTTTTAAGAGCACATCCTCATTGATGCTACATTACTGCTTCCTAACTCTGTGGACTTCGTGGCCTGTTATGATGATGAAAGCTGACAAAGTAAACTAGTATCAACAACTAAGTCTGGTAGACCTGGAAAAAATAGAAATAGGTCCTGAACCCACTCTTTGGTTAGCCAAAGTTGTCCTGCATGAGATGGCTCTGAAGATATATAGAAGCAAGTGGCTGTTATCACACAGAGAGCTGTAATGCGCAATCCAGAAGAGGATGGAAAAGATACCCTTCAGTGCATTGCAAAGATGCTGCAGATCACCAAGCAAGCCATGGCATTAGATGTACCTATAATAGAGAGAAAGCTTGAGAGAAAAATCAGTAAACCTCACAAAGACATCATTGGCATCAGTTCTCAAAACTAAGGCTCTTTGGCCCAGGGGAATAGTTTTTAATGAGTAAATTTTCATCTCTAAATAAAAAAGTGATACAGACCAAATTCATTGCAAATACTGGCAATCTATGAAAGTTCAGAAACTTTATAAACTTTGAAATGAAAGCTGACTTTCTAAAACCAAACTTAAATCTTTGGGAATCAGACAGTAGTCTTGAAACCATGGAAAACGCAAGTGTGATGGATAATAAAGCCCAGGCAGAGTCAGATGGAGAAATGTCTTCAGATAATAACTCATACCACTCTGATGAATTGCTCACAAATTCTAAGTCTGATAAAGACAGGCAGATAGCTAACTCTTCAGAGAGTGCAGGGACAGTAGACTATTTCTTCCTAATTGTGGTATTATTGCTTCAGCACCTCAATTAGGCAGAAGATCTTAATTTACTAGAAGCACTGATATTAGCGTTCATGTTCCTTCAGAGGTTACTATCACTCATGAAAGTGGGCTTGGAAAAGGCCACGCGTCTTCTTTGAAGAAAAGTCCTTCTGCTGACATAATATATACATTGGCGGACTTTGCCAAGCCTGTGGATATTTGCTGTCACAGATTTGTTCAAGATGCACAAAACAAAATGACCAAGCTATCAGAAACCAGATCTGTTTCTCCGCAGGACAGTAAGAAAGGAAATCAAATGACTAATCAAGTTTCTCATGAAGAAATTCAATTGAGTCAATGGAACAGATACCTTCTCCATCATCTCAATTAGATGTGTCTTTTTCTGCAACAGGGCCACAGTTTTTGTCAGTTGAACTAGGGCATTCAGTCGTATCTCAAAAGACCACCAGCTCCAAATCCAGCATGCTTGAACTTGAGCCAGGGCTTCATGTAACTCTTGCTCCTTCAGAGAGCTGTAGCAATAGAGAAGTCTCTCCCTTTGCACAGGTTTGAAGTTTCACAGAACAGGTTGCTAGCATTACCCGAGTGGGATTAACCCAGGGGATAAAGTTTGCAGTGGCAAATGTTCAGAAGAGCCCTGCAGAACCTGAAGCAGTTACAGAAGTCCAACAAAATGAACTTAAAAATACATTTACACAACGCCAGACATGAGTAATTCAGATTGAGTTTTTAGCCACACAGCATCCTGCGGTTTTCATTTAATCCAAAAAAAAAAAGGAGGTGTCACATAACCTGCACTGTCTTTGAATCTAAGTATCACAAATTCTAATTACGTTTATTTGGAAAGGTTCTAAAAAGAGACTCAGCCTGAGCAGATTTCCCAAGTATAGAGCTAGGAAAATGGAAGCACATCATCCTAGAATGTGTAGGCTTAAGTAGCTTATATATTGTAGGGCAGTTTGTCTCTTGAAAAGTAATTCAGGGATAGATTACTTTGGGATGTAGTAATCTGAACAGTTTTTGGAGTGGGGTGGGTGGGAAGAATGTATGAAATAGACACAAAGGGTGGACATGGATCCATTTAGGTAATTAGCATTTTTCATAATTTGTTTCTGTTCTGTTAGTTCATTTCTGTGTGTTATCTCTACAAGGGAAATAGTTTAGTGACTTTAAAGTGTTACTAGTATGGAGTAACTAGTATTTATATTTTAACATAAAAAAACTATTGCTTTAGCTTTTGATGCTTAACCATTCCCTAGAGAGTTAATTGAGGGCTAATGGCACTGTATAGTCAAGAAATGGATGCCCATTTGATCCTAATTTTCCCCACATGCTACTTAAACAAATTTAAAATATTGCTACCTAAAGTCTAGGATCAATAAGACTTGCCAGTCATAAAACTTGAGATATCAGATGTGAATATCAGAACCTATTAATTTTGCTCTCTTTTCAGAATTATTTAGAATGTACAAATATCAGATACTCGAATGCCTGAAAGAAGTCTTCAAGTTGTAACTTTTTGTAGAAGGCAGTCCATAACATATTGTGTAGACTATCATAACTATTTAAAATTTAGTCTGAAGCACGATTGTGTTAAAACTTTAGGTTTTATGACTGTAACCTTGACCACATGGAACCAGGACCTCTTCTGTCAGTTCATCATTAAGGAAGTTGCATTTCTTATTCCAAACAAGTATTGGTTCATCTGGTACCTTTAGAGCCTTATGCTGTTGAAGTATTTCTCAGTTAAACATTATGTCTGTTGTAACTTTACCAAGTACATCCACTTTTGTAATTTACCAGTGGTGTATCTTTTTTTGAAGTGTCAAATACTGTGACTATGCAAAATAAAATATCATTAAATTTAAGGTGTAAAAAACACAATGCTGGTTATAAGAAATATACCTGAGACAGAGAAAAAAACTGACAATAAAGGCTGGGAAAGCTTATACACAGTGGATGCAAAGGAAAAGAGAGAAGTGTGGCCATGTGCAGAGCAGACAAACCCAGTTTTAAGGAAAGAAGCTTTGACAGGGTTAAGGCAGATATATGACATAATGAATAGGTCCAAATGGGTTATAAAGCCATAAACCAGGGGTATGAAGCAAAAACTTTCAGAACTATATGAAGAACCAGATAAAAATCAGTAGATGAGGAAACCAAGACCCAGAGATGTAAGTAACCAGATGGAGGTCCTAGAGCAGTGAGGCCTGGAGCCCAGATCAGAGCAGAGCCAGGAAGTCTCCTACCAGAGCCTTGGCTGGCCACAGCCCCATCGACCAGACATTCAGAGACGGTGTCAGGAAGGCTTCAGTAGAGAGCAAAGCCAAAATGAAAGAAGGAACAAACAAAATAAATCAGGAAAACTAAATAAAATCTAGTGGTTCCTTGAGAACCACTAGAATATATAAAACCCTGACTAGTCTGATTAAATTCAAAAGAGAAAAAGTAAAACTGTTCAACATCATAAATCAATACCATAAATGAAAATTTAACTGCAGACATAGGAGAAAATAATTACCAAAAAAGGTATATGTAACACGCTATGATGGCAAATTCAAAAATCTAAAGGAAATAGATGATTTTCTACCAAAATATAACCTCTTGAACTGCACATAAGCAAAAGCAGAGAACTTGAACTGACCGATGATTTCAAAAGATGTCTGAAAACAAAGACCTGCTTTATCTAATCAACCATTGGCAATAAATAATTCCTATGAAACTTCTCCAGACTGTAATAAAATTGGAAGTTCCCCAAGTCATTTTGTAAGGCTAACATTGTCTTATACCAAAATCTCAAAGACAATAGAAATAGAAAAGTATAGATCAATTACCTATAAATATAGAAGCAAACATTGTAAATAAAATATCAATAGGTCAAATCCATCCATAATAACACCAATTAACATTTATTACAAGATTTCAATATTGGGTCAACACCTGCTATCATTCAGTAGAACAGCAAATTAAAGTAGAAAAACTATGTGAGTATATCCACAGCTGCTAATATACATCCAATAAAATTCATCAACTTTTCTTAATAAAAACCCTAAGCAAAGAGGAATACATGGAAACTACCTAAATATAGCAAAAGTCTATTTGCCAAAAATGTACAGCAAATGCCCATAAACTGCTGATGCCAAGACCTTTAAAATCAGGAACAAGAGAGATACATCTGCTCTTTTCAGATGATTCAACTTTTGACATTTCTGATAATACACAATAAGCCACAAAATAAAGTTAAATAAATATTAGAAAAGACAAGACAAACCTGCTTTGAATTTGCAGATAACTTGATATATACCTAAAAGTTTTAAGGAACTTCTCTACGAAAACTATTAGAATTAATAAGAGAACTTGGTAAGGGGATTGGGTAAAACAAATAAATAGAAAGAAGAGCTTTCCTTCATATCAGCAACATTAAGTTGGGAATGGGAAAGAATGATATACATTCCATTCAAACAATGGCAAAAACAATAATAAATAAACAAAATAGGTTCAGGAAACCTTTATCAGGAAAACTATAAAATCCCATTAAAGAACCTAAATGCAGCACAAATCACCATGGAAGTTACCATGGGAAATGCACAAAATGGAAAAAACAAATGTCTGATAATAGTTAAGATATTTTTGAAAAAAGCAAATAAGGAGTAGGAAACTTGCATTACCAGTTGTAAGGTTTAAATAAAATGCCTATAATCAAAACAGCATGGCATTTGAACGGAAATAGATTAAAAGACTAGTGGACCAGTGCAGAGACTCCCAAAATGTATATAAGTATATATTGGAAGAAACGGCAATGGTGACAGTTTAATCCAGAAGGAAAATCAAAGTTTACTTTAAAAATTGTGCTGGAATATTTGATCATCCACCTGGAAGAGAGGAAAGTTAGATTCCCTCCCTCAAACCACATAAACAACAAATACCAGGAAAATTAAGGCCTAAGATGTAAAAAATAAAAGTCAAAATAGTATGAAGGACTCTAGGAGAATATTTATATAAAATTGAGGGGAAAATGACTTTCTTATAAAACCCAAATGTCATAAAGGAAAAGACAGACATATTTGATTATATATTCGCATACCTTTGTTATCTCAAAAGATAACAGACAAAAGACAGATAATGGATTGGGAAAAATATTGGTAACATCTATGATAAACAAAAAGGCTTACAATCTCTAATATACAATAAGACTCTTCAAAATTAGAAGGAAAAGGTGAGTAATCCTTGAGAAAAATAATCAATAAACTGTAACAGGCGACTCAGACAAGGGGAGACACAAATAATTTATGATGATATGTAAAGATGCTCAACATTATTAAGGTAAGAAATATGGACATAAAATAAGAAGATTCCATTTTTACCCATCAGAGTGATGAAAATTAAAATGCCCCTGGACATCCACTGCTGGCCAGGGTGTGGGGATAGAAATACCCATGTAGCACTGGTGAGAGTGTGAATCACCACGGCGTTTGGGGGAAGTGATTCCAAAGCAGTCCACTTTCAGAACTTTGATCTACATAAGAAATACCCTAGAAATCAGGCTGTATCACAAGGGCAAAACTCAGAAATAACCCAAATGTCCACCCACAGGAAAAGGGCTGAGTCAACTAAGCTACATTCACTCTAGATGTAAGGCACATATCGAAAAGAAGGAGATACAGCTACACTGACTGATCGAGGGGGCTCAGTGATAGAGTGCTCAATTTAAAAAGCCAAATTGAAGATAATGTAAATAATGCAATCTTATTTTTGTTATTAAAATGGTAACCTAACTAGAACTAATTCTCATATGTGTTTTTTCCTAGTTTTATTGAGCTATAATTGACATATGACATTGTGTAAGTTATGACCGGTTGATCTAATACATTTATATATTGTAAAACAATTACTACTGAAGCCTCAGCTAACACCTGTACTCTGTCACCTAATTACTATTTCTTTTTTGTGGTGAGAACATTTAAGATTTATTCTCTTAGCAACTTTCATGTATATAATACGGTGTTATTAGCTGTAATGACAGTGCTACACATTAGCTCTCCGGGGCTTATTTATCATATGGCTGAAGTGACCAACCCTCCAGCTACATGACCAACATCTTCCCATTTGCCCCACCCCTCAGGCCTGGGCAAACCACCTACTGTTTCCATGTTGGCGGTTTTAGTTTCCACCTATAAGTAAAAACATACAGCGCTCACCTTTCTCCGACTTCTTTCACTTAGCATAATGTCCTCAAAGTCCACCCACACACGTTGTTACAAATGGAACCATGTCCTTCTTCCTCATGAAGAACAATCCACTGTACGTATCCACCACCTCTTCCTTACCCATCCATCCACAGACAGAGACTACTCACCATTTTTCCCGGACAACTGCTGGGCAAGGCACTTGCTTCTACAAAATACTTCCTGAGGAGATGTTTGCTGGGGTCAGGACTGTCCAGTAAAATGTAGGAGCAGAAAAAGGCTCCATGCCGAATCAGGAATATGGCAATATCTTCATTCCCTACAGGACAGAAAGCAGAGTGCTCAGGGCGTTTGGGTCGCAGTGTGTGTCCTGGTTGTCCAAAAGGCCAAACACGCATGTGAACCGAAAATGAAAAGGGCATGGAGCTGTTGAACGTCTCTGTTGCCTCCCTTGACGCCACAGGCTCCTGTCAGTGAGAGCACTTCTGTGGGGCTTTGCCCTCTGCAGCGCCTCCGAGGAGGGTCGTGTTTGCAGTGGCTGGTCTCTGGCGCTGAAATCCCCTCGCAGGAGGGAGTCGGGGGAAGGAAGAAGGACACAGATCTTCTGAAAAAGAAGCCAAGGGCAGAGCTGCGAAACCCCACACAGGCCCTGGAGAGCCGAAGGCAAGTGCGAAGGCTGGGCCCGTGGCTCACGGGCGGACCGACGGGGACCCACCTGACTTGATGGCCGCGTACAGCGGCAGGCGCACGATGACAGGGAACTCGTTTTTCCTGACTGCGTAGCTCTCGGGGTCGGCCCCGTGGGTCAGGACCAGGAGCTTCACCAGTGCTAGGTGCCCCTGCTGGCAGGCCAAGGCCAGCATCCAGTTCAAGAGCCGCTGGGGGCTGCAGGGGCCTGCAGGGAAGACAGGACAGAGAGAGAGTGTGGCTGAAAGGACAGGTTGTTCCTGCTCTGAAATCCCCTCCAACCATAGCCCTGTTTCCAGCTGAAAGTCACTTATGTCCAGTTGACACTCTACAGAACAGCCCCTCTGAACTGCATATGACATTTCCCCATGTCACTGTACACCCAGCTGCCCGTCAAATAACACCCCTGGGGAAAAGCAGCATTCAGAACAGCACATGCACTGTGATCATGATGAAAAATGCATGTGTGGAAATAAGACTAAGAAGAACCACCTACCCTCAGTGCTGCAGAATTCTCTCCAGGTGGAGGACGGTGAGATGCCCTTACTCTCTGCCTCATCCCCAGCCCTGACCGCATCTCTGGAGCAGCATCACATACAGGGACACAGGTTTTAGAGACAGGTGACTTAGGATTAAGACATTTCAGCTGTGTCATTTGGGGCAAATTTCTTATCCTCTCTGTGGCTTAGCTTACCTATAAGTAAAATGGGAAAAGGAACACCCTGCCTTCCAAGTTTAATGTGAAGATTACATGACATCGTGTATATCAAGTGCTTGACTCAGTAAACTGTCATAACATCTGTCAAGTGCCTGATATAACTCATTGTAGTATGTCATTATGTTCTTAGAGTAATAACACTTTCTGCTTTCCCAAATTATCTGTAATATACATATACCATTTTCACAAGTTAAAAAATACTTTGATGAAGAAACAGATCAGCCTGAAACTTAAGAGAACTGCTCCCTAAAAGAACTGCCTACTTAATTCAAGGATGAAATAACACACTGAACAAACAGGGACAGCATGGGCTGAAATGTCACAGTATCTTCAAGTTCAAAGTAATGCAAGGTCTTTTGGATCTAGCTGCCATGGAAAAACGATCTCATCCCCCACGTGGACACTTCCCAGTTGCATCATAACACTCATTTCCAGAGGTGGAGCCAAAGTGCTCTGGAGCCTGGAGAGAGTTTCCCTCTCTGTCTCATACGAAATTGACCAGCAAATAGGGGTGAGGTAGACAAGACAAGAATTAAAACCCAACACACAAGGTACCTGGCATCATGTCTGGGGTGCAGTGGGTGCTAAATAAATATCCCTTCTTTGCCCTCAATTGATGACTAAAATGAACAATTTAAAGGAGGAGGTACATGAGCAGAAAACAAATTGCCCCTAACTCAGTTATGACCAGACATTCAGCTGTGAGAAGTGCAGCTGTCATGCTGCTGACTTCCGCTGAGGATGGAGTGCGTCAGTCTCAGGAGGCAGGCCCTGTATTTCAGTCATCATTTTAATACGAGGAGACCAAAGCTCAGGGACAGTTGGTAAATGGCAAAGTCAAGCCTTAAGTTCTGCTTTACCTGAAACCAAAGGGTACTATCTTAACCATACAAACCCCTATGTGTATTCTTTGAGCCCAAATCCGGCTCAAAGAGCCCCATTTTGGTCCCCATCTTTCCACCCCCTCTTTCTCATCAGCCCTGCTGAGGTACAAGACCAGAAATTACACAATGATGTCCCTCAAACGATGCTCACAATTACACAGTGACGTATCCGCCCACCACGGACCTCTCGCCCCTCCTCTTCTTGGACTCTCCCTTGTTTTCCAGCTGCCTCTTCTCTTACCTTACTCCTGACAGGGGCCACCCTCCCTACAGGCTGAGTATCCCCAGAGGACAGAAACTGTTCTGCCCATCTCTGCACTCCCCACAGGGCTCAGCACAATGCCCTGAACTCTTTCAGTCCCAGTAGCTCTGTCCTGAGTTGAGTTTAAGACAGGACCCCCTGGGAGCTGCTGAAAACCATGCTCAGCTCCAACATACTCTGGTCCAGCCAAGCTCCCTGCTCTGCAAAAGCAGGCAAACCAGGCTCTTCCCTTGCTTGTCTGCCAAGTAAACTCCTACTCAGTCTTCAAAGCCCAGTTGAGATGTCAACTCCTTCTGAAGACCCTAGCCTGCACGCAGACAAGACCATTCCTTGACGTGTGGTCGCAGACTACTGTGTAAATATTTAAACCTCTGCATGGTTACACCACACAGTTACTCTTTTCTGCCTCGATTTCCTCTGCTTGACCAGGAGCTACTAAAGGGCTGGGACCACCTTTTTAAAAAGATCTCTGTGTCTTTCAGGTTCTGCAGTGTGTCCAGTACTTGGCAAATGCTCAATAAATGTAAGCTGTCCAATGAAATGAGTGAGTCAGCTGGCATAGACTCTTTAGTGCATAGAACAGAGCTACCCTTGGGGATTCCTGAGGAGAAGGAACCAGCCACTGGCAGCTCAGGGGCTCCTCTCCGCCTTCCTATACCTTGCTTGACCCAATCTGTGTCTATGGGCCCTAACAGTGTCCCGATTTCTGTTCATAAACTCGTTCTTCCTCCAGGCATATGAGGGGCATGTCAGCTTGGAACCAAATCTGAGCACAAATCTACCTCAAAGCACATAGTCAGACACTCCCTTAACAGTGGAAAAAAAAGTGAAAAGTGAAAGTCACTCAGTCGTGTCTGACTCTTCGCGACCCTATGGACTATACAGTCCATGGAATTCTCCAGGCCAGAATACTGGAGTGGGCAGCCTTTCCGTTCTCCAGGGGATCTTCCCAACCCAGGGATCGAACCCAGGTCTCCTGCATTGCAGGCGGATTCTTTACCAACTGAGCTATCAGGAAAGCCCTTAACAGTACTACTGCATAATTTGTGGTGTGCGTGTGTGTGCATTAGTTGCTCAGTCATGTCCGACCCATTGCGACCCTATGGCCTGAAGCCCGTCAGGCTTCTCTGTCCATGGGCTTTTCCAGGCAAGGATACTGGAGTGGGTTGCCATTTCATAATTTGTGGAGCCCCATGTAAAACTTAAAATCAGGCCCCTTGTTTAAAAATTATCACAAATTTCAAGAGGGTAATTGCAGAGTGTAGTGGACTTCCCAGGTGTCACTAGTGGTAAAGAACCTGTCTGCCAATATAGGAGACCTTAGAGACGTGGGTTTGATCCCTGGGTTGGGAAGATCCCCTGGAGGAGGGCACGGCAACCCACTCTAATATTCTTGCCTGGAGAATCCCATGGACAGAGGAGCCTGACAGACTACAGTCCATAGGACTGCAAAGAGCTGGACATGACTAAAGTGACTTAGCAGGCATGCTTACAAACCAAGTGTGGGGCCCTTCTAAGTACAGGGCCCTGTGTGACTGCAATGTCACATACTCATGAAGCTGGTCCGACTCTCTTGCAAAATCCTAACTCCCAACGACCACTGCTAAGACAATGCCTCAGCATATAGCTGTAGCAATAACTGCAACAGATCCAAGGCCAGAACAGGAAGTCAAAGGAGACCAGGATGCCTGAGTCTACCAGAGAAAAAATTACTTGTTATTAAGAAAGCCACATAGCATGGAACATCCAGACAATGTCATATTATTCAGTGATAAAATATATGTGTGTGTGTGTGTGTGTGTGTATGTGTGTATGAGTTCTCAAGTCATGAAAAGACATGGAGGAAACTTGAATGCATACTGCTAAGTGAAAGCAGTCTATCTGAAAAGGCTACATACCATATGAATCCAACTATATGTCATTCTGGAAAAGGCAAAACTGTGAAAACAGTAAAGAGATCAGTGGCTGCCAGGAGCTGAGAAAGAGATGAACAGGTGGAACAGGAGGGCAGTGAAATTATTCTGCATGATACAGTAATGGTCCATATATGTCATTACACATTTGTTAAAAGTCATAGAATATACAACCCTAGTGCAAACTGTGAGCTCCCATTAGTAATAACATACTGATATTGGTTCATTCATCAATTTTAACAACTGCACCATTCTCACACAAAACATCAACAACAGGGAAACTGTGGAGGGTGCTATGTGAGAATTCTTGGTGCTTGCTCAACAATTTTTCTTTAAACCTAAAAGTGCTCTAAAGAATACCCCCAGATTTCTGGATCTGGACTGGTAAACAGTGTGAAGATATAAACAACTTGGAGTGCAGCCCCCCCAAATGTCTGTCTGGTTCCTAGGAAAAGAGGGTCCCTGAGGGACTTTCCCAGTGGCCCAGTGGTTAAGAATTTGCCTTCCAATGCGGAGGATGCTGGTTCAATCCCTGGTTGGGGAACTAAGAGCCCACAAGCCGTGGGGCAGCTGAGCTGGTGCGCCACAACTGGAGAGAAGCCTGTGTGCAGCGACGGGGATCCTACGTGCCACAACCAAGACTCAATGAAGCCAAACAAAGAAGGAAATAAGTACTCTTTTAAAAAGAGGGTCCCTGGGACTTACCTGGCAAAGTGAGTGAAGTCGCTCAGTCGTGTCCGACTCTGCGACCACACGGACAGTAGCCCACCAGGCTCCTCTCTATGGATTTTCCAGGCAAGAGTACTGGAGTGGGTGGCCATTCCCTTCTCCAGGAGATCTTCCCACCCCAGGGATGGAACCCGGGTCTCCCGCATTGCAGGCGGGTGCTGTACCATCTGAGCCACCAGGGAAGCAAAGCCTCTTTACCTGGCAAAGACTCGAGCAGCTCCTGAACGACCTCCGTGTGCCCAAACTGTGCTGCCACCACGGCGGGGTTGTCGTCGGTGGGCTCCGTTGGTAGCTCCACCAGCCTCTCAGTGAGAAGGTACCGGACAGTCTCCAGGTCACCATAGGCTGCAGAGATGCTCAGGAGCTGGCGCTGGTCAAAACAGAACAGGGACAAGATGTCGGCAAGAAGAGTGCTGTTGGCAACTGCCAAGAGAATCGATTCTAAAGGGTCCACCAAGCCCACGGGCAAGTCTGGGACTGTACTGCCCAGCATGGCAGGACCAGTCACGTATGGCTGTTAAGGCTTGCA
The DNA here is from genome assembly GCF_054371585.1 of Giraffa tippelskirchi. NCBI lineage: Eukaryota > Metazoa > Chordata > Mammalia > Artiodactyla > Giraffidae > Giraffa > Giraffa tippelskirchi. The sequence continues at coordinate 60,586,007 of NC_137286.1, read as the reverse complement.
ACATGGCTCATGCAAAGTGAGACGTGCTGAAAATGTAAAATCACATGTGATTTCAAAGTTCAGTTCAGTCGCTCAGTCGTGTCTGGCTCTTTGCTACCCTAAGCAGCATGCCGGGCTTCCCTGTCCATCACCAACTCCCAGAGCTTGCTCAAACTCATGTCCATTGAGTCAGTGATGCCATCCAACCATCTCATTCTCTGTTGTCCCCTTCTCCTCCTGCCTTCAGTCTTCCCCAGCATCAGGGTCTTTTCCAGATGATTTCAAAGACTTACTACAAAAACGGTAAACTATCTTGTCAATATTTTCTGGGGCTCTAAAATCACAGTGGATAGTGACTGCAGCAAAGAAAATTAAAACACAATTGTCCCTTGGAAGGAAAGCTATGACAAACCTAGACAGTGTGTTAAAAATCAGAGACATATTTTGCTGACAAAGGTCCACATAGTCAAAGCTATGGTTTTTCCAGTTGTCATGTATGGATGTGAGAGTTGGACCATAAAGAAGGCTGAGCACTGAAGAATTGATGCCTTCAAATTGTGGTGCTGGAAAAGACTCTTGAGAGTCCCCTGGACTGCAAGGAGACCCAACCAGTCAATTCTCAAGGAAATCAGTCCTGAATATTCACTGGAAGGACTGATGATGTAGCTGAAGCTCCAATACTTTGGCCACCTGATGCAAACAGCCAACTCATTGCAAAAGACCCTGACTGCCGGAAAGATTGAAGGCAAAAGGAGAAGGAGGCAGCAGAGGTGGTTAGATAACTTAGACAGTTTCACCAACCCAAGAGATATGAGTTTGAGCAAACTCTGAGAGATAGTGAAGGACAAGGAAGCCTGGTGTGCTGCAGTCCATGGGGTTGCAAAGAGTTAGACACGACTTAGTGACTGAAAAACAACAACAATCTTGTCAATAATTTTTATATTGATTATATGTTGAAATGATAATCTTTAATATATTCTAGTTAAATAAAGCAGAGTATTAAAGTTTACCTGTTTTGTGAAATTTGACCAATATCTGTGCTTTAGTTAATAATATTGTATCACAGGTTAATTTCCTGTTTTCTTACAACATGATATTTCTTTATATTTTCAGAATTCTATTAGAATACTATTAGTAGTTTTATAATCACAATAGTAAAAGATGTTCATCAGTTTTCACAATTAATAGTCAGACAAAAAATAAAAGATAATTATAATTGCAAGCCATAATGGAAACATGATTAACCTAACAGTATAAAATAATTACAATTTGAGGCGTTAAGCAGAGTGATGTGGTACGTGGAAGTACACATACGCACATGTTTCCATCCACCCAGCCAGTCCATGTCCTTTGGTTGGTGCATTTAATATATTTACATTTAAGTTAAGTTTGATATGTATGATTCTATTACCATTTTCTTAATTGTTTTGGGTTTATTCTTTGTAGGTATTTTCCTTCTTTTGTGTTTCCTGCCTAGAGAAGTTCCTTTAGCATTTATTGTAAAGCTGGTTTGGTGGTGCTGAATTCTCTTCACTTTTGCTTGTTTGTACAACCTGATTTCGATGTCAAATCTGAATGAGGTGTTGCTGGGTAGAGCTTTCTTGGTTGTCAATTCTTCCCTTTCATCACTTTAAATATATTGTGCCATTTATTTCTGGCTTGCAGAGTTTCTGTTGAGAAATTAGCTGATAACCTGATGAGAATTCCCTTGTATGTTATTTGTCATTTTTCCCTTGTTGCTTTTAATATTCTATCTTTGTCTTTAATTTTTGTCAGTTTGATTACTATTTAATGTGTGTCTCCGTGTGTTCCTCCTTGGGTTTATCCTGCCTGGGACTCTGTGCTTCCTGGACTTGGTTGACTATTTCTTTTCCCATGTTAGGGAAGTTTTCAGTTCTTACCTCTTCAAATACTTTCTTGGGTCCTTTCTCTCTCTCTTCTCCTTCTGGGACCCCTATAATGTGAACGTTGGTACATTTAATGTTTTCCCAGAACATTCTTAGGCTGTCTTCATTTGTTTCATTCTTTTTTCTATATTTTGTTTTACAGCAGTAATTTCCATCACTCTCTCTTCCAGGTCACTTATCCATTCTACCTGTGATTCTGCTGTTGATTTCTTCTAGTGTATTGTTCATCTCTGTTTCTTTGTTCTTTAGTTCTTCTAGGTCTTTGTTAAGCATTTCTTCTATCTTCTCCATCCTTTTTCCGAGATCCTAAATCAACTGGATCAAATTGCCAACATCAAAGCAAGAGAGTTCCAGAAAAACATCTACTTCTGCTTTATTGACTACACCAAAGCCTTTGACTGTGTAGATCACAACAAACTGTGGAAAATTCTTAAAAAGATGGGAATACCAGACCACCTGACCTCCCTCCTGAGAAATCTGTATGCAGCTCAAGAAGCAACAGTTAGAACTGGACATGGAACAACAGACTGGTTCCAAATAAGAAACGGAGTATGTCAATCAAAGCTGTATATTGTCACTCTGCTTATTTAACTTATATGCAGAGTATATCATGTGAAACACTGGGCTGGATGAAGCACAAGCTGGAATCAAGATTGCCAGGAGAAATATCAATAAACTCAGATACACAGATGACATCACCCTTATGGCAGAAAGCAAAGAAGAGCTAGAGAGCCTCTTGATGAAAGTGAAAGAGGAGAGTGAAAAAGTTGGCTTAAAACTCAACATTCAGAAAACTAAGATCATGGCATCTGGTCCCATCACTTCATGGCAAATAGATGGGGAAACAATGGAAATGGTGACACACTTTATTTTGGGGGGCTCCAAAATCGCTGCTGATGGTGACTGCAGCCATGAAATTAAAAGACGCTTGCTCCTTGGAAGAAAAGTTATAACCAACCTAGACAGCATATTAAAAAGCAGAGATATTACTTTGCCAAAAAAGGTCCTTCTAGTCAAAGCTATGGTTTTTCCAGTAGTCATGTATGGATGTTAGAGTTGGACTGTGAAGAAAGTTGAGCACCGAAGAACTGATGCTTTTGAACTGTGGTGTTGGAGAAGACTCTTGAGAGTCCCTTGGACTGCAAGGAGATCAAATCAGCCCATCCTAAAGGAGATCAGTCCTGAATATTCATTGGAAGGACTGATGCTGAAGCTGAAACTCCAATACTTTGGCCACCTGATGCAAAGAGCTGACTCATTGGAAAAGACCTTGAGGCTGGGAAAGATTGAAGGCAGGAGGAGAAGGGGATGACAGAGGATGAGATGGTTGGATGGTATCACCAACTCGATGGACATGAGTTTGAGCAAGCGCAGGGAGTTGGTGATGGACAGGGATGCCTGGCGTGCTGCAGTCAATGGGGTTGCAAAGAGTCGGACACGACTGAGCGACTGAACTGAAATCATCTGCGCTATTATTATTTTGAATTCTTTTTCTGGAATGTTGCCGATCTCCACTTCATTTAGTTGTTTTTCTGGGGTTTTTATCTTGTTCTTTCATCTGGGAGATAATTGTCTGCCTTTTCATTTTGATTAAATTTCTGTGGCTGTGGTTTATGTTTTGGAGCCTCTAGGATTGTAGTTCTTCTTGCTTCTATCTGTCCTCTGGTGGATGAGGCTGTTGGGAGAGACTGGTATGGGAAAACACTGGGTCTTTTCCTGGTGGGCAGGGTCATGTTCAGTAACACTGTAATCTGTTGATGGGTGGGGCTCCCTCCCTGTTAGCTGTTTGGCCTGAGATGACTCAGCCCTGGAGTCTACAGTCTCTATGGCAGTTCCAAGAGGGCTCGCTTGCCAAGGGGCACCTCCCAGAACTGCTTCTGCCAATGCCTCTGTCCCCCCCACAGAAAGCCACTGCTGACCCACACCTCCACAGGAGACCCTCCACTGTTCATTATGTGTTTTCAAGATTCCATATTGTATTTAGTTGCATTGAGCGGTTTCAGCTGCATGCAACAAGTTCTGATAAATTCTCCTTTCATTTTTAATCTGTTACAAATATTTTCTAATTTTGTTATGGTTTCTTAGATACATCTATCATTTAAAAGCGGACATTTATTTTCCAAATACATGGAGTTTTTCAAGTATCCTTGATGTTAATTTCTCATTGTGATATTAGCTTTTCATTTAAATTCTTTCTTCTCTGCAATCACCTTCTGTGTTTTCCCAGTCTTTTAACCTTCTGAGGTTTTCAATGGCTGCCACATTACACCTGAAAATATGTGAGTTATTTTCAAATATCTTTTAATATTGATTTCTAACATAAGTGCATAGTGATAAGAGAACAGGCTCTGTATGATTTCAATACCTTTGACCATAAAAGTTTTGCCCTTTGTTTTAACGTCCCTGGATAAGTTCCAGTGTCTCCTGATTTATGGTCTATGGCAACTTGAACTTGTACTGTGCGTTGTGTGAAAATTGTATAAATCTTAATAATATTGAATTGATTCACAGTGCTTTTCAGGTCTATTATATCCTTCTACTTTAATGCCAAGTTATTCTATTAACTTTTGAGGGTTTGATTTTGAAATTCCAACCAAAAATGTTAATTTATCTACTTAAAAAATTGTAATACATAGTAGAACTATAAGTAACCTTGTCCTGCATTTTTCAAGTCTTCTGTAAATGTGTTATTATACTATCATAATTCAAAAAATTAAGAATTAAGAAAAGTTTACCTGTTTTTGTTTAGTTTTTTAATGCTACTTCTAGAAAACTTGACCTTATAAGTGTCTCATATTCTATTTCTTTGAAGCAGCATCATTGTTTTGCCAAAAGTTTTCACTTTCGTCTCAGGTTCAGATTTGTTAACAAATTATATTATATAGTTACATATATATATATATATATATATGTATATATATCCTCATTCTGTACAAACTAACAATACAAATATTTATTAGAGAATTATCTAGTCTACTTTCAATACACATTAAAAGGGAAAAAAAGAAACAGCAGAGGAGAGCAGGAGCACGCACATCATGGAACGGAATTTGCTGACATCCGGATTTGACCACGCCTTCCCAGGCGGTGCTGGTGGTAAAGAAACTGCTGCCCATGCAGGAGACGCAAGAGGTGCACGTTCAATGGGACGTTCTGGGAGACAGAGTCTGGAGTTCCATTTGGGAAAAGGTCCCAGGCAGCGCGCCTGCTCTCTGGGTAACACTTTGGACTGCCGTTTCTTGGGTCTCTGCTTACAATCCCCAGGCCACAAACGATGCGCCAACAACTCTGACCTGCTCCAGTTCTCCCATAAGAAGAGAGGTTTTGACCACATATACCGTGAATTCATAATGACAGGAATCAAAAATGCTCACTTCAGTTCAGTCACTCAGTTACATCCGACGCTTTGTGGCCTCATAGAGTGCAGCACGTCAGACTTCCCTGTCCATCACCAACTCCTGGAGCTTGCTCAAACTCATGTCCATTGAGTCTGTCATGCCATCCAACCACCTCATCCTCTTTCATCCCCTTCTCCTCTCCTGCCTTCAGTCTTTCCCAGCATCAGGGTCTTTTCCAATGAGTCAATTCTTCGCATTAAGTGGCCAAAGTATTGGAATTTCAGCTTCAGTATCAGTCTTTCCAATGAATATTCAGGACTTATTGCCTTTTGAATTGAATGGTTTGATCTCCCTGCAGTCCAAGGGACTCTCAAGAGTATTCTCCAACACCACAGTTCAAAAGCATCAATTCTTTGATGCTCAGCTTTCTTCATGGTCCAACTCTCACATCCATACATGACTACTGGAAAAACCATAGCTTTGACTAGACAGACCTTTGTTGGCAAAGTAATGTCTCTGCTTTTTAATATGCTGCCTAGGTTGGTCATAACTTGTCTTCCAAGGAGCAAGCGTCTTATAATTTCATGGCTATAGTCACCATCTGCAGTGATTTTGGAGCCCAAGAAAAGTCTCTCACTGTTTCCATTGTTTCCCCATCTATTTGCCATAAAATGCTGGGACCGGATGTCATAACTTTAGTTTTTTGAATGTTAAGTTTAAAGCCAACTTTTTCACTCTCCTCTTTCATTTTCATCAAGAGGCTCTTCAGTTCCTCTTCGCTTTCAGCCATAAGCGTGGTGTCATCTGCCTATCTGAGGTTACTGACACTCCTCCCAGCAATCCTGATTCCAGCTTGTGCTTCATCCAGCCCAGCGTTTCTCATGATGTTCTCTGCATATAAGTTAAATAAGCAGGGTGACAATATACAGCCTTGTCATACTCCTTTCCCAATTTGAAGCCAGTCTGTTGCTCCATGTCCAGTTCTAACTCTTGCTTCCTGACCTGCATACAGATTTCTCAGGAGGGAGGTCAGGTGGTCTGCTATTCCCATCTTTTAATGAATTTTTCACAGTTTGTTGGGATCCACACAGTCAAAGACTTTGGCATAGTCAATAAAGCAGAAGTAGATGTTTTTCTGGAATTCTCTTGCTTTTTCTATGATCCAATGGATGTTGGCAATTTGATCTCTTGTTCCTCTGCCTTGTCTAAATCCAGCTTGGACATTTGGAAGTTCTTGGTTCCCATACTGTTGAAGCCTCGCTTGGAGAATTTTCCAAAAATGCTCTCTCCTCCATAACTATCAAGCACATTGAATTTGACCGTTTCCCCAAAAAAATTCTCTTACAACTTTGAGAACAGGCTGGAGGTTTAGTAATTGAGCTATTTCCAACTATTAATTAAATGAAGACCTTAAACCTGTGCTAATCAAAGTATTACACACAAAACATCAATAAAGTGCTCTCCTGGTTAACAGCCAATAAGAATTTCCCACAAGGACCAGGACATGGCAATGATCTTCCCAAGCTGTAGTCTGGCAAGAGGGTTGATCTCTACAAGCTTTTGGAAAAAGTTTGGCACATGTTGCAAAATTTTTAAAATGCTCTTACCCACATTCTCAGTTCTTGCAAATCTACCTAAGCAAAGAAAATAGCTGACAATCAGAAAACAATTAGGCAAAAAACATTTCATACAGTATTATTTATAGTAATAAAAAATCAGAAAGAATCCAAATATCTAACCAAAAGGAACAGCCAGGTAAGTGAGAGTGTCTCTACCAGATGAAATGTCACGTGTCCACTGAAGGTGATGCACATAAGGAACCTACAGTCATACAGAAAATGGTTCATATAATATTATGTAAGAGAAAACAGTATGCAAAACTTACATAAATAAGACTGTATCTCTATTAGAAACAAGAAAAACAAAAAATGAACGTTCAGATCAGCAGCTCGGAAAAGAGTATACCAAAAACGCTCAGTGGGATTGTTTGGATGATTAATTTTGGTTCTTTTTTCCTTTACTTTTATATATTTTTAAAATTTTCAGTTTGCGCGTGTGCTATTTTATCATGGAAAAAAGTAAAAGTAAAAGACTATATTAGATTAAACCCTCGAATGTCAATTTTGTCGTTTTCCTTTCTGTGACCCCTTCGTGCCGTTGGGAATGACAGCGCAGTGTGCTTACCTGACTACCTGAGAAGTTCCCTCGAAAGGACTGACACCAGGAGGTTTACAGGAGAAACAAGGTTTTCAGAACCCAAGAAGTCTCCCTATTATGATTATAATGATAACAAGAAAATAATTTTCATCATAACCTTCACCCAACCTGGGTCCCCAGTCCTGGCAAGAAGGGCTGGCATAGACTTTACCTTTTCCAGCTGGGATGTGCTCTCGTCACAAGCTTCTCTGAGCAGGTGCTGGGCTCTGCTGACGTCGCCTCGCCCGTATGCAGCATGAATGCCTTCCGTCCTGGGGCTCCGCACTGTGGACTCGCTGCCTGGCATGGAGAGCTTGCCGCCCATGTCCCCGGCACCTGGGTGGACAGAGGCACACACAGCATCACCTCCACTGCCAGGGCTGCTCACGGGAACCACCAGGGAGGAGAGCAGGATGTGCTTTAGCCAGAGGGCTGCTCTGAAACGCGGCCAGTGTCCCCCCGCACAGCCGACTTCAGCACCTGCTCCCTGCGGAGGCACTTCGTGCATGGAGGCAGAGGTGAAGGCGTGGGGAGGCTGGAAGATTCTGGAGCGAGACCACGCCTGGAGAGCGGGTCCAGGTCCCCAGGGCAGCTGCCTGGCAGGCTGACCTCACCAACAGCAACACCGAACCCTGCTGTGTCCCTCAGAGGGATACGGCATCTCGTGGAGGAAGAAAGGCAAGTTGAAATCTGAGCGCGTGGAAATCTAGACCCTCTCTGCCTGGAAAACGCCACAAAGGCATGGGATTTAGAATGGCAGCCCTCATTCCATACTTGCTGGGTCTGAAGACACAGACGTGAAAGCAGTCAGCCCTTAGAGCTCCCACTCTAGAATGGCTTCATAATTAGCAGTCTGTAGATCCCAAAAGCCTTCAGAGACTTCCTGCACATCCTAAAGTTGCACAGAAAATTGTGCGTGTATGTGTGTGTGCCTGTGTGTGCGCATTTCTCTGGGAAGAAAATTCAAGGCTTCTATAGATTTGCAAATGTGTTACTGAACCAGAGTTTAAAGTTCTGTCTCTGTCATAGAAAAGACTGCAATGAATGAGTCGTTTAAGTGGCAGCAGAAATGGGGACAGAATTAGAAAATCATTCTTGGCCTAGTTCACATGGCTTTTAAGAGACAAACCGTGACTGATGTTTGGTTCACCAGCTCTCAGGCTGGGGCTAACCCCACTCTATCTCTTTGAAGAGATTAAAAAAACAGGCTTTTTTTCACATAGAAATGTAAATGATGAGGAAGGTTGCCTTCCAAACATTCACATCGCAAAATCAAATCACATTACAGCAGCTAACATTTGGGAAAAAGTTTTTTCAAAATTTATTTACAATAGGATAAAAATTACATGTTTAGAAGTAAATTTTTTAAATGATGGACAAGATCTATACCCTGAAAACTATAAAACATTGCTGAGAGAAGTTAAATAAGACCTATACAAATGGAAAGACATCTCATGTTTGTGGATTAAAACAATCAATATTATTAAGATGTCAATTCTCTCCAATTTTATCTATAGATTCAATGTAATCCCAACCATAATTCTAATATGATTTGAGGGGGATAAAATTGACAACCTGATCCTCAAATTTGTACAAAAATTCAAAGGATTTACCTCAAACAATCTTGAAAAATGAGAGTTAGAGGATCTACACTATTTGATTTCAAGTCTTACATAAAACTACAATAATAATCAAAGCAGTGTGCTACTAGTATATATATCTGTGGAACAGAATAGCTTCTCAACTTTCTATTGGGAAATAGACTCATACTTGTACATCCAATTAATTTTTGATAAGGGTGCCAACACAATGAGAAAAGCCAAATTTTTTTCAATAAATCGTGCTGGGACAACTGGACATCATTGAATAAAAAGGGACTCTGACTCCTCACCACACACAAAAATTACTTTGAAATGGATCATGGATTTAAACATAAAGGTTAAAAGTGTAGTGCTTCTAGGAAAAAAATATCACAGGAGGACATTTTTATGACTTGAGAGTAGGCAAAGCTTTCTTAGATGGGACACAGAAAGTAATACATGAAAGGAAAAAATTACTAATTAGACTTCAACAAAATTTAAAACTTCTGCTCATCAGAAGGTTGATCTACCATTTAAAAAGTATTTACCATTTGACAATGAGTAGGCAAGTTACATACTGGAAGAAAATATTTGCAAAACATACACCCAAAAAACAAATGGTATTCAGAAAACAGGAAGAACTCCTATAACTTGGTACTAAAGGACAAACAATCCAGTTAAAAATGAGCAAAGATTTGAATAGCAGAAGAGATTCAAAAAGCTCAACATCATTAGTCATCAGAGAAATGAAAATGGCACCCCACTCCAGTCCTCTTGCCTGGAAAATCCCGAGGACGGAGGAGCCTGGTGGGCTGCAGTCCATGGGGTCGCTGGGAGTCGGACGCGACTGAGTGACTTCACTTTGACTTTTCACTTCCGTGCATTGGAGAAGGAAATGGCAACCCACTCCGGTGTTCTTGCCTGGGGAATCCCAGGGATGAGGGAGCCTGGTGGGCTGCCGTCTATGGGGTCGCACGGAGTCGGACGCGACTGAAGCGACTTAGCAGCAGCAACAATCCCACAAAAGTCAGTAAAATTTTAAAAGACTGACAATACTTGGTAAGGATATGGAGAAACCAGAACACTCATACCTTACTGGTTTATTGGTTGTGTCTAAAATTGTACAACCACTTTGGAAACAAGTCTAGCGGTTTCTTACGAAACTAAGTACACACCTATCCTATGACTCCCTTATTCTATTCTTAGCTATTTATCCAAGAAAATATGTCTAAAAGTATATCCAATAATGTTCATATTAAATGCCATTCATGGTATTTACAAACTGTAAATAGTAAAGGTGTCCATCAAAGGGAGATGAATAAATAACTACCGTGGTACAGTAACTCCTCAGCAATCACAAGGAATAAACTGCTGATCCATGAAATGACCGATGGGAATCTAAAAACACACTGCTGAATGAAAGAATGACTTCATAAAGTGATCCCATTTATACGCCATTCTAATCTATGGTGGGAAAAAAATCACAACAGTGGTTCCTCAGGGTGGGCATGAAGTTTACCAAAAAAGGGGCACGAGGAAATTGTTTCGGTATGGTTCTATATCTTGATGACGTTTTCAGTATACAGGTGTTGGTTTTTGTCAAAACTTATCGAATAGTCCAATGAAGATATGTACACTTTCTTTATATAAATTTTACCTTAAAATTATAAACACTATTGAACTATAGTGAATAAAATGAATACTTAAGTATTTGAGGGTGAAAACTACAGATATTTCCAACTTAGTTTGAAATGCATTAAAAATAACAGATTGATGGATGGACAGAAGAATAGATAGATGGATAGAAATGAGAGCAATTTGAGAAAGTGTTAATGGTAGAATCTAGGTGGTGGGTATATGGACATACATGGTTCAATTCTTTCAGTTTTACTGTATGTTCAAAAGTTTTCTCAACAAAATCTTGGCAGAAGTAAATGAGAATATGTAAATGCAAAGTAAATGCAAAGCCTGCCATATGGCATACTGAACGAGTTCCACCACCAGTGCAGAAAAATCCTGCTTGGGGAGAAAGGGAAAGACAAACTGCTTACAGTAAAGGTCCCCGAGAATATTCAGAGTCTTTGTAGCTCACTCTAAGCCATGACTATTTCCAAGGCAAGCATTCTGAAAACCCACGTTACGAGGATTTCAGGAGTATCACTCATAATCTGCACCCTTCCTGAAACATGAATGCAAGACTGCTGTGTCTAAATGGAGTTTATTGGGGTTTTGTCTGTGTATTTTTAGAAAGAGGAATCAGAAAAGGTTATAGTGTGTAAAAGGTTATACATTAGGCAGCCTCCCAGGTGGAGGTAGTGGTAAAGAATCTGCCTGCCAAAGAAGGAGACACAAGAGATGCAGGATATTGGGAAGATTCCCTGGAAAGGGAAATAGCACCCCACTCCAGTATTCTTGCTTGGAAAATCCCATGGACAGAGGAGCCTGGTGGGCTACAGTCCATGGGGCCACAAACAGTCAGAGGTGGCTGAACACACACACTTCAAGGCAGCTTCACGTCTCAACACACACTAACAATCCTCATTAACTGTTACTTGTTTATATTTGTATTTACCTTTTATTTACCATTTCTTATTTCTCTCATTTATCTCTTTTAATTAGAATTACCATCTTATGTTATTTCTTTTTATTTATTTTCAATTGGAAGATAATTGCTTTACAATATCGTGTTGTTTTCTGCCATATAACAATGTGAATCAGTAATAACTAAATATATACACACACACACAGATATATATCTCCCTTCCCTCTTAGTCCTCCCTCCCACCCAGCCCTCTAGGTCATCAGAGAGTGCCAGGCTGGGCTCCCTGTGTTATACAGCATCTTCCCAGTAGCCATCTGTTTGAGAAAGCGGCATTGATATATACACTACCATGTAAACTACATGTAAAACTTACTACCATGTAAAAGAGAATCCTCATGCATTATTAATAGTCAGAGACCCTGAGACATTTGCGCGCCACCGGCAGGGAGAAGGAGGGAAGTCGCTGGAGGAGAAGCCTTTGGCGGGGCAAGAAGAAGGCAAAATGCACGGCAGCATCATCCATCAGAAGGGGCACTTAAGTCACGTCCCTGCTCATCTTTCAGAATTAAACAAATATCCCCCTGGTCCCCATGAACGACAGGTGTGTGCAAAGGTATAAAGTGACTTCTCTTCAGATTAGGAATAAAGTAACCTCTTCTGTTCACCTTAGGAACATAAATAGAAACTTCACCTTTACACCCAAGTTAGCAACAGTGCGAAGGTGGAACCTAGGACACGGGATGCACGTGAAATTACAAGGGTGGTTTTACTTTAACTTGATTTTTAAATAAAGCAACGTATGTGGAATAAATGACATAATTAGAAACACTCTGCTCAGTTCTATTTACATATATGTTTATTTTTAATGCTGTGGCTTTTTCAGTTTGAACCTGATTCTCTTAAGTTACACGGACAACACATGTCGACTGCCATTGACCCAAGAGCTGGGGGTTCTGGTCCAAAAAAACTGTTGGAAGGATATCATGGGAGAATATCAACTAATGCGTATGCATTTAATTTAATCTGCCAACCTCATTCAATTTCCAGAAATTGTAAAGAGAAGGATTAACATTTATTTACATGGAAAAAGACCAAAATGCTAATGATAAGTATTAATGATGGGCTGAGGGGAATTAGTGATAGGATTAGAAAAGATTTTTCTTTATTTCCTAAAGTCTCTGTAATGGAATTATATGACTTTTTAATTTAAAATTGTAAAGAAATCAAATAAGTAATAGAAGAAAACATTCTCATTGAAAAAAAATTAAATAGTACAGAGATACATCATGTAAGGCAGAGACCCTCTTCCCCACCATGAAACATCTTTTGTTAAAGGTAAATATATGTATTTTAATAGTAATTTTATTTTTGTAAAAATATTACTGGAGTTTTATATTGAGAATGGGTGACTTTTGATTTAAACTTAGAGCAAGATTATTTATTTATACTATTTGAGGTTATTCAATTATTTTTGCCTATTAATCAACCATTTCCATAATTATATTCTTTAATACAGTAAAACATTACAGTTCTAAATATTTTGTTCATACAGATTTAAAATTCATACTCAAAATACAACCCCCAAATGTATTTTATTTCAATAAATATTAATGTAGCAGAGAAGTAACTAAAACTAGTAGGAAATTAATTCAGTGTCAAAATTTTTTTAAATCCTTTTTGTTCTCTATTACAATGGGTGTAGTTATTTTCCTAGATACCAATGAAAATTCCAGATACATATCAACAGGCATCTTACTTGTTTTTAAGATAAAGATAATATGCTTAACAAAGAAGATAACTAAAAAAAAAAAGAAGAAGGGGAAGCCATTAGCATGTTTTTTATTTTTAAGGTTTGATTAGTGTTGCTTGTCTCCTTTTGGGAAAGAGACAATCAGAAGTAATTAGAAGTAGGAACTAGTGAGAGAAAGCTATAAATGTAGTGGACGACTAGCATTATGGATTTAGCACATAGACTTACTCAAGAATGCATGAAATATTTCCAATAAGCTGTGACGATGATAAGTGAACATACCTCTGGTGGGCAATAAATGTTAATATCTACATAGCCTGGTATTTAAATATGCTGGACATGGGCAGTAAATGAAAGTTCATTATGTGAAAAAGTATTTGTTAAAAATATTTTAAAATATATGAAACCAGACATCATTTAGTCTTTGGTAGTCATTTTCAAGTTAATAATCTATTTACAAAAAAAATACTTTCAGTATCACTGTATGTTTTACATATTCTGCAATTTCTAGGATAAACGTTTTTAGTTGCCAATAACTCAACCTCTAAATGTTATTTTTGTAATTCAGGTTTTAGAAAAATAAATTATTTTGACTACAGGAAAACGAACAGGAATTCTTCTTCTCTTTTATTTTGGGAAAGTAATGAAACAGAATTTCATGAATGTTACAGAATGATGTCTGGTGATACAAGCCATGCTACTTACACTAATAATTCATTGTGGCCTTCCCCATCTTAGAGAGTCCTCCTTTGTCTGCTGATTCTGAATCTGTTCTGTCTTTATATCCTAAGGAGGTATTCTTACCTTTTCTTCTAGAACAGTATTTGTTAAATCATTCCTCCTGACCCATAGTCAGACTAAAATTCTCTCTCTAATGCTTTTTTATTTTTCTGCGCATATAGAACAATGGAGAGGTAGTAGGAAAGTGACTTTAATTCTATCAGTTCTAAATGTTTCTCATGTATATATATATTTATTACACTACTGTTTAATTCTCTCATCCCCATCAAGGAAAGCATGCATGACAGAAGACAAATGTTCTTTCTTGATTCAAAATCTCTGGCATCCTCTGTACATCCTAGAAAAGACACTAACATTTACATGAATACATACTTTAAAAAAAAATTACATTCACCTCCATCAATGGAGTAGCAAAAAGTAAAAATATATCTAACAACCCAGAGTTCACTGCAGAATAAAGAGTAAATTCTAGGCTGGGACTGACCTGGTCATAGTTGTTTACTGGCCTCCCTGCGCCATTATCCATCGAATCCCCGTGTGGCCAAATCCTGGGGTCAGGGGCTGTCTCTCCCTGGAGTGGACGCTGTCCTGGCACCGCGGGGGCCCATCCGCTGCAGCGAGAAGGATGCTTCCTTCTTTGCCAGCTGTCCCTCTAGGGTTTTAGCCTCAGCAGCAGTTTTCATCTCTGGGTCGCATTACAGTGAAATCCAACCCTTTACTTCTTCAGGGAAGAGGCAGAGGTTGGGGGGTGTGGAGGGCGACATGACCCCCAGGGTGACCCTCAGCAGTAATTCCTCCCGACTCCAGATGGCTGGGGCTCAGCTCCACCAAGCTGGGCCATCAGAGCAGCATCAGAAACGAAAGCAAAGACAGAGGTGGCCTTGGCCAGGGGCCTGGCTCACGGCCCACACGGAGCAGATCTCCAGCCACGCGGGCTGTGCGTTTCTCACACCAGCAAGGCCTCCCAGCACTGACAGAAGACTTCTCTGAGGATAGTCTCACCAAGTCCCTGAAATGAACTTTCACTTATAAAAGGGGCATGGGTGGTTATACCCACCAGCAGGCTGGACAGAGGGAAATCACACCTAAGAGTGTGGCTATCTTTAGAAATAAAAGATACAACTATTCATAAGATATCATGTTATGTTTACGTGATATAGTGAAAAATTTAATGAGCTCTAACGTCTAACGGCCAGAGTGTGGTGGAATTGGTACATTTGTCATGGGAAGACTTACTGAGACAGGCAAACCTGGGACCCTTTACTGTAGTTCTGCAATGCTTGCACCTAGACAAATGTCTCTCAGAGCTACAAAATACAAAGAAAATAAAGAGGCTAAAAGTAACTGTGTGCATGCCACACTTAGGGCCAATTATGGACAAAAAGATACAAGAAGACCAAAAAAGCAACTGGGACCTGGGACCCTTTACTGTAGTTCTGCAATGTTTGCACCTGAACAAAAGTCTCTCAGAGCTACAAAAATACAAAGAAAATAAAGAGGCTAAAAGTAACTGTGTGCATGCCACACTTAGGGCAAATTATGGACAAAAAGATACAAAAAGACCAAAAAAGCAACTGTCACTTCTGAAGAGCAGGGAGTAAAAGCAGTGTAGTGTGCATGCCCCTTGCACACACCACCAGGGAAGCAATGGGCAAAAGAAACTAAGCCACCCCTCCAGTCTGACCCCTGGACACACCCCCACCTTCAGCCCATGGAAAGAACCAGCTCCCTCTTCACCCCTTCCCCCTCTCACCCCAGGGAGCAGAGCAAGCAAAGGAAACTCTTGTCTGTTCTCACTGTCCCCATCCCCCCTCCGCCCCCACTGCAGCAGCGGTCCCATAAAGCCTTGCCTGAACTTCTTGTCTGGCCTCTGATCAACTTCTGCTGATGAAGGAAGCCAAGAACCCCAGTCGGTATCAACAGCAACACTCTGAGTAGGTGCCACGGCCACCGTCTCACAGATGAAGGAGGCCAGGATGAAGGCCCTCAGGGTGACAGGCTGGCAAGCAGCAGGGGCTAGAGGGTGGAGCAGGGCTCTGCGGCCCTGGGGCCCACAGAAACCCCACGACGTTTCTCTCCACCTTCATACGTGAGACAGGCTGCATGCTTTGTCCCCCTAGAGTTCATGCTTTCATCCTGATGCCCATTGTGAGGAGGTGGGCCTCTGGGAGTGACAGGCTCGTCACTTGGTGTCATGGGCATTATGAGCTGGCATTGTGGGATTAGTGCCCTCCCAGAAGAGACAGAGGGCTCAATCCCCTCTCCCATCCAACAACACGGTGAGGAGGTGGCGTCTATAACCAGGAGGTAGGTCCTCGCCGAGAACAGAACCTGCCAGCACCTCATCCTGGACTTCCCGGCCCCTGGTGTGAGAAAGAAAGGTCTGCTGTTAAAGGCACTCAGCCTTTGGCACCTTTATAGCAGCCTGAGCCAACTAAAGTAGGAGTAGCGTTAGCCGCTCAGCAGTGTCCAACTCTTTGCGGCCCCATGGACTGTAGCCCACCAGGCTCCTCTGTCTATGGGATTCTCCAGGCAAGAATACTGGAGCGGGTTGCCATTACCTTTTCCAGGGATCTTGTTGACCCAGGTATTAAACCCAGGTCTCCTGCATTGCAGGCAAATTCTTTATCATCTGAGCCAGCTGGCCCAGTAGGACCTCAGGATACTTCAAAATGAAGAACTACCATGCAGCCATTAAAACCGATTACAAGGAAAACTAAGGAAAAGTAAAAAAAATAAAAAAAATAAACTTATATGATATTAAGCTAAAAGAGTAGAATATGGAGCAGACAGGAAAAAATGGGAAAATATATAACACAGACAACAGGTTGGCATCATGTGAAAATACACAGTGAAAGTGAAAGAGTTTATTCCAGGCTTATAGATGATGTCTTAATAAAATGCTTGGGGAAGAAAGGGAGATTTCTAAAGAGCACAGGCTATTATTTTTGTTTATAAAAATTAAGTCTGTGTTTTCCAAAATCTTTTCCTCTTTATCATCAAGTTTGTACTGATTTTGAAATTAAGAGAAGGAAAATCATAACGAAGCTAAAATGGATCCAACATAAAGTTAACTCCTTTCAGATTTGATGAACTAGTTCTTTGATGGCATTATTTCAACTAAAACAGCTCTTGGGTACACCAAATCTCGACACAATTGCTCTGGGAATAAAGAGAACAAGAATATTTTCTGGGACAATAAATGGCAAAGGTGTCATGGACTTTAAAAGAGAAAATAAAATGATCTGTGATAACATTTAGTAGATCAGTAATTGATACCGATTATTAAGAACTGCCAGATGCTATAAGAAATACTCTACGTACATTAGCCTTCTTCCGAACATGCAAGACAGGGGTTCTTATCACCACTTTTCACCAGGTGACCAGGGCTCTGAGTGATTAGAGAAAGCGCCTCCACCCAGCTTCTGAGAGCAGATAGGGACTTGAACCCCTGGCCCTGTCATCAAAGTCCGACTCCTCACTTCACAGGCTGAGTGCACCCAACCAAACGTGGGGCAATTGTTCAGAACATAATGTGCTGGGGAAACACGTGGGAACTAAAAGGTAAGATGACTGTCTTGTTGTTATTCCTGAGTCACTCCATTGTGTCAGACTCTTTGTGACCCCATGGACTGCAGCACAGCAGGGCTCCCTGTCCTCCGGGATCTCCCTGAGTTTGCTGAAACTCATGTCCACAGAGTCAGTGATATCATCCAACCATGTCACCCTCTGTTGCCCCCTTCTCCTTCTGCCCTCAAAGTCACCCAGCAACACGGTCTTTTCCAATGAGTCAGCTCTTCACATCAGATGGCCAAAGTATTGGAGCTTCAGCATCAGTCCTTCCAATGAATATTCAGGGTTGATTTCCTTAAGGATTGACTGGTTTGATCTCTTTGTTTTTCAAGGAACTCTCAAGAGTCTTCTCCAACACCATAATTCAAAAGTATCAATTTTTTCACACTCAGCCTTCTTCACAGTCCAACTCTCACACCCATACATGACTACTGACTGGAAAAGCTTTGACTAGATGAAACACTGTCAGCAAAGTGATGTCTCTGCTTTCTAATATGCCATCTAGGTTTGTCATAGCTTTTCATTCAAGGAGCAAGGGTCTTTTAATTTCATGGCTGCAGTCACCATCTGCAGTGATTTTGTAGCCAAACAAAATAAAGACTCACTGTTTCCATTGTTTTCCCATCTATTTGCATGAAGTGATGGGATCAGTTGCCATGATCTTAGTTGTTTGAATGTGAGTTTTAAGCCAGCTTTTTCACTCTCCTCTTTCACTTTCATCAAGAGGCTCTTTAGTTCCTCTTTGCATTCTGCCATGAGGGTGGTATCATCTGCATATCTGAGATTATTGATATTTCTCCCCACAATCTTGATTCCAGTTTGTGCTTCATCCAGCCTGGCATTTTGCATGATGTACTCTACATATAAGTTAAATAAATAGGGTCACAATATACAGCCTTGAAGTACTCCTTTCCCAATTTTGAACCAGTCCATTGTTTCACATCTGGTTCTAACTGTTGCTTCTTGACCTGTATACAGATTTATCAGGAGGCAGATCAGGTGGTCTGGTATTCCAATCTCTTTAAGAATTTTCCCCAGTTTGTTGTGATCCACACAGTCAAAGGCTTTGGCATAGTCAACAAAGCAGAAGTAGATATTTTTCTAGAACTCTCTTGCTTTTTCTATGATTCAATGGATATTGGCAATTTGGTCTCTGGTTCCTCTGCCTTTTCTAAATCCAGCTTAAACATCTGGAAGTTCTCGATTCATGTACATTTGAAGTCTCATTTGGAGAATTTCAAGCATTACTTTGCTAGCGTGGAGATGAGTGCAATTGTGTAGTAGTTTGAACATTCTTTGGCATTGCCTTTCTTTGGGATTGGAATAAATGCTGACCTTTTCCAGTCCTGTGGCCACTGATGAGTTTACAAATTGGCTAGCATATTGGAGAAGGCAATGGCACCCCACTCCAGTACTCTTGCCTGGAAAATCCCATGGACGGAGGAGCCTGGTAGGCTGTGGTCCATGGGGTCGCTAAGAGTTGGACACGACTGAGCGACTTCACTTTCACTTTTTACTTTCATGCATTGGAGAAAGAAATGGCAACCCACTCCAGTATTCTTACCTGGGGAATCCCAGGGATGGCGGAGCCTGGTGGGCTGCCGTCTATGGGGTCGCACAGAGTCGGACACGACTGAAGCAACTTAGCAGCAGCAGCAGCATATTGAGTGCAGATCTGAAATAGCTCAGCTGGAATTCCATCACCTCCACTAGCTTTGTTCATAGTGATGCTTCCTAAGGCCCACTTGACTTCACACTCCAAGATGTCTCGCTCTAGGTGAGTGATCACACCATTTTGGTTATCTGGGTCATTACAATCTTTTTTGTACAGTTCTTCTGTGTATTCTTGCCACCTCTTCTTAATATCTTCTGCTTCTGTTAGGTCCATACCATTTCTGTCCTTATTGTGCCCATCTTTGCATGACATGTTCCCTTGGTATCTCTAATTTTTGTGAAGAGATCTCTAGTCTTTCCCATTCTATTTTTTTCCTCTATTTCTTCACATTGTTCACTTAGGAAGGCTTTCTTACCTCTCCTTGCTAGTCTTTGGAACTCTGTATTCGGATGGGTGTATCTTTCATTTTCTCCTTTGCCTTTTGCTTTTCTTCTTTTCTCAGCTATTTGTAATGCTTCCTCAAACAAGCATTTTGCCTTTTTTGCATTTCTTTTTTCTTGGAGATGGCTTTGATCACCATTTCCTGTACAATGTTACAAGCCTGCATCTATCAGATCTAATCCCTTGAATCTACTTGTCACTTCCACTGTATAATCGTAAAGGATTTGATTTAGATCATACCTGAATGGCCTAGTGGTTTTCCCTACTTTCTTCCATTTAAGTCTGAATTTGGCAATTCAGGTCATTACAGTCTTTTTTTGCACAGTTCTTCTGTGTGTTCTTGCCACCTCTTCGTAATCCCTTCTTCTTCTGTTAGATCCTTACCATTTCTGTCCTTTATTGTGATTCTGTCTTATTAGGTGAAAAACCAGAGAGGAAATGGAAACCAATTCCCCCATGAATTCAGCAGCAGTTGAAAAGAAACACAGAAATACAGAGCTACAAAGATGAATTTTTTCCAATATTTAGGTCCTCTTCTGAAAATTAATTTATTGCTCACTCATTTTATAAATATTTAATACCTACAATGTGCTGAGCTAGAGCCTGGGGACACACACTGATGAGACAGGTTGGAAAAGCTAGAGTGTGGAGCTGTATTCTTTCCAGATTTTACTTTTTTTTAAAAAAAAAAAATTGAAGTATGGTTGATTTGGGTTTCCCTGGTGGCTCAGATAGTAAAGAATCCACCTGCAATGTGGGAGACCTGGGTTTGATCCATGGGTTGGGAAGATCCCCTGGAGGAGGGCATGGCAGCCCACTCCAGTATTCTTGCCTGGAGAATCCCCATGGACAGAGGAGTCCATGGGGTCCCAAATAGTCGGACACAACTGAGTGACTAAGCACAGAATTTTGCATAGAATTTAAATAAGCAGGGTGACATCATACAGCCTTGTCATACTCCTTTCCCAATTTGGAACCAGTCCATTCTTCCATGTCCGCTTCTAACTGCTGCTTCTTGGCCTGCATACAGGTTTCTCAGAAGGCAGGTAAGGTTATCTGGTATTCCCATCTCTTTAAGAATTTTCTACAGTTTGTTGTGATCCACACAGTTAAAGGCTTTAGCGTAGTCAATGAAGCAGAAGTAGGTGTTTTTTCTAGAATTCCCTTGCTTTTTCTATGATCCAGTGGATACTAGCAATTTGATCTCTGGTTCCTTTGCCTTTTCTAAAGCCAGCTTGTACATCTAGAAGCTCTTGGTTCGTGTACTGCTGAAGCCTAGCTTGAAGCATTTGGAACATTACCTTGCTGGTATGTGAAATGAGTACAATTATGTGGTAGTTTGAACATTCTTTGGCATTTTCCTACTTTGCTAGAGGGAATGCAAAATGGCACAGCCTCCATGGAGGGAAATTACCAATACCTAGCAAAATTACATCTGCATTTTCCCTCGTAGCCCAGCACTCTGTATTTTAGAAATTTATGCAAAAAATATGAGACATAAATACAAAATCATGTCTACATTAGACTATTTATTTTATTGTTACTGCAGGGGAAAAATCTAGATGTCCATCTATAGAGAACTAGCTACAGAAACTATGGAACATCTATATAACAGAGTCCTATGAAGCGGTAAGAAGGAAAGAGAAAGAGTTCTCTATACTGGGGGGTCATCTCCTATTGCTCTGTGATTCCCAGGGCAGCTCCCATTATCTCTCCCCAGGGTAGGGCACAGGACATGCCAGCCTCCAATGACCCTGTGCTGTGCTGGGTCTGCTCACCCCATCCTAGAGCTGGGAAGGCAGAAGCTCAGCAGAGGGCAGGTGAGGAATCTGCATTACGCCCCCAGGAGGCAGCTGGGCACAGCGCAGCAGAGAAGTACAGTGCTGGGCTTGGCTTGACTCTGACCAGAAAGCGATACTGGTTCCCAGAGGACGGAGAGGGTCCTCCCTTCATCCCAGCCACTGTGCCCGCCTGGGGGTCACTGCCAAAGGTCCTCCTCATGCCCATCTGCAGTCTCCGCGCGTCCTGAAGTACTGACGGCAGGGAGGGAAGCTGCAAGCAGATGTCTCGCCTCCAGCTCCTCATCCTCCTAGGTAGCATCTGGACGGCCTCACTGGTGCAGGGCAGGCAGGGCAGGGTGCTGTCTGCACTGGAAAGGGCAGAAGCGGGGCAGGCAGGCGGACACACACACTCACCAAGACAAGACAAGCCGACTTTGGGGAAATGCCTGGGAGGTCTCTTGAGAGTACAAGGTTAGAGACTGAGGGCAGTGGCTGCATTTTGTGAGCTTCTGGGAAAGCTCTGGGCAAAGGAGTTCAGAGGTTTGGCCGTGTGGTTTAAACGGAATTCCTTGTGGATGTCCTTTCAAAAAACTTAAGTAAAGATCTAAGCTGCTTTATGATTTTAAGATTCCAGGCTGGAGTTTCCTGAGAATATAGAGGCCATGAGTGATTTCCCTGGATCTCACATAAATATTCATTTCTCCTCTTCTTCCTTTTTAATAAACGAATTATACTATGATTATGTTCTGCAACTTGCTTCTCTCACTTAGAAGTGCTGGGTCAGCACAGGGTGACCCAGCACAGCTGTTGTCATGGCAGCCCTTGGGCTTCACTGACGGACATTTAGGGCAGGCATAGTTTTTTGTAACCCCCTCCACTGCTTCACTGAATATCTTTTTTTGTGCATTTCTCACCTGTGAACTGTCTCTCCAGCTTAAATTCCTAGCAGTAGAAGAAGCAGAGGATATAGTAGGCCTTGATTTTTATAAAGATTACCAATTTGCTTTTCTAAAAGTTGCATCAATCATGTCCTTACTTATCAACTCAACATTAGTTTAAAATATGCAAAACAGAGCAAAACTTGTATCTTTGCTGTCTTAAATAATACCAAACTTCCTGATTGTTTACAATCTGCAAAGAAAAATAACATATCTCAAAGTTGGTTTTGGTTTCAATTTCTTCTCATATGAACGACGTTCGGTATATTTTCACATTGATCCATCATTTCTATCCTTTTCATGAATTAATAAACTCTCTAAACCTCTTCTTTGGCTTGTCTGAAATCAGGCTAGTCTTTCTATCACTGGTTTGCCAGCCCTCTTTGCAGCAGATGCTGAAAACAGTTTTGACCCATCTGTTGGTTGTCACTTCACTTTCTGCAGAATAGTTCTAAGTGTTATGTCATTATCATATTAATTTTCTCCTTCATGGTATCTGGGTTCTGTACCATGCTTAGGAAAAAGTCCCTCCTGCCTCCCAAATTATATTATCGTTTGCCTAGACTTTTAGTGGTGTTCATTTCTGTTTAAATATTTGATTCATCAGAAACTGATTTTGGTGTGGAAGTGAGGAAGTAATATGTTATTTTTGTCCTATTACCAAGCAAGCTTTCTTTTCTGGACAAATCTGAAATCCTAAATAGTAAAGCAAAACCAATGTGCGTTTGGCCTATTTGTTGAGTTGTGGCTCTAACCCGTTGCTTTTCTTGTCCTTTCTCTCTCTAGTCTCCAACACGTGGCATCACTATGGCTTTGTAATAATTGCAACATTTGGTGGAACTACTCTCTATTCTTTCTTTCAACTGACCTCCTTCTCATTTGAATTTTCTTGGCTATTCTCATGTTTATTTTTCTATGTAGAATTTACTTCTCTATGTTCTAAAAAGAATCTTGTTTGTATTTTAATTGCAATTGCACTGAATTATAAAATCAACAAAAGTCCGTCTAGTCAAGGCTATGGTTTTTCCAGTGGTCATGTATGGATGTGAGAGTTGGATGGTGAAGAAAGCTGAGCGCTGAAGAATTGATGCTTTTGAACTGTGGTGTTGGAGAAGAGTCTTGAGAGTCCCTTGGACTGCAAGGAGATCCAATCAATCCATCCTAAAAGAGATCAATCCTGGGTGTTCATTGGAAGGTCTGATGTTGAAGCTGAAACTGCAATACTTTGGCCACCTCATGCGAAGGGTTGACTCATTGGAAAAGACCCTAATGCTGGGTAGGATTGGGGGCGGGAGGAGAAGGGGACGACAGAGGATGAGATGGTTGGATGGCATCACCGACTCGATAGACATGGGTTTGGGTAGACTCCGGGAGTTGGTGATGGACAGAGAGGCCTGGCGTGCTGCAATTCATGAGGTCGCAAAGAGTCGGACACGACTGAGCGACTGAACTGAACTGATAAAATCAACATGTAGAGAACCAACATACTTACAACGTTGTCTCTCTGTACAAGAGGATGATACATCATTTTTTAATACTGAAGTATAGTTGACTTCCCTCATATAGTCGGACCACCCTCATAGCTCAGTTGGTTAAGAATCTGCCTGCAGTGCAGGAGACCTGGGTTTGATCCCTGGGTCAGGAAGATCCCCTGGAGAAAGAAATGGCAACCCACTCCAGTATTCTTGCCTGGAGAATCCCACAGAGGAGCCTGGCGGACTATAATCCATGGGGTCACAAGAGTTGGACACGACTTAGCAACTAAAGAGAGAGAGAGTTGACCTGTATTTCATTAGCATCAGGTGTACAATATAGTGATTTGATATTTTTATAAATTATACTCTAAAGTTAATACTCTAATTATACTCTAAAGTTAATACTCTAAAGTTATACGCTTTATTTTTTAAGACTCTACACATAAGTGAAAACATAGTTTCCGTCTTTCTCTGACTTATTTCACTTAGCATAATACCCTCCAGGTCCATCCATGTGGTTATAAAGAGCAAAATTTCATTCTTTATTATAGTTGAGAAATATTCCATTGTTGTTGTTGTTCAGTTGCTAAGTCGTGTCCAACTCTTTGTGACCCCACAGACTGCAGCACGCCAGGGTTCCCTATCCTCCAGTATCTCCCTGAGTATGCTGAAACTCACATCCACTGAATCAGTGATACCATCCAACCATGTCATCCTCTGTTGCCTCCTTCTCCCCCTGCCTTCAATCTTTCCCAGCATCAGGGTGTTTTCCAATAAGTCAGTTCTTCACATCAGGTGGCCAAAGTATTGGAGCTTCAGCTTCAACATCAGTCCTTCCAATGAATATTCAGGGTTGATTTCCTTTAGGATTGACTGGTTTGATCTTCTTGCAGTCCAAGGGACTCTCAAGAGTCTTCTCTAGCATGCAGTTCAAAAGCATCAGTTTTTCAGTGCCCAGCCTTCTTTATGGTCCAACTCTCACATTCATACACGAATACTGGAAAAACCATAGCTTGGACTATTGAGGACCTTTGTCAGAAAAAGTGATGTCTTTGCTTTTAACATGGTTTGTCTAGGTTTTTCCTAGCTTTTCTTCCAAGGAGCAAGCATTATGGCTGAAGTCACTGTCTGCAATGATTTTGCAGCCCAAGAAAATAAAGTTTGTCACTGTTTCCATTTTTTCTGTTTGCCATGAAGTGATGGGACCAGATGCCATGATCTTTGTTTCTTGAATGCTGAGTTTTAAGGTAGCTTTTTCACTCTACTCTTTCACCCTTATCAAGAGGGTCTTGAGTTCCTCTTCACTTTCTGCCATCAAAGTGGTGTCATCTGCATATGATAGGTTGTTGATATTTCTCCTTGCAATCCTGATTCCAGCTTGTGGTTCATCCATCCTGGTATTTCACATGATATACTCTGCATAGAAGTTAAATAAGCAGGGTGACAACTTATAGCCTTGACAAATTCCTTTCCCAGTTTTAAACCAGTCTGTTGTTCCATGTGCAGTTGTAAGTGTTGCTTCTGTCCTGCATATAGGTTTCTCAGGAGACAGGTAAGTTGGTCTGGTATTCCCATCTCTTTGAGAATTTTCCACAGTTTGTTGTGATCTACACAGTTAAAGGCTTTAGCATAGTCAATGAAGCAGAAGTAGATGTTTTTCTGGAATTCCCTTCCTTTTTCTATGATCCAGCAGATGTAGGAAATTTGATCTCTGGTTCCTCTGTTTTTTATAAATGCAGCTGGTACAACTGGAAGTTCTTAACTCATGTACTCCTGAAGCCTAGTTTTGAAGGATTTTGAGCATAATCTTGCTAGCATGTGAAATGAATGCAATTGTATGGTAATTTGAACATTTTTTGGCATTGGCCTTCTTTGGGATTAGGGCTCCCAACTTGGCTTGGTGGTAAAAGAATCTGCCTGGCAACACAGGAGACACAGAGAAGCAGGTTTGATCCCTGGGTAGGGAAGATCCCCTGAGTAGGAAATGGCAATCCACTGCAGTATTCTTGCCTTGGAAATTCCATGGACAGGAAAGTCTGGCAGGCTACAGTCCATGGGGTCGCAAAGAGTTAGACATGACTGAGCAACTGAGCATGCATGCATTCTTTGGTACTGGAATGAAAACTGACCTTTTTCAGTCCTGTGGTTCACTGCTGAGTTTTCCAAATTGACCGTCATGTTGAGTGAAGCACTTTAACAGCATTATGTTTTAGGATTTTAAATAACGCAGCTGGAATTCCATCACCTCCACTAGCTTTGTTCATAGTAATGCTTCCTAAGGCCCACTTGACTTCACACTCTAGGATGTCTGCTTCTGTGTGAGTGACCACACCATCAAGGTTATCTGGCTTATTAAGACTTTTTTTGTACAGTGTATTCTTGCCACCTCTTCTTAATATCTTCTGCTTCTGTTAGGTCCTTGCCATTTCTTTCTTTTATTGTGCCCATCTTTGTATGAAATGTCCCCTTGGTATCTCTAATTTTCTTGAAGATATCTCTAGTCTTTTCCATTCTATTGTTTCCCTCTATTTCTTTGCATTGTTCACTTAGGAAGTATCTCTCCTTCCTATTCTCTAGAACTCTGCATTCAGTTGGGAATATCTTTCCCTTTATCCTTTGCCTTTTGCTTTTCTCCTTTTCTCAGCTATTTGTAAGGCCTCCTCAGGCAAACACTTTGCCTTCTTGCATTTACTCTCTTGAGGATGGTTTTGGTCACTACCTCGTGTACAATGTTATGAACCTCCATCCCTAATTCTTCAGGCACTCTGTCTACCAGATCTAATCCTTTGAATTTACTCATCTCCTCCACTGTATAATCGTAAAGGATTTGATTTAGGTCATACCTGAATGGTCTAGCGGCCTTCCCTGTGTTTGCGTGCTTAGTTCCTCAGTCGCGTCCGACTATTTGCAACCCCAAGGACTGTAGCCCACCAGGCTCCCCCATCCATGGGGGTTCTCCAGGCAAGAATACTGGAGTGGGTTGCCATGCCCTCCTCCAGGGGATCTTCCCAACCCCGGGATTGAACCCAGGTCTCCTGAATTGCAGGTGGATTCTTTATTGTCTGAGCCACTAGGGAAGCCCAGTGGTCTTCCCTACTTTTCTCAACTTGAGCCTTAATTTTGCAAAGGATATCTTTTTTGTGTGTTAGTTCTAGAAGGTCTTGTAGGTCTTCATAGAACTGTTCAACTTCAGCTTCTTCGGCATTAGTTGTTGGGGCACAGACTTGGATTACCATGATGTTGAATGGTTTGCCTTGGAAACGAACTGAGATCATTCTGTCAGTTTTGAAGTTGCACCCAAATACTGTATTTCAGACTCTTTTGTTGACCATGATGGCTACTCCATTTCTTCTAAGGGATTCTTGCCCACAGTAGTAGATATAATGGTCATCTGAGTTAAATTCACCCATTCCTGTCCATTTTAGTTCACTGATTCCTAAAATGCTGATGTTCACTCTTGCCATCTTCTGTTTGACTACTTCCAATTTGCCTTGATTCATGGACCTAACATTCCAGTTCCTATGCAATACTGTTCTTTACAGTATCAGATTTTACTTTCTCCACTAGACACATCCACAACTATTGTCTCTTTTTGCCTTTTCATTTCGTTCATGGGGTTCTCAAGGCAAGAATATACATATATGTACCTCATCTTCTTTATCCATTCATCTGTTGATGGACACTTAAGTTATTTTCATATATTGGTCATTGTAAATAATGTTGCAGTGAACATTGGGGTACATATATCTATTTGAATTTTCTTTTTGATATAAATCTATTTTGAATAAATCTATTCATTTTCTTTGGATAGAAACCCAGGAGTGAAATGGCTGGATCATATGGTAGTTCTATTTCCAATTTTTCTAGGAAACTCTATACTGTTTTCCATAGTGTTTATACCAATTTACAGTCTCACCAACAGTGCATCAGGGTTCCTTTTTCTCTACATCCTAGCCAATATTTATTATTTGTAGACATTTTGATGATAGCCATTCTGACAGCTGTGAGGTGATATCTCATTGTGGTTTCAGCTTGCATTTCCTTGATTATCAGTGACACTGAGCATATTTTCATGTGCCTGTTGGCCACCTGTTTATCTTTTTTGGAAAAAAGTCTGTCTAGGTCCTCTGCCCATCTTTAAATCAGGTTTTCTTTTTATATTGAATTCTATGAGTTCTTTATACATTTTGGATATTTAGCCCTTATTAGATTTACTTAAATCTAAATAAGACTTAGTTAATCTAAGTCTTAAAGGTGCCTTTATATGGCCCTATATATTTATCATTACGTTCCCAAGACAGTGTGCATTTAATTTATATTAATTCAATAATTAAGAAAAAAGCAAAACATTTCTACTGATAGCCCCTTTGGACATTCAAAGTTCTCATTTCAATTCTTCGGAGCTTGTAGGTGAGTCTGGATAGGGTATTTAGTTACCCGCTACATACAATGTCAATGCGAAGAGCTCCTAGGAAAGATAAAGAAAGACCAAAAAGGTCCTAGAGGTTGATAAGGAAACGATATGAAGAGAGAGCTCAAAAAAAGTAAATACAACCAGCTCTCACACACACTAAAACATGCTAAGTCTCACTCATCTTAAGATAAATGCATATCAAAACTACACTGAGACATCTTTTTTTCACACAGCAGGTTAGGAAAAACCAAAATTTTGATAACACTGTAGTCAAGCCTATAGGGAAACAGGCAAGCACATACATTGTGGAGGCAAACAGGAAAAACTCCCATGGAGGGTGATTTGGAAGCATATGTTCTCGGGCCTATTGGGGCTTCCCAGGTGGTACTAGTTAGTGGTAAAGAGCCCACCAGTCAATGCAGGTAAATGTAAGAGACACAGGTTCTAGCCCTGGGTTGGGAAGATCCCCTGGAGGAGGGCACAGCAACCCACTCCAGCATTCTTGCCTGGGGAATCCCATGGGTGGGGAATCCCATGGACGGGGGAGCCTGGCGGGCTACAGTCCATAGGGTAGCACAGAGTCAGAGACGGCTGAAGTGACTTATCAAGCATGTGCACTCACATTCTTTGGCCCATTACTTTGAGAATTTACTATGTAGATACACTTATATGTGTGAAAAGACATCAACAGCATTATTCGTTACATACCTAAATATTAAGAATAGCCCAAATGCCCATTAGAGGAGACTGCTTACTGAGGTATAGTACAATAAATAAATACATAAACTGAGGTACAATACAATAGATGCTATGCATTTGTTAAAAGAATGATGATGAATGTGTGAAAGAAAGAGGCAAGGTACAGAACAGTGTGTGTGATCAGCTACCCACTGTGTAAAAGAGGGAAAGTAAGAGTCTACATTTGTTTTGCTTGTATACATACAAAGACATTCTGGAAGGATGTAAAAACCAAAGAATTGTAAATTGTCACTATGGTTTTTGAGTAGTATGACTGTGTTCAAACAACTAAAGTTTTAGGATCTTGGCAAGGAAAAAGACATGAAGTCATTCACTCTGCCTTTTCCTCTGCATGTCTGCAGGCAAGAGATACACACCCTCGAATTCAAACAACAAAAATTGACTCCAGCTGATTTGCCTCAAAACTGGGACTGCCATCTGCCTTCTAAATCTCAAAGCAGGCACACACAAAAAAGCAAGAAGCCAGGATCAGGGGTACTCTGTAGCTCGCAGAGTTATGAGTTGATGAATTTAACACGTGGATTTGAAAGGAACCCCACGGGTGATTACAAAGTGGCCTCTGAAAAGTTAAAAGCAAGCACCACAAATGTATCTGCCTAAAAGATAATGCTTAACAGAAGCAAACGCCGGCAGCCTCACCCTTCTGCCCTGAGACAAAAATGCAGAGAAGATTTTCAGTTTGAGCAAGAGTTTACATTCCTGGGTGCCCTGCTCCTCTGTGGCTGGGTTTGTAGCCTGAGGCTGAGGTGCACCAGACTGCTCCGTGATTGTCACATTCACTATTTTCCTCTATGGAAATGTCCACTCACGTAGTACAAACTTCTCTGGTTAACACAACCCTGTCCAGACAACAATATGGCCCTTTATTTTCTGAGTGCTATTCTGATTATTAAAGCAAGAAATGCCATAACTCCTCGGAAATCACAAACATGCCAAGAAGCCTGGCTTCTGCTACTGTGACCCTTTGCCCACCGAAACCTGACTCAGCCATCACTATTTCTCCAAGTTCAAGGCACTCCTTATGGATAGCGTTTGGCTGAACATTTAAGATACTCATGAATATTAGAACTTTGAGCTTTAGTAAGAGACATACAGATATTGTAATCTGGCCAAAAAAAAAAAAAAGCATTCTGAAGATAAGGTGAGGAAAGATTTTGACTTCAACGAAAACACTTTCAACTAAAACTTTAATTAAACAGTTTTAATTAAAACAATTTTGATGATTAGATTGGGGTCATCACATTTCCGTGATAAACACATTTTAAAAGGTGGACTGGTCACGTTTCAAATTCCATGCCTTTTATAGCTTCAAGCCTGCAAAATCAAAGACCCCCATTTTTAAGAACCTCCTCATTTTTATCAGCATACTATTATCAACATTTTCACTAACGGAAACAGGGTCCAGCTGAGGCTACATAATTTACTGAGAATATAGCAAGCATGCATACGTAGCAAACAGATTCTAACCATTTCTGTGTTACAGATGAGGGCTGGGGTACAGAAAGACCAGGATTTGAACCTGGCTCCTTCCAACTGCAAAGTCCACGATTTTAACACCATCACTCAGTTTCTCCTAAAATTGTGCAAATTGCACATCTGGGAAATGCCAAGGAGAGGCTGGAAGATAAGATCCAGACGGTAGGCTGAGCCCTGACTGTAGCCACAAACTCCTATACATATCAAACTCAACAAGCCATGTGAGCACAGAAAACAAGGAGACCTAATAGGGCCAGAAACCACTGTGCAAGAGGTGGGCAAGGTTCAGGAGTGCTGCAAGGCTGCACGGAGTGCATCCAGGAAGTAAGGCCTCCAAAGCCACCAGCAGGGGTACTGTGCAGAGGGAAAACCCACAGTAAGCCCTTCTCCAGTCTGCACCAGGCAGTATGGGGCCAAGGTTCCTGCCCCTCGTGTGCTAGAGACGAAGTGTGAGACCTCAGGTGGTGGCTGACATGGGCGGTTTGTGTAGCCCCCTACCCAGAAGACATACACCCAGGTGCACCCCCAGGGCAACCTGCTGCAGTCTCCCTGCCCAACTCTGCAGCCTGCATTAACCAAAATGGCCTTCACAGTTTTGGGGAATCCCAGACACAAAGATCAACATCCAACCACATACCCACAAACATTTGAGGAAGATTAACATCATAAAGGAGAAGCACCCAACTCTGATAACCATGCCTCCAAGCAAGGCAGCTGCAGATAGGCAAGAAGAGACCCCTCCCCACCCCCATCTCCCCACACACAAAGCCAAATTAAGTTCCCTGCTTATTGAGCCAAGGACCCAATGCCCCTGGGGGCATGTTGACCCACCCAGGGCAGGAGAGGATGAGGCATATTCCACTGCAGCTCTCCCTTGGGCCTTAGAGTCTCCAAGGGGAAGCGAGCAGTTCACAGCTACAAGGCTCGGGCAAGGCAGGGACTTGCCAGATCTGAGACCCTGCACCTCTTGCTTTCCCCTTATATTACTGCTCAGTGGGAAAACCTACACAGATAACCCAGGCACTGAGATAAGAGAGCGTGGGCAAACTTTGGACTGGCTGATGATTAAACTTGCTATTGGCAACCACTACTCTCATCTGGGAGTCAGTGCCTGAGCTCCCCTAAGCAGGATCTCGGGCTCTAGCTTTCCAAGATCTGGCGGGGCCCATTTCCACCTAGAAACAGCGTTATATAGCAAGAACAAGCCCTCAAAATTAATATGACTGACGTCTTAGAGAGATACACGGGGACGCAGCATCCATATCAAAGAAGTGACTGAAAAGCTGGGAAATTAAAATGAAAGAGTTGATCTATAAAACCCAACAGATTTGCCGCAGAGCATAATGGACAGAGCCAGAGGACAAATCAGCAATGTGGAAGGCCACGCAGAGGCTGCGGTACCAAGACACAGAGAAGTTAAAGCACAAACAAAAATCAGAGAGACAGGGAAGATGCTCTGGGTAAGCTTCAGGCCCCCAAGAACGGAGTGGGGGGACGGGATGCCCCAGAGAGTTGACCTCAAGAGGACAAGTTAAAATTCTACATAACCTCCTTCTCCTTCCGCCTCTGTAACTCAGCTTGCCCATTGCAAAGTCTAGATCACGTAGGTCATGTAATCTCAGAAAGTGGGGACGTGAAGTACTAGGAACTGGAGTTTATCTCATTCACCCTTGTTCTGCTCTTTGCAATTTCCCAACCACTGCAAACCTGCTTAATCATGCCTGTCCATGTGAAGGTCAGGCATCCCCTCCCCATCTTGACTGCTGTCCCTGCTCACTCGAAACCCCTTCGTTTAAACCAGCCTATTAACAGCCCATTGCAGTCTGTCCATAAAAACGCTGTAACCCTTTGTTCGGGGCTCAGAGCTTGGAGTGTTAACTCCCCTGGGCCCGCCAGTGTAATAAACCTGAGTTCTCCAACTCTCCAAGTGTGGCGCTTGGTTTCTCGATTACTGGTTTCTGCGACAAACCCACAGCAGCAGGGACAGGGAGGGTGGGAGGCCAACCTCTCCTTGGACTCAGGCGACTGTGGCCTAATGGTTAGTCCACAGGCTAAGGAGTTCTGCTTGGAGATACCCGAGGGAAATGTGTTGTGGGCTACCTCTCTTGAAGGCAGAGGGATGGTTTGCCCAGATTAAAATGGAGTCCAACGGCGAGACACTTAGTTATTTCAAGGAAGGGATTAAGGGATGCCGGTCAGTCTAGGCGGGTGGAGCAGAGGCAGTGGAGACAGGACTGGCCTCAGCAGCACTAACTTCCCAGCAGAGTTCAGTTCGGTTCAGTCGCTCAGTCGTGTCTGACTCTTTGAGACCCCGTGAATTGCAGCACGCCAGACCTCTCTGTCCATCACCAACTCCCGGAGTCTACCCAAACCCATGTCCATCAAGTTAGTTATGCCATCCAGCCATCTCATCCTCTGTCGTCCCCTTCTCCTCCCGCCCCCAATCCTACCCAGCATTAGGGTCTTTTCCAATGAGTCAACCCTTCGCATGAGGTGGCCAAGGTATTGCAGTTTCAGCTTCAACATCAGTCCTTCCAATGAACACCCAGGACTGATCTCTTTTAGGATGGATTGATTGGATCTCCTTGCAGTCCAAGGGACTCTCAAGAGTCTTCTCCAACACCACAGTTCAAAAGCATCAATTCTGCGGCACTCAGCTTTCTTCACCGTCCAACTCTCACATCCATACATGACCACTGGAAAAACCAAAGCCTTGACTAGATGGACTTTTGTTGGCAAAGTAATGCCTCTGCTTTTAAATATGCTATGTAGGTTGGCCATAACCTTCCTTCCAAGGAGTAAGCGTCTTTTAATATCATGGCTGCAATCACCATCAGCAGTGATTTTGGAGCCCCAAAAAATAAAGTCTGTCACTGTTTCCACTGTTTCCCCATCTATTTCCCATGAAGTGATGGGACCGATGCCATGATCTTAGTTTTCTGAACGTTGAGCTTTAAGCCAACTTTTTCACTCTCCCTTTTCACCTTCATCAAGAGGCTCTTTAGTTCTTCTTCACTTTCTGCCATAAGGGTGGTGTCATCCACATATCTGAGGTTATTGATATTTCTCCTGGCAATCTTGATTCCAGCTTGTGTTTCTTCCAGCCCAGTGTTTCTCATGATGTACTCTGCATATAAGTTAAATAAGCAGGGTGACAATATACAGCCTTGACGGACTCCTTTTCCTATTTGGAACCAGTCTGTTGTTTCATGTCCAGTTCTAACTGTTGCTTCCTGACCTGCATACAGGTTTCTCAAGAGACAGGTCAGATGGTCTGGTATTCGCATCTCTTTCAGAATTTTCCACAGTTTATTGTGATCCACACAGTCAAAGGCTTTGGCATAGTCAATAAAGCAGAAATAGATGTTTTTCTGGAACTCTCTTGCTTTTTTGATGATCCAGCGGATATTGGCAATTTGATCTCTGGTTCCTCTGCCTTTTCTAAAACCAGCTTGAACCTCTGGAAGTTCACGGTTCACGTATTGCTGAAGCCTGGCTTGGAGAATTTTGAGCATTACTTTACTAGCATGTGAGATGAGTGCAATTGTGCGGTAGTTTGAGCATTCTTTGGCATTGCCTTTCTTTGGGATTGGAACAAAGACTGACCTCTTCCAGTCCTGTGGCCACTGCTGAGTTTTCCAAATTTGCTGGCATATCAAGTGCAGCACTTTCACAGCATCACCTTTGAGGATTTGAAATAGCTCAACTGGAATTCCATCACCTCCACTAGCTTTGTTCATAGTGATGCTTTCTAAGGCCCACTTGACTTCACATTCCAAGATGTCTGGCTCTAGGTGAGTGATCACACCATCGTGATTATCTGGGTTATGAAGATCTTTTTTGTACAGTTCTTCTGTGTATTCTTGCCACCTCTTCTTAATATCTTCTGCTTCTGTTAGGTCCATACCATTTCTGTCCTTTATCGAGCCTATCTTTGCATGAAATGTTCCTTTGGTATCTCTAATTTTCTTGAAGAGATCTCTAGTCTTTCCCAATCTGTTGTTTTCCTCTATTTCTTTGCATTGATCACTGAGGAAGGCTTTCTTATCTCTCCTTGCTATTCTTTGGAACTCTGCATTCAGATGGGAATATCTTTCCTTTTCTCCTTTGCTTTTCGCTTCTCTTCTCTTCCCAGCTATCTGTAAGGCCTCCTCAGACAGCCATTTTGCTTTTTTGCATTTCTTTTCCATGGGGATTTTCTTGATCCCTGTCTCCTGTACAATGTCACGAACCTCTGTCCATAGTTCATCAGGCACTGTCTATCAGGTCTAGTCCCTTAAATCTATTTGTCACTTCCACTGTATACTCATAAGGGTGGCCGAGAGGAGCTAGGCCAGGCCGGGGGCTGGGGGCAGCGGCCGAGAGGGGCTAGGCCGGGCCAGGGGCTGGGGGCCAGCGGCAGCGGCGAGAGGAATTACCCAAGGCCCAAGGTAAGAGAAACCCAAGTAAGACGGTAAGTGTTGCGAGAGGGCATCAGAGGGCAGACACACTGAAACTAGAATTACAGAAAATTAGCTAATCTGATCACATGGACCACAGCCTTGTCTATCTCAATGAAACTAAGCTATGCCGTATGGGGCCACCCAAGACAGATGGGTCATGGTGGAGAGGTCTGACAGAATGTGGTCCACTGGAGAAGGGCATGGCAAACCACTTTAGTATTCTTGCCTTGAGAACCCCATGAACAGTATAAAAAGGCAAAAAGATAGGACACTGAAAGATGAACTCCCCAGGTCAGTAGGTGCCCAATATACTAATGGAGATCAGTGGAGAAATAACTCCAGAAAGAATGATGGGATGGAGCCAAAGCAAAAACGATACCCAACTGTGGATGTGACTGGTGATAGACGCAAAGTCCGATGCTGTAAAGAGCAATATTGCATAGGAACCTGGAATGTTAGGTCCATGAATCAAGGCAAACTGGAAGTAGTCAAACAGGAGATGGCAAGAGTGAACGTCGACATTCTAGGAATCAGCGAACTAAGATGGACTGGAATGGGTGAATTTAACTCAGATGATCATTATATCTACTACTGTGGGCAAGAATCCCTTAGAAGAAATGGAGTAGCCATCATGGTCAACAAAAGAGTCCAAAATGCAGTATATGGATGCAATCTCAAAAACGATAGAATGATCTCTGTTCGTTTCCAAGGCAAACCATTCAATATCACGGTAATCCAAGTCTATGCCCCGACCAGTAATGCCGAAGAAGCTGAAGTTGAACGATTCTATGAAGACCTACAAGACCTTCTAGAACTAACACCCAAAAAAGATGTCTTTTTCATTATAGGGGACTGGAATGCAAAAGTAGGAAGTCAAGAAACACCTGGCGTAACAGGCAAATTTGGCCTTGGAGTACAGAATGAAGCAGGGCAAAGGCTAATAGAGTTTTGCCACGAGAACGCATTGGTAATAGCAAACACCCTATTCCAACAACACAAAAGAAGACTCTACACGTGGACATCACCAGATGGTCAACACCGAAATCAGATTGATTATACTCTTTGCAGCCAAAGATGGAGAAGCTCTATACAGTCAGCAAAAACAAGACCGGGAGCAGACTGTGGCTCGGATCATGAACTGCTTATTGCCAAATTCAGACTTAAATTGAAGAAAGTAGGGAAAACCACTAGACCATTCAGGTATGACCTAGATCAAATCCCAGCAGAGTAGCCCCTAGGAATATTTGGGAGTCAGCGCCCCGTTGCTGGAAGGAAGCAAGCACAGTCTGATCAAGTAATCAGAGGATTTAAGCCTCAGACCCAGGTTAATAGTAAAAGCCTCATCAGACCTAGAGCTCCCGTCACAGGCAGGTCTCCGCCGGCAGGAAGCACAGCTGTGTTCACCGCTCCCACACAGACGGACGCCGCTGCCACCTCTCCCGGGACCTGGGCTGCCACTGAGCCTCCCGCCTCCTCACCTCTCCGTGAGGGGCTCTTGACTGGCCACTGGCCGCTCCCTGGCGGCCCAGGGCTGCTCCTGCAGCCAGACTGCTTCCTGCAAGGCCCTGTCCTCCCAGCAGGCGTGAACAGGACACCTGAGTCCAGGAAGAGCTCCAGGGCGTGCGTGGGCAGTTACGCTCACAAAGGCCCCCAAACCAGGGACCTGCCCCTTGGAGGATTTCCTCCCGAGGCTCACTGAGGAAGCAAGCGGCCACACAAGAGGCACTTCCTATTTATGCTACTTCTATTTCTGGAAGGCAGATAGATCTACCTGGCTCTTCCAAGTAGAAGTTATTTGAAGTTATTTTCAACATAGATTTGAAAAACTCAAAGGAAGAAGAAAAGGGCATTGGAAGTAGCTATGTCAAAACCTGGGACTCGAAGGCCCTCCGGAATGTTCCTTCTCCTTCTTCCATCCATGCTGGGCCCAGCGGAGGACACTGCTCAGTGCTGAGCTCAGGGCAGCTCACAGAGAGGAGAAGGGTGACGTCTGTCCAAGTGGCCCCTGCCTCATGGTCCTGAAGAGTCTTACCAAGCACTCTTGGCCTGAATTATCTGGAAGTTTCCTCACTTCTCCGCTTCCCAGGAGCCCTGACCTCAGCTGACAGGACAGGTTTTTCCACTTTGACCAGCGTGAGGCAGATGTAGAAGAATGTCTAACGACCTGTTTGTCAAACTGGCTCGCAGCAAGGTCCTGGCCCGGCGGGATCTCACTGACCCTCGCTCTCTCAGCTCCCGCACTCAGGACCCAACCACACTTTCCAAGTGTTCCTTCTGCATCCACTGCCGGGGGAACGCTGACGGTGTGAATACAGTCGTGACGAGCCTTTCTGGGATACAACTGTGCGGCACACACCCAGGACAGGCGCCTGTAGCCCGCCTGGTACCACATGCACGTTCATGGGCGCTGCAAGGGTTAACCATTCTGAAAGCACAGGGTGAGCAGCGCAAGTCAAAACAAGTAGAAGCAGTAACAAACACACCCGGCACACACACACACACACACACACACACACACACACATACACACACACACACACACAAAAGACTACTACCAAAACCTCAAAGGTAACAAAGTTAGGTTTTTTTTATACTAATTTTTATTAAAGTTTGGATCTTTCCCTAACTCTACATGGAGGTATAATGGTAAGATTATTTCCAAAGCATGCTACCTTCCAAGGAGTTTTAAAGGGTGATTTTATTCTGACATTGAGAACAACTTGAGTATCACTGCTCCTCTTTCTGACAGTTTTCCTCAGGCAGTGCTGAGAATTAAGTCTGCAAGGATCTTTCTTGGGGTGAAGTTGGTGGATTGGGGAGGCAGGACTCCCCCTGGGGAGAAGGTGGGACAGAAAACGCATCCAATGGGGACAGAACTAAGAGGGTAAGCCCCGTGAAAGGCACAGCTGCAGATTCCTGAAGCCAAATATTGCCCCATTCAATTCAGAAAGAAATGAATGACAGCGAGGCCAGTTAAAGCAAATTTAACCTTGGAAGTCAGCACCCAGTGACGGAGGAGGTATGCAGCTTGGATCCTAATCGCAAAATTTTTGTACTTAAACAGACAACAATTTTTTAAGTAAATTGGAATATTATTCTCCTGGCTGCAAAAGTAATGCAAAACAAGAACAAAGGAACACGTGCTCATCGTAGAAAACATAAGCTCTACATATAAGCAAAAGCTATTACCCCCAAGAGTGTCACCTGCTCCCAGGCTGTGGTCTTGGTGCACATATTTCTGCTTTGCAAAAATGAAATCCAACATGCAATGTTTTGAAATAGGGCCCCCAGAGCTCTGGGTTCAAGGCGAATATCATTTCATCAGTGAGATTCACCACTCCCACCCCTCCACGACTGCCCATCGAAGCGACTCCACTGCTAGCTGTTAGGTGGGCTGGGGCTTCCGGTCAAGGCTCATAGGAGAAAAGGGCTCTCCTGGCTGCTTGCGAAAAGTCGCTCAGTCGTGTCCGGCTCTTTGCAACCCCATGAACTGTAGACCATGGAATTCTCCAGGCCCTAATACTGGAGTGGGTAGCCTTTCCCTTCTCCAGGGCATCTTCCCAACCCAGGGATCGAACCCAGGTCTCTCGCATTGCAGGCGGATTCTTTACCAGCTGAGCCACCAGGGAAGCTCTGCTGGCTGCTTAAATATATGAATAAGATATATTTTTTTAAAAATTGAGCCCACCAACCCCTATTGTGGTAGATGGAATGATGGACACCAATCCTTACCCTCTGCCTGCGTCCACATCCTGGCAGCAGCCTCCTCATGGAGGGAGCTCTTCATTTGGGCTCTTCTGTATGACTTGTTTTGGCCAAGGGTGGAGGCATGGCGGCAACAGCGTGTCACTCTGAGCCGAAGCCTTAAGAGACACAGCTTGCTTTTACTTTCCCTGCTTGCACCTCTGCAACCAGCAGGGAAGAAGGCACCACGCCAGCCTGCTGGGCTCCAAGGAGATGAGCCATGCAGAGCAGAGCTGCAGACTACAGGACGCAGCAGAGCCCCCGGACTCCCATGGGTTAGGGGGCCGGAAATAAACACTGACAGCTATATCCCACTGAGATTCTGTGTCTGTCTGGGTCCGGGTTCGGGGAGGTTGAGCCACTCTGCTGAGGTAACCCAGAACTAAAAACTGAAAGCAGGCCTCATGAGCCCCACAGGCAGGCTCTTGAGCCCTCCTCACACTGTGTGAGTCCCAGGAGTGCCTCCCCACTGCTCTCACTCAATAAAGGGAAACACAGACATAACCCTCTGTGGGGTTCTGAACAAGACAGGGATGGGGGTGCGCGTCACTCCAGCACACACGGAGGTAGTAATGGCTCCTTAGCCAGAGTCCGAGGTATTGGACTCTGCATTCCCAGTGTCCACGCAGGTCCCATGGTGACCCTGTTCTCCGCCGGATCCAGCAAGAAAGCAGAGTCTTCTCCACTGTCCTCAGGCACTGCCCTCAGCCACTGCCCCCAGCCACTGTCCCCAGCCACTGCCCCCCAGTCACTCCCCTCAGTCACTGTCCCCTGTCACTGCCCCCCGCCACTGCCCCCCGCCACTGCCCTCAGTCACTGCCCCCCAGCCACTGTCCCCAGCCACTGCCCCCCAGTCACTCCCCTCAGTCACTGTCCCCTGTCACTGCCCCCCGCCACTGCCCCCCGCCACTGCCCTCAGTCACTGCCCCCCAGTCACTGCCCCCGTCACTGTCCCCCATCACTGCCCCCAGCCACTGCCCCCGTCACTGTCCCCCGTCACTGCCCCCAGTCACTCCCCTCAGTCACTGCCCCCAGCCACTGCCCCCCGTCACTGCCCCCGTCACTGTCCCCCATCACTGCCCCCAGTCACTGCCCCCCGCCACTGCCCCCAGTCACTGCCCCCCGTCACTGCCCCCGTCACTGTCCCCCGTCACTGCCCCCAGTCACTCCCCTCAGTCACTGCCCCCGTCACTGCCCCCGTCACTGTCCCCCGTCACTGCCCCCAGTCACTGCCCCCAGCCACTGCCCCCAGCCACTGCCCCCCGTCACTGCCCCCGTCACTGTCCCCAGCCACTGCCCCCAGTCACTGCCCCTGTCACTGTCCCCCGTCACTGCCCCCAGTCACTCCCCTCAGTCACTGCCCCCAGTCACTCCCCTCAGTCACTGCCCCCTGTCACTGCCCTCAGTCACTGCCCCCAGGCACTGCCCTCAGGCACTGCCCCCAGCCACTGCCCTCACTGCCCTCAGTCACTGCCCCCTGTCACTGCCCCCTGTCACTGCCCCCAGGCAGCGCCCTCAGGCACTGCCCCCAGCCACTGCCCTCACCGCCCTCAGTCACTGCCCCCAGGCACTGCCCCAGTCACTGCCCCCAGCCACTTCCCCCCCCCGTCACTGCCCTCAGTCACTGCCCCCAGGCACTGCCCTCAGGCACTGCCCCCCGCCACTGCCCTCACTGCCCTCAGGCACTGCCCCAGCCACTGCCCTCACTGCCCTCAGGCACTGCCCCCCGCCACTGCCCTCAGGCACTGCCCCCAGGCACTGCCCCCAGTCACTGCCCTCAGGCACTGCCCCCCGCCACTGCCCCCAGCCACTGTCCTCACTGCCCTCAGGCACTGCCCCCAGCCACTGCCCTCAGTCACTGCCCCCAGGCACTGCCCTCAGGCACTGCCCCCCGCCACTGCCCTCACTGCCCTCAGGCACTGCCCCCCGGCACTACCCCAGTCACTGCCCTCACTGCCCTCAGGCACTGCCCCCCGCCACTGCCCCCAGCCACTGTCCTCACTGCCCTCAGGCACTGCCCCCAGCCACTGCCCTCACTGCCCTCAGGCACTGCCCCCCGGCACTACCCCAGTCACTGCCCTCACTGCCCTCAGGCACTGCCCCCCCGCCACTGCCCTCAGGCACTGCCCCCAGGCACTGCCCCCAGTCACTGCCCTCACTGCCCTCAGGCACTGCCCCCCGCCACTGCCCCCAGCCACTGTCCTCACTGCCCTCAGGCACTGCCCCCTGCCACTGCCCTCACTGCCCTCAGGCACTGCCCCCAGGCACTGCCCCAGTCACTGCCCTCACTGCCCCCCGCCACTGCCCTCACTGCCCTCAGGCACTGCCCCCAGGCACTGCCCCCAGTCACTGCCCTCACTGCCCTCAGGCACTGCCCCCCGCCATTGCCCCCAGCCACTGTCCTCACTGCCCCCAGGCACTGCCCCCAGTCACTGCCCTCACTGCCCTCCGTCACTGCCCCCCGTCACTGCCCCCAGCCACTGCCCCCCGTCACTGCCCCCAGTCACTCCCCTCAGTCACTGCCCCCAGCCACTGCCCCCAGGCACTGCCCTCACTGCCCCCAGGCACTGCCCTCAGGCGAGCTGACTGGTAGGAGGAGGCCAGGAGGGGCCCAATGCCTGACTGCCAAGCCACATAAGCAGCCCGTTGCCAGCGGGAGGGGGCACACTTCATCCCCAGGGGTCCTGGGGCAGGGCCTCCACACAGCTCCTCAGCTGCCTGCCACTGTGGGACCTTTTGACTCTTGGAGAATGGGCCCGCGTTTGCCCTTTCTTCATCATTCCCACAGTGCTGAGCCGCAGGACAGAATTCTCCAGCGTATTTCAGGTCACTTCGCTCTCTTCCTCACTCTGTGGCTTACGTGTCCTGTTCGCTGCGTAAACACTTCCCTCAGCACCAGGGTTCACAAGACCTGGGTGCCCCGCTGCGGGCACCCCCCACTGTAGGCGTGAGAGCAGCACCCGTCCGGGCCGCATGATTCCCAACAGGCTGCTCAAGCCGTGCGCATGTCCCGAGGCCCATCTGGACCGCGGAGGCGTGGAGCCCTGAGATTCCGCTGGGAAACGAGGCTCTGAGAAGAGAAGACTGCTCTGAGCCTGCTCTGTGCCGCCTGGGGACCACAGCGGTCAGGGGCGGGGACCACAGCGGTCAGGGGCAGGGACCAGCGTCGGAGAGGCACACAGTTCAGACCCAGACCTCAAGGGAGAGAAACAGGGGCTGGGAGTATCAACCTTTGGCCTCTTGGTGCACACGAACACTTCCTGGACATCACCCACCTCAGGCCGCGAGGCAAGGCTGGTTCCAGTCCGTCCCAGGTCCCCAGGCACTATGTGAGTCAACTAGATCCCTGGGCACCTTGGAAAAGCCAAGGTCTCAGCCTTGCCACTTTGTTGGTGGAATGCTGGCATGGACTGGGAGCCTGTTAGAGATGCCTGTTAGAGACAGGGGTGTCCCACACATAGGGGATGAGAATCTGCATCTCACCAAGATCCTCAGGGGACTGGAATATACACCGCACTGTGAAAAATGCCGTGCCAACGCGCTGGTCCGAATCATCCAGACCAGGTGCTTCTCGCCCCCCGCTGCACATCAGGATCGCAGCAGTGGGGACACAAGAACTTTTCCAAACTCCCACGCTTGTTCCTCCCCACAGAACGCCGCTCCAGGGGGCTGGGAAGACCTGGGCATCAACAGTTCCAGGCTCTGCCCAGCGTTTCTGGGGGCCAGCGTAGAGAACACTCACTCAGACCACCAACTTGTGCCCGGGATGAGGACGGGGCAGAGGCCCTGCAGGGGCTTTCTCAGATGACACAGTCACCC
The DNA here is from genome assembly GCF_054371585.1 of Giraffa tippelskirchi. Lineage (NCBI taxonomy): Eukaryota > Metazoa > Chordata > Mammalia > Artiodactyla > Giraffidae > Giraffa > Giraffa tippelskirchi. The sequence continues at coordinate 60,543,497 of NC_137286.1, read as the reverse complement.
ACCCAACGAGCCACACAGGAACCCAACGTCCCTGCCCCAGCCCCGTTCCTTGGATTGCTGAGGGGAGAAGATAGGACACTGAGGGACCGCCGAGGGAGCCTGGAGAGAAGCTGTACCCAAATCAGGAAGAGCACGCCACAGACAGGGGACCTTGATCACACGCTAATAAGGCGGGGCCTTCCTAACGAGCAACTGAGACAAGTCAAACATCTGAAAAATGCACACACACACACACAAAACTTTTCAAAAGATGCTAGTCAAACACTCTGGGAACATTTAGTGCTGGACAATGTCAAGAAGCAAATTCTTTTCTAACTTCATAATCTAATTTATGTGTAAAGAAACCTTGCAGAAACATCACCTTAATTAGACTCTGGGCATTTTCGATGGAGAAAAATTACTGCAGTAACTGAACATGATGTCTGCGGAGTCAGGTCCTACACTGCATCACTGACTTGACGGACGTGCAAACATACACGTCTTCTCAAAGCCCGCAGGACGGCCTACACTTGGAGGATTAGGGGTTAAGGAAGGTTCAAATGGCAGTTCTGCCCATTCCAAGCTGTTGACATTGACCGAGTTTCTACATCTCTCTTACTCTCATGTTCCTCAGGTATAAAATGGAGATAAAGTACCGTTTATAAGTTGCTGTGAGGATTAAACGAGGTTATTTCCTAAGGCACCGAAACCAGTGCCTGGTATGTACTTAGGGTTTATCAAATATTTACTGTTAACAATATCAACAATATAGTATTGAGAATAAAAGTGACGCATCTCTGAAGGACAACCCAGCAATACATAAAGAGGCTTAAAAATCTTCAAACCTAATTGTCCTGCTTCTGTAGATCAATCTTAAAGAAATAATCTCAAAACCATGTATGAAAAGGTGGACATGGAATGATTTAGGTCTGAGTCGGCAACTAGAAGAAACTCAAATACCCCAAAACATCCAGCAGGAGAGTAAGAATTAGGTCAATCATTTCGCACATTTTTCTACTTTTTTCTTTTTTCAATTTTTGTGTAATAAACACGTAGTAGTTTTATACTGAGAACACAAAACCAAATCCCCATTTAAAAAAATCCTTTTAACCAGCACGAAATGATGCCTTGATTCTTAAGATCCACATGCATTTTAAGTCCACATAAATTTTGTCCCATGACAACTTCAATGTTAAGAGTTTAAGTGAGAATCCCACAATATGTTTTATAATGAAAAACTGCACAACTCATCAAATAACGGGCACTTTACGTGTTTTGGTTGAGAACCCCTGGTTTGTGCACAGAGCATGCAAAGCGGACGCGACCAGCCCTGCCCGTACCATTGTCCTGGGTCTCCATGGCGCGTCCTGGACACACAGCTGACCCTGCTGGCCCCACACACCAGTACATGCTGGGCGGTGGCCGAGACATTCCAGCCATCAACCCTCGGGGTAGCTGCTCTCCCAAGTCAGTTCCGCCGTGGTCACAGCTGCCGCCGCTGCTGCCCGAGGGATGCACTAGGTCATGCTTAGAGTCCACGGTGGAATGTATCACAGACCCACCGTCATGGCTGAGCAGAAAACTGTCTTCTCCTGGTGGTGAAAAAGCATCAAGTCAGAAGGCTTTTCTTAACTATCAAGACCCTTCCTGAACCCTCGCACAAACACTTATATTTACAAGGCCATGGAAATGTGCACTGGTTATCTCCCTCCCCCATTTTTGCAACATTTCCCTTCACATTCCATCTCTCGAGCCACAGCAGGTCAGATGTGGGCAGTGAAGAGACAGAGCTCACCCACCACACCTGGCAGGCGGGCTGCTGTCTGCCTGAGAAGAGCTCAGAAACCCCAGACAAGTGATGACTGTTTCATCAACACGCATTCATTGTCACCAGCAAGGGGACACCGAGACAGTGAAATGAGGTTCCTGCCTTTGGAGTTTTCACCCTCCAGTTGGGGTGGGGCAGACACACATAAATAGAGCAAGGCTTCCCTTTGCCCAGAACAGACCCTGCTAGAAGCCTGGAGGTGGGCACATAATGACAAAGAGGTAAGCAGGCAACAATCCCAGAGAGAAGGGTCTGGAAGGTGCTGGTTATGAAGCCAAGTGAGTGTGAGTCCTGGGGGATGACAGAAAGGAGCCCCCTACATTCTGCCTGTCCCCACCACCCCTGGGGATATTTGGCAACGTCCGGAGGCATTTTTGGTTGTCACGTGGTGGGTGGGAGTGCTTACAGGCATTTAGCAGGTGGTAGCCCAGAGAGACACTGCTGAACATCCTGCAACACACAGGGCAGCCATCCACAGCTGAGAACTACTCAGAGAAATTCTCAGTTGGATTAAGACACATCTCCTAAGACTAAGGAGTCTGTGATGAGGCAAGACACTGCTCTCACATGCGGGGCTCCCACTGAGCTTGGGGTCCCTGACACAAGGGCCCAGCCTGCCGATTAAATGACCAGAAGCACCCAGAGGGCAAGACCCAGGCCTGGCTCTGCAGGTGAGCACGGTGGGAAGGGATGACCACATGAAATGCATGTGTCGCGCTCAGCATTCCCATGGAGTCTATAGTACAGACATAAAAAGTATGGTGTCATTAGCAGCTGTTCTCTGAGACAGACAGCTCTGAAATGGAGGGTGATGGTAAAGCACCCTCCACAAAAAATAAACAAGGTAATATATATGATGCCTAGGACAATATTGTCTATTAAAAACAGACATGCACCCTCCTCCCCAGGCAACCCTTCAGCATTGCTGTGAGATTTCTACCAAGGTCAAGTTTCTGAAGTCGCTTTTCACAGGACTGGAGATGGCTCTTCCTTGCAACAATAATAATGGGAGAACTGGGAAGCCAGTAGGGTCTCCTACCTGCCCTCTGATTAACAAGCTCAGAAGGAGACTTCTCTGGCAGTCCAGTGGTTAAGACTCCATGCTTCCAATGCAGGGGGCATGGGTTCGACCCCTGGTTGGGGAACTTGGACCCCACATGCTACGTTTCCGAAAATTAAAAAAAAACAAGCTTAGAAAATCAGTGCTGGAGGGCCGACCCACTGTCTCCCCAGTAACAGGTTCCAGAAGGTAGGCACTGAACAAGCTGTGAACAAGGCTGTGAGAGCACCGGAGCTCTCTCATCTTACGGCCTGAGAAATCAGGCCCCTGGCCCAGGTGATCTGTATTCTTACAGGCGGGGAGAGGAGGTGCTGGGAGAGGCCAAACAAGAGGCCTGGCCCTGAGGCCTCTGTGAGCCTGCATCTTCTTGAGTTAAAGAGCAAAAGGTTCAAAGAAACCATGCCTGGGAAAGTCTATGTTTGAAGTTTGGGAGCCTGAAAAGTCCAAGAAGGAAAGAAGGAACACAATTTAGGAGACAATCAAAGCTTTATAAATTGCAAAACCTGATCAGGAAAATCAGTGTGAGAGGGGAGAGGAGAAGCAGTAAACCAGAATCTCTGTTCTAAAACAGAAGCTCCAAATCACACAGCAATGTCAGAAACCAAAGCGCCCAGCTGTTATCTGCTTTCAGGCGCCTCTCAAAATCAGCTACCAACTATACCCAACAACATCTCAAAAATCCAAAAGCTGGATGTTTCTTCTGAATCAGAAGTATCTTACCATATAATGTTTTTAAGTTAAAGACGTCTTAAGAATATTTTAGGCCAATCCTCGCCCAGCCATTTTGTTCCCCTTTTTATTTTCAGTTTCCTTTCGAAAATCATTTTACCAATGGAGGATTTTGCAACTGGAGCAATTTTTCAATTGCAACTTGCTTTTTGGTTTAGACTTTAGGGTAGCAGTTTTAAAATGAAATAACTCAAGTTTTGCCCTAGATTTGCCCTCTAGCCGATCTTAGCTTCTTGCTGCTTCTTTTGGGTTCAAATCAATGAAACAAATAATGGTCTCAAGTTACATGTTTTCTTTTCATTATAGTATATATATCCTAAAGAGGGCTTCAAGAAGTGTCCTGCAATAATAATTATTTTAATAATTTTAAACATCTCATCAGAGGTGAAAAAGAAAAAAAGGAACCTGATACTCCTACAAATGTTTTTATTGGGTCCTTTTCACAGAGAGTGAGCTTCAAGAGTTAATGAAACTTACAGTTGGTGAGGAAGACACTGTTAAGTACTTGCTCTAAAGTTTCTGCCACAGAAGGAACCTCTTGATCCTGCTCACTTGTCGTTTTAGTAAGTGTGAAAAGGGCCGTCAGTGCCAAAGAGCAGGAACACACTTGCAAGTGAAGCTAGAAACATACTTATCATCCAGCTCTTTTTTGAGTCAAAGGCCTAGTCGAGATGGCTGGCCCATCTCTGAGACACCCTTTTGGCACTACTGGCATCCCTTGGCGAATACTGGCTTGCCTACGAAATGTGTTTAATGCATCTGTGGACATCAAAATATTACAGAGCTACAAATTGGAGAAATGTGTACTTCTCACTCCCAGATAAGAACAGAAGCCCTGCAAGAGCCTAAGCCACAAACAAGCTAAGGCTGTCAATTCACCACTCAGTCTTTCCACGTGTATGCGTTTGGTGCCTCCTGGACAGCTCTGGGAGTAAAGGCAAAGGGGTGAGCAAGGTAGGCAGGGTCTCTGACACCTGAGCAACAGAAGAGGCCTCCAGGGGGAATTAAAGGAGAAATTCAACAGATAAAATGGGCACACAGACAGTGATAACCAAAAAGAAGCACAGAGACAAATGTGAGAATGAGGCTGCGTTTGGAGAGGGCTGCGGGGTGAGCCAGGGGGTCTGAGATGGCAGAGGCCGGATCAACTGGGGGACGTGAGGGAAAGGAGGTCTTGGGGATTTCATGCCAAGCACAAGAGGACACTATTGAGGATTCCCTGTACGGGACTGACACTCGCTAATTTACCTTTTTAAACAATAAATTACTCCGGCTCCCAAATAGAGAATGGGGGAGGGGAGAGCTGCAATTGTAGCAAAGAGATGCTAGTACGTTGGGCTGGGGAGGAGTGGACAGGGAGCAGGGGATGGACCTGAGCACTACCTTTGAGAGGCCGACTCAACAGTCCTTGCCAACAACTGAACTCAAGGGATGAGGAAACGGGAGGGAAGACAGCGCCCAGGTTTTTATGTCTCACGTTTTGATCTGAGTCTACCAGGGCCTCTCCCTGAGGTGTGGAAGCCTGCGGAGGGAGAGAGGTTTGGCAGGCCCACAAACCTCCTGTAGGGACAAACTGGGTGTGAGGTTTGTATGTTTTCAATTTAATTTTTTATTCTTTTAGGACATTCACAAGGATAATTAAATCAGACCACAAAAGGAGTTGAATGTTAGCATTTTTCAAAATCGTGCGTATTTTAGTTGCCCCTTGAACGCCCAGGGAATCTGGATACAATGGGAGTGAGTGGCAAACTCTAAAGACAGTGCATTTGGTAAAAAGCTCGCTAAAAAAGTTTAAGTGCACGCTCCTATTTCCCTACATCTCCGATGCTTGTGGGAGAAAAACTCCCCGGCCTCACAAGGTGGACGGGCAGGGTGAGCGGACCGCAGAGATGCCCAGAGCCTCGGTCGCCACCGTCGCCCCTGGGTCCCCGGCCTTCCCCCGCCGCGATCGCACTCATCTCCCGCGGCCCTGCCGCGGAAGGTCGCCCGCAGAGGCCGCCAGGAGACGGTGGGTTCCATCCCGGACTCGGGAGGGCGACGGCGCCCGGGAGCCCCGCGCAGCCAGGCCGTCCGGGCCGCGCCTCCGCGCCGCGCCGCATTCACACTCACCCCGCGCACACGCGCGCCCGCGCGGCTGCTCCCGCTCGAAGGCAGGGGCTTCTCTAAGGGCGGAGGAATCGTGCGGACGTCTCGGCGTCTCTTCCTTTCGCGGCTTTCGCCCGCTCCCCCGGTCCGGGCGCCGGCCCCCGGGGTCGGGGTGCCCCGCCCGGGCGCCCCCCCCCCAAGCCCCTCAGCCCGAGGGCGCGGCGGGAGACGCAGGGCCGTGCGCCGGGGAAGGCGGGGGAGACGCTTCCCGCGCGGGGCCTGGGCGGCGGGGCCGGGACTCCGCGCCGGCCGCGGCCGGGCAGCGCTTACCTGCGGGGCGGCGGCGGGCAGGGCCGCGGGCGTCTGGGGCGCGGGGCTGCGCAAGGCCGGGCGGGCGGCGGCGCTCGGGGCCGGGCCGCCCCTCAGCCCTCCTCCGCCGAGGCTCCGGCCGCGCGCCGGGGGCCGGGCCGGGCCGGACTCACTTCCTCAATCCTGAGCGGGGCGGGCGGCGCGCGGGGCGCGCGGGGAGAGGGGCGGCCGCCGAGAGGCCTCCGCACAGCGCGCGCGGGAAGCTCCTGCGCTCGCCCGCCGGCTTCCCTCACCGAGACCCCGGAGGCCACGGGGCCAGCGCCGGGTGTCCTCCAGGTCTGGGGCCCCTGCCCTCCGGCAGGGCAGTCGCAGCGGCGAGATTGGTCGGTTCTCGGTGCAGCCCAGCTTTCCCTGCCCCTCTGTTCCGCTCAGCAGCGAGATCCGCTGGTGAACTCCGGACTCGTCCATGGAGGCAGTAAATACCAAAAAGACAGCAATGTTCGTTTGTGTACAACTCTTTATACAGCAGACTAGACGTATGTAGTGTAAAACTTGAATAGTTTGCAAACCTCACCCCTTCCACCACATGGATTTACTAAATTACGGATACATACAAAGATACCACTGGTGAATCATTTTAAATTGGGTTTATTTTGGGGGTGGCGGTGGTAGATAAACCTGGTGGAGTGTAGGCAATTTATATTTCAACCTAATAAAAAGATGTAGCCGCAATCAAGACCATTATCCAAAGGCATGTCATAATGATGTACGACCATGCGGGCAGGCAGGCTTTAGATTGGGCTCCACGTGCCCACCCGGGAAAGAGAAGACTTCTTCGGAAAAAGCGGATGGTTCTGCACCCTGGTGGAGAAGGCACTGGCACCCCACTCCAGTACTGTTGCCTGGAAAATCCCATGGACGGAGGAGCCTGGTGGGCTACAGTCCATGGGGTCGCTAAGAGTCGGGCACGACTGAGCGACTTCACTTTCACTTTTCCCGTTCATGCACTGGAGAAGGAAATGGCACCCCACTACAGTATTCTTGCCTGGAGAATCCCAGGGACGGCGGAGCCTGGTGGGTTGCCGTCTATGGGGTCGCACAGAGTTGGACACGACTGAAGCGACTTAGCAGCAGCAGCAGCTGCACCCTGGCAGGACCTGCGCACCTCAGGCTCCTCCCGTGTAGGGCTATGACTGGAACATTCCCAGGGTTTATCCCATGGCTCAGAGACAAATCGCCAGCACCCTCACAGCCGGTTCACAAAAGCCGCTCAGCGGCAGCCGGCTCCCGCCTCCACGACCTCGCAAACACTGAGTGGTGACCACGTGGACGAGTTCCTTGGGTCTCTGTTCGAAGAGGGGACCACGGGGCAGCTGAGTTTCGTGCCCGAGAGGCTGCCCCCGCCGGCTCTCCCGGACCACACGCCCCTCCAAAAGGGAGGGTGCAGTTTTGCAATCCTGCCTTCACCACCGCGGTTCCAATTCCAGTATGCGAAAGGCGGCAGTATGGTCGCTACCGAAAAGTCCCTGATAATTTGCAGGGCGTGGCGTCCACGGTGCAGAGTGAGCCTGGCGATCGCGGCGCGGCGCCCACCCCCACCCCGAGGCGTCCGGTCCTGCCATCTAGCGGGACCGCGAGGAAGCGCGCGCCGCGTGACCGGCGGGCCAGGGGGCAGACGTGGCCCACCAGGGTGAGGACAAGCCCGTTTTAAATGAGCTTGCCATCCGCTTAAAAGTGTGTCCACGATAGAAAGCACTCGTCACATGGGTGGCCTGTTTCGAGCTGGTTGTATCCCAGCATTTAAGCTTATCCTTGGCATGCGTTACCCACAGGTTTGCGTGAGGCGATTGTTACAGGTCAGTTAAGATTACTTTATGCTTCTTAACCCCCACTGACCAACGTCTCACGTTGGAATGCTGATAAAGAATCCACCTGCAGTGCGGGATTCCTGAGTTCTATCTCTGGGTGGGGAAGATCCCCTGGAGAAGGGAACGGCTACCCACTCCAGTATTCTGGCCTGGAGAAAAAGAGTCGGACATGACTGAGTGACTTTCATTTTCACTTTCTAAGTTTTATCCGAAGTAGGTAATGGAGGCGGGGAAGGGCTTCCCTGGTGACTCAGATGGTAAAGAATCCGCCTGCAATGCGGGATTCCTGAGTTCTATCCCTGGGTGGGGAAGATCTCCTGGAGAAGGGAGTATTCTGGCCTGGAGAATTCCATGGACTATATAGTCCATGGGGTTGCAAAGAGTCGGACAGGACCAAGAGACTTTCACTTTCAGGGTGGAGTCAATTGGAAGCTACCTCCCTGACCTACCCTTTCTGCCTTCTGAAGGTGTGGTAGTTTTTTTTTTTCTTTAATTGGATGATAATTGCTTTACAACATTGGGTTGATTTCTGCCACACATCAACATGCAGCAGCTGTATACACACCCCCCCTCCCTCTTGAACCTCCGACCCCATTCCACCCCTCTAGGTGGTCACAGAGCAAAGGGTCTGAGCTCCCTGCATCATATAGCAAATTCCCACTGGCTGTTCATTTTACCTATGTGAAGTATATGTTTCAATGCTGCTCCCTCAATTCCTTCCTTTCCCTGCTGTGTCCACAGTCTGCTCCCTTTGGGTCTCCTTTGCTGCCCTACAAACAGGTTCATCAGCACCGGGCTTCTTGTTGTTGTCCGGTGCTCAGTCGTGTCTGATTCTTTGTGAGCCCGTGGACTGCAGCACAGCAAGCGTCCCTGTCCATCCCCAACTCCCGGAGTTTACTCAAACTCTGTGGAGTCGGTGATGCCATCCAACCATTTTGTCCTCTGTCGTCCCCATCTCCTCCTGCCTTCAACCTTCCCCAGCATCCTTCCCACCATCCTTCTAGATTTCCTATATATGCATTAATATATGATATTTGTTTTTCTCTTTCTGACTTACTTCACTCTGTATAATAGGCCCTTGGTTTCTACTCACCTCCCTTCAGCTGGGTATTCAGTTTCTACTGATATTTCTCCTGGGACACTTAAAAAATGCCCCTTGTTATCAGTCTTCAAGCTCAAGACAGGCTAGGAGCAAGAACTTTAAAAGGGCTCAGCCCGCCATCGGGAGAAGCTCTGGTGTTTCAAAGGGTCCACTTTCAGAGAATGTGCCAACTTACTGTCTCCACCCCCACAGGCACCCAAGGGCATGTGTGTACACACACATGCACACACAAACACCCCAGCCAGTATATGTCCTCAAAATGGTTCCTGTCATAGTAAACCTTCACGTTAAACCAAATGAAGGAAATGCTGTTTTCCTTAAATTTTCTGCTCACATTTCGGTTGGGAAATGGAGGTTTCTAAATGCATTCAAGCATACACAAGTGCATAAATTAAGATGGATCTTATCCAAGGCTCCCTCAAGTTTTCTTTGAAAGGGTGGAGCTTTGCCTCTCCATGACAAAACAAAATGGACTCAAAATGAGAGGCATGGTTGAGCACGGTGGACCTAACCAAGTACAGAAATGTTCTTCACCCCACCTCAGTGTCAGTGTACGAGTCAGTGATTGAGGCTTACTGGTCTGAAGCCTTAGAAACTCTGAGTAATTTAAACACAAACACAGAGATCCTCATAGAGAAAAGTGACAAAAATGAATGCTTGTGCACACAGTTGCAGATACAGTGTTTCCCTAAGTCCCCAAGCAACCTTCCCCACATTTTTCACACTCACATCCTCATCACTTTATGATAAAAAGGGAGTCAGTAAGCTCAAATGACAGCTTTAACTTCACCAACTAAGATGCAGAGCCTCTGAGGCCAAGCTTGCTGCCTTATCCACCCTCCAAAACCGTAAAAGTGAGTTTCACACTCAAGCTAAGCACAGGACTTGATTGATTGAGCAAATGTAATTTTATCCTTAAGTGATTGAAACCACTTTATTGTAAGTCACTTTGTACCAAAGTTCTAAGAGAAAGAAAGGTCAGTCACAGAATTAAAATGGGTCTTCTGGTGTTTAAATGAAAAAACATAGTTTTTTTCAAATATCTGATTTTATTTTTAGTTATTGCATTGTTGGACACAATCTACAATTAGGGTCAGAATTCCCAGGCCAATAGATTTTTTTAAACCATACCACAGGAGTAAACCTTAAAAGAAGTAAAGTCTAATACTATATAGATTTCCATTTCTAAATACAGTATATTACAGAAGGTTAAATACATCACCTCTGTTTACTTACAACTATAAAAAGATACATTAACTCTACCAATTATAAATAATGTAGCATCATATTAAAGGCATTATTGTACAATGAAAGAATAAGAACCCTCTAATGTATTACTATCAAGGTTAGTGTCTTTAGTTACTCGAGATAAAATCCTGAAAATTCAGCATATGAAGTCAAATCCTGATTTAACAAGTAACTGGTAGTCTAAGTGATGTGTTGTTAATTGATTGAGAGAAGGTGAATTGCATATTGCATATTTCCAACAGGAACGATAACCTCACTTCACATAAGACTTTCTCTATACATAACACTGGTTTTGACATAGACCTCCATTTTATTATTCTCCCCCCTAACTTAATTCTCAAACATAACTTAATTCTCAAACATAAGCACCATTAGAAAAGTACAAGTTAGTAATAGTAAAAGTATCTGAATAACACGATTGCAGTTTGGTTTTGTTTTTTTAAAGCTCTGTGGGACACTTTCAGTTTTCCAAGTTGAAACCTGGAATTGCATATCCTTTGGATACCCAAAGAGGAAAAGAAAACTTTTCAACCTGTCAGTGCAGTGTTCAAGCCACCCTAGTAGCAGACCCAGTTCCTCCATGAAGTTCAGATGTTATTTGTTAATTAATCACTAATCAATATCAAAACAGGGCTTTGATAAACCAGGGCTGTATTACCACAGCGGTCCTTTCATTTGTATGTCTTACTCATCTAAAATGCTGATAACCCATTTGGAGAAAATGAAATCTACGTAGGCTTATCATAAATCATTAATGCAAGTGGTAGAAATGCCTAACTGGGAAAAGCAAATTATGGCTTTAATTAGTAAAATGTGGGGCTTAATGATCCTAGAATCTGTACTGTCAGAGCACTGGGTCTTAAGCAGTGATGGTGACACTCGTGACATTTCCTGCCTTGATTAAGGTAGACCATGACATGCGTTAGATAAGCTCTTAAGGTGGTTGATTTGGTCATATTCCAAAGGCTGTATTGGTTTAAGCTGAGCCCTATGGTCAATGTCAAGATGCAGTCCTTGAAGACCATTCACACCAGGGCCTTCAGGACCCTTCCATGGTACTTGCTTCCCCAAAGTTCCCCACATCAGATTCTCCCAACCTTGTTTTTTAAAAATTGTTTTAAAAAACTTAGTACTATTCCTTCCTACTGAGGAGTTGGAGGGGCTTGTTCCGTGGGCAGGTAATCATGAGGAACCTGCAGGTACAGAGTTCTGTTTGCAGAACATAAAGGGAATTATTTTTTCCAAATCCTTACTGGAGTTAGAGTCAACAAAGCATTTTTAAGTGACATTTTGATACTTCAAATACCATTTCCTGTTGACAGTGCCCTGAACCTCCTCACCGTCCCAGGGATCTGGTGGAAAGCAGAAAACAGAGATGGCCCTGAGTCCCAAACCCAGGCAGGACTGCAATTTCACACACAACATTTCTGTCAATAGAGAACGAATGTAAGAGGAAAACAAAAATCGTTCAAATCCAGTAGATTTAAAGTCTCCAGAAGAAAGCATCCCAGGAAGGTCAGAATGTAGGTTTTTCTTCGGTTAGTTAGATCGGCCACATTCAGTTGTCATATGTTTGTAGAAGGAACCTGCTTCTCCTTCAGGGATCCTTGTCATCAAGTTTGATGGTGACAGTTTTCACTTCTGTGTATTCAGCCAGCGCATATTCACCTCTGTGATCACAGAAAAGAGTGAGATATAAAATGGGGAGGCACTTAGCCACTCTACGTGAACTTTGTTCTAATGCTTCAAAGGCGAGTACTTTGTTGAGCAGTCTGCAGCCTGTGCAAAAGGCAAAAAAATGAGGATTTAATAGAGACTAAAGGTTGTAAGACCATCAGTAAGTTTAAGTACCTGGATGTGAAACTGAAGGTTAAATATCAAGTTTTGTGTGTGTGTGTGTGTGTGATGCTTTTGAAATATTCAGGATTAAGGATTTACCTTCAAAGGATGAAGGGGATTTAAAACAAAGTGGTGAATTCCCTGGATGGGGGGTGGGCGGTGAGCAGAGAGAGCCTGTGCGCTGAGGGATGGGCAAGCTGAGGAGTAGATGGATAACTTCTGCAGATTTTTAACTTCTGTGGGCAATTTGGAGCCTCTGGAAGAGACAAGAGAGGCAGAGGCCCGAAGCTATTGACTGGGCTGTGTCCAGAGCATCCGTGAGAGGCAGGGCTAGGAAGGACCTGGAGCTGGTCTTGAGTACATCTGGGGACCAGCTGTAAGAATGGGGCCCAGGGAGGGGCATGGACATTAGCAAGGAGTGGACATGAGGGAGTCCACGGCCTTTGAGTCCATGTTTCTGATACGTGTCCCTTCCTTAAGTCTTGCAGAGCCCTGTGACCTGACTCAGGCACCATGAATCATGCTTAGGGCCCCTTCCCAGAATTGAGAGGTGGCTTTGGATCGATTTAAAAGTCTCTGCAACCCTTGCTCTGCCATTATGTAAATAAGAATGTGTACCTGTTCAGGAAAAGAGGTAGGTGTTGAGGGGGCTACTGAGGCTCTGCCGCTAGAAACACTCGAGACAGAATCCCATCTCATCCCTTAGACCAATGCTTTTCAAAGTGTGGCTTCCTGACCAACAGCATCAGCCTCACCTCAGAACTTGCTAGAAATGCAGAGGTTCAGGCCTTCCAGACCTACCGTGGGAGGCAGAATAATGCCCGCCTCAAGGTGCCCACATCACAAGTCACTGAAGCTTCGAAACTATCATATGACAAAGGGGAATTAGGGTTGCAGATGGAAGTAAAATTGCTAGCTAGCGGACTTTAAAATAGGGAGTGTATCCTGAATTATCTGGGTGGACCCACAGTAATCACAAGGACCCTTGAAGGAGGAAGAGGGAGACCGAAGAGATTCAGAGGACGGTGAAACTACAGAACAGCTTCAAAGAAATGCAGCACCACTGGCTTTGAAATGAAGGAAGGGGCTGCCAGCCAAGGAATATGGGAGGGAGGCCCTAGGAGCTGGAGAAGGCAAGGAAATAGATTCTGTCCCCAGAGTCTCCAGAAAGGAATGTAGCCCTGCAGACATCTTGATTTTAGCTAAGGGAGAGCATGTCAGATTTTCAGCCTTCAGGACCATAAGATAATAAATTCATGTTGTTTACCAAAAATTTTGTGATTATTTATTGTAGCAGCAATAGAAAATTACTACATCTATTGAACATAGGAGTGGGACCCAGAAATCTGTGTTTTAACAGCCAGAGGATTAACAAGTCACTGGATTCTGATGCAGCTCAAGTTGGACAACTACAGGCTTGGATCTATGCAGTCTGGGCAAGTTTTTTGCCTTCACTGAGCCTCAATATTATCATCTGTAAAATGCAAATATCATCACCTCCTTAGAATTGATTCAAATAGAACAAGTTTACCTACTATGTGCTAGATAAAAAGTAAATGGTAGAAAGTAATATTATTATTTTATTGCTAATGTGTCATTGAGATTCTTTGGTAGTGTCCTAAAACCAAATTCAAGGGCCCATGCTAATAGGTGAATTATTTTGTAATTCTTTTCTAAACACAACAAAACATAGAAGCCATATACAGAATGTTAAATCCAACTTTTGCAGAGCAGAAAACTCCATTAAAAGCCCAAAGGCAAATTATAAACTGGAAAAAATTACATTTACAACACTGTGAGAAACAGAGTGCTGTTTTCCCTAAAGCATAAAGAACTCTTACAAACCAATTTTTAAAAAATTGAAAAATCAACAAAAGATACGAATAGTCAGTTTGCAGAAAAAAAAAAAATAAAGATTACCAATAGGTGTTATTAAGGTGCTAAATCCCTTACCATTAAAGAAATGCAAACCAACAGAGTGAGGGGCCCATTTTTCACGTGCTGGATACCCGATTTGGGGAATTTCTTCTGAAAACAATTTCCCACAAGTGCATAAGGACTGATGCACAAGGAAGAACATCAGCAGGTTTGAGGCAGCAAAACTCCTTGGAAATAGCACCAAAGTGAGTCATAGGAGACCGCCAATGATTAACACAGCATAGCCAAAGCCCATTCTTAACAGCACATGTATTTTCCTCTCAAGTCATTTGAAAACAGAAAAAAACATACATGTTTACATCCATTGTATGCATAGAAAATGTACAAAACCTTTAAATATGAGCACATAGTGTTATAGTGTAAAAATTCAAAGTAGCTAATTTGTCAGCTTCATAAAGAAAAGCAAACCAAGTGAAGAAATCATGTTGAACTAGCACGTAACTAGAAAGTCCAATATGAAATCACTCCTGTAAGACTAAGTGTGTGAATCACTTCACTCTTTTTATTCCTGCACTCACTGCCCTGCTCAAGTTTTTGTCACTTTTATTTGATCCACTGTGGCATTTCCTAAATGGCTTCTCACCCAGTTGTGACCACCTTGGGGCTCAAGGCCATCCCTAAGCCCAGTCTTTCTGCCATTGGACCTCACAGAACATTGAGGTGTTGGTACTGCTGACTATATAGAGTTCACTGCTGTGTGCTCAGCACCTAGCATGTGCCTGGGGCATCAAAGGCGCTCAGTAAATATATGCCAGTGAACAAAGAACAAGTCCACAAAAGGAACAAAAATGGATGGAACAGTGGTTACTTCTAACAAAAGGGATTGAGGGTCAAGGGAGGGAATCCTTGACCTTCCACGTGTCTCTACAGCGTGGATTTTTTTTTTTTCCTTACTGTATTGCAAAGCAAAACAAAGAACTAAGAAAAACACCCAGGAGGAGGAGAAACTGCAGGCTTCGTTCCCAGATCTGCACAGGGAGAGATGTGAGGGGCCTGTGGGTGGGCGGCGGAGAGCCAGCCAAGCCAGGAGCCTGGGGATGGGGAAAACCATGGAATTCACCGCATGGGGCTTCACATGGAAAAGGGGAACTTACTGCAATGGCAATGTGAAGACATTAATTAGAGACAACGGAAAATGGAGATTGGTTTTCGAGCCAGTTTCTGGGCTCCTTGTGGATTATGTTTAAGTACATTGTCAAAAGCTTTGGGAAAAATATATGCCAAGGGTCAAAAAAACAGACGTCCACAAAAGTCCCAGTTGCAGCTAATCAGCCGGGTGATACAGGGACTGGGTGCAGGGGGTCCTCCTCGGGTCCTTCTGCAGCGGACAGGCAGAACCATGGAGGAGGGGGGAGATGCGGGCCAGGAAAGCAGGCAGCGGACAGAGGGTAGGAGTCAGCTGCCTAGGGGTCAGGTGGGTCCCACACCCCCTTCTTGCAGCTCTGACATCTAGGGACATCTGCTTCGGGGACTGAAGTGTTTGTGGTGGGCAGAGGCTGTGCCTGGCCCCTAGAGGAGGGCCTTGGGGGGACTGGCTGAGGCCGCAGCACAGAGGAGACAGATGAAGGGAGCCCAGGGTAGCAAGGCCCTGCGGTGTGCGGGGTTTAAGAGTTCACCCCCAGGGACTTCCCTGGTGGTTCAGGGATAGAAAGAAGCCACCTGTCCAGGCAGGAGGCGTGGGTTGGATCCCGGATCGAGGAAGATCCCGCATGCCACAGAGTGACCAAGCCCAAGCACCACACCATGGAGCCTGTGCTCTAGAACCGCAATCACCGAAGCGCGTGTGCCCCAGAGACCCGAGCCCCACAAGAGAAGCCACGGCAGGCAGAAGCCCACACAGCGCAATGAAGAGTCGCTCCCGCCAGCTGCCGCTAGAGAGAAGCCCCTGCAGCGGTGAAGACCCATCACAGCCAAAGAATACGCGAGTACACAAGTAAATCACAAAGAGTCCAGTCCCAACTTTGTCACTTACTGGCAGTGTGACCTGGGGAAGGCCCAGGACTTCCCTGAGTTTTCTCATCCGAAAACAGGGACGGCAGCAGGGCCCACCTGCAACGGACTGCACGTGTGTGTCTTCCTGAAATTCTCCAGCTGAAGCCCCAACCCTTCATGTGAAGGAATCAGGAGGTGGGGCCTTTAATCTTGGGCCCGACACAGGAGATCACAGCCTAGGCCAATGGAGCGGAGCCTCCCAAAGGGCAAGACAGAAGGAAACCTCGAAGGAGCACGCAGCGTGACAGGCTGGGAGGCTCGGCATGTTGCAGGACCCCTCTAGGGAAACGCCCGAGACCCGAGGGTCTGTCCTGAGACCTTGCTAGTGTGCAGAAGGGCCACATCCTGACCGCGGAGGGGGCCCACCCTCCCTGCCACGGGCTTTCCCAGCCCTGCCCTGTCCTCAGGCAGAGGTTCAAGCACCTGCTGCACAGCTGCACGTGGGCTGGGTGCTGGGGGGTCGGTCCTGGGGTATGAGGATGCATGGGGCAGCGGGGAGAGGAGAGAAGACGGGGGGCCAGCCCAGCCCAGGGGGAAAGGACCACCAGTCCCCGGGTACAGCTGACCCAGGCTGGCACACACGAGCACAGGGCATGCTCTGGACCGAGCACCCGCCACTCCCCTGCGGACCTAGTGACTCTTCCGTCCGCCCTGCGGACAGGCGTGCAGTGACAGAAACACTTACAGTTCTCTGCCGTTCCCCGACATTTTGAAGCCACCAAACGGAGCCTGCGCATAGATGGCATTGTAGCAGTTGATCCTGGAAAGAGAAGAGAGAGATGCTTGTGGTCACCGGGAGAGGACCCGGCCGGCCCTTGAGTGCTGCAGGCATTGGGCGCCGGGCGCAGAGCATTGCTGAAGCGATGGTTTGTGTCCAGATTTTGTATCAGGAAAGCCGTGTTTTCAATCTCTGCCTTCTGGCTCTCACCACCAGAAA
Source organism: Giraffa tippelskirchi (assembly GCF_054371585.1). Lineage (NCBI taxonomy): Eukaryota > Metazoa > Chordata > Mammalia > Artiodactyla > Giraffidae > Giraffa > Giraffa tippelskirchi. Next base: position 60,526,583 of record NC_137286.1, on the reverse strand, counting down.
CTAAAATTTGAATATCGTGAAGTATAAATCTTCTCACTGGGGTAGGAAGGAAATGACAAGAGGAGAAAAAGACAGAGCTGAATTTTGGTGAGGGAATAAGAAATAGCTCTGAAATGACACAGGACTGATTTCAAAGTTCTCCTGCTTCTTGGCCTCCAATTCACGTTTATCTTCTAAGATTATCTTTAAAATGAGGATAGTGTAATCAGCGGACGAAAGACAGACTTTCATCCATCCATACTTTGCACAAGAATGTGTGCTGCTCTTAGAATAAAAAGGGGAGGTCCAGCACAGTGGTCAGGAGCACAGGCATCGGAGCTGAATGGCTGACCTGAGCTCGGCTCTGCCGTGTGCTGGCTGTGTGACCCCGGGCAAGTCCACAGTCTCTCTGTGTCCCGATCCCCTCATCTGTGACATGGGGATGATGACAACATCCCACTCAGAAGGTGGTCACAAGGAGGGAGCAACGTGCCCAGACCGCTTGTGGTGCATAATGCAGGACGAAACGCTCTCTGCTAACAGAAGGGTGAGGAAACCAGCTGGCCGGCAGCTCGGGGGCTGAGCACTCACACTCTACTTACCAGATAGTCCCAGACTCTAACGCGGAAGCCAGCTTCAGTGCTTTATCGAGGTTTTTTGTGAACACAGCTGCCGTGAGTCCGTATTCAAGGCTATTTGCTCTTTTGATCACTTCTTCAATATTTTTGAACTTCAGTATTGGCTGCACTGGTCCAAAAATCTATGATTAATTGGAATGATGGCAATGAGAGGCTGCAGGAGTGAAGCATGTGTGCCCTGAGCAGGCACCTCCTTCACTTACACTCCTTTCACACACCCAAAGTGCTCACACCCATGGGAAAGGATGACTGAGCACACCCAAGCATCTTTTTAGCTGTGCAATGGTTGGAATCTGAAGGAAAAGACTGAACTAAACAAAAATAAAAAATCACCACCAAAATAATATGTTAGGTGGAAGCTCTCTCACTGTGGTCAGGGTTCTAGGAGTCCCAGCCTCAGAGGAGCCTCTGCGTGCTAGACGCACAGACAGCTCTGAAAGTCATCCCTGGAAAGTCACGGTGAAGGGTGTTTGCAGGCACAGAATGTGGGCCCTGGCCTCTCTGTGCTGTGTTTTCTACCAAGGAAGATGCCCTAAAATGTTTCCCTAATAATTCCCAGGGGACGGAATGAGGCCGTGTTCCTCACCATCTGCAACACAGCAAATGAAAGGAAAGAGTTGAACGTTCAGAGGTCATTTTGAAAGGAGCCCGTAACCGATTCAGTGCTCAGCACCACAGCCCAGGAGGACAGTGTCAGCCTGCCAAAACACCTCCCCTGGTACCCAAGGAGCTTGTCTCATGGAGGTTAAACAGCTGAGTCTCAGGCCATCACGGTACAGTTAGTAACCCCTAAAAAACCTCAAGGAGAGTGTGTATAAAAGGCTCATACCCGCAACTCTGGCAGCGATTCCTTCTTTCACGTGCCTCCAAAATGCCACAGCCTGGGGTCCGAGTGCCTGGGACCCAGGTGGGAACTAGGTCCAGCTAGCTGAACAGTGGCCCCAAAAGACAGTGTTACACTCTTAGGGGAGTTACCTCAATTTCCACCACTTCCAAGGGTGCCCATGATGGAAAACTTCTAAGAGACTTCTAGCCAGGACAGGTTTTCAAAATGAACAGTTGCCATTTAAGTTGGGTCTGGGGGAAGTGAATGCAGCTTTGGGCCCTGAATCCATGGCTCAGTTTCCGGTAAGAGCACAGGGTGCAATGGTTCTCCACCCCCAGCTAATCTGAGGTCACGTCAGAACACGGAAGAGGGGCTGTTGTTCCCAGAGAGGATGAGCAAGGCATGGAAATGGGGGTTAGGACAAGCTCTACAAAGAGCTCAGGGGTCCCAGGGCAGGACAACTGCCCAGAGGACTCCAGAGGAGACGGCAAAGACTGCAGGAGAAAGGAGAATGCTCCCTTCTCAAAGGCTTTGGGGACCCCTCGGCCCTGGAGAAGGCTCTTTTTGAAAGGCCCAGCCCCTTTCCCCACCTCCCGGGCCCCAGCTCAGCACAGGACATGGTTTTCCTTGCAGCTCCCGACCTCCTCTTTGGCAATCCGCATGGTGTCCGTAACTTCTGAGAAGACAGTGGGTTTGATGAAGAGCCCCCTGTCTTCCATGGTGGAGCCCCCACATTCCAGCTTGGCTCCCTCCTTCTTTCCGCTCTCAATCAGATCGAGGATTTTGTCGAACTGCTTCTGGTCAATCTGCAAAACAGAGAGAGGTAAGCTTGGCTTTCTGGATGGTGGCTGCCAGCTTATGTGTCCAACAGCCTCCTATGTGGTGGCTGACCTCATTATGTTCTAGCCAAGACACAATTCATGGACCAGATGTGCTTGTATGCAAACGTTCCTCCAATGCACAAATCTAGGTTCTCTGGGGCAGGGGAGAGATGGGCTGTTCTCATCCTCTCCAGGTATGAGCTTATTCATACATCTGACCCTCTCCATGGGTGCTGTGTGCTTAGTCGCTCAGTCATGTCTGACTCTTTTGCGACCCCCTGGACTGTAGCTTGCCAGGCTCCCTTGTCCATGGGACTTTCCAGGCAAGAATACTGGAGTGGGTTGTCATTTCCTTCTCCAGGGGATCTTCCCAACCCAGGGATCGAACCCACATCTCCTGTGTTTCCTTCACTGCAGGCGGATTCTCTACCCGCTTAGCCAGCAGGGAAGCCGTACTCTTAAGCAAATCCATGGGTGAAACAAGATCTGAAGTGGTCATATTCTTTGTTCTAACTCTTGCATCTTTCTAGGGTTGTCAGATTTAGCAAATAAAACCACAGGATACCCAATTAAATTTGAATTCCTAAAAAAACAAATGATTTTTAAAGTATAAGCAAATCCCAAACAATATTTGGGAGATACTTATGCTAAAAATGTATCCACTGTTTATCTGAACTGGGTTGTTATTGCTTAGTCGCTGAGTTGTGTCTGAATGTTTGTGACCCCATGGACTGCAGCACGCCGGGCTTCCCTGTCCATCACCACCTCCCGGAGTTTGCTCAAACTATGTGCACTGAGTCGGTGATGCCATCCAATCATCATCCTCTGTCGTCCCCTTCTTCTCCTGCCCTCAATCTTTCCCAGCATCAGGGTATTTTTCAATGAGTCATCTCTTTGCATCAGGTGGCCAAATACTGGAGCTTCAGCTTCAGCATTTGAACTAGCTGCCATGTATTTTACCTGGCAAAACTGCATACTGCTCCTAGGGCACCACAGATCAGAGTATAACACTTACTGGAATTCTCCATCCACAGGGCAGGGAAGTGAGAAATAACGCTGACAACCTTACTCATCACCCATGGACACAGAATAGAGGCTCAAGGGGGTAGAGAGGCTGCTCCTGGTTGGTGGGGAGCCAGCTCATCAGAAGAGCTCCACTTGATGCCACTTTGTTTAGTGGGTCTCCTGGGCTGGAGTGTATCCTATAAATATCTAGCTTGTGGATGCTATATCCAACCAGCTGGCAAAGGGCACCTCTCTGGGAGACTCAAGGTGGGGAAGTGCTCTCCCCACTCAAAATGGTCCTTCTTCCCAAGTCCATGGGAACCCTGTTCTTACCATGACTCTGTTGGAAATCCCCTTCTCTCTGGCTGGGAAGACAGAGCTTTGTTAGACAAGTTTGCTGTAGCTGTGACTTTCAGGTAAAAAAGCAGCTCAACTTAAGCAATATGAATGAAAAAATAAGCAAACCTATGAAGAAAGGGAAAGATAAATCCATCTAAATGCAGAGTTCCAAAGAATAGCAAGGAGAGATAAGAAAGCCTTCCTAAGTGATCAATGCAAAGAAATAGAGGAAAACAATAGAATAGGAAAGACTAGAGATCTCTTCAAGAAAATTAGAGATACCAAGGGAATACTTCATGCAAAGATGGGCTCAATAAAGGACAGAAATGGTAGGGACCTAACAGAAGCAGAAGAGATTAAGAAGAGGAGGCAAGAATACACAGAAGAACTGTACAAAAAAGATCATAATGACCCAGATAACCATGATGGTCTGATCACTCACCTAGAGCCAGACATCCTGGAGTCCGAAGTCAAGTGGGCCTTAGGAAGTATCACTATGAACAAAGCTAGTGGAGGTGATGGAATTCCAGCTGAGCTATTTCAAATCCTCAAAGATGATGCTGTGAAAGTGCTGCATTCAATATGCCAGAAAATATGGAAAACTCAGCAGTGGCCACAGGACTGGAAAAGGTCAGTTTTCATTCCAATCCCAAAGAATGTTCAAACTACCTCACAATTGCACTCATCTCACATGCTAGAAAAGCAATGCTCAAATTCTCCAAGTGAGGCTTCCACAGTATGTGAACTGAGAACTTCCAGATGTTCAAGCTGGATTTAGAGAAGGCAGAGGAACAAGAGATCAAATTGCCAACGTCTGTTGGATCCTCGAAAAAGCAAGAGAATTAAAAAAAAAAAAATCTACGTCTGCTTCATTGACTACTCTAAAGCCTTTAACTGTGTGGATCACAACAAACTGTGCAAAATTCTTCAAGAGATGGGAATACCAGACTACCTGACCTGCCTCCTGAGAAATCTGTATGCAGGTCAGGAAGCAACAGTTAGAACTGACATGGAACAGACTGGTTCCAAATTGGGAAAGCAATACATCAAAGCTGTATATTGTCACCCTGCTTATTTAACTTCTATCCTGAGTACATCATGTGAAATGCTGGGATGGATAAAGCACAAGCTGGAATCAAGATTGTCGGGAGAAATATCAATAACCTCAGATATGTAGATGACACCACCCTTATGGCAGAAAGTGAAGAGGAACTAAAGAGCCTTTTGATGAAAGTGAAAGAAGAGAGTGAAAAAGCTGGCTTAAAACTCAACATTCAAAAAACTAAGACCATGGCATCCGCTCCCATCACTTCATGGCAAACAGATGGGGAAACAATGTGACAAGAGTGACAGACTTTATTTTCTTGGCTCCAAACTCACTGAAGATGGTGATTGCAGCCATGAAACTAAAAGATGCTTACTCCTTAGAAGAAAAGCTATGACAAACCCAGAATACATATTAAAAAGCAGAGACGCTACTTTACCAACAAAGGTCCGTCTAGTCAAAGCTATGGTTTTTCCAGTAGTCACATATGGATGTGAGAGTTGGACCATAAAGAAAGCTGAGCACTAAAATATTGATGCTTTTGAACTGTGGTGCTGGAGAAGACTCTCGAGAGTCCCTTGGGCAGCAAGGAGATCCAACCAGTTAGTCCTAAAGGAAATCGGTCCTGAATATTCACTGGAAGGACCAATACTGAAATTGAAACTCTAATACTTTGGGCACCTGATGTGAATAACTGACTCCTTGGAAAAGACCCTGATGTTTGGAAAGATTGAAGGCAGGAGGAGAAGGGGATGACAGAGGATGAGATGGTTGGATGGCATCACCGACTTGATGGACATGACTTTGAGCAAGCTCTGGGAGTTGGTGACGGACAGGGGAGGCCTGGAGAGCTGCAGTCCATGGGGTCGCAAAGAGTTGGACATGACTGAGTGACTGAACTGAACTGAATGGTGCATTTGGATGACTCTGTCCCTGAGGCACAGACTGGCTTTCTTTGAAAGAGTGGGCACAAACCATGGAAGCCCCCTTACCAGTCATCTCATGAAATGTGGATTCAGTGTTAAAATACCAATATGATCCATACCTTACACTTTGTACTAGGATAGATTCCAAATAGATCAAAGACTTAATCATGAAAGATGAAGTCATAAAAAGTTTTAAAAATCTCTCAGGTGGGAGAACGCCTTGGTAAAACAGGAGTACTGATGGCCTTTCTATGACTTGAAATCCAGAAGCCAAAAAGGAAAGATTAATAATTTTGAGTAAGTAAAAAAAGGAAGGCAAAAGCATCATAAGCAAAGTCAAAGGGCAAAACAACAAACTGGAAAAATTGACAAGTCACATAATAGATAGAGCTAATCTCTCTAGGATGTAAAGAATTCTTATAAGTGATGAAAAATGATCAGCAGTACAAGGGAAAAATATACAAAGCACATGCATGGTTGATAGAAAAGGAAACATAAATGACCTTTAAACATAATACTAATATGTTCCTCTTTACTTGTTATAAGAGATATGCTATGCTGTATGCTGTGCTGTGCTTAGTCGCTCAGTCGTGTCTGACTCTTTGTGACCCCATGGGCTGTAGCCCACCAGGCTCCTCTGTCCATGGGATTCTCCAGGCCAGAATACTGGAGTGGGTTGCCATGCCCTCCTCCAGGGGATCTTCCCACCCCAGGGATTGAACCCAGGTCTCCCGCATCGCAGGCGAATTCTTTACCAGCTGAGCTACCCGGGAAGCCCATAAGAGATAATATATGTACATTAAAAACAAATGAGACATCATTTTTAACTATCAGATGGGCAAAACTCCATACATATTCTGTTAGTAAGGCTGGAGAAACAGGCAGGCTCATACAGGGTTGGTAGGAGCATGAGCTGGTTCACCCTTTTGGAAGGTAAATTGGCAATGCTTATAGAATTACAAATGTGCTCTCAAGCAGCAATCCCACTTGGGCAATTCGTCCTGTGGATTTCCTTGCACGTGTGTAGAATGACAGACTCTGGTACTGTACATGATCGCACACACCCACATACTTATCAGTACGTGTTTCTAAAATTCTGTTGGATTCATACAGTGGAATTGTATGTACTTGTAGAAAAGAACAAGGCAGGTTCCCATGGTTTGGTATGGTACAGAAAGCTTCAAATTTCTTGCTAGGGGATAAAAACCAAGGTGCAAAACAGTATTGTGTACAGGTATTTGGGGTAAAAACAAGGGAAACCAGAATTCATATCACGTTCTTGTATACATATTCAATTTTGCTTGTATATACAAAAATTCTGGAGCATTTTCATCTAAGAACTAAGTACACAGGATACCCATGGAGGGAAGAGTAATAACCACGTCTATGAATGAACGGAAGGGAGCTTTCTCACTATTGACCTCTATTCTGGCTTTTGACCATGTGTATGCGTATGTGTGTTCAGTCGCTCAGGTATGTCTGACTCTTCGCGATCCCAAGGACTGTAGCCCGCCAGGCTCCTCTGTCCATGAGACTTTCCAGGCAAGAATGCTGGAGTGGGTTGCCATTTCCTCCTCCGGGGGATCTTCCTGACCCAGGGATAGAATCCGTGTTTCCTGTGTCTCTTGCATTGGCAGGCGGATTCTTTTGCACTCCGCCACCTGGTAAGCCCCTCCATGTCTGTACTGCCATCTCAAGAAGTAATTCAAATCACAATGGGTCTGGTAATCGGGTAATTTCTCTCTGGGTGAACCAAGTCTTTGGTTAAAAGCCAGGATTGCTTTCGCCTCCTCTTTGGAGACCAAGAGGTTTGTGGGGCTTCATCAAACTACAGACCTTCAGTGGCCGCTGACCATGTTCCGCCTCCAAGACCATCTATCCTGCAGCCAGCACTGGGTCTCCATGGAAACTCTACCCATCCAGATTTGACTCTCCCTGGTGAGTCTGGGTGAACATGTTGTTTAAATCTAATAATCCTCCATGAGTGTCAGCTGCTGCCTCACAGTGCAGGAGAAGAACCTGCTACAAAGTGAGGGCTGTGCCAGGGCACTGCACCAGAGACGGAGAAGTAGGGCCCAAGGGTAGTTTAAGCAGTGAGTAGCTCTGCTGAGAGGAGAGGGTGGAGAGGACTTGGGACCCTGCCCTGCATCAAGTGGCCAGTGAGTCCACGCATTCTTTGCTCGGTTGCCAAATAAACCTGAATAATTTTGGAGCATGCCGGCTGCCTGCAGTGGACCCTGAGCTGGTCAGCTGGTTGTTTTACTGGCATGAGATAGACAGGACTATTTAGACAGTTGTAAATCCTCTCAGAGTAAAATCTTATTAACGTAGATGAAAAAGCACTTTAGGAGAAAAAAAAAAAAACACCCAACAACATCCCTAAATAATATGCTGAAGTTAGACGGCTTAAGGGAGTTTTCAAAAGGACTTTCAGCAGTAGCATCAAAAGCACTGATGAAATCAACACCACCCTGCTCTCTTGGAAGAGATTTCTATATCTGGCTTCGGAAGTCAAGCCTGAACCCTTGGAAAGAGACTTATGAATAATGATGGGGTAAAAGGGATTCCTTAGGATCGGTGAGCTCACATATTTCCCACGGATTCTGGATTAGCTTTACAATCACAGCAGATTCGATAATGACTTGTGGCCACGTCTGTACTCACACCTGAAATCCAACCATGGCCGCTGGACTTTGCGTCACTGGCTATTCCTGGGTTTGGGGTTGAGGCCTGAAAGGAAGTGGAGATGCTTCTCTCCACCAGGGTCACGTGGCACCAGGGCCACAGCATGTGGGCTGGGCCAAGGCAGAGGTGGGCACTGTGGCCAGACACACACCTTTTCCACGTGGTCCTCCCCCGCCCCAGCCAAGACGTCCCCCCAAGGACGGTCAAGCAAGACCTAACGGATGTGGCTTGAAGTCATGTGTATTCACTTCTACCCAGCTTAGAGAGCCTGCTGTTTAATGCCCCTCCCCTTAAAGCATAGAAACTTATTAGATGCCTAGAAATTTCCTTAACATTCATCAATTACTCTGTCTTCCAGATGAGGAAACTGAGGTTTGGAAGGAGCTTGTGGTTTTCATAAAATTCCAGAGCCAAACTTGTCCCCAGTTCCATGGCTCCCCGTGGAAACACGTGGGGCCAACGCAGTGGGTAAGTAGCCAGCTCCCGGGACAGACACAGATGGGTGAGGCCTGACATGTGATTTGAAACTTCCTGGCTGAAGCAGGACTTTGGCTATAAGCAAAGTGGGTTGCTGTTGAGCTCCATTTCAATAATTCATGGGACGGTTAGGCTGCCCTCTTTTAAATATTTATCCGTCTGCTGCCCTGCATAATTAGAAAGTGATACAGGATGTGCCCTCTTACTGAGGTTATTAAACCTTGGGGTTATGATCATTTTCATCCTGTTGTTAGCTTCGCAAACCAGGCCGCCAGAGACATGTTCCTGCTGTTCGGAGATGTATCCCGATCCTCTGAGCCCTTTCCGCTGGGATTCTGATGGTCACCTTGTCCTGTAACGCACATGGGCTCGGAGACCGCTAGGCTGAGGCCTCTGACTCCACCTGCACTCTGCTGCCTTTCAGCCAGGCTTCCGACTCGCTTCTGCAGAGAGGCCAGCCAAGCCAGCAGCCTCTGCCTGAGGTTCTCTCCTGGGGACACCGCGGTTCAGAGAAGAGGTGTCTCTGGCTGGAGGGTGCAGGCACACGGGCTTCTGAACCGGGAGTGCCTCCCTTCTGCCAAGGCCCAGAGCTCAGTATTCCCTGCTGTGAAGAGTCCAGTCTCTGTGCATCCACTCCGATTTCATAACCCTACCAAGGCCTGACGGGACTGAACTGTCGGTCAGCATCTGAACAAAAGCCCTCAGTGGACAGGCAAGCGGGTAAGGGAGCCCTTGCTTCAACAGGGACCCTAAAGCCCCAGAGCAGCAGAGTTGTGTAGGGCCAGAGGCCTGTTTGCTTAACCCCCCAATCTGCACTTGAAATGAGATGCCTCGGTTACCTGGGGCCCCTGTTCGGTCCTGACGTCAAAGGGATCTCCAACCGGCCGCTTCTTGGCATACTCCACGCTCCGCCTGACAAACTCGTCATAGACCTGCTCCTCCACGAACACCCTGGAGGCGGCCGTGCAGCACTGGCCTTGGTTGAAGAACACTCCCTGATGGGCGCACTCCACCGCCAAGTTCACTGCAGGGAGGGGCGGCGAGGGGAGAGGAAGCGATTAAGTCGTTAGGGCTGGACAGCTGCAGCTCTAATTGCCCACATGGGAAAACAGGCCTCGGGATGGCTGCGGTGCAGAAATTAATTTTGCTCAGCGTTTCCCAAAAGCAGAGGATGGGAATGGGGGTTTTCGGTTCCACGGAGTTCGGGGTTAAATAGGTCCCTGACCACTGGACATCTCAGCGTCTTTCCTGCACTAATGAGCACGGAGACTGTTCATATCCCATCTCCCTTGCCCACAGATCCCTCCCCTTCCTTTTCTGGGGACTAGTGGTCTATAAAATAACCTTTTGTAAGTACTGATGTTGACCAGCTGGTGAGAATTTTTCAAGGGGCCAAAATTTTCCACCTTGAGTGAAAAGAGGGACCTTATGAAAGTAACACAACACTATGTGTGACTTAAAAGGGTTTAAAAAAATATATTGATTCTGCCTGATGAAGGCTGGATCTGCACTGCGGAGCTATACTGAAATAAAACCAGGTACTAAAACTTAACTAGCAGGGTGCTCAGGGAGAGAGGCCACTGACATTCGCTGAGGGGCTTCTAAACCCCACCTGCCTGCCCCCCAACTTCAGGGCAGCTTCCCTTTGCCTAAAGCAGGAGCCAGTCCCCCCAGACGTGGGCGGAGTATCCACATCAGCCAGCATTGCTCTCCAGGCGGCTCTGAGGAAGGCTGCTCTTGGCTTTAAGAGCTGTCATTACCCAGCAAGGTCTTCTGTGGCAGTCACAGTGACAGCAGGACTGAATCACAAGGTTCTCGTCTCTGCCTGCACCCCACCTTCTCTTAGGCACGTTCAAACTGCCCCTCCTCCAAAACAACTCATTTACTTCCTGACAGCACCCAGAGGGGGGCAGCTGCAGTGTTGGGGGACGGTGGCGTGTTACTGTTGATACGACGCCCGGGATGCCAGTTCTGTCGGGATTTAATTTTGTGGACTGGCACTGCCCAGCCGAGGAACAGGAGATGGGTGTTTATGACCCTTGTCAAGCCAGCACTCAGACAGGAGTCCCGCGTTTCTGCTGCAGAGTTCCTGGTTGGGAGGGAAGAGAGTGAGCTAACGGGCAGGAGGGGTGCCCGGATTTGGAGTTGCAAGAGGGTAAAGCAGGAGTCCTGCTCTCTGAGACTGGAGTTTCAAGCTCCAAATGTGGGTCACAGCGGGGCAGCAGCTAGGACTGCCCCACGTGGCTTCACAGACCGTTAGCAACACTGGTCCTACTTCCGTAGGAAGCAGCAAACCAGGCGAAAACGAGCAGTCGGTCCTCACACCCAGCTCCCCTTCCTTCGGTGGTGCTCGAGTCCCCACCCAGTCCTCTCTCCCGCCTGGGCGCCCACTGCCAGGAGAACTGATACCAGTGATTTACACCTGGGCCAGAAACCACGCTAGGGCCACTTCTTCTCGGGGAAGTGTGCAATGCCAGTCTTATCTGAGTATGGAACGGGAAGCTCTGGACTGCTTGAAAGGCATCCCAGGCACCAGTGGGCAGGTCGGGGAGGTGCTCATCAAGGCAAAGGCGTTTTAGTGTACTCGGGAAATCACACCTTTGGGCAGCTGACCCTGCCAGCAGGTCAGTGACGGCCCGAGGTGGCCCTTTCTTCCCTCTTCTGGACATGGCAACCCAGAATACTGCTTATTTTAATATTATATCATGAGACACAAGCTGCTGGACAGGCTGGCATTCCCAGGGAAGAGGCGGTCAAGGGAAAGACAGCACCCAGGCCAGCAGGATACTTCTGAGGGCCCCTGCCATGGGCCTCTGATTTGTCAGGTTTGAGACAAAGAAGAAAGGAACTCTGCAAGTCCTCGAGAGCCGGCAAGCACTGCAGGAAGCTCTGAGCTGGAAGGCAGAGTGATGGATGCCTGTGGGGGTGCCCGTCCTCCCCTCCTGGCCTCCCCCCGGCCCCACACAGGGGGCTCCGAAGAAGACCCAGACCCACTTGTCACGGCCCCAGCTCTGCAAGGACAGGGAAGGAAAACTCAGCCTTGAAGGGCAGAAAGAGGTGGCCCCTCTGGCTACCACATAAAACATGCCCTCCTCCAGGGCGGCTTTCCACCACCAGTGAAGCTGGCCTTTGGGTCTCCGTCTGCCTGTTATTTACGGTGGGACGACCCGAGGTGGAGAAACATCCCCGCGACGCGTGTGCCTGTTTTTCTCGATTGGTTCTGACTCAGGCAAGGAAGTGAGGAGAAAGCTGTGGACCGAGCGAAGCCTCTGACTCACGGTCGGCATCAGCACACACGATGCAGGGGTTTTTCCCGCCAAGCTCCAGCGTCACCCTCTTCAGGTTGCTGTGGGAGGCTGCCTCCTTAACCAGCTTCCCAACCTTCAGGATAAAAACCAGACAGAGGAAGCCTCAGACAGAGCTGAAGTGGCGGGACGATCCGTGCAGGCCCTGGGCCGCGGTGCTGCCACCTCCCTCCCCGGGACCCGACCGTGACCCGGCTGGAATCCCGGCTCTGAGCGGCTCCCCGCAGGGGTGGGCCGGGAGCCTCGCAGGCCCGTGGCTCACCCACGGCCACACATGGCGAGCGGCGGAGCTGACCTCACCTGCCGCCTGCCGCCAGCAGCAGGCCGGTCTCGCCCGAGGGACCGAGGGGCGGCCGCTGTGTGCGGTCCTTTGGTCTAATCTGAGGGACCTCCGAGGGTTAGAGAAATGGGGGACCTGATCTTCAGGACGGGAAGGTGCCCATCGTCTGGAAACGCCCCTCACGACCGAGGGCCCCAGGGGCAGGGAGAGAACGGCTTCCCCGTGAAGCAACCGTGGGACCACTCTCCAAACGGTGAGGTCCTAGCTCCCATGTGTGCCCATCACCCCCACACCGCTGCAGGTGGGCTCGGCCCAGAGCAGCGCCTCGTCTTGGGACCCCCGGCTCAGAACCGGCAGACTCAGAGACCAGGGCGCCCGCGGGGGTCTCGGGCCAGACAGCCAGCAGGAGGCGGAGCTGGGCTCCCCCAGGGCTGAGGGGAGAGTGCCAGCATGAAGCAGGGCGCTCAGAGCCGGTGCCCAGGGACAACCCAGAGGGATGGGATGGGGAGGGCGGTGGGAGGGGGGTTTGGGACGGGGGACACAGGTACAGCCGTGTTGGAATCATGTCAATGTATGGAAAAACCCACAATATTGAAAAGTGATTAGCCTCCAATTAAAATAAATAAATAAACTAAGAAAAATAAAACTCGGCCAGTTCCTGGGCGGTGGCCTGAAAGAATTGTGGAGTAGATCCAGGCAACAACAGACAAGGGCTGTCCTCGGGGAGAGCAGCCTCAGCGGGCGGCCTCGGTGGGGTGCACCCCTGTTAGGGAGACGCCTGCCAGCTGAGTACCCGCAGGGTCACAGAAGGGACCGCATTCTGGGTATGAGGCCGCTGCCTGGGGACAGCCCCCCAGAAGTCCCCATGGGTAGCCCCACGGTCCACCCCATGGTCCCGAGAGGGCAGCGGGGTCAGGGACGCTCCCACTGCAGGTGAGAAGAGGGGAGACCCAGGAGCCCCTGCGGGGGGCCCTCTCTGCCACCACCTCTAATCCCCACTGCAGAGGCCCCTCTCTGCCGCCACCCCTCATCCCTCACTGTGGAGGGCCCTCTCTGCCCCCACCCCTCATTTCCCACTGCGGGAGGCCCTCTCTGCCCCCACCCCTCATCCCCACTGGCCGGGGGCCCTCTCTGACCTCACCCCTCATCTCCCACTGCAGGGGCCCCTCTCTGCCCCCACCCCTCGTCTCCCACTGCGGGGGCCCCTCTCTGCCCCCACCCCTCATCCCCACTGCGGGGGCCCCTCTCTGCCCCCACCCCTCATCTCCCACTGCGGGGGCTCCTCTCTGCCCCCACCCCTCATCCCCACTGCGGGGGGCCCCTCTCTGCCCCTACCCCTCATCCCCACTGCGGGGGGCCCTCTCTGACCCCACCCCTCATCCCCACTAAGGGGGGCCCTCTCTGCCACCACCCCTCATCCCCACTAAGGGGGCCCCTCTCTGCCCCCACCCCTCATCCCTCACTGTGGGGGGCCCTCTCTGACCTCACCCCTCATCCCCCACTGCGGGGGCCCCTCTCTGCCCCCACCCCTCATCCCCACTGCAGGGGGCCCTCTCTGCCCCCACCCCTCATCCCCACTAAGGGGGACCCTCTCTGCCACTACCCCTCATCCCCACTGCGGGGGCCCCTCTCTGCCCCCACCCCTCATCCCTCACTGTGGGGGGCCCTCTCTGACCTCACCCCTCATCCCCCACTGTGGGGGCCCCTCTCTGCCCCCACCCCTCATCCCCACTGCGGGGGGCCCTCTCTGACCCCACCCCTCATCCCCCGTCTTCAGGGTCCTATCCGCCAGCCACGGAACAGGGGCTGGGGACCCCTGCTGGACAACACTAGGAGAGATAGGAACGCTTATTGCCTGGGAGATTTTACCCATCTATTTTTTAAGTACAGAAGTGCTTTCTCATTAGAAATAATTCCACATATAGATGCATATAAATTAAAGGGGAAAGATTTTATCTCCCCTCACCTGTTAATGCCCCAGGACTTAGTGAGGAGGCAACAGTAAGAATTTCTTGGGATTCTTTGCAGGCAATTTCTATTTCTCTACACACACCTTTTTACTAATGGTGTACATATATATATACACACATATATAGTAGTGTTAGTCACTCAGTCGTGTGTGACTCTTTGTGACCCCGTGGACTGTAGCCTCACCAGCCTCTTCCATCCACAGAATTCTCCAGGCAAGAATATGGGAGTGGGTTGCCGTTTCCTTCTCCAATACATACGTACATATATATATAAGTATATGGTATGTACTTTCCTGCAGTTTACTATTTGTGTGTGTGCTTCAGCAATAGATCATGGCCCACCTTTCCTTATTGTAATGGCTGTAAAACATCATATAGTATAGATACAATATAATGGAAAGTATGTCCTCAGATGCTCATGAAAATAGTAGTTGCTAAGCAGCTACTTCAAAATGGAATTTCTGAATCAAAAGTTGACACTTTCAAATGTGTGATCAGTACTACAATATTGCCAGTCACCCTAGGCTTATTTTTTTTAACCTTGATTATGATGTTTATTTTATGGCTATTTCACATTTTTATCTTATGTAACAGTATTTTCTTCTGAGGCGTCTGAATAAATAAATTAGATATTTATTTAGTTTGGAAACTGGATCAGTAACTTTTTTTTTTACTATTGCTATGTACTAAAATGGGGTCAGATTTAGCATGGGGATGCATCACAGTTTAGCCTCTAAAGGAAAAATTCCCAGCAACAGCCACTGGGCCCCGCCCTGGCTGGTAAGGAGTTACCTCTGTGGACCCAGTGAAGGCTATCTTGTTGATCTGAGGGTGAGAAGAAATTGCTGCTCCCACTGTGGGCCCAAATCCCGGCACGATGTTCACCACGCCTGGAGGGAATCCCACCTGGGAGGAAAGCGAGATGGTGTTCAGTGGAGGAGGTGGAGAGAGGCATGGCTGGGCAAGGTCCCTGAGCAGAGTGGCAGCCTCACCCGGAAGCTTGGGCCCGGGGCCGACAGCCTCTCCAGGACCAGACCCAGTCAGCCAGAGAGTGGGCGGGACCGGGGTGAGGCCTATACCCTCTTCCTGGTGGCCTGCCTACCCCAAAGGGCTTCGGAACAAAACGGCAGTGCGCCTTTGTGGCAGAGCACCCTTCTGTGTGTGTCTGCATGGACCTGTGTGTGTGTGTGTGTGTGTGTGTATGAGTGTGAGTGAGTCCGTATGGGTCTCTCTGTGTGTCTGTCTGTGTGTTGAGGGAACAGGGATACTTTGGTCACAGCTCCCAGGCTCAAAGGCATCTGCAAAATACACTTCCTGGACTTCAACTTACATTTTTAAAATCTGTCCCATTAATGTTCCCAATGGCAATATGGTCTCACTCCCTCAAAGTTCCAGACTGTTGAAGCTGGGTCACTCTGAGAGCGAGCACAGCCTGAAGGCGGGGACCAACGTCTCCTTCCCGTGCTGCGCAGCACATGCTCGGTGCTTTACATTAACCAAGAGCAGCGCAGATGAGCTTGGGGGGCAATACTCTTCCTCTGGGGGGTGCCATTGTCTTTGTTATTAATAAAACATGTTAATTCAGAAATGCAAGATTTTAGGACATGGCGCTTGAGTCTTCAGTTTTCCTAAACACTTTTTTAAACAACTGTGACTTTAGTATCTGTAAGTCTATTTATATGATGTCATCACCGGTTAAAGGAAAATGGAAAACCAGTCAGTTGCTGGCTCTGCCGCCTTACATTCAAACAGTAAATGTTTCACTTCCCGGTCGTATTGGCCTGGCTAAGAGGCAAAATGAATGGACTGTTCCTCCCATCCCTCTTTTCTTCCTGTTTCTTTTAAAAAAATCTTTGCAGCATACACGCTGGGGACAGAATGACTGAAATACATTGCAAGGTGTGTCTGGAAGGAGGTGGCCCTTTGGGAGGCTCATTTCCCCAAGTGGTGGCTGCAAGGGAGAGGACAGGTGCCCGAGAGCCAGCGCTGGGGAGGAGGCTGGGGCTCGCAGCAGCCCCTCCAGGGGAACCGGTGGGGTCACAGCTCCAGGAGAAGGACGGGCACCCCCACAGACTGGGTCTGGAAAGCTCACCTCTCAAGCGACCCCCTTGTAAATTCTCTAGACAAAACATTTGGCCCAAGACCACAGGTTTGAGCTCGTCATCAGAATGCAGCATTCTCACTAGGATCAGGGGGAGGAATGGAGTCCCTTCTAGTTCAGTGGCCACAAGCAGGAGCGGGGAGGAGCGGCTGCCAAGTGAAACCCAGGAGGCATTCCTGTCCCACTCAGCCGGGAGCCAGCGGGCGCTGGCACGCACGGTCCGGCTCCCGCGAGTGGGAACGCTCCTGATAACACAGAGCATTTTCTCTTGGGACGTCTCACCTCTTTGATCAGAGAGCCCAGGTAGAGGGTGGTGAGGGGAGTCTGCTCCGCTGGCTTCACGACCACGGTGTTCCCACAGCAGAGAGCTGGAGCTAGCTTCCACACCAGCATCAGCAGAGGGAAGTTCCACTGCAGCAGAACACAGAGGAGTTGGCGGCCCCGGGTCTGCCCACGACGCCGTCCTCAAGGCCCAGGGATGCCTGTGTGGAGCACTTGCTTTGCATGGTTTAGATGTGGGGTATAGGAGGTCATGCGGGAGTATGCAACGATCAGGGGCTTCCCTGGTGGCTCAGTGGTAAAGAGCCTGCCTGCAGTACGAGAGACCCGGGTTTGATCCCTGGGTCGGGAAGATCCCCTGGAGAAGGGCATGGCAACCCACTCCAGAATTCTTGCCTGGAAAGTCTCGTGGACAGAGGAGCCTGGTGGGCTACAGTCCATGGGGTCACAAAGATCAGACAAGAATGAAGTGACTAAGCAGGAGTACCAGCAGCATGCAATGATCAGAACTGCATTCCTGCCCAGCGTCTCCTGAACTGCATCCTAGGAGATGCTAATAGGGGTCACTGCCAAGAGGATTCTGTTCTAGGTCTGCTACCTTCTCCTCCTGCAGGTTAACAATGCCAGCAGCACATCAGTATCTGGGAAAAGCCCCAAAGGAATGAGGCCCGCCTCTCCTCAACTCAGACGTCACCCTATCTCCCTTCCTACAGAGCACATACTGACCCCCGCCTGATGGGCATTTGGTGACATTAATTTCAGAAAACACTTTCTTGTCCTCCTTTCGCCACAGAGGCAGGGACACCAGCGTCTCTCTGGCATCAGGCCTGAGAAGCACCCTCGCCCACTGGGCATCCACTGTAAGCCTGGTGCAGTTCTAAACGCTGAACTCATCTGATCCCGACACACCTGTGTGGGGGCAGTCACACTGCCACTCCCCTTGACAGAAGAGGGGACGCGGCGCAGAGGGGTGAGGTCACTGGACCAAGGTCACAACTGTCAGACGAAGGCCAGATTCACAGCCAGGCTCGTTTCCCTCACCGCACTGTTGCCTAAGCATCACCTCTGGTGAGACGAGTTGAAACCGAGCATCTCCAGGAGCTTGATTCCAGCCAGCCCTCATCCCTGAGCCCACTCCCACCATTTGGCTCCTTAGGCTCCGAGGATGCCTCTCCCCCGGCAGCTAGATTTCTCCCCCAGCTCTGTCTCAAGTTCCTGCCACTGTACACCAAACAGAACACCCCAGGTCCCAGGGGCCCATGAGGTTGGCTGATGACAGCAGACACAGCCCTGCTGGTCCCCGGGGTCCGCTCATCTTCTAGACCCCCACTCCCGAGCACACAAATGCCATCAGCTCTCCCCTCTGACAAATGAACCTGCACCTTCTCCTGGCCTCTGCCCCTCCTCCCGGCTCCCTTCTCTCTCACTGCAGCTCTGGAAGGACCAAGCCCACGTGCCCAGCTCCCTTTCCAGCGGCCCCAGCTACATCGAAGACTCCCCGGCACCTCTCTTGGGGAGCACATCTAACAACATGTGTGTCTGTCGTTTTGACTTTCCAGGTAGGAGATGATCCCATCGACCGCAGTCTCTTTCTGAAAATGTGTTACGTCCCTGGGAGGCCCCTGACTCTGGCTGCTCAGGCTTCTCCCTGGGGTTCCTTAGTGGTCTATGGGGCTGGCCCTCTTCTTTCCTCACTCAACATCCATCTTTAGGGGACCCCCTCCCAACTTGATGGGCAACAGCACCTCTGGCCTGACCACTGACCGGCTCTCAAAACTGACTGCTGAAGCATCACCCCTTCCTCGCCCCTAGAGAGCGCTTCTTCAAGCCTCTCCACGCTGCTGCTTGCCTCCACAGTTGCTGCAGAGGCCTGGGCCTTCCTCCCACAGATGGCAGCATCACAGCAGCCCTGGCACTTACCCAGAGAGTGAAGTCCTGGGCCCTGGGCAGCACAGTGCTGGACGCTGGGCTGCAGCACCTGCCGGGTGCACCTCCTCATCCTCACTTTGTCCCTGACTAAGCTCCCACCTCGCCAGCTATCCCGCTGCTGCCTCCAAGTAGCCAGACACTTCTCCACCCTCCTGCAGGCCATTCCCATGCCCAGAAACCCCTTTTTCCTGGAGGACAACTCTTTCCTATCCTTCAAGGCCCAGTTGAGAATCTACTGCCCAAGGGGAGCTGACCATTCCTGACCCCTCTGGTTGGAATCCATGGGTCTTCTGCATTCCTGGAATTGGCCCCTTGAGAGCAGGAATGGGGTTGCATCCATCTTGGCCCTCAAGCATCAAGGTCCATGCCCCACTGCAATGCTCCGCTAGGGCTGGTGCAGTCAAATTAAAACCCGTTAGAAACCAGTCCCAAAGACTGCAGTGCAGTGGAGTGGGATCTACAGATCTATCTAGAAAAGCTGCCATACTTACAGGAGTGATAGCCCCACACACACCAATGGGCTCGTGCCTGGTGAAACACACAACGTTGTCATCTGGAAGAGAGATTAAACAGAGAAGAACACACTCTCGTGAATCTAGCTTAAAAATCCTAAGTAGTTAAAAAGACAAGAAAGAAACACAGAAGCCCACCAAATTGTCAACTCTAAGTTCTATCTGTTTCATAAAGAAGTGATTTTTAACTCAATTTCAAAAGTAAAATTCCTTAGAGGAAGAATCGGCACAGGGCCATTTCTTTTGCCAGGGCGCATGGGAAGGATGCTCTGGAGAGAAACCAGAAGGTGCTCTAAAGAGGTTGCCTGGAGGAGAAAGAAGACACGGCCCCCAAGAGACCCCAGATGCAGCCGGGAGTCCTGAGCTTGCTCACCTGTGGGGATGGTCCTGCCCTGTATTTTGTCTGCCCACCCAGCAAAGTATCGAAGGGTTTTGATACAGCCTTCCAGGTCGATGAAAAAGGCATGAAGGAATGGCTTCCCTGTGTCCATCGTTTCCAGGGTCTGCAATCATAAGATGACATGTTTTTAAGACACAGTTTTCCGTTTGACCCTCAGATTGTTAAAGACAGGGCGGGGAGAGAGAGCGGAGTCCTGGAGTGCTGCCCGCAGGACCTCACAGCCATGCGAGTCTCTGAAAGCAAGACATCACGCTCGAGATAAGACCTGTCCCAGGCTGTCGAGGACTGCTTTTCTTTCCAAACACCTCAACCTGGGGGATCGGCCAGAGCATGGCCATGGGTCTGTGAAGGACGGCACGCCGCTGGTCTGGTGCCTCAAGGGGAGGGAACAAATGTGCTTTAGCATGGCCTTCCGTCGTCCTTCGGGAGCGCCGTTGGCCACGTGAGTCTGCGCGTTCCAGGAGGCTCGCAGAAGGTGTGACGGCTTCAGCTTGGCTGGGAAGGGGGCTAGGTCCTCTAACAGAGGAGAAGGGGCCCTGGGTTCTCTCTTCTCGGCCTCGTGGACCAGCACAGCTGTGGAAAGCGTGACGGGCCCTAAAGAGTCGACAAGCAGCCCAGAGGCGTGACTCCGCGCTCCCCGCGCATTCTGCGCGGGCCGCCAGCCAGATGCGGGCTGGGAAGTGAGCAGGCTCGCCCTGGGTGGTGAGGGGTGACTGCTCCCCAGGCGCGCACGCAGTCACTCAAGGGTACGGACTCTTTTCTGTTTCCAACCAGGCTCAAGAGAACCCCCGTGTCCCTCAGACAAGCGGCCCTGGTAGAGCCCAGGGCTGTAGCCGCATCCATGGCTGCAGGAAGCTGCCACCTGACACAGAGCCCAGGGCAGGATTCTGGTCGTTGGGTCACTGGGGCGAGATGCCAGTTTACAAAGGAAGAGAGGCCCCTCCGTGCGCAGGCGCAGACACCTCGTCTCTGAGACGAGGGTGAATGGCTCTGCTCCAGCTTCAAGGTGCACATGCCAAGGCTAACAGAGCCCAGGACCCATTTGTGTTATCAAGAGGGTAGGGGTATGGCCGGCACTGCATCTGGGGCTTCTGACTTCCATCAGGGCAGTGATGCTCTTCAGACGGCTGCCCTGGACTTCTGCACCTGGAAAGGATGTAGGATGGCCAAGTGAACGGCTGGGGCCACCTTATCTTCACTTCAGGAAAGAACCAAGCATTCTCTGAACAGGAGGCAACCCATTCTCAGCTGAGTGGCCATGGCAAGTTCCTGAATTTCATCCTGCCTCAGTTCCCTCACCTGTAAAACAACAATAATAATGGTATCTACCCTACAGGAGTACTGTGCAGGTTAGAGGAGTCCCATAATAAAGCACTAACAGCAGCGTCTGCCCATGGTACCCGTCACATCCACTGTTCAAATGATGATAATAAGATCTGTGACGATTGTCATTATTTTCCCTTTTGGGGCCGGGCAGGTGGCCAGCAAGCCTCATCTGGGGACAGTGAGGAGACAGGACTGAGCGCTGCTAGAGATGACAGGGCTGGTCTGGGTCTGGGGTGTGTCTCAGCCCTGATGGAAGCTGCTCAGGGGCCCAGCCAGGGCAATGTGACGGCCAGTGCACTGTACCTTTGGCTCCTGTTGATTTACATTCCAAGTTGGAACTTTTCTTTTCCAAGGGGAAACTTAACAATTGTAACTAATGCCAAAATTCTCCAGGGCCCAGCTGCTCCACATAGCATCTGGTCATCTATCAGCAGAACCTGGAGCTTGTTCTTGGCCCTTTTCTGGGATGGGAAAAAAGGCAAGGGCTGGGCAGAGCTTTGTGGGGACGCACGGGGCCTGAGCCACTGCCCAGCTCCAGTCCTGGCTCACCGTCTGGCTGGGTAAACTAGGACAGATGACCTAACCTCTCTGGGCTGCAGCATTCTTATCTTTGAAACAGGATGATAAATACTACAGATCAAGGGCCTACAACAAGCCTGGGACAAAGTGAGCATTCAACAAGCACTATTTTTATTATCAATTTAGTCACATTTGCTTACTCTCATGATAACCGGAATTTGCCAGGTCGGTGTCATGGAATCTTTCCAAGCAAAATGGGGTCATGACAGTTTTAGAAAGGAAGCTCTTACAAAAAAAAAAACAAAAACAAAAACGATTTTCAGGTGATTACGCAGACATGAAGCTGAGAGATCAAGAGTTAGCTACTCGCTTGGCTTTTAAACAATTATTGTGGCTGGACCATGAAAGAACCCCAGCTGCTTCTAAGTTTCTTTTTAACATGTTAGGAGAAAAATATACCTTCTGAGAAATCAACACATGCTAACCCTTAAACACTAAAGAATGAAGGGAAAGTGCGGTGGGGACGTGCCCACGACGCCCTAGTGCTGAGGCTTAAATGAAGGGCTCAAAAGTGGGGCTCTGCTTCAGACAAGAGCAAACAGTGACAGCTCCTCTTTGGAGGCTCCCGAGATGAGCATCTGAACACCAGAGCCTGGTTCCAGGGACCGCTGTGAGGGAGAGATTGCCGGGTCCGCTGGATGTGCCCACGGTCTCCAACCACTGAACACAAAGTATTCAGGCCCAGCTCCGTCACAGCCAACAAGCTGGCAAGGGAACATGATGGAAGAGGCATCTTGTGCAGGAGAAGGCAGGAAAACCCTCTCAAGGGCGTGCTTTTCCGTGATGCGGTCTGGGTTCTAAAAACTGTATTTGCCGGTCACTCTCTTGTCCATTCCACAATGCGGTGAAAAGCTGGACCCTACGTCTCGTGGGCAGTGAGTCTCGATGGCAGAGGCAACCTGCTCCACGTGCGCTCACAGCAGCCTTCCAGGACAGCCAAGAGGGCTGAAGGTGAAGGGGGTGGCCTTGCAGCCACCGCACCCCAAGATGATACTGATGCTTCAGGACAGGGAGGGGAGGGTACCAGGCACATCCTCTCCCGCCTGCTCTGAGTCCTCACGGACATTGCAGACGGATGAGCTCATGCTGGGGGAAAACAGAAATGTTTTTGAAGAAGCCAGTTTGGCAGCTTGAGAGTTGAGACTGGCTTTTGCTGCAGGAAGAAACCAGAGGCTCTGTGGAGAGAGACATTGACCCTGGAGGGATCTCTCCCCCCGCCACCCCCCCACTGCAGGCTGGCCAGCTGGGGCGGAGGAAGGAAGCTGCAGGTCTCTCCGTGTGTGTGGACGCACCCTCAGGGCAACACGCCCCAGAAATGGAGTTTCTCCAGCCTCCACCCATGACACACAAGCAAGGCCAAGAGAATCTCAGCGTCCTAGCTGCGGGTGTCCCTGCGGGTGTCCACCTGACCACTCATTCCCAACATCAAGAAAGGAAAGAACCGTTTTTCCAAATCAGAAGCCAAAAAGGAGATTTCCTTTCCTACCAACTGAGCCTCCGGTTCTGGGACAAGTGTTACACGGGAATCTGAGCTAGGAGAGCTGCGCGTGTGGGCGGTGAAGGAGAAGGCCCCAGGGCCCCGGGATCTCCTCTGATCCGTCACCTGCCTCAAGACCAAAGGAAGGTCTGAGGATCCCAGTAAATTCTGCACTTTCAACTCCTGAATGTCTTCACAGCCCATCTCATGAGAGCAGCCCAACCTCACACAATGGGATGAATCCACGTATACATTTTGCCGCTGAGGAATTAAGGTGCTAGAAATCGCCAGGAGAACACACAGCTGAGCCTAGCACCTGGTCCTCAGATGGCATTATTAATAATAGCTGTCATCCGTTTAGTGCTTACTGGATGACAAGGACTGCAAAGGATTTTAAGTGGATCATTCTCACAACGCTCAGATATCATTAATCGTGACATTCTCCATGAAGAAACATACGCTCAGGGAGGCTGAGCAACTTGTCCAAAGTCACGTAGCTGGTAAGCGGCGGAACTGGAGTTCGAACCTAGGTCTTTCACACTCTGAAGTTTCCTGTAACTGTTATTCCACCCTCACCATCACTCCACACACACCACTGCCCATTTCAAGGGTGAAACGGGTGATTTTTAAGCTGCATATGGACACTTATTCTGTGTCAAGGGGTGGCATTTATTTCAGTAAGTATTAGAAAAACTACACCAGCACATTACACCTGTAATTTCATGGATATTGTCCCTTAGGATGAGGTTAAATTTCAGTTTGGAAAGGAGTTGATATAAGAAAACCAGTTAAGCTCATAACTGTGCCGGTAGGACCAAGGCACGGCCCAGCCCGGCTGTCTGTGAGCATCTGGAGTCTGGGAGCCACTAGTGGAGCGGAACTTCCTCAGGCAGAGAAGACAGCCGCAGGGGGCAAAAGTCTGACCTCAGAACGGATCGTCTGAGTCCAGGGGTGCGGACGCCGGCCTGGGGCTGGAGAGCCACGCCTCAAAGGGCAGCGCAGCACCTCCCACCTCCCGACCCGGCACCCCGGTCCTCTCTCCTGCGCCGGAAGGGGTGAGCCCGGGGCGCCAGCTGGCCCACGCCCCCTCCCCACGCGGGTCCTGGGTACTCACCGCCAGGACGGCGCGGTCCCGCTCCACCAGGTCCGCCAGCTGATGCAGCAGCCGGCCGCGGCTCGGGGCGTCCAGCCGGCGCCACGGAGAGCCCCTCTGGAAGGCGGCTTGTGCGGCCTCCACCGCCTTGTCCACGTCGGGCTGCGAGGCCGAAACAACCGAGAGAGCGTGTCACCTTTCACGGAGGGCTCGGCTGGCCAGGAACTGCAGAGTCCAGCCTCCATCCTGGCATGGAGGATGGAGGTGAGGGAGCAGCTCAGAGCAGTCGCCAGGTTTCCAATCGCTTCAATGGTCAGGGACTTCTAAGGGATTTTGTTTTTTTCTTGAAGTCTTTCAAGTTTTCTACAAGGGCCAAGGATTAACTTTCCTTCTGATTGTACAAAGTATTTAAAATAGTTGTAGGACCACTGTCTGTAATCATTTTTCTTGCTGACCTACGTAGGAAAAGGGCATCTACCTACTACCTAAGTTTGGACACAAACACACTCCCACAGCTCACCAACGAGGTGGGAAATGTCTGACTTGGCACTTTACTCCAGCTGAGAACCACATGCGGTCCAAGAACAGGGGCAAGAGTTCTCTTCTGGATCTCAGAACTGACCATATTGAAAAAGTCCACATCAGGGACTTCTCCCTTTAGCCTCACTTCACCTGTCCCCTGAGGCTTCCCTGGTGGCTCAGTGGTAAAGAATCTGCCTGAAATGCAGGAGATGCGATTTCAATCCTTGGGTCGGAAAGATCCCCTGGAAAAGGAAATAGTAACCTACTCTAGTATTCTTGCCTGGAAATACCATGGACTGAGGAGCATGGGTCACAAAAGAGCTGGACATGACTCAGCACCTAAACAACACTATCAGCTGTCCCCTGGGAGCTGTGATCATTTTATAGACAAAGAACTGGATCTTCTGGGCACTGATAGAAGAATTACAATCAAATCTTCTTTAATAGGAAAGAATGAGAGCTATTTAGAGTAATGTCACCCATTCTTGCAAAATTTTTATTTTTTTAATATTGCTTGGCCACATCGTGTGGCCTGCAAATCTTAGTTCCCCGACTAGCGATCAAACCTGCATTCCCTGCAGTGTAAGTTCAGAATCCTAACCACTGGACTGCCAGGGGATTCCCTGACATCCGTTTTTATACTCAAGAAAATGAGGTTTGAGGCTTTGGTTGGTAATGATGGGACTCACCCCCCAGATCCCTCTGAGCCTCTCTTCCTTAGGGAGATGCAGCCAGCAGTGGACACCCAGCAGCAGTCAAGAGGGACACTCCACCAAGATTCTGTGTATCCAAAATGGGCTTGCAGGGGAGTAGAAACTTTGGCAAGGGAGATATTAAGACTTTGAATTCCTTGTCCCAGGCTCTGGAGTGGAGGCCAGGAATTCTCCAGCTGCAGGGATGGGGAAGCCTCTGTCTTCTGGTGCTTGGAACAGTCACTCAGACCATGGGATGAGCCACAGCCCGCGGCGGGGATCTCACTGCTCCCTGACCCCTGTGTACTACACCTGGGAGACCTGCTCAGCATTGTGTCCCACCCCTACACTCTGACGTCTTCACACAAGCTCCTCGGTGCTAATACTATATACACAGAGCTTTTCATGGGGTGCTGCACGCGGGAGGGTCTGAACAGGTGGGAACAAGGTGCATGGTACACCATCACAAAAGTACCGCTACTAGAATCAGATTCAAGCCTATTTTACACACGTCATTCACCCTACCTACATATTTATGAACATCAGATAAGAACTCCAGTGGCTGAGAAGAAGGTTCCGTTTCTCTTTCCTTCTTACAAAAGCTGTACTTTCAACATTTTCCCCAATGACACATATTCAAAAAATATTTCATGGTTTGAAATGTATCAAGGACATACCTAGGAGTCGTTGAGCTTTACATATAATAATACAATTAATATATAAATATATATATTGTATAATATAGCTTATACAATATACCCTGCACTATCAAATAGGGTTATAGGCTATAGCTTTACACAATCATTTAAGTTTCTGGTAGAAAAAAAAAATCTGGCAATTGCATAACATTATTACTTCTGCATGACTTAGCAAGTCTTTTCTCCTTCAAGTCTTTTTTTTAAAAAGTGTCTCCTGCCAGAATGTTGCATTTGGTGAAACATACCAGCCAGCCGGAAATGCTTTCAGGAAAGATTCTTTAATGCTGCCAGGTTCAAATCATTGATAAAAACCTTTCCTTTAGCCACGTGATAAGGATGGCTGAAGTCATCCTCACAGAGGGAGAAACATCTATCAAAGGAGAAGGACTGTACAGCACAGGGTCCCTAATTGATCCCATTCTGGGCCATGTGTCTACGAAGCAGCTTGCTCACGTTCCACCTCAGTGTGGACCAGCTCTGACTTACAGCTAAGCTGAAGCACTTCCTTATCCTCTAGTGATCTGTAATTGAATTACCGGGCCGGGGGGAGGGCACCCACCTTATCTCCTTCTTCTACTTCACATATTTTCTCTAGAGTTGAAGGGTTATACGTGGCAAACTTTTTTCCACTCTTGGATTCGTTCCATTCATTGTTGATGAATATCTAACCAGGAAAGGAAGTGGTGATGCATTAGGCTTAAATCAAAATCATAGAATTCCAACATGCTGAGGACCTTAGCTCACGTCTTTTCTTTCCCTCCCGCCAACCTGCCCGCCTGCCGTTTTACAGGTGGGACCTGGAAGGGGAGCCCAGCTGGGAGCACACTCAGAATTATCAACAGAATTCAAGTCTCCTGACTTGTAATACATTTTCAGAGAACTACAAATTGTCAAAATAAAATGGAAGTAATTTAGAATTTTTTCTAAAATGCTTTTAGATAATAAGATGGAGTCACAGAAGAATAAAAGAGTTAGTTACAAAAAGGGCATGAGTTAAATTTTACACACTCATCAAGTTGAGGGGACGAATACACACACACACACACACACACACAAACACACACACAGTGCCGAGCAATCTGCCTGCCCCTGAAGACTATGTCAGCAGTTAGCGTTCCCTTCTCCCTCCTCCCTGCTGCAACCCCAGCTGGATCCGCCAAGGAACTGGATTTATAAAAGGATCTCACTATAACCCTTTAGCCCTCATTAATGCACATCAGTGCCATCTCCCCATTCTCTTTAAAATGTCTATTTTCATGTTGGGCTTTAATAAAAGCCAGTGTTGGAATAGCAAGATAAATATCTGGGTTAGGAAATGTTCGGGTTATAGCAACATATGTTGCAATTAACTGCTTATATCCAGAACTAAAGAATCAACTCACAAAAATCACTTAGTTCTGAGACTCAGTTATCTAGAACATAGCCAAGAATAGAGACATTAAAAAAAAATACATTATGAACAAACTAAAAAGAATTTAATGGTCTATGCACTGAAATATGTGTTTTATTTACTCTTAGTTTACCCTAAAATTCTTAAAAAACATTAAAAGAGAGGATTTGGGGGAAAGAACTAGGAACTGAGGTGACAGATGCCATACAAATCATTTTCTGACAGAATGGAGGTCCCGGCCACCCAGTAAGAGGACAGAATCTTCCGTTGTACCTGCCAGGGACAACCTCGTGGTCAGAGCCCATCATGGCATCAGAGAGACCCCAGTCGTGAATATGGCTAAAATGCTTTAGAAGCATCTCCATCGAGTAAAATGTCATCAACAATTTCTAAATACAGAACTAGCTCATCAGATTCCATCTCCATATCTATGTTCATCCTAAGTCACTTCAGTCATGTCTGATTCTTTGTGACTCTATGGACCATAGCCTGCCAGGCTCCTCTGTCTGTGGGATTCTCCAGGCAAGAATACTGGAGTGGGTTGCCATGCCCTCTTCCAGGGGATCTTCCCTGACTCAGGGATTGAACCCGAAACTCTTATGTCTCCTGCATTGGCAGGTGGATTCTTCACCGCTGAGCCACTAGGGAAGCCTCCATATCTATATTCATATGTTTATACACATATATCTGTATGCATGTCTCTATATCCATTTATTCTATGTATCTATATGCTTATCTTTGATTCATTTAAAGGGAGAACTGCATCACTACAGGGCTAATTTGCACGACTGCATTTCGTTCATTTGGAATACCTGGTTTGCCGGTGAGGACAGATGAGAGGGTGGCCGATTTATCCAGCATGTGACCTGACTATATTCTCTGTCCTCAGCTGTCCTGTAAAAATGCCAAAGCTCACGGGAAAGGAAGCCTTCTCTGGGAAGCCACTGCGGCACTGTTTTGATAACTCTCCCTGGAAAGCAGGGGAATTTGAGAGTGGTGGGGACAAAGCACAGAGGGCCAGCCCTGGCTGGGCAGGTGAGCAGAGTGTCCCTGCCTCCCCAGGTGGGGTCCGGAGCCGAGAGTGGCCCTCAACTGTGGGACGTGCCCATCCCACTTCTGGAAGCGCAGTGCCTTCAATCTGAGGCCAGGCCCCCAGGGAAGCATGTGGGAAAGGCCAGGCTACAATTACAGGCTTATTCTTCCAGCTGAAACCAAATCCGAGAGTTCACTTTTGCCATCCAGCAAGCAATCACTCGGTAACAGTGAGAAATTAATAAGTAGAGAAGAGGGGTTAAGTTAGCACAGGGAAGAAAGCGCAGCCAGGAAGAGAGGCCCATTTGTCAGAAGATGAAATTTCGTGGGTTAGATAATAGAGACTGTCAGTGAAATCTGCTGATTCTAGGACCTTCCTGATATCAGTTCCAAGGGGGAGGGAAAATGAGAAGGTAGTAGAAGAGAATATAAATAAGGGGATAAAAACAGATTGCAATGATCAGATGTCTGCTATACTTCAGCTTCAAGCATGTTCCTCCAAAAAAATAATTACTTGGTTGTTTGTGACATTGATCCATAGTCCTTTCTAACCAGCAACTTAAAAAAAAAAATTCAGACTGCTCAACTTTACTCATATTTTCCCATCACAATGTTTCTAATTTAGCAAAATTTTTTGCTTTATACTACATTACTAAGCAATCTTGTAAGTGGTTTCTACTGTTGATTTTTCTCTGCACTAAAAGAAAACAAAAACACAAATGAGGCAGGGGTCAGTGAGTGTGGCCTATCAATTATGCTGGCTTTCTTGTTTTGAACCCTAAATCAGGAAAATGGATCTAAAAAAAAAAAAACTGTTTCCCTTGACTTGTGAACTGGTAAGAAACAAAACTTTCAGAGGAACAAAACTACATTACACTCAGCAGATGGGGTTCACATTTTACTGGAGGAATGGAATGGCATCCTATCCGGACTGAGTTGGAAGACCACAGCCATGGTTGCTGTCAGGTGCCCCAGAGAGGTGAGGGTAGTGGTTACATAAGAGAGTTCTGCAGTCACCGCTTACAGAACTTCCACTGGACCTCGGCTCTACTCAAAAGCAGTGCTTTCAGAAAAGGAGATTCAAAGGAATTTTACTTTACATAAAAATCAATCATTAAAAACCAGCGTTTTATTGAGCCAGAAAATCTTAAAAAGAATTTCTGCTACTGTAAGAATTGTTAAGGAAAGTCAGGGGCTGTCTGAAGTGAAAGGGACTGCTACACTCTGAGACCTATGTGGGGCTTCTAGGGGACCCTCCCCTCCCCCAAATCACAGAACAGAGCCCAGTGTTAAAACGTGCAAACAAACAAAGGCGCTTCGTCCTTACAGAAACTGGGCTTACCCTGGGACATGGTCCCCCCAAGGCTGGGGCCCAGACCCACCATTTCCTGCACGTCCTCCGTTAGCAAGAAGCACCAGGAGTCGAGTTTGGAAAACGACAGACCATTACCGCTCACACACTCCACAGCCAGGAGGGCCTCGATTCTGTAGCTCTGATTCTCTGTTTCTTTCCTCAGCACTGGCGGCTGCCTCTGCAGCCAGAGGCTCTGTAAGCATTGCTTGCCTGGGCTCCCACCCTCAGTCACAGCCACCCTGGTGCCCCAACCCCACAAGCGCTAGGAGGAGGCCTCTGTGAGGTGGGCCTGGAGTGGGGACAGCGAGGCTCCCACAGAAAAGAGGGCGCAGGGGCCTGCTGTCCGGCTTCTCCAGTCATCATCGCCGGAAGCCGCTAAGGATCTGGCTTTCCAGCCTCCTCCATCTCATGCCGTCCCCTGAGCCTTAGTCACAACCCGGTTCTACTCCACTAAGAAGACGAACACCCAGCCAGACAACAAAGACTGACTGGTCACTCTGTGAGCGTGCTAAGATCCACCTCTCTAAGTAAGGGCTGCATCTACGCTTGCAAAGCGCCAGGAAGAATCGCAGACAAAGAGGCAACTTTCCATATGTGGCAACATTGCTCTGATAGCACTATAAAAGGTAAAAAGGAATACGAAAACAATATATATATAATTTTTGGTTTCTATAAAAGAAAAATAAAATGCCACCACCACCTACGACAGGTGGCAACCGACAGTGTTAGGGGCTAGAAGCATTTAGGGACTATTCCCATCGTTCCCAGGATTTGCACTCTGAAGCTGCTCCTACTTATGAAACTACATCAAAAAGGGTCTCCATCGAATTGTCTCCGTTGATTACAGAGCCCTCTGGAAACAGTTAATTTCAAAGTCATGTGATCAGAGGTCCAGCCGACCATACGTGCCAGGAGATCAAAATCTGAAGGCCACACATAGTGGCCTGCAACTTTCTCTGCTTGATTAAAACTATTTGAGACACATAATTGCTACTTTTGAAAGCAAATTGATGGAGGAATTTTCTAAGTGCTGTGTCAGCTGAAGTCGGGATGGCGGGGTGGGGGTGGTAGCAAAGGATAAGACACAAAAATAAAAGGAGATAAACTTGAAGAACGCGAAGCCCACAGTGACTTTTGGCCTGCGTCCCTGGAATGCCCCCAGACCCAGTCCAGTAGCTTCCAAACAGCTTCGGGGTGTCCCTGCACTGCAGAGGACGCGCTCCGCGCTGGCCGCGGGGCTGCCAACTGTGCCCAGCTCAGGCCTCGCCATCTTCCTCTCTGCCCCAAGCAGGTGATCCCGGCGCTTTGCGATGCTCCCGCCTGCCGACCCCGCGGCGCAGAGAGTACCGCGAGCTGCAGGACTCCGCGGCACGACGGAGCCCTGCAACCCGCGGTCTCCCAGGCCCAGACCCGAGACCCTGATCTGCCAAGACCAGGGTCTCGGGGCTCCGGGACACCTTCCCACTAGCCCTGGCTCTGCTGATAAGCTGGGACGAGCTGAGCTAAGCACGGGAGGTGCCCTTCTCTCCGCTTGCTCCCGCTGACGTTTTCCGGACGCTTCCCAGGACAGCCCGACCTCGCGGAGCGGCTCTCGGCGTTTTCAGGCACCCTCTGACCACCCCGAAGCTCGACCCCTTCAGCCCCGGAGACCTCGCCTCAGGGTCTGCAGGGAGACCACCGCGC
This sequence comes from Giraffa tippelskirchi, assembly GCF_054371585.1. Classification (NCBI taxonomy): domain Eukaryota; kingdom Metazoa; phylum Chordata; class Mammalia; order Artiodactyla; family Giraffidae; genus Giraffa; species Giraffa tippelskirchi. The sequence continues at coordinate 60,495,220 of NC_137286.1, read as the reverse complement.
CGGTCCCCGCGGCCCGCCGCTCGCCTTCAAAGCGGGCCCTGCAAGGGCACGTCGGGGCCGCAGCGGCCGCAGCCTAGCACCGAGCGGCCGCGGCAGAGCCTCCCTCTCCCGGGTTCGGCGCCGGAGAGTCCGTCTGGGGGTGCTGATCGCGGAGTCCCTTTCGGGGTGCGCGGCGGACGCGGGTGGGGCGCGGGCTTCCGCCCGGGATGTCCAGCGCTGAACGCGGCTTCGGGAGGGCCGGGCCCGGCGCAGAGGCTCGGGTCCCAGAAGCGCCGGGCGGACGCCGCCGCCCCAGGCCCCCGCACGCTCCGAGCGCGGCGGCGGGGCTCCCGGCCTGCGGGCCCCTCGTCCACGCCCCCCGCCCGGCCGGGCAGCCCAGCGCAGAGCCAGGCTGCCGTCGGGTGGGACGCGGGCCCGTCTCACCTTGGTGAACTTGACCTCCAGGTTGCGGACGGGGCGCGGCAGGGCGGGCGCCTTCCTGTCCGGCTGCCCGTTCTCCACAGCCCCGTTGGTGGTGGCCATGGCTCCTCCGCGCTCCCTGGCCCGCGGCGCCTGCTCCGGCCTGGGCGGTGCGCAGCCTGCTCGCAGGGTGACAGCTCCGCGCCGCTTTATGGAGCGCCCCACGCCTCCCGCCCGAGGGGGTTGTCTAATTGGCTGCAGGACGGGAGGAAGGGCGGGCGGGCGGGCGGGAGGGGAGGGGGCCGGCCCGCCTCACCCCACCCCGCCCGCCGCCCCTGCGGGAGCCCGGCCACCCCCGGCCCGGCCACCGCGCCGCGCTCTCCCCGCCCCGGAGGCCGCCCTTGGAGGAGCGCCCCGGAGCTCCGCCGGGCCCCGGAAGTCCCGGGACGGGGAGCGTGGGCTCGGGCCGCGGCCGTGGCGCCCTCGCCGAGGTCGAGCCAGTCCGTCCGTGGCACCTGCCGCCCCCGGCCGGCCGCCGCTCGGCGCACTGGCTCAGCTTGCGCCTCGGGAGGGCGCGCCCTCCGGCCGGCCCGCTGGGGGCCTCGCCCCGCGTCCCGCGTCGGGGGCCCAGCGCGGCGGCCCCGCGTCGCCGCCCACGTGCCTCGGCCTGGAGTCTGGCCGCCGCCGGGGCCTGGCTTGCGGGACCGACGCCCGCCGTGCCGCACTCGGCTGGCGCTGGAACCTCCCGGGCCCCGGGCGTCGCACACCGAGGGGCAGAAGGTGAGGGAAAAGCCTTTGGCCCTTCCTGCCCCGCGCTGTGGCGTCCCAGCGCCGCCGGGCCTCTGACCTTCACAGCCGCACAGCCGGCCTCCAGCCTGAGGCCCTGGGATGCAACCGTTTCGATTTTTAAAAATGCATACATTATATTTCAATTAAAAAATGAAAAAAAAAAAAGAGAGAGAGAAAGCCCATGAGATCTTCGCAGCTTTGTTTTGAGTGGAAGCGCTTGTCCCATAGGTTGCTCAACTTGCCGGCTCTCTTCAGAGGGCCCACCGGTGGCAGAGGAGACTTGCTCCAGGTCCCATCTGAGACTTGGAAGCAGCTTCTCATGCACATCTTCCTTCAAGTTTCTGGGGGCACTAACTGGAGGACAAAAGCGGTGGTTTCCTCCCCAGAAGGCTCAGCGCCTCAGTCCATTTCCTTCTGTGAGTAATCTCCCATGGCACACAATGGGGACGCTCCTTACTGTCCTGAGGCCCCTTCAGTTTGTTTTGGGGCTCCCAGTGGCATCTCTGTCCCCTCTCTGCTTCCTCACTGCAATTCTACTGAGTGTTCTGGATAGTGCAGTAAGCTTTTAAACTTTACCAAAATTGTCATCAGACCAACTGCCTTCTAGGGCTGAAAGGTTCCTGGGCTCTTGGGGCTTAGAATACACACATGAGGCAGGGCAAGGGGACAGTGGGTACCTGAGTGGACTCACTGATGTACTGAGTCTGTCCTTGATGCTGGGCTTCCTGACACTGATGAGTCCCAGAGCAATTCTGTCTCTTCTCTTAGCTGCTCCTGCCAGTCCCTTGGCTCCCTGTCCTCCCTGGCCTCCACTCAATCCTCCTGGAAACCTGTGGGCAATGTCTGATGCCGGGGTCTCTACCTGGATGCTGAGCCCAGCATTTGGATGCCGGGGCCCAGGAGGGCCTGGAGGGCCTGCAGGGGCTGGGGGCAGACCCTCTGACTGGCAGCATCTGGCCTTGGGGACCAACCACCTCCCTGGGGCTCAGCCTGTTGACATCCACCCACGTGATCCTGGGAGCTTAGGATGGGTGTGGGGTATTCAGCCATAGCAGGCAGCTCCCAGGTCAGGAGGATGGGCCTGGCTTGAGACTTGTTGAGACCAGCAGACTACCTCTGCTCACCTGTCTTGCCACTCAGTGGAAAGGATGAAAGCAAATGCTCTTCTCCCCATTTTACAGGTGAGTAAACAGAAGCATGCAGATACTTGCCTGAGACAGCATCTGCAGTGGAGGAACCAAGGCCAGATGTGTGTGGGTGGGTCGTGCAGGGTGGCAGGGAGGGATTTCTCTTACCTTCCTCCCGCACCCTTCTTTCATCAAGGGCGGCACCTGTCTCTATGGGTCCGTGTCACTGGAGCAGCAGAGAGCACAGTGAGGTACAGGTGCAAATGCTAGCAGCATCCCTCAGGTGTGCCTTGCATAGAGATCAGGCCCTTAGCTCCTAGCCTCAGAAGTGGTGACCATAGGTGCCAGGAAAGGAGGAAGGACCATTTTCTCCCACAATCAGCCACTGGATGTCTGGGCGGCAGGGGGGTTGCCTGAACATCTAGGGCCTCAAAGGCCTGACCACTCTGACCACAGCCCTGACCTCAGTTCCAGCTGCGTGCCCCTGGGTTATACACTGCACTCTGAGCTTTGGTTTCTTTTTCTGTAAAATAACCTTCTTACTTTACAGTGTTTAGGGAAGGCTGAGCAAGAAAATGGTGCTTTATAATATATAAAGTGTGGTATGCATGCTGGCTCCTCATTTCCCTATTCTTCCTGGAGATTGATTCCTCTCAGTCGGCTTTGTTAGCAAGTCCTCCTGGCTTCTCTCTGGCTTCCACAAAGTTCCCTGGTCAACAGTCACTCTGCTGTGATTTTGTTGTAAAAATAAAATAGCATTTGTACTTTGTATTCAGTTCTGTGGCGGTGCTGCTTGCTATCCGCTGCTTGGCTTTTTGGCATCTCAAATTATCTAAGTCCAGGACTGAGGGCCTGCTTGCTTGATGAATATTTAATAAAAATTAGCATGAATAAAGAGAACAGACTGAGATAAAATTTGTTAGATGCCCCATCCCCTCTAAAAGTTCATCTTAATTCAGTTTCAAATGCATAAAACTTATGGGAGGTATTGAAATCTGTAGGAAATTAATTCATAATGAGAATGAGGGAATTTTGTTTTACCTCATTTCAAGTCTGGTCCCTAAGCCTCACTGAGGGCCCTTCTGACGGCCCTCAGCACCCCCAGAGCTGGTAGCCAACTGCAGAGCTGCCTCCCACAGGCCACTTACCTCACACAGCCGGCAGGAGTCAGTGTCGGGCCCTGGGACCTCAGTGTGTGGAAGCCTTTCAGTGAAAGCCCCGCTCCTGGGGTGAAGGTGGTTCTCTACGGGAGGGAAGAAGTGTGGCCCTTCAGTGCGGGTGACCTCACATCAGTTTTCTTGGCTAAGAAAATGGGCTGACGAAGGCCCCTGAGATGAGGGAAGACTTGACTGCAATTACTTCCCTTCTAGTGTCAGTGATGTGGATTGTTCAGTGTTGCTCAAACTTGAGTAGGGGACTACTTGCCTTTCAGGCTCCCTGTAACTCAAGATCCCCATGCTACCACATTATGTTCTCCTCAGGGATCACACAAACACATCTGCTTTCCTGCGAGACTTCGTCAGTGATGACACCAGAGGCCCGAGGAAGATGGGCCCAGTGTCACCCAACCCCTTTAGCCCCTCTAGTCCTTTCTGGCCTTGGGGGAAGATCTCCCGACCAAACATTGATCTTGGATAGATCAGTTTTAGACCAGGCAGAAGCACAGAACTGAGTACATCAAAGCAAAGAAGACACATCAGAATCTTTGTGGGTCAGGCCTTGATTAGGTGTCACGCACTCAGCCTGACAACTCATGGCTGCCAGAATTGGTCCTGCTTCAACCAGTAACTTCCGTGATTAAGAGTTGTGACAAGGGCAGGAGAGAGTATGACAGGTGACGTAGAGACAACTGGTTGACTGCCCATTCTTCTTTCTTGCTGGTGGAACTTTTACATTATTGAGGGCAGCAATATGCTTTGATAACACATATTTTCCAGCCTCTCTGGCAGACAGGAGAAGTTAATTAGATATAAACCAAAAGTTTTGGTTTGAGCATCTAAAGAAGCTCATTAAAGGAAACTGAGTCATCTGAGAGACTCTTCTTTCTTCCTGCTGCCTAGAACATAGACGTGAGGGCTGGGGCTCCAGCACTCATCTTGTGACCATAAAGCAATGCTGAGAAAGGAAGCTGTATGATAAGGAGAGTGAAGCAGGCAAACAGGAAGAGCCAAGAGCCCAAGTCCTTGAGGACCTTGGAATTAGGTTTTATAGCCTGGATTTCCTTTCTTGGATTTCTTGCGTGTGAACAAAGGGTAAATCCCTGTTTGACTTACGCTTGCTATTTGGGCTTTCTGTTACATGTGGCTGAACCTCATTACTAAGTGAAACAGCTGACTATTTAAACCATGCCCCATTACCATGACTAGAAAAACAAACTTCTAAACTCAACTGGAATCATTATGTCATGTTTGTATAGAAAGAGCAGCACATTAAAAAAAAATCTTCTTATCACCATCTGTACTTTTTTGGCTTTGATCAAATGCTCTGAACATTTTGTGCTCAGGTTTATAGTAAAATTTTTTAAAAAGACAAAACTAACCCTGGGATAGAATAAATGAAGCTAGCTTGTTGATTTATCTGGTTTAGTTGCCTAAATTGAATGGAGAGGTCCTACCTAGGGAATAGAATCCTTTTGGTACAAAGGTACTCATGGGGTTGGGCAGGTAGCCCACAATTCTATGATGACCATGGGTGTTAGCTGTTGGGGCTGCACCACCCAGCCTGCTGAGGAAGGCACCACCACTCAGGAAGCTGTGTCCTGGGCCACCCAGAACTGGAAGCTTCTTGGCCAGGCCAACAATGGATCCAGGCAGCAAGAATTCAGACTTTGGTTTTAAAGCCCATAAAATATCAATATGTAATCATTGCATCTCACTTATAATGCTCACACTTCTGAGTACCCCCACCAGATTTCCTTAGTGACATGAAGATTTGTTTGTAAACTTTCTAACCCTCTTAGAAATTCAGGGATTCTAAGTTTTGAACAAAATTTGAATTATTTGGGGGTTTGAGTTCAATTTACTCCTGAAAAAAAACATGCTTCCTGGTTGGAAGAAAAGTTGTCTAAGGGGCTTATAAAAGGGTTCTGGAGGATTCTTGGACATAAAGTGGCTCTCACTAACAATTGTGCTGAGTTAAGCTGAATTGAATCAGAAACATATATATTAAACTTTTCTTGAAATCCATAAGGGTATACAAATGTCAGGAAAGGGGGCTTAGCAAGATACAGTTTGCCAAACCCGAAATGTTTGAAAACCATTTGAGTGTGTTTGGTGAATCACACTCAAGTTATAGACGGATGGGCTCACAGTGACAAGACTGTCTTCCTGCCTTTCAGCTGGCTCCCTACAAAGGAGCATCAATTACCGAAGAATCTTACCTTGGGTTTTTGCCGTTATTTGAATCCTGGAGGAGACAGGGTGGGAGAGGTTGTTAAAATCTGTAGTCTCTTGAAATGGCCTGGGGACCCTCCTGCCTTTGTGTTTGTGGTCTGAGAGTTGCTCAAGTGGCACTCTTGACATTCCCCTGTGATGAGAAAGTCTCCAGAAAGCACATCATGTTTTAGCATATGTTTAGTTATGACAGGTGGGAAAATATTTGTATATATTTAATCTAGTTTTCTTTCTTTTTTTTTTTGATATGGCAGTATGGTGATCTGAAAGCATCCACCCCACCCCTAGGGGATTAGCTCTGTAGCATTTTCAAATTTATAATGTTTTCATTATTAAGCATGTCTGCAAGCTTTGGGTTTATATTATATTGTACATATTTATATTTTATTAATTCTATGATATATATTAAGTCTACATCTTACCATATGATCATCAAACACAGTTTATCAGTTAAAAGATGATTGGTTGGATAAGGTATTTTTCCCACCAGCAACAGTTAATAAGCATAAATATTACAAATGAAACTGGAATGATAGGTTTTGCATGTTTTAAATGTGCATCTTATAAATTCCATGGACACGAGTTACTATGAATTTCAGCCCATCTTTTATCCCGGGAAATGCCACGCTTTGCACCTGCTAGCAATGTCCAGTGATTCCATTGCACTCTTTCAGTTGGCCACTAGATGGGACCAAGTTAAGTAGGAAGTTACCATGAAGTTTTTTCTACTGTGAGAAACAGGACTTCCCCAAGTTAGGAAGAAATGGTGCTGACACTAGGGTGCCCCAAACTTCAGCTATATCATAGACACAATGCTAGAACTGGAGACTAGGGCACAGGCTGGCCCACAAAAGTCCACTCACCTCTTAATGAGCCTAGAAGGGCTCCTGTCTTTGAGACCAGACATATGTGGGTGTGACTCTTTGCCCAGGGAGCACTTAGACCTGGCACCTGAGCTTTTCAGGCCTCCCGATTCCTCTTCTGAAAATGGGAGTCGTGACTTCTGCCCAGATAGGGAGTGGAGGTGGGGGTAAACGAGAGACCGGGTGTGACAAGCCAGGCACACTTGCAGTGAAACGGAAAGGAAGACATCCTCACTGCCCAGCTCATCACTGATCTGGCAGAGCCTCGTCCTGCCTACTCTCAGCTCCCCGCCGACCAGTCCTCATCCCTTCCTATTCCTCACACAAGCAGGCCATCAAGCACTTTCTAACGGAAATTTGCCAAGACATTGCAGGAAATAGAGTTTTTTAATGCTAAAATTCGTATACGTAGGAGCCTAGCTGGGCCTTGCAAGCAGAGAGATTGGGTCGAATTCCTGCTAAGGCATTTTCTAACCTCCTTATTCAGACCTTCTGGGACTGTTCCCTCATCTGTCAGAAGGGGACGGTGGGACCCTCAAAGATTGAGACACCTAAATGAGATCACCATTTCGGTGACGAAACTGATCTCTGCCTGCTGTGTGGTAGTTGCATCACTAATGCGCCCTGAGACTCTCCTGCTGGGGAGACAGACCCCAGCCCCTTCCTTCAGCCCTGGACTAGCAACTCCCATTTGGGTAGGCAGATTCTCAACCCTTCCGGAACCTCTTTCCTGGTTTACTCCCTGATCAATGCCCACAGGTGACTTTCGGCAGCTCCAGGCTTCAGAGACCCTTGCTTCATCTCATCGTTGCAGACCCTTCCTGGGCTCCTTTTAGAAACTTTTTTGGTGTGGGGGCACCTGCAACCAGACTTTGCTCTGACCTGTTTCTCTCTCTTGTTTCATTAGCCATATGTGAGCGCTGATTCTTCTTAATCTTTCTACTCCAGATGAGCCACAAGATTCTTTTCCCAGGCTGATCTCAGGCATCAGTAGGGACTTGCGGCCCTAGGTGAGAAAGGATCTCAACTCATCGTTAAGAGTGGTGATAAAAGAGTTAACGCCTGCTGTGGGCACAGTGTGCAAGGAAGGCTTGGAAACCAGCCTTGACACGTATGGGGCACAGGAATCCCCTGGGATGCTGCTAAAATAAGACTCCACTCATAGATTGGAGGTGGGGCTGAGGATTCTGTTCTGCTAACAAGCTACTGACAAGGATCTCAGAAAATGCCATTCTAGGTTGACGATATCACCATCTCCTAGGAGATTTTGAGAAACACAGACTCTCAGGCCCTACCCTAGACCGAAAGAGACAGAACTTGCATATTAACTGGAGCCCCAGGAGTTTCCGGTGTGCATTGTGGAAGAAGAGCACCACCAGGCTGGGGTGTCTCAGCTCAGCTCAGTTCAGTCGCTCAGTCCGACTCTTTGCGACCCCATGGACTGCAGCACGCCAGGCTTCCCTGTCAGTCACCGACTCCCAGAGCTTGCTCAAACTCACGTCCATCAAGTTGGTGATGCATTCCAACCATCTCATCCTCTGTCATCCCCTTCTCCTCCTGCCTTCAATCTTTCCCAGCATCAGGGTCTTTTCAAATGAATCAGTTCTTTGCATCAGATGGCCAAAGACTGGAGTTTCAGCTTCAGCACTGGTCCTTCCAATGACTATTCAGGACTGATTTTCTTTAGGATGGACTAGTTGGATCTCTTTGCTGTCCAAGGGACTCTCAACAGTCTTCTCCGACACCACAGTTCAGAAGCATCAATTCTTTGGTGCTCAGCTTTCTTTGTAGTCCGACTCTCATATCCATACATGACTAATGGGAAGACCATAGCTTTGACTAGACGGACCTCTGTCAGCAAATAACGTCTCTGCTTTTTAATATACTGTCTGAGTTGGTCATATGGAGAAGGAAATGGCAGCCCACTCCAGTATTCTTGCCTGGAGAATCCCAGGGACGGCGGAGCCTGGTGGGCTGCCGTCTATGGGGTCGCACAGAGTCGGACACGACTGAAGCGACTTAGCAGCAGCAGAGTTGGTCATAGCTTTTCTTCCAAGGAGCAAGTGTCTTTTAATTTCATGGCTGCAGTCACCATCTGCAGTGATTTTGGAGTCCCCCAAAATAAAGTCTCTCACTGTTTCCATTGTTTCCCCATCTATTTGCCATGAAGTAAAGGGACCAGGTGCCATGATCTTAGTTTTCTGAATGTTGAGTTTTAAGCCAACTTTTTGACTCTCGTCTTTCACTTTCATCAAGAGGCTCTTTAGTTCTTCTTCATTTTCTGCCATAAGGGTGGTGTCATCTGCATATCTGAGGTTATTGATGTTTTTCCTGGCAATCTTGATTCCAACTTGTGCTTCATCCAGCCTGCCATTTCACATGATGTACTCTGCATATAAGTTAAATAAGCAGGGTGACAATATACAGCCTTGATGTACCCCTTTCCCGAATTAGAACCAGTCTTGTTCCATGTCCAGTTCTAACTGTTGCTTCTTGACCTGCATACAGATTTCTCAGGAGGCTGGTCAGGTGTTCTGGTAATCCCATCTCTTGAAGAATTTTCCAGACTTTGTTGTGATTCACACAGTCAAAGGCTTTGACATAGTCAATAAAGCAGAAGTAGATATTTTTCTGTAACTCGTGTGCTTTTTTGATGATCCAACGGATGTTGGCAATTTGATCTTTGGTTCCTCTGCCTTTTCTAAATCCAGCTTGAACATCTGGAAGTTCATGGTTCACATACTGTTGAACCCTGGCTTGGAGAATTTTGAGCATTACTTTGCTAGCGTGTGAGATGAGTGCAATTGTGCAGTGTTTGAGCATTCTTTGGTATTGCCTTTCTAAGGGATTGGAATGAAAACTGACCTTTTTCAGCCCTGTGGGCATTGCTGAGCTTTCCCTATTTGCTGGCATATCGAGTGCAGCACTTTCACAGCATCATCTTTTAGGATTTGAAATAGCTCAACTGGAATTCCATCACATCCACTATCTTTGTTCATAGTGATGCTTCCTAAGGCCCACTTGACTTCGCATTCCAGGATGTCTGACTCTAGGTGAGTGATCACACCATCATGGTTATCTGGCTTATTAAGACCTTTTTGTATAGTTCTTCTGTGTATTCTTGCCAACTCTTCTTAATATATCCTGCTTCTGTTAGGTCCATACCATTTCTGTCTGTCCTTTATTGTGCCCATTTTTGCATGAAATGTTCCCTTGGTATCTCTAATTTTCTTGAAGAGATCTCTAGTCTTTCCTATTCTATTTTTTCCCTCTATTTCTTTGCATTGATCATTGAGGAAAGCTTTGTTATCTCTCCATGCCTCTCTTTGGAACTCTACATTCAAATGGGTATATCTTTCCTTTTCTCCTTTGCCTTTAGCTTCTCTTCTTTTCTCAGCTATCTGTAAGTCCTCCTCAGACAGCCATTTTGCCTTTTTGCATTTCTTTTTCATAGGGATGGTTTTGATCACTGCCTCCTGTACAGTGTCACCAACCTCCATCCATAGTTCTTCGGGCACTCTGTCTATTAGATCGAATCCCTTGAATCTATTTTTCACTTCCACTGTGTTATTGTAAGGGATTTGATTTAGGTAATACCTGGGTGGTCTAGTGGTTTTCCCTACTTTCTTCAATTTAAGAGTGAATTTGGCAATGAGGAGTTCATGATCTGAGCCACAGTCAGCTCCTGGTCTTGTGTTTGCTGACTGTATAGAGCTTCTCCACCTTTGGCTGCAAAGAATATAATCAGTCTGATTTCAGTGTTGACCATCTGGTGACGTCCATGTACAGAGTCTTCCCTTGTGTTGTTGGAAGAGGGTGTTTGCTATGACCAGTGCGTTCTCTTGGCAAAACTCTGTTAGCCTTTGCCCTGCTTCATTCTGTACTCCAAGGCCAAATTTGCCTGTTAGTCCAGGTATATTTTGACTTCCTACCTTTGAATTCCAGTCCCCTATGATGAAAAGGATATCTTTTTTGGGTGTTAGTTCTAGAAGACCTTGTAGGCCTTCATAGAACTGTTCAGCTTCAGCTCCGTCAGCATTACTGGTTTTCTGGTTGGTCACTATCTGGATTCTTGTGAAAAGTGTCTCCTGTGCCCCAGCCTGAAGCCTAATTTGTCAGGATGGGTGAAATGAGTCTGTCTTCTCTTTCTAGTTCTATTACTTTCAGATTGAAGATGACTTTACATTCCACCATGAGCCCAGAGAAATTCTAATACGTGTCCCAGCTAGGAGCCGTCTGCACGCACTCTGCAGAGGCGCCCATACCTGCCGCCGAGGGAATGGCTTTTTAGAGTTTTAATCAGTGCAGTTTTACAAGATCGAAGCCCAGAAACACCAGGGTAATACTGTGAAGAGGTTATATTGTTATTACATGGAATACAAATTGCTCTTTTATCCATCTTGAATGCAGAGGTTTGAGGATGGCAAGTGATTCAGCCTTGTGCCCACTGAGGGGCTTGGGTGGGCACTTGCAGGCCCAGGACATGAGACTCCCCTCCCCCGGGGGCAGTAGGTCCCCACAGGGTGTTCGTTCAGAATGGCTAAAGTGGAAACAGCCAAGGGGCAAGTGTGGCAGTGGATGGTCGAAGCCGGCAGTGGGATGCCAGAGAGTGATGGCACAGAGCCTCCAGCTTCTTTGTAAGCGCATCAGCTCTAGGCATTGTATATATTCCAACTCAGGGAGTAGCTACATTATAATAAACATGATTTTGTGTATATGCAATTATAATTAAGCATTCTTTGTGTAGTCATTGATTCAATATTAGTCTTTTTTTTTAAATTAAACTGAGCTCTGTGTAGGAAGAGACATGGTCTAGTCTCTTCACTATTGCCAAGCCAAGTGGCCAACATAGTGGAGGTGCCAAAAAAAAAAAAGTCACTGAATGTTGAGTCCATGCATTGTTTCCATAATTTGTTTTTATTTTGTTAGAGAGGTGAAAGAACTACTCTCGGGCATCCTGGCTTCAGCAATTGCTGCCTGTGTGACCTGGGGCAGGTCTCTTAACTTCCACTTCCAACTCTGAAAAATGGGAGAGTTTTGTAGCACACAGCTGCATGGATGTCCTGGTGCTTCTAGGCTGTTCTGGAAATAGGTCTTTCCAGGTGAGGGTGCCTGATCAGGCTCGGTGTGTGGTCACCCTTCATCTCCTCAAGGAAGGATTCTCCAATGCCATAAGGCATTCACTGGCAAAGGTCAGGGTCAATTTGTTCCCAGTGTGGGGGAATGGAAGATTGGTTAAGGGAAGAGAAGCTTTTTGGAGATATCCCAGCAAAGGCTAGACTAGGAAGAAACACTGTCTAAAGTGGACCTGACTGCACAAGACACAGAAGGAACACAACACAGAAGGGACATGCTCTTTCCCCTCTGACTCTAACCCCGTCCAGAGTGAAGCAACTCCACCCTCTCTGCAGGGCTGAGGGCGACTGCCTTCCTGCTCTTCACTACATCCATGCCACACTGCGTATCTACCAGGTGCTGGCCGTGCAGGGTATCTTTCAGTTCTGAAAACATCATCTCCACCCCAGGACCGTTGTGATTGCACTTGCTTCTGCCTGGAATGCTCATTGTAACCTCTTCTGTCATGGGAGTCTTATTTCAAATGCTGCCTCATCAGAAAGGCCTTACCACATAACCCCTCGGAAAAAAGTTTCCCCATCCTTCTCTCACCCGATTCTACTGCCTTTATAGCCTTTCTCATACTTTTCAAGTTGTTGGTTTATTGTCTGGAGTCCTGTTTCCAGAACTTAAGCGCATAAACTGTAGAGACCCCACATCAGCCACCAGGTAGTGTCATGGACCCAGGACAGCTTGGTACCAGAGGTCACAAAGGAGCCCCAAAGTATTAAAATGCCAATGGTTTATATACTTGGCACATTGATCCACTGTCAGTAGGATGTTTTATTAGTAGGTCTACAATGAGTGTATCAGGACTAGTTCTCTTTCTAGAACAAATTAAAATGAGGCTTTGGATTGGAGTAATACAATATCTTCCCATCCCTTCCTGGTACATTTATTGATGAAATAACTTTATCAGTGGTTAGCCTATATTGTAGATCTGGTAGAGACCATACAGATCTTCAAAACCCTTTTCTTTATTTTACAGACAAATCAACTCTGGACTTGGAGGGGCAGTGTTTGTCTACAGTCATAGAGTTAGCTGATTCCAATTCAGAATGTTTTCTTCTGCACACGTGGAAATCCATGATTCACAGCATACACGCCCAGGCACCTGCTTGATTTGTGTCTTGTCAAAAGTCAGTCCTGGGTGAAGAGGACTTCTGGTAAACCAAAAGGTTTGAAACTTTGATCAAGTGTTTTAATCCAGTTTCATGACTACAGAAAAATGAGATATTGCTTTTGCTCTCAAGAATTTGTAATTTAGTTGGGAAAATATGTCCAGGCTGCATGTTTATCAGTTCAAGATATTATGCCATTCTGGAGAGGCAAGAGAGGGTACTCCTGAGCACAGGGAAGGATTTTATAGAGGGAAATCAAAGACACATGCTTAGACCTTTATGTCGTCACCCCACTTGGGTAAAATGAGAAAAGGCAGTGTTTGTTCAGCTCTACCAAGGGTTCCAGAGAGTCCCAGCTTTCAAGTCTGTGTGAGGCTTGTGTGCACTACCCTGGGGCCAAGGTCTGGTGAGCTGTGGCCCAGCGTATCACCCGGCACCGTCATCCTCAGACCTGCCCCTTCTCAGCGTCTCCCTCGTCAGGCATTCTCGTGCGTGCTTTAGAGATGGCGCAGCTCCTCAGTGAGCCCCCGAACGCCTGCAGAATCTGGAAGTGCTGAAAAGAGGCCTGATTTGGGCATTACTGGGGGCGTCTTGCCTATGTGTTGGAACACAGAACAAAGGCCACCAACTTAGAGCAGAAGCCCCTTCTGAAGGAGAGAGAGAGCCGCTGTCCTCACTCCCACTCTGTCTCCTCGCTCCTGAACTGGCGCTCGAAGCTGTGCTGTCAGGTTGCTTGGCGAACCCATGCTGGGCATTCTGTTTGGGTTGCTGGTTCTCGAGGGGGAAGACATACTTTGGTTATTGCTTTTCTTAAACCATAGCATGTAGTGATCACATACTGCTATTTTATCTCTGTGTGTAGGGACTAATAGACCAACTTGCTTTTACTCCTCCAGTTGTACTGAGTTTATTGACTCTTATGGGCATTATACATAACAAAAGCTTGAATGTAGGTGGTCTGACATGTCTGTGTCTGTAATAGCATTTACTTACCTACATCCGCTCTCATCTTTCGAATGATCTGGCAACTTCCTTTGTGTTAACTTCTGTGATTGAAGGAACTTATTTTTGGTAACTTTCCCAACCCACAAAGCCAATCCCATTTTAAGGTGGAAAAGTACAGTGTAACAATGGCATCACTGTCTTTTTGTTGGTGACGTGAAAATGTTGAAGCTTGACCCTAACACCAGTTACCATCGAAAGGTAATGCCTTGTACAAAATAACAAACCAAATCCCAAACTCTCTGTTTACGGTCATCACGGTTCACTTCATTAAGCCATAACTCTGATTGCATTCTTTCTCCTGCCCTACCCCAAAGGCTCTGAGGCCAGAGGGCCTCAGGGGCCCTGGGAACTGTGTGTCCAAAAACACATTTGTGCAAAATCAATGCAGGAAACATTCAAGCTCCGTGGGGACCTTTTCTTTAGGGATTCCTTCCGGCCTTGGAGTCCTGCTTCCATTTCCACCTTTCTAAGCACCTCGGCCCTCAAGGGCCCTGCTTCCTGCTGGACCTGCAGACCTTGCACCCGGAAATTCCTGGCTGAGGAGGGAGAGGATGAGGTAGGTAAAGTGCACGTGGGAACGTGTTTCAATTTGTGAGAAATGATGCACAGGCAGAAATCTTAATTAAAAGGATGGGATGGAGGGAACAGAGGAGGCCATTGGCTGTGGGTGGGGGAGGGTGTGAGTGACCCTGAGTCTCTGGGTATCAGCCCCCATCAAGTCACCTTTCATCTTGGCAACGTTTTCCCTAGAAGCCCGTCACTGCTGGAAATGACAGATCTAAAACATGGAGCAGAGATCTGGCCTCAACCCGGTGCCTGTGTAACTCCTGACAGTGTGTGCTTTGGCTTTGCATGTGCCTTTAGGAGCAGCTCTGTGTCCAAGGGGCTGAGTGAAGAGGAGGAGAGAGGGTGGGCTGTGGAGGTGGGTTGCCCTGGGTTCCATTCCCCTCCTCAGTGGTGTGGGGCCAGGGCAAGGCCCCTCGCCCCTCTCAGCCTAGGCCCCCCTACCTGTAACATACAGATCGTCACACATACTCATGGGGTTCTGCAGGGGAAGCTAATCCCCAAATACGGCTCCCATGAGTGGTCCTCCCAGGGTGCAGATACTTGTGCGGTTCCTCCCAAGCTAACCCGGGGCTGGCCCTGCCTGTGCTTTGACAAAGTCGTGTGTAAGGTCTGGAAACTTCTGCTTTTGTACTTTTGGGGGCCTGAGATGCCACGTAAGAAGTCCAGACATCCTTCAGAGAGACCATAAAGAGAGATTACAGAAACAGAGAAGCCCTGAGATCCCAGAGAGAGACAAGACCAGTCATCCTGATGTCCCAACTAGCTTCCATCTATCCTTCTAAAGCTCCAGGCAAGTGAGTGAAGCCATCTTGGATGTCCAGACCTGGCACCATCTTGAACAGCCCTCCCTAGCCACCATGCTGAATATCCATTCTCAGTGCCATCTTGGATAACCAGCTCCAGCCATCTTCTGACTGTAGCTAAATGAGCACCAAACAGCACCAGCAGAAGGGCCCTTTAGCTGAGGCCCAGGCAGCTGTTAGAATCATGTTTTAAGTCGCCGAGTTTTGGGGCAGTTTTTTACATAACAGTAGATCACAAGACCAGGGGAATATACTAAAGTAAGGAATGCTAGCTATCTACACAATATTCACTATAAGGATCAGTACAGTTTTCTGTTAAACCCCAGTAAGTGCCTAGCATATAGCAGGTGCTCAAAAATAGCCATTTTATTGTTATAAATAAATATAAATAGGTGATTCTCCCTCTTCTAATCCCTAATTATTCTAAATGCTGACCTCTCATGAGCCTTGACTCCTGATATCCTGTAAGCTTAATTAACTCTATGGAAAGCAACTCCAAGGGTGCCTATCCACAGGCAGAGCCATATTTCAGGGACCTCTCATTTAACAAATATTTATAAGGCTGGTACTATGCGCCACACTGAAAGCCAGTCAATGCGGCTTCAGAGGTAAAAAGAACAGATACACTTCTGATCTCATAGCTCTTAACAGGGAGAAGACAGTCTCAGAATAAGAAATTGCAAGTGTGAATTAGAGTAGGGAGAAATGCAGAAAGAGGAGAACTTAGTTTAGCTTAGCTGCTGGGGACAGAAACTGGAAACCAAGGTGACTTAAAGTAAGTAGAGATTTATTTTCAAATAAAAGAAATGCAGAGATGGGAAGTCAAGAGCTGGTAAGCCAGCTCCATACTCAGTCACCAGAGATTGAATCCTTTTGTCTTTCCTTCTGCTCAGCCATCTTAGCTTGTACATTACATCCTCAAGTTGGTCCCAAGAGGGCTGCTGGAACTCCAGCCATCATGACTACATTCCAAGTGGGAAAGGCAAAGAAGAAAACCTACCTCCAGGTTTAATTATCCCCCTTTTGAAGCACCACCCCTCTCCAAAAGACATTTATATCTCTTTGACCCAGATGTCTTAAACCTGGGAAATGTAATTTTCTTCACTGGGCTCATTGTTGCCCCCAACAATATAGGAGTCTGTTAGTCAAGAAGAAAAAGGGATATGTATTGGTTGACAACCAGCAACCTCTGCCACAGGGACCACTTCCTGATCACAGAAGTTCCATCCTGGGGAAGTGACATTTTTAAGCAGAGAGAAAGGATGAGTGCATTAGGCGAAAAGCTTTGCAGAAGCAGAGAACTAACTTTTGCTTAAAGCACAGAGATAGGAAACCTCAAGAAAACTTTAGGAACTCACAGGAGTCCAATATGGGCCTTTTGCCCCTAAATATGGTTCCCTTATCTGCCTAGTAGAAGCTTACTTTAGCTTAAGACCTGTGAAAACCTGAGTCTTTCCCTCCATCCAATAAAGTTGGAATCCCCTTTCATACGTGGGTGTGAGCGAGTTTTCACTCTGTAGTACAGACTCGCAGGTTGAGCGAGGTGAGAAGCTGAGGCCCTGGAATGTAATGGGAAGAGAGAAACTTGTAAAGTTAGGGGAGATGGAACTTCGCTTCCCTGGGCTGAAGTGACCTCTGAGGGCAAGGGGCACAGGTGACCCTCTAAAGCAGTGGCTGGAGAGGCTACAGCTCTAAGACTTTCGGTAACTTCCAAGAGGATTTGGCACCCTGCTACCTGTTTGCTGAGGTTGTATTGTAAGTTCATATGAAACAGTATTTTACAACTACAACTTCCTGAGCTCTGGGCCCTATAGCAAGAACTACTCTAAATTCCTTTTGTTCTGATCCCACACATCAATTCAGTGTGTGAGGGGGACTGGAGGGAACTCAGCTAGATATGCAAGCCAGACAAATGTAAAACATGTTTTCTTTTTTTTTTTTCCCCTTGTCTTTCAACAACTGAACCTGCCAAGCCCACTTCAAGGAAAGGAGCTACATTTTAGCTGCATTTTTAGCTCCATTTTCTGAAACTGTGGGAATATCTAAATATTTTGGGGTTTCCTCCTGTGGTTACCTTGCTTGGCTTCCCAATTCCTCTATGTCCCCTCCCCAGCTACATCCTGGCTCCTCAGGCTTAATTTCCCATCACATCTGGTGTGGGCTGAGTGCCCAATCATTTTCCATGAATGTCTCCGTACAGAGAGGCCTCCAGAGCTGCATGGCTTGAGGTATACCGTACCCAGCACAGACCCCTGGCCACCCTGGCCAGAGAGCTCTTGGAAACTGGTGTTCACCAGGAAGCGATTTGACTTTGCAGTCACACAGCCCTGTTCTGTAGCCTGTGCAACCCTGAGTACTCCCTTCTCCCAGGAGCTTCCTGTCCCTCACAAGTTGCTGTTTGGAAATATGAGGCTCAGAAAGGGAAGTAGAAGGTGGTAGCATCATGATATGGAAATAAAAGGGTATTTACATACTTTCATGAGAGGTCCAGGCCACGGTACACACTGGGTGAAATGTTTACTGTTGCTCCTTTGAGAAATGAGCCATAACTCTTTAAACTCGCCAGAGTCATCACTACCAGGATCTGATTCTCATCTCTTAGAAGGCATTACATTGCTTTAATATGCAACAGTCTAACAAAACATTAAATCATTTTTTAAAGTTTCATCTAGTTGAGCCTGAGCCAAGAGGTTCTTGGGTTGGGTTTTTCACAGCCACCCTTTTTTTTTCATATAGTTAAAAAGAAACACACGACAAAATACCTATCGGGTGATTTCACTCTTGCCAGCATCCAAGAGTGATCTGTGTAAGTGGGCCCTTTGGGCTTCCAGGGGCCCCGCGCTACGGCTTAGTCGCTGTCAGGATCAGCAAATATTCTCAAGTGCCCACCACATGCACCGCACTGAGCAGGGGGAGATGGGAGGGTACGGTAGGCCGGCTGCAGCCTAGAGAAGGCTCGGTTTTCCAGGCATGCCAAGCGCTTGGCTGGAATACTTTTGCCCCATTTGTAAGCAATGCTTTTGTAAAAGTATCAGTTCATCTCCGCTCCATTCCTCTGCAAGATTCCACTCATCCACCAAGGCTGAGTGAGGGCAGCCCTCTGGGGAAAGGTTCCTCCTTCCTGCACCAAAGCTTCCTGTTTTCTCCTCCTTCAGGACCCCTTCTGAACCTTTGAAATAACCCTCAGTAAACTCCACCTTGAGTTATATTGGGGTTGTGCTCATGATGGTCTCCCAGCCTAGTAAGAAAAGGGCCGTGTCTTGAGCACTCGAGAATCTTGGTGGCCTCTCAGAGTCCTTTGGTGGCCCAGTGAATGCAGCAGCAGCCCCTTCCAAACACACCGCTGGGAACATGCGAAGCTGCAGCTCCATCGTGCCATCTGGCCTCTTGCC
Source organism: Giraffa tippelskirchi (assembly GCF_054371585.1). Lineage (NCBI taxonomy): Eukaryota > Metazoa > Chordata > Mammalia > Artiodactyla > Giraffidae > Giraffa > Giraffa tippelskirchi. The sequence goes on along the minus strand of NC_137286.1, from coordinate 60,476,647 downwards.
CAGGTCCTCCCCATATCTCACTGGTCCCTCTTGGTGGACTCCCCGGCCCACTCCCACCCAGGTGGGAACACGTGACTGGTGGCAGAGATGAATCTGAGGACAGTTGGTGAAAGGAGCTTCCTCCCGGCCTCAACTATTTCTGGAGGATGGCCCATACCCATTGGATCGGGTGATGGTTCGGAAGAGGTTGCTTAGGTCAGCAGAGGCCAGATGGCTTCCTGGATTCCTGGCAGGAAGCTCACTGTCAGGGGCCCAGCACAGTTCTGAGGACTTGCCAGATGACCCACACTCTGCCTTCGTCCAGGAATTCAGCCTCTTGGGAGCCTCTTCCTGGGCCTTTCCCACCTGGTGCTGCCCAGATATAGGGGTGTATCCAGCTCCCCTGGAGCTGCCAGGGTCCTGTGCTGCAAGCCTGTCTCTTTCCAGGGCCAGGAAGACAGTCTCCCTGGCCCGACTTCTCCTCCCCAGCCAGCTTGGTCTGGAAACAATGACTGTAGCAAGAAACTGCTTCTCACGGGCTTTTGGAAACCGCGGCGGGACATCCGCGAACAGCCTGTGCACAGGGCTGTGGCTCCAAGTCCAGGAGATGCTTCAGTGCTGGGAGGGCGGAGAGGAAGTGACAGAGACAATGGGCAGCTTTGTGTCTTCTCCCAGGAAGCTCTGCTCTGCGCTGCTTTTAGGGAAATTGACTCTGGGGGCAGCTCAGTCTGTTCCAAAGCAACAGCTTTATGTGATTATGTTAGTCGCAGGCTAGGACAAACCCACCCTTTCTACCTCATTAACAGCACCAGCAGGGACCAGCTATGCCACAGGGGGCTCTGTGCCCTAATTCATCGGGCAGGGACTGAGTGTAGGAAGTCGGAATAACAATGCATCTTGGAGCAGAAGCCATCTGTGGAGGGGGTGCGGCTTTGATGTGGGGCCCTGTCCTGATTAGGAATGATGCTCAGGGAGGTGCCATAAGCTGGGATGGCGTTTGGGATGCAGGTTTTTGCACCTGGGTCTGATGCGGTTTGATGGGGTTTAACACATGCAAACAGCAGCTTTTGTTCTGGAGGACAAAGGCCTCCCCATCTCGGGCCCAGGCTGAGACCCCGGTGGCACCCGTTTCCTCCCCGTCGCCTCTTGTCACTCTCCTCGTCGAAGTTTAATTAGGACAACGAGCTTTCACAGGCTCATTTCTCACTCCAGCAACTTTCTAACACTTCCTAACGAGGAGGCTGGAGCCTGAGGGCTGGGGAAAGGAGCCGGGCTATGGGGAAGGACAGGAGGACCGTTCGTGTGGAGGAGAGCTGACCGGGCAGGCACAAAGGAAGCGCCAAACCACACTGGCTCCTTGGGGACCCGGGAATTGATCTGGGAAGAAAAGAAAATAAAACAAACCCGAACTGGCCTTTGTTTTCTGGGTGGCCAGACAGTAATTTCCCCCAAATTCTTTATGGTTCCGGAAAAGAAAGCAAAGAATCAATCAGGGCTGACTTTGTGACTTTCAGAACTGGATCACACGAGCCCTTAACACCTTCTACTCCTCCAACTCACATGCAAGCTGTTCCCATCCACTGGGTTCTAAACAACCAGAGCCACGGAGACAGTCCCCAGCCTCTCAACCCACGCCTGCACTGACTTGGACGTAAGGAAGCACTCTTCCTTGTCTGGACAGTGGGAGTCCCATGTTACCGGTGCGATTCTGCTGGCTTCGATAGAGATGTTGGCTTCCTCCTGCTCAAAGGGCAGGAAGAAAAGGAGACAGGGATGGGGATTGCCTGTTTTAGTCAGTATGGTTCTAGATCTGCTACAGTAACAAACACCCCAAAAGTATCTTCAGACCCACAAAGGCCTATTTCTTCTGCTGCTACCTGTCCATAGTCAGTCAGCTAGGAACTCTGTGACAATCACCCCCACCGTGGGTCCTCAGCATGGTCCCTGATAGGCAACTCTGATGACTGGTTTGGCAGAGGGACAAAGATGGAGACAGTGTGTTGGCTCTTGAAGTGCCCTCAGGGAGGTCACCACATCAGTCTTGCTCGGATTTCATAAGCCAGAGAAAATTATACATGCATATCTAAAACCTGCACTGAGGAAAGCTATGTCCTCCCGTCAAGTCTCTACATGGTATAACCAGAAATAATTGGCTATTAGTACTAAAACCTTCCTGTTTTTGTTATTTATTGCTGTGTAACAAATCACTCCAAAACTCAGTGGCTTGAAACAGTAATTATTTATATTCTTACTCAGGAATCTGAGGTGATGCTGGATCAGGGTCTCTCTTGATGATGCTGTCAAGATGTTGGCTGGGGCTGCATCATCTGAAAGCTTGCCTGGGATGGACAGTTTGCTCCCAGATGGCACCTCACAGGGCTGCTGGCAGGACGCCTCAGTTCCTTACCATGTGGGTCTTTCCACTGGGCCACCTGAGAATATTCACGACATGACAGCTGGTTTTCCCAAAGCTAGTTACCCAAGAGGGAAAGAATCAGAGACAGAGACACAGAAAGAGAGAGAAAGAAACAAGGAAGAAACTACAGTGCCTTTTAGACTTAGTCTCGGAGTTACACCCCATCACTTCTGCTTTCTTCTGTTTGTGAAGATGGAGGTGTCAAGTCCGGCTCACAGTTAAGAGGAGGGGCATTAAGCTCTGCCTCTCAGAGGAGGAGTATCCAAGAATCATGTTTTCATAGCCCTTCACATGCTGGGTGAATTGGCCAGGAGCTCTGCAGCAGTCACCCCGCATTCACTCTTCGGCAGCCCAGACAGATTGGTGCTGGTGGCAGATTCTCAGTTTGAAGAGGAAGCAGCGGGAACATTAAATTTTAAAAATGACATCGTGCTGGTCGTTCAGAAAAGTTGTCAGTAAGGACAACAGTCTTGTATCAACTTCACCTACACAAACCCCGCAGCTAACTATTAGATCCTGGGGCCAGTCCGCAGGGCTGAGAGTCCACCAGGTCCAATGCAGCCCTCTTCACTTGTAGCTGGGCTTCTCCGTCCGTCCCTGTTGGTCACCAACAGGAGGAGGCTGAAGGGCATACCTTTCAAATCAGTCTCTTGACAAAAAGGGAAAATGAGAGAGAAAGAAGAGAAATGCTTCAGCCCATGAACTCTCCCTAATTTCTCTTGCTTACCCCAACTCACCTCTGCCACAGGCAGACTGTTGTAGTCAGGGGTCTTGGTCAGGGCGGCCAGAGAGGCCCCTTTGAGCAGAGGTGAATAGACAGCTGGTGTCCCTCACTAGCTAAGCATATATTGTACCAAGCATATAAGTTTCAAGGGCCTGGGGTTCAAATTTATGCTACTACAAAACTACAAACCTTTGAGCTACACGTCTGAGTTACACCAAACTCTGAGTTACAAATGAAAAACTTTCAAGGCCAAGGGCCTGCTGAACATCCTGGCCCATGTGAAACTCCCAGCAGAGACTCCAATCAACCAACCTAGAGTTGAAAGGAAGGAGCAAAAGCTCTGAGGGGAAACCCAGGAGAAAGTTAGCCAGTGGAGCCAAGGAAACAGGGCATGAGATGGGCAAGGCGCCTTGACCCAGAGGTTCTAGGCTTTGCCAGTCAGAAGGCCTCCAGATTCACCCTTCGGCAGCCCACACAGATCCTGCTGGTGGCAGATTCTCAATTTGGAGGGGAAGCAGCAGGAATAGTAAGTTTAAAAAATGATATTGTGTTGGTGGTTCAGGAAACTTGTCAGTAAGGACGATGGCCTTGCATCAATTTCTGTCTCCTTTATTTCTAAAATTGCTTGAGAGTGGCATCTTGGGTTCCTACTTCCCTTGGGATTCTGGCCTAGTTAGAGCCCAGGGCCCAGAGACCTCCTTCTGGGCCTCCTGTGGGTCTGAGCATAGGTAGGGAGGATACTGTGTTGTCCCCGGGGCAGGCAGGACCCAGAGAGGGCGGCAGGACCAGTGTGAGCTGGGGGACTGCTGGCCACGAGGGTGGCAGACTTACTTAAGTAGTCCCACTATTTACTTTTTGGTCAATAATTAGAAAGATTTTTGGGAAAAGTGAGCAGATGGAATTTGGTATAAATGAGAAAGGCTCGGGTGACTTACTGGATCAAGCAGACAAGTCCCATGAGAATCACTCTTCAGGGTACTGGGTGGTACTAGAGGCGGCCTAATCCCAGAAAGCCTTGTTTGTCCCGGAGAATCCTGGCCACACACGTGGCCAAAAGCCTTAAGGCTGTGTGCTGCCTTCCTTGACCAGAGTGGGTGGGAAGCAGGGCACCTGGACAGAGCCAGCGAAACTGAGGCCAGCTCCTTCCCTGGGAGTGCTCTTCAGTTTTTTAATTAGTTTTTCCTCCCTTTCCTGTTGCTGGAACATGGTGACTCCTTTCGGGAGCAATCGAGGCTTTGTCTTCCATGGTGAGATTACACCCCTTATTGATGTGCAAAATGTGTTCAACGGGCTCCTGGTGACAAGGCTGGCTGATATAATCTCGCTGGAAAGGGATCTGGCAGAATTTACCAAAGATACACATACTGAATGCCTCAGGAATTCCATTCTTACCCAAAAGAAAAAAAGTGCTTACGCTTACCCAAAGATATGAACCAGAGCGTTCACATCACCAGTAGATGTGGACAACAATGTTCACAGCAGCTTTCCTCCTAAGAACCGGGACATACACAATTGACCATAAAAGGTAGCATGGATTAAGGGTGGTATATCCACGCAAAGGAAAACTACTCTGAAATGAAGATACCAGAACCCAGGCAAAGTGGATGGACAGATTGGACAGGTAGCTTTGAGAGAAAGAGGTTGGACAGAAAGATGTGTTCTGTGTGAAATCCAGGGACAGGCAAAACCTCTCCAGGGGATAGAAATCAGGATGGAGGCTCTCTTGGGTGGGGTGATGACCAGAAGGGGTTATGAGCTTTCAGGGATCAAAGATGCTGCTTTTTATTCTCAAGAGTGGTTGCCCAGATATATACCCAGGTGAAAAATTCATCAAGATATCCTTTTCTGATGTGTGCATACCACCGTATGTGTGCTCTGCCTAGAAAGAAAGATAGTTCAGGTAGTAACCAGGTTTTCTGCATGTTCTGGCTCTTTCTGGAGCTTTCAGAGATGTCTCCTCTACAATGAAGAATCAATCATTCCATCAAAAACAGTACAGATGTCACTTTCCCTCCTAGACTTTAAGAGTCTTTTCACGAAAAAATCATCTAGGGGAGTAAACTCTAATAGCAGAACTTTGTCCCTCTGAGGAGACGTGCCCTCCCCCCCGCCCTCCCCCCCCCCGTGTCAAGGTTTGTGCAGCAAATAGTTTCAACTTTCAGATGTCATCCTTCAAGCAAAGAGTTCTTATTATGTTCTAATTACCTTGGCTGTTGGAAACAGGAAACGAATAGCTGAGCTATTGAACTTGGGAAAAAAAAGAAGAGAACCACTTCCTACCAATATTTTTACTCTCAGAAAGATCAATGCTTAGTCCCCTCAGAGCTATTAGGTACATTGAAAACCTGTCTAATTATATATTTTAGCAGGAAATCAGAGAAAGGACCCAGAAAGTGCAGCTTCATTCTTTTGGATAAATAAAAGTGAATGTGTGGTGTAAGCTATAAATAAACAAATCTTGTATTTTAAAATGTTTAATCACATATTTGCTTAAGGAATTTCTGCACATCATGGTAAAAATAATGTATGTCTTACATTTTCCTCTGAAATATGTGAACATATAAATAAATAGAAAACATTCCATTCAAAAAATTGTGTATGAATTCTGGTCAGTAGGGTTCCTTTTTCTTCATGAATTTTTATGATTTGTATGAGCAATCTAGGCAAAGGAACATTGTGAAAGAGATCGTAGTGACAGAAAAATTTCAGAAATAGGAGGACTTGTCTCTCTGCTGAGGGCTTTATATCACAGCCATTGACCTCCTACCCCCACTTCTGCTGCAGAGTTTTCTCTGTGGGGAATGGTGAAAAGTGAATCCCACTGATTTCTCATTGTTCTTGTAAAATATATGTTACGCCTACGAGCCTAGAGAATGGGTCCCCCATCAGAAGCATTTCCCTGTCGTTCCGCTGCCAACCTCTGTGACACTGGATACTACATGAAAACTAAGAAAGCAAGCAAGATCGACATGAAAACGCTGGGAAACAAAATCTGTATATTTTATTTCAAAGGAAATATCTTCATGAATGTATCTCCTTGGCCCTTTGGAGACACACTGAACGTAGCGTACTTTTAATCAAGTAAATTAAACTTGTTTTAAAACAAAATGAAGCAGCTGAATTGCATCCTGCTAAAGAGATTAGCTTCGATGACTAGAAGCACATCAGGTCTCTGGAAACACAACACTGGGCAGGGAATAATTAACAGTACTCCCACCATTTTAAGGAAATTGTCTGCAAGCCAATAGAATCCTTTATCAACATTAAGTAAAAGAACTCATTTTTAACGTGTCAGTTAAGTGCAGATTCCCAATCACTTTCGTGCAAAGGGTAGTCTTAAGAATGGCTTTACCTGGTTTTCTATCCCTCTCAAAACATATCTGTATCTTTAAGCAAAAGTTAATGGCTTTCATTAAAATGTATTTAAAATGATTATTGCTATTTGCAATAGCTTAGTGGTCATGCAGTTCCCACCTTTCTGTAAAAAGCGTGCATTTCTTAATTTGTTTCCCCAGTTCCTCATCTAAAGGGCCTACAAGTTGCTTAGATTTGTTCTTCATATTCACATGTAAATAATTGAACTCATGACACAAGAATTAGCACACAGACATTGTTGGGGTTTTTTTGCTGGGGTGAAAAAAAGATATGTTCATACAACTATCTTAGAGACAAAGAGAAATCAGTGGATGTGGGAAATGGCCTGTTCTGTAGACAAGTAACTGTCGTTAGGACGTCCCTTTTTATCTCAGCATGGCCTGAACTGGCAGCTCCAGCATCTCCTGGGAGCTTGTTAGGAAAATGCTGCATCAGGCCTGACTCCACTACTAACTCAGGATCTGCATCTCAGGGCACCACCGTACACACGAGGGTTTGAGAAGATATGGGGTGGCTACTATATATCCCATCTGGGCATCGTAAGTGAGGAGCCAGCAAAGACCTTATATTTCATCAAGATAAAGTTAAAAGATGTTAACAAAGGTGGGATATTACCTTCAAAAAGTTACACTGGTCTTTGGACCCGCATCTGCCTTTGGATGGCCCCCGGCTGTCCACACTGAACAGTCATCCTGTTCTCTCGACAAGGAGGCGTGAGGCTGTCAGTTCCACATCCTGACCCTACACACCTGCCTCAACTTGCGCCTCCAAACTGTCCCAAGTTACATTCCTTTCTGTGGCTGCTGGAGCTGCCACAGTGTAAAGATAAAAGAAGGAACCCAAGGTTTTCTTACAGAAAGTCAATGTTTTTTGGAGCAAATGTGGGAACACTGGGTTTCATGGGTCTCCAAGGGGAGCCGTCCACAGCTGCGCGCCCCGACTGATGCGATGCCAAGCGTCTGCCTGCTCTCTTGGACACACAGCCAGCATTCTTATCTGGTAGATGCTTCAGGAAGGCGAGAGCAGGCCGGGGGCAGGAGGTTAGGTTCCCAGCCTCCCATCCCTGAGCCCTAGTCCTTCTGCTCTGTCCCATGGAACGCTGCTTCTCAGCTATGCAGTCCTCACCTGCGCGGTCCTTCCGTACAGACGCAGGGCTCCCTCGGCCCTGTGGCTGCAGCCCACGGCAAAGCCTGATGAAACAAGGCCACACGGAGCTTTGGGCGGGCTGGCCTTCCACAGGCAGGGGTGTGACTAGGCCTCGAGAGCCCCCTCTCCACTGTGGGCCCAGAGAGGCCCCCCTGGATAACATGTTCCAGGTGTTCAGTCTCAAAACAAAGAAGCTTTTCTCTGTTGCCTGAGAATGAGGAGTCCTCACTAGTTGCATACAGTTTTTCCAAGATGGTAATATTTGGTTACAGTGAGATCTGTTATTTCACAGGAAACCCAGCAGAGGTGCCCGTAATTTGATTCATGTAGTAACTGGGAAAACTCAAAGCAGGGAGCTAGGGGGAGTGGAAGACCCCACCTCACTAATGCAGCGATCGGTGGGGTCAGTGTTTAACCCTCTGGGCAGAACTTCACAAGAGCCTGTGGGTTCCCAGCCACCTCTGAGGTCGGGGTTGCCATGGAAGTTTTGCTGGCGTTACTCTAAGTATAACACCCCAAACAGATTCCGTGACCTGCATTATATTATTCTTCTGATTGCTCGTGTGGAGCTCCAAAGCCCAAGCAAATAGCATTATGAAACAGAACTAAATCAACATTTAAGTGTCAAAAGTCAATTGCTACAAATATGTCGAGGGTGCTATAGTATTTGGTACCTGTAGAACATAATTTTATAAAGTATCCAAGGGGAGTTGAAATAATGCCTTATGTTTTCCTAAGCATATTAATTCATACCTTTCGACAAATTTTTATTTAATGTACTATACTACAATGTTAATTAAATCTATGACTTATGTATATGAATGGCTTACATATAATTTATTGGAACATATTTTATCTAAAATCAAAAGCACTAAGAAACCCATACATGTAATGTGAGAGTGCTTAAAGTTGTTTATCAGCGCCCAGATCTGCTGATGTATTTACTTAAGCCTCTTAAAGAGTCGGTTCCTGCTGTCCAGGGCCAGGCAGCGAAATGCTGCAAGAGGGAGACCCTTTCTGGAACAGATCCACAAACCCTCAAGTTCGCTCTTGCTCCCAATTCCAGAGGTACCCATAGCTGGTTTCTCAGATCCAGAACTGGGACAACATCTGGAGATTTTAAGCTGTTTGAGTGACAGATATTTTGGTAAACTCACAGTTCTAATGATTATGTCTTTGTTTCTCATTCTTTTGAGCCCATTTGTGGAAGAACTAGGACTGATGAGTGGCGGGGCTTCCTAGCGACCCCCAGTCACCAGTCTGGGGGACAGGAGAGGAAGTTAGGGTTGGGGTGGCACCCATGGGTGTTTGGGAAGAGGACGGAAGCCACAGACGTGAGGACCTTGAGTTATTGAAGACTGTCAGTTCCATGGTCCCCCCAGTAGGCACTCTCCATGCTCCCACCTCCACCCTGGTCCCCAGGTAGGCACTCTCCATGCTGGATGCCAACACATACCACATCGGTCTGGTCACATTTATCAGGTCACAAAGTTGTTGTTTGGAAAATACTTGGCTGATGACAGCTGAGATGTGCTTTGGTCCATTTGTGTTGGACCCGGCTTCCCAGAATTATATACTGTAACAGGTGTAGCCTGGTTGGTATAAATAAAATAGAAGTACTCAATAAAATCATCACATGCCACCCTCTCCCCATCTCTTTTTCCTAGGTTTTAATATCTTTTCCCTTTCCTCCACTAGAGTTGTTTCAAACTAAACTCAAGTTTCCCTGTCCCACTTATACTTTTGGTAAAGCCCTGGACTTTTCTGTTCTCTAACTTGTAACATGGGCTGAATACACTAATCATTTATATTTATAGTGTGTGATTATCTATCAGTATTAACTTGTTAAAATTAATAATCATTTAAAAATAATTAGTAAAATATTTATATACTTTACATTTTCATTTTTCCAACTTTATAAAAATGTGAAAACCATTAAAAGGATAAATAAACTTAATGGAAATATTTATAATACTATATTTTAATAACTTTTAAATATGTTCACTTTCCTCATCTTTAAAATGATAGGCTGCCCCTAAAACGTTATGTTCAAAGATTCGGGTTGTGAGTCTCTTTTCAGTCAGCACGCTTCAGGATAAATATAGATAGATCCATTTTTTTCCTACTTGAATTATGAAAAGTTTTAAACATACAAAAAAAGTGAAAGAGTAATATAAGGAATAATTGTTGACTCCTCACATAGATCCTGTGCCTATAAGCATTTGCCACATTTGCTTTATCTCTGGGTCCTTGTAAACCGTTTGAAATTAAGTTGCAGACATCATGATTCTTTCCTCCTGAAGACCTCCGCATGTCTTTCCTAGAGACTAAGGACATTCTCCCGCATGACACAATCCAAGAGTCACCCTTGAGAGAATGAACGATACTGAGATACCTTAACTCTAGCACCTGTGATGCTGATCATCTGAGAAGACACACTGTGTCTTGCTCGTCTCTTTTCATCTGCAACAGCCACCCTTCCTCTTTGTGCCTTGGTTTCCCCATCTGGGGAGAGTGGCAGACTCTCCCTGTAGCTTTGTTGAGAGGATCCACTCTACTCTGATATCAGCAAAGTGCTTAGGACAGCGTCTGGCGCGCGGTGCGCATGAGTGAAGGCGGAGTTTGGAAAAGCGTGTCCTTAGCCGGATGCAGGTGCCTTTCCAACAGCCTCTGTGCAGAGACCTCCGTATATACACGGCGAGGTTCACTGAAGGCTCTGTGTTACATGGAGACCACCCGCTGTTTCTGCATGTCCAGCAAAGGGACTATGTGGTAGCTCTGGGGACCCCGGGGTCATTTCGGGGGCCGCCTTGCTCCCTTCGTCACGTACAGCGTGCAGCCCCGTGCATACTGAGTGGGCAGCACTACCCCAGTCGTCGACTCTCATCGCCCCACGATACACCCCTGAGAAACACGCAGGTAAACGTGACACGGAGAGCTGGCCGAATACGATTCATCATGTTCATTCATCAAGTTCATCACCCCTGTCTGCCTGTTGCTAGGTTGACTGTACTTTCTCTTGAATGGCAAATAAGAAAGCTTTTTATTTTAAATGACAGCTGGGGGGAGAATCAAGTTGCTAATTTCCCTGAGATGCATTAGAGTATGATAACAGAGAGAGGCTGGAGACCAAGAGTCATTTTCTTTGAAAGATCTAAGTCATTTAAAGAAAGTCATTCTTTAAATGACTTAGATCTGATCTTCTGAGTTTCAAGGTCCTATTTAAAACAGAAAGTAGAAGGGTGGAGGAGGAAGGAGACATGGTGAGATTCAAGTGGTTAGTGGCCCAGAATACATCGCTCCCTGGGACTCAGAGACTATTTGCAGCAGCTTTTGAAATGCCCGTTAACACTGGTCCAAGTCATCAGAAGTCACCAGGAAATGGAACTTCCCTTTCAGCGGCAGTGGCGGACTCATTCTGGGGCTTTTGCCCGAGAAGGAGAAGGAGGTGGAGTCTCTTGTTTGCTCTGGACGTCTCATCAAAAGCCCAGCAGGCTCCAGTTGGTTTGTCCATCTGTTTTGTTACTGACCTAATTTGTAACTTCAGGCAAATGAGTCTCAGATTTTTCATGTACTAAATAAAGGATGAGGGTGAAGTGTCTCCTGCTTTCCCTCCTCCAAAGGTCTTTTTGAGCTCTAAAATTCTATAACCAGAATCACAGCTGACTTGTTTTCTATTTATTTTGATATTTTATTGTTTCCCACTGTAGTCATTTCAGAAAATGTATAACATTTTAAATAGCTAATGATCATGGAAATCAGTGAGTATTATCCAGAAGCTTGGTCTGCTTGTGCTCCTAAAGGTTGCAACAAAACTGGTATTGCTTGTGGGGGTTGCCGCTGGTAGCCACTAGGAACTGGTCATATAGTTTTGAGAAAGTAACTTAGTGATATATATCAGGGATTAGAAAACATTACATGCAGTCTGAATAATAGCCCCTTTGGGAATTTATCTTAAGGTAACAAAAAAAATAATAATGTATGTCTGAAGGTATTCATTATAGTAGTGGAAAAACTAAAAATTATATATATATATCTCAATAGGTCCAATTTATACTATTATATCCAGGGATTAAAAATTATGTAAATGCTAGAAATAGGGGAAGTATTCATGATACAATGTTTTTTGAAATAGAAGACAACAAAGGCAAATATATGTGATTACAATTATGTAAGTATATGTAAAGGAGTAGGAAAAATAGAAGTTGCTTGTGTAAGGTAGTAAAATTGTGAACGTAGAGTAGACAAAAATAGAAGTAATTAGAGTAAAGTAGTGAAATTATGAGTGTACTTGTTTTTATTCATGCATTCTTACCCTTTATTGTTTCAGAAACTTTAAAACAAATTGCTAGTTTTGTTCCAGGTTCGGTTCACAATTCAATTTAAAGTCATGCATTAGGAGAGTTATTTACTTTTTAACATACCCAGCAAGAAGGAGCGTAAAAACAAAAACAAAGAAAGTCAGGGCCACGTCGCTGACAGACTCTGACCGAGCCTGTTTTGCCAATATTTGGTCCACTCTGAGTTGCCACAAGGGGTGGCAAGCAAGCCAACTTTGGATCAGACTGAACCTGAGTCTGAGCCTCCGTCCCAGCCTGGACCTTTCTCAGCTGGGTGGCCTGTTTGACCCAAGCTTCAGTTTCTCCATCTGTGCTATGGGAGAATGGTTCCTGCCTGTGCAGGGCAGGAGTGGAGTTGATGATCACGGGCCTGGTGAGTGCGAACCCAATAAATAACAGCTTCCCTTTTATTAGAAATTTTTTAAAATTGTATTTTTGTAACATTTATCACATACAGTTACAAGTTTTTTCTTTTTTTTTTTTACATTTGTTATTTTTTAATTGGAGAAAAATTGCTTTACAATGTTGTGTTGGTTTCTAACATATGATGACGTGAATCAGCCGTGATCATACATATATCCCCTCGCTCTTGAGCCTCCTCCCTCCCCCTCCCCCACCTCTCTAGCGCATCACCGAGCCCCAGGCTGGATGCCCTGGGTTATACAGCAGCCTCCCCCCAGCTAGATCTTAACACATGGTGGTAATATGAATGTCCATGCTACTTTCCCCATTTGTCCCACTCTCTCCTTGCCCCCTGTGACCACAAGTCCATTCTCTACATCTGTGTCTCCACTCCTTCCTGACAAATAGGCTCATTAATACCATTTTCTAGATTCCATATATATGTGTTAATATATGATTTTTTCTCTTTCTGACTTATTTCAATCTGTATAACAGGCTCTAGGTTCATCCACTTCACTAGAACTGACTCAACCTCATTGTTTCTTTGTGGCTGAGTAACATTTCCATTGGATATATGAACTGCATCTTCTTTATCCATTCATTTGCAGATGGACATCTAGGCTGATTCTATGTCCTGGCTATTATAAATAGTGCTGTGGTGAACACTGGGGTATATGTGTCTTCTAGCCTTGTGGTTTTCTCAGGATATATGCCCAGTAGTTGGATTGTGGGATTGTATGGTAGGTTTATTTCTAGTTCTTTGAAGTATCTCCATACTGTTCTCCATAGTGGCTATATCAGTCTACATTCCCACGAATAGTATAGGAGAGTTCCTTTTTCTCCACATCCTCTCCAGCATTTATTGTCTGTAGATTTTTTGATGATGGCCACAGATTATTTTTCTTATGATGAGAACTTTTAAGACCTACTATCTTATGCACATTCAAGTATGCAATACAGTATTTTTAACTATAGTCACCATACTGTACATTACAGGACTTATTATTTTATTATTGGAAGTTTGTAACTTTTGACCACCTTCATCCATTTCACCCAATTACCTTCTGCCTCTGGATACCACCAATCTGTTCTCTGTATTTGTGAGTACAGGCTCTTTGGTTGTTGTTGTTTTTAGATTCCACACATCAGTGAGATCATGTCTTTACCTTTCTCTGTCTGACTTACTTCATTTAACATAATGCCCTCAAGATGTATCCATGTTGTCTCAAATAACAAGATTTCTTTCTTTTTGGCTGAATAATTTTCCTATGTGTATGCTATATATTCACACACAGCTTTTGAAGATGTTTATTTTTCTCTTTATTATCATTTGAAAAAATAAATATATTAATATGCACAGCAGATGGTAGGAAACATTGTTTAGTTATAAAACATCATAATGATAACCACTCACAAAGACAGGTTCCTGCCCTGCCCAGCGCTTTCCCCCTCCCCACCACTGCCCACCCACGCAAGGAGACTCGTTCTCTTCTTAATTTCAAAATAAGAAACGTACACATGTCTTAACCACATTGGAAGTCATTGCAAATCATTCCAAAATATCAATTCCTGGAGCTGATAGAAAGAAGCCTTTTCTGAATAAGTCAACTTCAGGAAAATGAGCAACTTCTCAGTTGAACAATGTGTCATTTTGTTCTTTACGCATTGGATTAAGATGTTGTTGTTCAGTCTCTGAGTTATGTCCAATTCTTTGCAACGCCATGTACTGCAGCACACCAGGCATCTCTGTCCTTCACTGTCTCCTGGAGTTTGCTCAAACTCATGTCCATTGAGTTGATAATACCATCCAACCATCTCATCCTCTGTTGCCCCCTTCTCCTCCTGCCCTCAATCTTTCCCAGCATCAGGGTCTTTTCCAATAAGTTGGCTCTTTGCGTTAGGTGGCCAAAGTATTGGGGTTTCAGCTTCAGTCCTTCCAGTGAATATTCAGGACTGATTTTCTTTAGGATTGACTGGTTTGATCTCCTTGCAGTCCAAAGGACTCTCAAGAGTCTTCTCTAGCACCACAGTTTGAAAGCATCAATTCTTCAGTGCTCAGCCTTCTTTACAGTCCAACTTTCACATCCGTACATGACTACTGGAAAACCATAGCTTTTATACAGACCTTTGTTGGCAAAATGAAGTCTCTGCTTTTTAATATGCTATCTAGGTTTGTCATCAGTTTTTTTCCAAGGAGCAATCCTCTCTTAATTTTGTGGCTGCAGTCACCATCTGCAGTGATTTTGGAGCCCAGGAAAATAAAGTCTATCACTGCTGGATTAAAGTATCCTAGGTAAATGAGAAGTTATTCTGGTTAAAGTCTTGAACTTAACCTAACAATGAACCAAAAAACCAGCACAGTCTTATAATTCTTGATGTCTTTCTGAAATATCCCATCGTGAGTTTGGACGTGTCCAGGTTTCTGCTCCTTGAGAGCGTTGTGAAGCACAAGGTCACAGTCAGCTGCCCTGGCCCCTCACACCTCTCTCTTCTCCTGTTCTTGATGATGTCAGAGGGCCTCCCTGAGCTGCTGGAATCAGACAGCTGTGACCTGAGTTCCTTCAAGGACAAGTCTTGATCAGTAGATGGAACCCTCTGAAGAGACTCCACATGACCTTGGGAAAACAGTCCTAAATGATCTAGGGACAATGGTTAAGTGAAGCTTGGGTCTTGTCCAGATTTGAAGGCTAAACAGCTCTTCAGTAGGTGAGATTCCAGAGGAGCACATTATACAGGGTGTGAACAACATACTACACAGTTATCAGCTGAGGCCACAAAACCATTCTTTAAAAACACTGCCCTCCCACTACTATTCAACATAGTTTTGGAAGTTTTAGCCACAGCAATCAGAGAAGAAAAAGAAATAAAAGGAATCCAGATTGGAAAAGAAGAAGTAAAACTCTCACTGTTTGCAGATGACATGATCCTCTGCATAGAAAAAACCCTAAAGACTCCACCAGAAAACTACTAGAGCTAATCAATGAATATAGTAAAGTTGCAGGATATAAAATTAACACACAGAAATCTCTTGCATTCCTATACACTAACAACGAGAAAACAGAAAGAGAAATTAAGGAAACAATTTCATTCACCATTGCAATGAAAAAAATAAAATACTTAGGAATAAATCTACCTAAGGAAACAAAAGACCTATATATAGAAAACTATAAAACACTGATGAAAGAAATCAAAGATGGCACAAATAGATGGAGAAGTATACCATGTTCATGGATCAGAAGAATCAATATAGTGAAAATGCATACACTGCCCAAAGCAATCTATAGATTCAGCGCAATCTCTATCAACCTACCAATGGTATTTTTCAGAGAACTAGAACACATAATTTCACAATTTGTATGGAAATACAAAAAACCTCGAATAGCCAAAGCAATCTTGAGAAAGAAGAATGGAACTGGAGGAATCAACCTGCCTGACTTCAGACTATATTACAAAGCTACAGTCATCAAGACAGTATGGTACTGGCACAAAGACAGAAATATAGATCAATGGAACAAAATAAAAAGCCCAGAGATAAATCCACGCACCTATGGACACCTTATCTGTGACAAAGGAGGCAAGACTATACAATGGAGAAAAGACAATCTGTTTAACAAGTGGTGCTGGGAAAACTTGTCAACCACCTGTAAAAGAATGAAACTAAAACACTTCCTAACACCATACACACAAATAAACTCAAAATGGATTAAAGATCTAAATGTAAGACCAGAAACTATAAAACTCCTAGAAGAAAACATAGGCAAAACACTCTCTAAATCACAGCAGCATTTCTATGACCCACTTCCCAGAATATTGGAAATAAAAGCAAAAATAAACAAATGGTACCTAATTAAACTTAAAAGCTTTTGCACAATGAAGGAAACTATAAGCAAGGTGAAAAGACAGCCTTCAGAATGGGAGAAAATAATAGCAAATGAAACAACTGACAAAGAATTAATCTCAAAAATATATAAGCAGCTCCTGCAGCTCAATTCCAGAAAAATAAATGACCCAATCAAAAAATGGGCCAAAGAACTAAACAGACAGTTCTCCAAAGAAGACATACAGATGGCTAACAAACACATGAAAAGATGCTCAACATCACTCATTATCAGAGAAATGCAAATCAAAACCACAATGAGGTACCATCTCATGTAGGTCAGAATGGCTGCTATCAAAAAGTCTACAAACAATAAATCCTAGAGAGGGTGTGGAGAAAAGGGAACCCTCTTACACTGTTGGTGGGAATGCAAACTGCAGCCACTATGGAGAACTGTGTGGAGATTCCTTAACAAACTGGACATAGAACTGCCATATGACCCAGCAATCCCACTGCTGGGCATACACCCCGAAGAAACCAGAACTGAAAGAGACACGTGTACCCCGCTGTTCATCACAGCACTGTTCACAATAGCCAGGACATGGAAGCAACCTAGATGTCCATAGGCAGACGAATGGATAAGAAAGCTGTGGCACATATACACAATGGAATATTACTCAGCCCTTAAAAAGAATACATTTGAATCAGTTCTAATGAGGTGGATGAAACTGGAGCCTATTATACAGAGTGAAGTAAGTCAGAAAGGAAAACACCAATACAGTATATTAATGCATATATATGGAATTTAGAAAGATGGTAACGACGACCCTATATGTGAGACAGTAAAAGAGACCCAGATGTAAAAACAATCTTTTGGAGTCTGTGGGAGAAGGTGAGGGTGGGATGATTTGAGAGAATAGCATTGAAACATGTATATTTTCATATGTGAAACAGATCACCAATCAAGGTTTGATGTATGAGACAGGGTACTCAGGGCTGGTGCACTGGGATGACCCTGAGGGATGGGATGGGGAGGGAGGTGGGAGGGGGATTCAGGATGGGGACACATGTACACCCGTGGCTGATTCATGTCAATGTATGGCAAAACCCACTACAATATTGTAAAGTAATTAGCCTTCAGTTAAATAAATAAATTAAAAAAAAAAACAACACTGCCCTTCCACGAGTAGCCAACACTATCCTGGGAGGAGCAAGCTCTTCCAGGGACAGACACTCTGCCCCAGAGATCCAGCCTTGTCTACAGCGAAACTGGTCAGCTCAGGGCTGATGGTGCAGGAATTTGATTGTCCTCTGGGGGGACAAATCTCTGTTCTTTAAGAATGAAACAGTTCTAAAATCACTCAGATCTGGTGAAAAAAGTAATCACTGTAGGGAATATCATTTTTTAGTTTAAAAGAATTTTGCTATCCTAAGAAAATTAGTGAGACCCACTTTGTGGGGGAGGCTTGTTAACTAGTGTTTCCAAGAATGTGCTAAAACTCCATCATGAAAGTGGAGTCCAGTCTCTTAAAGAGGCAGCGCCCAATTGAAAGTGTAAGTTTGGATTCAATTCTTTGGGGATCAGTCTACCAATATTTTATTTGCTATGCTTTATGCTTTTCCAGCACAGCTGTGCCTTGCAAGAGACACCCTGCAGCTTGAGGTCCACTCTGTTTCACAGCATTTTCCCATAGATAAAGCCACAGACCTTTTGCTTCCAGGTTCAAGAAGCATTTATCTAAACAATAGAATCTATAAATTACTAAATTTCCTCAGCCAGAGATCATAGCACTGGGATTATTTGAATTATTTTCTACTTTCCTTGAAAATATTGTCTCAGGGATATTGTGCATCAGTCAATATGTTTACAAGTTATCAAGGTTACTTTAAATTCAACTTAATTTTTTTTTTTTTACTTTTGACTTTATAACAGAACTTTATGTTGCCATTTCCTTATTTTCCTTATAACTTTATGTTACTTATTTCTTTCTTGTTAGTTTTCCATAATCTATGTTAAAGAAACAAGATCGTGTTCCAATTCAGTGAGTGGAGCTTATTTTTATGAGCACAACTCTTCATGCTAGAATAGTCAGAGTTAAGCTAATAGTCCAGCTGTTAAATATAAAAAGTTTCACATTTCTTTCTGTTATATGGTAAAATACTTCCTTTCCAGAAAGACAGCTAGAGCTCAGTGGTCAAACGAAGCAACTTCTCTGTGAGTTGTGAAACACCACCGCTTTCCTCAGAGAAGGTGTTTAAACTTCTAACTCTGTTGCTGGTTTCAGATCAGATGTGTGCGTAGTTTGGGGAATGTTTGCAAGTTTTCATCTGGGCTGTATTTCTACGGGCAGCATTTAAGTCGACCAAGCAAAGTGGTAAGTTTGCCAGAGCCCATCCTCCATACCGCAGGCAACGCTGCCCCTGAAAGCACCATGAGGATGGTGGTGAGCGAAAGATGTTCACATCATAAATTAAGTTAGAAACAAAAAATTTAGACAAAACATGGAAAATATGTGCGCATAATTTGAAACGACCTAGTCCAGAATTAACCAAACTTGAGAGGAGAAAGGCTTTGTGGCTCACAGAGGGTTTAAAGGCTTCCTTCTCAGATTGTTATCTGCTGCTGATTACCTGGATTTCAAGGTAAAAGCAATGTGTGCTCACGCCTCCGAAAATAACATTAATCCCCTCCACAGAAAACCTAGCACCAAATCCAACGCAGGCTCCCTTACTGGAGAATTTCACTTTTTGCTTTATCTCTGCTGTCCATCTGGCCTGTCAGGCCTGTCACATACCTGCAGCCTACAGCCTGGAAATCAGGGACTTTGATGTTCTAAAGGACGCTTTATCTGGGGTAATTTTCACCAATTCTTATGTTATTGTGTAGGATGCTCAGAGATTCAGAGAATGAGGGATGGCTTTGTCTGCTAAGATCAGAGTAATTTGCAAGCTTTACTGAGGGACAAGGTCTAATAAAGGGACTTTTGAGCTGGAGCCTGTCAACACCACCAGGAACTGGCATGACATCAAGCTCTCCGATTATTGATAGCTTAAGCATCAGTGGGCAGAGAGAAAGGCTGTGGGCAGGTGGAATTCCTCCTCACCAGAGCAGAAAAGCTTTCAGCTTACTACTGGCCTAATGCTAGATTTATTTGTTTAATTAAAAAGGAACTTCATACACATCAAGGAAAAGAAGTCAAACTGTACAATGAAAGGCAAGTCGACCTACATCCTCAATTCCCAGTTGAGTTCTCTCCAGATGTGAGTGTAATACTCTAAGGATCCACAAACCACGGTCTCTTCTACCTTCTACACGAAAGGGAGCGGCCGCTCACTCGCTTCCGCCTCCCTGCTCTCTGCACTTCTCTGTGGATTGTGCAGCTTATTGCTTTGCTTACACTAATGGCAGGATACCAGATCAGTGCTTGTATGTACACTTTTAATGCTCCCAACGGTCTTAGGAGGTGAGTACAATTATCTAAGCCCATTCTGTGTATGTGGAAACAAAGGCATGACTTGCCCAAGGTCAACATTCTGAAGGGGCTAACCCAGTCACAGAACCTGTGTGTGACTACTGCCTGTGTCACTGCCTAGGGCCACCTTTTTCCTTAAAAACGGCTATTATTACATAATAATTGACAGATACAACAGAATATATAAAGAGTATGGGGTATTAAATACAGTAATAAAACCAAAACCCCTGAGCCCACAAATGCAGCTTAAAGCCAGATTCTGTCTACATCTTGTATACTACCTTACTTTATAAAAATCATTTTACTCCACATGTAATAATCTCTAAACAATATCTCATTTAGTTTTACTTTTTCTTTCTTTCATAGAAATGGAGTTGTATTTCCTTATTCATTTATACAACTGTGTAATATTCCACTGATGGGATATACCATAATTTACTTAACCAGTCTCCTAGCTGATGACTATTTTGGTTGTTGGAATCAACCATTGTAGCTGAGAATCTTCTTCTGTGTATGTATTTCCACACCGCTGTGAATGTAATAAAGGATAAAATCCTACATCAACTGAGTCAAAAGCCAGATAGTGCAAAATTTACCTCCCAAGAAGTTGCACCTGTCACAGCCAGCAAATGCCAGTCTGCTTCACCACAGCAGTAAGAAAAATTAAACTCTTTGTAACTGCTAATTTGAAAGGTAAAAGTTTTATACTTTTTTAGATCAAATAAAGTTTATTTAATTATGATTAAGTTTGGGCAGTCGTTTTTTGGGCATTCCTTTTTACATGGAAATAGCTTTACTTTTTCTCTGTTTATTGTCTTTTCTTACTGAATCTCAACAGATCATGGAAGATGAGATGGAAATCAGCCCCCTTTCCATCTAAACTGTGACAAATATTTCCCTTTAGCTTGTCATTTATTTTTGACTCTGCTTATGCTATTTTTTCTTTAACAGAATTATGTGATCAGATTCATAATTCTTATTATGTCAGGATATTATGTCTTGCATAGAAAGGCCTTTCAAAAACACTCAAGGACATTTGTTTGGTTGCTTGTATATTATATATAAGATTTGCTTTATTTTTTATTTTATACTATATTTTTTAGTTTTTTTTAACATTGTGGTAAGAACACTTAACATGAGGTCTACCTCCTTAACAGATTTTCAAGTGCACAATATCATATTGTTATCTACAAGCACAAGGTTGTAAAGCAGATCTCTAGAACTCTTTCATCTTGCATAAATGAAATTGTAAACATGTTCGTTAGCAATTCCCCATGTCCCCCTCCCCTCAGTCCCTGGAAACCACAATTCTACTATGCATCTATGAACCTATTTTTGATTCTTCATATAAGTGAAATCATACCCTATTTGTCCTCTTGTGACTGATTTATTTCACTGATCATAATGTCCTTCAGCTTTATCCATGTTGTTGCATATTGCAGGATTTCTTTCCTTTTTAAGGCTAGATAGTATTCCATTATATGTATATACTGCACTTGCTTTATCCATTCATGTAAGTGTTTTTAAATGTTCCTGCCAACTGCTAAGTCACCTCAGTCGTGTCCGACTCTGTGTGACCCCATAGACAGCAGCCCACCAGGCTCCGCTGTCCCTGGGATTCTCCAGGCAAGAATACTGGAGTGGGTTGCCATTTCCTTCTCCAGAGCGTGACAGTGAAGTCACTCAGTCGTGTCAAATGTTCCTGAGTTTTATTCTAATATTTTGGTAGTTTTACCTTTTCTATGTGTTTAAATTTTTCATCCATCAAGAAGGCTTTGGTTAAATAAAATGAGATAAAAATCTTCATATCATGTTTTGCAGATAGCTACCCTAGTGCCCAAACTCCATTTCTGAATCATTGACCATTTTTACCTACTGATTTGAAATGTAGTTTTGATCATATACCAAATTCCCATATGCATTTGGCCTGTTACTACATTCGTTACACAGTTCCCTTGATCTTTTGGTCTATTTGTTCACAAAGACCAAACTATAGCTTTGTAATATTTTAACATGTAGCATTAAATCCTCTCTCATTGCTCTTGAGTTTTAGCAGTTTTTCTGGAATGATCAAATGTCTATTTTTTCTCTGTGAAATTAGCACTAACTTGCATAACTTTTTAAAAAGGAGATCCTTTTAGTATTTTGGGAGTTTCCAAGGTGATTCAGGGGTAAAGAATCCACCTGCCGATGAAGAAGGCCCAGGAGATGCAGGTTTCATCCCTGAGTCCAAAAGATCCCCTGGAGAAGGAAATGCCAACCCATTCCAGTATTCTTGCTGGAAAATTCCACAGACAGAGGAGCCTGGTGGGCTGCAGTCCATGGGGTCACAAAGAGCAGGAAACTACTGAGCACACACATGGGTCACCTTGACAACACCGAGTGTTTCTATCCAACAATAAGGTGATTTTCCCTAGTTTAAAGTCTTCCTTAAATCCATTGTATCATTTAAAGATTTTTAATATAGGACCTGAACATTTCTTATATAATCCCAGACAGTCTCCCTCTCTCTGTTTTTTATATCTCTTTATTTAAGCTATATTTTCTAATGAGTTGTTGCTTGAACATATAAAAGCTACTAATTTTTGTATAATTTTGCCACCAGCCATCTTAAATTTTTTCATAATGTTTATAATTAACATTTAAGGAATCAGTGAATTAAAATGGACCAGAATGGGTGAAATGAATTTAGAAGACCATTATATCTACTACTGTGGGCAACAATCCCTTAGAAGAAATGGAATAGCTCCCATAGTCAACAAAAGTCTGAAATGCAGTACTGGGGTGCAATCTCAAAAATGACAGAATGATCTCTGTTCATTTCCAAGGCAAACCATTCAGTATCACAGTAATCCAAGTCTATGCTCCAACCACTAATGCCAAAGAAGATGAAGTTGCATGGCTCTATGAAGATCTACAAGAACTTCTAGAACTAACACCAAAATAAGATGTCCTTTTCATCATAGGGGACTGGAATGCCAAAGTAAGAAGTCAAGAAATCCCTGGAGTTAAGAAGCAAGTTTGGCCTTAGATTACAAAATGAAGCAGGGCAAAGGCTAACAGAGTTTTGCCAAGAGAATGCACTGGTCATAGCAAACACCCTCTTCCAACAACACAAGAGAAGACTCTACACATGTACATCATCAGATGGTCAATACTGAAATCAGTTTGAATATATTCTTTGCAGCCGAAGATGGAGAAGCTCTATACACTCAGCAAAAACAAGACCAGGAGCTGACTGTGGCTCAGACCGTGAACTCCTTATTGCCAAATTCAGACTTAAATTGAAGAAAGTAAGGAAAACCACTAGGCCATTCGGGTATGAACTAAATCAAGTCCCTTACTATTATACAGTAGAAGTGATGAATAGATTTAAAAGATTAGATATGATAGACAGAGTGCCTGAAGAACTCTGGATGGAGGTTTGTAATACTTTATACAAGGTGCTCATCAAAACCATCCGCAAGAAAAAGAAATGCAAAAAGGCAAAGTAGTTGTCTGAAGAGACCTTAAAATAGCTGATAAAGAAGAGAAGTGAAAGGCAAGGAGAAAAGGAAAGATATACCCATTTGAATGCAGAGTTCCAAAGAAGAGCAAGGAGAGATAAGAAAGCCTTCCTCAGTGATCAATGCAAAGAAATAGAGGAAAACAATAGAATGGGAAAGATTAGAGATCTCTTCAAGAAAGTTACAGATACCAAGGGAACATTTCTTACAAAGATGAGCACAAAAAAGGACAGAAATGGTATGGACCAAACAGAAGCAAAAGATATTAAGAAGAACACAGAAGAACTACACAAAAAAGATCTTCATGACCCAGAAACCACAATGGTATGATCACTCACCTAGAGCCAGACAATTAAATTATAAAGTCAAATGGGCCTTAGGAAGCATTGCTACAAACAAAGCTAGTGGAGGTGATAGAATTCCAGCTGAGCTATTTCAAATCCTCAAAGATGATGCTGTGAAAGTGCTGCACTCAATATGCCAGCAAATTTGGAAAACTCAGCAGTGGCCACAGGACTGGAAAAGGTCAGTTTTCATTCCAATCTCAAAGAAAGGCAATGCCAAAGAATGTTCAAACTACCTCACAATTGTACTCAACTCACATGCTAGCAAATTAATGCTAAAAATTTTCCGCTAGACTTCAACAGCATGTGAAGTAAGACTCCCAGATGTTCAAGCTGGATTTAGAAAAGGCAGGGGAACCAGAGATCAAATTGCCAACATCTGTTGGATCACAGAAAGAGCAAGAGAATTCCTGCAAAATATATTCTTCTGCTTTATTGACTCGGCTAAAGCCTTTGACTGTGTGGATCACAGTAAACTGTGGAAAATTCTTCAAGAGATGGGAATACCAGACTACCTTACCTGCCCCTGAGAAACCTGTATTCCAATCAAGAAGCAACAGTTAGAACCGGACATGGAACAACAGACTGGTTCCAAATTGAGAAAGGAGGACATCAAGGGTGTATAATGTCACCCTGTTTATTTAACTTATATGCAGAGTACATCATGTGAAGTGCTGGGATGGATGAAGCACACGCTGGAATCAAGATTTCTAGGAAAAATATAGAAAACCTCAGGTATTCAGATGACACCACCCTTATTGCAGAACGTAAAGAGGAACTAAAGTGCCTCTGATGATGGTGAAAGAGGACAGTGTAAAAGCTGGCTTAAAACTCAACATTCAAAAAATGAAGATCGTGGCATCCAGTCCCATCACTTCACGGCAAATAGATGGGTAACAATGGAAACAGTGACGGACTTTATTTTTTGGGCTCCAAATCACTGCAGTTGGTGACTGCAGCTATGAAATTAAGAGACACTTACTCCTTGGAAGGAAAGCTCTGACAAACCTAGACAGCATATTAAAAAGCAGAGACATTACTTTTCTGACAAAGATCTGTCTAGACAAAGCTATGATTTTTCCAAGAGTCATGTGAGGATGTGAGAGTTGGACCATAAAGAAGGATGAGAGTCGAAGAATTGACAGTTTTGAATCGCGGTGTTGGAGAAGACTATTGAGAGTCCCTTGGACTGTAAGGAGATCCAACCAGTCAATCCTAAAGGAAATCAGTCCTGAATGTTCATTGGAAGGACCGATGCCAAAGCTGAAGCTAATACAAAGAGCTGACTCATTAGAGAAGACCCTGATGCTGGGAAAGATTGAAGGCAGGAGGAGAAGGGGATGACAGAGGATGAGACCGTTGGCTGGCATCACTGACTCAATGGACATGAGTCTGAGCAGGCTCTGGGAGATGGTGAAGGACAGGGAGGCCTGGCATGCTGCAGTCCATGGGCTCACAAAGAGTCGGACATGACTGAGAGACTGAACAACAATCCTTATAGTAGTTTTTCAGTTGATTCTCCATGTGTCTATGTGTATGTGTATGTGTGTGCTTGAGGCATACTCTTTTGTCATCTGCAAATAACGAAAAATTTACTTCTTTTCCAATTTTTATGCATTTTGTCTCTGTTATCTTATTACGATGACTAGTAATTCTAGTTTAATTTATTCATAGTTGTAGTAATTGTGAGCATTCTTATCTCTTTCATGACATCAATAGAAATACTTCTAATGCTTTATTATTAAGCAAAATATTGCTGTTGTGTATGTGTGTAGGTATGTAAAATCATGGCAAGTAAGTGTCTGCTTTTGTTTTATAAAGACATTAAATTACGAGTTATGTTGAAATTAATAAATGTCTTTTCTTAAGCTATGAATAAATGAATATAGTTTTTCTCCTTTGACCTATGCTGTGCTATATTAATAGATTTTCTAAGCTGGACTAGTCTCATATTCTTGGAATGAACTCCAGTTGGCTTTGATGCATTTCTCTTCTAAAGCATGGCTGGATTATTGAAACCTTTTGGAACTTTTATTAGTGCAGTTGATCCAGATCTTTCTTTTAGGAGGCCTTGTCAAATTTTGTTATCACTATACAATTTTTTTGCCTCATAAAATTAATTTGCTAATTACAACACAGTAGCTTGATCTGGATTCTGAAATAGAAAAAGGCCATTAGTGGAAAACTGGTCAAATCCAAATAAAGTTTATAGTTTAATTAATAGTTTAATACCAGTGTTAATTTGTTAGTTTTGAGAAATATATTCTGATTATACAAGACATTAACATTAGGGGAATCTAGGAGAAGAATGTGTGGGAACTCTGCACTATCTTTGCAACTCTTTTGTAAATCTAAAAATGAACCTAAAATCAAAATAAAAATTCTGAAATAAAAAGTAATTTGGAAAGTTTCCTTCTTTATTTACAATCTTGTACACTTTAAAAATCACTGAAGGTATTTGTACTTTGGATATGTGGTAGAATTTATATGCAATACCAACTGGACTGGGAGTTTTCTAGAAAGTAACTTTATGATAACTTTAAACGTTTCTACTATGCAAATTGTTTTGTTTCTATTTCTATCTCTTCTGATTTCTATTTTTACCAGTTTATCTTTTTCAAGAAAATCATATAGATTTTCACATTTATTTTTGTAGAACTGAGCGAGGTAAACATTTATTATTTAAAAATTTGCCTTTGTAGCTAAGAATTTTCTCATTTCCATGTTTTCCTTTCTGTTTGTAGTTTTCCCTTGATTTGGTTAATTGCTTATTTTACTAAGGCAGAGGAGAGAAGAGCTCTTTTACTTTTTTATTCTTTTATTTTACTTTTTCTCTCCCTGCAATATCCTCAAATGTATTATTGCTCTCTCCCTAATTTCTATTAATTTAAGTGCTAAGAAATTTCCTCAGAGTGTTGCTTTAGCTCTATCTTATAGTTTCTGATACATATATGCATTATATTTGTTTTCTAATATTCTGCAGTCATGTTTTCTATTTCATTTTGGACCTGAGACTTGTTGTTTTTCAAACTAGCACTTGCAAGACTGATTACATTTATTTGTGAAAAATATGTGTCTTTATAGATGAGTAACCACTGTTAACTTTTCCTCTATGACTATTATTTGGCCTTGAATGTCCATGATCAGGTAAAAGCAGATAGAGCAAAATTCTTCATTTCTGCCATGCCTCCCCACAGTTTGAGAATTCAAATTCTTTTTTTCTCAGTGATTTAACTTTACTTTCACAGTTTACCATGGTTGAGCTTTCATGGCTAAATGAAAGAAAATACACAAGTTTGATCATGTCATTTTGAGAGGTTGTATAGGTTTAGAAATTTAGGTTCAATGAGGAGTTAGAAAAAAATTACAATGATAGAGATATATGTGACAAAAAGGATATAAATATGTTCCAAAGTCTGTGGATTTCCTATCTTAGGAAGCCAAGTGACTCCAGTCCCCACCACTAAGCTGGGAGACTCTTGGAGTCCCTGACATACTTTTGGTCCAATGTAGCCTGACATTACTTATATCATTAAGTGAATGGCCATCACTTTCAGCTCTATTTCTTAGCTAAGAAAATTGAGAATCTAGCCAACAGCCTAGAACATAGTAACCTCACCTCCACCAGATGGGCAATGCTCCCCACTCCACCCCTGGGCCTTCAGAGTGGCCACGCTCCATCCCTCATCCTTCCCACGCGCCACTTCAGCGGTCTAGGACTTCTCTAATAGTTTCACAGTCTGAGGCACCTCCCTTCTCTGCTGCACGTCTCCAAGAGAAGGCATACTTCAAATCATTCAGAACCGTGGTATGTAAAACCCAACATGGGTTTTATTAATATTTCGGGCACAACCTATAAAACTGTGACTTTAGTCTTGAGTGCTTCCTTAAGTAATGGATTTTAACTTGCTCCCCCAAATCTTCCCACAATGACTCAATCTGATGAAAATGATATAATTCTCAAGGGATTCGTTTGGTCCCATTGCCCACACCGTTTGCCATTTTCCACCCTCTCCCAATGTGGTGGGTCTTTTCTAGTTATTTCATTTGGCTGATTGCGGTCCACATCTTCTGTGCCAGCCCTTGGCTGTGCATTCTTGTTCACGACACATCACCAGACCCGAACACGGAGTGAGCTTCCCCTTCCCCCTGGGTATTTATTTACTTAGGTATAAAGAAAAATGACAAATCTGTTTTGTATTACATGCTATCAGCGACAGTGGGCTGCAGCTCCAGTGGGGCTGAGGGCTGTTTTCCATTAAAGATCTAAGTAGCCCCTGTGAGCCAGGCCTCCCTTCTGCTGCGAGCTCGTGGGAGTGGCCCGAGTCCGCTGGGCTGATCAGCTCAGAGTAGGGGATAGAGTACATTACCTGCTTTTTCTCCCTCCAACTTTGCCTTTTGTGTCTTTTTGTTTCTCTTTCCACAGCTTCTTTTATTTAGAGAAAACACAGCTGTGTAAGGATTTCAGGGCAGCTTACTCCTATCCCTTATAAATTCCGCCAGTACTTGACTCCAGTACCACATAGTAACAATAATTATTATTTTATAGTAATTACTATTGCTTTATAATTAAGCACCAGAAAGAAACAAGGCATTCTAATGCTAAATAACTTACAATGAAAATCCGTTGTATGTAGGGTGTGCGTATGCGTGTGTGTATGAGAGAGAGAGAGAATGAGAGCATACTGGTGTTGTCACTGATTAGGTCATCAGCTCAGGAAACAGTATAGTATTTCCCATTCTGAACAACCTCAAAACACCATCCATCAAATACGTGATGCTGGAGAAGGCTCTTGAGAGTCTTTTGGGCCACAAGGAGGTCAAACCAGTCAGTCCTAGAGGAAATCAACCTTGAATGTTCATTGGAAGGACTGATGATAAAGCTGAAGCTCCAATACTTTGGCCCCCTGATGGGAAGAGCTGACTCATCAGAAAAGACCCTGATGCTGAGAAAGATTGAGGGCAAAAGGAGAAGGGGATGACAGAGGATGAGATGGTTGGATGGCATCACCGACTCAATGGACATGAGTTAGAGCAGACTCCAGCAGACAGTGAACAGCAGGGAAGCCTGGCATGCTGCAGCCCACTGGGTCACAAACAGTCAGACACGGCTTCTTGACTGAAAAACAAGGTATCATCCATCAGATAATAAACACGACAATAATGATACTAGCTAAATTTTGTTGAATCTTCACTCTATGTCAAAGCATTCTCTGCCAAGGCTTTACATATGTTGTATCAATTAATCCTCACAATAGCTCTGTAATATATGAATTTTATTCCCCTTTTACACATGAGGAAACTGTGGGCTCTCAGCAACCAATTCACCTAAATTGGAAATAAAAAGCGTGGATCGTATAGCCAGCAATAGTGCGACTGTCATAAGGAAGACATAGTCATGATTGCTAAGGCATTTCTATTGCTTTTTAAGAGTCTCTTCCCCCCAAAGTAGCAATGTATCCCTTCTCAGAGTCAGGCAGAGAGTGTGAGGATTCAGAAAGGAATGAAACAATGTCTGCAGCAGAAAATAGAGTCGTCTTATTACCCACCCTCAATTCCTCTCTCTCCTGAGGGACTCTCTTCCATCTTGATCTTTTAGCTAATCAAACTGATATAATTAGAGGATTTTAGGTTATTTTTTTCTTGTTATGAATGTTAATATTTACAACCTGTTTTCTTTACTTTGTCTCACTGAAACATACATTGTTTCCCATATTTTTGAAGCAGAATCTAAGCTTTGGAGTATGGCGTTATTTTTAAAAGTGAAATTTCATCTCCTAGACAATTTATGTGTTTAGCTGTTTAGTTTACTTGAAGGTCATTCTTTATTTACTGAATAAATAGATTAAAGCTAAAAGCTGCTTCTTAGAAAGTTTCAACCCAGAAGTCATCATCAGTTTTCTTAGATGTAGGCCCTTGACACATGGTAAATAAGGTAAACTTCTACCTTACATTAATCTAACAATTAATGCCAAGGAGGTAAAAAATCTCTTAAACTCATCTGACCAAATTTTTGTTAGGTGCTAAACCTGCCTAGTCAGCCTCAGTCTAAGTCTGGTAGTATTTAGGAGCAAGTTTGGGGACTCAAGTGTGTGAAATCCTTGCCATAACTACTTTCATCTCAAAGGGTCATTATGGAAAATGATCTTATATAACAGAAACATTTCAGAGAGTGCCAAGGAGATGGGATTTTTTTCCCCTTAATACACAATCAAGAAACGTGGGCTCTGTTTCTTCAGTAATAACAACAAGAAAGACATTTGTAGACTTTCACATGAGCAGTTACATGTTCAGAATCATATTTCCTGTGGCTGAAAAATCTCAGGAGACAGTGATCTGGAGCAACAAGGAGGTGCAAACAATTACTTTAATGAGAGGCAAGGCTTGCTGTTCACACGAGGGGATGAAAGCTTCCTCCAGCCTCTCTCACATGAGCCCTGGCGGCAGCTGTGACAACCGCGCTGCTGCTCTAGGGCGAGGTGCATCTGAAATCCTGCAGGGTAATTGCCTGGGCTGCCCTATAATTTAGGGTGCTGAGTGTGATATAAGAGGGCCATTAAATCAGGACATTAACCATGTCAGAAAATAAATGAGTTCCTTTGTTGGATGGGTTCTATGGTCTTACAGTCACCAGGGTAAATACTTCACACGCATATGCCTCCCACGAGGGGTGTGCACAGGCAGAGTCTGGGGGTCTACACAAAAAGAGTAGGTTTCATACACGCCCACACATGCTACACTCCACAGCTTATGAAGACAGTTTTCAACCTCAGCTGAAGTCAATGCATTTTAACAGAAAGTCCATTTGACCACTAACTGGAGTGGACAACGGACTGACTTTATTTCTGTAAAAAGGCAGGGACATTATTCTCCAAGGGGGTCTCCAGAGGGGCCACCTTGGAGCCAGTGATCACTACTCTTTGGTGATTTTGAGTTTAGTGCTTCAAATTTTACCCTGTGATTTCAGAATTTAATTTCAGATGACATATTAATCTTTAGACTTGTTGCACAGTTTTCTTTTCAGTGCCTGATTTAAACCAAAATTTATTTGTTTTCCTATGAACAACATTCTAGGCAGGGGGCCAGGTCCTTTTGCATATATCTTGTTATTTTAGGTTAGTAAAATGATCTTGGATTCACAGAGGAAAACTGACATAAACAGGGGGTACAAAATTCATGCTAATATTGGCCAACGTAACAGTTGGATATATACAAGCAAAAACCAAACCAAATAAAAAACCTAAAAAAACTAAAAGCAATTCTTGAACTAAGCCTATTACATTATAAAAACATTAATTCAAAATAGACCACTTAAAGCTATAAAACTCATACGGGAGAATAGGAAAACATCTTCATGCCCTTGGGCTGGGCAAAAATTTCTCATATATAATAACAGAAAAAACTTCATAAACTGGATTTCATCAAAAATTAAAATCTTTTGCTTGCAAAAGTCTCTATGAAAAGACAAACCACAGAGTAGGAAAAAATATCTGCAATGCATTTATTAGATAAAGGACTTAGATCTATAATATGCAAAAAAAATTCTCCAAACCAACTGCAGAAAAATAAGCAATCTTATTTTTAAAATAGGCAAAATATCTGAGTAGACACTTCACCAAAGAAGATGTAAGAATCACAAGTAGACACTTAAAAGATGTTCAACATCAACAGAAAAATGTAATTTCGAAGCATCATGAGATACCACTCCACACCTATAAGAATAGCTAAAATTTTTAAAAAGTGACAATACCAATTGCTGGTGAGGATGCAGAGCAATAATCACTCTCGTACATTGCTGATGAGAATGCAGAATGGTGTGGCTGTGGCTATGCTGGAAAACAATGTGTCAGTGTTTCATAAATGCAATCACATTCTTACCATATGATCCAATAATCTCTGTCCTAGGTGTTTATTCTAGAGAAATGGAAATACATTCAAAAAAGTGTTCAGAAACCTGTTCAGTAACACACATAGACACAGTATTCATAATTGCCCCAAAGTTAAACAACTGCAGTGTCTTTGGATGGATGAGTCAATAAGCAAACTACGGAAATGTACACCATGGAATACCATTCAGCCATAGCGAGTGAACTATCGACACACACATATGATGTGGCTGAGTTTCAGCAGCATTATGCTAAAAGAAATAGTCTCAAAAGGTCACTTACTGTCTGAGTCCTTTATATGACATCCTAGAAAAGGCAAGCCTATTGAGATGGAAAACAAATCAATGGTTTCCAGAAGTTGGGCCGGGAAAGAGTTTGACTCTAAAGGGGCAGCATAAAGGAGTTGTTCAGGATGAGGGAGCTCTCTGGATCCTAATTGTTGTTGTTGTTCAGCTGCTAAGTCATATCCAACTCTTTGCAACCCCATGGACTATAGCACACCTGCCCTTTACTGTCTCCTGGAGTTTGCTCAAACTCATGTCCATTGAGTTGATGATGCCCCCCAACCATCTCATACTCTGTTGCCCCCTTCTCCTCCTGGCTTCAATCTTTCCCATCATCAGGGTCTTGTTCAATGAGTCAGTTCTTTGCATCAGTTGGCCAAAGTATTGGAGCATCAGCATCAGTCCTTCCAATGAATATTCAGGGTTGATTTCCTTTAGGACTGACTGGGTTAATCTCCTTGCAGTCCAAGGACTCTCAAGAGTCTTCTTCAGC
The DNA here is from genome assembly GCF_054371585.1 of Giraffa tippelskirchi. Taxonomy (NCBI): domain Eukaryota; kingdom Metazoa; phylum Chordata; class Mammalia; order Artiodactyla; family Giraffidae; genus Giraffa; species Giraffa tippelskirchi. Next base: position 60,444,462 of record NC_137286.1, on the reverse strand, counting down.
ATCACAATTCAAAAACATCAATTCTTAGGCGCTCAGCCTTCTTTACGGCCCAACTCTCATATCTGTATATGACTACCTGTGTACATTCGTACATGACTAACTGTGGTGGTGGAGCTACAAATCCACACGTGGGAAAACTCATAGAACTGTACCCCAAATAAAAGTCAACTTTACTGTATGTAAATTTGAATATTAATAATAAACAATTGGCTAGCAATCACTGAGCACTATGTGATTGCTAAGTATGGTTGGTCCAAAGTCATTTAACTCCCTTACTCCAAACCTAGTCTCTCTGATTCCAGGTTTCCAATACACCTGAACTACCTGGCTTTTCAGATAAACTGGAAGAAATGATTAAGAATGTAGATTAAACTTTAAAGTGTGTTCTATTTGAAGCCATTGTTTCCCCATCCATTTGCTAGGAAGTGATGGGACTAGATGCCATGATCTTTGTTTTTTGAATGTTGAGTTTTGAGTCAGCTTTTTCACTCTTCTCTTTCAAGGCTCTTAGGTTCTTCTTTGCTTTCTGCCATAAGGGTGGTGTCATCTGCATATCTGAGGTTACTGATAGTTCTCCCTGCAGTCTTGATTACAGCTTGTGCTTCATCCAGCTCAGGATTTTGCATTTCATTTTTCTAACTCAATGAAACTATGAACCCTGCTGCGTAGGGCCACCCAAGACTTACAGGCCATGGTGGAGATTTCTGACAAAACGTGATCCCCTGGAGAAGGGAATGGCAAACCACCTGAGCATTCTTGTCTTGAGAACCCCATGAACTGCTCGGGTCTGTAGATAGCACTGAAGTGGACTCAGGTGTGTGCCAGGAGGCTGAGAAGACCACGGTTGTCCCCAGTAGCCAATCCTCCAGATGCATAAAAAGGATTAAAATCTGATTCTTGATACCTGTGTCATACGGAAAAGGACCATCCTGGTTCACTGGCCGGTACTCCTGCCCAGGGTGCCCTGGCACTAGTCCCCACACAACTTATGGCTCAGCAAGATGAACATTGCCCTGACATAGATAAAAATTAAAAGCATTCTGCACAAAATCTGTAATTCTTCCTGGACACGGTAAAGGATAGGGGCTTTATCTGGTCAGACTTGTCGGTTTCAGAATCTTAATGTGATCAGGGAAGGCTGGGTTGATTTGTGGCTCTGCCCTGACTCTGTGGAGCACAACCAGATGAGGCTTGCTGGGGGCTGTCTGGACCATCCAGTCCTGAGGGTGGGTAGATATATGTACACTCATTCATCTACACTTCCCCTCTGTGTGTTGCCCCTGTGTGTTCACTGACCTTGGTGTCTGTAACCCCACACTCTCCTGGGTGTTCTGCAAGTCTCCTGGAGCTGCCATGAAGGTTGCGGGGCCTATGTAGCAGACTGGTTGGAAGCTTCTTCCCTGGGTGGACAGAAAACTGTATGTAGACTAAATGACTGAGATAGATGACACATATAAATGGAGTGGAATTTCAAAGACCTAATTTCCAGAAATAATCACTGAAAGATACATGCTTGAAGGGCCTTGAGACATGGGGACTGTTTCTCGAAGACTGTGATGGTAGGACAATTAAGTAAAGGCAAGACAATTAAGAGGGCCCTGCTTTATTTTCTCAGGGGAAGCATGAGGTGGATGGGATTACCATAATCACACAATGCAGGAGGTGATGTCATTTGGTGAACAGAGAGCCTTCAGGGCAGACGTGGTGGGCTCACCCACAATCCTAGTCACCTCCGGAGCTTCAAGCCCCTTATGCCAGGGAGGTATGCAGCTCTGCAGGGCAGAGAGCAGCGTTGCAAGCTGAGGCAAGCTGGCACTGTGTGACTTTGTACAGCACATGAGCCCCTGGAGTCTTGATTCCCATGTCTGTAAATGGAAGAGGAGGGTAATAAGACTGATGCCTGCCCTGCTGTGAAAATTCTATAAACATAGGCACAGACATATGCATGCTAACCATCTAAGTGTGCGCTAAAGGTCTATGTACACGCTAGCAGGCTATGTGCACTCAAACACACGTGACACCACCGCAGAGAAGGTGGGTCAGCGGGCTGACCTGTTCCCGCCCCAGGGTCCTTCTTGGGGTGGCTCTGCAAGATAGGTTTCTCAGCCTGGGCCAAAGCGCATCTGAGCCAACATAAAAATCATAGCACACGATTTACGATGAACAATAAAATATGCAGTCCTCTTCACTGTAGTTTCCACACAGCCATTTTATTTTCATAGAACTCCCTACTTTTTGCCAAACTCTTGTATCCATAACAAACGAGTATAGTTCTTCGGCGATTGCTAGTTGATATTTCCGTTTATGTTACTAAGTAAGACAAAAGTGAGAAAAATGAATTTTTTTGGAACCTCATTTGTATTGTTTCTATGTTATTTGAGCAACCTCTTTGGTCCAATATTCATTTTCAAATGCTGGAAGAATAAATACTTCCTCATTTTGTTCCTGCTATTTACAATATATTGGCTTCAAATAGGACACACTTTAAAGTTTAATCTATGTTCTTAACCATTTCTTTGGGCTTCCTAAGTGGCCCTAGTGGTAAAGGACCCCCCTGACAATACAGGAGACATGTGTTTGATCCCTGAGTTGGGAAGATCCCCTGAAGGGCATGGCAACCCACTCCAGTGTTCTTGCCTGGAGAATCCCATGGACAGAGGAGCCTGGTGGGCTATGGTCCATGAGGTCACAAAGAGTAGGACACGGCTGCACATGCACGAACAATCATTTCTTCATTATTTTCTTAAGTATAGACCATCAAAATAACAGATCAGGGCTTGATTTGTAGCTTTTGCAATTTCCATAGTACAAATACTTCCACCCTGGCCAATTTCAAGCTACTAATGTGACATCACTGAACAAAGAGTTGGGGAGAGATGTACAATGGCACATATGGTATACTTCTACTATCCACATACATAAACCCTCTGTGACCCCAGGAACATAAAGATTAGGAAAAAGGAGTAAAGTAATTTAGAAAGAGATGAAGTTCTAGCACTTATCATCTTTGTTTAAAAATATAATTTAGTTAAATATCAGTTTATATAACTTAAAATAATGGCTTGTAAATTTCCTGAATATTTAACAGTGGGCTCTCACATGCTGATGCCAGCCAGGCTCCTAGAGCCCCTGCCTGACAGAGCCCCACACCGGAGTCCCCATCTCCCTTCGGGTTTCACAGACAGTTCTCAAGGCTGCTGCACAGCCCTTGGCATCAGAGCTCCCTTCATTGTTCCACGGATACTCTTTAGCTTCTTCTTCATTGGATCTCGATTCCTGGAACACATGTTGTCCTATTTTTGCTTTACTCTTCTCTTTTTTTATGAAACACATCCTCCCATAGCTTCCTAAAATAAAAAGGAAATGGAATTTTTCTGTTAGATCATCTGGGCACATGTGGAATGAAATGTCACTTGTCCAGTTTTATCACTTATCTCATTTGGTTGAGATAAGGCTCATTTTCATAATTAGTTAGAAACCATCCCTCACTCTTGTATTTCTGATCAATTTTTAACAAGCATTGGCAATCTACTGCATTGTACTATTTCTACCCTCTTTTTTGCAGTCATGAACATTCTTCTGCTAGTTTAAGTCTTTCACGTGGAATATTATGCTTTTCAAGTCTTGAGCTTTGATATTTTTACCTTGCAAATTCCATCATCAAACTACAGTCATTCACAGTTTGTTCATGTTTTTTTCCTGTCCCCATCTCAAACGCTACACCATGCTTCACTCACTATAATTCGTCATCGGTGTGGTAACATCTTTAAAGACAATGCTAATGTCTGATGTTGCATGTGACTTGTGTGCTGGTTCCTAAAATGCGGTTTGGCTGAGACAAGGCGTTATTTATTTGCCCTGTATTCATGATCTGTGGCCTAATTTCTTCCTCTAAAATGAAGGCATGTGACTTCATGATAGTTTAGAGACTTCTTACTATAAAATTCTAGAATGGCACTTTATGAATAATCTTGGGATGACTTTACCCGGGGAAATCTTCAAAAACAAGGATAGGGTGAAGCTGCAGAGGAAAAAGGAGCGGGCTGACAGTGGAGGAAAGATCATCAGAAGCCAGCTGCTTGATTTGATACCTGTAATGAAAAGATCCACTCAAACCAATATGTTTTGAAATAAGATAGAGGAATTCTTGTGGATTTCCAAAAATTGTAGGAAAAAATCCTCTACGTTTCAGAAAATCCAATCTGGGCCTATGAGCTCTTCATTTACTGAGTTATAGCCTGATGATCAAGGACTAATAAGCATCATTGAACATCAGTCTTAGGGAATATCCCAGAAGTATTCGAAGTCCCTGAGAAATTTGTACCAGTTTTCTGTGCTCCCTGGGGAAGAAGCCAGGTGGGGAGAGGAATTTGAGGGTATTTGCCTCTGTGCCTGGTAAGGCTAGTGGATCCGCCTACAGAGTCCTTATAATGGCAGCTCCCTGCCCCCTTACCCCTTACTCTTTACTCCTCTCTTCCCATTGAACCAACCCTCTGGGACCCCCAATGAGTGCCACTGGGGTGGCCCAACTGATGGCCTAACTCCCTCCTGACCCCCATTTCCAAGGGCGTTTCAGGTTTACTTCCCTCTAACCCAAGTTGACAGCATCTGGACTGTACTTTTCCAGTCCTTTGGGGCTCTCATAATCTGCACCCATCATCCCTGCTTCATGTACTTTTCTAAAGCATCCTGGGCTTCAGACCAGACCCCTGTAGATGGAGCTGTGTCTGAATCAATCTGGGACTTGAGGCCTCTGGGCTTTTGTTGAGGGTGTTTGTTTCTACAAGGAGAAGGTACCACATTTCCCACTCCCCTTCCCACTCCTCTGGTGGCATTCCAAACACTGAGGGCTGTACCTTGTCCTTATTGCCACTCCTGAAGCCAATCAGGGGACCCAGAGGCTGTGGACTGCCCAGGTGGCCCCATGCCAGAGGGAGATGAGGATGCCAGGGTGGTCAGCAGTGGACAGAGCCAGGAGGTGAGGACAGATGAGCACAGGCCACACAAGCACAGGACAGGAGTGGGGGACTGTGCCACACCTGTCACGCATATGCTGAGACAGCTGGTGTGGCCACAGCCTCCGCCGAACCCCTGGGAAGTCATCTGGCTTAGTGGTCCAGCACTGGTGTGGACAGCTGGGCACCTGTCCTCAGGAGTGCGTGTGGTCAGGGCACAGAGGAAGATGCCAGGGCTCCTGATCCTCCCTTTGATCAAGGCTAGGGCACTGCCTGTCTTTGTTCCCTGTGGCTGGACTGACCTCTTCCAACGAGGACTCCACAAGGAGGATGCGCAGTGTGCCTTCCGAGAGGAGCTCTGGGACCCCTGGGCCCTGCTTCCTCTATGCTCCGCATGCATGCTCATGCCTCTCACCCTTTGTTTCCTGGACTCCAGGTGGCAAACTTCATTGTTCTAAGGAGTCTAGCGTGGCTTTGAGCCCTGATGCGGATCTCTGATTTTTGTTATGCTGTTGACATGTGACTGTCAAAGCTCCTTACTAACGCCTGCTGAATCATGACCTCGCATGGCTTTGGAAAGGGCCTCTTATCAAGTGGTCACTTTAGACCAGCACGTGGGTGCCCCTCACTAGCTGAACAGACTGTCTTGGCTCCCTCAGCTCCTCGTGCTTGGCTTTGTCCAGCTCATCCCAAGGTCCGACTGCTCTAGCAGCCACACACAAGTGTCCAGGAATTCCCCAGGCCTGTGCTGCCTGCCTTTGAGGGTACTGACCTGCCAGCCACCTCCTGCACTCACTCCCTCTGCTGTGGTCCCGGGCAGGACCCTCCCTGACCTGGCTCATGGGCAGTTAGGAGGCTCCTTGTCTTGGCTCAATGGCCCCAGGAGACAATCCCCAAAGGACCACAGTCAGAAATCAAGACAATTCCTAGGTCTGGTTGCCCAGGTTTACCCATGGCCATCTGATTACACGCTATATGCCATTATAAAGGCAAATTACCCCTATTACCAGTCTGGGGCTGGAATTCCCTTTTCTGTTAATGGAAACTCTGCAGTTTTACATGAGTCATATGAAGAAATCAAGGCTACTTACGAGAAGTTTTGCTCACAGATAAAAGTTTGGGAACTATGGATGCACCCAAAATGAGAGGTGAAAGTGGTGGATTCTCACCCATCAGTGACTTGACTTGATTTGCTGCTTATACATTTTCTTCACCTCTACTGAATTTCCTCTTTATCAAAAGAGGAGCAAGTATGTGGATAAGTTAATGAATAGAATCAAGAAGCTGTGGTTAGATTTTAATGATAACTTTAAAAAGTATTCTGATCTTGATTTTATTCTGCACTAAAGGACACATTTTATATTACCATCTACCTATAATAACCTAACTTCCTTTAAAAGAGGGTGCAGAGGATTGAAATCCTATGCAGTTCCATATAATCTAAGCCACAAGCAGAGGCCCCCTGAAGGAATAGTTACTTTGGAGAATTCCTGGGGTTTGTACAGAGTAAAAGAAAAGGCATTTCCATAAGGGCTAGAGACCAAACAGATCTGCTGTTGAGGAAGTGAGCCCAGAAAGCCCACTTCTGGAGCAACTTCATTAAGGAAGGGTGTCGATGGGACATGGCAGACATTTCCTCAGTGGAAACACGCAGTTTTCTGATAGGTCAACCCGGAGGTAATTGTATCAAGATCTATGAATTATAGGATTTAAATTCTGCAGCTTTTTTGGCATCTGACAAGGGCTGTTTGGGGAAATAACTTTTAGATTCTGCAACTTAAAGAAGGTGAGGTGATAAAAGATTACCTATAATGATAATATTGCTGTATAGCAATGGTTTCCTTTGTGAGAAAATATAATTGTAGGAGTCTCATATGACCTTTTCTTTTTTTTTTTTTTTGGTTTTTTTTTTTTAATAAATTTATTTATTTTAGTTGGGGGCTAATTACTTTACAATATTGTAATAGTTTTTGCCATACATTGACATGAATCAGCCATGGGTTTACATGTGTTCCCCTTCCTGGACCCCCCACCCACCTCCCTCCCCATCCCATCCCTCTGGGTCATCCCAATGCCCCGGCCCTGAGCCCTTGTCTCATGCATCGAACATGGAATGGTGTTCTGTTTCACCTATGATAATATACATGTTTCAGTGCTATCCTCCCAGAACATCCCACCCTCACCTTCTCCCTCAGAGTCCATAAAATTGTTCTATGCATCTGTGTCTCTTATTCTGTCTCGCATATAGGGTTATCGTTACCATCTTTCAAATTCCATATATATGCATTAGTATACTGTATTGTTGTTTTGTTGTTTTTCTTTCTGGCTTACTTAAAAAGACCTTTTCTTTTTAAAGCAAATACTCCATACTGGGTGTAGTTTTTCTGCTCTGAAACAAAGGTAGAGATAAAGAAATACTGTATGCACCTCACATTATAACAATCTGGGGAGTTTAAGTCAACAAATGCTCACAGGGTCGACAGTTCTGGAACTGGTTTCTTTTCCCTGTCATTGGCTTTTGCAGTCTTCGGGTATTGGAAGCAGGATACTGGGACTGTTCTGTGGCACAGCTGTGGTGTTAGGGGGACAGAAGTCCTGTGGTGAGAACACTGTGGTTGATTCTCTAGTACAGCGAGGGGCAGGCACCGCACACACAGACAAGCCAGGATGCCTCTGGCAGCAGTAATTTTCAGCCATGTTTGTAGAACACAGAAAGTGTTCCATGATGGCTCCAAGACTCTCAGGGGCCTTGAATCTTCAACACAAGCCATCTCAAATCAGAGAGCAGCTCTCTGACCCTGGAAAAGTCCAAGACAGAGTGAGGTCCATCTTACTCAAATGGTGCCAGCCTCACCTGGTCTCAGAAAATCCTCTGAATGTGGTAAGCCAGCCAGGCAAGATGGAGGAGGCTTATTTCTCCCTATTCTTCCCTTAAGAACAACTAAAAATCTTTGCTGTAAAAGAATAAACATAAGAAGCCTCTGAATAGTGGAAAGAATAAGACAGACAGGTCAGGGATCTCAGCACTTGAGGAATAACACAACAGTGAGTTCCCACACATGAAACTGACCAGAATTAACATGACCAAAAGTTTGAGATCTACAGTAGAGAATATCACTCTGAGTTTCAGATTAGCCTAGAGGTAACCCACGAAGAGGTAACTGCCTCCTGAGAAATCTGTATGCAGGTCAAGAAGCAACAGTTAGAACTGGACATGGAACAACAGACTGGTTCCAAATAGAAAAGGAGTACATCAAGGCTATATATTGTCATCCTGCTTATTTAACTTATATACAGAGCACATCATGAGAAATGCTGGGCTGGATGAAGCACAAGCTGGAATCAAGATTGCTGGGAGAAATATCAATAACCTCAGGTATGGAGATGACACCACCCTTATGGTAGAAAGCGAAGAACTAAAGAGATTCTTGATGAAAGTGAAAGCGGAGAGTGAAAAAGCTGGCTTAAAACTCTACATTCAGAAAACTTAAATCATGGCATCTGGTCCCATCACTTCATGGCAGATAGATGGGGAAACAGTGGAAACAATGACAGACTTTATTTTTCTGGGCTTCAAAACCACTGCAGATGGTGACTGCAGCCATGAAACTAAAAGACACTTGCTCCTTGGCAGAAAAGCCATGACCATCCTAGACAGCATATTAAAAAGCAGATATATTACTTTGCCAACAAAGGTCAATCCAGTCAAAGCTATGGTTTTTTTCCGTAGTCATGTATGGATGTGAGAGTTGGACTATAAAGAAAGCTGAGAGCCTAAGAATTGATGCTTTTGAACTGTGGTATTCGAAGACTCTTGAGAGTCCCTTGAACTGCAAGGAGATCTAACCTTGATCTAACCAGTCAATCCTAAAGGAAATCAGTCCTGAATATTTGCTGGAAGGACTGATTCTGAAGCTGAAAGTCCAATACTTTGCCTACCTGATGTGAAGAACTGACTCATTTGAAAAGCCCCTGATGCTGGGAAAGACTGAAGGTGGGAGAAGGAGGGGACGACAGAGGATGAGATGGTTGGATGGCATCCCCGACTCAATGGACGTGAGTTTGAGTAAACTCCAGGAGTTGGTGATGGAAAGGGAAGCCTGGTGTACTAGAGTCCATGGGGTTGCAAAGAGTTGGACACGACTGAGCGACTGAACTGAACTGAACTGAATCCACAAAAGAAGCAGAGTTGACTTGCATGCTAAGTCTAAACAAATGACTGCCTGCTAAAATGAAACAATTTAATAGGACTCAGGGTCTCATACATAATTCTCAAATGTCATACATAATTATAATCTTATACATATACATAATGTCATACATATACATAATTTCATGCATAATTTTTTAAAAAATCATTCATTATACCAAGAACCAGAAAAATCACAACTTGATAAATAATCAACTGAAATGATTCAGATGTTGGAATTTTCTGACAAGAATTTTAAAGCAGCCATCATAAAAATACTCTAATAAGTAATTAGAAGCACTTTTGAAAGAAATTAAAAAATGAAAAATCCTAGCAAGAAAATAGAAAATATAAAAAGATCCAGGTGGAAATCGTAGAACTGAAAAATACAATAACCAAAATTTAAAAATTCTTAGTGTACTTAATAGCAAAGAAGAGGAAAGAATCTGTAAACTTGAAGACAGATGAGTAGAAATTACCCAACTTGAACAAAAGACAAAAAATAGGCTGAAAAAAATGAAGAGATCCTCAAGAATCTGTAGAACAGCAATAAAAAATCTAACATTTGTTCCATCAGAATCCCAAGAGAAAAAGAAGAAGAATGGGGCTGGAAAATGTTTGAAAATTTAATGCCTGAAATTTCTCCAAATTTGGAAAGAGGCATAAACCTATATTTAAGAGGCTGAGCAAATCCCAAACAGGATAAATTAAAGAAATCCATGCTCAGATACATCATAATCAAACTTTTGAAAACTAAGGACATAGGAAAAAGCATAGAGAAAAATAACACATCTACAGGGTAACAAATATTTGAATGAGAGTTGATTTCTCACCAGAAATCACCAAGTCTAGAAAGAAGTAGCATATTTTTCAAGTGTTGAAAGAAAAGAATTATCAACCCAGAATTCCATATCCAGCAAAAATATCTTTCAGGCATGAAGGGATAATAAAGGTATTCTAGGATAAAGGAAAATAAGGAGAATTTGTCACTAACAGATCTATCCTAGGAGAATGACTAAAGAAATTTCTTCAAACAGAAAAAAAAAAAATGATAATAGAAGGAAAATTGGAACACCAGAAAGGAAGAAATGATAAAATGGGTAATATGGAGTAAAACAAAATAGACTCTCCTTCTCCTCTTGAGTTTTAAAATTGAAGTTTGATGGTTGAAACAAAAATTAAAACATCAATTAGTGTGGTGCTCAATATATGTCAAGGATATATTTAAGGCAATTATGTTATAAAGTGTGGGGAGGATGGTAAAAGGACCCAAATGGTAAGATTCCTACTTTCACTCAAAGTGTTAAAATAGTGCTACCAGTAGACTGGTAAATTATGAATGCATATTTTAATGCCTTAAGTTTTCACTAAGGAAACTACACAAAGAGATGTACTTAAAATACTTCAGGTAAGTAAAAATAGAATTCTAAAAAATTAAAAAAATATTTATTTATATGGCTGTGCAGGGTCTTAGTTGTGGCACATGGTATCTTCAGTTGAGCATGTGTACACTTTGTTGCAGTATGTGGAATCTAGTTCCCTGACCAGGGGTGAAGGCATGGCCCCCTGCATTGGGAGCACAGAGTCTTAGCCATTGGAACCAAGGAAGTCCCTAGAAAATGTTTAAGAAACTCACAAGAAAGAAAGAAAAAGGAAACAGTGGCATGAGAAACAGAAAACAGTAAATGGCAGACTTAAGTCCTAAGACTTCAGCAACCACATTAAATGCAAATGATCTAAATACACCAGAGACTGACAGAATGGATTAACAATCATACCCAATCAATATGCTATCTATGAGAAACTTAACTCAGTTGTAATAGTACAGGTAAGTTGAAAGCAAACAATAGGCACAGAGATGGGCTCTGCCCGGGTGGGCATGCAACAAGCTGACATCTGAAGCTAAGCCAACAAATCAGCATGTCATCAAGTTCAGAATCAAAGTCAGAGGGACAGTTCTGAGCCCCCACTGTGAAGCAGGTGCTTGACCAGTACTGTCCTCAGTGACCACCACTGCCCTACAGGGCCATGCTTTATCTCATTTCATTGGTAAAGAAGCTCCCACTCCAAGTCGTGATCTAGGACCTGACGACTAATAAATAGAGACTGGAAGCATTCTTCACCCATAGGCAGATTCTTTTTTTCTATTTGAGACTTAAAATAGAGCTGGAAGGCAACAAGAGTAGGCCAAAGCAAAGCAGAGGTGGAAGGCGAGGAGAGTGAATCAAGCAAGGGAACTTGAAAGTTAAAATAGTGAATTCTGGCAAGGTTGTCAGACTTCTAGGAAGGCCCCATTCTGGAACTCAGAGCTTGAGCCCTTACCCGTAGCTCTTGCGTCCCCCACTCCAGTATGCACAGTGAGATTTCCCATATATATGATGGCATTTAGTCTTTTTGCAAAAACATAGATGTGGTCATGATATTGAGCTTATAATTATTTTTTCAAAATGAGCCTTTAACTTTTTGGATATGCATACTTTGTTATTTATCAACAAAATGGTATGATGTCTTGGATTTGCTTTGAAATAATCTAGTATTCGGGGAAGGAAGAGAGTCAGTGTGTAGATGTAACAAGCTTATCTGTGACGTATTGAAGTGGCATAGAGGTGCATTCACCTAGTCTCTCTACTTTTGAAGGTATTTGAAAATTTGCATAATAGGTTGTTTTTTTAAATGGACCCTAAAGATAAGTTGGAAAAGAAAGAGAAGTTAGGTTCCTGAGGGAGCAAGGGAGGCCAGGCCATGCTCCTCAAGGGTTGGGTTAGGGAGCTAGGGAAGAGATGGTGCTGATAGGCTGTCTAGGTGTTAATTAGTTCTGACTGTTTCTGGGCATGAACCAGCAGAATTTCCCCACACTCTCTTGCTGAGGTTGTCCACTTCTTAGTCCAGGACGTCTAGAATCCCAGGCGTAACAAGAGTAGTGTCTGCCAGAAGGGTCCTTCCAAGGGACCATCCTTTTTGAGGAGCTGGAGATCCGAGATGGCTACCCTCAAATCAAGGGAATACCAAGGGACATGGTAGGAGCCTGTTCCACACAGCCTGCCTCCTTTTTGGGTTTCATCATCTATCCCTTCATCTTGCCACCTGGCACTTAAATACTCAAGCACTTTATCTTTTCACATTTTGTTCCTCTTCCAGTCTTTTCCCAAAGCCATGTCTGTACTGGAATGCCTGTTCCCTGTCAGCTCACTAAAGCACTCTGCATCTCAGGGTTTAAAACATTTCTGGGATACATATCACTAAGAAATTGCCCCAATATTTAGATAAGGAGTGTTGATTTACCACCACAATTCCTTCCTCTCACATTCCTCTACCAAACACACTGGCCCATTTGCTTTTCATTAATGTAAAAACATAAACCTCTAGTTTATTAATTGATATCTGTTTCTAATATTTCGATTTGGCACAGTGTAAGCTGTGCTGACGTGTCAGCTGCCAGGAGATGGAAACCATACCAATTTTCTTAACTCATTCTGGGTGAGAAACTCTAGGAAAGGCACAGTTGGGTACCCAACAGGTGCTCTGGGAAAGAAGGACCATATTTGTTAAAGGATTAATGAACGTGGTGGGGTGTGGATGCGTTCCTTGCTGCTCCCCTTCTCTCAGGCCTTCAGTACACTTACATAGCTCCCTCAAATGTAGGACCACCCTCGAGTCCTAGATTCCAAATGCTTTCTTCCCTGAAAGCAGTCCCATCTCATCAGGGCTCTCCTCCTTGATGGAGTAGTCAATCACTTGGGTGGTGATGACTTAATGGATGACTCCATCCTGGTTAACATTTTCATTTTAATAACTTGGTTCAAACAGTAAATATTGTAGGCATTTGGGGTACCCTTGGAGGCCAATGGATGAGATATTTAGGAGAGTAGGTGGTTTCCAGAACCCTTGATATCAGTCCATGTGGGCTGCTGTAAGAAGTTGGCACAGAGTTCAAGTTATAAATCACCCAATAAGTTGTGACAAAGCCAAACCCTGGTAAGTTCACTACCTCCCTCTAGGTAGTGAAGACTTTATGGAGGTAAGATTTGTATCCAATCATAAAGAAAATGGAAGCCTCTTTGAAAAACTGAAGTCCCAAATTGAGCACCGTCTCTAATCACAACTGGATTTGCCTCTGAGGTGCTGGTGCTGAAGCGGCCTTTCACCTGAGGGCTCCACAGTTTGGGAGGGATTTCACTGGGCTCTGTTGGGAAGGAGATATATTGTTGGAAAGAGAACAACACGGAAGCTTTCCAGTTTCACAATTCCGGTCTCCATTTCAAGTACACACTGAAATTTTCGAATAAACTCCCACATGCTGAATCATCATGAACTAATTTGAAAAGGTAAAACTTCTTATCCTGAACCTTAGTGAAAGAAAGTGACAGTCACTCAGTCATGTCTGATTCTTTGGAACCCCATGGACTGCACAGTCCATGGAATTCTCCAGGCCAGAATACTGGAGTGGGTAGCCTTTCCCTTCTCCAGGGGATCTTCCCAACCCAGGGATCAAACCCACGTCTCCCACTTTGCAGGCGGATTCTTTACCAGCTGAGCCACAAGGGAAGCCCAAGAATACTTGAATGGGTAGCCTATCCCTTCTCCAGGGAATCTTCCCGGCCCAGGAATTGAACAAGGGTCTCCTGCATTGCAGGCAGATTCTTTACCAGTTGAGCTACTAATGAAGCCAAATCCCAAACCTTAAGAGTCAAATATCTCTTTCAAAGCAGCCATGGATCCCGAGAGGCTCCCTCCCTCTCTTCCCCTCCAGTTTTGGTCTCCTGATGTCAGTAAAGCTTTTCCTGGCCTAGAGGCCTTGGCCTTGGGCCTAGAAAGCATCACTGTGGACAGCTCAGACTTGAGGCTGATGGCCCAGATAATTGGACAATCTGTGCCCAAATGTCAATTTCCAAAACCAAAGACATTTCTGTGCTGTTTGGCCTATCATTTCAGCCAGACAGAAAAGCTTTGACATTTCTCCCCCACCCCCTCTTTTAAACAATGTAGAACACTATTCCACATCTAATTATACCCAAGAAACGGGACAGCTATAATTTTAGGAATCCAATTCCCACAACAATTCTGTAAAACGTACAGACTCTATTCATCGATAAATGACGTATAATTAAGCATTCTAAATAGATTTTTTTCTTTGTTCCTAACTTTAAAAATTTCTAGCTCATTGGTAACTACTTCATATTGCATAATGACTTTCAGATATATATACATATATATATATATAAACCTGATATATAAAACTTTAAACATATATATGTATATTCAATCCTTTAATTTATATATAATAAAATTAACTTTTCTTTGTGAACAATTCTGAGTTTTCATATATGCAGAGATTCTTATAACCACAGTCACAGACAGAACACAGAACAATTTCAACACCCCTGAGAAATCTCTTACGCTGCCCCATTGTAGTCAGATCCTTATTCTGTTTTTAGTTCAGAGCAACCCTGATCTGTTCTCCATCACTGCAGTTTTACTTTTTGCCAAAATGCCATATAAACAGAATCACAGGGTAGGTACTTTGTGAGAATGACTTCTTTCACTAAACATAGTGCCTGAGAGATTCATCCAAGTTGTTATGTGCATCTATAGTTTTCTTATAACAAACTGCCTAACTATTTTATGGAGTGACTGTACCATCTGCATTCCCACTAACAATATATGTTAAAAGTTGCTTTCTACTCTTGTCAGCGCCTGGTATTATTGTTCATGCTTTTGGTCTCTCATTTATTTATCTTTTTGCCATTCTCACAGATATGTTGTGGCATTTCCCTAATAGTTAATGATATTGAGCATCTCTTCTTGTGTTTATTTGCTGTTTATCTCCTTTGGTAAAGTGTTTTGCTCATTTTATTATTATTATTATTTTTCTTATTGTTGAGACTTCTTTTTACAGTCTAGACAAGTTCTTTGATATGTGATTCGAAAATATTTTCTCCCAGTCTGTGGCTTGTTCTTTTATTCTTGTAACAATATCCTTTACAGGCAAGGTTTCAAATTTTGATTAGGTCCAATTTATCAGTTTTTTAATGGAGAAACATTTCTTTTTGATGCTGTATCTAAGAACTCTTTGACTGTTCTAGGTTATGAAGATTTTTTCTCCTAAGAGTTTCACAGTTTTAAGTTTTACATTTAGGTCTATGTATTTAAGTCTATTTGAGTTAATGTTTAATATGGTGTGAGGTGTATATAGATTGAGGCTCTCTCTTTTTTTTTTTTCCACACAAGGTGTTCAGTTGTTCCAGAACTATTTATTGGAAAACCTGTTCTTTCTTGACCGAGCTGCCTTTGAAACTGTCAGAATTCAATTGGCCATATTTGTTTGGCCTATTCCTGGATTTTCTTCGTGTTTCATTGATGGTTACTCCTTGGAAGGAAGGTTATGACCAACCTAGATAGCATATTAAAAAGCAGAGACATTACTTTGCCAACAAAGGTCCATCTAGTCAAGGCTATGGTTTTTCCAGTGGCCATGTATGGATGTGAGAGTTGGACTATAAAGAAAGCTGAGCACAGAAGATTGATGCTTTTGAACTGTGGTGTTGGAGAAGACTCTTGAGAGTCCCTTGGACTGCAAGGAGATCCAACCAGTCCATCCTAAAGGAGATCAGTCCTGGGTGTTCAGTGGAGGGACTGATGTTGAAGCTGAAACTCCAATACTTTGGCCACTTCATGCGAAGAGTTGACTCATTGGAAAAGACTCTAATGCTGGGAAGGATTGGGGGCAGGAGGAGAAGGGGACAACAGAGGATGAGATGGTTGGATGGCATCACCGACTCGATGGACATGGGTTTGGGTAAACTCTGGGAGTTGGTGATGGACAGGGAGGCCTGGTGTGCTGCGATTCATGGGGTCACAAAGAGTCGGACACAACTGAGAGACTGAACTGAACTGAACTGATGCGTATCTCTATACTTTTACCTTTGTTTGAACTGTGGTGTTGAAGAAGACTCTTGAGAGTCTCTTGGACAACAAGGAGATCAAACCAGCCAATTCTAAAGGAAATTAGTCCTGAATATTCATTGGAAAAACTGATGCTGAAGCTGAAACTCCAATACTTTGGCCACCTGATGCAAAGAACTGACTCATTTGAAAAGACCCTGATGCTGAGAAAGATTGAAGGCAAGAGAAGGGGATGACAGAGGATGAGATGGTAGGATAATGGACGAGTTTGAGCAAGCTCCAGGAGTTGGTGATGGACACGGAAGCCTGCTGTGCTGCAATCCGTGGGGTCGCAAAGAGTCGGACATGACTGAGCAACTGAACTGATACTTTTACCACACTATTACATTGTATTTATTACCAGAGTTTTATCACTTGTTTTAAAATTAGGTAACCTGAGTCCCGGAGAAGGCAATGGCACCCCACTCCAGTATTCTTGCCTGGAGAATCCCAGGGATGGTGGAGCCTGGTGGGCTGCCGTCTATGGGGTCGCACAGAGTCGGACCTGACTGAAGCGACTTAGCAGCAGCAGCAGCAGCAACATGAGTCCTCTAACTTTGCTCTTTTTCTTTTTCAAAACTGTTTTGGCTATTCTAGTTCTTTAATTTTTAGCATACATACTTTAGATTCAATTTGTCTATATATACAAAGAGTCTTATTAAGACTGAATCTATAAATCAATCTAGGGAGATTGACATTTTAAGTAAGCCTTCCAGTCTGTGAACACTGTATGTCATTCTATTTGTTTAGCTCTTTGATCTTTTTCACTGGCATTTTATATTTTTCAGCAAACATATTCTCACACAGTTTGTTATATTTATATGTAAGAATTTCATCAATGTTATTGTAAGTATCACTATTTAAAAAAATCAGTTTTCAATTGTCCATTATGATTACACAGAAATACAATTTTGTATATTGCTCTTGTGTGCTATAAGCTTGATAATTATTAATTCTAAGATGTTTTTAAAAATGAGATTGTTTGGAATTTTCTATGTAAAATAATAAAGTCTGAATAAAGACAGTTTTGTCTCCTTTCAAATCTGAATGTCTTTTATTTTTTTTCTTGCCTTTTTACATTTGCAAGAGTTCCTGCATGTATTGAATAAGAGCAATAAAAGTGGACATCCTTGTCTAGTTCTCATCTTTTACTATTAAGAATTATGTTAGTTGTAGTTAATTTTTATATACTCTTTATCAGATTCCCTTGTGGCTCAGCTGGTAAAGAAACCGCCTACAATGCGGGAGACATGGGTTTGATCCCTGGGTTGGGAAGATCCCCCAGAGAAGGGAGAGGCTACCCACTCCAATATTCTGGCCTAGAGAATTCCATGGACTGTATAGCCCATGGGGTCACAAAGAGTCAGACATGACTGAGCGACTTTCACTCTCACTTGATCAGATTGAAAAAGTACATTCCTGTTCTCAGTTTGTCTACTATGGTTTGATCCTTTTTACTATGTGTATCGATATAATCTGTGATTTTTCTTGTTAATTCTTATAATGACTAGTTTTACACCATCAACTTGAGGATTTGGGGGATGAGATTAACATTTAAATCAGTGAACTTTGGGTAAAGCAGATTGCCCTCTATAATGTGGGTGGCCCTCTCCGATAAGTTAAAGGAATGAATAGAACAAAAAGACTAGCCACCTCGAGTAAGAGAAAATTCTCCATTAGCCTGCCTTTGGGCTTTATCTGCACCACTGGCTCTTCTGGGCCACAAGCTTGCAGACCCACATTTCAGATTTTGGACATCCCAGACCCCATAACCATGTGAGCCAATGTCTTAGAATAAATCTCTTTATATACATATTTATATTTTATATTTATATTTATATATAGAAATTTACTTCTATAGTTATATTTATAATCATATATATATATGGGAGTTCCCCAGTGGCTCAGATGATAAAGAATCTGCCTGCAATACAGGAGACTTGGATTTGAACCTTGGGTCAGGAAGATCCCCTGGAGAAGGGAATGGCCACCCATTCCAGTATTCTTGCCTAGAAAATTCCGTGGACAGAGGAGCCTGGTGGGCTACAGTTCATGGGGTTTCAAAAGTTGGACACAACTAAGCAACTAACACTTTTATTTATTCATACACACATAAACACACACACACACACATATATATACACATACAAAATATAATGGCCAAGGAGACTAATCTTTCCAAATAAATCTTTTTTACATATCTACATATAACTATAGATAGTTAGATATATAAAGAGAATTATTCTAATAAATTGGCTATTTATTTTAAGAAATATAATGTGTATAAATTCTATTAATAATTATATAATTATAATTTATATATAATATACATTTGACCCTTGAACAATGTGAGGTTAGGGATGCATGTAATTTTACAGTTAGCCCTTCGAATTTGTTGTTCCACATCCATGAATTCAATCACTGTGAATTGTGATATACAACACTATAGTGTGTAACTGTTTTTTAAAGTTTGCATATACATGGACCCATGCAGTTCAAACTTGTGTTGTTCTAGAGTCAAGTGTAATGTATATATTATATCTCCTGTAGGTTCTGTTTCTCCAGAGAACTCTGATTAAAAGAGATTTTGGTAATGAGGGTGATTCTAGAGGGAAAAAAATCTTTAAGAATAAATTTTCTGAATTAGTTCTGTGGTTTCTGGATTTGGATCTCTAATCTGGACACTAAAGACTTTATATTTGGTTGTAAAGAGAGCAGTGATGCCTATGGCATAATCTGGCCAATAGAGATACATAAAATATCACCACTGGATATTCCTAACCAAACACTTATAAAGAAGGAAGAACCTGAGTACCATGTATATGATACTTTCAAACATTTTTGTCAAACTAATAAGTATATGAGATTGGCTGGTTGCTCCTATTAATGCTGCGTAAAGTAGGGAAAGAAAAGTATGAGCTCAGGAATCAAATTCCCGCTCAAGTACCGAATAAATACCTGAAAGCTTCTCTGTCTGCCCTGAAAAAGACCCTTTATCTACAGTAGCCCCAGGGCTGAGATGGCTGAAAAGCAAAGGTAGAATCTCATCCAGTGAGTGACTGTCTAATAATGCAAATTGAATTTCCAAATTTGCAGGGTATCTACTGCTTACTCCATAGGAAAGGAATGGTTTCCTGAAGGCTGGAATGGGGATGTGTGGGGGGACATAATGAACCTGGGAACTTTGATCCCCTAAATTCTGATGAGTCTTCTTTGCCTATAAGAAACAACCTCTCTACCCCCAGTGAAGCTGCCTTGTTACACCTATCTGAGAGGATTAATCCTCCTACACTGGCAGAGGAAACTGTAAGGACCCTCACTTGAGGCAGTTGCCATGCAAGATTTCTGACTCTCCTCAGGACCTCCTACCTACCCATCCACCCTCAACTCTCCAACATACACACACACAACACACACACGCACACACACACACACACACACACACACCCTCTTTCTTCTAGACCTACAATGAGACTCAAGTTTGGAGAAAAGTCTTTCTACTCTCTGCAGATGACTGCTCTGAAATAGCTCTTGGTCTGTTACTGGATCTTAGTGGGAACTGAATGCTTAACTATGGACCATAAAATATTACCTGAGCTACCTGGGCTGGAAGAAGCACAAGCTGGAATCAAGATTTCTGGGAGAAATATCAATAACCTCAGATATGCAGATGACACCACCCTTATGGCAGAAAGTGAAGAAGAACTAAAGAGCCTCTTGATGAAAGCGAAAGAGGAGAATGAAAAAGTTGGCTTAAAGCTCAACGTTCAGAAAACTAAGATCATGGCATCTGGTCCCATCACTTCATGGGAAATAGATGGGGAAACAGTGGAAACAGTGTCAGACTCTATTTTTTTGGGCTCCAAAATCACTGCTGATGGTGATTGCAGCCATGAAATTAAAAGACGCTTACTCCTTGGAAGGAAGCTTATGGCCAACCTAGATAGCATATTTAAAAGCAGAGACATTACTTTGCCAACAAAAGTCCGTCTAGTCAAGGCTATGGTTTTTCCAGTGGTCATGTATGGATGTGAGAGTTGGACAGTGAAGAAAGCTGAGTGCCAAAGAATTGATGCTTTTGAACTGTGGTGTTGGAGAAGACTCTTGAGAGTCCCTTGGACTGCAAGGAGATCCAATCAATCCATCCTAAAGGAGATCAATCCTGGGTGTTCATTGGAAGGACTGATGTTGAAGCTGAAACTCCAATACTTTGGCTACCTCATGCGAAGAGTTGACTCATTGGAAAAGACCCTAATGCTGGGTAGGATTGGGGGCAGGAGGAGAAGGGGACAACAGAGAATGAGATGGTTGGATGGCATCACTGACTCAACGGACATGGGTTTGGGTAGACTCTGGGAGTTGGTGATGGACAGAGAGGCCTGGCATGCTGCAATTCATGGGGTCGCAAAGAGTCGGACACGACTGAGCAACTGAACTGGACTGACCCTCCATAAATTGGGTGTTATGTGACACACCAAGCCATAATGTTGAATGTGACTGTGCACAGCAACACACCATCATCAAATGGAAGTAATACATATGTGATGGGCCAAAGTAGGCCCTGAGGCACAAGTTAATTACATGAAGAAGTAACTCAAATGCTCATTTTCCCTACTCTTGCTATATTAACTTCTCCCTTCCAGTCTGTATCTATGGCTTCCTGAAGACTTTCCTACATGGACCAAGGCCGACTGCTCAATTTGCTAGCAGCAGAGACCAACCCTATATTCCTGATATGGCATTGTCAACTACAGATTGGCACTTACTATGGATGGTTGCCATCTGTCTCTACAAGGATTAAATCATGGGCTGCTGCAGCTGCTAATCTTCAACACCTCCTGAAGAGAGTTCAGGGTGGAGAATTCTGAGGGACTTTGCTGAGGACAGGAGGTGGGGTGAGGGGGGAACTGGAAGAATACCTTTTCAGATAGTTCAGTTCAGTTCATTTCAGTCGCTCAGTCGTGTCTGACTCTTTGTGACCCCATGGACTGCAGCACGCCAGGCCTCCCTTTCCATCACCAACTCCCGGAGCTTGCTCAAACTCAAGTCCATCGAGTCGGGGATGCCATGCAACCATCTCATCCTCTGTTTTCTCCTTCTCCTCCCACCTTCAACCTTTCCCAGCATCAAGATCTTTTTCAATGAGTCAGTTCTTTGCATCAGTATTGGAGTTTCAACTTCAGGATCAGTCCTTCCAATGAATATTAAGGACTGATTTCCTTTAGGATTGACTGGTTGGATTTCCTTGCAGTCCAAGGGACTCTCAAGAGTCTTCCCCAACACCACAGTTCAAAAGCATCAGTTCTTCAGTGCTCAGCTTTCTTTATAGTCCAACTCTCACATCCATACATGACCACTGGAAAAACCATAGCTTTGACTTTTGTTGGCAAATTAATGTCTCTGCTTTTTAATATGCTCTCTAGGTTGGTCATAGTTCTTCTTCCAAGGAGTAAACGTCTTTTAATTTCATGGCTGCAGTCACCATTTGCAGTGATTTTGGAGCCAAAAAATATCAAGTCTCTCACTGTTTCCATTATTTCCCCATCTATTTGCCATGGAGTGATGGGACCAGATGCCATGATCTTAATTTTCTGAACTTTGAGTTTTAAACCAACTTTTTCACTCTCCTCTTTCACTTTCATCAAGAGGCTATTCAGTTCTTTGCTTTCTGCCATAAGGGTGATATCATCTGCATATCTGAGGTTATTGGTATTTCTCCCAGCAATCTTCATTCCAGCTTGTGCTTCATCCAGCCCAGCGTTTCTCATGATGTACTCTGCATATAAGTTAAATAAGCAGGGTGACAATATATAGCCTTGATGTTCTCCTTTTCCTATTTGGAACCAGTCTATTGTTTCATGTCCAGTTCTAACTGTTGCTTCCTGAACTGCATACAGGTTTCTCAAGAGGTGGGTCAGGTGGTCTGGAATTCCCATCTCTTTCAGAATTTTCCAGTTTGTTGTGATCCACACAGTCAAAGGCTTTGGTGTAGTTAATAAAGCACAAGTAGATGTTTTTCTGGAACTCTTGTGTTTTTTTGATGATCCATTGGATGTTGGCAATTTGATCTCTGGTTCCTCTGTCTTTTCTAAAACCAGCTTGAATATCTTAAAGTTCACTATTCACATACTATTGAAGCCGGGCTTGGAGAATGTTGTGCATTACTTTGCTAGCATGTGAGATGAGTGCAATTGTGCGGTAGTTTGAGCATTCTTTGGCATTGCCTTTCTTTGGGATTGGGGCTTCCCTGATAGCTCAGCTGGTAAGGAAACTGTCTGCAATGCAGGAGACCTGGATTTGTTCCCTGCATTGGGAAGATCCCCTGGAGAAGAGAAAGGCTACCCACCCCAGTATTCTGGCCTGGAGAATTCCATGGGCTGTATAGTCCATGGGATTGCAAAGAGTTGGACACGACTGAGCACCTCTCACTTCACTTTCTTTGGGATTGGAATGAAAGCTGACCTTTTCCAGTCCTGTGGCCACTGCTGAGTTTTCCAAATTTGCTGGCATATGAGTACAGCACTTTCACAGCATCATCTTTTAGGACTTGAAATTGCTCAACTGGAATTCCATCACCTCCACTAGCTTTGCTTGTAGTAATGCTTCCTAAGGCCCACTTGGCTTCACACTCCAGGATGTCTGGCTCTAGGAGAGTGACCACACCATTGTGGTTATCTGGGTCGTGAAGATCTTTTTTGTATATGCCTTCTGGGTATTCTTGCCACCTCTTCTTAATATCTTCTGCTTCTGTTAGGTCCATACCAATTCTGTCCTTACTGTGCCCATCTTTGCATGAAATGTTCCCTTGATATTTTATTTATTTATCTAATTTTCTTGAAGACATCTCTAGTCTTTCCCATTCTATTGTTTTCCTCTATTTCTTTGCATTCATCACTGAGAAAGGCTTTCTTATCTCTCCTTGCTATTCTTTGGAACCCTGCATTCAGATGGGTATATCTTTCCTTTTCTCCTTTGCCTTTAGCTTTTCTTCTTTTCTCAGCTATTCGTAGGGCCTCCTCAGACAACCATTTTGCCTTTCTTTTTCTTGGGGATGGTCTTGATCACTGCCTCCTATACAATGTCAAGAACCTCCATCCATAGTTTTTCAGACTCTATCAGATCTAATCCTTTGAATCTATAGCTAGGAGCTGATTTTATAAACTCAATTCTTGTATCTTCTCATATCTAGAAAAGCACTGAAATCCTTCATGGTGATGAGTATTACTTGTGACTCTCAAAAGTATCACAAGACTATTAGAAATCTTCTGGAAGAATATCTACTTGATTGCATGTATTCTCCCTTCCCCCAAATCATATATATACTGACCTTTCCCCCTTGCCTCTTTGGATTGGTTTCCAGAGTTATCTGAGATGCTGTCTCCTGGGTTGCAGTCTTCATTTTGGCCCAGACATCTTACCTTGCAACTTACCTTGCAACTCTTATATTGTGCTTTTTTTTTTTAATTGACAGTTTTATGGCAACCAAGAAGAAGGGACTCAGAGTGGACTTCTCTCTTTCACCTGAACTCTATGAGGAACTGGAGTCTTGGTACCAGTAGAGGCCCTGTGTCCATCCATCTCCTCGGAGAGTCCTGGTGAATTTGGTAAGTCTCCTGGTTCTCAGGTTTCCCATATTGGTTGATGATCTTGAGTTTTATTTGGTGGTAGAGCATGTATCTGTCCCTCCCTGCTGAAAGATACTCTGGCAGGAGGGTGGGGGGTGGGGAGTCGAAAGTTACCTAAAGAATCCTCCTGTAGTGCAGGAGTTCAGTTCAGTTCAGTTCAGTCACTCAGTCGTGTCCAACTCTTTGTGACCCCATGAATCGCAGCACGCCAGGCCTCCATGTCCATCACCAACTCCCGGAGTTTACCCAAACTCACATCCATAGAGTCAGTGATGCCATCCAGCCGTCTCATCCTCTGTCATCCCCTTCTCCTCCTGCCCTCAATCTTTCCCAGCATCAGGGTCTTTTCAAATGAGTCAGCTCTTCGCATGAAGTGGCCAAAGTATTGGAGCTTCAGCTTCAGCATCAGTCCTTCCAATGAACACCCAGGACTGATCTCCTTTAGGATGGACTGGTTGGATCTCCTTGCAGTCCAAGGGACTCACAAGAGTCTTCTCCAGTACCACAGTTCAAAAGCATCAATCTTCTGTGCTCAGCTTTCTTCACAGTCCAACTCTCACATCCATACATGACTACTGGAAAGACCCAGGGTCAATTCTGGGTCAGGAAGATCCCCTGGAGAAGGAAATGGCAACCCACTCCAGTATTTCTTGCCTGAGAAATCCCGTGGATAGAGAAGCCTGACAGGCTACGGTCCATGGGGTTTCAAAGAGTCAGACACAACTGAGCGACTAACACACACACTCACCCAGTGGAAAGATACTGGGGTGGTAGGGGTGGGGGCTGTTCGAAAGATACTGGGTGATACCCACCCAGTGGCAAAGTACTGGGTGGGGCTTTGTTGAAAGATACTGAGGCTTCTCAGTTGTAGGAAACTGAGTGGTCTGTGCTGAGTGGTTAGGTAAGAGGCTAATCTGATGCTTTTATAAGGGGCATTAGAAAGCCCATCTCTAAATAACACCCCAGCCAGGGTTATAAATAAATAAAAATTATACTTGCAAGCATCTACTTAAATGGGGAAATTATACTAAAGGAGACCTCAGCTTAAAATGACCAAATTATGTTTTTTTTATATTCTAAAATTGATACTTTTTGAGCACACAGTTAAACAAGCTGGCTATAAGATCAAACAGACTGAATGGAATGCTTGCTTTGATTGGTAAATAGAAGCTTCTCTTGAGACTATGCTTCCCTCATAGCTCAGTTGGTGAAGAATCCGCCTGCAATGCAGGAGACCCCGGTTTGATTCCTGGGACGGGAAGATCCGCTGGAGAAGGGATAGGCTACCCACTCCAGTATTCTTGGGCTTCTCTGGTGGCTTAGCTGGCAAAGAATCTGCCTGCAATGCAGGAGACCTGGGTTTGATCCCTGGGTTGGGAAGATCCCCTGGAGAAGGGAAAGACTACCCACTCCAGTATTCTGGCCTGGAGAATTCCAAGGACTGTATAGTCCATGGGGTCGCAAAGAGTCGGACATGACTGAGCGACTTTCACTTTCACTTTAGAAGCTTCTCTTGAGACTATATCAAAACAAACAGAAAAAAGGCTGCTAGCACTCTGTCACTGACTCTGCCTTCCCTCTGTGTTATCCTCTTCTATTTGAATTATTTGGCCAGATGCTACCTCTTTTTCTTTTCCAATTCTTCCTCCTCCTACTGCTCCCCTTTCTCCAGCAAAGGAGAATTAAAAACAAACAAACAAACAAACAGAAGTTACTATAGTTCCCTGCTCAGAAGCTGCACACCCAGGTCCTGAGCAGAACTTAGTCGTGGCTAAGGAATTTCCCAATCCGAGTCAGGACCTGTTGGGATTTGCTGAGGTAATCGAGTTAACCATCTGGTCCTATTAGCCTGGGTTTTCAGATCTGTGTCAATTAATACAGCTGTTAGTTTCTGAAAAGAAAGAAAAGGAATGAATAAAGAAAGCAGGGTGGAAACATCCCTTAATGGATCTTAAATCTCAGGCTTACACTTACTGCAAGGATTTAGCTCAAATATTGCTCAAACTTATCCTAGAGTTTTCCCCCCAAAACTTAGACTGAACAATAATTCAACATTCAAAACATTGAACAAGTCCATTCTGGACTATTATGAAAGGTTTAAAAAAAAACGTTCTGAGAGAATAAGTCCTAATTCAGATAACTCAGTGGTACAGAATCTACCTGCCAAGCTGGAGATCTGAGTTCAATCCCTGGGTCAGGAAGATTCCTTGGAGAAGGAAATGGCAACCCACTCCAGTACTCTTGCCTGGAAAGTTTCATGGATAGAACAGCCTGTTGGGCTACAGTCTATGGGGTTGCAAAGAGTCAAATGCAACTTAGCGACTAAATGACAACAATGGGAGAACCTGAGTTTCACCCCATACACCTTGAGACCAGACTCTCCTGATCACTTATCTAGACCATCTCTAATTCCTGAAACTGATGGAAAAAACCAAACAAACAGGAATTGAAGCTAGATATCTTGCTGTGTTGTCTGAATAAAGCTAGTGGAGGTGATGGAATTCCACCTGAGCTATTTCAAATCCTAAAAGATTATGTTATGAAAGTGCTGCACTTTCCAGCAAATTTGGAAAACTCAGCAGTGGCCACAGGACTGGAAAAGGACAGTTTTTATTCCAATCCCTCAGAAAGGCAATGCCAAAGAATGTTCAAACTACTGCACAATTGCACTCATCTCACATGCTAGCAAAGTAATACTCAAACTTCTCTAAGCCAGGCTTCAACAATACGTGAGCCATGAAATTCCAGATGTTCAAGCTGGCTTTAGAAAAGGCAGAGGAACCAGAGATCAAATTGCCAACATCCACTGGATCATCGACAAAGCAAGAGAGTTCCAGAAAAACATCTATTTCTCCTTTATTGACTATGCCAAAGCCTTTGACTGTGTGGATCACAATAAACTGTGGAAAATTCTGAAAGAGATGGGAATACCAGACCACCTGACCTGCCTCTTGAGAAACCTGTATGCAGTTCAGGAAGCAACAGTTAGAACTGGACATGGAACAACAGACTGGTTCCAAATAGGACAAGGAGAATGTCAAGGCTGTATATTGTTACCCTGCTTATTTAACTTATATGCAGAGTACATCACGAGAAACGCTGGGCTGGATGAAGCACAAGCTGGAATGAAGATTGCCAGGAGAAATATCAATAACCTCAGATATGCAGATGACACCACCCTTATGGCAGAAAGGGAAAAAGAACTAAAGAGCCTCTTGATGAAAGTGAAAGAGGAGAGTCAAAAAGTTGGCTTAAAGCTCAATATTCAGAAAACTAAGATCATGGCATCTGGTCCCATCACTTCATGGCAAATAGATGCAGAAACAGTGGAAACAGTGGCAGACTTTATTTTGGGGGGCTCCAAATCACTACAGATGGTGATTGCAGCCATGAAATTAAAAGACGCTTACTCCTTGGAAGAAGAGTTATGACCAACCTAGACAGCATATTAAAAACCAGAGACATTACTTTGCCAGCAAAGGTCCATCTAGTCAAAGCTATGGTTTTTCCAGTGGTCATGTATGGATGTGAGAGTTGGAGTATAAGAAAGCTGAACATGGAAGAACTGATGCTTTTGAACTGTGGTGTTGGAGAAGACTCTTGAGAGTCCCTTGGACTGCAAGGAGATCCAACCAGTCCATCTTAAAGGAAATCAGTCCTGAATGCTCAGTAGAAGGACTGATGTTGAAGCTGAAACTCCAATACTTTGGCTACCTGATGCAAAGAGCTGACTCATTTGAAAAGACCCTGATGCTGGGAAAGACTGAAGGCAGGAGGAGAAGGGGACAACAGAGGATGAGATGGTTGGATGGCATCACTGTCTCGATGGACATGAGTTTGAGTAAACTTTGGGAGTTGGTGATGGACAGGGAGGCCTGGCGTGCTGCAGTCCATGGGGTCAGAGTCAGACATGACTAAGCAACTGAACTGAACTGAATGTATGTCTCAATATGTGTCTTTCTTTGTCTTTGATAGAACTGCTGACATTAATTTGCCTATGAGCTCTAATCTAATTGGCCTAAAGGAAAAAAAGCCTTTACAAATCAAACAATTCTAAATATAAGAAGAATTAACCTAAATGAATTTCAGGTTCATGTGAACTGGGAAATATTCAATATTAAATTAGTACCTAGTATTACTGTTTAAGTTTGTTAATCTAATTAATACAGGCATGTTTTAGAGTTATCCATATAATAATCAGTATAATACTTTCATTGTGCGTAGGTTTAATATAAACTGAATAAGATCTTATTATATCTGTTGCAAATTTGTCAACAAGGAAATTAACTCAATGTGAAGAATCTTTTAAGGAAAAAAAATATAAAGGAGATAAGAGCCTTAGATAAGCTCTATTAAGAATAATTATATTTTAGGAATGTCTATTTATTTTAGTCTCTCCAAATAATTGACAATTATATATTTGATAACTGAGTTGCGCCAAATTAAGTGATGAAAGTTTATCGAATAACTAGGTCATTCCCAAATAAAGTACTGAAAGAATTACTAAACACTGGCTTCATCTTACTGAGAAACTAAAAATATTTTGGACTATTAATAAGTATTAAAGAAATAAGATGGCAGAGTAGAAGGAGGTACTCTCCTCTTCTCCTGCAAGAACTCCAAAATTGCAACTCGATACTGAACAACCATCGACAGGAGACTGTTGGATTCCACCGAAAAAAAAAAATCCCACGTTCAAGGGCAAAGGAGAAGCCCCAACAAGACGGTAGGAGTGGTGAAATCACGCTTGGAATTGTCAACTACAAATTGGGACTTACCAAGAGCATTGCCAATGACTGAACAAGAAAGGCGTTTGCTGTCTGCCTCTGTGGAGATTGAACCCCATGCTGCTATAGCTGTTGATCTTCAACAACCCCTGAGGGAGTTCAGGGTGGAGTGAGGCCCTCTGTGCTCCAGGGAGTCTGGTGGGACAGGTCTTTAGATAGTTGGGTGTTTTTAGAAACAGATTTTATGATCTCAATCCTTGCATCTCCTCATATCTAGAGAAGCACTAAATCCCTTCATGATGACATCAGATTCTCATGACTAACAAAAACCTTTTGTAAAATGAGTGCTTCATGGTATTGAACTCCCGCTTCACCAAAGTCATGGTATTGACTTTCCCCCACTGCCACTTTGGAGCAGTCTCTCAGAGCTATCTGAGATGCTGTCTCCTGGGCTGTAGCCTTCATTTTGGCCCAAGTAAAACTTAACTCGTGACTCTCAAGTTGTACGTCTTTTTTTAGTCAACAGAATCAAATCCCATAGCCACCAGAAACGCTTGGATGGTCTTGTGCACACCAGGACCCAGAGACCCCACAGAGACAGAGCCAGGCCTGCTCTGTCTGGCTTTGAGTGGCTGAGTGTCTCCTGCAGAGGCGCAGGTCATCAGTGACCTGCCGTGGGGACAGGGGCTCTGGCTGCAGCAGACCGGGGTCACACAGCCTGTGGCAGAAGGAAGCCCTGTTGGAGGAGGTCACCATTAGCCCCACCATGGAGCTGCTGAGCAGACAACACACAAACTGCAGAATAATTATGCCAAATAAATTCGCTGACTGTTAAGAAAGTTCTAGGACCTGCAACAGACTTCCCAACCTGGGGATCCAGCAAGGGACTGAGAACCCTCAGGGAATTTGACTTTAGAGGCCAGCGGGGAACTGGGCCAACTTGTCTGTGTCCAGGAGTCTCCTGTGGCCTTGGGCCAAAAAACAGTGAGGGAACACAGACCAACCCATAGACAGATTTGGATTAAAAATTTATTGAGTATGGCCCCGCGCATTGGAACAAGACCCAGTTTCCCCCAAAATCAGTCTCTCCCATCAGGAAGCTTCCATAAGCCTTTTATCCTTATTCATCAGAAGACAGACAGAATGAAAACCACAGTCACAGAAAACTAACCAATCTAATTACATGGACCACAGCCTTGTCTAACTGAATGAAACTATGGGCCATGCCGTGTGGGGCCACCCAAGACAGACAGGACACGGTGGAGAGTTCTGAAAAAACATGGTCCACTGGAGAAGGGAATGGCAAACAACTTCAGTATTCTTGCCTGGAGAACCCCATGAACAGTATGAAAAGGCAAAAAGATAGGACACTGAAAGATGAACTCTCCAGGTCGGTAGGTGCCCAATATGCTACTGAAGATCAGTGGAAAAATAACTCCTGAAAGAATGAAGGGATGGAGCCAAAGTGAAAACAGCGCCCTGGTGTGGATGTGACTGGTGATGGAAATAAAGTCTGATGCTGTAAAGAGCAATATTGCATAGGAACCTGGAATGTTAGGTACATGAATCAAGGTAAATTCAGTTCAGTTCAGTCGCTCAGTCATGTCCGACTCTTTGTGACCCCATGAACCACAGCACGTCAGGCCTCCCTGTCCATCACCAACTCCCTGAGTCCACCAAACCCATGTCCATCGAGTTGGTGATGCCATCCAACCATCTCATCCTCTGTCGTTCCCTTCTCCTCCTGCCCTCAATCCTTCCCAGCATCAGGGTCTTTTCCAATGAGTCAGCACTTCGAATCAGGTGGCCAAAGTATTGGAGTTTCAGCTTCAACATCAGTCCTTCCAATGAATACCCAGGACTGATTTGTTTTAGGATGGACTGGTTGGATCTCCTTGCAGTCCAAGGGACTCAGAAGAATCTTCTCCAATACCACAATTCAAAAGCATCAATTCTTCGGTGCTCAGCTTTCTTTATAGTCCAACTCTCACATCCATACATGACTACTGGAAAAACCATAGCCTTGACTAGATGGACCTTTGTTGGCAAAGTAATGTCTCTGGTTTTTAATATACTGTCTAGGTTGGTCATAAACTTCTTCCAAGGAGTAAGTGTCTTTTAATTTCATGGCTGCAGTCACCATCTGTAGTGATTTTGGAGCCCCCCAAAATAAAGTCTGCCACTGTTTCCACTGTTTCCACATCTATTTGCCATGAAGTGATGGGACCAGATGCCATGATCTTAGTTTTCTGAATGTTGAGCTTTAAGCCAACTTTTTCACACTCCTCTTTCACTTTCATCAAGAGGCTTTTTAGTTCTTCTTCACTTTCTTCCATAAGGGTGGTGTCATCTGCATATCTGAGGTTATTGATACTTCTCCCAGCAGTCTTGATTCCAGCTTGTGCTTCATCTAGGCCAGCGTTTCTCGTGATGTACTCCGCATATAAGTTAAATAAGCAGGGTGACAATATACAGCCTTGACGTACTCCTTTTCCTATTTGGAACCAGTCTGTTGTTCCATGTCCAGTTCTAACTGTTGCTTCCTGACCTGCATACAGGTTTCTCAAGAGGCAGGGCAGGTGGTCTGGTATTCCCATCAGGTGGTCATACAGGAGATGGCAAGAGTGAACATCAATATTTTAGGAACCAGAGAGCTAAAATAAACTGAAATGGGTGAATTTAAATCAGATGACCATTATATCTACTACTATGGGCTAGAATCCCTGAGAAGAAATGGAGTAGCCTTCATGATCAGCAAAAGAGTCTGAAATGCAGTATATGAGTGCAATCTCAAAAATGACAGAATGATATCTGTACCTTTCAAAGGCAAATCGTTCAATATCACAGTAATCCAAATCTATGCCCCAACCACTAACGCTGAAGAAGCTGAAGTTGAACGGTTCTATGAAGACCAACAAGACCTTCTAGATCTAACACCAAAAAAGATATCCTTTTCATCATAGGGGACTGGAATTCAAAAGTAGGAAGTCAAGAGATACCTGGGGTAACAGTCAAGATTGGCCTTGGAGTACGAAATGAAGCAGGGCAAAGGCTAACAGAGTTTTGCCCAGAGAACACACTGGTCATAGCAAATACCCTCTTTCAACAACACAAGAGAAGCTCTACACATGGACATCACGAGACGGTCAATACTGAAATCAGATTGATTATATTCTTTGCAGCCGAAGATGGAGAAGCTCTATATAGTCGGCAAAAACAAGACTGGCAGCTAACTGTGGCTCAGATCATGAACTCCTTATTGCCAAATCCAGACTTAAATTCAAGAAAGTAGGGAAAACCACTAGACCATTCAAGTATGACCTAAATCAAATCCCTTACGATTATACAGTGGAAGTGACAAATAGATTCAAGGGATTAGATTTGACAGACAGAGTGACTGAAGAACTATGGATGGAGGTTCAAGACATTGTATAGACGGCAGTATTCAAGACCATCCCCAAGAAAAAGAAATGCAAAAAGGCAAAATGGTTGTCTTAGAAGGCCTTATAAATAGCTGAGAAAAGAAGAGAAGTGAAAGGCAAAGGAAAAAAGGAAAGATATACCCATTTGAATGCAGAGTTCCAAAGAATAGCAAGGAGAGATAGGAAAGCCTTCCTCAGTGATCAATGCAAAGAAATAGAGGAAAACAATAGAATGGGAAAGACTAGAGATCTCTTCAAGAAAATTAGAGATACCAAGGGAACATTTCATGCAAAGACAGGCCCAAAAAAGGACAGAAACGGTATGGACCTAACAGAAGCAGAAGATATTAAGAAGAGGTGGCAAGAATACACAGAAGAACTATACAAAAAAGATCTTCATGACCCAGATAACCACGATGGTGTGATCACTCATCTAGAGCCAGACATCCTGGAATGTAAAGTCAAGTGAGCCTTAAAAGCATCACTATGAACAAAACTAGTGGAGGTGTGGAATTCCACCTGAGCTATTTCAAATCCTAAAAGATTATGCAATGAAAGTGCTGCACTCAATATGCCAGAAAATCTGGAAAACTCAGCAGTGGCCACAGGACTGGAAAAGGTCAGCTTTCATTCCAGTCCCAAAGAAAGGCAATGCCAAAGAATATTCAAACTACCGCACAATTGCACTAACCTCACACACTAGCAAAGTAATGCTCAAAATTCTCCAAACGAGGCTTCAACAGTACATGAACTGAGAAATTCCAGATGTTCAAGCTGGATTTAGGAAAGGCAGAAGAACAAGAGATCAAATTGCCAACATCCATTGGATCATCAAAAAGGCAAGAGAGTTCCAGAAAAACACTACTTGTGCTTTATTGACTATGCCAAAGCCTTTGACTGTGTGGATCACAACAAACTTTGAAAAATTCTTAAAGAGATGGGAATACCAAACCACCTGACCTGCCTCCTGAGAAATCTGTGTGCAGGTCGAGAAGCAACAATTAGAACTGGACATGGAACAACAGACCTGTTCCAAATTGGGAAAGGAGTACGTCAAGGCTGTATATTGTCACCCTGCTTATTTAACTTATATGCAGAGTATTCATGTGAAGTGCTAAGCTGGATAAAGTACAGGCTGAAATCAAGATTGCCAGGAGAAATATCAATAACCTCAGATATGCAGATGACACCATCCTTATGGTAGAAAGCAAGGAGGAACCAAAGAGTCTCTCTCTTTTTTTTTTTTTTCCCAAAGAGTCTCTTGATGAAAGTGAAAGAGGAGAGTGAAAAAGTTGGCATAAAACTCAACATTCAGAAAACTAAGGTCATGGCATCTGGTCCCATCACTTCATGGCAAAGAGATGGGGAAAGAATGGAAACAGTATCAGACTTTATTTTGGGGGGCTCCAAAATCACTGCAAATGGTGACTGCAGCCATGAAATTAAAAGATGCTTCCTCCTTGCAAGGAAAGCTATGACCAACCTAGACAGCATATTAAAAAGCAGAGACATTATTTTGCTGACAAAGGTCCACTTAGTCAAACTATGGTTTTTCTAGGAGTCATGTATGGACGTGAGAGTTGCACCATAAAGAAGGCTCAGTGTCAAAGAATTGATGCTTTTGAACTATGGTGTAGGAGAATACTCTTGACAGTCCCTTGGACTGCAAGGAGATCCAAACAGTCCATCCTAAAGGAGATCAGTCCTGAATATTCATTGGAAGGACTGATGCTGAAGCTGAAGCTTCAATACTTTGACCACCTTATGTGATGAAGTGACTCATTGGAAAAGACCCTGATGCTGAGAAAGACTGAAGGTAGGAGGAGAAGGGGATGACAGAGCATAAAATGGTTGGATGGCATCACTGAATCGATGGACATGAGTTTGGACAAGCTTCAGGAGTTGGAGATGAACAGGGAAGCCTGGCATGCTGTAGTCCATGGGGTCTCAAAGAGTCAGACCCAACTGAGCGACTGAACTGAACTGGACTGAACATTGGCCCCCCAAATGAATGATGAAGGGCCCCACTTTTTTATTTTATGGAAGAGTTTATGAGGAATTACTCTTATTTCTCCTTTACAGGCATGGAGTTTGCCTTTTTGGAAGGTCTTTAAAGTAGGAATTAAATTTCTTTGGTTCAGTTCCATTCAGTAGTTCCAACTACCCCATTGGTAGTTTATTTCTTCCATCTTTTTTCTTGGTCAATTTGTCTAAAGGTTATCATTTTAATGACTTTTTCAAAGAACCGTATTTACTTTCATTGACTTTATCTTTTTTTTTTGTTTTGCAGTGCGTTGATTCCTGCTCTTACATCATTATTTCTGTCCTTTTCCAGTTCCATGGAAAGACTACTGCTGCATGCTTAGTTGCTCAGTCGTGTTCAACTCTTTGTGACCCCATGGACTTCAGCCTGGGAGTTTCCAGGCAGGAATACTGGAGTGGGTTGCCATTTCCTCCTCCAGAGGATCTCTCCCACCCACAGGAAGCTGCACTGCATGCAGCTTCTTTATCCGTTGAGCCATCAGGGAAGCCCATGAGAAAGACTAAACAGTAGCAAATCTCAAACTAAACTGTAAAAGCTCTGCTTTTACCTGCAGTCTTATGCAGGTTAACAAATTTTGAAACAAGTTTTGGGATGTGCATTTTCCAGAGTTTCCCCAAGTGAGCAAGTATAATGGGTGTTAACCATGGTGGGGAAAGGTAGGACTCGGCGGAGAGAAAGGAACTTTTTAAGGAGCTTTTTGCCTATGTGTCAGGCTCTGAGATGTGAAGTTTAGAGAACAGACTGAGAATATCATTTCAGAAGACTGTTCCTAAGCATTGTTGGAATCTGACTTGAAAACAACACTTCTAATAACATTTAAAATTTCTTTATGTTATGCCAAAAGTTTGTAAACTAATTAAGGTGCTGCTTCATGTAGGAGATTCGAGGCCCAG
The DNA here is from genome assembly GCF_054371585.1 of Giraffa tippelskirchi. Taxonomy (NCBI): domain Eukaryota; kingdom Metazoa; phylum Chordata; class Mammalia; order Artiodactyla; family Giraffidae; genus Giraffa; species Giraffa tippelskirchi. The sequence goes on along the minus strand of NC_137286.1, from coordinate 60,409,665 downwards.
TGGGTTGACCTACTGAGCCTTATCCATTATTTCAGTCTCAAGGGCCAGAGGTCACAGAGCTGTCATCCATATCTCCCTCACGTTGGATATCTGCATCAAGAACCATTCCAATTAAAAGGGCAGGAATCTCCCCAGTGGCTGTTTACCAGGTTCCCCACAGCCTGGGAGGTGAACACCTGATACCTGGCCTGAGAAGCCGTGAACTCACTTTCACCCACAGTTCCATGTTTTACAGATCCCTATGTGTTTATTCCGGAGAAGGCAATGGCACTCCACTCCAGTACTCTTGCCTGGAAAATCCCATGGACGGAGGAGCCTGGTAGGCTACAGTCCATGGGGTCGCTAAGAGTCGGACACGACTGAGTGACTTCACTTTCCCTTTTCCCTTTCATGCATTGGAGAAGGAAATGGCAACCCACTCCAGTATTCTTGCCTGGAGAATCCTAGGGACGGTGGAGCCTGGTGAGCTGCCGTCTATGGGGTTGCACAGAGTCGGACACGACTGAAGCGACTTAGCAGTAGCAGCAGCAGCATGTGTTTATTCACAACGTTCCTGGTTGGGTGGATTTGAGTTTAAACTGTTGACAGGAAATAATGCCTTCTGGCCTGATATCCCAAGTTCATCCAGAGCCTGGAAACTGCAATCATTATTTCCCAGGTTGGTTTACTCTGCCTATAAATGAGTATAATGTCTTTATTCATAAAGGACCCACTGCCTCAAAATAGCTGGAGCTTGAATTGACATCCTTAATAAACACTCAATCCTGCGGAAATGGGCCTCTCACCCCTGGAGGCTCTTAGTGACCTCTGGGTGCCTTCAGCCACTAGTTTCGCAGGGTGGACAAACAAATACCCTGGACTCACCATTGGGGCCACAGGAAGCTTCAAGCTCACAGATCTTTGTGCACATGTAATTAGCTGGTGAAAGCTGTAGCACATATTCTTCAGCTCTGCTCAAGAAACAGCTTGGGAGAATTGGCCTTAAAGAGCTTCATTAAACTCAAGGGTGGAAACTGCCTAATGAAATCAATAGGTCTTTTGTGTGGTAGGAAAAGAGAGCAGTCAGACCCCGAGATGCTCACTGCTGCCCTGCTTGCTGGATGTGGCAGGGAGCTTCCAGCCTGTTGTGGACGGAGGGCCACGCTCGACAGGAGCCCCTGGCCAACCAAGCCCAGGACTTGCTGGGGTGGCACTGGGCCCAGCACTGGTGTCTGAGCCACACCTACCTCCGTGGCAACTGCAGCTTGAGTGTGGCCTGGCTCTGCTGGGAATGGTGCCCTCTAACCTCAGAGCCAAACCTCCATTCCCTCGTCCTGTCCACTGTTTTCAGAGACAATTAAGGATTGGAGAACCTTCTGGGCCACTGAAATGCATCTGATCTCTTGCTGCCAACCTCAGACAAAACGGCCGCTCACTCTAGCTGTGATTAAATGATCGTTCTGCAAAGGGGCAGGCAGTCATGGCTCCCTGCACTGGCCCCACTGTGCTAGCTGTAAGGACAACTTTCCCTTCTCTTCAAAGCTAGTGACCAGAGAGTCAAAGACACTGACCAGGGAGTGTCTCTGTGTTGGCAAGTAGTATCTAGATAGTGGTTACTGGCTTCAAAAATGAGAGCTTTTTCATTTGTTTTGTTTCCTGCTTATTGTTGTTGTTCAGTTGTACAGTCATGTCCAACTCTTTGCGACCCCATGGACTTTGCAGCATGTCAGGCCTCCCTGTCCCTCACCATCACCCAAGTTTGCCCAGGTTCATGTCCATTACATCGGTGATGCCATCCAGCCGTCTCATCCTGACATCCTCTTCTCCTTCTGCCCTCAATTTTTCCCAGCATCAGGGACTTTTCCAATGAGTTGACTGTTTGAATGAGATAACCAAAATAGCTTCCCTGGTAGCTCAGCTGGTAAAGAATCTGCCTGCAATGCAGAAGACCCCGGTTTGATTCCTGGATCGGGAAGATCTGCTGGAGAAGGAATAGGCTACCCACCCCCATATTCTTGGGCTTCCCTGGTGGCTCAGCTGGTAAAGAATCCACCTGCAATGCAGGAGACCTGGGTTCGATCTCTGGTTTGGGAAGATCCCCTGGAGAAGGGAAAGGCTACCCACTCAGGTATTCTGGCCTGGAGAATTTCATGGACTGTATAGTCCATGGGGTCACAAAGAGTCAGAAATGACTGAGGGACTTTCACTTTCAGCTTCAGCATCAGTCCTTCCAATGAGTATTCAGCGTTGATTTCCTTTAAGATTGACTAGTTTGATCTCCTTAATGTCCAAGGGACTCTCAGAGTCTTCTCCAGCACCAGAGTTCAAAGGCATCAATTATTTGGTGCTCTGCTTTCTTTATGGTCAAGTTCTCACAACTGTATGTGATCACTGGGAAGACCATAGCTTTGACTATACCGACCTTTGTCAGCAGGGTAATATCTCTACTTTTCAACACACTAGGTTTGTCATAACTTTCCTGCTGAGAAGCAATCAACTTCTGATCTCATGGCCGCAGTCACCATCCACAGTGATTTCCAAGAAGAGGAAATCTGTCACTACTTTCACTCTTCCCCTTCTATTTGCCATGAAGTAATGGGGCCAGATGCCATGATATTAGTTTTTTTTTAATATTATTTTTAAGCCAGCTCTTTCACCCTCCTCCTTCATCCTCATCAAGAGGCTCTTTAGTTCCTCTTTGCTTTCTGCCATTAAAGTGGTATCATCTGCATATCTGAGGTTGTGGATTTTTCTCCCGCTTTCTTGATTCCAGCTTGTAACTCATCCAGCCTGGCATTTCTCAGCATATAGGTTAAATAAACATGGTGACAGCAGACACCCCTGTTGTACTCCTTTCTCAATCCTAAACCAATCGTTTGTTCCATAGTGTTCTAACTGTTGCTTCTTGACCCGCACACGGGCTTTTCAGGAGACAGGTAAGATGGTCTGGTATTCCCATCTCTTTAAGAGCTTTCCACGATTTGTTATGATCCACAGAGTCAAAGGCTTTCATGTAATTGATGAAACAGAGGTAGATGTGTTTCTGGAATTTCCTTGCTTTTTCTATGATCCAGTGAATGTTGGCAATTTGATCTCTGATTTCTCTGCCTTTGCTAAACCCAGCTTGGACATCTTCTACTTGGTTGCTGTTAAATCCAGGCTGTGGGCTGCCCTGCCTTTTTCAGCATCACAGGAAATGCTGTGGTCTGCTTGTAGGGGTAAACACAAAGACAAACACAGGTAGAGGGGATATCTGAGATTAACCTGTGCTGATGACTAAGGGGAAGTGGGTTCTAACTGGTCATCTTTGATGTGTGGTGGGAAAGAGGCCTGGGCAGTGGGGCCAGTCATGCAGTGTGGCCCCTGGAGGCCTAGGCCACCTCCCTAATTGGGCTCAGGAGACAGCAGTGTTGGAAGGGCTTGTGGGATTCCTGCTCTGCGTCTGGCATTGACCCGGGCGGGCGGCCGAGCAACCCATCAGGTGGGGACAGTAGCCCATTGTTCAGCAGAGAGCGAGCCTGCCGGACTGGGTGTCCTGCAGGAGATGGGAGGCTAACCTCTGCCCACAGTGACTGCAGCGCCTGAAGTCCTGTCAGCCTCAGTGCTCCCAGGACTCAGCTGAATGGCCTGACACTACTCACATCCCCCAGGGTCCCTGAGAGCAGAGAAGGCTCCTGTGTGTCACGAGACTCCGGGCTTCAGGGCTCTGCTTGGCCCAGGCAGGCTGAGCTCAGCTATGCAAGAACCAACACCCGACACCCAGTCCAAGGGGGTGGGGGGACACACACACTAGTTCTAGGCCCTGTGCGCTCTGAGGAAAATATTTACATCTGCCAAAGAGAAAATCATAAAAACAATCCATGATGGCTGGATGTTTTGTCTTCTTTGACAATGAAACTCATTCCAGGGCACCAACACCGCTCCTATAGGTCTGAAACAATCTGGCTCCAAAGACCAAGGATCTTTTGTACAGTGGAACTATTTTGAGAGTTTTCAGTCATCATTAGAGCCCAGATACAATGGCCAAAGTGGATGAACAGCACAGAAAACACTCAGCCTCCTAGACAGCAATTGTGTCTTCTATAGGCAGACCTAAGAGACTTGGCTTGGGATGTCATCTGAGGATTCCAGCAACACTCAAACCCTGACTCACACTCAAACACACACCACGCCTCCCGCCTCCATGGGGCCACAGTTGACACTGCCAAATTAACTCTGAGTCCTAACAGATGCTTAGGTTTTATAATTGTTGTTCCTGGACTCCAAACAGCCACTGGTTTGTCATCTTGCTCCAGATACCGCAGACTTTTGTCCGCAGAACTTGTGTCTTCAATTCTCCATTCACTTGACGCTGCATGCCCCTCTTAGTCCCTGCCTCTCTACCAGGTCCACCCAAGCCTGTCTGGCTGGCCAGATGGAAACAAGAGGGCCCTGGGCCCATGCCTTCTGCCCACCCTGAAACCCAGAACCTCCTCCGTGCCTCCTCCATGTTCCTGTCCTGCTTATCCCTCTCCGGTCTCTCTGCCCACCGTTCAGACAGAATAATTGATATGGTCAGCCTGACTTTTGACCCTGGGGCTTATTCTAGGACGTGGTTTTGCTTTCACTCATCCCCTAGCTCTATTCTTCACGTCTGCCTGTTAGAGAAATTAAAATGGAGGTAGTCTTGTTCAGGTTTCAGAAGTAGGGGAGCAGGCCTCTGACTGACTTCTGACTTTGCCTGAACTACACGCCTGCCTGCAAGCGCACCAACTGTCTCCAGCAAGTCAGGCAGCACTTTAGGTATGAAAAGGAGTGGGTCTTGAAATTTCTTAAGCCCCTGGGGGCCTAGCCAGCCATCCCTCCCAACCCCTAGGTGAAGCAAACATCATTGTAAAAGTTAAAGAAAAACCAGAGTTTTGCACACAAACTGATGATAATACCGATTTGCAGCCTGGGATTTTAAGCAGGAGCTCCCAGAGCTGCAAACTGAAATCTCTCCCATGGAGGGGACACACGGCATGGGACCCTTTCCCAACTGGGACTTCAGATTGCTGTCATTTGGAAATTCCCAGTACTCTTCAAGTCTGGGTGTGGGTTTCAGCCCAATTTGGTGATGTTATTTCTCTCAATGTGAAACCGTTTACCACAGACTGGGACTTGAACCCACGTGGCTGGGACTCGAACCCAGCCAAACCCACAGGACCTGGTTTCAGGACCTAATGAAGCTCAGGTTCTTGATGTCTCATTGCTCAAAGAATTCAGTGAGAGACAAAGTGATAGGTAAGAAGTGGATTTATTCAGATACAGAGAAAAGAACGCTCCACAGACAGAGTGTGGGCCATCGCAGAGGGCGAATGCGGCCCTGAAATGTGGCCTGGTTAGTTTTTATAGACTGGGTAATTTAGTATGTTAATGAATGGGAGAGTTATTCCAACTACTTTAGGGAAGGGGCGGAGATGTCCAGGATTTGGGCCACCGACAGGGCCTGGGAACTGTCATGGCGCCTCTGGGTGAGTCATTTCACTTGCTGATTGAGGATCAAGATCTAGCCTTGTCTGCCAGCTTGGTCCCATTTGATTCCAATCAGTTTATGTTGTGAACTTGGGCTATGTCATTCTTTCAAAAGTTGTGCCCTGCCCCTTTCCCTCCTGTTACAAATGGTTTCTATTTCTTTTCTTTTAATGACTGTATACCGAAATTAAGTCACATAATCCTCTATTAAATACTGAAATTATTTATTGTGTGTGCAGCAAGTGGTTTCTTTTGTTAATGAATCCTTCGAAACTACAACAAAACTAAAACTTTGCCGAAACACTGCCCTGGATCACTTATCTCCCCTCGTCTCCCCAAAGCCCCCATCTGTCCCCCACCTCTTTGGTCCAGCTTGATTCTCCCATTAGGCATGAAGATCAGATATCTTCCCAGTCCTTCTACTCTATATATTTGTTTCATTTTAGTTTACAAAATGATCACTGGAGAGACAGGTGGGGCTAGTCTGAGACCTTACCCCTACAGCAGAATCATACTTTAAAGGGTCCTTGCCCCATGCAAAATCCAACCCAGTAATGTACCTTGCCCCTCACTGAATGCATTTTCACTTTACCACAAGAGAGTGGAGTTACTTTACACATGCAGACATGTTATTAACTGAGTAGGCTTTTAATGCATCGTGTGATGATCTCCATTTTTGCAGCCTTCCTCCCGTATTTTGGAGCTGATGATTCCTCCCTGGCCCTTGTCCTTGAGTGACAGCAGTTGATAAGTTCCCTGAGTTTGACCTTCACAGACATGAAGTCTCCCGTGGAAATTACCTATCTTTGTGCTAAAGTGTCGATAGGTGCTGTACAAAATGTCCATGCAACAGTGGTGAATAAAGAGAGAGAAAGTGCCTCCTCTTCCTGGACCAGGTGAAAACTTGCCCTCCTCCCCTCCTCTCCCAAGTGCTCCAGAAAGTTAGCCCAGAAATCATCCTTTCCCTCTAGTAAGCTCATATCCTGCCATCCACCTGGGACCTGACGCTTTGCCCTCAGGTCATTAAAACACGGGAGAAGGCAATGGCACCCCACTCCAGTACTCTTGCCTGGGAAACCCGATGGATGGAAGAGCCTGGTAGGCTACAGTCCAGGGGGTCGCTAAGAGTCGGACACGACTGAGCGACTTCACTTTCACTTTTCCCTTTCATGCACTGGAGAAGGAAATGGCAACCCACTCCAGTATTCTTGCCTGGAGAATCCCAGGGACGGCGGAGCCTGGTGGGCTGCCGTCTATGGGGTCGCACAGAGTCGGACCCGACTGAAGCGACGCAGCAGCAGCAGCAGCAGCAGCATTAAAACACACACACCCCGTAACGCAACTGCCTTGTTCCCACCTCTCCTTCCATCTACTGCCCTTCTTTCCTTCACGGCGTTCATCTGAAGCTTGTCTTTCTGTGAATGAGTGGCTATTTCCCAGGCGTCACAAGGCTGCTCCTATCAAACACTGCGCACGCTCTTTCTGACATCTCCGCTGCATTCGGCTGCTCCGCGGGAGTAGAGCGGAGTCTCTCTGAACTGAGAGACTCAGCTCACTGTCAGCGTCTCTACAAGCACCACACTGACTCTGCAAAATGGCTTAATGTCTGGTCGGGTGAGGTTTGCTTTGATGACAGTATTCAGAGCTGATCTGGTCATTCAAATTCCTTTATTGTCTTACGCGAATTTTACAATCTTAGAGGAGGGACAAGATGGCAGCGTAGAAGGGATCTGAGCTCACCTTCTGTGAGAACACCCAAATCACAGCTAACTGCTGAATAACAACCGATGAAAAAGACTGGAACCTATCAAAGAAGACATTCTACAGCCAAAGACATAAAGAAACCCAATGAGATGGTAGGAGGGGTGCGTTTATAATATAATCAGTCAATCCCATACCCCATGAGTTGGCAACCCACATACAAGAGAATTACTGTATCACAGAAGTTCTCCTACAGGAGTGAGAATTCTGAGCTCTGTGATGGGCTTCCTATCCTGGAGGACTGGCATTGGGAAGAGGAATCCCCAGAGCCTCTGGCATTGAAGCCCAGGAGGACTTGATCACAGGAACTCCATAGGACTGCAGAAAACAAAGACTTCACTCTTGAAGGGTACACACAAGGTCTTGTGTGCACTGGGACCCAGGGCAAGAGCCGTGACTTCATAGTAGCCTGGGCCAGGCCTACCTGTTGGTCTTGGAGAGGACCTGGGGAGGCAGGGGGTGGCTGTGGTTCACTGTGGAGACAAAGACACTGGTGGTGGATATACCAGGAAATATTCATTGAGGTGAGCTCTCCCAGAGGTCACAATTTTGGCACCTAGACCTGGTCCCACCCAACAGCCAGTAGGCTCCAGTGCTGGAATAGGTAACAACCAACAGGGGCAAACACAGCTCCATCCATCAAGAGACAGGCTGCCCATAGACTTTCTAAGCCCACAGCCCCCTCTACACATGCCCCTAGATGCAGCCCTGTCCACTGAACACAGCTTTACCCACCAATGGGCAGACATGAGCCCCTCTCACCAGGAAGCCTGCACGAATTGACTAGATCTCTATAATTGACTAGATCTCTATAAAATCGAGCCTTTCTATGTATGAACAGTGGCCTTTCTATGTATGAACTCTCTGTTTTTCTCTTTCATATCTTTCAGAGTTTTGTAACTATCTCCATATGGTTGGCACTTTTTTGTTTATTTCTGGACGCTATATAACTGCTTTGCAGTTGTGAAATTTATTTAATTATTATTTTAAAATCTTTATTTATTTATTTATTTATTTATTTATTTGGCTGTGTTAGGTCTTAGTTGCGGCACCCAGGATCTTCACCGCACCATGCGGGATCTGTCTTTGTGGCAGATTCTCAACCACTGGACCATCAGGGAAGTCCTTGAAACTGTGAAATTTTAAATTTTACATTTCGAGTTATTAATTGCACATTTAAAGTAACATTATTTATTTTCATAATTTTCCTTTGTATTCTTATACTAAGCTTCTCAGGTGGCACTAATGGTAAAGAATCCACCTGCCAATGCAGGAGACATAAAGAGACGTGGTTTTAATCCCTGCATTGGGAAGATCCCCTGGAGGAGGACATGGCAACCCACTCCAGTATTCTTGCCTGGGGAATCCCATGGATAGAGGAGCCTGGCAGGCTACGGTCCCTAGAGTCACAAAGAGTAGGACAGGACTGAAGCAATTTAGCACATATTGTTATACCTCTCTTCACTGTTTTACTAATCTTATTATTTTATCCGTTGATCTTTTCTTTCTTTATGTAGAAGATTATATCATCTATAATTTTGCATGATTTTCCAGTTCTTATTCTTAGCTTATTGCATCATTTAGGAACTCCAGTACTATACAAAATAGTAGCGGCATTAATAGGTGCTTTTTTTTTTTTTTACTATTAAATGTGCTGTTTCACTGTTAAATATGTTGCCAGCAGTAGGTTTTGATAACTACCAATTTCTCATTTTCAAGACATTTCTTCTGATGTTTAGTACTATGGGTTTTTTCATGAATGGATTTTAAATTTTATTGAATGCTTTTTCTGTATGTTTTGAGAGATCTTATGATTTTTCCCCTTTAACACACTAATGAGATAAATTATATTAATATCTACGTTTATTCTCATGGCAGAGCTGTCTTTGCATTCCTAGTATAAAAGCCTGACTTTGTCATGACAAACTATTATTTTATTGCAGTTCTGGATTATAATTGCTAATATTTTCTTTGGAACTTTTACAATTATATTCCTCAGTGAGATTAGCCTGCAATTTTCTTTTCTTTTGGAGGTTATCTAGTTCTTATTTTACTCCACATTATATTTGCCTCAAAAATAAATGAACAGATTTATTTTTTCCCTATCATGTGAAATAACTTGTCCACATAGAGATTATCTGTTCTTTGACAACTTGATTAAAATGTACTCTAAAAATTAGTAAGAATTTGTGGATTACCACTTCATTTTTCTTAATTGTTATTGATTCATTTAAACTTCCTATTATTTGGGTCAATTTTGGCAATTTAAGGTCTATATTTTCTTTATTTTTTCAAAAGCTTTAACACATAATTGTTCATAATATCTTTCTTGATTAAATTATTTTCTGTATCTGTAATTATTTCTGTTTCTAATTGCTAGATTTTTTTTACTTTCTTTTTCAATCAGTTAGTCCACTTAAATGACTTTTAAAAAATCTTATTAGTCTTTTCAAAGGACCTTTGGTTTTATTTATTATCTATGCTTCTCTCACCCTTATTTTATTTACTTCATTAATTTATGCCACTTTTTTACTCTAAGCTCAATTTTTTTTTGCTCTTATTTTCTACGAAGTATATTCAAACTGTAAAATTTCCTCTATTAACTTGGCTGTATCCTATATTTTTTGATAGCTAATAGTTTTCTTTTCATTTTGTTGAAAAATTATAATTCTATTATGATTCCTTTTTAATCCATGGATTACTTAAAATTATGAGTCTTATTTTTAAAACGAGATGTTTTTAGCTAACTTTTTTGTTGCTGATGATTTCTAATTTTATGGTATCATGAAGAGGAAATATAGTGTGCATGATGCTGGATATTTGGAATGTGTTGAGACTTTATTTTTGACCAGATGTGCAATCAATTTTTTATAACTATTCTGTGTGTTTTTTCTTTGTTGGATGCAAAGTTATGTCAAGTTTGTAATTGTTTTATTCTTTCTATATCCTTTTGTAGTTTTTGGTCTAATCAGTATTTCAGTTTTTGAAAGTGTGCCAACATCTACCGTAATTATGGATTTGTTTATTTTTCCCTGTAGGTGTATTGTTCATTTGTTAGTATTAAATGTAGCTCTTTGTATTAATACTTTTACTTTTTTTTCTAAATTTTATTTTTGTATAGTGTTATTTCTAATCTAGTTTTCCTTTTGTTCATATTTGTCCATTTTTTAATTAATTTATTGTTTATTGAAGGATAATTGCTTTACAGAATTTTGCTATTTTCTGTCAAACCTTAACATGAATCAGCCATAGGTATACATATATCCTCTCCCTTTTGAAACCCCCCCCACCTCCCTCCCCATCTCACCCCTCTAGGTTGATACAGAGCCCCTGTTTGAGTTTCCTGAGCCATACAGCAAATTCCCATTGGCTATCTATTTTACATATGGTAATGTAAGTTTCCATGTTACTCTCTCCATACATCTCACCCTCTCCTCCCCTCTCACAATGTCCATAAGTCTATTCTCCATGCCTGTTTCTGCATTGCTGCCCTGTAACTAAATTCTTCAATACCATTTTTCTAGATTCTGTATATATGCGTTAGAATACAATATTCATCCTTCTCTTTCTGACTCACTTCACTCAGTATAATAGGTTCTAGGTTCATCCACCTCATCAGAACTGACTCAAATGTGTTCCTTTTTATGGCTGAGTAATATTCCATTGTGTATATGTATAACAGCTTCTTTATCCATTCATCTGTCGATGGACATCCAGGCTGCTTCCATGTTCTAGCTATTGTAAATAGTGCTGCAATGAACAATGGGAAACATGTGTCCCCATTTTAAGTTAACTTGTCTTTCCATTCTTAAGCTGTAGGCGTAAGCTGTAAGTGTCCTAGTTCTTGTCAAATTTTGGGAATACTTTCTCCCATTCTGTGGCCTCCCTGTTTACTTTCCTTGCCGTTAAAGAAGTCTAATTTGTCAGTTTCTTCTTTTGTTGTTTTTGCCTTGTGCTTTGTCTAGGAAACTTTTGCCTTCTCTCAAGACATGAAGATATTCTATCATATCTTGCCTCTAAAACTTTATGGTCCATTTAAAATGAATTTCTCTGTATGGTGGAAGACAAGGATCAAGGTTCATTTTCTTCCCCCTAGATAGGTCTCCAATTATTCCAGCAGCATTTTTGAAAAAAATTTTCTTTTCTTGTTGCATTACTTTGGTACCTTTGTCAAAAATCAATTGACTAGATGAACGTGTTTTACTCTGAACTCTATTCTGTTTCATGAATCTATCTGTGGGTCCTTGGGCAAGTAACACATAGTTTTGATTACTATAGTTTCAAAACAAATGTAATCAGGTAAGATAAGTCCTACATTTTGTTCTCCTTTCCTCAAGATTTCTTTGGCTATTTTAATTATATGACATTTCCATATACATTTTAGAAGAGGCTTGTCAACTTCTTTAAAATAAGCTTCTGGAATCTTAATAGGGATTACATTGAATCTGTAGATGAACTTACATGGGCTAGGTGTGGGTTTGGAAGTGTTTCCTCCTCTATTTTCTCAAAAGTTTGCATGAGGTTGGTGTTATTTCTTCCTTAAATGTTTGATAGAATTCATCAGTGAAACCATCAGAGGCTGGAGTTTTCTTTATGGGTAAAATTCAATTTCTTTAACATAGGGCTATTTGGAATTTTTGTTTCATTTTGTGTTAGTTTTCATTACTCATATTTTTCAAAGAATTTCTCTATTTCATCCAGGTGATTGAATTTTGGGGCATGATGCTGTTCATAACATTTCCTTATTATTCTTTGCATATCTGCAGGATTTGTAGTGATGTCTCCTCTTTGCTCCTAATATTCATATGTTGGTAATTTGTGTTCTCTCTTTCTCCCGTAAGTTTTGCTAGCATTTATCATTTTGTTGATATTCTCAATTAAGCACCTTTTGACTGTAAATTTTTTTCTATCATATTCTATTTCATTCAATTTTGCTCTTTAGTATTTCCTTCTACTTACTTTTCTTACTTTTTCTGATCTTATTTTTCTGCTTTTTAAGGTGAAATCTCAGATCATTGATTTAAGATCTTTTTTTTTTCCTTTAAAGCTCCAATTTTTCTCTAAACCGTGTTTTAGCTGAATCTCAAACTTTGATCAGTAGCTTTCTTAAAAAAAAATTCAGTTTGAAGTATTTTGAAACTTTCATTGTGATTTACTCTTTGAACCATGGAATTTTAGGAAGTGTATTATTTGTTACCAAATATTTAGGGTTTTCCTAGATATCTTATTCATACTGATTTTTAATTTAGTTCCATAGTCATCAGAGGACATAGTCCATGTGATTTAAATCCTTGTAAATTTATTTAGCTTTGTTTTATGACCAAGCCTGTGATCCCAGGTGGGACTAGTGGTGAAGAACCTGCCCGCCAATACAGGAGACATAAGAAATTCAGGTTCAATCCCTGGGTCAGGAAGATCCCCTGGAAGAGGGCATGGCAACCCACTCCAGTATTCTTGCCTGGAGAATCCCATGGGCAGAGGATCCTGGTGGGCTACAGTCCATAGGTTTGCAAAGAGTTGGACATGATTGAAGCAACTTAGCACACACTCACATGGCCTATCTTAATGAGTAAACTACATGAACTTAATAAAAAGTTAAGGTATATTGAAGTTTTAAATATATTGTTATAAAAATATCAATTGTATCAAAAAAAGGCTGATAGGTTATTCATGTCATTAATATCTTTACTGATTTTTTTTAGTCTAGATTTTCTAACTACTCCTAGGAGATAAAATTTTCTATTTTGTTTGTGGAATTATCTAAATTTCTCTGTAATTCTAATAATTTTTGCTCCCTATATTGTGAGCCTTTGTTATTAGGCATAATCAAATCTATTATTATTGTTTCTAATGAATCCACCCTTTCATTGTTGTGTTGTGCCCTTCTTTATCTCTGATAATACTATTTGTCTTGTGTTCTATTGTAACAAATATTAATGTAACAACACCAATCTTATTGTGCTTGTTGGCTGCATGGTATCAGTACATCTGTTTTCAGCCATATACTCTCAACCTATCTGTGTCTTTCTGTGTAAATTGTATCTCTTAAAAATGGCATATAGCTGGATTTTGCTCTTTCATTCAGCATGTGTTTCTTTTGTTTACATTTATTGTTGAGGTGGGATTTAGATCTACCAGTTAATTGTTGAGGGTTTTTTCTCTTTGTTTTTTTTCCTCCGTTCATCCTCTCTTTTTTAAATAATTGTGAGTTAAGTATTTTATTTTTTTTAATTTTAAATTAGTTTAATTATCTATTTTTTAACTTTACAATATTGTATTTGTTTTGCCATACATTGACATGAATCCACCATGGGTGTATATGTTTTCCCCTTCCAGAACCCCCCTCCCTCCTCCCTCCCCATCCCAAACCTCTGGGTCATCCTGGTGCACCAGCCCCGGGCGCCCTGTATCATGCATTGAACCTGGACAGGCGATTCGTTTCACATATGATAATTTACATGCTTCAGTGCCATTCTCCAATATCATCCCACCCTCGCCCTCTCCCATAGAGTCCATAATACTGTTCTATTTATCTGTGTTCCTTTTGATGTCTCGCATACAGGGTTATCTTTACCGATTAACTAAATACCATATATGTGTGTGTTAGTATACTGTATTGGTGTTTTTCTTTCTGGCTTACTTCACTCTGTATAATAGGCTCCAGTTTCATCCACCTCATTAGAACTGATTTGAATGTATTCTTTGTAATGGCTGAGTAATATTCCATTGTGTATATGTACCACAGCTTCCTTATCCATTCATCTGCTGATGGGCATCTAGGCTGCTTCCATGTCCTGGCTATTACAAACAGTGCTGCAATGAACATTGGGGTACACGTGTCTCTTTCAATTCTGGTTTCCTCAGTGTGTATGCCCAGCAGTGGGATTGCTGGGTCATATGGCAGTTCTATTCCCAGTTTTTTGAGGTATCTCCACACTGTTCTCCATAGTGGCTGTACTAGTTTGCATTCCCATCAACAGTGGAAGAGGGTTTCCTTTTCTCCACACCCTCTCCAGCATTCATTGTTTGTAGTCTTTTGGATAGCAGCCATTCTGACAGGCATGAAATGGTACCTCATTGTAGTTTTGATTTGCATTTCTCTAGTAATGAGTGATGTTGAGCAGCTTTTCATGTGTTTGTTAGCCATCTATATGTCTTCTTTGGAGAAGTGTCTGTTTAGTTCTTTGGCTTACTTTTTGATTGGGTCGTTTATTTTTCTGGAATTGAGCTGCAGGAGTTGCTTGTATATTTTTGAGATTAATTGTTTGTCTGTTGCTTTGTTTGCTATTATTTTCTCCCATTCTGAAGGCTGTCTTTTCACCTTGCTTATAGTTTCCTTTGTTGTGCAAAAGCTTTTAATTTTAATTAGGTCCCATTTGTTTATTTTTGCTTTTATTTCCAATATCCTTGGAGGTGGGTCATAGAGGATCCTGCTGTGGTTTATGTCGGAGAGTGTTTTGCCTATGTTTTCCTCTAGGAGTTTTATAGTTTCTGGTCTTACGTTTAGATCTTTAATCCATTTTGAGTTTATTTTGTGTATGGTGTTAGAAAGTGTTCTAGTTTCATTCTTTTACAAGTGGTTGACCAGTTTTCCCAGCACCACTTGTTAAAGAGATTGTCTTTTCTCCATTGTATATTCTTGCCTCCTTTGTCAAAGATAAGGTGTCCATAGGTGCGTGGATTTATCTCTGGGCTTTCTATTTTGTTCCATTAATCTATATTTCTGTCCTTGTGCCAGTACCATACTGTCTTGATGACTGTGGCTTTGTAGTAGAGCCTGAAGCCAGGCAGGTTGATTCCTCCAGTTCCATTCTTCTTTCTCAAGATTGCTTTGGCTATTCGAGGTTTTTTGTATTTCCATACAAATTGTGAAATTATTTGTTCTAGTTCTCTGAATAATACCATTGGTAGCTTGATAGGGATTGCATTGAATCTATAGATTGCTTTGGGTAGCATACTCATTTTCACTATATTGATTCTTCTGATCCATGAACACGGTATATTTCTCCATCTATTTGTGTCCTCTTTGATTTCTTTCATCAGTGTTTTATAGTTTTCTATATATAGGTCTTTGGTTTCTTTAGGTAGATATATTCCTAAGTATTTTGTTCTTTTTGTTGCGATCGTGGATCGAATTGTTCCTTAATTTCTCTTTCTGTTTTCTCGTTGTTAGTGTATAGGAATGCAAGGGATTTCTGTGTGTTAATTTTATATCCTGCAACTTTACTATATTCATTGATTAGGTCTAGTAGTTTTCTGGTGGAGTCTTTAGGGTTTTCTATGTAGAGAACCATGTCATCTGCAAACGGTGAGAGTTTTACTTCTTCTTTTCCTATCTGGATTCCTTTTATTTCTTTTTCTGCTCTGATTGCTGTGGCCAAAACTTCCAAAACTATGTTGAATAGTAGTGGTGAGAGTGGGCACCCTTGTCTTGTTCCTAACTTTAGGGGAAATGCTTTCAGTTTTTCACCATTTAGGATAATGTTTGCTGTGGGTTTGTCATATATAGCTTTTATTATGTTGAGGTATGATCCTTCTATTCCTGCTTTTTGGAGGGTTTTTATCATAAATGGGTGTTGAATTTTGTCAAAGTCTTTCTCTGCATCTATTGAAATAATCATATGGTTTTTATTTTTCAATTTGTTTTTTGTGGTGTATTACATTGATTGATTTGCGGATATTGAAGAATCATTGCATCCCTGGGATAAAGCCCACTTGGTCATGATGCATGATCTTTTCAATATGCTGTTGTTGGATTCTGTTTGCTAGGATTTTGTTAAGATTTTTGCATCTATGTTCATCAGTGATATTGGCTGGTAGCTTTCTTTTTTTGTGGCATCTTTGTCAGGTTTTGGTATTAGGGTGATGGTGGCCTCATAGAATGAGTTTGGAAGTTTACCTTCCTCTGCAACTTTCTGGAGGAGTTTGAATAGGATAGGTGTTAGCTCTTCTATAAATTTTTTGTAGAATTCAGCTGTGAAGCCATCTGGTCCTGGGCTTTTGTTTTCTGGAAGATTTCTGACTACAGTTTCAATTTCCGTGCTTGTGATGGGTCTGTTGAGATTTTCTATTTCTTCTTGGTTCAGTTTTGGGAAGTCATACTTTTCTAAGAATTTATCCACTTCTTCCAAGTTGTCCATTTTATTGGCATATAGTTGCTGATAGTAGTCTCTTATGATCCTTTGTATTTCTGTGTTGTCTGTTGTGATCTCTCCATTTTCATTTCTAATTTTGTTGATTTGATTCTTCTCCCTTTGTTTCTTGATGAGTCTGGCTAATGGCTTGTCAATTTTATTTATCTTCTCAAAGAACCAGCTTTTGGCTTTGTTGATTTTTGCTATGGTCTCTTTTGTTTCTTTTGCATTTATTTCTGCCCTAGTTTTTAAGATTTCTTTCTTTCTACTAACCCTAGGGTTCTTCATTTCTTCCTTTTCTAGTTGCTTTAGGTGTAGAGTTAGGTTATTTATTTGGCTTTTTTCTTGTTTCTTGAGGTGAGCCTGTATTGCTATGAATCTTCCCCTTAGCACTGCTTTTACAGTGTCCCATAGGTTTTGGGTTGTTGTGTTTTCATTTTCGTTTATTTCTATGCATATTTTGATTTCTTTTTTGATTTCTTCTGTGATTTGTTGGTTATTCAGCAGTGTGTTGTTCAGCCTCCATATGTTGCAGTTTTTAATAGTTTTTCTCCTGTAATTGACATCTAATCTTACTGCATTGTGGTCAGAAAAGATGCTTGGAATGATTTCAATTTTTTTTGCATTTACCCACACTAGATTTATGGCCCAGGATGTGATCTATTCTGGAGAAGGTTCCATGTGCGCTTGAGAAAAAGGTAAAATAGAGAATTCAGCACCACCAAACCAGCTCTCCAACAAATGCTAAAGGATCTTCTCTAGACAGGAAACACAGAAATGGTGTATAATCTCGAACCCAAAACAATAAAGTAAATGGCAATGGGATCATACTTATCCATAATTACCTTAAATGTAAATGGGTTGACTGCCTCAACCAAAAGACAAAGACTGGCTGAATGGATACAAAAACAAGACTCCTATATATGTTGTCTACAAGAGACCCACCTCGAAACAAGGGACACATACAGACTGAAAGTGAAGGACTGGAAAAAGATATTTCATGCAAATAGAGACCAAAAGAAAGCAGGAGTAGCAATACTCATATCAGATAAAATAGACTTTAAAACAAAGGCGGTAAAAAGAGACAAAGATGGACACTACATAATGATCAAAGGATCAATCCAAGATGAGTTAAGTATTTTAAAAGGTTTTTTTCAGTTCATCTACTAGCCTTCTGCTACATCTCTGTGTTTTTATATACTTGTCTTAGGGATTACTTTATAGGTTCTTAACTCTTCGCAGTTTACTTCCTATTAATATTGTACTCAGAGAAGGAAATGGCAACCCACTCCAGTATTGTTGCCTGGAGAATCCTGTAGAAGGGGGAGCCTGGTGGGCTGCTGTCCATGGGGTCGCACAGAGTCGGACACGCCTGAAGTGACTTAGCAGCAGCAGCAGCAATATTGTACTCTTTATATAAAATGTAGAAACCTTGAAGGTGTGTAGGCTCACTCACCACTTCTCTCTCTTTCATGCTGTGGCTGCTGTGGGTTTTACCTCTCCGTCTATTACCCCACGAGGCATAATACTTTTTGCTTCAGTTTTATTTTAAAGAAATTAAGAGGAAAAAAGTGTGCCTATTTATCATTTTTTTAATGTTTATTCCTTCCTAAAGATTCAATTTTTTTTTATCTAGTATTGTTTCCTTTCTGCCTGTAGAAGTTTTCCGGCAGGGAGCGGGGCAGGGGAGAGCTAGGCTGGTCTTCGTTGCTGTGCGTGGGCTTTTCCTTCTAACTGTGGCCAGCAGGGGCTTCTCTTTGTTTGCGGTGTGTGGGCTTCTCCCTGCAGTGGCTTCTCTCGTGGAGCACAGGCTTCAGGTGCACAAGCTTTGGTAGTCACAGCATCCAGGCTCAGGAGTTGAGGCTTGTGGGCTCTGGAGCATGGACTTAGTAGTTGCTAAGCACACCAGCTTTGTAGATCTGCAGCATGTGGGATCTTCCTGGGATCCCAGGGATTGGATTTGTGTCCCCTGCACTAGCAGGCAGATCTTTAACCACTAGATCACTGGGGAAGTCCCTGAAGAACTATTTTTTTCTGAAAAAAATTTAAAGCACTTCTTACATTGCAATTTGCAGGCAATACAGTCTCTTAATTTTCTTTTATCCTGAGACATTTTTATGCTGTCTTTATTCTTGAAAGCTATTTTAACTGGACATAAACTTCTGAGTTAACCATTTTTTCTTTCAAAAACTTTTAAATACCTTCTGGTCTCCATAGCTTCTGATGGGAAGTCAGTGATAATTCAGGCATTGGTTTCCCTGTATGTAAAACGTGTTCCCACCTCCCCACCCCGGCGTTTTAGATTCTCTATTTAACAAACTGGTTTTCGAAAATTTGATTCTGTTGTACCCTTGCTTGATTTTCTTTGTATTTGCTTTTCTAGGAGTTGGTTGAGCTTCTTAAATCTCCAAATTTATGTGTTACTAAATTAGGATTGGGGGGTGCAATCCTTTCTTTTTATTATAGAAATCATTAAAAAATTTTGATTTCAGCTAAATATATGTAACAAAATTTTTCATTGTGCTTAAACATATGTAATATAAAATTTATTATGTAACCATCTTAACCATTTTTAAGTGTATACTTCAGTAGTTTTAAGTACATTTGCATCATTGTGTGACCACCACCACCATCCATCCACAGAATTCTTCTCATCTTGCAAAACCAAAACTCTTTTGTATCCACTGAACAATAAATTCCCACTCCCTTGGCCCTTAGCCCCTGGAAGCCCCCATTCTACATTCTATTTTATAAGCGGAATCACACAGGACACATCTTTCTGTGACCAGCTTAGTTTCCTCAGCATAGCATCCTTGAGATCCATCCATATTGTAACATGTGTAAGGACTTCCTTCCTTCAGAAGGTTGAATAGGAGTATACCACATTTTGTTTATCTATTCACCCACTGGTTCATTTTACAAGGTGGTGATCCACGAAAGTCTTAGCAGATTCTACGAGAGGAAACATATTTGACTATGAGTCAAAGGAAGTCACTAGATGCCTGGGTCTTGGGACATATTAAGGGGGGAGAACAAATTTAAGGAGAAAATCTTATAAAGGAAATATTCCAGGGAGTCCTTGCTATGAAAATGCCTGCCTGAGAGTGGATGCTGCAACCCATGAGCCTCGTAACTGCTGCTTCTAAAGTCTTCGTGTGTGCTGGCTGGGATCTTCTCTCCAGTCCTCAAAGAGCTTGGGTGCAATTACGGCCACCTGCGCTTTGCAGGTGAGGAAAGAGAAGCACACAGATATTAGGTTGCCAGTCAACCTGGCTCCAGAGGCTGCCCTCGCAGGATGCACTCACGGAAGGATGGTCAGGACATCACTGGGTGCCTCTGTTGGAAGGCACACTGGACACTCAGAATCTGGGCTCCATTCACATTCACGGTGGCGAGACCCAGGGAGGGAGGTGGAGAAAGAAACAGGGGGCCCGGAGCCCAAAGATCCCTGTGTCACGTGGCCCCTTCGAGATCTGGGGCACGGCTGTCCCTTCTCTTCCTTTGCCTCCCAATTTCCTCATCTATGAGCCATGGATGAGCTCTCATTCCTCAGAGAGGCGTGGCGGGGCTACCAAACACACACCGTGGGAAAGCATCGCCCAGGGCAGGCAGCGGTAAACGACTGTGAGGTCAAGGCCACTCAGCGGACCCCGCGATCCTCCTGTGTCCCCCAGTTGGAGCCTGAGGTGCGGCAGTGAGCGCTCGCACCCCTTCCCGGAATCTCCGGCCCTGCAGGGAATAGGGATGCGCTGAGCTCTGAGGGGACATTCATCCCGGCTGTAACCAAGCTCTGAAGCTCAAGAAGCCAAGCACGGGGGGAACTGAGAGCCTGAGCACCTGCTGAGGGCAGGCTTTCTGGGTCAAATGAAACCCCACTGGGCGGGACGGAGCCGCAGGCGTGCAGCACCATGCCGCGAGCACAGGTGACGGTAGGAAAGGCCGGGGTTCTGGACTCAGTGGGTGTGATTCTGCTCTGTTGAGCTGGTCACCCACCCTCTGGGCAAGGCCAAGCCTGCAGTATAGGCCACTGCAAAGACTTCCTCTGTGACCCTCTTGTTACAGTGCTGAGCACACAGCAGTCATTCACACAGGGAGGACTGTATTTCTGCCAGAAATCTCCCTTTGCCTAAATTCCTTCTGCGTTGGTCAGTAGGAAGGATGACTCCCTCCCCAATGTCCTCTAACCCCATAGTTAGCTCTTCTAGGCACATACAGTAGGTGCTTAACAGTTGCTGGCGGAATCCGTGAATGAATCTGCTGTCTTCCTGCCTCTTTCTGTCATCCTTGCCCCCGCCCTCCTTCCTGGCCTTGCTGTTGTCTCTCCTTCTCACTTGTCTTCAGAGTAACTTCAACCCTCAGGACCACCCTCTGGCCAAGGGAGTCCCAGCTGGCAGCACCGGCCCTTTGCAAATCTCCATCCATCCACACCTTTCGGGGCCTGGGGGTACCAAGGGTCATCAGGCATGATCACCTTGGTGAGCACCACCAGTAGCAGTGGTTGTATGGGACCAGATTCCCTGCCGCCACTGTGGGTTCTGTGACCTGGGCCAAGCACTGGCTGGAGCTTTCATGTTCTCAATCACACAGTGAAATCGTATTTATCAGGATGTTTGAAGTGTTCGGAGTGACATGTTGCATGGCTGGGCAGTCCTGTTCCCATGATCACTCCCTTTCTAATGCAACATGTTGTCTTTCAACTTCCAGCTGGTAAGTGTCAAGTACCTACTACATGCTACATAAGATACTATCTCATCCTATCTCGCAGAAGGCTTCAGACTGCCTATGTGGGGGCTCCCTCTGCTTTAGAGAACAGGAAACAGGCTCGGGAAACTGGCCAGCCTTGCTAGAGATTATACCACTGGACACAGGAGAGCTGGGAATCTCACCTACATTGTCTGACTCCCTCATGCATCACGGTTGCAGCAAAGGCAGTGTGTGGGAAATTCAAAGGCACTGTGGCAGGAAGGTGAAGAGATCAGAATACGCCACCCTCAAATATGCCCCTATGGAAAAAGGCTTATTTTGAGTTTAAGGCAATTGAGAAACAGCAGACACAGGAAAAGCTCCCCCCCCCATTCCTGTATGTCTAAAGACAGAGCATAAATTTCCCTTTGAGAAGGTGTTCCCCTCCCTTCTCCCACACCAGGAAGAAACCATTCTTATTACTGGAGGCTGCTCTGGACTTGAATCTGCATGAATAAATATTACTCAAATATCCGTAGTTTTCTATTACTTTCTATTTTCTGTTTGTCTTCCTACAACTGACCATTCCTAGAAGCCCCAGACTCTTTTCCTTTGCCTTTTTCTTTATTGGCTCTTTGTTAAATTGGTATTTGTTGTTGTTTTTCAGTCGATAAGCCATGTTTGACTCTTTGTGACCACATGGACTGCCTCACGCCAGGCTCCTCTTTCCTCCACCATCTCCCCGAGTTTGCTCAAATTCATGTCCATTGAGTTAGTGATACTATGTTACCATCTAGTCCTCAGCCTCCCCTTCTCCTCCTGTCTTCAATCTTTCCCAGCATCAGGATCTTTTCCAGTGAGTCAGCTTGATGCATCAGGTGGCCAAATTATTGGAGTTTCAGCCTCAGCATCAGTCCTTCTAATGAATATTCAAAGTTGGTTTCCTTTAGGATTGACTGGTTGGATCTCTTTGCAGTCTGAGGGACCCTCAAGAGTCTCTCCAGCACTACATTACCAAGGTATCATTTCCTCAGTGCTCAGCCTTCTTTATGTACCAACTCTTGCGTCAGTACATGACTACTGGGAAAACCATAGCTTTGACTATATGGACCTTTGTTGGAAGAGTAATGTCTGTGCTTTTTAATGTGCTATCTAGGTTTACCATAGTTTTCCTTCCAAAAAGCAAGCATCTTTTAATTTCATGGCTGCAGTCACCATCTGCAGTGATTTTGGAGCCCAAGAAAATAAAATTTGTCACTGCTTCCACCTTTTCCCCTTCTACTTTCCATGACATGATGGGGCCAGATGTCATGATCTTAGTTTTTTGAACGTTAAGTTTCAAGCCAGCTTTTTCACTCTCTTCTTTCACCTTCATCAAGAGGCTCTTCAGTTCTTTTTCACTTTCTGCCATTAGAGTGCTATCATCTGCATATTTGAGGCTATTGATATTTCTCCCAGAAATCTTGATTCCAGCCTGTGATTCATCCAGCTGTGCATTTCACATGATGTACTCTGCATAGAAGTTAAATAAGCAGGGTGACAATATACAGCCTTGACATACTCCTTTCCCAATTTGAAACTGGTCAGTGGCTCCATATTTGGTTCTAATTATTGCTTCTTGACTTGTATACAGGTTTCTCGGGAGACAGGCAAAGTGGTCTGGTATTCCCATCTCTTTAAGAATTTTCCACAGTTTATTGTGATCCACACTGTCAAAGGCTTTAGCATAGTCAATGAAGCAAAAGCAGACATTTTTCTGGAATTCCCTTGCTTTCTCTGTGATCCAGCGAGTGTTGGCAGTTTAATCTCTGGGTTCCTCTACCTCTTTGAAACCCAGCTTATACATCTGGTTCACATACTGTTGAAGCCTAGCTTGAAAGATTTTTGAGCATAACCTTACTAGCATGTGAAATGAGTGCAATTGTACAATAGTTTGAACATTATTTGGCACTGCCCTTCTTTGAGATTGGAATGAAAACTGACCTTTTCCAGTACTGTGGCCACTGCTGAGTTTTCCAAATTTGCTGACATATTGAGTTCAGCACTTTAACAACATCATCATTTATGGTTTAAAATAGTTCAGCTGGAATTCCATCACCTCCACTACATGTATATGTGTACTTAGTCATGTCCGACTCTTTGTTACCCCATGGACTATAGCCCTCCAGGTTCCTTCATCCATGGAATTTTCCAGGCAAGAATACTTGAGTCGGTTTTCATTTCCTCTTCCAAGGGATCTTCCTGACCCAGGGATTGAACCCAGATCTCCTGTGTCTCCTTCACTGGCAGGCAGATTCTTTACACCATCTCTGCTTCAGTTCAGTTCAGTTCAGTCACTCAGTCGTGTCCGACTCTGAGACCCCATGAACCGCAGCACACCAGGCCTCCCTGTCCATCACCAGCTCCCTGAGTCCACCCAAACCCATGTCCATCGAGTCGGCAATGCCATCCAACCATCTCATCCTCTGTCGTCCCCTTCTCCTCGTGCCCTCGATCTTTCCCAGCATTAGGGTCTTTTCCAATGAGTCAGCTCTTCGCATGAAGTGGCCAGAGTATATGAGCTTCAGCTTTATCATCAGTCCTTCCAATGAACACCCAGGACTGATCTCCTTTAGGATGGACTGGTTGGATCTCCTTGCAGTCCAAGGGACTCTCAAGAGTCTTCTCCAACACCACAGTTCAAAAACATCAATACTTCGGCGCTCAGCTTTCTTTATAGTCCAACTCTCACATCCCTACATGACCACTGGAAAAACCATAGCCTTGACTAGACAGACCTTTGTTGACAAAGTAATGTCTCTGCTTTTTAATATGCTAACTAGGTTGGTCATAACTTTCCTTCCAAGGAGTAAGCATCTTTTAATTTTATGGCTACAGTCACCATCTGCAGTGATTTTAGAGCCCAGAAAAATAAAGTCTGATACTGTTTCCACTGTTTCCCTATCTATCTGCCATGAAGTGATGGGACCAGATGCCATGATCTTAGTTTTCTGAATGTTGAGTTTTAAGCCAACTTTTTCGCTCTCCTCTTTCACTTTCATCAAGAGGCTCTTTAGTTCTTCTTCACTTTCTGCCATAAGGGTGGTGTCATCTGCATATCTGAGGTTATTGATATTTCTCCCGGCAATCTTGATTCCAGCTTATGCTTCCTCCAGCCCAGCGTTTCTCATGATGTACTCTGCATGTAAGTTAAATAAGCAGGGTGACAATATGCAGCCTTGACGTACTCCTTTTCCTATTTGGAACCAGTCTGTTGTTCCATGTCCAGTTCTAACTGTTGCTTCCTGACCTGCATACAGGTTTCTCAAGAGGCAGGTCAGGTGTCTAGTATTCCCATCTCTTTCAGAATTTGCCACAGTTTATTGTGATCCACACAGTCAAAGGCTTTGGCATAGTCAATAAAGGAGAAATATATGTTTTTCTGGTACTTTCTTGCTTTTTTGATGATCCAGCGGATGTTGACAATTTGATCTCTGGTTCCTCTGCCTTTTCTAAAACCAGCTTGAATATCTGGAAGTTCATGGTTCACGTATTGCTGAAGCCTGGCTTGGAGAATTTTAAGTATTAGTTTCCTAGCATGTGAGATGAGTGCAATTGTGTGGTAGTTTGAGCATTCTTTGGCATTGCCTTTCTTTGGGATTGGAATGAAAACACCATTTCCAGTCCTGTGGCCACTGTTGTTACCAGCTGAGCCACAAGAGAAGCCCACACCATCTCTGCTAGCTTTGTTCATAGTGATGCTTCCTACAGCCCACTTGATTTCATACTCCAGCAGGTCCAGTTCTAGGTATGTGACCACACCATCATGGTTATCTGGGTCATCAAGACCTTTTTTGTATAATTCTGTATATCCTTGCCACTTCTTATTCTCCTCTCCTTCTGTTAGGTCCTTACAATTTCTGTCCTTTATCATGCCCATCCTTGCATGAAATGTTCGCTTGATATGTACAGTTTTCTTGTAGAGATCTCTAGTCTTTCCCATTCTATTATTTTCCTCTATTTTTTTGCATTGTTCATTTATAAAGGCTTTCTTACCTCTCCTTGCTATTCTCTGGAAGTCTGCGTTCAGTTGAGTGTATCTTTCCCTTTCTCGCTTGCCTTTCACTTGTCTTCTTTCCTCAGCTACTTAGAAAGACTCCTCAACCACTTCTTTTTCTTTGGGATAGTTTGGTCACTGCCTCCTGCACAGTGTTATGAACCTCCATCCATAGTTCTGCAGGCACTCTACCTACCAGATCTAATCCTTGAATCTATTCATCATCTCTACAGTGTAATCATAAGGGATTTGATTTAGGTCATACCTGAATGGCCTACACATTTTTTCTACTTTCTTCAATTTAAGCCTGAATTTTGCAATAAGGAGCTCATTATCTGCACCAAAATCAGCTCCAGGTATTGTTTTTACTGATTGTATAGTGCTTCTCCACGTTTGACTCTAAAGAACATAAATGTGATTTCAGTATCGGCTGTCTGGTGATGTCCATGTGTAGAGTCATCTCTTGTGTTGTTGGAAAAGAGTGTGTTCTCTTGGCAAAACTCCGTTAGCTTTTGCCCTGCTTCATTTTGTACTCCAAGGCCAAACTTGCCTGTTATTCCAGATATCTCCTGACTTTCTACTTTTGAATTCCAATTCCCTGTGATGAAAAGAGCATTTTTCTTTTCAAGTTATTTCTCAAAGGTGTTTAGGTCTTCATAGAACCAGTCAGCTTCAGCTTCTTTGACATTAGTGGTTGGAGCATAGACTTGGATTACTGTGATGTTGGATGGTTTGCCTTGGAAATGAACCAAGATCATTCTGTCATTTTTTAGATTGCACCAAAGTACTGTATTTCAGATGATTTTTTTTACTATGAGGGCTACTCCACTTCTTTTAAGGGATTCTTGCCCACAGTAGTAGATATAATGGTCATCTGAATTAAATTCATCCACCCCCATCCAGTTTAGTTCACTGATTCCTCAGATGTTGATGTTCAGTATTGCCATTTCTTGCTTGGCCACATCCAATTTACCTTAATTCATGGACCTGACATTCCAGGTTCCTATGCAATATTGTTCTTTACAGTGTCAGACTTTACTTTTACCACCAGACATATCCAAAACTGGGCGTCATTTCCACTTTGGCCCAGGTGCTTGAATCTCTCTGGAGCTATTAGTAACTGCTCTCTGCTCTTCCCCAGTAGCATACTGGACCCCATCCAACCTGGGAGGACTCATCTTCCCTTGTCGTACCTTTTGCTTTTGTTCATAGGGTTCTAAAGGCAAGAATACTGGAGTGGTTTGCCATTTCCTTCTCCAGTAAACCAGGTTTTGTCAAAACTCTTCACTATGACCGTCCATCTTGAGTGGCCCTGCATGGCCTGGCTCCTAGCTTCATTGAATTATGCAAGCCCCTTTGTCACAACATGGCTGTGACCCATGAACGGGTAAACTGGTATACAAACCCCAAATTCTGAGAGCCTTTGTGAGTCACATTTCTTTGTGAAGTCCTATGCATACATATGTGTGTAACTTCATCTGTTCTTTATTCTTGTTAAGTTTGATTTGCAGGTCTCCTGGTGGCTTAGTTGGTAAAGAATCTGCCTGCAATGTGGGAGGCCCAAGATCGATTCCTGGGTCAGGAAGATCTCCCCTGGAGAAGGGAATGGCTACCCACTCCAGCATTCTTGCTTCGAGAATCTCATGGACAGAGGAGCCTGGCTGGCTACAGTCCATTGGGTCGCAAAAAGTCAGCATGACTGAGCAACTAACACTTTTACTTTCAGAAGAAGAACTCAAGAGGATAGAGGGAAAAGATTTTCCCCCTCCTACGAAGGCAAGAGCCCAGAGAGCTCATGATCCTTTGTACAGCACACCATCCCTCAGAGGGCATGTCCCTGGGTTCAACAGGACTGCCCTCCCTATGACATGTGAATGCTGTACTGTGTACTGAGGGTGTGACGCCTCAGCCTAAGAGATCAGTACCCACCAAGAAGGCCAGTTACACCCATTAAAGAGTCCCCAATGTCTGAGCCCCATGAGCAGGCATCTTTGAGCTGAAAGCTTATTATAAGAGATCATCAGTAGGACCACCAACTTGGGGCAGAAGATTCTGGAAGTTTTCCTCCAGGCAATGAGGGGGGATAAAATCCAGAAATTACCTTCAGTTTCCATGCCTTTTTGCCCCCAGGCCCAGCTCAGCAGGAATCATCCAGGAGGTTTTGAAACCTGTCCATATGTTCTTTGACACTCCTCCTCTCAAGAGGCAGTCTGATTCTCCTCTCCCTGAGTCTGGGCC
Source organism: Giraffa tippelskirchi (assembly GCF_054371585.1). NCBI lineage: Eukaryota > Metazoa > Chordata > Mammalia > Artiodactyla > Giraffidae > Giraffa > Giraffa tippelskirchi. The sequence continues at coordinate 60,382,341 of NC_137286.1, read as the reverse complement.
AGGTTGAATCACCCCTTCTGACAAGTAGAAGGAAGCAGAAATGATGCAGCGTTACTTGAGAAGCATGGTCATAACAGACAAGATAGCTTCCACCAGGCTCCTCTTGGGATCCTTTGTCCTTGGAAGCTGGCTGCCATACTATGGGGAAGCCCATGTGTATTGAGGGGCTACATGGAGATGTCCCAGTTGAGGTCCCAGCTGACAGCCAGCATCAGATGCCCAAAGTGTGAGTGAAGAGACCATTTGAGACAACTCCAGCCCTGCTACCATCTCATTGAAACACCACAACACATCCTGAGTGAGAATAGCCAAACCAGAACTGACAGACTGACCTCCTGAAGCACAAGAGATAGTGGTGGTAAGTGACAGGTGGTTTAAGCCACTAAGTTTTGGGGGTGGGGGTGGTTGCTCACGAAGCAATAAATACCCAAATGGTCACTGAGGCTAGTTCTCACAGGCTCTGTCCAACGTCCTACTCAACCACCGCTGCCAACCCTGGACTTAATCCAGATCAGGGTAGGGGCCCCCACACCCCCTAGCCCTGCTGATTGGGAGGTGCACGGGGTGGGCCGGATTCTGAGCTGCAGTGAGCTGCCGGCTCGGGGCTGCAGTGTCGGTTCAGTCCACATCACCGGGCTCTCATCCAGTCTCACCTGTGGGTCTGAGTGGACTGTGGGAGTCACCTGCATGGTCCTTGCTCCAGGACCAGAGGTGAGCTGGGCTAGTGAGTGGTTAACACCATCCCTGAGTAGCCCCTGGGACTGACTGCCTCCTGGGCTCTGAGGGCAGTGAATGTTCAAAGCTGAGAGGTGATTCTCAGAGTCAAAGCTAGGGGGAGAAAATGAACCCAAATGTGGGGAAACAGGAGAGGGGCTGGGAAGGGAGGCAGGGAAGGCTGGGGGTGGTATGCCCGCTTGATGATGCGCCACTGGGGTGAAGGGATGGGACGCATGGCCCAAGAGGAAGGGCAGGACCAAGGTCCCTGCTCCTGGACCCACTTCCCGTGCTGAATGCTGCCCCCTCGGCTAGGCGCTGCCAGGCTCTGGTCGTCCCCTTCTCCCCAAGACTGTCTAGGGCTGCCCCTTCCTACAAGCCCACCCTGAGGCTAGGACGCTGACGCCTGCAGCCAGGAGCTGTCCCAGCCCAGCTCTGATCGTTCTCGGCCCTCACCTCCCCCTTCAGGAGCTCCAGACCCTTGAGTACCATCGAGATGGCCAGAACAAGGGCAATGGTCTAGCCCCTTTGGACACAGGACTGAGGCCCCCTCCCCTAAAAGTGGGTCCCGCTGTAGGACCAGCTCTTTCTGGCCGCGGCTGCCCACAGTGGAGGTCCCCGCATGTCTTACAGTCCAGCCCCGCACAGGTTCCCCAAGCAGCTCCCCCTGCAGAAGGGGCAGACAGCTTTCCCCCAAGGCCCTGTGCCCCGCCTTGCCTTCTCCACTCGCCCACTCCACCCCTGGCAACGTTTTATAAAAACAGATGCTTTCCAGGAACGTCAGAGTTCATTAGGGAGACATAGAGCAGTGATCCGAGGCTGCCCACAGGAGCCGGACTGGAGGGGGCGCAGGGCAAGCCGACCACCCGTGCTGGTACACAGCCCACCCTGCAGGCCTTTGGAGGGGCTAGTGGGCAGGGGGCAGAGGAAGAACGTTCAGGGAGTTGACCTCCTGTCCCTGGCATGGGGCCACTCATTTTTACTTCTTTAGTTGTTTCACGGACACTTGTTATTGATTTGTACACTGTGGGTTTCAACAAAGACAAAGACAGAGCCCAGAGTTCCTGGGAGAGGCGGCCGAGCAGGAGGGGGCGGCCCCAGGCCTTTCGCTTCCAGAGAGGGGCTCTGGGAGGCAGGGTCTGCTGGGGGACTCCCCCTCCCACCAGGCTTTGGAAGAAGCCCCCTTCTGAGGGGACCCAGAGAAGGAAGCCCCAGGAGGAGGGGTGGCGGCACAGGTGAGAAAAAGGCAGGATTTCCCGAGGGTGCAGGGCCCTCCCTGGCCCCTGGGCCTCTGAACCCTGGCCTGTGCCCCTCCCTACTGACCTACTCCCCCAAATGCCCGACGCGCTGTCCAAACAGGAGTCGCAAATAAGGTTTTCACTCTCATGTCAAACCTTCACCTTTTAACTAAATTCAACTGGTACCTCTTGTTGTTTTTTTTTTTTTTAAGTAGCTTCGTGGAGGTATAACTGACATATACCAAGCCATGCCCATTCCAAGTGCGCGATGTGATAACTAAGATGCAGGTGGGCCTCCATGAAACCATCAGCGCCGTCAAAACAGTGGGCACATCGTCATCCCCACAATGGTTCCTGGGTCCCCTCTGGAGCCCTCCCCCCTGCCTCCGCCCTCCTCTTCACCCACATTCACCCACCCCCACTCTGGGCTTCTTGCTTGTACTGGTATTTTTAACTAAAATTGAATTTTATTGAACGGACTTGTTTGCTCACTCAGTCGTATCTGACTCTTGTGACCCCGTGGACCGCAGCACGCTAGGCCTCCCGGTCCATCACTTGTAATGAACAGAAATTGACCAGCAGTGAAACTGAGGCAGGGGCATCTCTGGTCCTTGGGGGAGCTGGGCATGCCTTCCACACACACCTGTGAGGACGGCAGCAGGCTGCCCGCTCCGGTTTTCTGGAAAGCAAGGGGAACGTGGGGCAACACGCTGCTGGGTGTCCACGGACCAGGTCTGTGGGAGAAGGCATGCTTTGGGCATCCAGTCTGCGGAGACGCTCTGAACCACCCTCACAGTCTCTTTTCCTTCCGAGAAGCTAAAAGGCAACTCTGGAGTGTGATTTAAAATCCCAGCCGGGCCCCAGGCCAAACGTGGGGAAGGTCCTTTTCCGTATGCCCGTTGCCAAGGCGACACCTCACAGCTCCCAGAATGGAGAGGAGCGCGCAGGGCCAGGTCAGAGACCGCAGGGAAAAGGCCGGCTGAGCCCGGCTAAGGGGCCGCCCCGCCCAGCTCCAGCCACTCCTGCTGGGACCCTCTGGTATTTTACACTTGACACCAGATATTTGGATTTTTAAGTACAATCTTCTGATTTTCAAAGTTAACACTTTGATTTAAAAAAACCCTCAGAGGATGCAGACCTAAGTGTTCCCAAACTGCAAGCGCCCGGCTTGCAGCCTCAGTGCCAGCAGAGGACCCCTCTCCTCCTCTTAGGCGCAGCTTTTGCCTGACTCTGGGAGCATCTCCATGTTCTCGGGCAGCTCCTCGCTTCGTTCCGTGTGGACAGACCTTCGCCAAGCCATCACGGTGCCGTGTGGACAGACCTTCACCGAGCCATCACGGTGCTGTCTGGTTCTGGCCTGCAGCCTGGGGAGGGAGCCGTGGAGATGGCTGGTCCTGTCCTGCCCTGCAGACATGCCAGGTGACGAACGTGGCCGTGGGGGTGCCGCTCTGCTCCCAGGGGGAGGCAGCAGGGAGGGGGACACGGGGCCTGGCCAAGAGGGGTAAAGAAGATTCGGAGGCAGCTCAGGAAGGGAGGGAGGGCAGCGGAGAGTGCGGGGTGCTCCAGGAAAGGCAAGCAGTCTGTCCAGCGGGTCAGAGGATGCTGGTGGCTGGGAGAAGGAAAGAGACAAGCGGCGTTCCCTGTGGGGTCTCTTCCAGCCCTCCTGTCTCTGTGCCTCATGCCCCCTCCAAAGCCTTCTAAGGAAGTACCTTTTTCTGGGTTCCAGGAGTGGGGGAAGGGGCCTGCTGAACTCGCCTGAGGGTCCTTGAAGCCAAAAATAGAGAGTGACCTAAAAAGTCATCTATCGAGCCCCCATGCAGGGCAGAGCCTTCTCTTCCATAGTACTATTTCATCGGCAGCCCCCTTCCCAACGCTCCATCAAATAGGCCAGGCCCCTGCTCTCCCCGCTTCTTACAGGCGTTGAGGGACTCTTCGGTTTTTCCCAGCACAAGAATGGAAGAAAGAGCTGCCAAAAGGTTACTGGAATCAGAACTCAAAGCATACTCGAGCCGGGAGAGAAGGGGTGAATACAGACAAGCTTCCTTTGGACAGCTGTGCCTACACTCTATAAAAAAAAGTGTCAGATTCAATCACCCAGGTTTGGGGGCTGTTGACGCCAAACATCTGGATCTTTGGACAGGCCCTGAAGACCCCAGGATGTTGCACTCCCCACCTGGACGTCTGCCGGCATCTAAGTGCGGCGCTGACTCTGGAGAGGGGTGCACCTGGCCAGGCCTCCGCTTCCTTGGAGGGGCCTCAAACCTCTCCCTGCAGACTGCACACACCTGGACTGCGGACGGAAGGCAAGGCCCACTCTGAGCCTCTCTCGGCTCTGGACGGCCCTGCACCCAGGATCAGACCCTGAGAGCTAGCGCGTCCTTCCTGTGCTCATGGATCGTGAGCAGCCATGGGCGATGTGGGCATCTGCCCTGACCTGGGAGCTACTTAGCCTTTGCTTCTGAGGGAAGAAACCCACTAATTTCCATTCTGACTCTCTACTCCCGTGGAGAAGAAAGGCTAATTCTGAGGGTCTTACTCCTGGAGGTGGGATGTGTGTTTATGTGCGTGTGAAGTTACGCTTTAAGCAGAAGCAAAACAATGCTAACCCTCCAAATAGTTTTTAGTAATAAAATGTCATTAATTAGAACTTGTCGTCCCCAATGATTTTCTAAGGAAGATATTTTTGACTGTCTAAAGGAGATGACTAGGGCAGGCTGACCTTATGAGGACAAATGCCCCTCCCCCTCCCCTGATTTCAAACACTCCCTGCAGGTAGGAGTGCAGTTACTGGAGCGAAATAGCTTGAGAAAGTGATGCTGCATCCTAGTTCCTCAACTGGTCAACCATGGGGTTACCACATGACCCAGCAACCCCATTCCTAGGGATGCACCCAAGAGAATGAAGAACATGTGTTCTTTCTGAAACTTGTTTATGAATGCTCCCAGCAGCATTATTCCCACTAGCCAAAAAGTGGAAACAACTTAACTATCCATCAACTGATGAATGAATAAATAAAATGTGGTATATTCGTATAAGGGAATATTATTTAGCAATAAAAAGTAGTGAAGTACTCAGGCACATTACAACATGGATGAATTTTGAAAACATTTTGGCAAGTGAGAAGCCAGATACAAAGGACAAATACTGTATGGTTCTCTTTACATAAAATGTCCAGAATAGGCAGATTCACAGAGACAGAGAGTAGATTAGTGATTTCCCAGGGCTGGGGTGGGATAGGGACGAAATGGAGGTGACTGCTAAGTGGTACAGGGTGCCTTTTAGAGTCACGAAAATGTTCTAAAAATGACTGTGGTGATGAAGGCACAACCCTGTGAATGCACTAAAAGCCATTGAATTGTACGTTGTAAGTGGGTGAATTGTATCTAAATAAAACTGCTAATTAAAAAAGACAAGAAAGCTACATCCTCAACATATTCCAGGATTCAGACTTTCACACTTCACCAACTGGTCCACACATCTGAAGCGCTTTATGTTTTGTAAGTTACATCCAGTATTTGGAATAGTGTTAAGACAGAATTGATCCCATCACCTATTCCAAAAGAGACAACAGAATAACAGAATATTCCTAGACATTAAAGGTCTAGATATAGTCATGATTTTACAGAGGAAGGATTAAATGTTTATCACCACTGAAACCAGCATTTGGATCCCTAAAAATGAAATGATAGACTGTTGATTTGATGTCTGGCCTTAGGCAAATGACTTACCCTCTCTGATTTTCCATTTCTTCATTTATAAAATAGGGATAATAATAGCATCTCTCTCCTAGAACCACTGTGAGGATTAAATGAGTAAAATATTCAAAGCACTAAGAAAACCATGCCCAGCATATTGCACAATGCATTGGCTGTTATTTGATTTCTGCTTCCAGGCCTTAGGATTTTGTTTCCATTACCTAAAATCCTCCCCTATGCTTACAAACTCCTCACCCCCCACTTTTGTCAGTCCCCTGCTTATCTGTGATAGAGCCCCATGCCTGACTACCCTAGCTGGGAGGCCTCTCCTGTTATAGGTTCATTCCTGGCATTTTCATTATCTGAGGTTGCTATGCCTAGATCTGTTAACTAGCTGGCATTTGTGTAGACATGAACACAGTCTTGTCTACACTGGACTCTGCCTGGGTCAGGGGCATCTGTGGAGGAATGAATGAATGATTCGGTGGGGGGATTGCTGCTGGGTGTGGAACAGGCCCTGGCGACGCCCCTGACCCGGGAGGCCCGCGTGGAGCAGCTGAGGAATCCTTCATCAGATGGGTGCATCCAGGGTGCTCTCAGGCCCAGAAGCACAGGAAATGGAGGGGCTGGACACTAGGAGCCACAGAAGCATCTTTCTTTGGACCAGAGGTAGAAGCCAAGCTCACCTTGGAGGAAGACTCTCTCCTCTTTGGAAGACAAAGCGATCAGTGGCTGTGTCCAGGGAAGACAGCCCCTGTTTCGAGAGGAGCAGCTCAGCGGCAGGGAGCTGACCTGCTCCTGGCTCTCTCTCACTCTGCAGTGGGAAGAAGGGGGAACAGGCTGAGGGCTGCTCCCAACCAGCTGGTCACCTGTCTCTCCCCAGATCCGGACCACTCGGCCGCTGAGCTGCGGGACAGTCAGGGACTGAATCCACTTTTGCTGGGCATGTGGATACCTCAGTCGAAATTAGAGTGGATGGAAAGAATGTTCCCCGCTGCAGTTATTAACGAAATGCCATGTCTGTTCATCATAGAAGATAAGGAAAATTCAGAGAACTGAATAGAAGAAAATTAAAATCTCCACAACTCTGAGAGGAGTACAGTTAATGTGTTGAAATCCTTTTTTTCAAACACTTAAAAATATTTTTTAAATTTTTATTTAACTTTTAATTTTTATTTTATATTGGAGTGTAGTTGATTAACAGTGTCACATTTGTTTCAGGGGTACAGCAAAGTGATTAAGTTATACGTACATGTATCTATTCTTTTTCAAATTCCTTGTTCATTTAGGTTACTAGAGTATCGAGCAGAGTTTCCTGTGCTTACGGTAAGTCTTTGTTGGCTATCTATTTTAAATATAGTAGTACGTACATGCCAATTCCAAACAAAATAGAGGCAGACAGACAACTTGTGGTTACAGGGCAGGGGAGGTCGGGGAAGGGATAGAGAGAGAGGCTGGAATTGTGACATCCTTCTGACTTCTCCTCCAACCACTGATGGTCGTGCAGGCTGAGACCTCCTTTGGACTCTATGGCTTGACTTTCCCTCTGAGTGTATATTTCCCTCTGAGTGTAACCTTTTCTCTGTGGAAGATGTTTTGAATGTCAAGAAGCCAGCTCAGGGGCTTACAGAGAGGAAAATCACCCCTCCAATCCTTCAGCTTCCCTATCAGATGTGTCCCAATCGTGACTTCCAAACTTGGGTGGGTGAAGTCTATGTGTCTTAAATTATACTGATTTAAGAGCCACGTGGGAAACAAGTGATTCTCCAAATGAGGTTTTTCTATACCTCAAGCGGCCAAGAGCGCCTGGGCCTGGGGGAGAGGAAATGGCCATCCGCTTCTTGGAGAGATCAGGAATCTCTAAGTTTCATGTTTTTTTTAACTCAATTAGCTTGGGAGTGGGGGTGGGGTGGGTCACCAGCTGCATGGTCTGTGAGTCATTTGAATTTTGAGCTCTGAACTATTTTAAGTAACGGAATTTTAAGTTTTGAGAGTTCTATTACTACTGTTGTGGGTTCTATTACTATTGTTGCTATTATAACTATTATTATTAATTAATTTTCAAATCTGACTTTGGAACAGAGTGATTATTTCTCCTCAAGATTTCAACATTAGATCTTGAATTTTGTAAATAAGAAGGCAATTTGAGGTATCTAGGGAGATTATAAGTGAAATTAGTGTACAAAGACAAAACTGATTGGGCTCAGCTTTCTTTGTAGTCCAACTCTCACATCCATACATGACTACTGGAAAAACCATAGCTTTGACTAGAAGGATCTTTGTCGGCAAAGTAATGTCTCTGCTTTTTAATATGCTGCCTAGGTTGATCGTAGCTTTTCTTCCAAGGAGTAAGCGTCTTTTAATTTCATGGCTGCAATCACCATCTGCAGTGATTTTGGAGCCCCCAAAATAAAGTCTGTCACTGTTCCCATTGTTTCCCCATCTATTTGCCATGAAGTGATGGGACCGGATGCTGTGATCTTAGTTTTCTGAATGTTGAGTTTTAAGCCAACTTTTTCACTCTCCTCTAGTTAGGTCTCCTAATTTGATCTCAGGGAAGAGTATTTGAATTGAAACTGTGCTGGAACATTTGGGGGCACAATCACCATAAATCCTGTTTTATTTGTTTATTAGATACCCATTGATAAATTTGAGCAGCCTATTGAACACCTTCCAGAAGACAGGCAGTGTGATGAGTCCAATGGGAACCTGTGTTCTTGGAACAGGATGCATGATTCACAGCCAGTGCTCCTAAGGGAAGTGGAGATGTGCCCTGATTTGTAGTATTTGTCTGTAGTGAAAGACTTCCACCAGCTACATCTAACTGTATCCAGAGTTGGGAAGAGAAGTACAGAGCACACTTGGTATGATATTTCCACTCTGTAAGTTCCATGGAGTCGGACATGACTGAGCGACTTCACTTTCACTTTTCCCTTTCATGCACTGGAGAAGGAAATGGCAACCCGCTCCAGTATTCTTGCCTGGAGAATCCCAGGGACGGCGGAGCCTGGTGGGCTGCCGTCTATGGGGTCGCACAGAGTCAGACACGACTGAAGCGACTTAGCAGTAGCAGTAAATAAACTCAACTGTAAAATAGAGTAAATTAATTAGGAAGCTATGAGTTTGATGAGATTTGAGTGTTATCTTTGTTTCTGACACAATTTATTAAGTTACAATTCAATTTCTGATTCAATTTTCAATAAATCTGTGTTTAATAGCCAGCTCACAAAGTCTCTGAAAATGTCACAGCATTCTCCATGAGCGGTAATGAGTTGGCTCCAGGACACTTCTCATCGATGATGTGGACGACCAGGTCTAGCAATGCCTCATCACCATCCTCACCCCCAGGGTGCCCAGAGAATGCAGCCTCCCTGCTTCTGCTAGCGCGTGGTCTGGCTATCCAAATGCCTGGCTGACGGCAGCCCAGAGTCACCTCCTGGCTTCCAGGTCTGCTGGACTTGGAGCCTATCTCTGAGACTTGTCTTCAGATGGGGCCAGGCACGTTCACTGTAAAAGGCTAGCTAATACAGAGCTTCTCTCTATTCCCCTCTGTATGCTGTGCTGCCTTCTCCCCCGCCCCTCCTCCTCTCCCCACACCACCTCCCTGACTCCCGCCCCTTCCTCCTCCTCCCCACCCCCTCTCCAACCACCTCCACCCTCTCCCCTCCACCTCCCTAAATCCAGGACTTCAAGCCAAAGTTAGCCCACTGTGTGCCCTTATTAAAAATCATTTGTTGGGTGAAGGAGCTTAAAAATTACAAAACCCCAGCTATACAAGAAATAATAATACATCATGGGGATGTAATGGTTAATAATGGGAACTACGGTTAATAATCAGAGAAGGCAATGGCACCCCACTCCAGTACTCTTGCCTGGAAAATCCCATGGATGGAGGAGTCTGGTAGGCTACAGTCCATGGGGTCGCTAAGAGTCGGACACGACTGAGCGACTTAGCCGCATGGTTAATAATATTGTATTGTATACTTGAAAGTTTATAAAAGAGTAAATCTTAAAAGTTTTCATCAAAAGAAAAGCAAATTTTGTGACTATGTGTGGTGATGGATATTAACTAGACTTATTATAGCAGTCATTTCCCAATATATACAAGTGTATTTTTTTGTTGTTTAGTCTTGAAGTCATGTCCGAGTCTTTGCAACCCCATGGACTGCACCTCGCCAGGCTTCCCTGTCCTTCGCTGTCTCCTGGAGTTTGCTTAGATTCATGTTCATTGAGTCAGTGATGCCATCCAGCCATCTCATCCTGTGTCCCCCTTCCTCCTTTTGCCCTCAACCTTTCCTCAATGAATCAGGTCTTTGCCAATGAGTCAATGTTTTGAATCAGGTGGACAAAGTATTAGAGCTTTGGCATCAGTCCTTCCAATAAATATTCAGAGTTGATTTCTTTTAGAAATTGACTGGTTAGATCTCTTTGAAGTCCAAGGGACTCTCAAGAGTCTTCTGTAACACCACAATTCAAAAGCATCAATTCTTTGGTGATCAGCCTTCTTTATGGTCCAACTCTCACATCCATACATGACTACTGGAAAAACCATAGTTTTGCTACATAGATCTTTTTCAGCAAAGTGATGTCTCTGCTTTTTAATACCCTGTCTAGGTTTGTCATGAGAGAAGGCAATGGCACCCCACTCCAGTACTCTTGCCTGGAAAATCCCATGGATGGAGGAGCCTGGTAGGCTGCAGTCCATGGGGTCACTAAGAGTCGGACACGACTGAGCGACTTCACTTTAACTTTTTACTTTCATGCATTGGAGAAGGAACTGGCAACCCACTCCAGTGTTCTTGCCTGCAGAATCCCAGGGACAGGGGAGCCTGGTGGGCTGCCATCTATGGGGTTGCACAGAGTGAGACACGACTGAACCGACTTAGCAGCAGCAGCAGCAGCTAGGTTTGTCATAGCTTTTCTTCCAAGGAACAAGTGTCTTTTAATTTCAAGACTGTAGTCACCATCTGCAGTGATTTTGGAGCCCAAGAAAATAAAGTCTGTCACTGTTTCCACTTTTTCCCCTTCTGTTTGCCATGAAGTTATGGGACCAGATGGCATGATCTTCATTTTTTTGAATGTTGAGTTTTAAGCCAGCTTTTTCACTCTCCTCTTTCACCCCCATCAAGAGGCTCTTCAGTTCCTCTTCACTTTCTGCCGTTAGAGTGGTATCATCTACATATCTGAGGTTGTTGATATTTCTCATGGCAATCTTGACTCCAGCTTGTGATTCATCCAGCCCAGGATTTCACATGATGTATTCTGCATAGAAATTAAATAAGCAGGGTGACAATAAGCAGCCTTGATGTACTCCTTTCCCAATTTTCAAACAATTCATTGTCCCATGTATGGTTCTAACTGTTGCTTGACCTACATACAGGTTTCTCAGGAGACAGGTAACGCCGTCTGCTATTCCCATCTCTTTAAGAATTTCCCAGTTTGTTGTGATCCACACAGTCAAAGGATTTAGCATAGTGAATGAAGCAGAAGTAGATGTTTTTTTGGAATTCCCTTGCTTTCTCTGTGATCCAGTGGATGTTGACAATTTGATCTCTGGTTCCTCTGCCTCTTTGAAACTCATCTTGTACATCTGAAAGTTCTCAGTTCACATACTTCTGAAGCCTAGCTTGAAGGATTTTGAGCATTACCTTACTAGCATGTGAAATGAGCACAATTGTAAGGTATTTTGAACATTCTTTGTCACTGTTCTTCTTTCGGATTGGAATGATAACTTACCTTTTCCAGCCCTATGGCCACTGCTGAGTTTTCCAAATTTGCTGACATATTGAGTGCAGCACTTTAACAGCATCATCTTTCAGGATTTTAAATAGCTGAGCTGGAATCCCATCACCTGCACTAGCTTTGATCATAGTAATTCTTCCTAAGGCCCACTTGAATTCCACACTCCAGGATGTCTGGCTATAGGTGAGCAACCACACCGTTGTGGTTATTGGATCGTTAAGATCTTTTTTGTATAGCTCTTCTGTGTATCCTTGCCACCTCTTCTTAATCTCTTCTGCTTCTGTTAGGTCCTTACTATTTCTGTCCTTTATTGTGCCCATGCTTGCAGAAAATCTCTTGGTATCTCCCATTTTCTTGAAGAGATCTCTAGTCTTTCCTATTCTATTGTTTTCCTCTATTTCTTTGCATTCTTCACTTAAGAAGGCTTTCTTATCTGTCCTTGCTATTCTCTGGAACTCTGAAATCAGTTGGGTATACCTTTCACTTTCTCCCTTGACTTTCACTTCTCTTTTTTTTTTGCTTCACTTTTGTTCATATTCTACTAATATTCTATATGTTAATAATATCAGAAAAACAGTATTTGTGGAAAGAGTCAAGTGGGAACATTGGGAAATCTCACACCTTGAAAAAAAGAGTACAAAAGTAGAAAGCAGGGCTTCCAACCTCCAGTTGGCATTTGCAATCCTTGGCTCCCTGGACTTACACTCAGGAAGAAGAAGGTGGCTGCAGAACCACTCTGTTCCTGGAGCAGCCAGCCAGAGACAAACGGGGCTCATGCTATCTAGAGGAAGCTATTGTCCCACATCTCCCCTTGCCCAGCAGCTGCTTCAGACATCTCACTCTGGCCAGGCCACCGTTGACCTTGACCTACCCCATCCTCTGGGCCAGAGTGGACAAGGATGCCCATGCTCCCCACCCACGAGGGAAAGAACCACTCTCTACCAAGCTAGTTCCTTGCTTGGTGTTGTACACCAGTGGAGTCGATCATATGCAGCAGGAAGGGAAAGGCCTGGCAAAGACTAGTCTTGCAGAAGACACACCTTCATTTTCAGAGACACAAGTGGTGATGATAATGAAGGTACCATTGACTTATTTTTGTTGGACAAAATCTTGAGAAACTGAACAAATGGGGAGGAAAATGAAGGGGAGAGATTGGAAACCCAGAAAATTTTTTTGGATAAACTTGACATGTAATGTGTAAACTAAAGTGTACAGCCTGCTACTCTAATGCATTTATATATTGTAATTTGGTTATCACAATAATATTTATCACACTACATATTTATAGTACAATATTATTATCTATGGGCTTCCCAGAGGGCTCAGTGGTAAAGAATCTGTCTGCCAATACAGGAGACATAAGAGACTCGGGTTCAATCCCTGAGTCGGGAAGATCCCCTGGAGGAAGGCATGGCAGCCCAGTCCAGTATTCTTGCCTGGAGAATCCCATGGACTGAGGAATCTGGAGGGCTATGGTCCGTAGGGTTGCAAAGAGTCAGACACGACTTAGCATGCACACATGCACGTCTGCCTTATCTCGCTTAGCATAATCTGCCCAGGGTTCACCCATGTTGTGAAAAGATGGCAGAATATTGTCCTTTCTTGTGGCTGAACAATATCCCATTGTATATATGTACCACATCTTTTTCATCCATTCATTCACTGATGGGCATATGAGTTGTTTCAAAATCTTGGCTATTAAGCAGTTGCAATTTGACTACTTTTGATTACTTTCGAAAACATAAAGTAACTTGAAGGTATCTATGAGTTGCCAAGTGCTTCACTTAAGGGATTGCTTAAAAATAAAAGTTAGGAATAATGTGTTATTTTCATATGAAGTGTCTATAAGAAGTGCTACCTGCTTACATGCTCAGAGGGCAGATGGGGGAGTGGGTGAGGAAGATATCTTTTAGCTACTACATTTAGGGCATCTTGGATCCACTGTCTCAACAGGCTTTTGACTCTATGAAGAAAAACCTATTAGCTAAAAATGTTTCAGTATTTTTTTTAGAGAAGAACATATTTTCCTTAGTTAAGTCCATCACAATAATTTCATTTCTTGATTGTTTTTCCACAAAGAAGTTTTAAAAGGTCCCTGTTTCCTATTGCCATTTTTACTTTATTGAAACTTTTATCAGGATCAATTTTGTGTTGGAATTTTGTGTCAGGCCTCTGATATTCCAAGACTCTTCCATCTCCTCCTGCTAGTTGATTTTTCCCAGACAGACCTCCTCCTCAGAGCCAGACACATGGCCCCTGGACAGCTTTGCCCTACACGCTTCCCAGACAGGCTCTCCCTGCCGCAGGCAAAGTGTCCTGGGGAAGCCTCTGATGAGTCCAGCCCACATTCCACGTTCATACCTCATCTGGTCACTTGGAGCTAATGGGGAGAACTACAAAGATCTCCCAATTAATCATGGAGGCTAGGGCAGACTCAGTAAGTATTAATAGAAGGAAACCCCACCCAAGCCTTCTAGAGTTTAGAATGGGACTCCTATAGAGGGCAGATGGAAAACAACTGCCATTAATGCCTTGGTTGCCACCCACAAATTCCAAATTATTTATTTTTGGCTGTGCTGGGTCTTCACTGAAGTGACGTCTCCAAAGCAGAAGCCCAGCACAGACATGTGAGTATCCACAGTGATGTCCCCAAGAAATGCAGAGGCACAGTGGCATCCCTGCGAGCCAGGAGGGCTGGCCAGTCAGCGTGGCCCGATCCTGTGCTCTGCAAGGCTAGATGGGCGCAGCCCGAGCCCTGAGTGTCTGGCATCTCCCCAAGGATAGAGGCTGTGCAGGAGGTGGCGGCGGTGTCAGGAAGGCCCTCCTGATGTTTGGCCCACTTGTTCTGACTTTCTCATCAGTCCTAGGGGAGCAGACCCTAGTGAAGGACACCAGGGGCCCTCATTAGCTCTGGTCCTAGCTCTTGGTGGGCTGTGTCAGGGGCAATAATGATGGCTTCTCTCCCCTGGGCTCCCAGCATCCTGCAGGGGGCTTTCTGAACACTATCAACCCTTGGGAAATCCTGCCAGGGCATTTTCTTAGCTGCGCTGGGTCTTGGTTTCCTCTTGTATAATGGAGTTATCGTGAAGCCATCTCACAGGACTCTTGGGAGAATTCACGTAAACCCTTAGAGCATGTTCTTGGCACTGAGTGAGAATGGCATGTAGGCGGTGTGACTGTCACCAGCTGTTGGGAGCTGGGACTGGCACTCAGGCTCACCTGGCTCCCCACTCACAGGCCTGCCACCCCCTGCTCCATCTCGGGTCCTCGGGGACTCTAGGTTCCTGCCAGGAGGCCTCCCACCTGCAGCAGGGGCGGCCTCTGGACCCTGGGCTGGACTCTGATGGACCGGGCGGGTCGTTCAGTCTGCCCCTAGGAGGGCAGGACTTGTGGAGGCAGCCTTTGGGCCGGACAACTTCTGACCATCCTTGAGGGCAGTGATGTGACAGACTTGGCCGGGTGGCCCAGGCTGAAGTGCTGGCCTAATGTCTCCACGCAGACTCCTCTGGGCCATAACAACCAACAACGACAATAAAGCAGAGATTAGAAAGGGCTTGGGTCCCCCTACGACACACATTCTAGGCTTCTCAGTAGTGGAAGACTGGCTACTCTGGTAGGCGAAGTAGGGGTTCCTGGGGAAGCAGGGTGGGCATTTGCAAAGACAGCAAGTTTCCAAAAGCCCCATGGCTCCTGTCCTGGGGACACAGCTGTCCCTGCAGGTCCCAGAAGACCTTAGCCCCCAGGCTCCTGCAGCCTTTTCCCTGATGCCTGTGAGCAACTCTAAGCCACACCCCCCATACCCATCCCCACCGCTTGGGGAGGCATCAGGCACACAGGCTTCCCTCCATTGTCACTTGTCTTCAAGGGGGCTCTAATCGCCCTCATCTGATAGAAAGCTGATGATCAGAGAAGCGTGATGAACCGGTCCACGGCACCCAGGGTTCAAACGCAGGTCCAGTGAAGCCTGTGGCCTCTTCAGAATCTGGAGACCTCTCCACCAAGGGTCGATCCCCTCTGCACCTCAGCTTTAGATGAGAGATGGGGAGATGGGGAGAGAGGCAGAGACTGGCACCTGACTGGTTCAGCCTGGGCCAGCCCTAGGTGTGTAGGGGGGGTGCCAGGAGCCCACCCCTGCCTCCAGGTCTGCAGGGCTCGCGAGCCATGGTGTGCCCTGAGCCCTCACCGCTCCAAAGGGCAACTCATTTCCTTCCAGGCTGCCCTGCGAGCTCCCTCTTCCCCAGCCAGCTCAGGTGGGCTCAGATACGGGGGACCAGAGACAGGTCACAGTTCCTGCCCTCAGGCAGGATGCCCGGGGCAGGGCTAGAGCCGGAGAAGCCAGGTCTTCTCCCCTCCTGTCTCTGCTGCTGCTGCCTTTTCTCTCTTTAGCCACAGAGGAGTGAGGAAGAGGAGGCCTGAGGAGGAATGGAGGAGGGAGAGGGGCCAGAGGGAAGGGGGAGGGAGAGAGTTGGGAGAAAGAGGAAGCCCTGAGAAGTTGGCCTAGACACTCAGCCCTGAGCTTCACGCTCCTGTCTGTAAAATGGGGTGACAGGTCCCTCTGTGGAGATGTTCTGGGAATAAGGGATAAGCATCTCACCCACCTCCCACCCTGGTCCTTCAGTTCAGTTCAGTCACTCAGTTGTGTCCAACTCTTTGCGACCCCACGGACTGCAGCACACCAGGCCTTCCTGTCCATCACCAACTCCTGGAGTTTACTCAGACTCATGTCCATTAAGTCGGTGATGCCATCCAACCATCTCATCCTGTCATCCCCTTCCCCTCCCGCCTTCAATCTTTCCCAGCATCAGGGTCTTTTTGAATGAATCACCTCTTCGCATCAGGTGGCCAAAGTATTGGAGTTTCAACATCAGTCCTTCCAATGAATATTCAGGACTGATCTCCTTTAGGATGGACTGGTTGTATCTCCTTGCAGTCCAAGGGACCCTCAAGTCTTCTACAACACCACAGTTCAAAAGCATCAGTTCTTCCGCGCTCCTTACCCCGGTGCTTAGAGCAGGTAAATGAAGGCTCTCCCGCAGGCAGGGGCGGGCTGCACTCTGGCCTCGGTGGCCTCTAGCTTTGAAGCGGGCATTTCTCAGGACTCCAGGAAGGGGCAGCCCGAGGCACTGGGCGGCCTGCTGGCAGCGCCCCTCCTGGTTCCCCGCCTTGGGGGGCTCCTGCTCCTCAGCTGAGGGTGGGCTGTGAGGAGCTCGGGGAGACCGCCCTGCCTGCCTCACGGGGCGCGGCCCTCGCGCTCCTCGGCAGAGGGGAGGGAGGAGCGGGATTCAGGCCGCGTCCGTGGCCGCCTCGCCCGGCCTGCCTTGTGCCGCCCAGGCTCAGGGGCCGCAGGCAGGCGCCAGGCCGAGGGCTCCGGAGCAGGACCGCGCAGACCTGCCTAGACCCTCTCACCTTCCCTCGTCCTCTCAATCTGCATATCTCACATCCTCTCCCGTCCACGGGTCCCCTCTCGAGCGCTCCATCCTGCCTCACCCCCTGAGCCTCTGTCTCCCTTTTCCTCTCCGTCTCCTCTGTGCCTCTGGGTCCCCTTCCCGACTCACACTGCTCCCCGTGCCCCCAAAAGGCCTGTGCACCCCCAGGCCTGTCTCGCGGGGACAGCTGTGAAGAATTAGGAGCTGGACCCTGAGTACCGGTCCCCAGTGGCCCAGGATGATTTATGTCTCTATGGGCGATCAGGCAGGTTTTCTTAATTATTTCACCTAATAGCACATGTCCTGGGGCCCTTGGGGGCTTTCTCTCCTTTCAAAGTCTTGACTCTCACCTGAAATGGACAGTTGTTTTTATTTTTAGAACAGCTCCAGCCCCCCCCCCCCCGCCCCGGAGCCATTACTGCCCCTGGGGCCTCCTCCAGGAGAGCATCTGCAGATGGGAGCCTGGGAACCGGCCCCCCCACCCCAGCCCCGCCCCTCCTGGGGGTGCCCGTCCTCCCAGAGTCCCCTTGCCCCACACTGCACCAGGTCCCCAGACTAAGGGCCCATCAGGAGGCTCAGGGCCGACTCTCCCGAAATGAACCAGGCTGGCCCATGATGTCCGTTCTCTGCCCAGCCTTCCTACGTGTTGGCATCTAAGCCACCAGCCCTGTGTGCTGCCCTCATGCCAACCTGGGCTGCCAATGACCCCGTGGGCAGCCCCCATTCCAGGGGGGTGAGGACGGCACCTGCCTCATGCCGGCTGCAGCTACAAAAATTCACAGAGATCTGAGCAGGCTATAGGCACCGTGCGTATGGCTCTTCATCCTGCTCACAGCACCACCTGTGTTGCTGTTCACACTGTTGGCGGAACCCAGGGTAGGCAAGGCAAGAGCTAAGAGGCCGGAAGAAGGCTCGAGGAGCCATAGGAACTACAGACACGTTTATGCTCCCCTGGCTGGCCTGGCAGCCCTAACACAGCCTCTCTCCTGGCTGACGCCGCAGCCGTAGCAGTAGACACGCGATACTCTCTCCTCTCGTGGCTGATCCCACGGACACAGCCCTGACGCGGCAGTAAGGCCGCTTTCTAGGTGGAGCTCACAAGTGCCTACCGCACAAAGGCTCCTGTGAGCAAGCGAGTCCCCCGTGACGTGCATACGCGGTGCTATAAATGATCGCAGCTGTTACCTAGTCATCATTTACAAAACGCGGTGAGAGAGCTGAACGCGCTTTCTTGGCTCGTTTGCTCTCTACCCACACCGTGTTAAAACCCTCCACGTGGACGACTTCGTTTTTCATCTCAATGACCAGCAGAGGAAGTCTGTGTGTCCAAATATGGGTAGAGGGACTGAGGCTTCCAGACGTCAGATTCCTCTCCTAGAGCCCCAGAGCAGCTGAGGACGGCAGTGTGGTGGAGCCCACCCGCTGGCAGGGCTTGTTTTCTGATGCGCACGCGGGAAGGCCCTGCTGTCTTCTGCCTCCATTGGCGGATGTTTTCTCCCGAGGTGGGTGTGTGCTGTCAGGGGCCCCCCAGCGCGCTGGAGCACCACCAGTTCTGCTGGAAGTTAAAGGAGAGAGAGCTCATATTTCAGTTCTTTCTAGCTTGGAAAAGGCCATTGGAAAAAATCACCCTCCTCAGCCCCCAGCAGCTTGTGTTCACAGCTTAGCCGCGCTGGCAGGCCTGAGAGCCACCAGAGAGGCCCTGGGGAGAATCGGGCAGAGGGATCTCAGAATCTATCCTCTCTTAGTTTAAGCCCTTTGAACTGCAAGGTCCAGAGGAGCTGGGGCTCTGAGGCTGGGCAAGCACAGGGCCAAAGAGACTGGCAATGTATCCTACACACAGCGAGAGGCTGATCCATGCTGGTAGAAGCGCAGAACAGCAGGGCCAGGGGCTGTATGAAAAAGAGCGAGTTTCTTTCAACCAACAACCCCTTGATTGGAGGTCATAGGTGAGTGGAAGGGCTTCATGCTAGGGAACAGCCTCAGGAAAGCTCCATTCTTTATACTGGCTAAGAAGAGGATGAGGAAAAGGAGGCCTGGCCAGGGGTGCTAAATTAGCCAGAACTTGTAAGATTCAGATACCAGAAACGCAAGCCAAAGTATCTCAAGCAAAAACGGAAACACATCGATGAATGTAATTAAAAAAATTCAAGGCACAGCTTCAGGCATAGATGGATCCAGGTGCTCTCATAAGGCCTCAAGGAACTGTCACTCACTCACTTAGCTTTCTTTGACTCGGTTTCGCTCTCAGACAGATTTTTCCAAGGAATAGCCTTTCAGCAGTTCTAGGGCTATACATCACACACTGCAAACAAGTTTTTAGGCTACTTGGATTTGGCTTGAATTTGTCCATGTGTCCATCCCTGAGCCAGTCATGATGTCCAGCCAATGCACTGTGGTGACTGCTTTGGCCTTGGTTACATCCTTCCCCCAGAGCGGAAGCAGCCACGCCAGGCCACAGAGCCATGTGATAGTATATAGTGGTGCTGGGGTTGGGATCTGGAGGATAAGTGAAGAACTCTTATCAGATAAGGGGATAAGAACAGGGTTAAATCCACTTTCACCAAGACCCTTCACCCCACTGTGCCTCCATTTTCCTATCAGCTAGATGAAAGGGGCTCCAAGTCAAAGCCCCCATAACTTAGTGGTCTCAGCATTGGCTGAGCACCTGCCATGGGCCCAGGTGAGTTGTGAGAAGTTGGGGCAATGGAAGGACTTCAGATAAGAGTTCAGGACCCTCTACCCTCACTTTAAGTTCTATGCATGAGACAAAAGACACTGAAATAAAGACTGAATCCCTGCCATGGGCTGCAGGGCACCTCGCCTGTTCCCTAGCCTCTCCTGGCACCTCTATCAGTCCCTCCTTCTTGTCCCAGGGCCTTCAGCCAGGCTGTCTTCTCTTCCTGGAGCCCCTTCCAACCTTGGGCACCTGTCAAGTCCTGCTCATCCTCAGACCTCAACCCGAAGCACTTCTCAGGGAATCTGCTGTCACACTCCAGGCAGCCGCGGGCCTGCCTCGGGCTCCAGGGTGCCCGTGCCGCTCCAGGCCTGGGGAAGCAGCCTTGTGACTGCAAGGTGAGTGAGACAGAACTTGTGCCCACTCTGTGCTCCATCCACCTGCCGGAGCAAAGACGGTTCTCCTCTCCCCAAGGAGGTCCCCGCAGGGGTGCGCAGGCGAGAATGCACAGGAGACGTGTGGCTGGCCATCGTCCTCCTCGGCCATCCCTGTGTACCTGCAGCATGTCCTCCATTCGAGCCCGACCTTGGGCTGAGACCGACTTCCTGGGGAAGGAGGACCCACAAGGGTCCACTGAGGCCCAGGAGGGGAAGACTCACCTGGTGATGCAAACTCTGCTCTCAGAAGCAAAGCACCAGGCTCTGCCCCAGGAAGACTCAGAGTAGAGAGTTTACCCAGAGCAGATGGGAAGAGGGTAGGAGGGCATCCCAGGGGGTTCAAGAACATCCCTGGACTGTAGGATGGCTCACCCGCCTCCCCAGGGTCCAGGGAGAGACACCCCCATGGATTGAGGGATTCCAGGCCAGGGGCTGTGTGCCCTACCTCCCACCTACCTCCGGGACGTGGTCGTTGTGAGGAGGCCCGTCTGGTGGCCAGAGAGAGGGACAGAGTGCTGGAGGAGGCTGGGGAGGAGGCGAGGTGGCGCCTGCTGCCCTCTCCAGAGCCAGAGCAGCCCTGGGGCATCCGCAGCCCTCCTGGGCTCCCAGGAAGGCTGTGGAGGTAACTGCGAGGTCAGCAGCGTGGACATGGGCCTCGTTCTTCTGAGGGGTGGATGGAGGCCCCGGCCCACAGAGGTGACAGGGGTGTCACGTGCAGAGAGGACGGGCGGGAAGGCTGGCGTGCCGCCCAGCTCACCCACCCCAAGCTGGGGTGATGCAGAAACTCCCACCAGAATTAGACCTCCTGGGGAGGAGGAGAGGGAGGAGAGACTCCGGAACCCACTGCATGGGTCAGCACTCACGGGTCAAGGAACGTCCGGTGCCGGGGCCGCCTTTCTGTTCCGTGGCCAGCACCACACTGGCGTGAGGACTGTCCCTCTGTTGTAAGCCTTGGTAAGGCTTGCGAGTGATGCCTCCCATTCCACTCTTCTTTGTCAAGATTGTTTTCTAGAGCGCTGCCCTTTCCATGTGAATTTTACGATTGGCTTTTCTGTGTCTGCAGAAACCTTGCTGAGTTTTTTGTGGGAATTGCACCGAACCCATTACCAGCTTGGCTAGAATTGACATTTTTACTCTGCTGAGTCTTCCAATCCATGAGCACAGATATTTCTTCCTTTACGTAGGTCTTCTTTGATTTCTTTGATGAGCATTTTGTAATTTTCATCACACAAATCTTTCTCTTATTACCTTTAAGTGCGTAAAAAGACATACACAGAGCTTTTCAAGACGACGGCAGCTCTCCTTCTTTGTGCCTTTTCTTGCTCTCTTGCTGAAGTCAGCACCCCACGCCAGCAAGGACGTCTCATTGAGGCCCCAGTCATCTCTAATCTCGGCCAAGATGTCACCCTGCACAGGTTTACATACCCCTCGGGTCATGTCATTTCTGATCAGGTCCGCCAGGAAGTTCTTACGGGTACAGGCTTCTGCACTCAGGGCTCTGGTTCTGGCCGCGGATAGAACCACCCATCACCGTTCTCACCCGGATCCTTTCTCAGCCTTGTGTAATTCTTCCATCTCTTCCCTAAGCCTCAACTCCGAGGGCTCTGCTGGGCGCCCCCTGCCCTTCCCGGAGCCCTTGTCTCTGCCTCACACCCTCTTACTCACCGTGTGTCTGCCTGTGCTCCTCACCCGTGGCTCTCTCTCTTACACACACAAACACACACACACACACACACACACACACACACACACACACACACACACACACGCCCCTTCCACTCTTCTTCCTGTGGTCCGTTCACTCCTTCTCAGGCTGCGCCTCATCCCTAGTGACTTGCTTGAGGTGACCGCTGAGGTCTTCCCCACATCTGGCCAGGGACAAAGCACCTTGTTCCTGCCTCCCATGTTGCAAATGAGCCCTGGGGTGAATGGACACAGACTCCACCTGCTGCTCCCTTTCAGTCTATGGGATGAAGGTCGGGGAACGGTGGGGACCATCTCACACACAGCAGTCTGAACCTGGGCCTCAGTTCATTCTCGCAAGCTATGTGAATGAGGCTGCACTGTGGGGTAACAGGGTCACCGAGCCTACCTTGACCCGTGGATCTGAACCCTGTGGATGGCACCACCTCCTGTGTCCAGTAGCTGGTAGCCCGGGAGAAGCTCTGCAGCCTGGCTGCCCTGGCTGTGAGGCTCTGGACACTTGTGTTTCTCAATCTCCGTTTCCTCCTCACAAAGCAGGGTGCTAATCCCTACCTTCCACAGAGTGAGTGCCTGCCATGGAGACAAGCGCCAGTGCCAAGAGCCAGCCGAGGACGTGGTGGTGGCAGCTGTGACCACGATCTGCATTCATGTTTTGCAGGGAGGCCACCCAGCCCTGGGCTCCCCGTTTCTCTGGATTTGCTCATCCATGTGGCTCCTCGAAGCATGGTCTGCGGTCCCTTCCTCTGATGAGAATGACACTGGGTCTGAATGCCTTGCAGATCCACAAATGCTCACTCCCTGAGTCCCATTCCCCAGGCCTTGGGCTGCAGGAAAAGTGACTGAGGGGGTGACAACAAGGGGAATTGGGGCTCTTGCCTTCTTGTCCTGCTTTGGAACCCACAGGCCCATCCACAGTTCCAGTCCTTCGGAGACGCACAGCCAGGCTTGACTGCGCCCGGGAGGGAGGTCTCACCCTCTGGCCAGGCAGAGGATCAGATGGTCGCCAGCAAGATTCTGGAGCTGCTTTCTTGTATATGGGAGCCACTGGCCACAGGAGGCTACTGAGCCCTTAAAACGTGGCTGATAGTGATTAAGATGTGCTGAAAGTATAAATCCACACTGGATTTCAAAGACTTAGTGAAAAAAACGAGTGTAAGATATCTCATTTATTTCTTTGTTCAGTTGCACAGTCGTGTCCAGCTCTTTACCACCCCATGGACTGCAGCACACCAGGTGTCCCTGTCCTTCACCACCTCCCGGAGGTTACTCAAACTCATGTCCATGGAGTCGGTGATGCCATCCAACCATCTCATCCTCTGTTGTCCCTTTCTCCTCCAGCCGTCAATCTTTCCCAGCATCAGGTCTTTTCCAAGGAGTCAGTTCTTCACATCAGGTGGCCAAAGTATTGGAGCTTCAGCTTCAGCATCAGTTCTTCGGATGAATATTCAGGATTGATTTCTTTAGGATGGACTGGTTGGATCTCCTTGCTGTCCAAGGGACTCTCAAGAGTCTTCTTCAACACTTCAGTTCAAAAGCATCAATTCTGTGGCTCTCAGCTTTCTTCACCGTCCAACTCTCCCATCCATACATGACCACTGGAAAAACCATAGCCTTGACTAGACGGACCTTTGTTGGCAAAGAACTATCTCTGCTTTTTAATACACTGTCTCAGTTTGTATAGCTTTCCTTACAAGGAGCAAACGTCTTTTAATTCCATGGCTGCAGTAACCATCAGAGTGATTTTGGAGTCCAAGAAAATAAAGTCTGTCACTGTTTCCGTTGTTTCCCCATCTATTTCCCATGAAGTGATGGGACTGGATGCCATGATCTTAGTGTTTTGAAAGTTGAGTTTTAAGCCATCTTTTTCACTCTCCTCTTTCACCTTTATCAAGAGGCTCTTTAGTTCTTCACTTTCTGCCATAAGGGTGGTGTCATCTGCATATATAAGGTTATTGATATTTCCCCCGGCGATCTTGATTCCAGCTTGTGCTTCATCCAGCCCAGAATTCTGCATGATGTACTCTGCATAGAAGTTAAATATGCAGGGTAACAATATACAGCCTTGACTTACTCTTTTCCCAATTTGGAACCAGTCTGTTGTTCCATGTCTGGTCCTAACTGTTGCTTCTTGACCTGCATACAGGTTTCTCAGAAGGCAGGTAAGGTGTTCTGGTATTCCCATCGCTTGAAGAATTTTCCACAGTTTGTTGTGATCCACATAGTCAAAGGCTTTAGCATAGTCAATGAAGCAGAAGTAGATGTTTTTTCTGGAATTTTCTTGCTTTTTCCATGATCCAACAAATATTGGCAATTTGTTCCTCTGCCTTTTCCAAATCCAGCTTGAACATTTGGAAGTTCTCAGTTCATGTACTGTTGAAACCTAGATGGAGAATATTGAGCATTACTTTGCTAATGCATGAAATGAGTGCAATTGTGCAGCAGTTTGAACATTCTTTGGCATTGGAATGAAAGCTGACCTTTTCCAGTCCTGTGGCCACTGCTGAGTTTTCCAAATTTACTGACATACCGAGTGCACTTTAACAGCATCATCTTTGAAGTTTTGAAGTAGCTCAGCTGCAATTCCATCATCTCCACTAACTTTGTTCATAGTGATGCTTCCTAAGGCCTACTTGACGATGCACTCCAGAAGTCTGGCTCTAGATGAATGATCACACCATCATGGTTATCTGGGTCATTAAAATCTTTTTTGTGTAGTTCTTCTGTGTATTCTTGCCACTTCTTCTTAATATCTTTTGCTTCTGTTAGGCCCATACCCTTCCTATCCTTTATTGAGCCCATCTTTGCATGAAATGTTCCCTTGATATCTCTAATTTTCTTGAAGAGCTCTCTAGTCTTTCCTGTTTTATTGTTTTCCTCTATTTCTTTGCATTGTTCCCTTAAGAAGGCTTTCTTATCTCTTGCTGTTCTTTGGAACTCTGCTTTCAGATGGGTATGTCTCATTAATCATTTTTATACTGATGATATGTTGAATTATAATATTTTGGACATACTGGTTTAAACAAATTCTACTGTTAAAATTAATTTTATCTGGTTGCTTTGCTTTTTAAAATGTAACTAACAGAAAATTTGAAATGAGATATATGCCTTGCATTTGTGGCTCATACTGTATTTGCGTTGGATCACATTTCTGCAAACAGTATGGCCTATATGATGTGGCTTGTTTAGAGGCATGGTCCTGGGGGCCAGCGCCCTCCTCTTCCCTTGGTCTTCACCATCTTAGACCCCTCTGTTGTATCCCATGCTTTTTGGGATTCCCAACACAGAGAACCATCTACACTGTACCTCAAGCATAGGTAACACTTTTGTGCAGCTGGGAAAAAGGCATCTCTTATTCTATACCTGCATCCTTCGGAAAACTGGCACAAGAAGTGTGCAGACTATGATATCTACCATGTGGGTGGTGTCCCCTGGATAAAGGACCCTTTTGCAAGATGCAAACTTCTCAGCTCTATATGGCAACCCTGTCAGTCCCTGTCTGCTCAAAATGTATTGGAGGAATTAATGAGAAAGAGAAAATAGGTCCTCTGTCCCTTAATCTTGATGTTTCAGGCTGAAGTTCCATCTTTTTTCCAATGATTGACACTGAAAAAGATTGGTAATGTTTCAAGATTATGGCCTCATCCTCATTGCTGTCTGTGTGAAAACCATGTCAGCCTAGAGCCTTGGTCCCAACATTCATCCAGAAGGTTCACAGAGCCATGTTCAGTTCTGTTCAGTTGCTCACGCATGTCAGACTGCAGCATGCCAGGCCTCCCTGTCCATCACCAACTCCTGGAGTTTACCCAAATTCATATCCATCAGTTATGCCATCCAACCACCTCATCCTCTGTCATCCCCTTCTCCTCCCGCCTTCAATCTTTCCCAGCATCAAGGTCTTTTAAAATGAGTCAGTTCTTCACATCAGGTGGCCAAAGTATTGAAGTTTCAGCTTCAGCAACGGTCCTTCCAATGAATATTCGGGACTGATTTCCTTTAGGAATGACTGGTTTGATCTCCTTGCAGTCCAAGGGACTCTCAAGAGTCTTTTCCAACACCACAGTTCAAAAGCATCAATTCTTCTTCACACAGCTTTCTTTACAGTCCAACTCTCACGTCCATACATGACTACCAGAAAAACCATAGCCTTAACTAGACAGACCTTTGTTGGCAAAATAATGTCTCTGCTTTTTAATATGCTGTCTAGGTTGGTCATAACTTTTCTTCCAAAGAGTAAGCGTCTTTTAAATTCACGGCTACAGTCACCACCTGCAGTGATTTTGAACCCCCCCAAAATAAAGCCTATCACTGTTTCCACTGTTTCCCCATCTATTTGCCATGAAGTGATGGGACCAGATGCCATGATCTTAGTTTTCTGAATGTTGAGTTTTAAGCCAGCTTTTTCACTCTCCTCTTTCACCTTTATCAAGAGGCTCTTTAGTTCTTCAATTTCTGCCATAAGGGTGGTGTCATCTGCATATCTGAGGTTATTGATATTTCTCCCAGCAATCTTGATTCCAGCTTGTGCTTCATCAAGCCTAGTGTTTCTCATGATGTACTCTGCATATAAGTTAAATAAGCAGGGTGACAATATATAGCCTTGACGTACTCCTTTCCCTATTTGGACCCAGTCTGTTGTTCCATGTCCAGTTTTAACTGTTGCTTCCTGACCTGCATACAGATTTCTCAAGAGGCAGGTCAGGTGGCCTGGTATTCCCATCTCTTTAAGAATTTTCCACAGTTTGTGGTGATCCACACAGTCAAAGGCTTTGGCATAGTCAATAAAGCAGAAGTAGATGTTTTTCTGGAACTCTCTTGCTTTTTCAATAATTCAGTGGATGCTGGCAATTTGATCTCTGGTTCGTCTGCCTTTTCTAAAACAAGCTTGAACATCTGGAAGTTCACAGTTCACATACTGTTGGAGCCTGGCTTGGAGAATTTTGATCATTACTTTACTAGCGTGTGAGATGAGTGCAATTGTGCAGTAGTTTGAGCATTCTTTGGCAGTGCCCTTCTTTGGGATTGAAATGAAAACTGACCTTTTCCAGTCCTGTGGCCACTGCTGAGTTTTCCAAATTTGCTGGCATATTGAGTGCAACACTTTCACCCCATCATCTTTTAGGATTTGAAATAGCTCAACTGGAATTCCATCACCTCCACTAGCTTTGTTTGTAGTGATGCTTCCTAAGGTCCACTTGACTTTGCATCCCAGGATGTCTGGCTCTAGACAAATGATCACACCATCATGATTATCTGGGTCATGAAGATCTTTTTTGTGTAGTTTTCTGTGTATTCTTGCCACCTCTTCTTAATATCGTCAGCTTCTGTTCGGTCCATACCATTTCTGTCCTTTATTGAGCCCATCTTTGCAGGAAATTTTCCCTTGGTATCTCTAATTTTCTTGAAGAGATCTCTAGTCTTTCCCATTCTATTGTTTTCCTCTATTTCTTTGCAGTTTTCACTGAGGAAGGCTTTCTTATCTCTCCTTGCTATTCTTTGGAACTCTGCATTCAAATGGGAATATCTTTCCTTTTCGCCTTTGCTTTTCACTTCTCATCTTTTCACAGCTATTTGTAAGGCCTCCTCAGAGAGCCATTTTGCTTTTATGCATTTCTTTTTCTTGAGGGTGGTCTTGGTCCCTGTCTTCTGTACAATGTCATGAACCTCTGTCCATAGTTTATTAGGCACTCTGTCTATCAGATCTAATCCTTTGAATGTATTTCTCACTTCCACTGTATAATCGTAAGGGATTTGATTTAGGTCATACCTGAATGGTCTAGTGGTTTTCCCTACTTTCTTCAATTTAAGTCTGATTTTTGCAATAAGGAGTTTATGATCTGAGCCACAGTCAGCTCCCAGTCTTGTTTTTGCTGACTGTACAGAGCTTCTCCATCTTTGGCTGCAAAGAATATAATCAATCTGATTTCAGTGTTGACCATCTGGTGATGTCCATGTGTAGAGTCTTCTCTTGTGATGTTGGAAGAGGGTGTTTGCTATGACCAGTGCGTTCTCTTGGCAAAACTCTGTTAGTCTTTGCCCTGCTTCATTCTTACTCCAAGGCCAAATTTGCCTGTTACTCCAGGTGTTTCTTGACTTCCTACTTTTGCATTCTAGTCCCCTACAATGCAAAGGATATCTTTTTTGTGTGTTAGTTCTAGAAGTCTTGTAGGTCTTCATAGAACCGTTCGACTTCAGCTTCTTCAGCATTATTGTTCAGAGCATAGACTTGAATTACCATGATATTGAAGGTTTGCCTTGGAAACGAACAGAGATCATTCTGTCGTTTTTGAGATTACACCCAAGTTCTGTATTTCGGACTCTTTTGTTGACTATGATGGCTACTCCATTTCTTCTAAGGGGTTGTTGCCCATAGTAGTCGATGTAATGGTCATCTGAGTTAAATTCTCCCATTCCAGTCCATCTTAGTTCACTGATTTCTTCATAGAGCCATGGGCAGAAGGTAAATTCCTACCAATACCTCAAGACCCATCCTCAGGGTCTCCTCAGTGAAGAATATCTCCCCTCTGAGCTGTTGATATCACAGAGGTCCCCAGAGAAGGGGTACCTCTCTGAGTGTGAGTGTAACCTGGAGGTATCACCTCCTTAGATGAGAGACTGTTGTATTATTGAGGGGGCAGGTGCTAGTCCCGACTGGTACAGAGTCCTGGCATGCTTTTATCAAGGAGTGTTCACACACATCTGCTTAAAATCATTGAAGTTTATCATCTTGACTGACTCATTGGGCAGCACACATGGAAAAGTGGGAGGATGAGGTAAGCAAGGGAGGGTTGGGAGTGTGGCCTCATCGCTTTCACAGTCATCTCTGTTTTCACCCCCAGATGCCCTATTGTTTTCAACAAGTTTTGTTGATTAGTTATTAAAGTGTATAGATATTTATTTACCTGTGTCAAGGTTAATCTAGTCCTATATTGCATTAGTTTCTCACAATTGTAATGTAGATTTCATTTATAATATGGTTTATTAATGTTTACATTTATGATTTCCCCTCACTTTACATTTTTCTGTTACATAGAAATTAATCTGCATTATCCCCCAAAAATGTAAAAGAGTATGTTTTATTTCTGTACTTGTTTTTTGTCTTTCATTTTAAAAATATTTTATTTTTTTCCCAAATCTGAATTAATTTGATCATTGCTGGTGGGGGGTGAGGAGGGGTGGCAATAGGAAGTGAGTTAAGGGCCTAGCCAAAAGGAACCAAAACTATTTGCAGCCCAGTTTTCCAGAACTTTTTGTGGTTCCTTTAACCAAATGGATGTTTTGTGACAGTTAGTTTGTACAGTAAAATATTCTTCGATTCTTTTCTTTTTAGCCACTTAATGTGGCAACATGAAAGGAAGATCAACTTCTTAATGAAAAAAAGCTGAGATGGGAGAGGGAGTGGAGCCCATCAGGAGCACTTCCAGGCTTACATAAGTAACATTCCTGCTGCATAAACATCTTGGCAAATCCAAAGACAAAATCCCCATCCCACACTGCTGGCCTGAACAAAACTGTATGATATTAAAAAAAAAAAATTCTGTTGATGGTAACATTTTTCTGTCCAGAAACAAGTCATTAGTTGGACAAAGGAATCAAAATGCATCTGCTTAGTTCCCCAAAGTTCTAGTGGAAAATATTATCTAGAGAAAAAAGTTAGCAAGGGATAAGAGTGGAGGATTGTAATTTTTTAAGAGCAAAATTGAGAGAAATAGCACTTAAAGTCTCATGAAGTTCCTCTCATCACAGAATTGCAAACCCAAACCAAATTAAGCCATCCTCATTTGGAAAATGCCAACCAAAGAGTTAAAAATTCATTTTAATGAATTATTAATTCTACTGGAGATTTTAACCAAAATTGAAAGCTTTACACTTTAGTCTAACTCTTGAAATGACATGAAATTGAAATATGCAACTGGTGATTTGGGGATCCTAGCTCTTCTGTGATAGGTACACACCCATATATTCATATAAATTTTTGTTCCCAAGCAAAGAAAGGTCTTAGAGACCACTATCTATCTCACAATATATTATTAACAACATTCTAATTCCAAGAAGTTTTAATGCAAGCTGTGAGGAAGACTATTTTTTCTTACCAAGTGTTCAAGGCATAAATCAAAATCATATGTCAATAAAACCAGTATCCATGGTTCCTGAGCTACAAAGAATATCTGTATTTCTTTCTTCAATTCCTACAGGTCATAACTCATCATAAGTGGCCCCCTTTCTTCAAAACACTGAATAAACCAATTATCACAGAATTAATAGAGAAAGGAACTACAATTCCCCCCAATAGTACCCTAAAAGAACTTCAAGCCCAAATGGCTTCTGAGGGGAATTTGAGCAAACCTTTAAAAACCAGATAATTTTAGTGCTATAGCAGAGAAAGAAAAATCTTCCAACTATTTATTTAGCCAAAAATATTGCCAATTTGAAAATCTGACAAAGATTTTCTAAAAATTTAGAACAACAGATCAATTTCACTTATCAATATTGATATGAAAGTATTAAAGAAATATCTAGGCAAATAGAATCCAACAATATATTACAGATAATACATTGTGAGCAAAAGTTGTTGATTCCAGGAGTGCCAGTGTGGTTCAATATAGGAAATCCAGAAATATGATTCATCATGTCAATAAAACTAAGGATAAATATCATGATAGTCTCCTTACGATGCAGAAAAGACATTTGAGAAATGCAGCATTCATTCACACCAAAAATACTTTATTTTTTAATTAATTAATTTATTTTAATTGGAGGATAATTTCTTTACAATATTATGAATGTTTTTGCCAAACATCAACAGGAATCGGCCACAGGTATGTATGTGTCCTCCCATCCTGAAACCCCTCCCACCTTGCTTCCCACCCCATCCCTCCAGGTTGTCCCAGAGCACCAGCTTTGGGTGCCCTGCTTCATGCATCGAACTCACCCTGGTCATCTATTTCACATGTGCTAATGTATATGTTTCAATGCTATTCTTTCAAATCATCCCACCCTCACCTTCTCCCACCGAGTCCAAAACTCTGTTCTTAATGTCTGTGTCTCCTTTGCTGCTTAGTCCAGCACCAGCTTTCTAAATTCCATATATGTGTGTGTGTGTGTGTGTGTGTGTGTGTGTGTGTTTTTAATGTCTGTGTCTCCTTTGCTGCTTAGTCCAGCACCAGCTTTCTAAATTCCATATATGTGTGTGTGTGTGTGTGTGTGTATGTGTTTGTGTGTGTGTTAATATAGAGTATCTGTTTTTCTCTTTCTGACTTCACTCTGTATAATAGGCTCCAGGTTCATCCACCTCATAAGAACTGACTCAAATGTGTTCTTTTAATAGCTGACGAATATTCCACTGTGTATATGTACCACAACTTCCTTATCCATTCATCTGCCGATGGACATCTCAGTTGCTTCCATGTCCTAGTTATTGTTAATTGTGCTGCAATGAACACGGGGTACACGTCTCTTTCAATTCTGGTTTCCTTGAGGTATATCCCCAGCAGTGGGATTGCTGGGTCGTATGGCAGTTCTGTTCCCAGTTTTTTAAGGAATCTCCACACTGTTCTCCACAGTGGCTGTACCAGTTTGCATTCCCACCAACAGTGTAAGAGGGTTCCCTTTTCTCCACATGCTCTCCAGCATTTATTGTTTGTAGACTTTTTGATGGTGGCCATTCTGACCAGTATGAAATGACATCTCATTGTGGTTCTGATTTGCTTTTCTCTAATAATGAGTGATGTTTAGCATCTTTTCATGTGTTTACTAGTCATCTGTATGTCTTCTTTGGAGAAATGTCTGTTTAGGTCTTTTGTCCACTTTTTGACTGTTGTTTGTTTTTTTGATGTTGAGCTGCATGAGCTGCTTGTATATTTTTGACATTAATTCTTTGTCAGTTTCATTTGCTATTATTTTCTCCCTCTCTGAGAACTGCCTTTTCACCTTGCTTATAGTTTCCTTCGTCGTGCAAAAGATTTTAAGTTTAATTAGGTCCCATTTGTTTATTTTGTTTTTATTTCCATTGCTCTAGAAGGTTCTGTACTTTATGTCAGAGAGTGTTCTGTCTATGTTTTCCTGTAAGAGTTTTATAGCTTCTGGTCTTACATTTAGGTCTTTAATACATTTTGAGTTTATTTTTGTATATGGAGTTAGAAAGAGTTCTAGTTTCATTCTTTCACACAGTTGATCAGTTTTCCAGGCACCATGTGTTGAAGAGACACTTTTCTCACTGTGTATTTTTGCCCCCTCTGTCAAAGATGAGGTGTCCATGGGTACATGGATTTATCTCTGGACTTTCTATTTTGTTCCATTGGTCTATATTTCTGTCTTTGTGCCAGTACCAGACAACTTCACAGGTGAATTCTACCAAATCATTCCAGAAAATTTCAGAGGAAGGAAAACTCCCAAACTCATTCTATGAGGCCACCATCACCTGGATATCAAAACCAAACAAAGATGCCACAAAAGAAGAAAACTACAGGCCAATATCACTGATGAACATAGATGCAAAAATCCTCAACAAAATTCTAAGAAACAAAATCCAACAACATATTAAAAAGATCATACATCATGATCAAGTGGGCTTTATTCCAGGGATGCAAAGTTTCTTCAATATTCACAAATCAATCAAAGTAATACACCATATTAACAAATTGAAAGATAAAACCATATGATTATTTAAATAGATGCAGAGAAAGCCTTTGACAAAATTCAACACCCATTTGTGATAAAAACGCTCCAGAAAGTAGGCATAGAAGGAACATATCTCAACACAATAAAAGCCATACATGGCAAACCCACAGCAAATATTATCCTCAATGACAAAAAACTGAAAGCATTTCCTCTAAAATCAGGAAGAAGAAAAGGGTGCCCACTCTCACCACTACTACTCAACATAGTTTTGGAAGTCCTAGCCACAGCAATCAAAGAAGAAAAAGAAATAAAAGGAATCCATATTGGAAAAGAAGAAGTAAAACTCTCAGTGTTTGCAGATGATATGATCCTCTACATAGAAAACCTTAAAAATGCCACCAGAAAATGACTAGAGCTAATCAATGAATATAGTAAAGTCACAGGATATAAAATGAATACATAGAAATCCCTTGCATTCCTATATACTAACAATGAAAAATTGGAAAGAAAAATTAAGGAAACAATGCCATTCACTACTGCAATGAAAAGGATAAAATACTTAGGAATAAGTTTACCTAAAGAAACAAAAGACCTATATATAGAAAACTATAAAACACCAATGAAAGAAATCAAAGATGACACAAATAAATGAAGAAATATACCATGTTCCTGGATTGGAAGAATCAATATAGTGATTTGAGTATACTACCCAAAACTATCTATAGATTCAATGCAATCCCTATCAAACTACCAACAGTATTTTTCACAGAACTAGACCAAATAATTTTACAGTTTATATGGAAATACAGAAGACCCCAAATAGCCAAAGCAATCTTGAGAAGAAGAATGGAACTGGAGGAATCAACTGGCCTGACTTCAGATTATACTACAAAACTACAGTCATCAGGACAGTATGGTACAGACACAAAAATACTTTTGACTGAAATCAGAACCAAGACAAAGATGCCCGTGATTACTGGTACTGTGTAAAGTTTTATTAAAACTATTAGGCAAAGCAACAAAATAAGGAAATAATTAGAAACTGATGAATTTGAGAAGAAACCCAAGAAAGAGATATCTTTGTGGATGATATGATACTATTTTGGTATAACTCAAAACAATCAATGGAAAAACTAACACAAGCAATGAAAGAATTTGGTAAAGTGGCAGGTTGTTAAACCAATAAGCAACAATAGTGGCCTACAATATGTATGAATAAAAGCCATCTGGAAGAAGCAATAAATGAGAAGATCTCATTGATGACAGAGAGAAAAAGAAGACAGTGGGTACAAACTGAGAAACATCCCAACCTATTCTAGGCTCATTGATGATAGAGAGAAAAAGAAGACAGTGGGTACAAACTGAGAAACATCCCAACCTATTCTAGGAAAATACAAAACTTATGAAAAAAGTAAAAGTATAGTTTAAGAAATGAAGAGATATCCCAAGTTCATAGATAGGAAGACTGAACATCAAAGAGATGCCAATATACCCTAAAATAATTCATGAATCTAACACGAGCCCATTTTTTTCTGGCCCTAGACAGGTTGATTCTAAAGTTCAACTGAAGAACAAACAAGTATCCCAGATAACCTATAAAAAGCAATTGGAGAAACTAGCTTTATCACATACATAAAGACGTATTACCAAGTCTTCACTTAAAAAAGCAGTACAGAGTTAGTATCAGATAAGCAGACTAATAGAACAGAATCTGAAATCCAAAAATTGAATCAGTTCCTTGTACAAATTTAGTATAAATTTAGTATAAGGAATGAATTTTTAAAAATAGACTTTTAAAATAAATGGTGTTAGAGCAAATTCACAGCCACAGGGAAAAAGAGAAAACTGAATCTATCTCTAACCCTCTGTACTAAGATACATTGCAAATATCTCAGAATAGATGGAATATTTAATAATATGCAATAAATCATGTAAAATATAGGAAAAAAATGGATGAATTCCTGAAAATTTAGGGAGCAGGAAAAACTCTCCTAAACTATGGCTCAAAACCCAAAAGCAATAAGGAAAAGTCTAACAAACCTGACAATATATATATAAGAGAAAAAAATTGCATAGCAAAAACAAAGAAACAAAAAAACCATTAATAAAGAAGAAAGACAAATGACAACTATGGGAAAAAAATTCTAAAAAGAGAGAAGGAAAATGCTAATAACCTCATGGAAAATGGACAAGAGTTATGAACAGGCAGGTCAGAAAAGAAATACAAATGGCCTTCACACACATATACGATGCTCAATTTTCTTCACAATAAGAGAAATGTAAATGAAAATTATACTGGATATAATTTCTTACCTATTAGGGGGTAAAATTCCAAAAGTTTGATGACAAATTCATTGCCAGAGGAGTTAAAAAAAAAAACTGCCACAACCCTATGGAAAGACAGTTGGAAATATTAGCAAAACTGTATAAGTATTTGATCAGAAACTTTTACTCTATAAATCTATTCTAAAGATATACTGTTAAAATATGAAAAATATATGCACAAAGCTAGTCATAGCACAAAACAAGAAACAACTCAGTATCCATCAATGAGGTTGTATAAAATGAATGTATAAACTATGGTGCTTCCATTCAGTAGGGTACTATGCAGGTAAGAGCAATGAGAAATATATCCACTAGAGATGATCTCCAGAATTCATTATTATATAAAGAAAAATTATTAAAGAATACATTTGAAAAACTAGAATATGTTTGTATATATGGTTACCTATTGGAGAAGGAGGAAATGTGACTGGAAGGAACAAAGATGGAAACTGTATTTCTCTGAATGTAACTTGTCTCTGAAATATGACTTTACAGCATTGTAAATGTTTTACATGAACATAAAATGAAATAAATGGAACATTTATAAAGTGATTTCTAAAAATAGAAAAGTAAATTGGAAGAAATAATTTTATGTATCGAGCTGGTGACTTATTCATACAAAGAGGCATAACTGCAAATGTTTATAAAATGCAATAATTTCAGTGAAAATTTCTTTGTGATATACCCCCAAGGACAAAGAAACTACAAGGAAATATTAACTATTAATAATCATACACACACACACACACACACACTATATATATATAAGTAATTTACTAATGTTGTTAGGAATCAAGATTTAATCTAAAATCTTTGTGATCCTAAATTGAAATTTGAAAATATCAGTATAAACTCATAATGTGTTTTCTTAAAAAAGGTGGGGGTGGGAGGGGGAATTTTCTAGCTCTGGTTCACTAGCAGAGGCCTAAAAACAATAACCAACCAAGGAGCAATGAGCACCACTAATGATCAGATTTTGGTTTCTAAATTCCATTTTCCACCAAAGGAACCAGTTTCTCAAAAAAAGAAAAAAAAGATTGAACCCTGGTTGGATGGTTCTAAGTGACTGAATCCTGGTTCTAAGAGGAACCTAGAACCTGTCAAGTGTGAGAACAGGATGAAATCACGGACTACTAAGGTTGGGTCAAAAGGACTCGGGAGCCAACTTGAGAAGGCTCTAACTGAGCAAAGACAATACAAATTAAGCATCAAGAAGAACACCGATTACAACTGACTGAAGCATACCAAATGTTTAATCCATTAGTCACAATGATAAGCAAACAATTACAAACCCCAAACTTATTTTACCTTTGTAGGCTAATAGAATGCCAATTTGCTATTCTGAAACTGGTAAACAAAGGGAAAAAATGAAACATTTATCCTGCATGTCCTATATAAAATGTATCTTGGATTAATCAAATCACTAATGAAAGGAAGTTTCTCTCTGTAGATGTATTCAAGCCAATAAAAGAAGAAGGAATGATAGGAGATTTCCATTTTGCAACCTCTGCTAATCATTGCATGCATGCTTAGTGGCTTCAGTCGTGTCCAACTTCTTGTGTTCAGATGGACTGAAGCCCACCAGGTTCCTCTGTCCATGGAATTCTCTAGGCAGAATACTGGAGTGGATGGCCATGCCCATCTTTCCCACCCAGGGACTGAACCCACATCTCCTGCACTGCAGGCAGATTCTTTACCGCTGAGTCACCAGGGAAGCCCCTGTGCCACCACGGCATCATTTATGTCTGATAAAAACAATAGGTAAAGAACTGATAGAGAACTCAATAATGGATGAATCAGGCTAACAACATCTGAAACCACCAATAATTTCAATAGCATAGAAAGAGAGAACCAGATATTATGTGTCTCTTGATGAAAGTACATAACCCCACCTGTGACATATTCTTGCCAAAAAAAGCCAATCTGTTTATAATCAAGTCATTAGATCTACCCGTTTACAAGAAAGACTACCAATGGAAGAGCATGTTAAATAACACTACAGGGATGCAATCAGCGAAATCTAAATGTGACAAACAGAATGAATAACTTAGATCTTTAACAGAAAAATTAGAGGAGAGGGGAAGTTTATAGATTAAAAGAGGCTTAGGAGACTCATAGACCAATATGTGTGGAGTTTATTTGGATCCTGATTCAAACCAAGTAAGCATAAAATGGCATCATGAGATGGTGGAGGAAATAAGAGCACTGACAATATTATGACTTCATTGTTAATATTTTTAACTCTGATAATAGTAAGCTGGTGATTTGGCTTTTTTCTAAAAGCTTTATCTTTTAGTTTTATGTGTGCAGAAGTATTTACAGATAAAAAGATCTTATGTCTAGGATTTCCTTCAAAAGAATCCATTTGGGGAAAGGAAGGATAGATGAAACAAGATTGGTAATGAGCTAATGATTGTTGATGCTCAATGATAAATGTTCATTATACTTTGTATGTATATTTGGGTATGTTCAAAGCTTTCCTAAGATGGTAAAGTTGTTTTCGATATTTCAGCAGTTCCCAGGAATCTGATGGGAAGCCACAGAGTCCCCAACTATTGATAGCACTGGTTATGGCCTCAGAAAGCACTTAACCATCAGATCACCTGCCCTTCATCCTCAATGCCAGACTCTCACGGTTAGCACATCCAGAAATAGGAGGAGATCCATGTGGTTCATATACAAGTGGATATGATATATCTAAAGCACTCGCTAAGATGTGACATGGAATTTGATAATACAATAGGAAGTAATCATAATGAAATTTCTTTTGAAAAATGGAGAAAATGCATCAGTTCAGTTCAGTTACTCAGTCATGTCCAACTCTTTGCAGCCCCATGGACTGCAGCACCCCAGGCTTCCCTGTCCATCACCAGCTCCCGGAGCTTGCTCAAACTCACATCCATCAAGTTGGTGATGCCATCCAACCATCTCATCCTCTGTCGTCCCCTTCTCCTCCTGCCTTCAATCTTTCCCACCATTAGGGTCTTTTCCAATGAGTCAGTTCTTTGCATCAGGTGGCCACACTATTGGAGTTTTAGCTTCAGCATCAGTCCTTCCAAGAAATACTCAGGACTGATTTACTTTAGGATGGATTTTTTGGATCTCCTTGCAGTCCAAGGGACTCTGAAGAGTCTTCTCCAACACCACAGTTTAAAAGCATCAATTCTTTTTCACTCAGCTTTCTTTATAGTCCAACTCTCACATTCATACATGACTACTGGAAAAACCATAGCTTTGACTAGACAGACCTTCGTCAGCAAAGTAATGTCTCTGCTTTTTAATATGCTATCTAGGTTGCTCATAGCTTTTCTTCCAAGGAACAAGCATCTTTTAATTTCATGGCTGCAGTCACCATCTGTAATGATTTTGGAGCCCAAGAAAATAAAGTCTGTCACTGTTTCCACTGTTTCCCCATCTATTTGCCATTAAGTGATGGGACTGGATGCCATGATTTTAGTGTTT
This sequence comes from Giraffa tippelskirchi, assembly GCF_054371585.1. Classification (NCBI taxonomy): domain Eukaryota; kingdom Metazoa; phylum Chordata; class Mammalia; order Artiodactyla; family Giraffidae; genus Giraffa; species Giraffa tippelskirchi. The sequence goes on along the minus strand of NC_137286.1, from coordinate 60,344,307 downwards.
TGAATGTTGAGCATTAAGCCAGCTTTTTCACTCTCCTCTTTCACCTGTATGGCAAAACAAATACAATATTGTAAAGTTAAAAAATAGATAAACAAATTAAAAAAAAAAAAGAGGTTCTTCAGTTCCTCTTTGCTTTCTGCCATAACGATGGTGTCATTTGCGTATCTAAGGTTACTGATATTTCGCCCAGCAATCTTGATTTCAGCCTATGCTTCATCCAGCCCAGCATTTCACATGATATACTCTGCATATAAGTTAAATAATCAGGGTGACAATATACAGCCTTGACATACTCCTTTCCCAATTTGGAAGCAGTCTGCTGTTCCATATCCAGTTCTAACTGTTACTTCTTGACCTGCATACAGATTTCTCAGGAGGCAGGTAAGGTGTTCTGATAGTCCCATCTCTTTCAGAATTTTCCACAGTTTGTTGTGATCCACACAGTCAAAGGCTTTGGCATAGTCAATAAAGCCGAAGTGGATGTTTTTCTGGAACTCACTTGCTTTTTCATCCAATGGATGTTGGCTATTTGATCTCTGGTTCCTCTGCCTTTTCTAAATCCAGCTTGAACATCTGGAAGTTCTTGGTTCACATATTGTTGAAGACTGGCTTGGAGAATTTTGAGCATTACTTTGCTAGCATGTGAGATGAATGCAGTTGTGTGGTAGTTTGAACATTCTTTGGCATTGCCTTTCTTTGGGATTGGAATGAAACCTGACCTTTTACAGTCCTGTGGCCGCTGCTGAGTTTTCCAAATATGCTGACATATTTAGTGCAGCACTTTTACAGCATCATCTTTTAGGACTTGAAATAGTTCAACTGCAATTCCATCACCTCCGCTAACTTTGTTCATAGTGATGTTTCCTAAGGCCCTCTTGACTTCGCACTCCAGGATGTCTATCTCTAGATGAGTGATCACACTATCGTGGTTATCTGGATCATTACTATCCTTTTTGTATAGTTCTTCTGTGTATTCTTGCCCCCTTCATTTAATATCTTCTGCTTCTGTTAGGTCCATATATATAGGAAGCCCATAAATATGTATGATATATATGTATCTTAGAAAACTTATGAATTTTTGCCTAACTAAGAAGTTATGACATTTTGATTCCATTTGTTTGACTTAGTGTGACTAGAATGCTAGATTTCTAATAAAAAAATAGATATGCAACAAGTAACAAAGGTTTACGGTATAGCACAGGGAACCATAGTCAATATCTTGTAATAACCTGTGATGGAAAATTATTCAAGAATAATGTATGTGTATTTGTGTAACTGAACCACCTTGCTGTGTACCTGAAGCACTGAAAGTCAACTACCTTCAATAAAATATATATATTTAAAAAAGAAAATGTGAGAGTATCCAGAGAAAATAACACATTACAGGGGAAAAAAAAATTGAATGACTGAAAATTTCTCATCAGAATCCGTGAAAACTAGAAAGAAGTCACTTAATATTTTTCAAATGCTGCAAGTAAAGAACTGAATACAATACAAACATTCTTCAGGATTTAAGCGGAAATCAAAACATTCTCAGATGAAAGAAAATCAAGAATTGTCATTAGCAGATCTACTCTAAAATAATAGCTAAGGAAAGTTCATTTAGAGACAAAATAACAAAAAAAGTATCTTGAAACACCTGGAAAGAGAAATGAACAAGCGTAAACAAAAGAGATTTTCCTTCTCCAACTGAGGTTTCTAAATTATGTTTGATGGTGGAAGTGAAAATAATGACACTATCTGATGTGATTTTAAACATATATAGAGGAAATTTTAACGTAATTATATTATAAATGGGAAAGGGTAAAGGAATGTAAAGGGAAACCAGGTTTGTATATTTCAATAAACTGGTGAAATGACAATACCAGTAGGTTGTGCTAAGTTATTTTATGTAACATAATACATAAAAACAATCATTTAAAAGAGATAGACTCAAAAACTATCAAATTGGAATTGTTAAAAAACAATGCTCGAATAACTCACAAAAAGGCAGGAAAGGAAAACAGAGAAAACAAACAGGAAACAACAAAATGGTAGACTTAAGCCCTAACATATCAGTAATTCCATTACATGGAAATGATCCAAATACATGAATTATGAAATAAATTGGTAGAGTCTATGAAAAACATGATCCAACCAAATGGTGTTGAAAAAACTCACTTCAAATATGACAACATAGGCAGGTTGAAAGAAAAGATAGAAAAAGATATATCATGCAAAAGTCAAAGGAAAGCAGGAATGGTTATAGAAATATAAGCTAAAATAGGATCAGAGCAAAAAATAATTGCCAGAAATGGAGAGAGAGATTATATAAAAATATAAAATGTTAAAGAGTCAATCCACCAAGAAGACACAGTAATTCTAAATGTGTACGCAGCAAACAACAGAGACACAACATGTGTGAATCAATAAATGATAAAACTTAAAGAAAAAGTACACTAATTCACATTTACAGCTGGAGACATCAATATCCTTCTCTGAACAACTGATAGAAAAACTAGGCAGAAAGTCAGCAAGGATGGAGAACTCAACAACACCATCAAACCACAAGATCTAAATGATTTTCATAGGACCCTTCACCAAACAGCAGAACTTGTTTTCTTTTCAAGAGTCCATAAAACATACCAAAATATACCATACCCTGGGCTATGTGCTACTGCTTAGTTGCTCAGTCATGTCCAACTCTTTGCGACCCCATAGACTGTAGTACACCAAGCTCCTCTGTCCACACCAGCTCCCTCTTCACCCCTTCCCCCTCTCACCCCAGGGAGCAGAGCAAGCAAAGGAAACTCTTGTCTGTTCTCACTGTCCCCATCCCCCCTCCGCCCCCACTGCAGCAGCGGTCCCATAAAGCCTTGCCTGAACTTCTTGTCTGGCCTCTGATCAACTTCTGCTGATGAAGGAAGCCAAGAACCCCAGTCGGTATCAACAGCAACACTCTGAGTAGGTGCCATGGCCACCGTCTCACAGATGAGGGAGGCCAGGATGAAGGCCCTCAGGGTGACAGGCTGGCAAGCAGCAGGGGCTAGAGGGTGGAGCAGGGCTCTGCGGCCCTGAGGCCCACAGAAACCCCACGACGTTTCTCTCCACCTTCATACGTGAGACCGGCTACATGCTTTGTCCCCCTAGAGTTCATGCTTTCATCCTGATGCCCATTGTGAGGAGGTGGGCCTCTGAGAGTAACAGGCTTGTCACTTGGTGTCATGGGTGTTATGAGCTGGCATTGTGGGATTAGTGCCCTCCCAGAAGAGACAGAGAGCTCAATCCCCTCTCCCATCCAACGACACAGTGAGAAGGTGGCGTCTATAACCAGGAGGTAGGTCCTCGCCGAGAACAGAACCTGCCAGCACCTCATCCTGGACCTCCCGGCCCCTGGCGTGAGAAAGGAATGTCTGCTGTTTACGGCACCCAGCCTTTGGCACCTTTATAGCAGCCTGAGCCAATTAAAGTAGGAGTAGCGTTAGCCGCTCAGTCGTGTCCAACTCTTTGCGGCCCCATGGACTATAGCCCGCCAGGCTCCTCTGACCATGGGATTCTCCAGACAAGAATACTGGAGTGGGTTGCCATGCCCTCCTCGAGGGATCTTCCCAACCCAGGGATCGAACCCAGGTCTCCTGCATTGCAGGTGGATTCTTTACCATCTGAGCCATCAAGGAAGCCCCATGGGCCATAAAAAAAAATCAATAAATTTTAAAAAATTGATTTCATACATTAAATTCTCTGACCATAATGGAGTCCAGCTGCAAATCAATAGCATAAAAATAACTGGAAATTCTTCAAAAACTAAATAACAAACTTTAAATAGTCCATAGGCCATATATAAAGCCTCAAAGAAAAATTTGAAAATATATTAAAATGAATGAAAACGAAGATACTACATTAAAAAATTTGGGGAACACAGCTAACATAGTGCTGAGAAGAAAATTTATAACACTAAATGCATGCATTAGAAAAAAGTCTCAAATCATTAATCTAAGCTCAGAAAAAGAAAAGCAAAACAAATTTAAAGAAAAATAAAAATTGAGAAAAATCAACAAAATGAAGACCGATTATTTTAAAAGATCAACAATATTGACAAATCTCTAAGAAGATTGAGAGAAAAATAAAGAGCAAATTACCAGTATCAGGAATGAAACAGAAATATCACTACAGACCCTTACAGACACCAAAAGGGTAAAAAAGGAAAAACTCATTATGCAGAAATTTTTACAAGTTAGATGAAATTGACCACTAATTTAAACTATCACAACTTACCCAATTTGAAATAGATGATTTTACTGACAAATTAGATCGCCTCAAAATTAAAAACTTTTGCTCTACATCAGACTCTGTTAAGAGGATGAAAAGACAAAGCTACAGAGTGGGAGAAATATTTGCAAACCACATATATGGTAAAAGCTAGTGTCTGGATTATATTTTTTAAAATTCTCAAAACTAAACAGTAAAAAAACAACAATCCTCAGAAATTGGACAAAAGACATGAAGAGACATTTTATCAGAGAGGATATACGGCTTGCAAATAAGCACATGAAAAGATACATATCACAATTAGCCCTTGCTGCTGCTGCTGCTAAGTCACTTCAGTCGTGTCCGACTCTGTGCGACCCCATAGACGGCAGCCCACCAGGCTCCTCCGTCCATGGGATTTTCCAGGCAACAGTACTGGAGTGGGGTGCCATTGCCTTCTCCGAATTAGCCCTTAGGGAAATTCAAATTAAAACCACAACAAACTATCACTATGTATCACTACGTACTATTGAATGGCTGAAATAAAAATTAGTGACAACACCAAATGCTGGAGAGGATGCAGAAAAACTGCTGCTGCTGCTGCTAAATCACTTCAGTCGTATCCGACTCTGTGCGACCCCATAGACGGCAGCCCACCAGGCTCCCCCATCCCTGGGATTCTCCAGGAAGAAAAACTGGGTCACTAATAAATTGCCAGTAGGAAGGTAAAATGGTACAGTCACACTGGAAAGCAGTTTGGCAGTTTCTTTTAAACTTAAACATGTAACTAGCATTGCCCTCCAAGACATTCATCCCAGAAAAATGAAGATCTTCACACATGAAAAAATCTGTGCATGAATGTTTAAAGCAGCTGTATTCACAATAACCCTAAATTAGAAGCAACCCAGATGTTCTTCAGTGGGTGAACAGTGGAGCAAGCTGTGGCACTTCCATGCCCTGGGATACTACTGAGCAATAGTGACAACAGTTAATGATATATGTGCAGCACTCTAGATGAGTCTCCGAAGAATTACGCTGAGTGAAAAGAGCCAATCCCCAAAGTCTACATACTGCAAGAGCCCATTTATATATCATTCTTTGAATGACAAAATTATAAAGATGGAGAACACATTCGTGTCTGTCAGGGATTGAGGAGAAAGTGGGGAGTTGGAGGGGGTGTGGGAAGCTGGAAGGAAGTGGGTGAGGCCATAAAAGAACAAAGTGGTGATGGAAATGTTCCGCATCCTGACTGTAACAGTGTCAACATTCTGGTTGTGATGTTGTTCTATAGTTTTGGAAGAGGTAACCACTTGGGGGAAACTGAGTATAAGGTACACAGGATTTCTTTGTATTATTTCTTGCAGTTGCATGTAAGCTTACAATGTTCTCAAAATAAAAAGTTTAATTAAAAAAGTAAATGTGGATGCCAGATAGATAATAACAGACAAGATACTTGCAACTATGGGGAGTCAGGCTGACAGGGACAGGCTAAAGCAGAAGTTTGTGTCAGTAACTCAAATACTATGAACAACATTGCTTAGTAATGTATTTTCTGAAAGGATTTATCCTTAGTAAATTTCTGCACAAAACAACCTTCAATCTCCTTTCAACCAGCATAATAGTTTAGTTCTTAGAAAATACTGAGTAAATTAAAACCACACAAAATTTACTTTGTGTTTATATGTAAAATGGAGTTAGATTCTAGGCTCAAATAACAGTTCACCCAAATAATAAGACAACCAATATTGTCTCCAAGAGGCAGTACATTTTTTTATATTAATACCCAGCAACTCTCAAAATGTCTAGGGACTCCCACTGGTCCCCACTAGGTCAAAACTGTTCTCATAAATAACACTAAGATACTATTTCCCCTTTCATCTATTTTCTCCAAAGGCTAAATGATGTGATTTATCATGAAAACACAATGCAGAAGTGGATCTGTGAATCCAACTGCCTTCTGTTAACATTTAAAAAGACTGTGGAATTTATTTTACATTAGTAAAAATGTAAAACTGTATCACTTTTCTCATTAATTTTTGTTGTTACTATTGTTGCTATCTTGGAAAATAGAGAGTAAAGAGATTCTGAAATCAAAAAGTTTGAAAATTGCTGCTCCAGGGCAAGGAGCCCATCTTTTCACCTCAGAATTCCCAGAATCTAGTCAAGTGTCTCGTGGTCATCATCGATTAGTCCGTTACTCGTGTGAGACTCTTTGCGACCCCATGGACTGCAGCTCGCCAGGTTTCCCTGTCCTTCACCATCTCCCAGAGCCTACTCAGACTCATATCCATCGAGTCAGTGATGCCATGCAACCATCTCGTCCTCCATTATCCCCTTCTCCTCCCGCCTTCAATCTCTCCCACCATCAGGGGAAACAACAAAATGGTAAACTTAAGCGCTAACATATCAATAATTCCATTACATGGAAATGATCTAAATACATGAATTATAAGAGAAATTGGTCGAGTCCATCCTTTGCATCAGGTGGCCAAAGTATTGGAGCTTCAGCTTCAGCATCAGTCCTTCCAATGAATACTCAGGATTGATTTCCTTTGTCTAGATCATGATAGGCGTTAAATGAACATTTCATTTGTCTGAACAAACAGACTAGCACCCTGCCGGGGATGCCTCCGGGGCCCCAGTTCCGCGTGGTGCCCCACCTTGGCTGGCGCCTAGCCTCAGACTTAGAACTGGTGTGGACGAGGGGGATCCGACTGGGACTAGCTATAGGACAGTGACACCTTGACTGACCAAAACTCTGTGTTTGTTCAGTACCCGGGATTTAGTGGGTAGACGGTGGGCTTTATGAGCGGCAACCTTCCTCATTGGGCATCCCGCTGTATCATGGGTAGCACCTTTCATGGAGCTCCCACTTCACAGACCGGATCCCTGAGACCCAGCCTGATTCAGGAACCCGCCCAAAGCCACAGCTGGTGAAGACGGACCAGTGCCTTCTCTCCCGCCTCCAGGCTTCCCCAGCGTCCTTTGCTGTGCATCCCTCCTCCCTCCCACCAGCTTCAGGCTGGACCAAGAGCCCTAAGAGCTGTGACAGTGGGCTCTCTGTGACTCTCCCTCACACAGGACTCGGCCTGTGGTGGGTGAACCTTTCTGAAAGAAAGGTCAGGCCCTTGCTTCTCAGCCCAGAGGCAGCCCACCTTGGGGAGGTTCTCAGCATCAGCCAGCCTGGAGAGAAGCTCCCCCTCTTGGCTGCCACCACCCCTCAGTCGCACCCCCCCAAGCCCTGGGCTTGCCTGAGATCCCCAGGAGGCCCTGAGGCCAGCCAGCAGGATGCTCTCAGTGAGATACACTTAGGGCCCGGGGCAACGGTCCTCGCTCCGTTGTGAGGATGGTAGGGCACCAAATGTAGTATCCCCTGCACTTTCTTCACCCACTCACTGCAGCCTCTGCAAGGCTCAACTCACAGGCAGGGGCCAGTTAAATCTCACTGAGGTCCAGGGATGTTTGGTTTGCAAAATGCTGGCTGAAGGTGTCTGAACCACGCAGAAGATAGCTTACCCCAGGGTCGTTTGTAAGCAAAGAGTTTCGCCCTCACTATATCTTCATTGTGCCCATTGAGAGGCAAAGAGGGGCTGCCTCAGGCCACTGCCATCACCACCCAGCCCAGGGCATCTCTCATCAGCAGCTAGTTGTCAGGGCTTACAGTGTGGGACGTACTGTACCAGGTGTGCAAGAATGAACAAGACAGGGTGTGCAAGCGATTTTAGACCCAGGTCAAGCAGAAAACTCATATTATGGAGGGTAATCTGCTTTACTCAAAGTCTACTGATGTAAACATTAATCTCATTTTAAAAACACCTTCACAGAAACATTTGACTAAGTATCTGCATACCACGGTCTAATTGACACATAGAATTAATCATCACAGGCTTGAAGTGGGTGATGTTTGAGGGCTGGGCTTCGCTGGAGACTGGTGAGCAGAAACGCTGTGTGCCACTCCAGGGGGGATGTCGTGCCAGATCCTGGGGGGTCTTGAACGGAGGGTCCTCACTCATTTCCCTTGAAATTTCACCCCTTCAAGTTGCAATGCCAGATTCCATATCTACTGGTGATGTGACCACACTCAGGCAGCATGCCTGCAGATGTATTATAACTCCCTGGGGAAAACCAGGCTGTGGGCCTTGATTTTCTGCACTGATGGCCTTGGAGGCCTGGCTAAGTGCTTACTTCTGGAACTGAAATGATAAGGGAGGCACAGGTTTGTTTGTCATAAAAGATACTGAGGCTTCAAGCTTACCAAAAACCTGTCAGAGCAGCCCATGGAAATGCCCAGAGCACTTGTCCTATTGGTTTCAAGGCACAAGTCACTGAAGACCGTAAGAGGAAAAAGACTGACCACCCCTGAGGAAGAATTCTGTCTGCAGATGGCCTCTGGACTCAAGCTGAAATGTCCACTCTTCCCTGGGTCTCCGGCCTGCCTGCTCACCTGGCAGACTCTGGACTTGCTAGCTTCCATAATGGTAACAGTCACTTTTCTAAAGTAAATCTCTACAGGGTTAGAAGGAGAGAGAGATGGGTACACATGTGTGCGCCTGTGTGCTCAGTTGCTTCAGTCACGTCTGACTCTTTACAGCCTTAAGGACTGTAGCCTGCCGGTCTCATCTGTCCAGGGGATTCTCCAGGCAAGAATATGGAATCTTCAATTCAGTGTTGATTCCAGTACTCAACAAGAATCCTGGAATCTCCAGGCAAGAATACTAGAATCTCTTGCATGGGATTCTCCAGGCAAGAATACTGGAGTGGGTTGCCATGCGCTCCTCCAGGGGATCTTCCTGACTTGAGGACTGAACCCGTATCTCCTGCATCTCCTGCATCGCAGGCAGATCCTTTACTTCCGAGTCCCTGGGGAAGCCCCTGGATACATATGTGCATCCTAGTAATTCTGTTTCTGAGAACCCTACCACGTTAGCCTCTGGTAGCGCCTGTCAAACGTGTTCCTGTGAATGTGTCGTGCTGACTGCTCTTCTGCAGTTGGTGTGCACGGCACAGATTTTCACCAAATCTCAAACCCTCCCAGCCTGTAGGGCCCCCTGAGACACAGACACTGAAGAGGAGCTCTTGTAAAAATCTCAAAAGGTCGCATGGCTTTTCTGTGTTCAAGAGCAGTCTTCCTGCTCCCCTAAGACCATCCTTTGTAGTATGAGAGTGAGAGGGTGACTGGAGTGAAACAAACCTGTTGCCAGTTCCAGGCCTCTCTTCTGAGGGTACTCACCAGGAGCACCTCAGCTTCTGGGCACAGAGGCTGGAGGTGTGGACACGCCACGTCCCAACAACGTGTCAAAGACCGGAAGTTTCCCTCTAGTTCTTCATGTTAGCAGGAATCAGTATTCAACCTTAGTCACTGTGTTTAGGAATGTTTTACATTTGACCGCTGTGACCTTCCAAAAAAAGCTGAGAAACTCTTTATTCTAAAAATCAAATAAGGCAAGCCAAAAAATCCTAGCAGGAAGGAGGTGTTTTTAACCAACCAATTCTGTGAACCGGTTTAACGGGTGGTTTCTGCATAGCTGATCCGATGAGTCTTGCGGTTTCTTCAGCTCACGCGGTAGGCTGTGCCAGCACCAGGCGCTCTGGGGGAAGCAGCCTAAGACTGTCATATTGTGTGTGTTTTCTTTTTTGGAGGTTGTTGCTCTTGTTCAGTCGCTCAGTCGTGTCTGACTCTTTGCGACCCCATGGACTGCAGCCTGTCAGTCTTCCCTGACCTTCACCATCTCCTGGAGCTTGCTCAAACTCATGTCCATCGAGTCGGTGATGCCATCCAACCATCTCATCCCCTGTCATCCCCTTCTCCTCCCTCCTTCAATCTTTCCCAGCATCAGAGTCTTTTCAAATGAGTTCGTTCTTCGCATCAGTGGCCAAAGTATTGGACTTTCAGCTTCAGCATCAGTCCTTCCAATGAATATTCAGGGTTGATTTCCTTTAGGATGGACTGGTTTGATCTCCTCACTGTCCAAGGGACTCTCAAGAGTCTTCTCCAACACCACAGTTCAAAAGTATCAATTCTTCGGCGCTCAGCTTTCTTTATGATACACCGCTCACATCCGTACATGACTACTAGAAAAACCAAAGCTTTGACTATACGAATCTTTGCTGGCAAATCTTTGGAGGTAATTTTCACTTTACACAAACTAAAGTTCGAAGACCCCAAAGTCCTCAATGTGTTCAGAGTTACTAATTGTGTTGTTGTTGCTGAGTTACAGAATATGAGAAGTTGGTGAGGGAATGGCTGGGAGAGGGTGTGCCAACAGGAGCAGGCAGCCTGCATGGTTTGCCTGGGACCCGCCTTGGAGGTCGATGGGAGGGCATGCCCCTCTCCATCCCAGGCCAGGGATACTTCTATCCTAACCTGCATTCAGATCATCTCAAGGCCTCTGAGCCTGAAAGCTGAGCTGCCGGTCACTCTACTGGCTATTGTTATCACAGAGGCCTCTGAGTCTCCCGCTTGGCAGACTCCTGGCTTCATGCTCAGTCAGCCCGGCCTGGGGTGGCCCGTGATGGTTGCTCCGTTGCTGAATTATCTACGGTCCGGAGTCTGCAGTAGTCCTCTTAGGACAGGTGGTCTTTTTGTTCCCTCTCATAGCAGACGTTTAAGACAGATCAACCAGTCTACTTTGTTTTGTAAGCAGCGAGGATGAGGGTAACAGGAAGTTCCAACGAGCTCTCAGCTCCTGGGGAACGCGTGGTGATGGGAGTCCGTGTGCACAGCTATTTTCAGGAATCCAGGGATGCCCTGAATTCCTGTGTACACACCAACACACGCCTGACAGCGTGGGAGGCTGCGAGTCCAGTTCAACCTGTGGATATACTTTACTAATCCACCACAGAGTTATACTTTTTTTGAATTCAGTTACCAGTTTTAAAAATTGAGGAGTTTTACATTAAAATCTGTACTTCCGGTTTCTGAAAATTTGAGATCTGGCAGCACTAGGCTATATTCCCCAAGGCTGGCCCTGGGGAGCTCTCGTCCCCTTCAGGTAGGACAGTGGTCCTCAAACTCGGTCTCCAACTAGCAGCACCAGGTCCCTGGGCACTGGTTAGAAATGCACAATTTCAAGCCCAGACCCACTGTGTCAGAAACACAGCAGTGGGCCCGGCAGAGATTCTAACAAGCTCCCCAGGGGGCTGTGATGCCTGCCAGAGCTGAAGGACCCCCGAGGTGGAACCTGAGGTCTCCGTTTCCCACAGGTCCCCCTGCATCCTCAGGCCTCTTCCCAGCTTGCCCCACTCATCTACATGAAGTGCTGATGCTGTCACCCGCTGTGCTTGTGACATCTGGCTTCACACTGCTTTCGTGCTGGGTATTTTGGGCATCCCCGATGGACTGTCGGGCTTCCCAGGTGGTGCTAGTGGTAAAGAATCAGCCTGCCAATGGAGGAGAAATAAAAGACTTCAGTCCCTGGGTCAGACAGATCCCCTGCAGAAGGGAATGGCAACCCACTCCAGTATTCTTGCCAGGAGAATCCCATGGACAGGGGAGCCAGACGGGCTACAGTCCATGGGGTCACAAAGAGTGGGACACAACTGAAGTGACTTAGCATGCTGGACTGTCGGGCACCTGGAACAGCCGTCTGCCAGGCAAGGCGTCTTGTTCTCTGCATGTCTGAGGGCAGGGAGCAGGCCAGACTATGAAGCCAGGAGTGTTGTAGCCGCACCTAAGACTCCAAGAGGAGCTGAAGAGAGTGCGTGAGAGGAGGCGGGGGGAGAGGACCGTGGATCTGGTCACTTTAAGCATGTCTGGCTCCTTCCCAGTCTGGGGGAGATGCCCAGCACAGTTCTGCTTGTTCACACATGTGTTTATGTGTTTCTGACTTTCATCCTGCTCTGAGCACTTTTCTGTGTGCTCACCTGACTCTACCTCAGAGGACACCCCCCCCCACCGCCCCCCGTAGGGATGGGCTCTTAGCCTCTCCAAGCCTGGACGCACACTCGGGGTCACAGAGGGCAAGGTGGAAAAGACCAGGAGAGAGGTCAGTGACTGTCCTGTCCCCTGAACCCTCGCTCCAAAAGCCTCCCACAGTCAAGGCTGCCTCAGGGAAAGTGGGCAGTGTGTCTTCCCAGGGGTTGGAGGAAGTACAGCAGGCTCAGAGTCTCCCGGGTTAGACGTGCGCTGCCAAGGCCAGGGCACATGGGATTTGTCTCAGTGCCCCACCCTGGCACTGTGCGTGGCACACAGCAGACACGCCCTAGAGTCTGCTGGCAAAAAAAGAAATGAAACTGCTGAACCAATGTCGAGGGAAAGGTCCTCCTCTCATCTGCTCGCTCACTCCTTCAACTGCTGGTTTATGGTGTGTGGCACATAGGGACTGTTGCAGAAACCAGTAATCAAGAAATCAAGCACCACACTAGCAGAGTTGGAGAACTCAGGTTTATTACGCCGGCTGGCCCAGAGGAGTTAACACTCTAAGCTCTAAGCCCCGAACAAAGGGGTTACAGGGTTTTCATAGACAGACTATAGTGGGCAACTATAGCTGGCTTAAAGCTCAACATTCAGAAAACTAAGATCATGGCATCTGGTGCCATCACTTCATGGCAAATAGATGGAGAAACAGTGGAAACGGTGACTGACTATTTTGGGGGGCTCCAAAATCACTGCAGATGGTGACTGCAGCCATGAAATTAAAAGACCCTTGCTCCTTGGAAGAAAAGTTACGACCAACCTAGACAGCATATTTAAAAGCAGAGACATTACTTTGCTGACAAAGGTCTGTCTAGTCAAGGTTATGGTTTTTCCAGTAATCATGTATGGTTGTGAGAGTCGGACTGTAAAGAAGGCTGAGCACCGAAGAATTGATACTTTTGAACTGTGTTGTTGGAGAAGATTCTTGAGAGTCCCTTGGACAGCAAGGAGATCCAACTAGTCAATCTTAAAGGAAAACAGTCCTGAATATTCACTGGAAGGACTGATACTGAAGCTGAAACTCCGATACTTTGGCCACCTGATGTGAAGAACTGACTCATTTGAAAAGATCCTGAGGCTGGGAAAGATTGAAGGCAGGAGGAGAAGGGGATGACAGAGGATGAGATGGTTGGATTGTATCACCAGCTCAATGGACATGAGTTTGAGTAAACTCCGGGAATTGGTGATGGACAGGGAGGCCTGGCGTGCTACAGTCCATGGGGTTGCAAAGAGTCGGACATGACTGAGCGACTGAACTGAACTGCACTGATAGTGGGCAACACTAGCTGCTAATAGGCTGGTTTAAACTAAGGGGTTTTGTGTGCATGTGGGAACAGCAGTCAAGATGGGGAGGGAGATGCATGACCTTTACACGGACAGGCATGATTAAGCAGGTTTGCAGGGGCTGGGCAATTGCAAAGAGCAGGACAAGGGTGAGTGAAATAAGGTCCAGTTCCTCGTATTGTAAGTCCCCACTTTCTGAGACTACATGACCCACGTGATCCAGACTTTGCAAGGAGCAAGCTGAGTTACAGAGGCAGAATGAGCAGTAGGTTATGTAAAATTTTAACTTTTTCTCTTCATTCCCTCCTCTTGATGCTTCTATCACTCATTGTAAAAACCATCATCTCGTGTTTTGGTAGGACATCCAGAGCTCCCCATCATTTAGGGGGCTATTACCATTTGTAACTTTATGGATTCAATCCAAGAGGTTATGAACTGTTGCTGCTGCTGCTAAGTCACATCAGTCATGTCCGACTCTGTGTGACTCCATGGATGGCAGCGCAACAGGCTCCTCCGTCCCCGGGATTCTCCAGGCAAGAACACTGGAGTGGGTTGCCATTTCCTTCTCCAATGCATGAAAGCAAAAAGCAAAAGTGAAGTCTCTCAGTCTGTCCGACTCTTCGCGACCCCATGGATTGCAGCCTACGAGGCTCCTCTGTCCATGGGATTTTCCAGGCAAGAGTACTGGAGTGGGGTGCCATTGCCTTCTCTGGGTTATGAACTGGGTAATTGCATTGAGAATGCAAGGGCCAAACAAGAGTGCTGCAAAGAGCACGAAGAGAGAGGCTGTTAAAGGCAGAAGGTATGATGCCCAGCTCCAGATATTGTTCCAATTACCCAAGGGATTACCTAGTTTCTCTCTCCTTTTTATGATTTGTTCCCTTAGCTGTTGGGCCATGTCCCTGACTATTCCTGATTGGTTTACATAAAAGCAGCATTCTTCATTTAAGAAGAGGCAGAGTCCTCCCTTTTCAGCTGTCAGTAAGTCCAGCCCCCTCCTATTTTGTAAAACCACCTCAGCCAAGGAGTCTAGTTGGTCCTGTAATGAAGAGCATAGCAATAATACCGATTAGGGATCGAGGCCAGGGTTGTGAATGAAAATCCGTTGATATTTTAATAGTCAGATCATCAAGCCATGTGTTGACCTGCTGCCAGAGTGTGGCTGGAGTGAGGCTGAAGAATCCTCAGGCTTCTGCTGTGCATTGACTGGTCAGCTTCCAGAGTGACTAGAGCAGGTCCCAGCGTCCTTTGTGGGTGAGGGCCGTTGTCTTTGGAACCGGACCTTGAGGAGGTTTTTGGGGTCCTGAACTGCTTTCCAGGTGTCATCACAGGAAGTAGCTGCCATCTTGACTCTGGTGTGGTGGACCCAAGGGATGACAGCAGTAGGGGTTGCCAGGATGACCGTGTGAGGGCCTGTCCAAACTGGCTGAAATGTTTTTTTTTTTTCCTAATCTTTAACCCATAGCTCATCTCCTGGCTGATAGGGATGAACCCAATTGCCCTAAGGAATGGGTGTCCTTTCTAAGGTTTCTCGGGCAATATGGCAGAAGACTTTTCCAGGGCTCGGAGATATCGGGACATCTCCAGGTCAGCTAGTTGTTGATGGTCTCCCTTGAGCTTTTCCATCACTGGGGGTGGTCTCCTGTATAAGATCTCAAAGGGAGAGTAGCCTGAGGGCCTCGGGGTGCATTTATGGAGGGAGATGAGAGTCCACAGAATGGTAAGACAGCTTGTTCCAGCATTGCCTGGGTGTTGGCCGGGGGATATTCTTATTGTACTACTATTTGGAGAAACAAACTTAACAAGAAAGTTAAATATGGCCCAAAGATGAATAGACGTAGGAAAGCTGCTGAGGGGCTAGCCAGGAGAACCAGGTCCAGACATTGGTTCATGACATTAGTGTTTCTCTAGGTATGAGAAGATTCAAGAATTTGGACTCATAAAAATCTGTACCTGAAAATATCTATCAGAAGCCCTGTTTTGGGGAGTTTTGTTTGTTTGTTTGGTTGGTTTTTGGTTTTTCCCGGAGCACAGAGTGCCTTATTTTTTTGTCTCCACCCTGAACTCCTTTCAAGGGGGTGTTGAAGGTCAGCATCTTGTAGTGGTCATGATTTAATCTTTGTAGAGGCAGCTGGCAAGGGGCAACTTTCAGTCAGCAGGGCCCCTTCACAGCCACACATCTGACCATATTTGGGGGGCATTTCATGGTCATTGTGTCCCATGATGCTGGGAAAGCTCATTCCCAGGTCTAACAAAGATTCCATGGACAGGCCACTCAATATGTTGTCATAGACCAGGCCTCATAAGTAGCAAAAGTCTCTGGACCATACCTGTCTTACTAGCCTCTTGGTCCAGGAAAATATTTCCTCTTGTTGCTTCTTCCCATATCTAGAGTTACATTATTACAATCATTGATCATATGGAATTATATATCACACATTTGGTAATGTAAGAAATAATCTTCTGAAACAAGTTACATAGAAAGGAATATAGCTAGCAGTTATTAGTAAGGTCACAAGCAAGAGTTGCAAAGAGTCAGATATGACTGAGCATAGCACAAGCAAAAATTTAATTCAAGAACTTTCACTGGGTATAGCCCAGTGTACCCCAGGTCATCTGACTCAGTTAAATGATTATAGCCAAGTGTTCATCTCCTGGTTGTACACCATGGAGCATCTGACCTTTATCCAAGATTGGTTACTGAGATAAGCTTTAGAAACAATCTTAGAGTGTCCTTTTTAATAACTTAATTAAAACTTTTAGCAATGTAACATAATAAGTTACATAAGACTCAAAAGTGAGTCTTAGTAAGCACAGACCTTAATTAACAAAACTAGAACTTAATATTCAGTGAACCATAATTTTTTTTGATAACTCATTGTGAGGGCATTAACACTGTAGCCAGGGAAGTCTTTAACCCATCAAATAAAAATGAAGTCTGTCAGGGAGCTGGGAAAAGCCAAGCAGCCATCTTGGATTTCCCATAGCCCTGGCTCTTTGATTTTCAGCTGTTGTTTATCCATTTTTAATTTCCTAATTCAGGAGCAGATTATAGCCATGTTTTAAGGACATCAGGATAGCAAAAGTCTAACTGTGATGGGTTATTTTTGTAGAAGCAGAATGAGCTTTGTCTATATGTACCGTAATCTTAAATAATGTTTATTTACTTTACCAAAGTAACAAAAAGGTTTAAAAAATAAATGTATCCAGGAAGGGGAACACATGTAAACCCATGGCTGATTCATGTCAATGTATGGCAAAAACTATTACAATATTGTAAAGTAATTAGCCCCCAACTAAAATAAATAAATTTATAAAAAAAAAAAATGTAAATCACTTAAAGGCAAAGAAATTCATAATCTGTTATCAAAAGGTGCATTCTAAGAAAACTTTGTTCTCTAAACAGAGAGAAGACCAAATTCCAGTCTGGTCCCAGCTTACTGTTAATAACAAAATTTGTTTGTTTATCTGCTTAATCTTAGAAAATCTTTTCCATAAATTTTGAAGAACTAGCAGTATTCTTCTAAAGGCATGAGTGTAAAACCATAAAAGTCTTGTTTAAAATCTGATTCTATTGCATTGACAAAGAAACCTGGTCATAACACTTTAATATGATAACTAGAATTATAATTGACCACATTTTATCGGGGCATATCCTATCTATATGAATTTCACATGATTTTAGAATATCTATATTAGTGACATCAACCATCCAGTATAACCTGAAAAGATTTATCACCCCTTCAACAGTACTTCTTATGCAATTTAACATGTCCAACAAACCCAGGTAGCTTAATAGCTCTTTGGGATGTCTCAGGGGCCCTCTGAAGCATCCCAAAGTTACCTAGAAGTCAAGTTATTTAGGAAGTTTTGTCAATAAATATCAAAAGGGTTTATAACACTCAGTCAGGTAGGCTCATATGAGTCACTGTGAAATAATAGTTATTTGCTTAGCCAAAGGTAACAAAAGATTTCAAAGATAAATGTAGAACAGATCAATTGAGGTAAAGAAACTTAAATCTATTATTAAAAGCAATTCAACATCTGAAGACAGTATGTCCTCTTAACAGAGAGAAAGGCTGAACTCAAGTTTTGCACTGGCTTTCTTTAAACTCACTTAGGTAAACTTAATTAAATTTATTTAAACTTAATCAGTCCTAACCCATGCACAAAACTTTTTTTCAGGGTCTACTTTCCACAAACTTTTTAATCACTTTATGTAATAACCACCTGTAAGTCAGATCTACTTTTTTTTCCCTTTATAAAATGTAGTTTTATTTTTTATATCTTCTTTATTAAAAAAACATACATCCTACTTCTTTATTAGATTAGCAAACAAACATTAATACTTGATATTTAATATTGAATATGTCTCAGTTTCCGTGAATCTGAAATTTATTTAGGTTAATTTTCCTTGTATTTAGACTTGTTTGATTTGTAAGCACTTACTTTTCTTTAGGCCAATTAAATTAGAACTCATTTACAACTTCAACAATATTATCAGAAAAAAACAAAGGCATACACTGAGACATACATAAATCCAGACTGACAGACTGACAGAGATCTTATAGTTTTCTGTTTGAGATTTAAAATACCTCTTTGACCCCATTTTTTTTTCTTTGCTTGAATTTCTAATTTGCCCAAGGCTGAGGTCTCAGGCAAAGTTGGCTGTGTGTTTCAAGGACATGGAAAAGGTTAACTTCTAGCTTTTTCCTAGGCAGGACTTTAAACAAGCTAGTTGTTTTTAATTGCCTATGCAGAAAGAATTGGTTTTGCAGTTTCCAGAAAGAAAAATTTCTCTCTATTCAATCAGCAGCCACACACTCACCATCATTCAGAGGCTATCACAGTGCCTCCGTTTTCCCGAATCCCCAGGTTTCCTTAACTCTTGCTCCCTTCCTGGGAGCCCAAGGAGAGGATCAGTCTCCTCTTCTACCCATTGGGGTAGGACCTGACTGGGGGCTGGCCCCGGGGCCTTAACTGATCCTGTGGCCCTTATTAGTGGGTTGGTCTATCCCTCCAATGAGTCCAGTCAGGGCATCGAAACACTGGTCCGAAAGAGAACCTGGAGTACTGTCAAGTGGCACAACTCCTCAATCGTCTTGGGCTTCCTTCACTCCAGCCCAGCTGAACCACCAGTCCAGCAGCTCAAGGGGCCGGCATGGTTGGAATCTCACTGGGGCCTCCAGAAATATTGCAGAAACCGGTAATCGAGAAACCAAGCACCATACTTGGAGAGTTGGAGAACTCAGGTTTATTACGCCAGTGGGCCCAGAGGAGTTAACTCTCTAAGCTCTGAGCCCCCAACAAAGAGGTTACAGAGTTTTTATAGACAGAGCATAGTGGGCAACACTAGCTGTTAATAGGCTGGTTTAAACTAAGGGGTTTTGCGCATGCATGGGAACAGCAGTCAAGATGGGGAGCGGAATGCCTGACCTTTACACGGACAGGCATGATTAAGCAAGTTTACAAGGGGTGGGCAATTGCAAAGAGCAGGACAAGGGTGAGTGAGATAAGCTCCTGTTCCTCATATTTCAAGTCCCAGCTTTCTGAGACTACGTGACCTACGTGATCCAGACTTTGCAAGGAGCAAGCTGAGTTACAAAGACAGAAGGAGCAGGAGGTTATGTAAAATTTTAACTTTTCCTCTTCAGTACCAGGCCTGCTACAGACACAGGTTGGGGTGGGGCTTCAGTGACTGCTCAGTTTAGTAGAGGAAGCAAGGCCTGTCCATCAAGACCTGTGACCTGTGTGAGAAAGTGGAGAAAAGTGGGTGCTGTGGAGATGCTCACACAGGAGCTGTCAACCATTTCACTCCTGAACCACCAGTTGGCTTCTGCTGCCTCAGCTGACCTGGGTGCCTTCTGATCTCACCAACCCCACAAAATACAATCTGGGCCACCGGCTGAGAGGAAAGGAAGGGAAGAGAGAGGTGATCTCTAATTTGTGCAGGTGTGGTGCTAGGAGCCGGAAGTCCTCACCACCCCCAGGGGGAGGTGCGTCTGCAAGGGAAAGATGATCAGAATAATAATGGGCACAAATACTTAGAATGACTATTATCTTTACAGTAGCAGCAGCCACAGTATCAATAGCTGCTTCTATTTCCCAAGTTCTCACTAAGACCCAAGCCCTTGGGCCAGGCGTGTTTTCCGTGTTATGTCATTTACTCATCCCAACAATGGGAGTAGATATTTTAGCCTAAGTTTTCAGGTAAGGAACTCAATATTAGGAGTTGAGGCATTAGGCATCTTGTCAAACCCTAAGAGGTACTCCAGAAGGTACCTCAGCAAAGAAGAGAGGGCAAAGGAGAGAATATGGAATTAGAGACCAATAGCCTGTCTGAGACTCACCTGGCTCTGTCAGTTACTAGGCGCAGGGCCACCACCTACAGCTTCCCAGGTTGTGCACAGTACAGCTCCAGGAGGTACCATTCACTTAGACTACAATGTGAATGTTGCCCCAGGTTGGGCAATGTGGGGCCCCAGTGAGCTCACTCCATGGCCACCTAAACTTCCTCTTCTGGTTTTATAAGGTCTGAGCAGGTATCTGCACAAAGGTTTTGTAAGCAGAGCAGAGAAGGGCTACTCAGGTACCCGAGGCTCGTAGGACTCCTGCCTTTTCACAGGATGCCCCCTTGATGGAGAAATGTCCATGTGTCACCGAGATTAGCCAAGACTTGGCTGGACAAAGTAATCCAACAACCTCCCATGTAATGCTCTGGCCCAGGGATGAGCTGGAACCAGGGCCAAGAACTTGTATCTTTGAGATGCCAGCTCTTCATTGGTGAACACTCTCACCAGGACCTCGTTCCAGCAGGAAAGCCACCGACAGATGGTTCTGCTTTGCAGCATAATGGAAACTTAGGCCCACTTTCCTCTCCTTTAAAGTGTGTGCCAGCACCAGCCATTCTTGGAAGGAAAGGATACCCAAGGAGAAGGAGTTAAGAGCCAAGAGTGTAATTCATGGTGAGCTGCAAGCTTCCTCCCAGCAGGAGCTGGGAATGGGGTATTAAACTGGGTGTGAACCCAGCACAAAATCCTCATGAGATTCAGTAGCATAGGGCTTAGAGGGAGACTTCCAAATAGATGAAAATGAAATGGCAGCTAGCCTGTTTGTCCTTGGAAATCACAAGTTCTTATGGAAAGAAAAAACTGGCCTCAGATATGAATGTCCGGGCCTGGGGAGCAGCATGTCAGAAACTTCAAGGACTGAATGCCCTCCTGCAGTGTGCCATCCCAGAATTCATGCCCAGTCCACTCTGACCCTTTCTCCCAGTCACCCTCCCACTATTCCAGACTTGCCTGTCTCTTTGCATGAGGCCTCAGGCAGCACTCACCATGGTTTGGAAAAGCTCTGTGGGTGCTAGGCTTGCTCCCCCATCCTGAGACACTGCCAAGCAGGCTTGGAGGATGCAAGCCCCTAACTATTAGGCATTGGGGGTGGGGACATCTGTGTGGACCACTTTTGGAGTGTCCCACAGCTCCTAGTCTTGCTGTTCTGAGGACAACCCTACTCAAAGGAGTGGGTGACACAGCTTGCTAAGGGTGAGCTGGGACCTCTCTATGTTGCTGGTTGGTCTAGGGGCAAAGACCCCCAAGCTGCATCTGTGGATTTGTGGATGGGATTTGGAGATACCTGACGATCTCTGTTGCTCACCTGAATTGAAACTATCAGCAAGGAGGTTCAAGGCCAGCTTCTTTTTCTGTGGATCAGGCCACAGATTAGCTCAAAAGCCACATAGAGAGGGAGGCAGTGAGAGAAGGGAGTCAGAAAGACAGTTCCTTCCTGAGTTCACTGAGCTTTCCCATTTCTGAGTGAGTCCAGGTCTTCCTGAGCCTAGGCATTCCTTCGGGTTCCCTGTGTTCTTGTAATAAATGTGCCTTATATGCACATCTTTCCTTCTTTTGCCTATTTAAGTGGGTTTCTGCTAGTGACCACTGAAAACTAACTTGCCCCCACTGCCACTCCCAGTGGTGCGGTGGTGGAAACTGCAATTTAAGACATAATTTCCCAACCTTAGGATTAAAATACAGGGCTCAGACACGGAAACTTGCATGACTGCCTAATGACGGTCTGACATGCATGAAATTAATCCTTACAATGTCCTTTGAGGCAGTTATTATTTCCAGTTTGTAAGTAAAAGCATTGAGGCTCAGAGATGTAAGCAACTTGCCTGTGGTCACACCACTCCTGCTGACTCACTGTTTTTATTCCTCGCCTTGTTCAATTCACCCCTCAGTGCTGGAGATCGCTGGTCAGAAGCGCTCCCAGAATTAACACTAGCCAGAGCATGGTGGCTTCCCAGGTGGCGCTAGTGGTAAAGAACCTGCTTGCCAATGCAGGAGACGTAAGAGATGCAGGTTTGATCCCTGGGTCAGGAAGATCCCCTGGAGGAGGGCATGGCAACCCACTGCAGTATTTTTGCCTGGAGAATCCCTTGAACAGAGGAGCCTGGTGGGCTACAGTCCATAGTGTTGCAAAGAGTTGGACACGACTGAAGCACCTTAGCACAGCATAACACAGTCAGAGCATGACTCTGAAGAGTTGACTAGTCTCATTAAGGCCCTGACACATGTTTTAAATTTCATTTTCTCTGGCCCTGGGGAAGATGCTAAAGCAGCCAAGTAGACAGCAGCTGTGGACAGAGCCCTTCCTGGGGGGCTCACTCAGTTACTCTTCCCTTTAGACTGATCCTCTGTGTGCTGCTGGGGCTGTTGCTTGGAGAGGAGGAGGCGGGTCTGCCTCTGAGAGCTCCCAGTCCTGGTCGCCAGGCCAAGTGCAGCCTCAGACCCCCTGAGGCAGATTCACCAAGGGTTCCTGCTCTGAGATGCATTGAATTAGCATCTGCAATGTCAGTCCTGGTATCTGCGTGCTTGAAGGCAGATGCTAAGAGTTTTACACACACTTGGGCTTCAGGCTTGGGCACCATTTTGGAGATGCTGAGGAGCCTGCATCCTCCAAGTGAGCCAAAAGTTCTCCTCACGGGAGCGTCCCAAGTGCTTCGCTGACATTCCTTCCCTTCATTAGTGCTTTTGGTTTCTGTTGGAGCCACTCAACCAGGGAGTTGCTCAGGAAAGCAGATGTGGATGCTGCTGTCCTGCCGTCTTCCAGGAATGTGGGAGGTCGTCCTGGGCGCTTCTGAGAAGCGGGCTGTCCTGCTGACTGAGACAGTGAGGACCCCCAGAAACAACTGGGTGGTTTCCAAGCGCTGCAGAGGCCCCAGGCCCTGAAAGCAGCACTCATGGCTGTTGCCGAGGAGAAGAAGAGAACATCTTGCAGAGAGCCCCCAAGCTGGAGAAGATGGCAGTCACAGTAGAATCTATATAAAGGAGGGCCTGGAAGCAATCGAGCTGGACAGAGGCTCTGTGAGGTGGAAACCATCTTGCACCTCTTGCCAGGCTGAGAAAACTCAAGTCGTCCATCTCAAATGTGGTGCCAGGTGGAGAGCTGGAGTCAGCACCACAGGCCCTGGTGGTCAGGGGCTGAGCCTCCTCTCAGGTCCAACCTAATGAGCCACACAGTACTGCAGCCTGGGCTGAAAAGAACCTCTGATTTTTCCACAGAAATTGAAAATCCTGATTTCATATGAAATCTCCCAATTTTTAATAAAATGTTGGCAACTAAGTTAATTTACAAACAATATTCACAGCCAAATCACTATGTCTGCTAGCCGAATGTAGCCTGTGGCTGTTTGTGGCCCCTGTCATTGGCTTTATCTAAGAGGCAACAGGTCCATGAGGAGTGACCATGGGCTTGGTCAGAACAATGCCCTCTAGTGGGCAGCCTCACAGGCCAGGGCTGAAGGCCAGCCCTTTCAGAACCGACTGGACACACGCTGGGCTTGTGGGAGGGATAACCTAACCTTGGAGGACCCAGCTGGCATGGGGGCATGCTTGGCTAGGAGCCTTTCTTTATACTTGGAACAAATATCTGACTATCTCCTCTATGCCAGGCACTGGTATCTGGTAGTGTATTAACTTTCTGTGGCTGCTGTAACAAATCACCACCAACTTGGTGGCTTAAAAGAGTTCCGTCACAGTTCTCACAGTTCCCTCACAGTTCCCTCACAGTTCTCACAGTTCCCTCACAGTTCTCACAGTTCCCTCACAGTTCCCTCACAGTTCCCTCACGGTTCTCACAGTTCTCACAGTTCCCTCACAGTTCTCACAGTTCCCTCACAATTCTCACAGTTCTCACAGTTCCCTCACAGTTTTCTCACAGTTCTCTCACAGTTCTCACAGTTCTCTCACAGTTCCCTCACAGTTCTCACAGTTCCCTCACAGTTCTCACAGTTCCCTCACAGTTCCCTCACGGTTCTCACAGTTCTCACAGTTCCCTCACAGTTCTCACAGTTCCCTCACAATTCTCACAGTTCTCACAGTTCCCTCACAGTTCTCACAGTTTCCTCACAGTTCCCTCACAATTCTCACAGTTCTCACAGTTCTCTCACTGTTCCCTCACAGTTCCCTCACAGTCCCTCACAGTTCTCTCACAGTTCTCACAGTTTCCTCACAGTTCCCTCATCATTCTCTCACAGTTCTCTCACAGTTCCCTCACAATTCTCACAGTTCTCACAGTTCTCTCACTGTTCCCTCACAGTTCCCTCACAGTTCTCAAAGTTCCCTCACAGTCCCTCACAGTTCTCTCACAGTTCTCACAGTTCCCTCACAGTTCTCTCACAGTTCTCACACAGTTCTCTCACAGTTCTCACAGTTCCCTCACAGTTCCCTCACAGTTCCCTCACAGTTCCCTCACAGTTCTCTCACAGATCTCACAGTTCTCTCACAGTTCCCTCACAGTTCTTTCACAGTTCTCACACAGTTCTCTCACAGTTCTCACAGTTCCCTCACAGTTCTCAAAGTTCCCTCACAGTTCCCTCACAGTTCTCTCACAGTTCTCACACAGTTCTCTCACAATTCTCACAGTTCCCTCACAGTTCTCTCACAGTTCCCTCACCATTCTCTCACAGTTCCCTCACAGTTCTCAAAGTTCCCTCACAGTTCCCTCACAGTTCCCTCACAGTTCTCTCACAGTTCTCACAGTTCCCTCACAGTTATCTCACAGTTCTCACACAGTTCTCTCACAGTTCTCACAGTTCCCTCACAGTTCCCTCACAGTTCTCTCACAGTTCTCACAACTCCCTCAGTTCTCACAGTTCCCTCACAGTTCCCTTACAGTTCTCTCACAGTTCCCTCACATCTCTCTCTCTCACAGTTCACTCCCATAGTTCCCTCACAGTTCTCACAGTTCCCTCACAGTCCCTCACAGTTCTCACAATTCTCTCACAGTTCCCTCACTTCTCTCTCTCTCATGGTTCACTCCCATAGTTCTCTCACAGTTCCCTCACAGTTCTCACAGTTCCCTCAAAGTTCTCGCAGTTCTCACAGTTCCCTCACAGTTCTCACAGTTCTCACACTTCTCTCACTGTTCCCTCACAGTTCCCTCACCATTCTCCCACAGTTCCCTCACAGTTCCCTCACGGGTCTCTCTCACTGTTCCTTCACAGTTCTCTCACAGTCCCTCACAGTTCCCTCACAGTTCCCTTACAGTTCTCACAGTTCCCTCACAGTTCCCTCACAGTTGTCACAGTTCCCTCACAGTTGTCACAGTTCCCTCACAGTTCTCACAGTTCTCTCACAGTTCTCACAGTTCCCTCACAATTCCCTCATGAGTCTCTCTCACTGTTCCTTCACAGTTCTCTCACAGTCCCTCACAGTTCCCTCACAATTCTCACAGTTCTCTCACAGTTCTCACAGTTCCCTCACAGTTCCCTCACGGGTCTCTCTCACTGTTCCTTCACAGTTCTCTCACAGTCCCTCACAGTTCCCTCACAGTTCCCTCACAATTCTCACAGTTCTCTCACAGTTCTCACAGTTCCCTCACAGTTCCCTCACGGGTCTCTCTCACTGTTCCTTCACAGTTCTCTCACAGTCCCTCACAGTTCCCTCACGGGTCTCTCTCACTGTTCCTTCACAGTTCTCTCACAGTCCCTCACAGTTCCCTCACAGTTCCCTTACAGTTCTCACAGTTCCCTCACAGTTCCCTCACAGTTCTCACAGTTCCCTCACAGTTCCCTCACAGTTCCCTTACAGTTCTCACAGTTCCCTCACAGTTCCCTCACAGTTCTCACAGTTCCCTCACAGTTCCCTCACAGTTCCCTTACAGTTCTCACAGTTCCCTCACAGTTCCCTCACAGTTCTCACAGTTCCCTCACAGTTCCCTCACGGGTCTCTCTCACTGTTCCTTCACAGTTCTCTCACAGTCCCTCACAGTTCCCTCACAGTTTTCTCATAGTTCCCTCACAGTTCCCTCACAGTTCCCTCACAGTTTTCTCACAGTTCTCTCACAGTTCTCACAGTTCTCTCACAGTTCCCTCACAGTTCCCTTACAGTTCTCACAGTTCCCTCACAGTTCCCTCACAGTTCTCACAGTTCCCTCACAGTTCTCTCTCTGGCAGTTCACTCCCATAGTTCCCTCACAGCTCTCCCAGTTCCCTCCCAGTTCCCTCACATTTCCCTCACAATGCCCTCACAGCTCTCTCTCTCACAGTTCGCTCCCATAGTTCTCTCACAGTTCTCTCTTATAGTTCTCTCACAGTGTTCTCACAGTTCTGGAGGCCAGGAGTCAGAAACCAATATCACGAGGCTAAGATCAAGGTGTGGCTCTTTTTGGGGACTCATGTCTCACCTCCTCCAGTTTCTGGTTCCTGCTGACATTCCTTGACTTGTGGCCACATCACTCCCATTTCTGCTTCCATGGTCACAGGATCTCCTGCCACGTGTGCACCCCTTCTCCTCCTGCCTCTCTCTCAGAAGGACACTTGGGATTTGGTTCAAGACTCACTCAGATGACCCAAGATGATCTCCTCCTCTCATGATCTTCAACCACATCTGCAATGACCCTTTTTCTGGTTCCTAGAATTAGGAGTAAATATCTTTTGAGGACAAAGATGATTCAACCAGTTGCAGGTGGTAAAGAAAAAAACACCAAGTCCCTGGACTGGAAGTCCTTACTTTCTAGTGAGGTGGCCAGAAAAAGCCAGCAAGCCTGTCAGCACATAAAACAATGCCATGTTCTACAAAGTTCTGGGAAGAACAATCCAGCTCCTTCAGACACTGCCCCCAGACCTCAGGGCTGAGCCATGTGACAGGAGGGCACTGGGCCCCGTCCAGCTGCCCTGGCCCTACTCTGGCCACACAGGCAGAATCAGAGTGCCTCTGAGCTGCAAACCTGTGTTTCGTGGCTCACACCTGTTGTGGGTGATTGCTGGAGCCCCTGTGACTTGATGAGTGAGGACAGGACCTTTCCAGACATGGGGCGCATGCAGTCTGGCTGCCCTGAGAACGGGCAGGCTCTGTAGGGCTCAGCTGCAGTCTTGGCAAGTGCCAAGACTTCCAAGTGCCAACCCCCACTGGGGACACTCCCTGGCTCACAGGGGCACATGTCAGGGATTCCAAACCTCTCTGGTACTGAGCAGGTGCCATGGAGGGGCAGTGATGATGACTTTGGCTGAGGGAAGATTCCTCAGGTGAGGGCAGGGCAGCCATCATATGAACCCCCAAAATGTTACCTCCATCTTTTGGTGTCTGAGCTGGTAGAGCCATTTTACCAGTGAGCCCAGCCTTGGAAGTGCGTCTAGAAAAGGCCTGCAGAGAAGGGACCAGAATGGGGAGTCCTCAACACCTCAAGGTCACATGATGCATTTCAACACAGGAGTGCTTCCCCTCTCTCCTCAGGTCTCTCTGCCAGGCGTACACGGGCTAGTCTTATGTTTCAGATCTTACTCCTCCTCCAGGGATAAGAGGGGAAACCAAGCCCCAGGGAGTGATACAACCCATCCAGAACCCTTCAGGTCCCAGCAGACCAGCCTGCCATGCCCGCTCGCACCTGAATAATTGACATGCAATTTGTAAATAAAACTCCCAGTCCCTTCCCCTGCTTTTCGCCCTTCCTCTCGTTCACCCTCCTCCACTCACATCCACCCCCAGGACAATGGGAAACTCTGAACGGACTCTGTCCTGCCCAACATCTGAGCAGAGCCACAGCTAAGGGAGCCAAGACCTCTCCTTCTGGCCCCCAGGAGTGTAGGCGGCCCTCACAAATCAAGCACTTAGTACCTTTGTTGTGAAAGAGCGGGGTCATCAGGCCCGTTTCCTCATTCTCCTTAGGGGGAAGAGCTGTTGAGGCAGGTCCACCAAAGCTGAAGGAGAGCTTTGAACTCTGCAGCAAATGGCTGGAGAGAGACAGCCTGGCCCTAGGCCCCAGGCACTGCCGCAGGTCAGAGAATCAGGCTGGGAATGTTAGGACCATTGTGCCAGGAAGCAGCACGGCGCTGTGCCTCTGAAGCCAGGCTTCATAGAGAGTGGGACAGAGCTACCGTGCCCGGTCCACCTACCTTGGCAAGAGCCCCTGTGGGCACTTAGTGTCCCCTCTTGGGAAATCAGTATAACAGCGGATCTCTCGCAGGACCGTTATGACAGAAGAGGTGATTTCAGCCTTGCTTCTAACACACAATCAGCACTAATTAAATGAGAGAATATTATTGTTATTGTTGTTTCTATGCCATGACCTTGAGAAAGGCACTTCCTCAGGCCCCCTGGTGCTTGGGCAGACCTATTATTTGTTCGACTCACGGTGGGCGGCAGGACGCAGGCAGATGATGAGACAGGCTGTCCAGGTAGCCATTTCTGCCCCCATTTCACAGACAAGCAAACTGAAGTGAAGGGAGGTTCAGAAACATGCCTGGGTCACCCAACGAATCAGTGATTGGTAGGAAACTGGAGCCCTGGTGTCCTAAGACTGCTGCATCCGATGGTACAGGAATCCTGGCAACACCTAGGGAGAAGCGTCACCTCCCCTCCCCCCAGTCCTGGATGTGCTCAGGAGGCCTGAAGATGGTGAGGCTGTCTCAGCACCTCCCAGACTGTGGCAGCCACACAAAGGCTCAGAGATGCACTTTGGGTCCTGGCAAAGCAACGCAGTGGGGCTGGCCTGGGGACCATGCAGGAGGCGGGAGCACCTAGACCCCGCTGACCCCTGCCAAACTTACAGGCTCCAAATCTCCTGGAAACTGTAGAGAAGAGCCCTGCCCACTGCAGAACATTCGTGAGGAGTTTATGTCCCCAGATGTTACCAGGTTTGAGCTATTTCCTCCAGATTGTTTGAACAAACCTGTGACTTTTGACCCATCCTGGTCTGACTGGCTAAAGAGGGTGAGTTTCTCCCTGCTTTTGAGATCCCCAGTCCACAGACCTCCTCCAGGAGTCGGTGATGGACAGGGAAGCCTGGTGGGCTTCAGTCCATGGGGTTGCAGAGTCGGACATGACTGAGCGACTGAACTGAACTGAATGGAGCCCACAGAAAGGACCATCCCTCTGGCCTCACCTTCTTCCTCTTCTCCAAGCATCACCTGGAAAGAGCAGGGGAAAAACCCCTAGTTGTTTCTGGTGGGGGAGCCAGCAGAGGGTATGGCTGCTTCAAAGGGGTTTCTGCCTGTCTCCATAGGCAGCTCCCCAACCCCACTCCCATCAGCCAGAAACTTCAACAGCACTGGATCTACTCTGAGCACAGGGGTCAGCCCGGCACCACTGTAGATTCTCCCTGCCCCAAATCACGGCCTGGCCTCTGTGGCTGTGTTATGGAAGAGGGTAGAGTGTGTGCGTGGTCACTGCAGTGGTGACCTTCAGGGCCCAGGCCCAAGGACAGGCTGCAGGGCTGCACCGCCAAGGGTGCCCAGGGCATCGGATCTACTCTCAGGATCAGCTGTTGTTGCAAACTCCCCCTGGTCGGTCTTACATCTTTAAAAGTAGCACTGCCATGTGGAAACGAGTGAACCTCACACATTGTTTGATCCTTGAACATGTGGCTGTGTGGTAACCAAGCCTCCATCCAGGCCCCACTGGGCATACAGCTAGGGGAGATATCTAGACTCCATATCTAGATATCTATCTCTCCTGCAGTTTGGAGTGTGCCTGACCTGTGACCAGCAGAATGTGGGGGAGAGACGTGGGCACCTCCAGGCCCCCCAGGAAAACCACCTCACACTCCTCTAGGCCCTCTGCCTCCAGCTGCCTGTGACCAGAGCAGACCATGAGCGTGGGGGAGGGTGAGTACCGGATGGAAGGATCCTGGGTTCCTCCAGCCGGGAACCCCTGCGCTGGGGCCCTGTATCAGTGAGAGGAAACTTCCAGAGCTTTAAGCCAAGTGCATACCATAGGCCCAACCAAGCCTGGGAGCTCCAGGTTGTTTTTACACTTGTAAAAATGACTTTAAGAATAGTACTCTGTGACACAGGAAAATTACGTGAAATCAACATTTCCGCGTCCATCAGTGCAATCTGATTGAAGACAGCCATACATGTGCACCCACTTTGTGTCTATGGCTGTTTTCACATCCCAGCTACAGAGATGAGCACATTCAGGAGCTTTCCTGAAGGGATGGAATGACTAGTTTTAAGACTTTGATATAAGGCAACATTGCCTTTGAAGGATTATCCTAAATTACATTCCCACTGATCATTTTCCACTCCCTGCTAATCCCAGGTGTGTGATACACACTCCCTGTAAAATGAGGGTTGAAACAGAAACAACAGCATGTCACTCATCATCCCTCTACAAAGGTTAAATTGCAGCCTGGCGCTGTTACCCACCAACGGTGCCCCTGAGGATGGAAAAACAGGCTGAGGCATGTTGTGCTTTGGATATAGGCACCTAGATAGATCACATGTATATCTAAAGAAGAGTTTCAAAGACCCCAAATTCTTGCATCTTCCCATTTACAGAAATGCATTAAAAGCATAAACTTGGGAGATCTAGTCTTTATGATGTACAATAATCTTTTGATGTTTGACTTCATGTTTTTCTTTTCTAGCAAAAACTCCTATGTACACTGACTCCTCTCTCAGAGCTATCTGAGATGCCAGCTCCAAGTCTATAGTTCTCAGGTCTCCAAATAAAACTGAAACAAGTCATGTGAGTTTTTTAGTCGACAAGGGTAAGATTTCCGTCCTCTTGGGCAGTGGTGGCACTGAAGTATCTGTGAACATATCCTGTGCTTGAAAAAGTATCTACTTGTGAGCAACTAGGCACCTTTCTCTGGGCTGATCTAACACACAGATATTTTTGATAATGAAGGCTGGCCCTGGGGGAATTTCTCCTTACTCAGTCACTGGGTTGCTTTGAGAGTATCTGTGGATGGTACTTTCTCCTTCTGACAGGTGACAGAGTCCCAGAACTTTTCTGTGACTGTGCTCTCCTCCATTCCCTGGGTTTCCACAGTGCCTCCACACTCTGTTGGAAGTAAAATGCAGTTAGATGGTATAGAATTTTTATTCACAATAAGAAATACGTATCTAGTCTTCAATCTGTTTCTGGCACATAGTCCTAAAACCTTAGAATTTTCCAGGGATAAGAGCAGTAAAGATGTCTCTTGTAATGTTGATGAGTTGACTTTTAGCCTCACCTAAGGATGTTGGCTGGTTATCAGGAGAACAAATCTTGTGATTAGAGGGCTGGAACTTTAAGTCTGGGAGGGAAAAGGGGCTGGAGATTGACTCAATCACCAACTACCAATTAGTTAATATATCATGCCTATGTAATGAAGCCTTTATAAAAACCCCAAAGGACAGGATTCAGAGAGTGTCCAGGCTGGTGAACACGTGGAGATTCTGGGAGAGTGGTGAGCTTGGAGGGGGCATGGAAGCTCCATTCTATGTCCTTTCTCCATACCTTGTCCTATGCATCTCTTCCACCTGGCTGTTCCTGAGTTCTAGTCTTTTAACAATAAATCAGTAATCTTTTGAGTAAATAGGTTTCCTGAGTACTATGAGCAAATTAGTTGAACCCAAGGAAGGGGTCACGAGCCCCTCTAATCTATGGCCAAGCCAGTTGGTCAACTGACTATTGGTATTTGACATGTGTGTTGGGGCAGAGGAGGGCAGTCTTGTAGGACTGAACCTTTAACCTGTGAGGACTGATGTTATCTCTGGGTAGATGGTGTCAGAACTGAGCTGAACTGTAGGACACCAGCTGGTGTCTGAGAATTGCTTGGTGGTGTGGGAACCCCCTCCACACACAAATATTGGAATTGGTCCAGAACTGTTAGAAGATGGGCAAGGGAACCTGAGTACGTCTTCAGTGGAGAATTATACAGGTGAAAATCAGTTCTCAACACTGGAAGAATGAGGACACTGGACTGCAAGTTGGCACATCCTTGAAAAAAACCAAGAGCCTTCCATCTCCTTTGAAATTTCCTGCTTGTGTGATGGCCAAGGAGGATTCAAAAAGATGGGAGGCAGTGGCTAGAACACCTGAACTCCAGCACACAAACTTGTCAGGAGCTAAAGGAAGGAAGGAAACCATTTTTGGAAGCTGGTTAAATATAAAAGTATGAAGCACATATGGAAATTCTATCAAGCGATATCCACAGTGCTCTGATGAACTTGCAGAGAAGGAGGAGAGGGAAAGGGGCAGAGATGTGCTGAGCCAGTTCTTACTATCCGTGTGACTGATTGCTAAATACTATTTAGGAACTTCGCAAGCCTACTGTTGAACCACTGGTAACTTAAATTCAGCCATGGTGGAAGGATTCATACTCCAGAAATGGGTAGATGCCACAGATCAAGGCTTCATGAATTTTTCCCCAGAGATCTAATTTACCAGCACACCACTGGGTATAA
The DNA here is from genome assembly GCF_054371585.1 of Giraffa tippelskirchi. Lineage (NCBI taxonomy): Eukaryota > Metazoa > Chordata > Mammalia > Artiodactyla > Giraffidae > Giraffa > Giraffa tippelskirchi. The sequence goes on along the minus strand of NC_137286.1, from coordinate 60,312,205 downwards.
GGAGTGGAGGAGTGAAAGAGAGTCCGTTCAGAATGAAGGCAATGTCCGGCAGAGAAAGAGCCTCCACTCAGAGGAGGAGAAGCAGCAGGAAGAAGTGCAGGAAACACACAAAGCAGATATTTTTCTCAGGGAAACTTTTCAGCTGTGATGCAGGCAGATTAGGTGACTTGTCCAAAGTCACAAGACTAATCGGTGCCAGAGTTAGCATTTGAAACCAAATGTTTCTGGTTGTGGTAGTTTTTGTTTTTGCTGTATTGGGGTCTTTGGGGTTTTATTTTACTCTGCCAATAACACACAAATGAATGATTGCAATGAATTAGCTGTTTGAAAGTGACTTTATAGGGTCAGTTCTACAGGCTACCTAACAAATTCAGAATTCATGAGTTAAAACCACCTCTTGCTTTTGGCTTGGTTTTCAATTGTTTTATTTTCACAAGCCAAACACAGCTTCAGTGGGCCCAAATTTGCTAGCATTAAGGGTTTCCTGTATGGCTAATTCTGCATGTAAAATCCTGGAAGCCAGTTCTAAAGATGGATTTTGAGAATGCATTGGTGTTACCCCTGGAGTCAAGCCTAACCTCTCAAGGAGGTCAACTTTCAAAATCAACACTCCTTTAGAAGCAAACAATCCTGGTAGGGTCAACCACATCTAGGGATATTGTGGTGACTTTGTTTTTCATTTTGTTTTTCAAATTTTTCACTGATTTTTATTACAGGGTCATTTGGCAACAATCCAGATTTCCCAGAAGAGGGAAACAATTATAGTACATCCATACAGTGCAACTCTATAAACCATTGAAGGCAACAATGTAGATATTGTTCACGTGAAAAGATGTTAGTAATGTAATGAATAAAAAAGTAGGTGATACAACCTTATGTAAAATATAACATACATGATAAGTATGTGTCTATTCATCAAGGACATGCTTTATATAGATATAGGATTGGAAGATGGGTTGTGGGCAGATTTGGCTGGTTTAAATTTAGTTTTATTTTTGTGATTTTTCTAATTTTTACATAATACTTATGACAAGTGCAATGAAAGTAGTTTTATGCCTTCAAATATGTAGTAAGTTGTTCTTTCAGGGATGGTCATGTGCTTTTGTTTTTTTCTCTTCTGGAAGGTTAAGGAATCAGATGATGATTTTCTGGTCTTCCAGCAGGGCTCTCCCTGGGGTCACGGCAGAGCCCCAGGGACACTCGCTTCACAAGGACTGAAGATGGGCCATCCTGGCCAACCTGGTCCCTCTCCAGAGAAGAACCCAACAGCGGCTGTGCCTTGCAGGCTGGGGGGTGTCAGACACAGACCTGGTACACATACTCCACCGCAGACGGCAAGAGGGCGGTGACTGTGAAGGAGGCGGCTGCCACTGGGAGTCTCGGTCCTGCTGGCTGCTTTGTCACACTCCTTGGCGTCTCCCATGGGAGCAAGGGAGGTGAGGAAGTTGAAAACTCACTAGGCTTCTGTTTGCATTTCTTTTGCCAGGTGTAGCCACTTGCAAGAACAAGTATTATTAGAATGACTTACCTGGATTTAGCTCGTCAGGATAAATTAAGAATCTTGGCTTTCAAAGGTACTCTCGAATTTTATAGTAAGGCTCTGTGCTTTGCTGCAATCAAGATTCAAATAACAAAAAAAACAGTAGTTGGAAGTGATGATTCATTTAAACAGCCCATTCACTGATTTGGAAACAGAGCGTGCACCTCTCTTTCCACATAAAACTCATTTTACTTCCCTCTGAGGATTCAGAGTCATCAGGGAACTTAGTCCTGAATGCCAGCTCATCCAAACCGTGCTCACAATTTTGTTTCTGTAGACCCAAGGAGCAGGATGCCCTAACATTAGCACTGACAGCTTCTTCTCTGCCTGACTCCTTGCTTCAGCTGCCTTGACTTGAGTGCAAATGGCTCTCCCCAGTGTAGTACAGCCTTTCTTCTGAAAATTTTATTAGAGCCAATTAGCTCCTCAAAGGAATATTGTAAAAATACCCACAAAGTATGTCCAGGCGACATCTCCCTTCAAATGTTCTGCCAAGAAGCTGTGAGGTATCCAGAGCACATCTTCAGGACACAGCCTGCAGCTGCCTTCTTCCCCGAAGCTGCCTCTGGAAGCATCCTTGCCACCTGGACTGGGACAGACAGGCAGATGGGATGGTAAGCAGCGGGTCACCCTGACGTTCTCGAAGGGGATTACTGGCCTGGAATTACCCGCTTCTTGTATCTGATCTAACCTGGATAGCTGTGAGGTTCTCCACAACAATTTTTACATACTGAAACTGTCCCAATAATTTGTAGATACTGATCTCTTCTGGAACTTCCATGAGTAATTTGTCTCAGTATCTCTATGTAACTGAGACAGAAGGCTTGGCTCTACCCACAAAGGGATTAGTCACTTATATAAATAAGGATACAAACGGCTTGGGGAAATAGATTCTGTGAGACTCTAAAAGAGATCATTGGCAACTCAAAACACACCACTGGAGCACAACACGGCACACAGCACATACCATCTAAGTGCCATTTCATCCGCCCACCTCTCCTCCCCCAATATCAACACCAGGAGCCACATCAACAATGAACAATGGAGAGGAATGTGCCTATCGCGGCACCATAGACATGCCCTCTTTCCAGCTAACTGGCAGGCAGCACTCACCAGTCCATTCATTTGACATTCGCTCATTCATTCCTTAATCTGTCTTGACTCCCCGTTTCCTCCCCACCCCACACACTTGGCCAAGTTCTCTAGAATTCTCCACCCCCTCAACCTCTTCTCTTAATCTTCCCTCAACTCTCCACCTTAACCTGAAGCTGGACACCCCTCCCTAGAGGATTCCTGTTGCCCTGTAGCCCCTGGGGGAGAAGGGGATCTGGTTTAAGAGGAAAGTACGTGGGTTCCCTCTGCTGTTTCCGCACCAAAATGGCAACCCACTCCCGTGTTCTTGCCTGGAGAATCCCAGGGACGGCGGAGCCTGGTGGGCTGCTGTCTATGGGGTCGCACAGAGTCGGACACGACTGAAGCGACTTAGCAGCAGCGGCAGCAGCACTGTCTCCCTCCCTTCGCAGCTGTCACCCACCAACCCTTGTTCACACAGGACTTAGCCAGCTCGCTAACTTTGCCTCCTGTCACCATGAGGATGACCAGCTACCCAATGGCCAACCAGCTCCTGACCTCTGCACCATCTGTGACCTCTCCCTCCCCTCCTCCTCACCCATCACTCCCACGGCCCCACTCTGTAACTTCTAATGACTGACGGAGGGAAATGAGGGTGCTGCTGCCATAGAAGGGCAGGGGGTTTGCAGGGCAGGGCAGGCTGTCGGGTCTGCAAAGCAGTGGATGGAGAGCCAGAGGCAGACCAGGGAGATGCTGGAGGCTTGGGTCGGAATAAAGCTGCGCGTGGCATTTAAACGGACCTCAGCTGCTTTTCCTCCCAACCTCTCCCATCAAAGGCCACAGTGTCTTGAGATGAGTCTGACTCGGGCAGGCTGCTGGGGCTGAGCATCCAGGGCTGTCCTCTGGGGGTCCTCTGCTGCAGCTGCCACACTCTGTCCCACAGCTCACCTCCTCCCATCCCCTCTGTTCAGGTCATTCTCCCCAACTCAGCACCTGCTCCCCCCTTCTCTTCATGGCCCCCATTACTATAACCCTCACTTTGTGCCCCCCCTCGCTCTGTGGGTACTGCTGGCTGAACCCCAACCTTGAGTGGAGCCATCAGTTTGCCTTATCCACATACTTGTCATTTAAAGAGAAAAACCTCCCAACCCAGCTGACTGGTTTCACCTCAGTCCGTTAGGGCAGGCCACAGGGGTGCTCAACACCCAGGCTCATCCCCCTGGGGTTGATTTTCCTTGTCTTGAAGCAGTTTCATGCACTTTCCCATCCCACACCTCACTTTCAGGGAGGCCCTCACCTCATATCTCACATGTGAAAACTGAAGCCAGTAGAGGGGACATCATCACGCCGTGGGAACGAATACCTGCATGGTCCCCCCGCCCCGACCACCCCTGGGCACAGCGGGGATGTCTTCTTCTCCGTTCCTCACCTTCGAGGGGGTCCCGTCACCCCTCTCCCTCACTGCCAACTTCTGCCTCACCACTGGGCCATTTCCACCGGATACACACACACTAGCAACTTCCAACCTTCCAGCTCGCCGTCTCATTTCTCTGCTCTCCTCACCAGCACCTCCAGATTGCTGTCTCCACTCACTGTCTCCACTTCCACACCTCCACAATCCTTCTCCTCTCTCCAACCTGGCTTTTTCCCCTTGCTTCATGGAGACTTCCTTTATCAGGGCCACAGGTTGTCCTCGGGAACAAATCCAGAGGACGCTGCCTTCGCCCCATCAGTGTTGCACACGTGTCCACCCCCTCAACAGAAGCGCCCTCCTCTCTCCGCTTCCCAAGCCCCTACCCCATCTGCCTGGTCTTCTCTTGCTGCATTTCCCACCTGTGTCTTGACGCCATTTGGGGCTCCTCTTGTTTCCTGGCCAGCACTCAACATTGTACACCGCAGGCCTGGCCCTGGGTCCCCTCTTCTTCCCTGTCCACATTCCCTTCCTTGGTGACCACATCTGGTCTCACGGTTTTAAATCATTTCTGTTTACCAAAGACTCCAAGAGGATCGGTCTAGCTCTTGCCAACCCCATGTTCGTATGTCCAGCTGCCTCCATGAAACTCCCACCTGGGGGTCTAGGAGGCATCTGAAATGAAATACAACCAAAATGGAGCAGTTGATCCTCTCGTCCTTCTGGAAAAACAAAGCAAAACATAAACATTTATTCTCTGGCCTCTACAAGCCCTCTTGCAGCCTGAGTGTCCAGGGCACCTGCTGCCCAGAGGACATCCCTGGGTGCTCAGCCCCAGCAGCCTGCCTGAGTCAGACCGATCTTCAGCCATTATGGCCTTTGAAGGCAGAGGTTGAGAGGAAACGCAGCTGTGGTGCATTCAGGTGCCATGATCATCTTTACTCTCATCCAAGCCTTCAGCATCTCCCTGGTCTGGCCCCCAGCTCCCATCCACTGCCATGCAGATCTGATATCCTGGCCTGCCCTGCAACCCTCTGCCCTTCCCATCAGCAGCTCCCGCGTTTCCCTACATCCCTATGTCCTCACCGCCCCTGGGAGGAACTCACCTCTCCCCAAACTCAGTTTGCCTGTACCCTCATTTCCCTACGTCCCTATGTCCTCACCACCCCTGAGAGGAACTCACCTCTCCCCAAGCTCAGTTTGCCTGTCTCAGCACAGTGACCCAGAACCATGACAATGAGCAGTGACCCCAATGTGGCCAGTCTATCCCATTTCCCTGGGAGCATGACCAAAGCCAGGACCAAATGACCAAATTCCAGGACTTTGGAATTACTAGAAAAATAAAGCTCTCCTCCAGCTGAGAGAGTCCTGATTATATTACTTGAGTCCCTGGGTCCAGCTAAGCCCCAAGTTATTTCTGCACCTGTCAGCTATGGGAGCCAATAAGCACCTCACCTTTGTTTTTACTTAAACCAGTTTGAGTTAGAATGGTTTTGCTCACAACCCAAAGAGCTCTGATCAATGCATGAATTCATTCATTCACTCACTTCCTCTACTGGTTACCAGGCACCAATCCCTCAGCCAGTGACTGGTTTAAATAATGCCCTGTAACCACAGACACTCCCCTCTCTCTGCTCCACAGCCTATGGGGTCAAGCGCTGGTATTTACAGCTCCCTAACTAGGCCCTATCTGATCTCATTTCTCAAGGTTCTCCTTAAACGAACTCACTACACCAAGGAGACCTATGGTAATCCCTGGCTCTTTGTGACTCCTGGACTGGAGCCCACCAGGCTCCTCTGTCCACGAGATTCTCCAGACAAGGATCTTCTCCAGGAGATCTTCCTGACCCAGGGATCGAACCCAGTTCTCCTGTATTACAGGCAGATTCTTTAGCTTCTGAGCCACCAGGGAAGACCTCCAAAGCCACATTTATTCCACTACCATACCCTTTCCTGGCACTCTCTTCATCTGACCCATCTTCCAGACCCATCTCTCAGGCACAGTTCCTCTGAGGAGCTGCCCGTGTGACTCTGGCTCACACATCACAGATCCTCTCCAGCAGCTCTTGGACCTCCCCGACCCGGACCCTCACCCTCTGCTGGGGCTCAGCCGCCCTGATCTCTGTGAGCATGTCCTTCCCAAAGGGCAACATGAAGGCAGGCCTGGTCTCATGCTCCTTCCAGGCCCCAGGATGTCTGGAACAGAACTAGACATCCTCACTAATGACAGGCTTTAACACTGACCAGGCCTGCTTCCACATTAAACCTGCTAACTCTCACGGTAACCAACCATTGAGAAACTGAGGTGCTGGGAACCCAGCCAGCTTCATCCAGCTGGAAGGTATTGGGCCAGAGGAGGGACATGGACCTGTCTTAGGATTCCCTGGGCAGAAGTGGACACTTCTTCAGTGAGGAAGGGGCAGAAGAAAAGAAAATGCACTCCTGAGGCCATTTTTCTCCTATCTGGCACATCTGCAGTGAAGAACCAACCTGGACCCATCTCTGCCCTGGTGGTCCAAGAAGAGGAGTCCATGGATCATGTTTGCCCTTGTGACCATGACACACTTCTCTAAACGTTTGTAAACACTTAATCTTAGCATGCGTGTTCATAGCCTTGCACGTTAGCCACAAACAGCAGACCAGCCTTCTGGCAGCAAAGCCAGCCGCTGCTTTCTGGGGGGGGCCTGCCACCTTTCTCCCCACCCTGTCACCCTCAGCCCTGTCCCACATGGGCAGCTGCTGACTCCCATCTGAGCCTGGAGTCCACGTGGCCAGAGAGCTGGGCGGGTGGCGGGGAGCCCGCCTGGAGGAGACACAGGCAGAGCAGGGGCCCCGCGGAGACAGCGGAGGGGAAAGCAGGGCTGCCAGCCCCCCACTCCTGGAGCCGGCGGTCCCAGCCAGATCTGCTGTCACTGACCAGCTAGAAACTGCGATTCAGAGCCGAGGGCTACTGGGTCTCTTCAGAAGGACCAATCAGACCGCTTGAAGATTGAAGACCAAGGTCAGACAGATGGACCTTGAATCAGGGGTCAAGGGCCTCTGTCCAGTAAACACTCCGAGTTTTGTTCATTCTTTCACCCAATGTTTACTGATTGCCAGGCCCTACGCCAGCATTCAGGATAGAACCGAGCCATGTCTCCTGCTAGTCGGGACACAGACGCCTAGATGAGAGCTCGGGGGACAGTCACGGGAGGGGACAGGGACCAAGAGGGGCAATGGAGAGCCTGGTGGCACGTCTCCTGCACTGTGCTGCGGGGAGCTGCCTTTGCCCTCCCTGGCCTGGCCCATTTCTTGGCACCAGATCTTTCCAGGGACACCCCGGTTAACAAAGGAAAACTTGGAGTCTTCACTGAAGGAACTGTAACTGGGCCAGGAGACAGCACAGGGACAGGAGACTCCTCCCTGATAAACCCCCTCTCCTCTGGCCCCTTTCCCATTCTTTCTTGTAGCAGGAACCCCACGCTCTGGGCTGGAATCGGTCACTTCCATAGCGGACGCTGAGAGGCTGTTAGGAGGATGCGTTCCTTCTCTGTCCCGAGAGGCAGCATAGCAGGATCAGGAAGCTGGTCTTTGAGCCTCAGATACGGGTTCAAATCCTAGTCTGGTCACTTGGCGACGATGATGTAAAGCGGTTGAGAGCTAGACTCTGAGCCAGACTATTGTTGCTGTTGCTGTTGTTGAATAGTAATAAAGATGTGTCTGACTCTTTTGTAACTACATGGACCGTAGCCCACCAGGCTCCTCTGTCGATGGGATTTCCCAGGCAAGAAGACTGGAGTGGGTTGTCATTTCCTTCTCCGGGGGATCTTCCTGACCCAGGGATAGAATCCACATCTCTTGAACTGGCAAGCAGAGTCTTTACCACTGAGCCCCCAGGGAAGCCCCTGAGCCAGATGACCTGAGGCCAGATTCCAGCACTGTGTCACACTGTGACTCTTAATATTCCTGTGCCTCGAGTTCCTCCCCCATAAAGTACAGAATCACCATAGTACCTGCCAAGAGCCAAACTAACTGTAAGCCCTTTATTATTGTTAGTTGTGTTGTTTATTGTATGTTAGTCATTGTTAGCCACAGTAATTATTACACCAACTCACAGGGACACTGAAAGAACTAAATGGGTTAATCACTGAAAAATGTTGACTAGGTGCCTGACAAAGATCACTTCCCTTTCTCCTACACTTTTTGATAGATACACAGTGGGTGGAAAGCAGAACCTGCCCTCCCCAGCATCCCACGGAGCACAGGCCAGGGGCTGCTCCTGCTACCCCTTGGGAGGACACCCTCAAGCCCTCTAAAGGGACTGTGAAATTCTTGAGAAAAATCCATTGAAGTTCACCTTAATGCATACACACAGTTTTTTAAAGGTCACTTTTTTAAAAAGAAGCAGGAAAGCAGAGAAGTGGGAGAACCTGATGACGGGGGCCAACCAGCTGAGGGTACAGGGCGGTGCCGGGGAGAAACTCAGGACCCCCCTTCCCACAACCCTGGGGGCAGACGCCCGGAGACCCTCTCCCTGCAACAGAACCTTCACCTTTCGCAGGGAGGGGAGCTGAGGGTGGCCTACCAGAGACAAGCTCAAAAATGCTTATTCCTCCCAGAATAGAAGCTTTTCTTTTAGCCTTTCCCCAGACATTTTTGTGAAGGAAGGAAGAAAATTGCCCAAGGCCCCTGAGCTGAAACCTGGAGGCTGGAGGAGACAGTGGGAAAGAAGGCAGGGAAGGGGAGGAGGCCCCCCCCACATTTCCCGTGCTGTGTGACTGAGGCGCAAGGGGGCCCGGCTCAGTGGGAGGGCTCCCAAGAACCCTCCTCTCTGTGGTCATCACGGTGCTCAGTCCCTGCCATTTTCAGGTGGGGGGAGCCCCCTGAGGGCCTTTCACCACACAGCCTCCAAGACCTCCCAAGATCACTCCCACATGCACTCCCAGGAGGGCCGGGATGAACCTGGCCTTAAACCTGTCTTCCTGAAGAGCCCCATTGTGCGACTGGATGGTCCAGTTGGGTCAGTCAGTCAGAAAAGATTTCTGGACGTCGCTTGTTCATGCCCACCTTCCTGCGAGCTGTCCCCTGGGGCTTGGGCCGACGTGTGTCTAAATGGTGACCCAGCCCCTGACCAGGGCCTCACCTTGGGACTTGATTTCTTCTCTATCTCTGAGCCCTGGCCTCCATTGGCCTCTCTAGCTGGTAACGTCTTGTCATGCCAGGTCTCAGGGAACCAACAGACACCCGTGGGCTGGGCCAGCTGAGGTGAGATGGGGGGAGCCCAGGCCAGACACAGGCAGGAGAGGCAGGTAGCATGTGATGAGGTCCCCTTGGAAGAGCAGAACGGCAGCTGAGTCACTCCTGAGGAATCTCTGCATTATAAATAGTAATAGTCCTGACTGGTGATGATGAAAGGGAGAACAATGAAGGACCATTGTCCTTCCTGATAGACTATTACTAAACCATGAATAATCCCTTTGAAGGAACTGAGGCTACAGACAACCCCTTGCCCTTTCCATGCCATGCACCAGCACTGCTGATTAAACTAGGGGCCTGGAAGCATGCTGGGGCTGGACCTGGACTGGCATTTCATCAATCAGGACATCAAATCAGGAGATAAGTATACCCATCCCCAACTTAGAGATGGATCAATAGATCAGAGAGGTTCCCTGCTCAGGTTCATGGCTGAGTCAGTGTTGAAACCCGGGTCTACCTGCAGTGAAGCCTCTGACCCTCCAGTTAGGCCATGGAGCCTCAAGGGCAGGGAGGACCCAAGAACCTCAAAATGACCAAGCCATAGTCCCACCAACCAAAGAATCCACTGACTCAGGTGCAAAGCCAAGCTGTAGGAGATGCCAACCATGTAAAATCCTTTTAAGCAAGGATAGACCTATTAAACTTTGTTCATCTTTATTTCCCTTAAAAAGATTAAATAAAAGCAGGGCCAGAAAAGGCTTCCAATAGGAACTAAGCAACCCACTTCAGTATTCTTGCCTGGAGAATCCCAGGGACGGGGGTGCCTGGTGGGCTTCCGTCTATGGGGTCGCACAGGGTAGAACACGACTGAAGCGACTTAGCAGCAGCAGCAGCAGAAACTAAGCAAAAGTCTGTTCTTTGCTACAAGATCATCCTGCTTTCATTGCCAATGAGGGTCAGATCTCTTCCCCACAAGAGGTCCAGATCCAGCCATTCCTGGGCCGTCATACCACGCCTGCTCATTGCTCGTGTCCCTGGGGGTGGAACAAGGGTGGGCCTGACTAGGTGGATATCATAGGCCCCAGATAACCAAGATGTCATCTTTTATGGGGACCCCACCCAGTTCCTTGAGCCTCAGGCCCAACACACAGCAGTGTTCACATTCCTAAACTGCCGGGGATCTGGATTGTGGGGGCGAGCATCATCAGAGCCTGAGAAGAGCCTCCTGGTAGCAGGCCGTGGACTCCTGAGTCTGCTGGGGATGGAGTCTGGGGAGGTTTGCCTGCTCCCCAGGCTGAGCTGGAACAGGCCAAACTCTGTGTACACTGACAAGGTCAGAAGGGCACGTCATAGCACCACTAACACAATTCGGCAGGGGAGTTGGTTTGCATATGTTTATTTTTTGCATAACCACCAGACAACCATCTCTCTTCCGCTTCCCCCAGCCTTCCCTAGTCTATAGCTGAAAGCTGTTAGTGGGCAATGCATTTTAGGGAAGAAGGAAAAGGGGCCAAGTCTGCCTGGGTGTCTGCAGATCTGGGTCATCTGAAAAGGTCCCTCCCACAGTAGAAATGCCAGATGGAGCTGGCAGCAGCCTCGACACACGGGCGTTCCCCCAGAGACACCACTAGAAGCCCTCACCTTTTCCCCAGTGCCATAGGATGACACAGCTCCTAGCCAGGTCTCAGGATGCTTCTTTCCAGGGACTTTCAAGATCTAGGGCTTCCTCAAACCTTGGTCACCTTACACACATGTTAGAACCACATGCAACTGCTTTAGGTTAAAATGGACTTCGAAGCAGACAAGTAAATCCTCAAAATTGGCTCTATTTAAATGAGTATTCCAATGAAATATCATGCAAAGTCTTTGTGCTTGAGGGGTTGTTTCCTATGATGCCTCCAAGTACAGGAACCCAGATCCACAAGCCAAGCCCACGGCAAGGATCCTTATTCCCCACCCCAGCCTGCCTTCCTGACACTCGCACCCAGGCTGTGATGAAATGGGGACACTTCATCAAAGTTTAAAGAGGTCAGATAGGTGTCAGGCACCCTCTCAGGGCCTCTAGCCTTCAACTCCAGTAGAGTTGCTAAGACATTTGAACAACCCAAGATGGCAGAGGCCACTGACACCATGCTGAGGTCAGTGTAGCCTGAATGGCTTGGAGGAAAGGAATCTGTGTGCTCTGAAGCTGGCATGCAATCAAGATATCCGTCTGCATGAGCCACTGTTCACTCCTCTGCCAAGCCCAGCTCCCTTAATCTGCCGACCCAAGTCCAGCCAAGAGAACGAGGCTAGGACTCATCCCTTCCAAATGGCACACAGACCCTTCCCTGCCAACAGGCTGCCTGTGAGAAACTGGGCCAAAAACATGAACCTAGTCCCTTAGGTCCAGGACAAACAGGGCAGGATATAGTAGGCCCAGCCTGGTTTAGACTGAGCTGTGCTGGCTCTCCTTTCTGTAAGAGCCAGCCTCCGAGCACAGGAATCCTGTAAGAGCAGGCCCTGAGCTGGACCACTGGATCTGTTGCTCAGAAATTTTCTGACAGATGTGGTGCACCAGGGACATAGCTTCCCCCTCCCACTGGAGCTGATCTGGGAGACCATGACACAGACACCAACCCTTATTTTCACCTCTGCTTGCCTTTCCTGTGGTTCCATCTACTTCTGTGTCTGTTGGCCCAAATCTGTGCCTGCAGCCCAGAGCCCTCTCCTGAGCCCAGAACACAGAGCAGCAGCTCCTCAGGACAGGCCGTGTCTACTCTGCAGATGCCTCAAACTCATTATGTCCAAGATGAGCTGACTTTATTGTCTCACATTCCATCCTGGTTCCATACCTACCTTCCTTTTACATTCTCTCTCTTGATAAATCCATCAGACACCAAGTCAGGACTTTCTACTATTCTCCACCATCGCCACCCCCACCGTGACCCCTGCCACCACCTCTATCACCATCCCTTCCACCTCCACCACTATCACCATTACCTCCACCTCCAGCACCAATTCCATCACCTCCCCTCCCCCTCCTGACCACCAGCATCCCTAATGGGTCATCCAGTTCTAGTGATTCTTGTTCCAAAATCCCCTGGAGTCTGGCCCTTCATGCATGCACCCAACCACCACCCATGTTAATGCTGCCTAACCAGCTCTCCAATCTTCAGCTGCCCCACTCCCCTCCACCTACACACAGCTGTCAGAGGCATCTCCTAGAGTGCTCAAAGTACGGCAGTTCCCTTACCCCTGCTCCCAGGCTTCCGCAACCATGCCCTATAAAGGAGAGCTTGGATCAAATTTGGGGGGTGCTGCACTAAAAGCTTAAATGCTTTTCTTTAATGCAGGATTTGTCAGTCTTTCATATGAACAAGCATGGAGACCCTTCTTCCAGGGGAAGAAAGTAGATCCACTGTGAAGAGCTTCCTGAGTTTCTTTAATCACTTAACTTTGGCTAGGGCTCCTTAAGGAGGAAGAAGGGAAACTGAGGCATCTGTTTGGCCTGGCTTCCCCTTCTCATGATTCCCTCCCTACTGCTAAGTCTCTGCAGAAAGGTCCCTCCTCTCCACATCTTTCGAAGTAGACATGACCACCCCCGCTCCGTCCTCAGTCCCGTTCTAACGCTGTAATTGTTTGCATCTCTGATTTCCCTACCGGTCCAGGAGCTCCCTAGGGCAGGGAGTTTCGGGGATCCCCTCAGCCAACACTGTGCCTGAGGAATGGCGGCGCCCTGAGCGTGGAGCAGCCATCGCGTGCCCACTGGTCTGGGCAAGACAGGCAGAGGCAGCGTCTGCAGGACTTACCTGCACCTCCTTGCCTCCCGTCCCCCACTCCTCAACCCACTTGCCCCCGGAAGCTGCCTCTGCCCTGCCATCAAAGTAGCTCTTACTCTTGCCAACAATGACCCAAATCACTAATCTCACCCTTCTGTGCATCAGTTTTCAGCTGATTCAACTTCTGGGCAGAATCTACGGTCACTCCTCTGTATTCCTGGGCCCGTTTGACAGCCCTGCCGCCCCCCACCCCCACAAGCTCTCCCCCACCCTCCCACCCCACCCCACCCCACCCTGCCCTGGCCACTCTGTCCACGTCTCCGTATCCCAAGCTCTCCAGTCCTTCCCCAGCATCACGTTCCTCCAGGTGTGCTGCCACCCACCCTGCTCCAGACCCTCCCCCAGTCGTGCCCCCTGTAGCTGCCCCCACGGCCTCGGCCCCGCCACACCCCCTAGGAACTCCCTCATGCCGTATCGGACCTCGCCTTGGAGCTTCCAGTCTGACATCAACAGTGGCCCACTTGACAGATATACTTTGATGTCTCACTGTTGCCTCAAACTCTATGTGAGCAACGTGTTAATTCTTGTTCCTTCTGCTCAACCTAATCTGCCTCCAGTGTTTGCCCATCTCCATAGACGATTCCGCCATCCATTTGCCTCCCTCAACTCCACAGCTTTGCCAATAGTTTGTCTCCCAAATATATTTTTAAATATGTAAAAATTTTTATGTTATCATGACAGAACATTTGACATGGGATTTATTCTCTTACATTTTCAAGTGCACAGTACAGAATTGTTAACCAAAGGCACAGAGGTGTACAGCAGATCGCCCAGAAGTCTTCTTCATCTTGAATAACTGAGACTTTATGCACATTGATTCCATTGCCTGTTGCCTGGTCTCCCTCCCTCTAGCATCTGACAACCACCTTTCTACTCTCTGCTTCTATGAGTTTGACAGTTTTAGATGCTTCGTGTAAGTAGAATCAAACAGTATTTGTCCTTCTGTGACTGATTTACTTTACTTAGCATAATGTCCTCAAGATTCATCCATGTTGCTTTCTTTTTTAAGGGTGACTAATACTTCCTAAAGGAGATCAGTCCTGGGTATTCATCGGAAGGACTGTTGTTGAAGCTGAAACTCCAATACTTTGGCCACCTCATGCAAAGAGTTGACTCATTGGAAAAGACCCTGATGCTGGGAAGGATTGGGGGCAGGAGGAGAAGGGGACGACAGAGGAAGAGATGGCTGGATGGCATCACCGACTCGATGGACATGGGTTTGGGTAGACTCCGGGGGTTGGTGATGGACAGGGAGGCCTGGCGTGTTGCGATTCATGAGGTAGCAAAGAGTCAGATGTGACTGAGCGACTGAACTGAACTGAACTGAATACTCCTTTGGGTGCATATACCACAGTTTCTTCATTCATCTGTTGATAGACACTGAGGTTGTTTCCATGGCTATTGTGAATAGCGCTGCAGCGAATGTTGGAGTGCTACTACTTACTCAAGATCCTGATTTGGGGGGATACACCCAGAAGTGAGATTGCTGAATCATATGATAATTTAATTTTTAATTTTCTGAAGAACTGCCCTACTGTTTTCGGTGGGTGCTACATCATTTTGTATTCTAACCAACAGTGCACAAGGGTTCCAATTTCTCCATGCCCTCACCGACACTTGTTACATTTTGGTTTTTGGATAGCAGTAATCCTGACAGGTGTGAGGTGATACCTCACTGTAGCTTGATTTGCATTTCCATCATGACTGGTGATGTTGAGCATCTTTCTTGGTCCACTCATTTCTCTTGGTCCCCACTGCCGCCACCCACCCAATTCAGACAGCATCCTCTCCGGCTAGAATTCTTGCAGGAATCTCCAAACAGATCTCACCTTACCCACCCTCCCCTGGCTGCCCCCCACCCACTCTATACAAGTAGGGAATTCTTTCCAAACACAAACCATTCCCTTAATGAAACCCTCTATTTCCCCCATTACTCTCAGGATAAAAATGAGCATCCCTAGTGTAGTGCCCTCACCTCATCAGCAGAGTTCCGGGTGCATTTCTAGCTTTCTGCAGGTTAACCACACCAGCTTTGCTGGAAGGGTGCATCCACATTCCTGCATCACTTACACAAACTCCTACAGGTAATGCTTCACCTCCTTTGGAGCTCAGTTCAAATATCCCTTCATGCCAGACATCTGCTGGACATCGCACACACATTCCTGTGACGCCACCTGCGTCTTCTTCCTAAACTCACTATGTGTGCTTCGTCACTCAGTTGTGTCCAACTCTTTGCGACCCCATGGACTACAGCCTGCCAGCTTCCTCTGTCCGTGAGGATTCTCCAGGCAAGAATACTAGAGTCGGTTGCCCTCCTCCAAGGGATCTTCACCACAAGGGATGGAACCCAGGTCTCCCACATCGCAGGCAGATTCTTTACCATCTGAGCCACCAGGGAAGACAACGATTGTGATTCAATCCGTAACTATATTAGGATCTGTTTCTGCTTCCAGAATGCAAACTACAATGGAGCAGGGTACACATGCATCTGGTCCTCACTTGGTCTGCAGGGCCTGGAAAGACCCTAGCACACACCAGCACTCAGCCAATACTTCTGGAGCTCATTCTTGATGAGCTTGGCTTATTCGGAAGCAGCTCCTCCAACTGTGTTGAAAGCAAAGGTCTTGGAGTCTGACATATATGGCTCAGTTTCTTGAGACTCCGTTTTCTCATCGGTAAGGAGGAATAACTATGATGGGGTCTGTCCTGGAGTTCAGCAAACGTCAGTAGCTACCGAGTGAGGTCAGAGTAACAAAATCTCTCTTCTTGCCTCCTGATGGAGACATTTACTCACCCCATACAGAGCAGAGACTGAATTGAGCAGTTTCCTAGGCCTATGGTAACAAAATACCACAGGCTGGGGGCTTAAGCAACAGAAATGCATTGACTCATGATTCTGAAGGCTGAAAGTCTAACATCAAGGTACCAACAGCATTGGTTCCTTCTGATGACTGGGAGGGAAGGTATGTTCCCGGCCTCTAACCCAGTTTATGGTGGCTGCGGCAATCTTTGCATTCCTTAGCTTGTAAAAACATCACTCCCGTCTCTGTTTTCATCTTCATGTGGTATTCTCCCTGTGTGGGGGCATGTATGCAAATTTCCCGTTTTTGAAAGAAAATGGAGCCATGTACGTGTATGGCTGAGTCTCCTCACTCTTCACCAGAAACTGTCACAATCTTGTTGGTTAATCGGCTGTAACCCAATACAAAATTAAAAGCTTTTTAAAAAAAATTTCCCCTTTTTAAAAAGACACTGGTCGTGGAGTATTAGGGGCCCACCTTACTCCAGTATAATGGTATTTTAACTAATTACATATGTGACAATCCTATTTCCAAATCAAGTCACATTGTAAAGTACGAGGGGTTAGTACAGCAACTTCAGGTTGGCAGGGATACAGTCCAACCCATAATAGAAGCTGTCCACAGGGTCTGAAAAGGTGCTCTGGGCGGGGCAGGGGGGGGTGACTCGGCATGGATGGGATCCATTTGATGGCTCATATGTGGGCTGGGGGCCCCATGTGGCAGACACAAGGCTGTGTGGCCAACACAATGTACCCTCCACTCCTGCCTGGCCTCAGAAAGTCACTTTGGTTTTTTTTCATATTAATTAATTAATTAATTTGGTGGTGCCGGGTCTTAGTTGAGGCATGTGGGATCTTTTTCGGTTGCGACATATGGGCTCTTAGTCTCCTCATGCAGGTTCTAGTTCCCGGACTGGGGACTGAACTCGAGCCCCTGCATTGCAGTCTTAGGCTCTGCACCACCAGGGAAGTTCCTCGCAAAGTCATTTAGGAATGAAGGGGGTCTCTCTCACCTCCAGAGCAGGCAGGGAGCCCCACTACATCTCCGGGGAGGACTTGAGAGCGAACCTCTCCAGGACTCTCCTGAGACCCATTGCCCAGGCGTCCCACCACCGGAGGGCTCTCCCTGACTGCAAGAGGCCATGGCCTCCGGGGCAGCCTTGTCTCACAGAGGAAGGCGCCATCCCTCCCTGCCCCTTCCTCTGTTTCCTTCCTCATAACTCTCAGGCTGAATAGAAGTGAGCAAGCATTGCTGGGGCACGGTTCAGCCCCCAAGACTGCATGGCGGGCTTCACAGGAAGGGCTCCTCGGTTCTCAGGGGTCTGTGGGGTGCTCCCACCACAGCCACACCCGACTACCAGACCCCACAGCCGGTGTGACCCCTCAGCAGCCGGAAGACGTGACAGGCCCTTCACACTTAGCACTCTGTCTACTTTGAAGGTGGCAGAGAGATTCCCACTGATGCCACTCCCTAAGGCCGGATGGTCACAATCCTCATTTCCCCCTCACTTCCTCTCTCTCACACGTATCCCAGCTCCTCGTTGAAACAAAGGCCTAAAGCTGGTGAAGACTCCTGAGAGTCCCTTGGACAGCAAGGAGATCCAACCAGTCAATCCTAAAGGAAATCAGTCCTGAATATTCATTGGAAGGACTGATGCTGAAACTGAAACTCCGGTACTTTGGCTGCCTCATGCGAAGAGCTGACTCATTTGAAAAGACCCTGATGCTGGGAAAGATTGAGGGCGGGAGAAGAAGGGGACGACAGAGGATGAGATGGTTGGATGGCATCACCGACTCAATGGACATGAGTTTGAGTAAAGTCCGGGAGTTGGTGATGGACAGGGAGGCCTGGCATGCTGCAGTCCACGGGGTTGCAAATAGTCAGACACAACTGAGTGACTGAACTGAACTGAACTGAAAACTGGTGAGTGACAGGCACATAGTAAGTGCTTGATGAACATTTTCCCAATGCTTCCCATGCTCTCCACTGGCATTTCCAGCGTCTGAGTGGACCTGTCTTTAGCTGAGCACTCTCCAAACTCCTGTTCTGTGCCCCTTGCCAGGCAGGCTCCAGCCCCACAGCTGTCCAGTCACTTCAGCTAGAAGACATCTCTCCAGGGGCCGCCAGCATCTGCCTCCCAGTCTCCCTCCCTCCTGGTCTCACCTCTCCACCTACAGGGCCTCCATCAGGCCCACACTTGTCTTGCCTCCAACTGATGACTCTCCACTCTTGTGGTCTCTTTCCACCCTATCCGTCTTCCCCTCCACCTCCAGAGCCCCAGGAGAGCGAGGGCCCCCACGTCTAACCCTGCACCATCTGGATGTACACGGTCTGGCCTCCACTTCTCTGGTTGTCTTCCCCGGCCAGCCTCACCATGTCACCCTCTGCCTCAGTCACTCCAACCCATACACTCTGAGACCCACCTCCAGCATCACCTGTGACTCAGCTCTGATCACCTCACTCTTCATCCTGCCTCCCAGGACAGGTTGGACACATGTGGCATTTGTCACACCTTGTGATCCTCTGTCAATTAGTCACTCTCTCCCATTAGAGCACCAAAGGTCTTCAAACTCCAGGTACACAAAACCAAAAGGAAGCATCATACAGAAGGCAGGCTGCCTGGCTCCAGGCCCAAGATTCTGACTGTGGAGCCCAGAGACGGGCATTTTAACAAGCCAGTGGCAGTCTTGTTGCAGGTGGCCCTTGGGTCCCACATTGAGACCTGCTGCTCTGGTGGGTTCCAGGCTGGGGGTCTGGTCTTGCTTGTGGGTGAGTGTCCTCAGCTCCTGCTCGGTGCCTGTCACAGGGAATGAGAGAAGACCCCCAGTAGGGGCCTTGGCTCACATCATGGCTTCCCTTTTCCACCAGCTGAGGGACTATGGCAAGCCCCTCAGTCTCTCTGAGGTTGGCTCTGAGCTCCCTCTGAATAAGGAAGGCCATCAGGTCTGGCTCACAGAGTTGTGGGGAGAACTGGAAGACACACAAACCTCAGCTCAGCTTTCCACCCAACACCCCACCTGTAAACAAGGCTGAATCTATGGTAACTTGTGCTCTTAAGATTTCTCAGAGGTGCTGAGGTCTTGCTCCAGCCCTATCCAGGGGTATCTACTTGCATACAAGTAGACGGAAAGTCTACTGGGAGGAAAAATCCCCTCCCTTCCTTGGAATTGGAGGTTAAACTTGTCCTGAGTTTGCCTAGGTCTCTTGTCAAATTTTAGAAGGGTGAATAATAGTGCACAGAGATGAAGGCCCCCACATTTTCCAAGAAGACAAGAGGTAGGAAGTGTTTCCAGCACCGTGTGATGAGGACAGGCCCTAGGGTGAGGACCATGGTGTCCGGAAGTGGCCATGGACTGACATGCAGACCAGCAGAAGTTCAGGTGGCCAAGGGCCAGGGCCTGCCCGGAACTTGGCACTCTGGGCAGTCGGGTTTCTCCTGGCACCCAGCTCTGGGCTCTGTCTCACCATCACACGAAGTCATTCATGCAGCAAATATTAATTGAGTGCATACTCCATGCTGGTGCTGTGCTGGGCCTAGGGATACAGAGGTGACAAGATAGATAAGATAAGCCTCTATACAAGAGGATTTACAATCTTGAGGTGTGTGTGAGGGGGGTGACAGATAAGCAAGCAGGAGCAAGACTGTAACGCTGGGATGAAAGTATGGAAGGACTGGAGAAAAGGGCTTCCAAGATGGAGTCTGGCCTTTACCTGTGAATTGAGGTAGAAGAGGCCAATGTCTCATGTTTCAGAATTAAGACTTTTCTGGGTACTGCATGCCACCCTGCTTCTCCCAGTGCACCCCAGGCCCTCTGCAACCTCATCCATTAGCCCCTGAGTCCACGACCCTGTGGGAGCTGGGGTTGGCCAGCTCCCACAGGGCTGCAGAAGGACAGAGAGGGCAGAAACAGCCTGGGAGAGCAGATATGCCAAGAATCCAAGGTGAGGGCCCTGCTACCCCGATATAGGTTCCCTGTGCTAGTTTTTGTAGATCCAACTATTTGGGCTGCTTCTTCTTGGATTCTTATAAGCCCTTTGTAATCTTATGTAAGAAAATATTTTGCATGGGCCAGTTTTGTTCATTCATTTATTCAAAAAAGTATTTATCAAGCATAGACCAAGTGCCAGGTGTAATGCTAGGTGCTTGAGTTATATCAAAGAACAGTTTTAACAAAGATCTTGTTTTCCTGGAGCATGTGTTCTAGAAGGGGAAAACAGACAATAAACAATAAGCATAACAAATAGATCAGTTATATAGGATACAGAAAGTTGTAGGGGCCAGGAGGAAGAAAGTAGAATAGAGTGAGGAAATTGGGGGCCTAGAAAGTAAGGGAGAAATTTACCTTATACAGGGCATAAGGTGGTCAGGTGAGGCCTCACTGAGCAGCTGAACTGGGAAGATTCTGAGGAGGTGAAGGAGACACTGTTAGGATATCTGAGGAAAGAGTGCTCCTGGCAGAAACACATCGAGTGCAAAACCCTATGTGGGAGTGCTTCTGTAATGTGTGAGAATCAGCAAAGTGACTGGCGCTGGAGCAGAGTGAGTGAAAGACAGAGCTAAGGATAAAGAGACAGGAGAGAGGAGAGGGCCTGAGACCGGGGGCAGCTGCTGAAAGGCAGGAGCAGAGAATGTCAGCATCTGAGCTCCCTCTAAAACGATCACTCTGGATGTTATTTGGGACTAGACGAGGAGCAGAAACAGGGAGAATAGTTTGGATGCTATCACACAGCTCAGATGTGAATCAATAATGCCCTGAGAGAGGTGGAAAACAGGAAACCTGGTGCACAGTGGGCAGTTCTAGGCCTGTCCTGCAAGATGACCAACAGGGTTTCCCGACAGAGTGGATGTGGGCTGTGAGAGAAGAGAAAGGTTGAGTTTGAGTGGGTTTCTGTTGCTTGCAGCCGAAAGAGTTGAGTCCTGAAACTGGTCCCCTTTGCTTTCACCAGAATTTCAAGGTAGTCAGGCTCAAGGCCTGGCACACTGCCTCAGAAACCACCCATTGCCCTATGAGAAACTAGAGGTGATGACTAAGCCAAGGGATTGAGTGAGCTGGGTTGTGTTTACACATAAAAGCCTTAAGTGAGAAAGAACAAAGGGTGTGAATGAGAAATCCAGGAAATAGACCCAGGAGCTTATCTGGGTTCAGCACATTTTCCCACACACTGTCAGCAACTGCAAGGCCAGTCCTCAGCTCTGTGGCTGAAACTTCTCAGTAAAGACATCAGACCACACGCATCATTCCGTTTACCACAACTGTGCTGGTCTCATGGAAACAGTGGATACTCATCTACCTACCGTCCATGAGCCCCCCTACATTTCCCAGCCTCCCTTGTTGGTCAGTCAGGTCACATGACTAACCCGGGCCAATGGTCTACAGACACAGGCCCTGTGGTTTCCTCCCAGGATAAGCAGTAAGAGGAAGTGCATGTCCTCTGCTCCTCTCTTCCTCCACTCCAGTGACCTGGGACAAAAATGGAGGCAGTCTGGGTTCCCTGAATCACTGAGTGGAAAGAACTACTACCAGCCTTCATTGGATCTTATGTAAGAAAGAAATTTTTGTTTAGGAAAGGGTTAGTTTATTGTGATAGTATGGCATAGCTTTCTCTGATGAATACCACTGGCCAAAGACTGTGGGACCAATTTAAACAATAATAAGATTAGTAAGATTCACAAACTACCTCACAGTTTAAAAGAGCTTTTGTTTACTCTCATTTGACACTCACCTATTACATGAACTAGGTAGTTCCCTTTGAACATTTTCAAATAAATGCCTTCTGACCAGCTGGAAAAAAAACAATCATAGAGGAGTCAATAGCTTTCCTCTGTAGAAAGCAAAGTGGAAAAGAAGACTTCTTTATTGCACTATCAAAAATTAATGCATACATAGAAACCAACTTACCAGGAAAAAAAGCATTGCTTATGAAAGCAATGAACTCTACTGAGGAAAACAATGTAAAATTTTAATAAATGGGGAAAGATATTTAGTTTTTTATTAGAAAGATCAATTGTGAAGATGAAAACTCTTTCCAAATTAGCTTATAAGTGTTATATACTACCAATCAAAATACCAAGATGACTCTTTGAGAGACTTGACAGCATTAATACAAAGGATCTCTTGGAGAATGAAAAGGCAACAGAGGAGAAAATTTGGATGGAAAAAGTACAAATGCATGAGCAAATATCAAAAGTCTATCTGAAAGCCATAATCATTGAGAAAGCATGGTACTGGCAGAGAAATAAATATATCAATGAAATGTAATAATAAGCTTACAACAAAACCCAAGTATTTCAGTAATAGAAGATAAACTCCAAAGACATTAGTGAAAAGGGTTTAATTATTTTCAAATTCCCAAATTCTGAAGTACTGCACACATTCCCAGGGAAGCAGCACTCACTATGACAAAGATGTTCACTGGAAGGGTCTGAGATAGAAAAGGAAGCATTTAGAATGTCTTTGTGTTTGTTCATGTGTGTATGTGACTTTGAAAAATTGTCCCCTATGTATATATGTAGTAAAGTGATGAGAAAATGCAAGAGAACAATAAGCAATTCAAGACATTCCTTATTTCTTCAAGAGAAGCAAGAGAATGAGATCAGCATGACCTCCACAGGGTCTCCAAAGATTTGATGATATTCTGTTTATTAAGTTGAGTGTTGGGTAGATGAGGGTTTATTATATTATTTTTTATTCCTTAGATAGACATTATACATATTCTTTGCATGTATAAAATATTTCTTAATACATTTTAAAGCCCCTGAGCTGTAGTGATATCCCTCCCAGGAAGATGTCTCTAGCTCATATCTCCAGGAAAACAAGTGAAGAAATAAATTTTAGTGTCATTCTTTTCTTCCCTCAGCAACTCTCCCTCCCAATCCCACCATATAAAAATTGACTTCCTATACATCAGCAATCACATTTATAATTTTAATGGAGGGAAAATGCCATTTAAAAGAACATGAAATTTTTTTTAAACCCCCACAGTAAAAAAATTATAAATTTTATTATTGAAGAACATTTTTTAAAACCTGAATAACTCTACAATTTTCATTGGAAATGCTCAATTAGGGATGAAATCTCTCTGAAATGATACACAAACTGGAAAAATCCCAGCCAAAATCCTAAAGGATTCCTTGAAATTTGCAAAATGATTCTATTTAAAAATGTATCTGAGATTGGCTTAAGATCCCTGAGTAGAAGGACGTGCATTCACCTCATCCTGCAAGAACACTGAAATCACAACTAACTGTTGAACAACCATCAACAGGAAGACATTGGAACCCACCAAAAAAGATACCCAGCATCCAAAGAAAAAGAGAAGCCATAATGAGACCATGAGACCATAAGAGGGGCACAGTCATGATAAAATTAAAATCCTGTACCTGTTGGGTGGGCGACTCACAAACTGGATGACAATTATACCATAGAAGTTCTTACACTGTTGTGAAGGTTCTGAGCCCCACATCAGGCTTCTGAGCCTGGGGATCTAGCAAAGAGACTAGGAATCCACAGGGAACCTGGCTTTGAAGGTCAGCAGAATTTGATTGCAGGACTTCCACAGTACCAGGGCAAACAAAGGCCCCACTCTTGGAAGGGACACACAAAATCCTGTGTGCACTAGGACACACAGGAAAAGAGCAGTGACCCCACAGGAGACTGAATCTAACTCACCTGCTAGTGCCAGAGGGTGTCCTGCAGAGGCAGGGGGTTGTGGTGGCTCACCATGGGGACAAGGACGCTGGCAGAAGCAGTTCTAGGAAGTACCCATAGGTGTGAGTCCTCCTGGAGATTGCCATTAGCCCTACCATAGACCCTACAGACTCTAGGGCTGGGTTGCCTCAGGACAAACAACTAAGAGGGAGGGGGCACAGCCCCACCCATTAGAAGATAAGTGGATTAAAGTTTTACTGAGCACAGCTCTGCCCACCAGAGCAAGACTGAATTTTACCCACTGCCAGTCTCTCTCATCAGGAAGCTTGCACAAGCCTCTTACATAGCCTTACATCCACCAGAGGGCAGACAATAGAAGTTAGAAGAACTATAATCCTGCAGCCTCCAAAACAAAAACTATAATCACAGAAAGTTAAACAAAATAAAAAGGCAAAGGATTATGTCCCAGATGAAGGAACAGATAAAATCCCAGAAAAACAACTAAATGTAATACAGATAGGCAATCTTCCAGAAAAAGAATTCAGAATAATGATTGTGAAGATGCTTCAAGATCTTGAGAAATGAATGGAGGCAGAGACTGAGAAGATGCAAGAAATATTTAACCAAGACCTAGGAGAACTAAAGAACAAACCGAGATGAACAATACAACAACTGAAATGAAAATACACTAGAAGTAATCAATAGCAGAATAACTGAGGCAGAACAGATAAGGGACCTAGAAGACATAATGGTGGAAATCAGTGCCATTGAACAGAATTAAAAACAAAAAAAGAATGAAAAAATAAAAGACCACCTAAGGGACCTCTGGGACAATGTTAAAGGCACCAACATTCACATTATAGGAGTTTCAGAAAGAGAAGAGAGAGAGTAAGGACCTGACAAAATATTTGAAGAGGTAATAGCTGAAAAATTCCCCAACATAGGAAAAAGAAACAGTCAAATAAATCCAAGAAGTTCAGAGAGTCCCAGCCAGGATAAACCCAATAAGGAATATGCCAAGCCACACAGTAATCAAATTGACAAAAATTAAAGACAAACAAAATATTAAAAGAAACAAGGAGGAAATTACAAATAGCATACAAATGAATACCCAATGAGATTGTCAGCTGATTTCTCAGCAGAAACTCCACAAGCCAGAGGAAGTAGCATGATATGTTTTAAATGGTGAAAAGCAAGAACCTAAAGCCAAGAATGCTTTACCCAGTGAGGTTCTCGTTCAGAAGATTTACAAACAAGCAAAAACAGAGAATTCAGCACCACCAAACTGGCTTTGCAACAAAGTTAAAGGAACTTCTGTGGGCAGGAAACACAAGAGAAGGAAAAGACCTATAAAAACAAATGTAAAACAATAAGAACATATATATCAGTAATTACCTTAAATGTAAATGGATTAAATGCACCAACCAAAAGACAGATTGACTGGGTGGACACAAAAACAAGACCTATATATATACTGTCTACAACAGACCCACCTCAGACCTAGGGACACATACAAACTGAAAGTAAGCCAATGGAAGAAGGTATTCGAGGCAAATGGAAATCAAAAGAAGCTGGAGTAGAAATACTCATATCAGACAAAATAGACTTTAAAACAAAGACTGTTTTTAGAGAAAAAGAAGGACACCACATAATAATCAAGGGATCAATACAAGAAGAAGATATAGCAATTTTAAATATATATGCATCCAACGTAGAAGCACCTCAATATGTAAGGCAAATACTAACAACCATAAAGGGAAAAGTAACAGTAACACAGTAATAATGGGGGACTTTGGCACCCCACTTTCATCAATGGACAGGTCATCCAGACAGGAAATCAATCAGGAAACAGGCTTAAATGACACATGCCTCATTAGGCCAAATGTGTCTATCAATGTGTCATTGATATTTATACAGCATTCTGTCCAAAAGCAGCAGAATACACATTTTTCTCAAATGTACAAGGAACAGTCTCGGGTTAACCGCAGGCTGGGCCACAAGGAGAGCCTTGGTAAATTTAAGAAAACTGAAATCATATCAAGAAAATTTTCCAATCATAATGCTGCAAGATTAGAGATAAACAATAAGAAAACACTATAAAAAACACAAACACTAGAGTCTAAAAATTATGCTACTAAACAACCAGTGAATCACTGAAGAAATTAAAGAGGAAACAAAAAATGCCTAGAGACAAATGAAAGTGAAAACACAACTATCACAAACCTGTGGGAAACAGCAAAAGCAGTTCTAAGAGGGAAGTTTACAGCAATGCAATTTTACCTCAAGAAGAAGAAAAATCTCAAATAAACAACCTACCCTCACACCTAAAAGAACTAAAGAAAGAACAAACAAAACCTAAAATTAGTAAAAGGAAAGAACTCATAAAGTTCAGAGCAGAAATAAGTAAAATAGAAACAAATAAAACAATAGTAAAGATTAATGGGGAAAAAACTGGTTTTCTGAAAAGATAAAGTCGATAAACCTTTATCCAGGCTCTTTAAGAAAAAAAGGAAGAGACTCAAATTAATAAAATTAGAAATGAAAAAGAAGTTACAACTGACACCACAGAAATACAAAAGATCATCAGAGACTATGACAAACAACTGTATACCAATAAAATGAACAACCTGGAATAAATGGACAAGTTCTTAGAAATCTACAGTTTCCCAAGACTGAACCAGCAAGAAACAGAAAATATGAACAGACCAATCACAAACACTGAAATTGAAACTGTGATTAAAAAACTCCCAACAACAAAAGTCCACGACCTGATGGCTTTACGGGTGAATTCTATCTAACGTTTAGAGAAGAGCTAATAGCTTTCCTTCTGAAATTGTTCCAAAAAATTGCAGAAGAAGGAAAACTCCTGAACTCATTCTATGAGGCCACTATCATCCTGATACCCAAACCAGACAAAGATACCACAATAAAAAGAAAATTACTGGTCAATATCACTGATGAACATAGATGCAAAATTCCTGGACAAATACTAGCAATCTGAATCCAACAATACATTAAAAAGATCATACACCATGATCAAGTGGGATTTATTCCAGGGATGCAAGGATTTTTCAGTATCCTCAAATCAATCAGTGTGATACACCACATCAACAAGCAGAAGACTAAAGACCATATGATCAACTCCATAGATATAGAAAAGGCTTCTGGCAAAATTCAGCACCCCCATTTATGATTTAAAAAAAAACTCTCCAGAAAGTGGGCATAGGGGACATAATAAAGGCCATATATGACAAGCCTACAGTTAATATCATCCTCAATGGTCAGAAGCTGAAAGCATTTCCTCTAAGAACAGGAACAAGACAAGAATGTCTACCCTTGCCACTTTTATTCAGCATAGTTTTTGAAGTCCTACTAGAGTACATCAGGGAATTTGGTAAAGTTGCAGGTTACAAAATTAACACACAGAAACCTATTGCATTTCTATACACAAACAACAAAAGGTCAAAAAGAGAAATTCAAGAAGCAATTCCGTTTGCCATTAGAACAAAAAGAATAAAATATCTAGTCTGAAGTCAGGAATCCCTGGAGGACTCAGGAATCCCTGACTTCAGACTATACTACAAAGCTATAGTCATCAAAACAGTATGGTACTTTCACAAAAATAGAAATATAGATCAATAGAACAGGGTAGAAAGCCCAGAAATTAACCCAGACACTTATGGTCAATTAATCTATGACAAAGGAGGGAAGACTACACAATATTGGAAAGACAATCTCTTCAACAAATGGTGCTGGGAATACTGGACAGCTACTTGTAAACAAATTAAGTTAGTTATTTAACACCATACACAAAAATAAGTTCAAAATGGGTAAAGACCTAAACGTTGGACAAGACACTATAAAACTCCTAGAGGAAAACATAAGCAGAACACTCTCTGACATGAATTACAGCAATATCTTTTTTGATCTGCCCCCCAGAATAATGGAAATAAAAAATAAACAAATGGGACCTATTTGAATTCAAAACCTTTTACATAGCAAAGGAAACAACACACAAAATTAAAAGACAACCCACAGATTGGGAGAAAGTATCCACAAGTGATGTGGCCAACAAGGGATTAGTCTCCAAAATTTACAAACAGTTTATGAGGCTTAACATCATCAAAACAAACAACCCAATCAAAAAATGGGCAGAAGACATAAATAGACATTTCTCTAAAGAAGATATACAGATAGTCAAGAGGTATATGAGAAAATATTCAGCATCACTAATTATTAGGGGAATGCAAACCAAAACTATAATGAGATATCACCTCACACCAGTCAAAATGGTGTGATCAAAAAACCCCACATTGTCGGTAGGAAGGTAAATGTGTATAGCCACTAATGGAGAACAGTATGGAGTTTCCTTAAAAATCTAAAAATAGAGCTAACATACGACCCTGCAATCCCACTCGTGGTTATCTATCCAGAGAAAAATTTGGTCTGAAAGGATACATGCATCCTAATGTTCATTGCAGCACTGTTTATAATAGCCAAGACATGGAAGCAACCTAAACGTCCATCGACAGAGGAATGGATAAAGATGTGGTACATATACACAATGGGATATTACTTAGCCATTAAACAGAAGCCTGGCTGTGAGTGTCTGAGAGTCTCCTGTGGAGGAATAGGTTGGCAGTGACCTGCCGTGGGGACAAGGCACTGGCAGCAGCAGTCCTGAGAGGCACTTGTTGGCATAAGTCCTTTTGGAGGTCACCTTTAGCCCTACCATGGAGCCTGAAGGCTCCAGGACTGGGCCACCTCAGTCTAAACAACTAACAAGGCAGTATAGCCCCACCCATCAGCAGAAAATTGGATTAAAGATTTACTGAGCATGGCCCTGACCACCAGAGCAAGACCCAGTTTTCCCACAGCCAATCCTTCCCATGAGGAAGCTTACACAAGCCTCTTATCCTCATAATCAGAAGGTATACAGGAAAAGCAAGAACCACAGCCTCCAGAATGAAAACTACAATCACAGAAAGCTAGCCAAACGATCACATGGATCACAGCCTTGTGTAACTCAGTGAAGCTATGAGCCATGCCATGCAGGGCCACCAAAGATGGACAGGTCATAGTGGAGAGTTTTGACAAAACGTGTCTACTGGAGAAGGGAATGGCAAACCATTTCATTCTAGCCTCGGGAACCCCCTGAACAGTATGAAAAAGCAAAAAGGTATGACACCAGAAACTGAGCCCCCCAGGTCCATAGGTGCCCAATAAGATACTGGGAGAAAGCAGGTGAATAGCTCCAGAAAAATGAAGAGGCTGGGCTAATGCAGAAATAATGCTCAGTTGTGGAATGTATCTGGTGGTAAAAGTAAAGTCTGATGCTGTTAAGAACCATATGGCACAAGAACCTGGAAGGTTAGGTCTAGGAATCAAGGTAAATTGGATGTGGTCCAGCAGGAGATGGCAAGACTGAACACCAATATCTGAGGAATCAGTGAACTAAAGCAGATAGGAATGGGAGAATTTAATTCAGATGACCATTGTATCTACTACTGTGGACAAGAATTACTTAGAAGAAATGGAGTAGCCCTCATAGTCAACAAAAAAGTCCAAAATGCAGTATTTGGGAGCAATCTCAAAAACCAGAGAATAATCTCGGTTCCTGTCCAAGATAAACCATTCAACACGACAGTAATCCAAGTCTATGCCCCAACCACTAATGTCAAAGAAGCTGAAGTCTATGCCCCAACCACTAATGCCAAAGAAGCTGAAGTCAAACGGTTCTATGAAGACTTACAAGACCTTCTAGAACTAACACCAAAAAAGATGTCTTTTTCATCATAAGGGATTAGAATGCAAAAGAAGGAAGTCAAGAGATATGGGAGTAACAGGCAATTTTGGCCTTGGAGTACAAAATGAAGCAGGGCAAAGGCTAACAGAGTTTTATCAAACAAACACACTGGTCATAGCAAACACGCTCTTCCAAAAACATAAGAGACAACTCTACACATGGACATCACCAGATAGTCAATACCAAAATCAGATTGATTATGTTCTTTGCAGCTGAAGATGGAGAAGCTTTATACAGTTAGCCAAAACAAGACACAGAGCTGACTGTGGCTTAGATCATGAGTTCTTTATTGCAAAATTCAGACTTAAATTGAAGAAAATAGGGAAAACCACTAGGCCATTCAGGTATGACCTAAATTTAATCCCTTATGATTATACAATGGAGGTGACAAAGAGATTCAAGGGACTAGATCTGGTAGACAGAATGCCTGAAGAACTATGGACAGAGGTTCGTAACATTGTACAGAAGGCAGTGACCAAAACCATCCCAAAGAAAACAAAATGCAAGAAGGCAAACCGATTATCTGAAGGCCTTACAAATACCTGAGGAAAGAAGTGAAAGGGAAAGGAGAAAGGGAAAGATACACCCAACTGAATGCAGAGTTCCAGAGAATAGAATAGTAAGGAGCAATAAGAAAGCCTTCTTAAGTGAACAAATGCACAGAAATAGAAGAAAGCAATAGAATAGGGAAGACTAGATATCTTTTCAAGAAAATGGGAGATATCAAGGGAAAATTTCCTGCAAGCCTGGGCATAATAAAGGACAGAAACAGAAGAGATTAAAAAAGGGGTGGCAAGAATACACAGAAGAACTATACAAAAAAGATCTTAGTGACCTGGATAACCATAATGGTATGGTCACTCACCTAGAGCCAGATATCCTGGAATGCAAAGTCAAGTGGACCTTAGGAAGCATTACTACGAACAAAGCTGATGCAGGTGATAGAATTCCAGCTATTTAAAATCCTAAACGATAATGCTGTTAAAGTGCTATACTCATCATGTCAGCATATTTGGAAAACTCAGCAATGGGCTTTGGGAAAAGGACTGGAAAAGGTAAATTTTTATTGCAATCCCAAAGAGAGGCAATGCCAAAGATTGTTTCAACTACCATACAACTGCACTCAATTCACATGCTAGCAAGGTAACATTCAAAATCCTTCAAGCTAAGCTTCAAAAGTACATGAACTGAGAAATTCCAGATATACAAACTGAATTTAGAAAAGGCAGAGGAACCAGAGATCAAATTGCCAACATCTGCTGGCTCACAGAAAAATCAAGGGAATTGCAGAAAAACACATACTTCTGTCTTTGACTGTGTGGATCACAACAAACTGTGGGAAATTCTTAAAGAGATGGTAATAACAGACTATTTTACCTGTCTCCTGACAAACCTGTATGCAGGACAAGACACAACAGTTAGAACCGGACATGGAAAAATGGACTGGTTCCAAATTGGGAAAGGAGTACATCAAGGCTGTATATTGTCACCCTGCTTATTTAACTTCTATGCAGGGTACATCATATGAAATGCCAGACTGGATGAATTAGAAGCTGGAATCAAGATTGCCAGGCAAGATATCAATAACCTCAGATAGGCAGATGACACCACACTTATGGCAGAAAGAGAAGAGGAACTAAAGAGCCTCTTGGTGAGGATGAAAGAGGAAAGTGAAAAAACTGGCTTAAAACTCAACTTCCATAAAATGAAAATCATGGCATCTGGTCCCATTCTGCTGCTGCTGCTAAGTCACTTCAGTCGTGTCCAACTCTGCGAAACCCCATAGACGGCAGCACACCAGGCTTCACCGCCCCTGGGATTCTCCAGGCAACCCACTGGAGTGGGTTGCCATTTCCTTTTCCAATGCATGAAAGTGAAAAGTGAAAGTGAAGTCGCTCAGTCGTGTCCAACTCTTCACGACCCCATGGACTGCAGCCTACCAGGCTCCTCTGTCCATGGGATTTTCCAGGCAAGAGTACTGGAGTGGGTTGCCATTGCCTTCTCTGCTGGTCCCATTACTTCATGGCAAATAGATGGGGAAAAATTGGAAAGAGTGGCAGATTTATTTTTATTTTCTTGGGCTCCAAAATCACTGCAGATGGTAACAGCAGCCATGAAATTAAAAGACGTTTGCTCCTTGGAAGAAAAGCTATGACAAACCTAGACAGTGTATTAAAAGTATCACTTTCATGACAAAAGTCTGTATAGTCAAAGCTATAGTTTTTCCAGTAGTTATGTACAGACGTGAGAGCTGGACCATAAAAAAGGCTGAGAGCTGAAGAATTGCTTCTTTCTAACTGTGGTGCAGATGACACCACCCTTATGGCAGAAAGTGAAGAGGAACTAAAAAGTCTCTTGATGAAAGTGAAAGAAGAGAGTGAAAAAGTTGGCTTAAAGCTCAACATTCAGAAAACTAAGATCATGGCATCTGGTCCCATCACTTCATGGGAAATAGATGGGGAAACAGTGGAAACAGTGGCTGACTTTATTTTGGGGGGGGGGCTCCAAAATCACTGCAGATGGTGATTGCAGCCATGAAATTAAAAGACGCTTACTCCTTGGAAGGAAAGTTATGACCAACCTAGATAGCATATTAAAAAGCAGAGACATTACTTTGTCAACAAAGGTCAGTCTAGTCAAGGCTATGGTTTTTCCAGTGGTCATGTATGGATGTGAGAGTTGGACTATACAGAAAGCTGAGCACTGAAGAATTGATGCTTTTGAACTGTGGTGTTGGAGGAGACTCTTGAGAGTCCCTTGGACTGCAAGGAGATCCAACCAGTCCATCCTAAAGGAAATAAGTCCTGAATGTTCATTGGAAGGACTGATGTTGAAGCTAAAACTCCAATACTTTGGCCACCTCATGCAAAGAGCTGACTCATTGGAAAAGACCGTGATGCTGGGAAGGATTGGGAGCAGGAGGAGAAGGGGACAACAGAGGATGAGATGGCTGGATGGCATCACTGACTCGATGGACATGAGTTTGGGTAAACTTCAGGAGTTGGTGATGGACAGGGAGGCCTGGCGTGCTGCGATTCATGGGGTCGCAAAGAGTCAGACACGACTGAGTGACTGAACTGAACTGAACTGCGGTGCTGGAGAAGATTCTTGAGAGTCTCTTGGACTGCAAGATCAAACCACTCAATCCTAAAGGAAATCAACCCTGAATATTCATTAGAAGGACTGATGTTGAAGCTCCAATACTTTGGCCACCTGATGTGAAGAGCTGACTCACTGGAATAGACCCTGATGATGGAAAAGATTGAAGGCAAAAGGAGAAGGGGATGACAGAAGATGAGACGGTTAGATAGCATCACTGACTCAGTGGACATGAGTTTGAGCAAACTCCAGGAGATAGTGAAGGACAGGTTTGGGGAGAGAGCAAATTGGCCAAGATGGCATGTTCAGGCTCTCTCACCCCACGTTTTGTAAATAATGACTATGTAACTGCTGAGATCATTTATAGCACTGCATACGTGTATCATGAGGTACTCACTTGGTCATGAGTTTTGTGTGCAGTATGGATATGTGAGTTCTACCCATAAAGTGGCGGGCATTACTGCTGCGTCAGGGCTGTGTGTGTTAGGTCAGCCACGAGAGGAGAGAATATAGGGGGTCTGTTACTATGACTGCTACGTCAGCCAGGAGAGAATAAATGTGTCTGCATTTCCATGGCTCCCCAAGTCTCCTTCCAGCATCTTAGCTCAAGCCTTGCCTACCCTGGCCTCATGAGCAGTGTGGACCTTGTGAACTGCAAGACAATCGACGCTGTGAGCAGGATCAGCGATACAATTGGTGTAGTCAGCAGGATACCCAGCGAGTGGGGAACCTGAGGCTCCACTGGATGGAGGAAGCCAATGGCCACCATATATAGCATATGGTAGCACTTGGTACCATGTGACCGCGATCTTCTCAGCATGGGTTCTGGTGGAAGACTGGGAGGTGGTGGACGGTTCACCAGATAGCTTTGAAAAGGCGTACAGGCAGTGAGTTCCTGTTTGCCAAACAAGGCGGCACAGGCTGCCACTGGCACCGTGGGGTGGATCTTCCCGACTGCCCTGGAGGCAAATATGGATAGCGCCTGTGCAATGCCACACCAGGGCACAATGTGCAGAGACATATGGAAGAACCAGAGCAACATATACTGGCATTAGAGCAAGGACCCTGTGACTCTAAGGAACACAGCCTCTCTGACAGCGAGGCAATAAGTGGTGGTGATGATGAATGTTATGCGACTGCAGGTCCCCTCTGGGCAGCAAGGCCTGTTGTACAGCAGAAAGAGAAGCACGAGCAGCCTGGTGCCTGTGGGGGTTTTGCGGGTCCTTAATAAAAAGCTCCACAGAGGTGCAGTTGCCCCTGTGGAGGCTTTCCTGCAATCTCACAACGACAGACAGTGGCCTGGACTTGGCCATGGAAGATGAAGGCACTCTACATGCAGCGGGTGGCTCTTCTAGCCCTGTGAGGGCAAGGGCTGCAACATGCGTTCCAGGTGATACCTAGCATTGGTTTCTGCTCTGTATTGGGGATGTAACTGCTTGTTGTTATAGCTATTGCTGTTACAAGATGCAAATCCAAGGGTCAGTGTTAGTTTTTGAGGAAATATCACAGAAGATGGACTGCGCATAGAATGTGAGGTGAGAGACCCTGAAGGGGTGGAGTGTGGGGAGAGCAAATTAGCTAAGATGGAGTGTTCAGCTCTCTCACTCCATGTTTTGTAAATAATCACTATGTAACAGCTGAGATCATTTATAGCACTGCGAAAGCGCGTCACGAGGTACTTGCTTGGTCACACGTGTGGTACGGATATGTGAGCACCATCTATAACACAGTGAGTATTACTTCTGCATCACGGCTCTGTCCGTTGGGTCAGCCAGAGAGAAGAGAATGTAGGGTGTCTGTTATTGCGTCTGCTGCATCAGCCATGAGAGAGACTGTGTTGTGGAGGCTGCGTCAGCCAGGAGAGAATAAACGTGTCTCCAGTTCCTACCGCCCCTCAAGTCTTCTTCCAGCCTCTTAGCTCGCACCTGGCCTATCCTGGTGTCACCAACAGGGCAGACACTGTGAACAGCAAGACAGCTGGCGCTGTGAGCAGGATCAGCAATGCCACAGGGAAGCCTGATATGCTGTAGTCCACGGGGTCCCAAAGACTCAGACACGATTTAGTGACCAAACAACATCAAGAAGAATGAAACGTGCTATTTGCAGCAACATGGATTGACCTAAAGACTGTCATACTGAGTGAAGGAAGACAGAGAAGGGGAAATATCATATGACATTCCTTATATGTGGAAGCTGAAAAGAAATGGTACAAGTGAGCTTATTTACAGATCTCACAGACTCAGAGAACAAACTTACAGTTGCCAGTGGGGGAGGGATGAGGGGAAGAGATAATTAGGGAGTTTCAGATGAACATGTGCACACCACTTACTGTATTTAAAATGGCTAAAGCCCCACTGTGGGCTTCCCTCACAGCTCAGTTGGTAAAGAATCCACCTGCAATGCAGGAGACCCCAGTTTGATTCTTGGGTCGGGAAGATCTGCTGGAGAGGGATAGGCTACCCACTCCAGTATTCTTGGGCTTCCCTTGTGGCTCAGCTGGTAAAGAATCCACCTGCAATGCAGGAGACTGGGGTTCAATCCCTGGGTTGGGAAGATCCCCTGGAGAAGGGAAAGGCTACCCACTATGGTATTCTAGCATGGGGAATTCCATGGACTGTGTAATCCATGGGGTTGCAAAGAGTCGGACACGATTGAGCGACTTTCACTTCACTTCACAGGTAAACTACATAGATCCTTAATCCATCACTGTTTACAAAAATAGAATCCAACTTGATTAAAGAATCAAATGCAGAAAAATA
Organism: Giraffa tippelskirchi; assembly: GCF_054371585.1. Lineage (NCBI taxonomy): Eukaryota > Metazoa > Chordata > Mammalia > Artiodactyla > Giraffidae > Giraffa > Giraffa tippelskirchi. The sequence goes on along the minus strand of NC_137286.1, from coordinate 60,277,073 downwards.
GAATTTAAAAGTATTAAAATATAAATATAAGGACATATCTTCATATTTGACATGCAAAAAGTTTTTCTAAGCATGATCCCAAATCCATTAGATATAAAAGAAGACACTAGCAGATTTAACTACTATTTGCAATTTTTGAAACTTCTATACATGAGTGACATTATTTGCAAAGCTTATTGATGAGAAAGACAGCGAAAAATATTTATAATATGTATAAAACAGCTCTCATTACAAATTATATAAATTTATAAAAGAAAACATACTAGTAAAAACAAATGGGCAAAATACGTTTAAAAACAATTCACAGGGAACAAGATGGTGGAGGAGTAGATGGACATGGAGTACATCTCTTTCCACAGATACATCAGGAATACACCTTCAGACAGAAGTGCTTGCAGAACACTAGCTGAGAGCAGGCAGGAGTACTTGACCACTTGAAAAGAATATATAGAACCACACAAAACTTGGCAGGATGAAGGAACGAGGGAGAAAAACAGGATAGTTGGGCTGGACCTTCACTCAGCAGGTGGGGGAAATGAAGCAGGGGTCAACCCCCAAGTTGGGGCAATTGCTTGGGTTAGAGGAGAAACATTTTAGGCTGAGAGTGAAGCAACTGATCTGTGGCATCTTACATGGATTGAGAATCACACAGACAATCCTTGCTGCAACCATGTCCGGACAGGGATGCAGGTCCCCTAGAAGGCACAGCGGCTGGCAGCTGGAGTGTAGGGATTGTGGAGCAATCCCAGGGAGAGGTCTGCTGTTGACTGCGGGGAGACAGCCCAAGGGGATGTGAGGGAGGAGATTGTGGTGGGAAATGCCTGTGGAGGAAAGCCAAGCAGCCATGGAAGCAAGGCGATACTGCTAAGTCATGCGTAGGGGGTGGAGCCATCACAGGGAGAGCCTATCTCTACCCACATGCCAGCGCCAGCAGCTGAACAATAGAGAGGCTGGCGCCTCAATTGTCTGACACATGGAAACACTAGAGAAGGACCCCAGGCAAGGGAGACCTTTAAGGGCCTGAACGGGCGGAGCAACGGAAAAGGACTATCCAAAGAGGCCTCTGATCACCAGCTGCCAGAGGCTGAAAAAGACTCTGAGAGAGCCATACCTTCTGGGGCTAAGGCAATCCGTGTCCCTGCATACTTGGCGCCACCAAGGTCCCCACGACCCAAGCAGCTGTGACACCTTCACACTCAATCCTCACTGGGGCAGAGCTACCACAGGCTAGAAAAAAGTCCTGTGTCTATACATGCGGAATCACTTCAAATGTATCCAACTCTTTGAGACCCTGTGAACTGTGGCCTGCCAGGCTTCTCTTTCTGGGGGATTCTCCAGGCAAGAATATTTGAGTTGGTTGCCATACCCTTCTGCTACTGCTGCTGCTAAGTCGCTTCAGTCGTGTCCGACTCTGTGCGACCCCATAGACGGCAGCCCACCAGGCTCGCCCGTCCCTGGGATTCTCCAGGCAAGAACACTGGGGGGGTAGCCATTTCCTTCTCCAGTGCGTGAAAGGGAAAAGTGAAAGTGAAGTCGCTCAGTCGTGTCCGACTCTTAGCGACCCCATGGACTGCAGCCCACCAGGCTCCTCCGTCCATGGGATTTTCCAGGCAAGAGTACTGGAGTGGGTTGCCATTGCCTTCTCCATACCCTTCTAGAGCACCATATTTCCTGCTGCCCTAGCTGCCAACTCCCTTGAGTATCTGGTGCTGCCAGGGCCCCTGAGATCCAAGCAGCTGCACCACCTCCAAACCTGGCCCGCACTGGAGTAGACACAGGTTCCCCAGGGCAGCCTCAGGAGCAAACCCCTGTGGAAGACCCACATGCAGAGGTGGAGATAAAACTACAATTGAAACCCAGGGGCAATGTGACTAAGGAAGAGGACCCAAAACTTTCCCACCAGCTGTACAAGCTGTAGATTAAACCCACACCATCAACTAGGCAGACTCCTTTTCCCCTGCAGTTAATCTTTAGTATATAAAAATCTTCTTTATCTACCTCTATTTAACTTTGCATTTCTGTTCTTTCTTTCTTTTTCTCACCATATTTGTTAGTTTGTTTTGTTTTCATTGTGCTATTCCCCACTTGGCACCTTGCTTTAGTTTTGTTTTCCAGTTTGTGCTTTAGTTAGTTTTGTTCTTAACTGGTGGATATCATTTTGGTTTCCTTTGTTCACTGGGTCAATCTACTGTACTTTTTTTTTTAATGTTTTGATTTTGCTTATGGATGTATATTCCATTATCTCAGCTATTATTTGTCTGATTTTGTAATTGCCATTTGTATGGGGTGTGTCTTTTGTTTCTCTTTTTTGGGTATTTGTTTTAATCCCATTAAATGCCATAACGAAGCACCGTGGAATCTCTGTTCCTGGCCAGAGATCAAGCCCTGAGCCCTTGGAGTGGGAGCACTGACTCTAAGACCCTAGACTACCAGAGAACTCCTAACTCTAGGGAGTATCAAACCATGAGAACTCCCACAAAGGCAAACATTTGTATACAAGACCCGGCATCACCCAACTGTCAATAGTATCCTGTGCAAGATTCCGCATCCAAATAACAAACAAGACAAAAATGCAAACCCAATCATCAGCAGACTCACTCAATCCTGCCCATCAGATAAAAAAAAAAAAAAAAAAACTCACCTCCTCCCACCAGAATACAAGCACAGGTCATGCCTTACAGGAAACTTACGCAAACCACTGGACCAACCTTCCCAGGGCAGAAACCAAAAGGAAGAAAGAATCCAACCTTGAAGACTGGAAAATGAGTCCTCAAACCCAAAAAGTTAAAAAAAAATTATGAAAAGTCAGAGAAATACTGCACAAATGAAGGAGCAATCTAGAATCCAAATAAATGAAGAGGAAATAGCCAAACTACCTGAAAAAGAATTCAGAATAATGATAGCAAAGATGATCTGAAACCTTGAAAACAGAATGGAGAAAATGCAAGAATCAATTAACAAAGACCTAGAAGAATTAAAGAACAAACATACAGAGACAAAGAACACAATTACTGAAATTAAAAATACTCTAGAAGGAATCAGTAGCAGAATATCTGAAGCAGAAGAACAGATCCATGAGCTGGAAGATAAAATGGTGGAAATAACTGCTAAAGAGTGGTATAAGGTAAAAAGAATGAAAAGAACTGAGGATAGTCTCAGAGACCTCTGTGACAATATTAAATGCATCAACATTCAAATTATAGGAGTCCCAGAAGAAGAGAAAAAGAACGTGTGTGAGAAAATTTTTGAAGAGATTGTAGTTGAAAATTTCCCCAACATAGAAAAAGAAATAGTCAATCAAGTCCAAGAAGCTCAAAGAGTCCCATACAGGATAAACCCAAGGAAAAACACCCCAAGACACATATTAATCAAACTAGCAAATATTAAACACAAAGAAAGAATGTTAAAAGCAGCAAGGGAAAAGCAATAAGTAACATACAAGGGAAATCCCATACATTTAACAGCTGATCTTTCAGCAGAAACTCTGCAGGCCAGAAGGGAATATATAGCAGGATATATTTAGCAGGATATATATATATAATGTACTGAAAGGGAAAAATCTGCAACCAATATTACTATACCTGGCAAGGATCTCATTCAATATCAATGGAGAAATCAAAAGCTTTACAGATGAGCAAAAGTTAAGAGAATTCAGTACCGCCAAACTAGCTTTACAACAAATGTTAGAGACATATATAGTCAAGATATACAAGAGAAGAAAAAGATCTACAAAAACAAATCCCAAACAATTAACAAAATGGCAACAGGAACATATATATAATTACTTTAAATGTAAATGGATTAATTGCTCCAAACAAAAGACACAGACTGGATACAAAAACAAGACTCATATATATACTGGCTACAAGAAACCCAATTCAGATCTAAAGATACATATAGACTGAAAGTGAGAGAATGGAAAAATATATTCCATACAAATGGAAATCAAAAGAAAGCTGGAGTAGCAATCCTCATATCAGAAAAAATAGACCTTAAAATAAAGAATATTACAAGAGATAAGGAAGGACACTACATAATAATCAAGAGATAAATCCAGGAGGAAAACATAACAATTGTAAATATCTGTGCACCCAGCACAGGAGCACCTCAATACATAAGACAAACACTAACAGAGATAAAAGGAGAAATTGACAGTAACACAGTAATAGTAGGAGACTTCAATACCCCCACTTACTCCAGTGGACAGATCATCAAACATAAAATTAATTTTAAGGAAACAAGTCTTAAATGATACATTAGATCAGATGAATCTCATTGACATCTTCAGGACATTGCATCCAAATGCAGAAGACTACCCCTTCTTCTCAAGTGCACATGGAACATTCTCCAGGATAGATCACATCTTGGGTTGCAAATCAAGCCTCAATAAACTTGAGAAAATTGAAATCATATCAGGCATCTTTTCTGACCACAATGCTATTGAGACTAGATATCAATTACCAAAAAAAAAAAAAAAAAACAACTGTAAAAAACACAAACACATGGAGATTAAACAATACTTTTCTGAATAATGAACAAGTTACTGCAAAAAAAATTCCTAGAAGCAAATGACAATGAAAATACACCTCAAAACCTATGGAATGCAGCAGAAGCAGTTCTAAAAGGGAAATTTATAGCAATACAATCCTATCTCAAGGAACAAGCTGCTGCTGCTGCTGCTGCTAAGTCGCGTCAGTCGTGTCCAACTCTGTGCAACTCCATAGACGGCAGCCCACCAGGCTCCGCCGTCCCTAGGATTCTCCAGGCAAGAACACTGGAGTGGGTTGCCGTTTCCTTCTCCAGTGCGTGAAAGGGAAAAGTGAAAGTGAAGTCGCTCAGTCGTGTCCGACTCTTAGCGACCCCATGGACTGTAGCCTACCAGGCTCCTCCATCCATGGGATTTTCCAGGCAAGAGTACTGGAGTGGGGTGCCATTGCCTTCTCCCAAGGAACAAGACAAGCATGAAATAGACAACCTAACTTCACACCTAAAACAATTGGGAAAAGAAGAACAAAAAAACCCAAAATTAGCAGAAGGAAAGAAATCATCAAGCTCAGAGCAGAAATGAATGAAAGATGAATGAAAGAAACAATAGTAAAGATTACTAAAAGTAAAAGCTGGTTCTTTGAGAAGATAAACAAAATTGACAAACCTTTAGCCAGACTCATCAAGAAAAAAAAAAAAAGAGCGAAGAATCAAATCAACAAAATTAGAAATGAAAAGGGAGAGGTTACAAAGACAATGCAGAAATACAAAGGATTTGTATTTATAATATTGTTTATCATTTTTGTTTTTTAGGTTTAGATACAACTTATTCACTTTCCAAAATGGAAAACAAAGATTTAAGTTTCTTATACCATCCACTTCCCTCGTAGCTCAGTTGGTAAAGAATCCGCCTGCAATGCAGGAGACCCCAGTTCGATTCCTGGGTCAGAAAGATCCCCTGGAGAAGGGATAGGCTACCCACTCCAGTATTCATGGCTTCCCTTTTGGCTCAGCTGGTAAAGAATCTGCCTGCAATGTGGGAGACCTGGGTTTGATCCCTGGAGAAGGGAAAGGCCACCCTCTCCAGTGTTCTGGCCTGGAGAATTCCATGGACTGTATAGTCCATGGGGTCGCAGAGAGTCAGACAAAACTGAGCAACTTTCGCTTTCACCTCATACCTCCCCTCAATTATGTGTACACTCCCCATTTTCCTAATGTAGTTTTTTTCACAGTAAACCAATTTCCATATTCAGTCGTGGCTTTGTAAATACTATTTATAGATGAACCATGTGCACAATGACTATGACCATCTTTTCTTTACTTACAGCTTTAATTTTTGTCAGAGTTTATAATGGCTTTATTTTTTGTTTGTTTGTTTTAGAAGTATGTGTATGTATGTTGTCATTATTTTGTTTTGTTTAGTTATTCACTAGATTCACTTCTGATAATTCTCCTCTAAAAATATTTACATACATCCAATAATCTCTCAATTTTGTTTCTTTTTTGGAGATCTTTTTCCTGTGATTCTGCTCCAAATGGAACCGGCTGCTGTTAGCCAACAACATGGCTGCAGTCCTGGACTTTTAGTCACATTAGCCTTTCATAACAGCCTTTTGCCTTTCAGCTGTGCTTCCTTTTTCATCTATTTCTGGTTTTTTGTCATCTTTCTTTTTCCTGCTTTACTCTCTCCAGTGAATAGAAGGTACATTGTGAGAAAGAGAAGGTCATTCCCACTTGCTGAGAAAGTTTCCTAGTGAAGAAAGAAACATAAACTGTTAACCAAAAAAGGCAGAAAAGAAGGAATTAGCTGAAACAGAGAAAATTGTGATCACCCAAGACAAGGAGATAATCTGTAGGAGAAATTTTCCAGAGATTACACATGAATGAGCTGGCTTTGGAAAGGAAAGTCTTCCCACAACCATCACTAGGGACAGCTGAAAGATAGACTCCATTTCTGGGAATTTGGCATACTAGGTTATTCAGGCCAATCTTTCTGCTGAAGACAATTTAAAATGTTGGATAAAACAGAAGAAATATCCAAAATTTGGCTAAATATTAGATTTACTAGATTCACATTTTGACAGCCAAAAAATGGCCAAAGGATAATAATTCCTTATATTTCAATCTAGTAGTAAAGAATTAACAGTACAAAAATCTAAGGGAAAGAGGGATTGATCCCTAGAGCAATAAGAGCTGCTTTTGCTCCAAGCGCACTTTTTGATCCAAGCAAACCTGAGCTTTGTTTGGTCTCTTGATGGTGAGGGAGCAAAAGTCAAAAGTGTAGTAGGAGAATCTCCCACAATATTCTATGAACCTGAAAAGCTACTCTCAGAAAAAAACATGAATTAGTTAACTAAATGAGATTTGCTGAGGTGCTGAGCAGAAAGGAAGGAGGGAATCCTCTAAAAATTTGTAGTCATTTATGGAGATTAGTATCCTAAGTTCATATTCTAGCATGGTCCCAAAGTAAGCTCAAAAGGGAGTTTGGTTTAAAATGGTCTTTGGGTGGTAGTAACACCAGACAACTTGCAGAAACAAATGCAAATCCTGAAAGAAAGTATTTCATCTCACAAATACTTTTGCAAAGAAAATGAGCAGCATATGATAAAAAATAACCAAGCTCATAAGGAAAAACGCACCACAGTGAGAGCCAGCAGAAACTGACCTACAAAAAAGTCCAGAGCTAGAAACATAAGACATAGATTACAAAATAACTATCTATGATGTTAAAAGATATTGAAAGCTTAAAAAATACCTGAAGGATAAAGTTATGTGCAGAGAATAGGAAACTATAAAACTGACAGAAAATTTGAAACAGAACCAAATAGAACTTCTAGGAATAATTTTTAAAGACTAATAAAAATTTAAAACTCATATCTTTTTTACTTATATTTTATTTTGTAAAATATAACATACATGAAACTTATCATTTATTTATTTTTTTTTAACACCAAAAACATTTTGTATTGGGGTAGAGCCAGTTAACAATGTTGTGGTGGTTCAGGTGAACAGCAAAGGGACTCAGCCATACATATACTAGTATTTATTCTCCTCCAAACTCCTCTCCCATTCAGCCTGGCACATAACATTGAGCAGAGTTCCATGTCCTTTACAATATGTCTTTGTTGGTTATCCATTTTAAATATAGCACTGTGTACATGACCTTCCCAAAGTCCCTAACTATCCCTTCCCCCTAGCAGCCATAAGTTCATTTTCTAAGTCTGTGAGTCTCTTTCTCTTTTGTAATTTCATTTGTATCATTTCTTTTTAGATTCCACATTAAAAGGGTGTCATATAATATTTCTCCTTCTCCATCTGACTTACTTCACTCAGTATGACACTGTCTAAGTCCATCCATGTTGCTGCAAATGGCATTATTTCATTCTTTTTAATGGCTGAGTAATATTCCATTGTATATATGTACCACTTCTTCTTTATCCATTCTTCTGTCATTGGACATTCATTGTTACTTTCATGTTTGAAACTTACCATTTAGATCATTTTTTAGGCATACAATTCAGTGGCATTAAGTATATTCTTATTGTCAAGAGCCAAAACCACCATCGTGAGCCATAATCACCTTCTGAAACTTTCCATCTTCCCAAATGAATACCTTTTGGTATCCTTTTGGATACCCTTTCAAACAGTACTGAAACTCTGTACCCTTTGGAAACTAACTCCTCTCCAGCCCCTGGAAACCGACATTCTACTTTATGTCCCTATGGATTGAGTGCTCTAGGTACCTTATGTGACTGAAACCATACAATACTTCCCCTTTCATGTATGGCTTAAATCACTTAGCATAATGTCTTCAAAATCATATCATCAGCATTTCCTTCCTTTAAAAAAGTTTACTGTGGTATATACACATAACATAAAGTTCACCATTTAACCATTTTAAAGTGTACCATTTAGAGGTTTGACAGATTCACAGTCTTGTGCAGCCATCACCAACATCCATCCCAATAACATTTTTCATCTTGGTATAACTGAAACTCTAGGCCCATTAAACAATATCTGCCCATTCTCCCCTTTCTCCAGCTTCTGGCAACCACTATTCTACTTTCTGTCTCTATCAATTTAACTACTTTAAGTATCTTCTTCAAGTGGAACCATACAGTATTTTTCTTTCTGTGATTGGCTTATTTCACTTAGCATAATGTCATCAAGATTTATCCATGTTGTCACACATTGCAGAATTTTCTTCTTTTTTAAGGCTATATAATATTCTATTTTATGCATGAACCACATTTTGCTTATCTATTCATGTGTCTATGGACACTTGGGTTGCTTCTACATTTGAGCTACTGTGAACAATGATGCTATGAACACAAGTGTACAAGTATCTCTTCAAGATCCCACTTTCAATACTTTGGGATAAATATCCAGAAGTGGAATTACTGAATCATATGCTAATTCTATTTTTAAGTTTTTGACAAATCACCATACAGCTAGCTATATCATTTCCCACAGCAGCTATACCATTCTACACCCCCGCTAATATTGTACAAGTATTACAACGTCATCATATCCTTATCAACATGTGTTGCTGTTCTTTTAATAGTAGCCATCCTAATGGATATAAGGTGGTATCTCATTATAGTTTTATTTACATTCCCCTAATGATAAGTGATGTTGAGAGTTTTTAATGCACATATTGGCTATTTGTGTATTTTCTTTGGTAAACTATCTGTTCAAGACCATTGCCCATTTTAAAATTGAATTGCTTGGTCTCTGTTTTGAATTTTTGGAATTCTTTATATGTTCCAGGTATAAATCAACTACCAGTTAGATACAGTAGTTGCAAGTATTTTCTCCTATTCTGTGAGGTACCTTTCTGCTCTGTTAATGGTATCTTTCAATGAAGAAATTATTTAGTTTTGATAAAATCCAATTTGTCTATTTTTCTTTTGTTAACATGGATATGTTATCCTATCCAAGAATTCATTGCCAAGCCCAATGTCATCAATCTTTTGTCTTATGTTTTCTTCTAATAGTTTTTTTTCCAATAGCTTTAGAGCTTATTAATACATTTAGGTCCTTGATCCATTTTGAGTTAATTTTTGTATATGATTTTGAGATAAGGGTCCAATTGCATACTTTTGCATGTGGCTATCCAGTTTTCTCAGCACCGTTGTTGAAGAGACTGCTATTTACCCATTAAATGGTTTTGGAACCCTTGTCAAAAATCATCTGACCATATAGACAAGAGTTTATTCATCAAATGTCTATTCTATTGATTTTTATTAATGTCTTTATAGATTCTAATATCAAATAGACTCAAGGGCTTAGATCTGATAGACAGAGGGCCTGAAGAGCTATGGATGGAGGTTCATGACATTGGACAGGAGGCAGTAATCAAGACCATCTCCAAAAAAAAGAAGTGCAAAAAGATGAAATGATTGCCTGAGGAGGCTTTACAAATAGCTGAGTAAAGAAGAGAAGCTAAAGGCAAAGGAGAAAAGGAAAGATATGCCCATCTGAATGCAGAGTTCCAAAGAATAGCAAGGAGAGATAAGAAAGCCTTCCTCAATGAATAATGCAAAGAAATAGAGGAAAGCAATGGAATGAGAAAGACAAGGGGTCTCTTCAAGAAAATTAGAGATACCAAGGGAACATGTCATGCAAAGATGGGCTCAATAAAGGACAGAAATGGTATGGACCTAAGAGAAGCAGAAGATACTCAGAAGAGGTGGCAGGAATATACAAGAACTATACAAAAAAGATCTTCATGACCCAGATAATCACAATGGTGTGATCACTCACCTAGAGCCAGACATCCTGGAATGGAAAGTCAAGTGGGCCTTAGGAAGCATCACAGTGAACAAAGCTAGTGGAGGTGATGGAATTCCAGTTGAGCTATTTCAATTCCTAAAAGATGATGCTGTGAAAGTGTTGCACTCAATATGCCAGCAAATTTGGAAAACTCAGCAGTGGCCACAGGACTGGAGAAGGTCAGTTTTCATTCCAATCCCAAAGAAGGGCAATGTCAAAGAATGCTCAAACGGTCGCACATTTGCACTCATCTTACACACTAGTAAAGTAATGCTCAAAATTCTCCAACCCAGGCTTCAACAGTATGTGAACCATGAACTTCCAGCTGTAGAAGCTGGATTTAGAAAAGGCAGAGGAACCAGAGATCAAATTGCCAACATCTGCTGGGTCATTGAAAAAGCAAGAGAGTTCCAGAAAAACATCTATTTCTGCTTTATTGACTATGCCAAAGCCTTTGACTGTGTGGATCACAATAAACTGCGTAAAATTCTGAAAGATTTGGGTATACCAGACCACCTTATCTGCCTCATGGGAAATCTGTATGCAGGTCAAGAAGCAACAGTTAGAACTGGACATGGAACAACAGACTGGTTCCAAATAGGAAAAGGAGTACATCAAGGCTGTATATTGTCACCCTGCTTATTTAACTTATATGCAGAGTACATCATGCAAAATGCTGAGTTGGAAGAAGCACAAGCTGGAATCAACATTGCCAGGAGAAATATCAATAACCTCAGATATGCAGATGACACCACCCTTATGGCAGAAAATGAAGAAGAACTAAAGAGCCTCTTGATGAAAGTGAGAGAGGAGAGTGAAAAACCTGGCTTAAAACTCAACATTCAGAAAACTAAGATCATAGCATATGGTCTCATCAGTTCATGGTAAATAGATGGGGAAATAATGGAAACAGTGACTTTTTTTTTTTTACTCCCAAGTCACTGTAGATGGTGACTGCAGCCATGAAATTGAAAGACACTTGTTCCTTGGAAGAAAAGCTATGACCAACCTAGACAGCATATTAAAAAGCAGAGACATTTCTTTGCCAACAAATGTCCATCTTGTCAAAGCTATGGTTTTTCCAGTAGTCATGTATGGATATGAGAGTTGGACTATAAAGAAAGCTGAGTGCCAAAGAATCGATGCTTTTGAACTGTGGTGTTGGAGAAGACTCTTGAGAGTCCCTTGGATGCAAGGAGATCCAACCAGTCCATCCTAAAGGAGATCAGTCCTGAAAATTCATTGGAAGGACTGATGCTGAAGCTGAAATTCCAATACTTTGGCCATCTGATGCAAAGAACTGACTCACTAAAAAAGACCCTGATGCTGGGAAAGATTGAAGGTGGGAGGAGAAGGGGAAGACAGAGGATGAGATTGTTGGATGGCATCACCAACTCAATGGACCTAAGTTTGAGTAAGCTCAGGGAGTTCGTGATGGACAGGGAAACCTGGTGTGCTGCAGTCCATGGGGTTGCAAAGAGTTGGACACGACTGAGCGACGGAACTGAACTGAATGTCTTTATCCCAATACCGCACTATTTGGTTACTGTAGTTTGGTAGTCATTTTTTAAATTGGGAAGTGTGAGTTCTCTGATTTTTTTCTTCTTCTCAAAGATTATTTTGAGTATTTGGTGGTCCCTTAGGCTTCTATATTGGCTTCCATGGTAGCTCAGCTGGTAAAGAATCTGCCTGCAATGCAGGAGACCCAGGTTCAATTCTTGGGTTGGGAAGTTCCTCCTGAGAAGGGATAGCCTACGTGCTCCAGTATTCTTGGGCTTCCCTGGTGGCTCAGATGGTAAAGAATCCACCTGCAATGCAGGAGATCTGGATATGATCCCTGGGTTGGGAAGATCCCCTGGAGGAGGGCATGGCACCCTACTGCAGTATTCTTGCCTGGAGAATCCCCATGGACAGAGGAGTCTGGTGGGCTACAGTCCATGGGGTCACAAAGTGTCAGACATGACAGAGCAACTAAGTACAGCACACAACACAAGTTTCCATATAAATTTTAGGATGGATTTTTCTATTTCTGAAAAAAAAAAAAAAAACGGGATTTTGACAGACATTACATTGAATCTGTGGATCATTTTGGGTAGTATTGACATTTTAATATTAAGTCTTCCAATCCATGAACATGGATGTGTTTCTACTTGTTTGTGTGTTCTTTAACTTTCCACAGTGTTTTGTAGTTTTCATTGCACAACTGTTTTACATCCGTGGTTAAGTTAGTGCATATGTGTTTTATTCTTTTTGATATTGTTGTAAGTAAAATTGTAATTTTGCAATTTCTCTGTCAGATTTTCATTCTTCATGTATAGAAATGTTACTGATCTTTTTGTGTGTTGACTTTGTATCATGCTACTATGTTGAAGTTGTTTATTAATTCTAACAGCTTTTTGGTGAAATCTTTAGGGTTTTCTACATATAAGATCATACATCTGCAAATAGAGATAATTTTGCTTCTTTTCCAATTTAGATTCCTTTTATTTCTTTTTCTTATCTAATTGCTCTGGCTAAAAGTTCCAGAACCATGTTATTACTAAATAGAAGTCTTGAAAGCAAGTATTCTTGCCTTGTTCCTTATCTTAAAAACTTTCAGTCTTTCACTGTTTGGTACAAAGTTTGTTCTGGGTTTTTCACGTAGGGCTTTTATGATGTGGAGATAGTTTCTTTCTATTCATAGATTTTTGATTGTTTTTAAAATGAAAGCGTGTTGAATTTTGTCAGATGCTGTTTCTACGTCAATTGAGACGATTACTTGCTGCCCTCAATACGTCAGCAAATTTGGAAAACTCAGCAGTGGCCACAGGATTGGAAAAGGTCAGTTTTTATTACAATTCCAAAGAAAGGCAATGCCAAAGAATGCTCAAACAGTGGCACAATTGCACTCATCTCACACGCTAGTAAAGTAATGCTCAAAAGTCTCCAAGTCAGGCTTCAGCAATACATGAACAGTGAACTTTCAGATATTCAAGCTGGATTTAGAAAAGGCAGAGGAACCAGAGATCGAATTGCCAACATCTGCTGGATCATCAAAAAAGCAAGAGAGTTCCAGAAAAACATCTATTTCTGCTTTATTGACTATGCCAAAGCCTTTGACTGTGTGGATCACAATAAACTGTGTAAAATTGTGAAAGAGATGGGCATTCCAGACCACCTGACCTGCCCCTTGAGAAACCTATATGCAGGTCAGGAAGCAATAGTTAGAACTGGACATGGAACAGACTGGTTCCAAATAGGAAAAGGAGTATGTCAAGGCTGCATATTGTCACCCCGCTTATTTAACTATGCAGAGTACATCATGAGAAATGCTGGGCTGGAGGATCCATCTATCTAAAGGATTGTCAGTTTTGTTGATTTTTCTCAAAGAATAAACTTTTGGTTCAAGTGTTTCCTCCATTGTTTTCTAGTCTCCATTTAATGTGTATCTGCTCCAATTTTTATTACTTCCTTCTGCTAGCTTTACATATAATTTTTTCTTCTTATTTTACTGCCTTAAGTTGTAAAGTTAAGTTGTGGATTTGATCTCTTTCTTTCTTTAATGTAAGTGCTTATATCTACATATATCCCCATTAGCAACTTTCACATTTCTCCATAAAGTTTTAGTATATTGTGTTTTCATCTTCATTCATCTTTATTTTCCCTTGTGATTTCTTCTTTGATCCATTGGTTGTTTTATTGCTGTTTAATTTCCACAATTTTGTGAGTTTTCCTTTTGTCATTGGTTTCTAACTTCATATGGTTGCAGTTAGAAAAGATACTTGGTATTTTATCTATGTTTCAAAATCTATTGAGGCTAAATTTCTGACCTAACACATAATCTATATTGGAACATGTCCCACATGGACTTGAGAATAATGTATATACTGTATTTGTTGGGTAGAGTGTTCTATATATGCTTGTTACATCTAACTGGGTTCATGTGTTGCTGATATCACAAAATTGTTCTTGCTGTTCAGTCACTAACACATGTCCAACTCTGCGATCCCATAGAATGTAGCATGCCAGGTTCCTCTGTCTCCCAGAGTTTGCTCAAATTCAAGTCCATTGAGTCAGTGATGCTATCTAACCATCTCATCCCCTCCCAACCCCTTCTCCTTTTGCCTTCAATCTTTCCCAGCATCAGAATCTTTTTCAGTGAGCTGGCTCTTTGCATCAGGTGGCCAAAGTATTTGAGTTTCAGCTTCAGCATCAGTTCTTCCAATGAATATTCGGAGTTGTTTTCATTTAGGTTTGACTGGTTTGATCTTCTTGCAGTCCAAGGGACTCTCAAAGAGTCTTCTCCAACACCACAGTTCAAAAGCATCAATTCTTCAGTGCTCAGCCTTCTTTATGGTCCAACTCTCATATCCACACATTGATTACTGGCAAAACTACAGCTTTGACCATATAGAGTTTTGTTGGCAAAGTGATGTCTCTGCTTTTTAACGCACTGTCTAGATTTATTATAGTTTCATTCCGAGGAGCAAGCGACTTTTAATTTCATGGCTGCAGTCATCACCATCCCTAGTGATTTTGGAGCCCAAGAAAACAAAATTTGTCACTGCTTCTACCTTTTCCCATTCTATTTGCCACAAAGTGATGGGACCAGAGACCATGATGTTCGTTTTTTGAATACTGAGTTTCAAGCCAGCTTATTCACTCTCCTCTTTCACCTTCAACAAGAGGCTGAAGTTTCTCTTTTGTTTATTTGGAGATACTTTAACTTCTCCCTCAGTTTTGAGAGACAGTTTTTCTGGATATGGGATTCTTGTTTGACAGGGTTTTTTTGTTTGTTTTTTTTAAAGCACTTTGAATATATTGGCTGTCTTCTGGCCTGCAACGTTCTGTTGAGAAATCTGCTCACAACCTTACTCTTCATATATGATGGTTTCAAGATCTTGCTACTTTCAAGATTTTTTAACTTGTCTTTAATTTTAAAAATTTTAATTATGTATATTGGTATGGGTCTCTTTGAGTTTATCTTACTTGAAGTTTATTAAGCTTCTTGAATGTTTATATTTATGTTTTTCACTGAATTTGAGGAGTTTTAGCCATTATTTTTAAAAATATTCTCTCCCTTCTCTTCATCAGACTTGCACAATGCATCTGTTAGTCTACTTTATGGTGGTCCACAGGTCCCTTTGGAGAGGAAAATTGCAACCCACTCCAGTATTCTTGCCTGGGAAATCCCATCGACCGAGAAGCCTGGCAGGCTATATAGTCCACAGGGTTGTAAAGAGTCGGACACGACTGAGCAATTAACACTACAGGTCCCTTAGTCTCTGTTCACTTTTGTTTAATCTTTTTTTTCTTTTTTTTCCTCAGATTGAACAATTTCCACTGTCCCATCTTCAAGTTTGTGAATTCCTTCTTTTGCCTTCTCAATCTGGTTTGCAATCTCTAAACCAGAGATTCAAAAAAATCTCTGAATTTTTCATTTCAGTCGTTGTATTTTCAGATCCATAATTTCTTTTTGGCTTATTTCTAGGTGATTTATGTCTTGAGCATATCTATCTCTTTATTGATATTTCCATTTTGTTCACATATCATTTTCTTCACTTTCTCTATATCTTCCTTTAGCTCTTGAGGCAACTTTAAGATGGCTGTTTTGAAGTTTTTGTCTGCTATATCTGCCAATCAATCTTTCTCAGGGACAGATTCTATTGAATTATTTTTTCCTTTGAATGGGTCACACTTTCTTGTTTCTTTATGTACCTTGTAATATTCTGCTTAACAATGGACATTTGAATCTGATAATGTGGGAACTCCGGAAAGTAGAATCTCCCCCTTCCCCAGGGTTTGCTGCTTTTTGTTACTGTTTTTGGTTATTTGTTCATTTTGTACATTGTCATAGGCTGTAGTTGTGTAGAGGTCTTCTCATGTCTTTCCTGAGACTTTCCTTAGGTATGTCTGGTCACTTCCAAATTTTCCTTGTAAATGCTGTTGTTTTTTAGTATTTTACTCTTTAATGTCTGGGTCTCCAAAGTGGGTTAAGAAATAAATGAACTGGAGAAAAAAAGAGATGGCAGCCTTTTAAATCCCTCAGAAGTCACTTTGATGAGAGGGGAAAGAGTTCCCAATAATGGGAAGAGATGCAAAAACAATGGCTGCCTGTCTCTTTGACAGCATCTCTGCAATCAAAAGCAGCAACCAGAGATCACATTTGGGGAACAGATCTTAATACTTGGAGGGCAGAACAGCATTCTTTTTGCCCTCGCTGGCTCCTCAAAGAAGTGCACAAGATGTTCCAGGAACACAGACATGCTGCCTGATATTTGGCTAGGGGTAGGTGAGGGTGAGCAGCTACTGTGCCAAGAGCTGAAATTTGCCAAAATTAACCACAGCTTATCATCTAAGTCTTCCCCTGAAAGTTGGGAAAGCTTTCCCCTGAAAGCCTTTAACAGATTCCGGAGTTCCAAAACTGTATACCAGAGAAATTATGCCAGGACAGTTGGTAAAGAGATAGATTCCTGGCATTTTCTACTTCATCATGTTCACAGACTCCTCCTCTAAACTCAGATCTTATAACAGAAAATTAGAAAAAGCTAAAGAAAGAATTTGAGAACTGGAAGTTAACTTAGTAGGTATCATCCAGAATGAAATACTGAAACATGTTTAAAAATGGAAAATATGAAAGAGGGGTTAAAAGATATGGAAGATAGAGTTAGAAGATCAACACATAATTAGTGTCAGAGTAAAGGAAAGAAAGAACAAGGCAAAGTCAATATTTGAAGAGATAATGGCCAGCAATTCTCAGAATTGTTGGAAGTATGGAATATATTCGTGGGTGGTGAGAGTGAGTGAGTGATAGTTGCTCAGTCATGTCCAACTCAAGTGACCCCATGGACTGTAGCTCACCAGGCTCCCCTGTCCATGGGATTCTCCAGGTAAGAATACTGGATTGGGTTGCCATTTCCTTCTCCAGGGTATCTTCCCAACCCAGGGATCAAACCCACATTTCTTGCATCTCCTGCATTGGCAGGCTGATTCTTTACCATCTGAGCCACCAGGGAAGCCCAATCCTGGGTGGTATTCCTCAATAAATACATAATAAAATTTGCTTTGTCTTATTGTGGTGGGAGTTAGTAAGACTTGGGAAATTTTCAAATTTTGTTAAATTAGGATCACATCATCCTACCCCCTGATTTAAAATCCAGTGTCAGGATGATTATACACTGTAAAATCAGCCCTTACTCTGGATGGGAAATGATGATTTACAGCCCAGCTGAACTAGAGCAGAGGAGGTTCTTTAGAATACTGATCTCAGATTAGGATTCCTTTGAATTCTCCCAAAAGAGCCATGAAGTTTCACTCTTTAAAAACAGT
Organism: Giraffa tippelskirchi; assembly: GCF_054371585.1. Lineage (NCBI taxonomy): Eukaryota > Metazoa > Chordata > Mammalia > Artiodactyla > Giraffidae > Giraffa > Giraffa tippelskirchi. Next base: position 60,259,505 of record NC_137286.1, on the reverse strand, counting down.
ATTACTGATGAAAAAAATCATAACTTCCTCAGAGGAGAGAAATAAAATCCCCATAAGGTTCTATATCAACAATCAAGGCCAAGGCACCAGAAATATTTCACATGCTCTATCTTGTCATGAGTTACAATCATTGTTCTGGGAATTTTCTCAGAGGCTTGGCATTTTTCCTTATAAACAAAACTACATATCATTCTTGAAGCTGTCTGATAACTGGAATGCAAGCCATTGCAGCATCTTTTCCAGGCCAAAGTGTGATGCCCAGAGATCCCAAGTGACTAGCAAGGGTTTGGGTTTCACTTTTCACTCACCAGGGAAACGTCCCCCTTTCGGGATACATGTTGAGATGGCCATCGCCTCAGATCACTCCAGTCTGAGGCATCTCCTGTGTGGATATCAGAGGGCTTCTTCCTCTACCCACAGAGACTGATTTTTCTCTGTCTGGAGACGAGGGCTAGGCTTTCTGAGGGCCCATTAATGCAGACTTGAGACCCCTGTAATCTCTGGGTCAAGTACACATGGCTGGTACCGTGCGTTCCTTACTTATCAATTAATTCTGGGGTGAAGTTTACAAGATAAAGTTTTATGACCTCTTGGATAAAGTGATGTAGGCTTAGAGATAGTTTAAATAAATCTGACTGAGACAGAAAAGGAATCGTCTTGGGCAAGCCTCCCCCACCCACTAGTCATCTGTCTTCTAATTTCCCTCATTTCCTTTCTTCTTTCCCCTTGGTTAATAATGTCAGGGTATCATATAGTCTTGATCCCTAGTACCCTGAGCACAGAGCTCCTGATTCCTCTGGAGGTGGATTAGAAAACATCCTCACATCTGTCTTGTTCTCACCCCTTCCGGTTGTGGTGCTAGACCCTCTCCTATGTGTGTGTAAGACTGACCACACAGGAGAGGCAGGGTGACTCACAAGCGGTCTCAGCAGTCTCAGCAGTCTTCTCTCATCAGAGTACGAGATCGCCCCTTCCTCAGTTTCTCCTCCACACCATTTCTCCCCTGTCCTTCCCCCTGCACTTTTCCCAGCTCACAAACCTTCAGTGACTTCCCACCCTCTTCAGGTCGAGGCTAATCTCATTCCTCTGTATTTCCAAAGCCCTCCTTAGTCTGACATCAAAGCTCACCCCAATTTCCAGCTCTCATCTGCTCTAGTGGTTCTCAACCAGGGGTGCCCTAGAGGGTGTTTGGAAGTGTGTGGAAGCCTTTTGGTTGTCTCAAGGATGGAACTGGCAACTGGCGTTGTGTGGGAAGGTTCCAAGCATGCAAATTGCCCTCTGATGTCCGGATGGCCTCACATGCTGAACAATTGTCCCATCCTGATGCCAGCAGCACCCCTGTTGAGAAACACCACTTGATTCTGACCAAACATGCTCACTCTCCATCCATCAAACCCGTTATGTATGTTAGTCCCTTGCTCCTCCATCCTACCTGGAACTTCCCTCCTTTCTTCTCTACTTACCTGAGTTCAGACATTTTCAAGGACTGCCCTGCTTAAATGCCCTTCTGCAGCCATCATGCCCTCTGATCCCTCAAAGCCACCATCATCTGTGAGCTAGAGGCTGCAGAGCACATGAAGGATGTGGACCCTGAGTTTGAGTGTGACTCCGTCTCTTCACGCATGTGGCCTAGGGAGAATCACCTCCTGCCAAGTCCAGTTTCCACACGTCCGAAATGGAGGGGACACCAGCACCTCCTTGGAGGGGTTCATGAGGATTAGATGTCACATGGTAGTTGCCCACCACCACCTGGCATGTGGTAAGAACTCCATTCATGCTACATGTTTTTAATTCCTTTCTACACAATGTGCGCATTCAATAAACATGTGTGGAGTCACCATTCAGCCCCAAGACATCCGTCATTCTAGACCGAGACTGTGTAGGCAGAGACTCTTATTTGGTCACATAAAGTGTCTCAGCATGTAAGTCATCGAGAAGGTACAAAGGACGAGCCACCTGGGAGGCAGCTCCCACCGAACCCTGACTTGTCGCTGAGCGGGAGTGAGCGGCTGCCCCTGACACAGAGTTCCGCTCCCATGCCAGCTCCCAGACGCCCTCAGCTGCTCTCTCCTTGCCTGGTTCTGCGCTATAGACACCCCAGGCCCCTCAGAGTCCTCTCAGTTTGGGTTTGCTCTCTGTCCTGAGAAATGTCATGGTCTCCTAGTCAAGAAACGGTAGATATGGAGTCAGAGGACCTCTTCACCCCATTTATCCAATGTAGGGTGACACAGATTTCCAGGGAGTGTGCAAGGACTGAGGCTGGGCCAACTCAGGTTCCTTGGCCTGGGTCTGAAGCCCAAGTCCCCACAAGCTGTGCAGCAGCTCTTAGCAGGCACTCAGAGGCTGACCGGTGACAGCTCAGGGTGTCACTGGCTCAATAACCTTTAAGAGATGAAAGCTGTTGAAATTCCTGGTAAGGGAGGACCAAGAGTGATATTGCAAGTCAGAGAGCTCTATCTAATCCCTCCTTAAGATGGTCTACTTCCACAGGTAGCAGCACCCCAGAAGTCCAAGGAAACCCATCAAGAGCATTCCAAACCTCCTACAGAAGTAGCTCAAGCACAAGGTACTGGATTTGCTATGCTTCAAAGACAAGGATGTGGTCCCAACCAAATGTGGGCCAATAAACTGATGGAGCAAACAGCACTGTCCTCCTTTGCAGGGGAAAGAGTGAGGCCTGGGCGTATGGCCTGGCCCTGGACACCTCACAGAGCTTTCCTGGGCATCTGTCTTATCTATTCCATGAGAATGTTCATCTTTAAAGACTGTTTCTAGGATGGTGATGAGCCGGATAAACACTCAATAGACTTTTACCCGAAGGATTGTAAGTAGTTGCAAGGATCCTGTTGATTGTTTATTTGGCTGCTGGCCTTTCCCACAGAAGACTTTCCACCCAACATCCATAAAGCCACCGTGAGGATGCCCAGGTCTCTCTTGTCAGCCGGAGAGAGGGGCCTCCATCTGACCAGATGTTCCTGGCTGAAGCTCTGCTCTTGACTTCAGTCATCTGCCAATTAGCCCTTTGGACCAACCTTTCTTTGTGTCTTCACTGACTCTGCTCCCAGCACTGGGGCAGGACTCCGGGGAGTGGGTCAGATGGCACCTGTGACCCAAAGGCTAGAATCAAGAGGCTGCAATGATCCTATGGCCCACACTCCCCTGGGCAATGGCTGATGCCCAGAACACCTAGGTGAGAAGTGACAAGCACCAGTTTGGGCTCCTGTTCTTGCAGAGAGGGCTCTGTGACTGCCTCTAGCAGTGCTGGGGATGGAGACATTGGGTGTATGGCACACACTTGTAGATACCCCTCTCAATAGAGGGTCCTGTCAGAACCAAGATCATTTGCACTCCTGGGAAGACATCCAAAAAGGGAAGGCCAAGCAGACTTCCCTGGTGAAGGACTGACACAGCCTCCTTCCCTAGGAGCTGGGGCAGCCCTGCCTTCAACATGGGGAAACAACAATCCTCCTCAAAGCCATCTCTAGCCACACGTCCAAGTGTGTTCATGTCAGGAGCCAGCTGGATACCACCGGCAGGCCTTCATGCTCTGGCCTCATCCACTTAGGAAATTCGGGTCAACTCAGGGGAAAAAGCCTCAATGAAAAACCTTAATCAAAACTCTAAATTCATCAGTTTATTTTGGAAAGACTCTCTTGTAACAGAAAGAGAATCACAATAAAACAGACTCACATGAAAGATATACTTAGAACACAGCAACACCAACCATCACAAACCAAAATGGTCCTAACTCTTGTCACCAGCAAGGAGGCAATCTTAAAATGGTGGCTCTACAGGCAGCAAAACCAAAAGAAACCACCCTAACCCTCTGAAGAGAGAATTAGTTTCTAAGACTCTTGCTGGTTTCCACAGTGAAGAGCAAGTACATGCATTTCAGACTGCTGACAATGAAGCAAATGGAAAGTTTTCTCTGGTTAACCCTCAGTGAATTAGACAATTTTATTAACTGATTCTTGAGTATCTCAGGCCCCTTGAAAGTTATGCTGAACTGACATTGGTAAGGCATGCAGATTATTCACACTCTCTATCTTGACAAAATCAGATATCTCAAATCCTTTTTGGAAGTGAGATAGAAAATAAAGTACAAAAATCCACAAAACAATGTGGGAAAGAAATGGATACATTGTGATAAGTTACTCTTTTGTAGCCCTTTGGAGGCCTGGAAATGTTAAGTGTCTTCTCAGAGTTGTGGCATTGGCTATCCTCCAAAATTTGAGAGGCACCTCGAGGCATTTGGAAGAAAGCACAATTTGGCCAGGAAAAGTGGTACCAAGGGAGGCTTTTGGTCCAGGAATTACAAGGAAAGTAACAATAATATCAATCAAGTGACTAGAGTTGGCTTTGCACAGGCTGTCTATGCAGCAATTGGCAAAGCATGTCTTTCTGTTTATTTGCATAGTTGACCAGAAAATTCTTCTTCCCTAGAATGCATTAACTTCTTGATCTACTTGTTCTTAAAACTCTGGAGGTCATAGATTCCTTTGTGAGTACAGGGACCAGAAGTTCCTGTTAGCACACAATTAAAAATGAATTTGAAGGGACCCCAGAGTCAATCCATAGGCCCTGGCCTGGAACCTCTGTGTTAAAGTGGGCTTCATCTGTGACCTGTGAACTAAGGGTGGGTGCAGGTCCATCTCCTGAGGGCGTCACTGTCAGGGACCAGTCCTCTCTGGGATCTGACAGAACTACTGTGATCATACGAGAAGGGCTTGCAGCGCTCCAGTCTGCCCTGTGGACCTACAATACTGCTGCTTATGGCGGAGGCATCCATCTTCACCCACCCATGGCCATTTCTCCCAGGCTTCCAGGCATTTAAAAAATACTGACTGGCATGACCAGCCTAGCAGGTCTAAGCCAACACAACCTAGCAGCAGGCAAATCTGGACTGTCCTCATTAGGCTTCATCCTGGGCACCGGTGCATCCATGGCAACCTCAGACAGCCTCAGTGTACACGTGTGGGTGTGCGCACCGGTGCACCCACGGCAACCTCAGGCAGCCTCAGTGTACGCGTGTGGGTGTGCGCACCGGTGCACCCACGGCAACCTCAGGCAGCCTCAGTGTACGCGTGTGGGTGTGCGCACCGGTGCACCCACGGCAACCTCAGGCAGCCTCAGTGTACGCGTGTGGGTGTGCACACCGGTGCACACACGGCAACCTCAGGCAACCTCAGTGTACGCGTGTGGGTGTGTGCACCGGTGCACACATGGCAACCTCAAGCAGCCTCAGTGGCCAGTTGGGTTCATCTAGACACAGGTTTACACCTGGACAAATTCCTCACTTCAGAGCCTTTATCAAATAAATTGTGAAAAAGACCAACAGAATGAACAACTCAATTATTTGACTCAGAAGTGATCCATGTCACTTCCCTCATAGCCCTTGGGCTCAGAGGAGTCCTGCAGCCCTGCCTAAGGAAGGAGAAAAATGCAGCCTCCATGTGGTCTGAGAGAGCAGAGAGCTGGGTCCAGATGAGCCTGGGAGGCTCCTGCGCACCCCAGGTGATGGACACGCTCAGGGTCACTGGTGCAGAGGGCCTCAGCCAGGATTCCCGCTCTGAGGTACTCGGCCTCTGAGCTCCAGTCACAGTCAGCGAGAGGGAGGGTGTGGAGGGGACAGTCGACACAGCAGGCCCTTGCTCTGCGTAGTGCGCTGGTGGGGCGCTGGCCGCTCTCTGCAGGCTGGGGGGCCCTACCCCACCCTCACCTGGCAGCAGGCACATCAGCAACACGCCTTTGCCCACGGCCTTCCAGGTCTTAGAATACCAGCCATCAGAGAGGTAGATGGGTTTTCTTGACATTTCTGACATTTGACTTGGCAACACCCCACAGCGACTGCCTGTCCCCAGAGTCACCTTGCAGCCCTGAGGCTCATGGCGCAAGGTCTCAGTCAGCTTGGGCTGCCATGATGAAATACCACACATCAGGGGCTCAAACACAAGACAGTTATTTCTTGCAGTTTTGGAGGCCAGAAGCCCAAGGTCAAGATGCCAGCAGATTTGGTTCCCATTGGGAACCCTTCCTGGAGGCACAGCTGCCTCCCACTGTGTCCCCACACGGTGGAAAGAACAAGTGTGCTGGGGTCTCTTCCTCTCCTTCTAAGAGCTCTAATACCATCTTGAGGGTCTCACCTTCCTGACCTCATCTTAACCCAATCACCTCCCAAATGCCCACCCCTATTGCCATCACATTGGAGGTCAGGGCCCCAGCCTGTGACCTTAGGGAGGACACAAACATTCCGGCTACAACACACGTTCAGGTTCTGAACGTTCAGTGTCACTGGGATGTATAGCACACATCTTCCTTCTGCCCCAGTCTGCTCCTGCCAGGGGTGCAAAGGGCACAGGGTGCCTTCCCTGTGGCTTCCTGGGAGGCGTTGGAAGGGCAGAGAGGTGGTGAGGGGTGGGGAAGGGAGGCTGGCTTGAGTTTTGAGGTTTGTGGACTTCCACCCTAACCCCCTGCCCACAGCGGGGGCGCAGGCTGGCATGGCGCAGCTCCTGAGGCCTGTGGTCCTGGCCAGCAGGGCCCCTGGGAGGGAGCCTGAAACACTAGCTGTGTTTGCAGCTGTGTGCCTGGCCCAGGTTCATGGGGCCGGCTGCCTCTCCCTCACCCCTGGTTCAGGCCTTGCTTGATTTATTCTGTTGTTCTTCAGCCACTCTGTCATGTTCGACTCTTTGTGACCCCAAGGACTGTAGCACACCAGGCTTCCCTGTTCATCGCCAACTCCCGGAGCTTGCTCAAACTCATGTCCATTGAGTTGGTGATGCCATCCAACCATCTCATCCTCTGTCATCCCCTTCTCCTCCTGCCTTCAATTTTCCCCAGCATCAGGGTCTTTTCCAGTGAGTCGGTTCTTCGCATCAGGTGGCCAAAGTATTGGAGTTTCAGCTTCAGTATCAGTCATTCCAATGAACACTTAGGACTGATTTCCTTTAGGATGGACTGGTTTGATCTTCTTGCAGTCCAAGGAACTCTCAAGAGTCTTCAACACCACAGTTTGAAAGCATCAGTTCTTCGGTGCTCAGCCTTCTTTATGGTCCAACTCTCACATCCATAAATGACCAATGGAAAACCACAGCTTTGACTAAGTGGACCTTTATTGGAAAGTATTGTCCCTGCTTTTTAATATGCTGTCTAGGTTGGTCATAGCTTTTCTTCCAAGGAGCAAGCATCTTTTAATTTCATGGCTACAGTCACCATCTGCAGTGACTTTGAAGCCCAAGAAAATAAAGTCTGTCACTGTTTCCATTGTTTCCCCATCTATTTGCCATGAAGTGATGGAACTGTATGTCATGATCTTAGTTTTCCAAATGTTCAATTTTGAGCCAACTTTTTCACTCTCCTCTTTCACCTTCATCAAGAGGCTCTTTAGTTCTTCACTTTCTGCCATAAGGGTGGTGTCATCTGCGTGTCTGAGGTTACTGCTGTTTCTCCCGGCAATCTTGATTCCAGCTTGTGCTTTACAGTCAGAGGGCCTGAGCACCTCACTCTCTCAGGGGCACTCCCTTATTCCTCTGAATCCTATCTTTCCCTCCCTTGCTGCTGCTATGATAACTGCCCTGGGAATCTGGCTGGCAGGGTGGATCATTCCCACAGACAGCCTGGCCTGCGGGGAGAAGCTGGAATCTTCTGTCGGTAACAGGGCCACATTTTTCACTTGCATCAGCATTGAGAAGTTGCAGAGCCCAGTTTTCCTGTAATTTGCTCTTCCCGCTCTTGCAGCCCTTGGCCGAGTGATGTAATGAATGCGTCTGTGTCCACTGCTTCCTAAGAGGATTTCTTTGGCAGGCCGTGTGGAAGCCTGAGGCCCACCAGGATGTTCCATTTTGTTGGACTGTCCTTCCATTTCTCTTTTTCCATCACCCTCTTGGTCCACCCTGAGACTTTCTCAATCAAATCAAGGCAGCGCATTCTGGCTCAGCCTTCTCCGACTGAAAGTTCGTTGTGTTTCATTACAAACCAGGAAGCTTCATCTTGAGAATCTCTGAGAAACTCACTCAGCTGATTACAACATTGCTGAACTTTTGGCAGAATATATGTTTATCCATTTAATTATCATTATTAAGTTTCTCTCCCACTCAAATTTTTGGCTTTATGTATTATATCATTTTTGGCTGAGTGTGCCTAGCTGGGGGGGGTGGCGGGGTGGTACGTGGAAGGGTAAAAGGATATAATTTGTTCTTCTTGATTATCATGCTGTGCACTTAAACGTTCATTTTCTCCCAAGGACAACTATCTAAGAGCTACCCATGGCACTAAGCAAATATTCCTTTCTTGAAATCAATTTTCTTTTGTTTCCCTCAAAAAGTCCCTGCTATTGTTTCTGCCCTCCTGAAGTCTTACTCACACTCAATCACTTCCTACTGGGGTTATAAATAGTTTTTGTTTCACCACTGGTCTAAAATGATGTCTTTTGAATATCCCAGAAACCAGACAGAGAAGAGAAAGATTGAATCTCAGCTCTGGAAAGTAAAATATTAGTCATCTGCTTTACTCACTTGTGAAACATGGTGAAGGATTAAAATCCAACTCGCTTGTCCAGATTTCCAAAGTTTCCATAGTCCCACTTATTCCTGTAATTCAAATCAACTTCACCTGTTACAGATGCCTTCCTTTCTTTGGTGTATTTGCATTTCCGTCGACTGTTTCCAAGCCACTGGCAGGGGAGACGGTGGGGAGCTGTGGATGACGCTCCTTGAGAACAACAGGCCCGCCCACTTTCCCACTCAGATCCAGAGGAGGATGTGTGCTGCCTTCCAGGACTCTCTTGCCTTTGGGGTACCCTGTTCTGAAAGGACCCCCGCATTTGGCTCTGCTGTAACATAACACACCCGTTCTCTCTTTTGCTCACCACCAATCCTCACGATAGCTCAGTTGGTAAAAAAATTCTCCAGCAACGAAGGAGACACCGGCTCGATTCCTGAGTTGGGAAGATCCGCTGGACAAGGGATAGGCTACCCACTCCAGTATTCTTGGGCTTCCCTTGTGGCTCAGCTGGTAAAGAATCTGCCTGCAATGCAGGAGACCTGGGTTCGATCCCTGGGCTGGGAAGTTCCCCTGGAGATCTTGGAAAGGGTGCCCACTCCAGTATTCTGGCCTGGAGAATTCCATGGACTGTGTATATCCATGTGGTTACAAGGAGTCAGACATGACTGAGCGACTTTAATCCTCACTAGGGTCCCCTGTTGTAAGTTTGCTCCACAGGAGGTAGGTGCCAGTCCAGAAGGCTGCAGCCAGGAGACAGTCCACAGTGCCAAGGGTCCATGCTGTTCCTGATGTGGCTGACACGTCTCCCATGTCTGGGATCCTGATGGTTTTCTCTTCTCTTTCTCCTCTATTAAGTGGTCCTCAGGTGGTGCTAGTGGTAAAGAACCCACCTGCCTTGTCAGGAGAGGTAAGAGATGCAGGTTCAATCCCCTGGTTGGGAAGAACCCTTGGAAGGAGGGCATGGCAACCCACTCCACTATTCTTGCCTGGAGAATCCCTTGGACAGAGGAGCCTGGTGGGCTACGGTCCATGGGGTCACAGAGAATCAGACTTAGCAAGCGCGCACAAGTGGGCCTCAGAAAGTAGCCCTCTCCTCCGTCACCTGCTTCCCTACAGGCCTTGTGCCTGCTGGAGCGGAGAGGGCTGCATGCACAACAAAACTGTGCTCCCCTGTCCTGCCTGGTGGCCCCTGGTAGGGAGCTCCAGAGGACTACATTTCCCGTCTCCCTGGAATCCAGATGACGCCTTGTGCCAATGGCATGTGAGCAGCCGTGCCACGTGGTCACCTCTAGGTTAGGTTCTTAAGGAGCAGATGTTACTTGCCTGTCTTCTTCTCCATCTGCTGGCTGGACAAAGAGCAAGTCTAGGGCTTTGTTGTTATTGTTCAGTCGCTAATTCACGTCCAACTCTGTGACCCCATGGACTGCAATACCCCAAGCTTCCCTGTCCTTCACTATCTCCCAGAGATTGCTCAGATTCATGTCAGTTGAATCAGGGATACTATCTGCTGCCCTCTTTGCCTTTTGCCTTCAATCTTTCCCAGCATCAGAGTCTTTGCCATTGAGTCAGCTCTTCACATCAGGTGGCAAAGTATTGGAGCTTCAGTTTCAACATCAGTCCTTCCAGTTCAGGGTTGATTTCGTTTAGGATTGACTGGTTTGATCTCCTTGCAGTCCAAGGGACTCTCAAGAGTTTTCTCCATCACCACAGTTCAAAAGCATCAATTCTTTGGCCCTCAGACTACTTTATGGCCTAACTCTCACATTCGTACACAACTACGGGAAAAACCATAGCTTTGACTACATAGATCTTTGTAAGCAAAGTGATGTCTCTGCTTCTTAATATGCTGTCTAGGTTTGTCATAGCTTTCCTTCCAAGGAGCAAGTGTCTTTTAATTTCATGGCTACAGTCACTATCCACAGTGATTTTCAATCCCAAGAAAATAAAATCTGTCAATTACCACTTTTTCTCTTCTATTTGCCATGAAGTGATGGGACCAGATGCCATGACCTTCACTTTTTGGATGTTGTATTTTAAGTTTTTGCATTTTTTAAGTTTTTCACTTTCCTCTTTCACTTTTATCAAAAGGCTCTTTAGTTCCTCTTTACTTTCTGCCTTTAGAGTTGTATCATCTGCATATCTGAGGTTATTGATACTTCTCCCAGCAATCTTGATTCCAGCTTGTGCTTCTTGAGCCCAAGCGTTTCTCATGATGTGCTCTGCATATAAGTTAAATAAGTGGGTGACAAGATACAGCCTTGACATACTTCTTTCCCAATTTGGAATCAGTCTAGTGTTCCATGTCCAGTTCTAACTATTGCTTCTTGACCTGTATACAGGTTTCTCAGGAGGCAGGTAAGGTGGTCTGGTATTCCCATCTCTTTAAGAATTTTCCACAGTTTGTTGTGATCCACAGAGTCAAAGGCTTTGGCATAGTCAATGAAGCAGAAGTTGATGTTTTTCTGGAGCTCTCTTGCTTTTTCTATGATCCAGCAGATGTTGACAATTTGATCTCTGACTCCTCTGCCTTTTCTAAACCCAGCTAGAACATCTGGAATTTCTTGGTTCATGTACAACTGAAGCCTAGCTGAAGGATTTTGAGCATAATCTTGCTAGCATGTGAAATGAGCACATTGTACAGTAGTTTGGGCATTCTTTGGCATTGCCTTTCTTTGGGATTGGAATGAAAGCTGACTTTTCCCAGTCCTGTGACCACTGCTGAGTTTTCCAAATTTGCTGACCTGTTGAGTGTAGCACCTTAACAGTATCATCTTTTAAGATTTGAAATAGTTCAGCTGGAATTTCATCACCTCCACTAGCTTTGTTCATTGTAATCCTTCCTAAGGCCCAGTTGACTTCACACTCCAGGATGTCTGGCTCTAGGTGAGTGACCACACCATCGTGGTTATCTAGTTCATTAAGACTTTTTTAGATTACAAGATGGAAGCGTACTGGCCCCTGGCATAACATATTGGGGAAAAGTTGCCCATTGACCAAGAATGGGACTGTTATGCATCGAGACATGAAGTCTGTTGTGGAAACCCAGCACCAAGTGGTGGGTCCTTTGGTACAGCGGGCAGCGTTCCCACCCCTCCCCCATCTCTGGCCTCTCTAGAGCTGCCGCCCACTCTCCCATGGGGCCAGCTTCCCACAACGGTGGACACCAGTGCCCCGAGGGCCAGCCGCATAGGCAGTCCAGTACCTCCAAACCTTCTGGCCAAGTGATCGTTCCTGTCCCTTGAGGGTTCTTTCCAGCCAGTTCTCTGTCCCCCAGAGATATGCAGGGTGCTTCCATAGCATGGTGAGTTCTCACACCTGTTAGACAAGGTAACAGCCTCTAACCCACAGGGAAACTGTGAGGCTTTCAAGGTCCAAGTCCCTCCAAAGCAGAGTGTGGGCGTGGGAAGCCTTGACTCTATCCCACCCGCTGCCCACTCCCCTCCCTGAGGAAGAAATTCACACACAAAACTTATGCGGCCTGCTGGAAAATCACCTGGAGAAGCAGAGGGGTCAAAACCCCCTAAAAACCCATGCTAGCCAAGCCAGACCGGACACGTCCCCTCCTGCTGTGCTGTCCTGGTTGGGGAGCCCAGCAAGTTCCAGGAAGGGCAGGGGCCTGGGACTTGTCAGGAAGACCATCCAGGCCCAACCCTACTGCTCATCGAGCTCTCAGCCCCGCCAGGAGCCCCAGAAGGGGCCACAGGTGCTGCGTGGTGCCTGGGAAGCCCTGGCACCACACCTGGACCTCCTGGTGACAGGAGGAAGATGTCCCAGAGCTCGGAGCCTAGCCCCGCAGGGGTGCGGCCGCCTCCTGGCCCAGATGCAGAAGCAGCATGCCTCTCCACTTGTCTCCATGTGGTCCGAGCCTCGGCTCTGGAAACCTACCGCCGCTTCCCCGCAGCTGTGCCGAGGGGACCTGTTGCCTCTCTCCCTGGCCAGGCTCCAGCTCTCCGTCCTCTGGACCCAGCTGTCCCTTCCTCAGCCTCACCCTCCATGCCTCCTGTGCCCTGGGCAGCCCACTCTCACGCCCTGAACTCAGCAAGAACACCCTCTGGGACCCACCTGCTTGCACCTGTCATTGTTTCAAGGCTCTGGCCTTTGTGGAAATCTTTCCACCTGAGCAATGCTTTCCAGAAGCCCTCTCGCTCCTCCAGAAGGTAGGCTCTCAGCAAAACACAGCCATGGAATTTCTTAAAGAATGGAATCAGATACTGATACCGCAGGGCCTCTACCCTGCATTAAACCCTGAGCTTCTGAACATTAGCCGAGAAAAACTCCATTTGGAGGAAAGCTGGTTAGGTTCTGACACCGCGGAGCTCATCAGCAGAAACACCGTTTCTTTCTGAGGTGTCCCTGGCTAGGATAGGAATTCACAGCCTAGGTGAGTGTTCTTGTGCAAGGTTTGACCTTATGCCTCCAGTTTCTCAATTTGCAAATGACACAGAGAGGACACCCTGAAAGGACATGCCGCGGGGTTTGTGAAAGAGCCTGGAAGGAGGGTTGCCCTGGGCATGTGCACTGTGTGACGCATGGCAGTGGGGAGGAAATCGCCTTGCGAGCCTTTGATCCTAGGACTCCATCCTCACCCTTGCCTCCTGGACAATCTTTTTGTCTCTTTCCCCCTCATCAGAGGATGATGTCTGGAGGCTTCTAGAGGATGGACTGTACTGTCAGGAATTGCCTTTGCGGCATTTTAATCACTATCTCTTCATCAAGTGTTATAACGGATGGTTGCTGACCATTCACTGTCTTAAGTACCAAGTACTGGATGAATAAGACGCACGGGCCCCTGTCCATGAGGGTCACGGTCTGAAGTTGGAGATTCCCAAGGGCAGGAAACAAAGAGCAGGCAGGGACCAAAGGGACCCCACCTAGTCTGGGGGTCAAAGAAGGCTTCTGGCGTAGGCTGGCAGGATGCCCAGGCGTGGACAAGTGACAGACAGTGTGAAGCGGGGTGGGAGCCCAGGTGTGAACCAGGGGCAGAGACTGTGAGGTGGGGGGTGGGTCAGGTGTGGACCTGGGGCAGAGAGTGTGAAGTGGGGAGGGGGTCAGTTGTGGACCAGGGGCAGAGAGTGTGAAGTGGGGAGGGGGTCAATGTGGACCAGGGGCAAAGACTGTGAGGTGGGGGGGGGTCAGGTGTGGACCAGGGGCAGAGAGTGTGAAGTGGGGAGGGGGTCAATGTGGACCAGGGGCAGAGAGTGTGAAGTGAGGAGGGGGTCAATGTGGACCAGGGGCAGAGAGTGTGAAGTGGGGAGGGGGTCCTGGCATGGACCTGGGGCAGAGAGTGTGAAGTAGGGGGAGGGGGTCAGGTGTAGACCAGGGGCAGAGAGTGTGAAGTGGGGGGTGGTGGTCAGGTGTGGACCAGGGGCAGAGAGTGTGAAGTGGGGAGGGGCTTAGGTGTGGACCAGAGGCAGAGAGTGTGAAGTGGGGAGGGGGTCAGGTGTGGATCGGGGCAGAGAGTGTGAAGTGGGGAGGGGGTCAGGTGTGGACCAGGGGCCGAGAGTGTGAAGTTGGGGGGGGTCAGGTATGGACCAGGGGCAGAGAGTGTGAAGTGGGGAGGGGGCCCAGTTTTGGACCAAGGGCAGAGAGTGAAGTGTGGAGAGGGTCAGGTGTGTTCCATGGTCAGAGAGTGTAAGGTGGGGAGAGGGCCCAGGCCACGCAAGCCTGCAGCCACATTGACCCAGAGAGGTGAGCGAGATTGAGTGCTGCACCCAGGAGGTGAGCCGGATGCACCCGGAGAACTCCGCACCGGTCAGTGAGAGCTTGAATGTCGCCTCAAGGGCAAAGTCAGGACGCACTCCTGGCGTTCGAGTGTTGGTGGGTCAGCTATAGATGTCACTGACTCTCAGATGCCATCAATTTTAAGACATCTCAGAAACGCTGAAGTGTAAAAAGCTGTACATATTCCAAGATGAGAAGTGTAAGCCTCAGAGCCCGACAGTTTTCAGCCCAGAAAGTATCCACAAGTGGGTTTTGAGGACAAAGAGAGCCCATGGGCTTCCTGAGGGGGCCCCACCCCACCACGGAGCTGCCTTTCTCCCCCAGCCCACAGCACCCCGAAAGTCTCCCCGGCTCTGTCTGCCCCCACCCTCAGCTGTGATGTGGCGGCTCCCCTCAACGCTCAGAACCACTGATATTCCCTGTTTGCATTTTACCCACATTTTTAAAAATTTATTTATTTTTTATTGTAGGATAATTGCTTTACAGAATTTTTTTGTTTTCTGTCAAACCTCAACATGAATCAGCCATAGGTATACATAGATCCCCTCTCTTTTGAACCTCCTCCCATCTCCCTCCCCATCGCACCCCTCTAGGTTGATACAGAGCCCCTGTTTGAGAGTCCTGAGCCATACAGCAAATGTTTCGAAATCACAGTGCTTCTAACAATCAATACGGACACTGAAGGTGATGGTGTTTTTCTCCCTGAAAAGCTGTTAAACTGACAGTGTATCTTATAGTCATTTACAACACAGCCTTAGGCTATCGAATATTTGGTAATTCACAGGCCTAACAGATTATGCTGTACAGACTGTGATTTACTAAAAAAAATAAATTAAATAAGGCACTCGTGCTTGTTTTCTTTAAAATACTACTGTCTCCAACTCATCTCCCCTTTTTGTAAATGTTCATGGGAGCTACTTATAAACAGGTTTCAGCTTCTATTGGGTAATTCCTCTTAAAAAGAAAACAACTGCGGAATATCTGGATGGTTACAGGAATCAGACTCCCAGATATTTTAGGGTGTGCCTTTTGCACCCACACCAAATAGTACAGCTTTTGCAGAAGGAGAAATGACCGCAGCAAAGCAAAGCTGGGCATCTGACCGGCTGCAGTCTGCTCCACTTGCTGCTGGTCATTTGATGGTGCTGTGTGACACACAGCAGCTTGGTGATCGTCACAGTGTCCCGTGACTCCTGTTTGGTTGTGGAGACTGAGTCTTGGGGACCGAGGGATCTGCCTGACACCACAGAGGCTTGAAGGCAGAAGCATCTAATTCTGCAGAAGCACAGAGATCCCAAGGGCACACAATGTCCTCGGTGCTTTAACCCACGGTGCTAATCAGCTTTCCTTAATCCTCTTCCCAGGAGAAACTGGCATGCACGATTTACCTCCCCGCTGCACAGCATGTCTGTGTCAAGAGGGTCCCTGCATGAGGGTCAGCTCGCGCGCCTGTCTGCCTTCTCTCCGTCTCTACCCCCAGCTCATTGCTGGGGATGGCCCCTTGGCAGACCTCATCGCTTTCTGCCCCTTCCGGAGGGTAGTGAGGTCCACGCGGCAAGGTCAGCCTCCTGCCTGGTGTGCCCAGCACTTCTCCTCCTGGAAGCGGAGGGCTCAAGAGCCATCTCCCTTCACCCCTGCAGGCTAGGGCCCGGGGACCATGAGGGCGGTGTTGGGAACACCTCCGTCTGATGCAAGGACCTGGAGTGGGGGAGGGTGGCCCCCACCTTCTCCCCAGCCCGGTGTGATCCCTCAAATCCTCACACGAACCTCAGACAGAAACGGGTGCCAGTGTCTAGGTCAGGTGGGCAGTGGTCTCGTTGCTCCACACCATGCCCTTTGGGGACCTCAGCCAGCAGCCAGCTGGGCAGTCCTGTGCTTGGCCCCTCTCTTGGGCGCCCTGGGATCAGAGATGATTATCAAGTGTCCATCTCCCTTACTTGACTGGGCGGAGAGAGGGGAGCCACAAAGTCCGCCGGGCCCTCCAGAGTGGCCTGTGCCAACTTAGCCTTTGCCCCCCCCCCAACTCCCAGTCCTCTCTTCCTACTGCTGGGGGGCAGGGCTGCTGGGGACGCAGCACGGGGCACTGATGGGGGTCGGGCAATTCCGGCTGCTCTCAGGAGGGCTTCAGGGTGCTTCCTTTCCAGGCCTTCCAGTTACACAAGCATAAGCGTGGCCTGTGCCAAGCCCAGCCTGGGACTCTAGAAGAGGGCGTGCGGAGCGGAGCTGCCTCTTCTTAGGCAGCAGCTTATGCGTCGCCCTGCCCATCTTCGGAGAAGGCAATGGCACCCCACTCCAGTACTCTTGCCTGGGAAACCCCATGGACGGAGGAGCCTGGTAGGCTGCAGCCCACGGGGTCGCGAAGAGTCGGACACAACTGAGCGACTTCACTTTCACTTTTCCATGCACTGGAGGAGGAAATGGCAACCCACTCCAGTGTTCTTGCCTGGAGAATCCCAGAGACAGAGGAGCCTGGTGGGCTGCCGTCTATGGGGTTGCACAGAGTCAGACACGACTGACGTGACTTAGCAGCAGCAGCAGCCCATCTTTTCCTCATCGCCCTGAAGCTCAGGTGCGTGTCTGTCACTGCTAGCACCGCAGCGCCACTGTTTCATGGCCTCCCGTCACTTTGCTGAGCAAATGTTGAAAGGTGAGTCCTCACCTTGCCTGTCTCAATCCAGTGTCCAAAGACACTGGGAGCCCGACTCGACAAAGGAGGCCTCAGACAGGAGACTTAACACGGTGAGTGTTATAGGCTGAGTTGCGTGTCCTGCTCAAATCCCTGTGTTGTTCTAAACCCCAGGACCCCCCAGAATGTAACTTATCAGGAAACAGGGTCTTTGCAGATTGAACCAAGAGGAGGTCATTCGGGTGGGCTCTAATCCAATATGACCGGCATCCTTATGCAATGGGAAACCTTGGACGCAGAAAAACACACACACAAAGTAGGACACCATGTGAAGATAAAAGTGGAAATCGGGGCAATGTTTCAACCAGCTAAGGAACGCCAGAGATGGCCAGCAAACCGCCTGAAGCTGAGAGAGGCCTGGATAGATGCTCTTCACAGCCTCCAGAAGGAACCAACCCTCCTGACACCTGGATCTCAGACTTCTGGCCTCCAGAGCTGGAAGACAGTACATTTCTATTGTTTATGCACCCAGTCTGTGTAAACTCTACACAGTGACCAACATCCTGGATTCTCTAGAAAAGTTACAATTCCAAATGTTCTGAACCTGAATCCTCATAAGCTGCTAAAATGTTGCAGAAGTTCAAATTTCAGTTAGAAAATATTCTTTCTCAAGCTCTGCCTCCCAGATTCCTTAAAAGCATCAAAACCCATTGAGGTACCATACATCTTGCTTTAGGGTTCAGAAATACAAATACCACTGATACAAACCTGCCTTGTCAGGACTGGTTTTGCCCAGAAGGGGAGCAGCCATGTTTCTCCTACTCTCCAAACACACACAAGATGGTGTCAGGGCTGGGCCCACCCTGAGGGAGGCCTAGCAAGTCCTTGTGGTGCCCACAGACCGCTGACTCTTCTCAGCAGAAGGCTGGAAGCCCTGTCAGGGAGAGCCAGCATGCACACGATGCTACCAGCTTGAGCTGCCAGGTCGTGCTCTCGCCGCCCAGGGTGTCAGCACGGAGGGCGCAGGAGGCCAGCCCCACCGACAGGCTCCATGTTGTCCATCACTGCCTGTCTGTGCTTGAGCGGGTCTCAACCCCACCGCCGTGACTCGATCCACCGCAGTGACAAGTTAGGGTAATTCTAGTAAAATCAACCTCCGGGTTTCTGGGGGATGAGGGGGCGGGTTTCATGCACCATTAAGTGTCTCAAGCCAGACTGCTATGGGTTTTGGCTGGGTGGTGCTACTTGGCTTAGGTAAGGGCGTTCTTGTCTGTCCTTCTCCAGATGGGCTGAGAAGGAACCCAATGCCCTGGCAACATGAGCAGCAAGAGTGTCCAAAAGCCTGAGTGGCCTTCGTCTGAGTGGAGAACACCATCCACTGTGAGATGTGCTCAGGCGGCTTCCATTAAGACCCCACCAGTGGTGGCATGTCATCCAAGTTCTGGTGAATTGTTAGAAATGCTTCCCGGGGACGTCAGCCAAGGGCTCAGATAGACCAAATGCAGTACAGCACGTGTCTGGGTGGACGTGTGTGTGTGTGTGTGTGTGTGTGTGTGTGTGTGTGTGTGTGTATTTAAACGCAAGCAAGTCTGAGTCACAGAATTTAAAACCTAAGGAAGGGAATTTTCAAGTGAGTCTCTTCAGCTCTACCTCTCTGGGACCAACCAGCTTCAGTCATCCATTCACTTTGCTGTTCGTGTTTGGCCTAAGAGATGAAACACATGATTAGCGCAAGAGAGGCGGGTCGGGGAGTGGGAGAACAAACCACCATGTTTAAAGAAATGAGGAACAAACCCTCCATCCAAACCCAAGCAAACAGGCCTGGCCAGGCTGTCTGTCCTCCGGCTGGCCTGCTGCCCACCCTCCCTCCAGCTCAGAGTAAATAAGTTGGGAAGGGAAATGCGAGTCGGGTGCAGTGCTGTGCATCCCCAAATACTGTCTAGTTCCTGGAAGGGACACAGCCATTCCCAGCCTCCGCTAAGTGGCCAGATGTTTTCCTCATTAAGACTTTCCTAGAGTAGAAATGATCCTTGCCTGTTTAATGCAAGATTAGTTGTCTTTCTGTAAGGCCTAGGAGCTGTCTACTTTCAATTGCCTTTAGAGACAAAACTCTTAAAATGTCTTCTGGTACACAGCATCGTCTATGAAATATTTACCCTGACTCCAGCCTAGCTGTCAGACTGACCTCCAGCTTACAGGAAATACCAACAGTAGATGATGAACAAGCTAAATGACATAAAGAATAAACAGTCACACAAATCCAGATTATGAAACATTCTCTAAGGCAACTCTTCTAGACTCTTTGCTCAATCTCAGGAAACTAAAAATCAATAATAGATACATAAGGTAGTGCTCTAGACTAAAAGAGATACAGTTAATGTGATGCATAAACCTAGATTAAATTCTGATTAAAAATATCAAAATAGTTACAACAGACATTCTTGTGGTAATTGAGGAAATCAGAATACGGTCTAGATATTACATTTGCTATTGTTCAGTCGCTTAGTTGTGTCCAACTCTTTGCAACTCCACGGACTGCACTCTGCCAGGCTTCCCTGTCCTTCACTATCTCCCAGAATTTGCTCAAACTCATCTCCATTGAATCAGTGATGCCATCCAACCATCTCATCCTCTGTCGTCCCCTTCTCTTCCTGCCCTCAATCTTTCCAAGCATCAGGGTCTTTTCTAATGAGTTAGTGCTTCACATCGGGTGGCCAAAGTATTGGAACTTCAGCATCAGTCCTTCCAGTGAGTATTCAGGGTTGATTTCTTTTAGGATTGACTGGTTTGATCTCCTTGCAGTCCAAGGGACTCTCAGAGTCTTCTCTAGCACCACAGTTTGAAAGCATCAATTCTTTGGTGCTCAGCCTTCTTTATGGCCCAACTCTCATATTCATACATGACTACTGAAAAAACAACAGATTTAACTCTACGGACCTTTGTCAGCAAAGTGACATCTCTGCCTTTTAACAGTCTCTCTAGGTTTGTCTTTCCCAGCATCAGGGTCTTTTCCAGTGAGTCAGTTCTTTGCATCAGGTGGCCAAAGTGTTGTAGCTTCAGCTTCAGCATCAGTCCTTCCAATGAATATTCAGGACTGATTTCCTTTAGGATTGACTGGTTTGATCTCCTTGCAGTTCAAGGGACTCTCAAAGTCTTCTCCAAACTGACTCTGATGCTGGCAAAGATTGAAGGCAGGAGAAGGGAATGACAGAGGATGAGATGGTTGGATGACATCACTAACTCAATGGACATGAGTTTGAGCAACCTCTTGGAGTTGGTAATGGACAGGGAGGCCTGGCGTGCTGCAGTCCATGGGGTCACAATGAGTCGGACACAACTGAACGAGTGAACTGAACTAGGTTTGTCATTGCTTTTCTTTCAAGGAGCAATTGTCTTTTAATTTTATGGTTGCAGTCACTGTCCGCAGTGATTTTTGAGACCAAGAAAATAAAATGTTTTATTTTTTCCTGTTTCCATTGTTTTCCATCTATATGCCATGAAGTGATGGGACCAGATGCCATGATCTTCATTTTTTGAATGTTGAGTTTTAAGCCAGCTTTTTCACTCTCCTCTTTCACTTTCATCAAGAGGCTCTTTAGTTCCTCTTCCCTTTCTGCCATAACGGTGATGTCATCTGCATATCTGAGGTTATTGATACTTCTCCCAACAATCTTGATTTCAGCTTGAGCGTCACCAAGCTTGGCATTTCACATGATGTACCCTGCATATAAGTTAAATAAGCAGGGTGACAATATACAGCCTTGACGTACTCCTTTTGCAACTTTGAACCAGTCTGTTCCTTGTCTGGTTCTACCAGTTGCTTCTTGACCTGCATACAGGTTTCTCAGGAGGCAGATAAGGTGATCTGGTGTTCCCATCTCTTTAAGAATTTTCCACAGTTTGTTGTGATCCACACAGTGTTCTCACACTGTTGAGAAAGTTCTGGGATCCACAACAGACTTCCCAACCTGGGGGTCTGGCAAAGGGGACTGAGAATCCTTAGGGAATCTGACTTTGAAGGTCACTGGGATTTGATTACAGACCTTCCCCAGGACTGGGTGTAATAGAGACTCTTGGAGGGCACAGAAAAAAAAAAAAAAAAAACTTATATGGACCAGGACCCAGGAGAAAGGATCAGTGATCCCACAAGAGACTGAGCTAGACCTGCCTGTGTTTGAGAGTATCTGGCTGAGACTGGGAGGGAACACAGCCCCACCCATCAGCAGAAAATTGGATTAAAAATTTACTGAGCATGGCCTTGCCCACCAGAGTAAGACTCAGTTTTTCCCACAGTCAGTCCCTCCCATCAGGAAGCTTGCACAAGCCTCTCATGAGGGCAGACAGAAGGAAAACCACAGTCACAGAAAACTAACCAAAAAGATCACATGGATATTACATTAGAATATGGATCACCATTATTTTCTTAGGAATGATGTTGGCATATGTTTATATTGAATAATGTCTTTATTCTTACATGGTAGAGTATTTAGAGGTGAATTGTTATGATGTCCACAACTTACTTTTAAATGATATGTGTATAAACAGGGATAAAGCAGTGATGTTACAATCTTCACAGTTGTTAGGTATACGTGGAGGTACTCATCATAGAATTTTTTTTCTACTTTTTTATGTGAAGACATTCATGTTAAAAAGCTGGTGGGAAAATAAGCAAAATAAAAATACAGAGAAAACCAAGAGAATAAAAATAAATAAAAGGTAAAATATTTAAAAAAATTTTTTTAAAGGATGGGTAACTGGCTGTGATTAGAAGACACATTCCACTATTTCCCTTCTGAAAAACAGCGGAGAAAGTATTTCTGCAAGCACATACACAGGATTTCACTATAGCAGTTATCGCTCAGTACCTGTGGGTGACTGGTTCCAAGACCCAGAAGAAAGCAAAATTCAAGAATGCTCACATCCTTTCTATAAAATGGCATAGTATTTGCATATCACTGACTGCACACTTCTTCCTCTATACTTTAGATTATTTATAATATCTAATACAAAGTAGATACTAGGTATAGTCATCAGTACAGTGTCAATGGTATGTACAAAACTGCTGGTGAGTAGCAAATTCAAGCATTGGTTTTTGAAACTTTCTGGATTTTTTTTCTTCCAAGTGTTTTCCACCCATGATTGGTTGAATCTGCAGATTTGGAATCTGAGGATATGGAGGGCCGACTGTACTAGTGAAACAGGAAAGAGCAGTGTTAGAAAATGCCAGTGCAGGTCAGAGGTGACTTCGCAGGATGAGGGAGGGGCACAGATGTCAATAATGCTATTATCAGTGTTCTAGTTCTTCGGATGTATGGAAGCTAGTATATTATTAATAAATGCATGAATAAAATGGGCCAGGCACAAACCAAAGATGGTCGCTCAAATACCAAGTAAAATCAAATATTGCCCAGTTCCTATACTTGGTTATGTGAAAATAAAAAAATGTCCTCATGTAGGAGTTCAGTCCTCTGAACATGTAAACAAACAATTATACTCATTATTTGAGTATAATGATACATTGAAACATTATTATTATACTCATTATTGGAGTATAATAATAAATAGAAACATTTCACTTATTTATTCAGTCTACAAATATTTACTAAGGGTCTGCTATATTTCAGGTGTATAATATTATTATAGTATTTAGTAAGAACTAAAGAGCCTCTTGATGAAAAGTGAAAGAGGAGAGTGAAAAAGCTGGCTTAAAATTCAACATTCAAAAAACAAAGATCATTGCATCTGGTCCCATCACTTCATGGCAAATAGATGGGGAAACAATGGAAACAGTGAGAGACTTTACTTTTTTGGGCTCCAAAATCACTGCAGATGGTGACTGCAGCCATGAAATTAAAAGACACTTGCCTCTTGGAAGAAAAGCTATGACCAACCTAGACAGCATTTTAAAAAGCAGAGACATTACTTTGCCAACAAAGGTCCATTTAGTCAAAGCTGTGGTTTTTCCAGTAGTCTTGTATGGATGTGAGAGTTGGACTATAAAGAAAGCTGAGCACTGAAGAATTGATGCTTTTGAACTGTGGTGTTGCAGAAGACTCTTGAGAGTCCCTTGGACTGCAAGGAGATCCAACCAGTCAATCTTAAAGGAAATCAGTCCTGATTATTCATTAGAAGGATTGATGCTGAAGCTGAAACTCCAATACTTTGGCCACCTGATGCAAAGAGCTTACTCATTTGAAAAGACCCTGATGCTGGGAAAGATTGAAGGTAGGAGGAGAAGGGGATGACAGAGGATGAGATGGTTGGATGGCATCACTGACTCGATGGACATAAGTTTGAGCAAGCTCCGGGAGTTGGTGATGGACAGGGAAGCCTGGCGTGCTGCAGTTCATGGGGTCACAAAGAGTTGGACACAACTGAGCGACTGAACTGAACTGAACTGATAGCATGTATTATACATATACATATATATAAATTACTGCCTGCTATATTCTAGGTATATAGTATTATGTAGGTAATATATACAAATACATGATACGTATTTACTGAGTTGCTGTTGTTTAGTCACTAAGTTGTGTCCTACTCCTTTGCGATCCCACGGACTGTAGCCTGCCAGGTTTCTCTGTCCATGGGGTTCTCCAGGCAAGAATACTGGAGTGGGTTGCCATCTCCTGAGGGTCTGCATAAATCAAAGGCTATGGAGATAAAAGAATGGGTAAATACACACCTGTATAAAAATATAATAAATAGAAATAAGACTAAATCACATCTCTGTCTAAAGTAACTAGAACTATTCTGGAAGTTTAAGGAAGGGATCAGTGAGCAGTTCTACATCTTCCCCCGGGTCCTTATCCATGGGAAACACAAGAATCGTCTATTTATCTACGTGTCCATCCACATGTCCATTCAGCTATGCAGAGACTCAATAGGTTTCGAGCTGCTAGTATTTGTCAAATACTGCTTTTAGTGCTGGGGCTGTATCAGTGAATAAGATAGGCAATGCCATTGATTTCATGGGGTTTTACAGTTTAATGAAGACAATTAAAACACACATTAAGCAAACTTCAGCCTGAGAAAACAAAAGCTCTTGATGATAGAGTGATTGAGAAGCAGGTTGGATACTTTGGATTCTAGAAAGAAATTAGCAAGAAACAGACAATACAAAATAGTTTCTGCTATAACCCCAGTCCCTGGAGAAGCACCTGGCACATGGAAGGTGCTTAATATACATAAAAGAAAAAAAATTGAATGTGGAATGTTGTTAAGCTATCAACAAGAATTAGGTACATCTATACATCTACATGTGGTAACATGAAAGGGTCTCTATGAGTAGAGAAAAACTGCAGAGAGATCATTTTTTTAAAACTAAATTCGTAGGGAAAGAGCTGTTAGAATTCACACTACATAGTTAACACTGGGAGGAAAAGAGAAAGGACTTCCAGTTCTTACTTAATACATATTTATTGTTTACATTTTAAGGGTGTACACTCATTTTGAAATACCAAGGACTTTTTGAAACATACACAAAATGATTGTATACATCAGGAGGGACAACCTGGAAATGGAGGCTGAAAACTGGTGAGTAATTTGATCCAATCATGCAAACTGACACCAGATGGTCACTTTATCGGTGAGGACTCTTCAAACGTTTGGGTAAGCAAGCTCACTCACACTCAATGCCATCATCCAGGCTCCCCAGGGCCCATCATGTGTTCAGGAAAATGCCAGTGTGAGCACGCTACACTTTCTACACATGCATATGTGCTATCTCAGAAAAAAGGAGCAGAAAGCACAGGGCAAAACCAGAAAATAAAGAAAAGCATTTCAAGTTTCAAAGTACAGCATCTGGGTGGCACTGTTGAATAAAATTGCCAGGACCTACTGTATTTAAATTATCCAGATTGTCACCTTAAAGGAAGATTAGAGACTCTGACTTGATGAACTCTCAATCCAGGTGAATTCTCTTACGAGTTTACAACAAAAAAAGACAGGAAGGACGAGGTTGTCCTGGTTTCTCGGTCTAGAGAGACCTGCCGCGTGGTAGGCATATCAAACACCTGGAAACAAAGGCATCTTGCGCAGATTTTTGTGGAAGGCTTAAAAAACTAACAAGCATGCCCTCCGTAAATTCTCCTGGGCAGTGGTGGCCCAAGAGCCCCACCACGGACAGCTGCACACGAAAACAGGTGGCTGGGATGCCGGCAGGAGAGTCCAGGGGTGAGGGCTCCCTGACCCTGGAGGCTGAGCAGGGCAGTCACGGGGCTCAAACTCCTAAAAGATCCTGTAATTTTCAGTGGACTAATGGGGGGGAAATCAACATGTGAATCACCTTTCAAGTATTTAATTTAATTAGACAAGGAAAATGAGGCTTCTTTAAAATTCTTCCTTGGTATTAACTTCTGTCACAAAGCAGCCTAGCGTAATTGGTAAAAGTGAAAAAGTGATTACTGAGGCTTAAGCTTATTTATCACAGCTGTTGCACTTTTACAAAGTGAGTTTTATGGTGTTAAACCCTTCGCCAGAGCGGTTCAGACCCCGGAGCATGGATTCCAGTGTTTTCAGAAACCACCTCTAAGAAGCTGCAGTAACAGTCTGGGTGGGGACGTGAGGCGAGGAGAGGGTCGTGCTCCCGCCCACTGCAGCGCGCCACGGGGTCTGTCGGCCCCGGTGGTGCCTGTTGTCCCCGTCCTGTCTTCTCCGCCATTTTAGAATCAGACGGTCACGGCAGGTGAAGGGGCTCTTAGCTCAGTCCCTCTGATCTTTGGCAAACAACTTGCCCAGGGTCACACGACCAGTTAGCCGCAAAGCCAGTTAAACCTAGGCCGTGTGACGCCCGAGTCACAGACCTTTTCTGTCTCCAGCAAGCTACTCAGAAAGAAAGGGCAACAGCGTCTCGAGCTGAAGCCAGCAGTGCTCCTCCCCAGCGCTGTCTGGGGCTGTCCCGCGGCCTCCCCGCTTTCCCGCTGCACTGCTCACTTGCGTTTCCCTCCTCGGCTCCCCCGAGCTCTAAACATCTGGAAGGCCGCTTCCTGACCCCGTACCTCTTCAGTCACTAGAGGGCTGACTGCAGCGGTAGTGGGCACCAGGTCCAGCTGTGCCAAGAAAGACACCTCGCCACACTAACAACTGAAGAATTTTCCGAGGCACTGTCCTCAACTCAAGTGGACCAAAACTCCCACCTAATGAGCGGTTGTTAGCAATGAGCAGTCTCTGTGTGGGACCCTATCTAAAAACTGAGGACAAAACAGACCCAGTCTGCAAAGAACTTACCATCAAGGGGACAGGAAAACAGTTTTTCTTTTTTATTATCTGGTAAAATGTTAAATGAAAGCTCAGAGAATAGCACAAACACCCATGTACTCAGGACCCAGACGTCTAAGTTTTGTCATATTCATGTGGCCTCTCCCCAAGCCAGATCCCAAATAAATAAAACCAATATTACAGCAGGCCAAGGTCTTTGTGACTCTGGACCACTAGGCTGGGGATTCCACTGCATCGCCCTTTAAGAAAAGACTGCTGCTGCTAAGTCGCTTCAGTCGTGTCCGACACTGTGCGACCCCAAAGATGGCAGCCCACCAGGCTCCCCCATCCCTGGGATTCTCCAGGCAAGAACACTGGAGTGGGTTGCCATTTCATTCTCCAAAGAAAAGACTAGATCAGATATATTGGGAGATACAGGAGTTGGAGAACAGGACTGGTAAAATCCTTCCAAGAATTCAAAGACCCTACATATTTCATGAAGCCTCTTCACCTGATAAAGGATCTGGTCCTCTAACTCCGCCTCAGCCGCTGCACCCTCCTTAGGAGTCCACGTGGCTGGAGGGGGGTGGGGGGTGGAGGAAGGCTGCCTGCAGCCAGCGTCCCAAGACTTGCCCAGCCAGGGTCTGGAGCACAGAGCGGGCTGAGACCACTCGGGGAGGCCCTCCGAACGCTGGGGACGCCACTCTGCCCTGTCCATGACACGTGGGTTCCAATCTGTCTCTCCCCCAGACGGCCATCCGCTCAAGACGGTGAGCGGGGCGCTCCTTACCTGTCCGAGGCCCCGGGGCGCCTGCAGTGGCCTGTCACCCCCAGAGGAGGCACTTGGGACATTTCCTTTCCTTCAAGTTCTCTGTTTTTCCACTTTCCAGTGATAACAATCAAACCTATCATGTTGTAAACAATAAAATGTGCAATTTTTCTATAATAATTACACCTCAATAAAACTTTTTTTTTAACTGGTTCTTCCTTTTAGCAGGCAGATGACATCCCGGGATGACTCCATCTTGGTGGCTCTCAGAGTGCCTCCTGGGCTGGCAGCAGCCCCACTGGCTGCAAACCTACAGTCATCTCTTAGCTGATTCGTTTGATTTCCTTTTTTAAAGCAGGGAACGACAGCTTAGCTCCCAAGAAGCCCAGGCAGCATCCATGGGCTGGGTAAGGGTTCGCGGGTGCTGGGTCTCGGGCCTCCCTGGGACCTCAGGCTGCACCCAGCCTAACCACCTACCGTCAGCACTTGGGAAAACGCTGCTTATCCTTCTCGCATCTTTGGGACGTAGCATTGGCCGCCCGCCTTGTGGGCAGTGCCAAGGCCCATGCTGGCTGGAGCGGCCAGAGTCACTGTCTCCTGCACCCTCAAGCAGGCCAGGGCTGTCATTATTAATGTTTGGCAGACATATTATCTACAAGCTGCTAAACTAGGTTGAAGAATAGTAACAGCAGAATAACAGAACTACAGGCTACTGGTTTTGTCTGTGCCCACCTTAAATTAAGTAGTTGCAAAAGATAATTAGAGACATAAAGGCCTAGACGTAGAGTCAGCTTGTCATGTGCTAGGAAAGATTTGTAATCTTTGATCACATAACACATAGAAAGCTATTCAAGGCTGCCCATAAACTTGGTTGTTGTTCAGTCGCTAAGTCATGCCTGACTCTTTGCGACCCCACGGACTGTAGCACACCAGGCTCCTCTGTCCTCCACTATCTCCCAGAGTTTGCTCAGATTCATGTTCATTGTCCATTGTTGCTGCATGTCCAGTTTTAACTGTTGCTTCTTGACCCATATACAGGTTTCTTAGGAGACAGGTAAGGTGGTCTGGTACTCCTATCTTTTTAAGAATTTTGTTCATCCATTGAGTCAGTAATGTTATCCTCTCACCCTCTGCTTCCCCCTTCTCCTTTTGCCTTCAATCTTTCCCAGCATCAGGGTCTTTTCCCATGAGTCAGCTCTTCACATCATGTAGCCAAAGTATTGGAGTTTCAGCTTCAGCATCAGTCCTTCCAATGAATATTCAGGACTGATTTCCTTTAGGATGGGCTCGTTTGATCTCCTTGCAGTCGAAGGGACTCTCAAGAGTCTTCTCCAACACCACAGTTCGAAAGCATCAAGTCTTTGCTGCTCAGCCTTCTTTATAGTCCAACATTCTCACATCCATACACGACTACTGGGAAAACCATAGCTTTGACTCGACGGACCTTTGTTGGCAGAGTGATGTCTCCGCCTCTTAATATGCTGTTTGGGTTTGTCATAGCTTTCCTACCAAGGAGCAAGTGTCTTTTAATTTCATGGCTGCATCACCATCTGTAGTGATTTTGGAGCCCAAGAAAATAAAGTCTCTCACTGCCTCCACTGTTTCCGGGTCTATTTGCCATGAAGCGATGGGACCAGACGCCATGACCTTAGGTTTTGAATGTTGAGTTTTAAGATGGCTTTTTTACTCTCTTCACTGCCATCAAGAGGCTCTTTAGTTCCTCTTCACTTTCTGCCATTAAAGTGGTATCATCTGCCTATCTGAAGTTGTTGCTATTTCTCCTGGCAATCTTGATTCCACCTTGTGAATCATCCAGTCTGGCGTTTAGCATGATTTACTCTGCATATAAGTTAACTAAGCAGGGTGACAATATCCTGTCTTGTTGTTCTCTTTTCCCAGTTTTGAGCCAGTCAGTTGTTCCATGTCTGGTTCTAACTGTAGCTTCTTGACCTGCTACAGGTTTCTCAAGAGGCAGGTCAGGTGGTCTGGAATTTCCACCTCTTTAAGAATTTTCCACAGTTTGTTGTGATCCACACAGCCAAAGGCTTTAGTGGAGTTGATGAAGCAGAATTCCCTTACTTTCTCCATGATCCAGTGGGCGTTGACAATTTGATCACTGGTTTCTCTGCCTTTTCTAAACCCAGCTTGTACATCTGGAAGTTCTCAGTTCACGTATTTCTGAAGCCTATAAAACAAGGGGACTCATTTCACATGTGGCTTCTAAGAATCACTAGAACTTCTATACACACAACTATGGACAAGTAGGTAGGCGGTTTCTGTAACATCTCATAGTAACTGTTGGATTCTTCTCCTTCTCTCATTCTCTCCCGCTTGCCATGGAAGAGCCTAAATTTAATACCCAAATGCAGTGGTTCTAAGGGAGTCTCCAAGCCAGCAGTGTCTGCATTATCTGCTTAGAGTTGCAGATTCTCAGGCTCCATCCCAGCTCTAAGGCATCAGAAACTCTGGCAGGCTTGGCAATATTTTAACTAGCCCTCCAGGGAATTCTGATGCCCACTCAGGCCTGAACCCCACACCCAGTAATGCACACAGTGGTGCACCATCATCCCATACTCCGGGAATTGTGCACATTTTGAGTTAGAACATAGAAGTCCTCAGTCACGCACAGCCCTACCCAGTCTCCACACACCTGGTCTCCCCACCACAGCCCTGCTTCTTTCCTCTCCCAGGCACATTCCTCATCATCTGGGCTCCCATGCTGGCTGGCTCTGGTGCTGGCATGATGCTGGCCCCTTTCAGGTGCTCCTAAAATATGTATTGAATGGGGAAGCAATCCTCCACCAATCATTTCCAAACTTTACCCGATTTTGTAAACATCTCAGTAAAGAACACGAGGGTGGAGTCTGTGCAGGTTGTGTCAGGAACCTTCCAGCAGCACTAGGCTGGGGTTCGGCTGCGTCAGGAAGACCAAAGAACTGCTCTCAGGATCTTTATTACCGTTACCAGGGTCCAGTCTGACTGGAGGAACAGCTCAACTTACCTATCATGTAATGATGAACTTCTACTAAGCAGGCATTTTATTTCTGTCCATTGAATCCATTGAAACAGAAGGTGATTGAAGAACATTTTAACTTATAAACATTTTAAATGAAGAAGGTAGTAAAGCTATCAGTTAATCTCAGGTCAGGTCAGATTTTTTTTTTTCTGGACCCTCCTAACAACTTCCTAAACATCAAGCATTTCCATGAAAATAGGCAGTTAACTATAGGGTTTATGAGTAAGTGCTTCTACAGAATAATATATGGTTTAGATATTCCATACTGGAGCCTGGGTACTTGCCCTTTTATCTTAATGCATGGAAGTGTCAAGGACAAGGGGTTACACACTTCAGGGAGCCAGCCTGGCTCAAGAATGGGAACCAAGATGCCATCCCCTGATCCTGCTTGCTGTGGGCCCCTGCAGGGCCCATTCTGGCAACAGGGACCCTCTGGGTGGCCTCAGGCAGATGAGTAACATCAAGGCTTGCCATCCGGGACCCTCCAGGTCGCTCCTGTTCCCATCCCCGTCCTGAGACAACACGGGAGCCCGCAGAGGACTGAGCGCGTGGTGACCAGAGGCTGGCCCAGCCCACACCCCTGCTGCCAGGCCGCAGGCAAGCTCGTCAGCCTCTCCTCCCGGGTCTGTGGCATGGGAGCCCCAGGTCCCCTTCAGCTTCACAGGTCTCTCTTCCCCCTCTTCTCACTGCAGACAGACCCTGGTCCAGGACTGATATGGAAACAGTTAAACAAGGAAATGACAAGGTGGGGGAGAAGGGTGCTGAGGGAGCAGACCCCAAGCCCGAGCCGTCAGGGCCCAAAGGGGACTCTGTGCCCAAGAGGCAGGAGGGCTGCACAATGCTTGTTGCTGACCTCAGTGTGGCCCTTGGGCAGGGCCCTAAGGTGGTGGGCGAGCTGCCCCTGGCCCTGGGCTGGCAGGGAGACAGTTGCTCAGAACTGCCCAGGGGTCAGCCAGCATGCTGTTTCTGACACTGCTGCTGATGCTAAGTCGCTTCAGTCGTGTCCGACTCTGTGCGACCCCATAGACGGCAGCCACCCGGCTCCGACGTCCCTGGGATTCTCCAGGCAAGAATACTGGAGTGGGTTGCCATTTCCTTCTCCAGTGCATGAAAGGGAAAAGTGAAAGTGAAGTCGCTCAGTCGTGTCTGACTCTTAGCGACCCCATGGACTGCGGCCCACCAGGCTCCTCCATCCATGGGATTTTCCAGGCAAGAGTACTGGAGTGGGGTGCCATTGCCCTCTCCAGTTTCTGACACTAGGGAGCTACATATCCCTCTGATGACGTGACAGCCCAGACCCTCCTCCCCAGAAAAGTTGTGTATGCACACACGCAACATCTGCACACCCTGAAGGGGGTTTCCTAGTTCTGCATGAAGAACTTGAGGGGCAAAGGCACAGAGGAAAAACAGCAGCTAGTACCTGTGATGAAAGAGGCAGGGAGTCTGGGGGCGTGGCAGCCTCCTATTGGGAGGCTCAGGGAAGCTCCTGTAGGAGGAGACGTGAAGAACTGGGCCCGGCAGAGCTGGGGGAGCCCAGAGTGGGAGGACTCCAGGTCAGCCCTCTCACCGAGAAAACGACCAAGATCCCCACCGAGCAGAGGGGAGAATTAAGTGAGAGGAAGCGCAACGCAGCCGAGTCCACACAACATATGGAGCGCTGGTTCCCTTCTGGCTTTCTCACCTGGCCCCAGGGCTGTGAAGGGGCTCTCTCACCTGCCTCCTCACTCCCCAAACATTTGGGAACCACTGCCTGCCTCCTCATAGGCGTTGGTCCTGCTGGGCCACAAAGCCTAAGGTCAGGCCGGATCCCTGCCTTCCAGACACTTCTGGTCTGCAGGTGGACACGTAGACCACTTTCTCCCCAGGAAAGAACTGCAGGGCGATCCCTTCAACTAGGACTGGGAGGGAAGGGCATCCTCACGGCTGGGACAGGAATGTCGTGGAGAAGCCGTCCCAAGGGACACCAGCCTGGGACAGGCTGAGTGCCTAGCAGGGTGCGACCCCTCCTTTGCTCCCACCAACCACAGGACTACCAGCTCCCAGGTACTCACACCTGGCACCAGCCCCCTCCATCACCTCCTTAGTTTTCCATCCCCTCCAGACGTGACCAGCCCAAGTTATTTTAAGTCCACAGGCGGCCCTCAACACACAACACACAACTACAGCTGACCTCTCTGCAGAGGGGCCACAGGCCAATACTCCTCCCTAGGGAGGAGAGAGCCATACTCTCCTCTCTAACACATTTCTTTCACAGAACCTCATAGTGCCATCTAAGGCATTCTAAGCCACACACACACATACACACACACATCCCTCTGGGGTAGATGGCATCACACACCTGTCATTTACATGTTATGGAGCAGATATACCTAAGGACGGACCTAACAGGAATCAGGACAAAAGACAAGTGTTCTGAACAGGCTCTAGCAAAGTTGCTGCTCCCTGGGCCATGCTGGGTTAGGACACGGTAGCAAAGCTGTGCAGGCTCAGGCAAGGCAGTGTCCCGCACTTTTTAAAGGGTCCAAAGCGAGGCTGCTATGGCTACCAGCTCTGCCTGGCTCAGAACCAGGCTCCTGGGACACCGTGTCTGTCATCAGACTGTGGCCATGGACCTGGTCCATTCCTCTCGAGGGGCCGCTCTACCTACAAGGAGAAGAGGCAAGTGACTGGCATCTCTCCATCACTGACATTACATTCGCAGGTGGAGGCCCTAACCCCCTACACCTCTCGCTCTAGAAACACCTGCCAGGGGTGGCGATGCGTGGCGACTTTAACTGGATTCAACAGGAAGCTGGAAGAGAAATGACTACCTTGATACTGATGTATCCACTGTAATTTTAACCATGAGAACTCAATATGTCCTAGAGAGTATATTTAAATCAATTACCTCAGCCTCAAGGACTGATAAATCAGGGTAAACTAACAAATGACGTCCTCCAAGTTGGCAGGTCCACTTAGCTCACCACATCTAAATGAACAAGTCTTGCTTTCTATTTGCTGGAGATCATTACCTGACAGATAAACTTATCAATCAGCTTCTTACAGGAATTTCAGCTGAGGCCTCTAGGTAAGAAACACCTATTTTGAAGTGTACACAACAATTGCTATGTAACATAAGGATATTTATTTCAGGTCAACCTTAATTCTAAGTCAAAACGTCCAAGTTCCTCTCTCTGTTTCTCTCTCAATGGAAATATACACTGTGAATGTGAAGGATCATAATACATGATGAAAAGATGGTGGTAGATCAATCTCTTAGCTGCCTGTAATGAAAACTGAAACAAACCAAAAAGCTGAGTGTAAATACCACTGGCATCTCTGTGCAGCCTCATACATGCAGTTACTCAACTTGCCTTGTAAACACAGAATGAAACAAAGCCAGAGGTTGGCCATGCTGTTCCTAAGGGTGCCCCCCAAACCGAATTCCTTACAGTCAAGATTATTCAAAAAGGCACGGTGAAGACCAAGATGTAACTCTTAGCAAGCGTTTTGTAGGAAATTAAGAGTCTTGTGGATGTGTGGGCTTTAAATTCAGAAGGTATCAAGTCCTGAGCCTTGCCAACTCTCGCCAAAACGTATCTCATTCCATCATTGCTGTTAACAAGTGACCGATTTCTGTTCCATAGGAAAAGCCCCTGATGTGCAGAAGGGCTAAGCCACCGGCAGGCCAGGATCGCGAGGACCCCGAGGCTGGGGAGCTGGAGCTGAGCCTTCACCGGCAGTCGCTGGGGCAGGGCCACAGCTCCCGAGTCACCTCGGTCCTCCACACATAAAAGGGCTCCCCCGCCTGTAAAAGAAAGGGTTTGGGCTGGGTTGATTCACGTGAAGAATACTGACTGAGCGCCCGCTACGTGAGAGGACCGTGCCAGGCACAGCAGAAAGAAGCAACGGTGAGATGCTGGAGCCAGCAGGGCTCCTCCGCTCCCTAGACAGGGATGGCATTCACGCTGCACATGGGCAAGGGCAAGGGCCCACCGGGGGTGACGGGCTGGACGCATGGGGGTGCAGCCGTGACCCGTGGAGATGCCTCAGTGCGCTGGACTTGCAAGGGGAGATGCAGGACCCTTCGGAGGCTCAACACACTGTGGGGGCCAGTGAGGGGGGCTCCCGGCGGGCAGGATGCCCCACGACCAGAGTCCCAGGGCTTCTGTGTGGGAGTCCCGATCACGGGGGTCCACTGCTCAGGGACCATGTCACCGAGGGGAGGGGGGGCTGAAGGGTGGGGGCGGAGGAGAGGAAGGAACGGCAGACACAGTCCTGGCAGGAGGCGCCTGAGGTCTGGAGCTGAGAAATGCTGATGCTGCCGTCCACACAGCCCTGGGCTCCTTGGAGGCCTAAGGACATAAAGGAACTGGCTGAGGGCCAACTGCCACATGTACCTGTGGCTCTTTCAGCAAATACTGTTTGAGATTCAGGGAAAGGAGCACCAGGACCTGTCCTTAAGGAGGTCGCCATGCAATGGACTTAAAGAAAACGACTTCTTCAGAACATTGGTAGTAAAAAAAATTAAAAAAAAAGAACATCGGTAATAAACTAGGAAGAAATGCAATTTGTTCTCTCTGGTGCTACCCAAGATGGAAAACGGATGTAGCCCCGACTTATTAGTCTTCCTAAATGGTATTGCACTATATTTCCTAATGATATTAAGCTGCATTTCCATCCACATAAGGAGGGAACTCAAAAACTTAAAAAAAAAGCAACTGGGTGAGGCCATGCCTTGTGCACATGTATGCACTTCACTAAAGGGTTAATGGGACAGATGCAAGAGGGAAAATTTAGAAAACCTCTAGAGAAATATAAAATGGTCATGTACAGTAAGTCCACCCCTACAAGTGTTCATTTTTTTTTTTTCAGTAAAGAAAAAGAAAATTGAGTGGTGACCTGACCCAAAACTATCCGAGGAAGAAAAGCAACATTAGTTCAAGACTGAGAAGCAAGAAAAATCTGAGTCTGTTTGCCAGATAAAATAGGAAGTATCTGCAGCTGGATTCCCTCTGTGTCGGTCACAAAGCGTCAGTCTACTCGTCACATAACTGAGCTTCTCAGCTTCGACTGATCCCCTTGTCCAAATGCAGCCACCTCACTTCTGATTCATAAAATACTATTTCACAGAAAGTGAGTCATTTAATGACTACCTAATGTAACATAAATTACACTTATATGCATTTAAAACAATTTCCTAATTACAAGGAAACATAAAAAAAGGTTCTGAGTGTGATTTTTAAGATGCTGGAACAATCCAAGATTTAATTTAAGATATATTTAGAATAACTACACATGATTATATTTTTTTTTTTTGAGGCCGTATCTGCAACAGAGGAGAAATATTTTGCTTTAATCGGATCCTTTACTTCTAATGGTTTACGGGTCTTTAGAATTGATAAAGCACTTAGCTTGTGGATGCATAATTGAAGCTCAGCATGAGACACTGTGGGCACAGGAGAGTAGGAAATGGAAACAGCAGCGCTTGGTGGAGGACACGCCACAGGAGGGACTCACGCGCTGCAGCAACACTGCCACTTTTGGGTTTTCTTCACACGACGGTGATCTCTCACAGGACTTCAGTCTTTTCAAATGGGATTGAGCATTCTTAACTGTCACTCAAAAAATCAGTTTTTGATAAATATCTATAAAATGTACCATGATCTTAGAGAAATATAAAACTCTGATCACTATCTATCAGCAGAGCCATATGCTGGTTGACCTTTTTGTTTTTTATCTAAGAATTAGGAGACCTTAGTATAAACCTTATAGGTAATGACAAAATAATGATAAAATAAAGAAAAACTGTCTTTGTATCTTAGGAGTCTACATCAACCTAAATAACAGTATCTGGCAGTGGATATTTAAAATCTTTACTGGTATTGAAGCTAATATAAATTCTAACATTAAAATTTGTAAGATGTGTTATATGAACACAAAGCCACAGTTACATAAATACAAAATGATACAAGTCCACTTTCTTTTATCTCTGAAACCCAACTACATGGGATGTGGAATTTTTTTTATCAACTAGATTATCTGTTTTATCAATAGCTAGTAAGCCATTTTTGTAAATTGTCTTTCAGCTGAAAAAACAATACACTACTTACATCATATTGGAAAAGGAATGACCTCAAGATTTCCAAGCAACACAGCTATTTTTCACATCTGAACTCCCCTGCTGATCATTAGGAATAGTTTCAAATGTCCCATTCTTGGCTTCCATTTGTGCCAAATCCTGGACAAGTCTGTAACAAGGTTATGGCTGCAAAACACTGCGTTTCTGCACGAGGTGCTAAGTCGTCTGCCCTCCCTTCTTAGCACACCATCACTCATTAGTCTGAGGCCTCTCCTAAATCAAGCTGTGCATATGGTATACAGCGGAAGTATGAGACTCAAGTTGTTTTGTTATATCTCATGCAAGCTAATAAACTACCTCAAATTCATTGTTTAACT
The DNA here is from genome assembly GCF_054371585.1 of Giraffa tippelskirchi. Lineage (NCBI taxonomy): Eukaryota > Metazoa > Chordata > Mammalia > Artiodactyla > Giraffidae > Giraffa > Giraffa tippelskirchi. Next base: position 60,223,238 of record NC_137286.1, on the reverse strand, counting down.
GAATATACTGTTCTGTGCTTAGAGATGCTGTGGTCCAAACTCTGTCCTCAGTCAGAATGAGACAGAGGTGAATCTGGCCCCAAAAGGCTCAGCTCTGGATCAACACACAGAAGAAGGGGATAGACAGTCTTTTGTTGGTGGGTATTTGAAGAATGTGTTAAAAAGCAGGGCGGGGGGATTCTTAAATGATCTAAAACAGTGCTGTTTCCTGTATTACATTCTTATCCAATTCTTAATTATCTAAAATGCTGAGGAGTAAAAGACAGAGTTCACTTTCTTCCTTTTGACCAAACAGCTGGAAGTATTGAAAAGTTAAGGCAGACTAGAAATAAAACACAGCTCCACTATGCTTTAAACCAGATTTCAGTGGTTTTTTTTTTTTTAATTCAAACTGACCCAAAGCAAAACTTACATTACAAAGGAAGAACAAAATACATTATGATATAACACACTAGGAGTTACATGAGAGCTAAATTTGTGGGCCAAGGGCCTCATCCCAGTGACACTCTGAGCTGATGAGCAATTCTGTAGCAAAGTTAGAACCTCGGTTTTTGTATGGTCCACTGTGGTAATTAAACAACACATTCTCATCTCATAGGGTGTGTATCTGACAAACCAAGCTAGACTCCCTCACGCTCCAGATGTGTACTCTTGCTACTGCCAGAACACTGAATTCTCTAGCGGAAATGCTGCTCCAAGCATGACTGATAATGAATTAAAAAAAAACAAAATTGTCAAGTCCTCCAAACTAACAAGCGTGGATTATTCTGTAGTAAATAGTTTAGAAATATGGAAATTAAATAATCTAAAAAACACCCTTACTCTGCTGTACATTTATAAACACAAATATTTACACACACAAAAAAAATCTTCCATTTGCAAAAGATGAGGTTTGCAGTTCATTAACAATCATAATCTTTTATGAGCTGGTGTCTTTGGTGTACTTGCCAAATATATTTTTATAAAGGTTTAGTAACAGGCTTAAATAATAAATTTCAAAAGAAACATAGAAGGATCAGTGACAAATTTGATACTATTCTGAACATTTCAGTCAAGATTCTGGAAAAACCAGTCGACTTTCTGAAAACATTTGTTCTCATTATGTTACTACAGAGTGCTTCTCTGCCAATCAAACTGGAGAGCAGACCTGCACATTCACCCCTGTATTCCACCAGTTACTGACTCTGAGACATTTTAGTTACTGTTAAAGATGATATGTGATTGGGATTCTAGTAACAACAAAGATAAAACAAAGATTCTTTTCAAGCTTCCAGAAAAATCAAACCTCAAACAAATAATGGAATTATACACTTCTTCATTAAATAGAAATTTTGATTTCAGGAAGAGCTCTCATAATTTTTTTTTTTTTTTCTGAAATCTAAGCAGCAATACAGAACAAAGAATTTACCTTCATCTGATCTTTTTACTTGGAATTTCCTGACTCTAACTCAGTGGCAAACTTAGTTTCGGAAACCTCTGAATGGCTGAGGAAAGAAAATCATTTTAAACTAACTGAATAAATTAACAGACACATGAGGAGATGAGTCCTGTGAGAACTTAACAGTAACGTCACTGCTCAAAGTACAGGATTCTGCCTGCCCTCCCCTGTCCTTGTCTCCCTGGGCCCGGGTTTCAGGGAGAAGTAACACCATTCATTTCCGGCCATGCCAGGTCCCTGATGCCAAAAGTATGTCTTAGCTCTGACCTGGCTACTGGTTTCCAGAGGAGAACACAGCTCAGCTCCTAGCTGCACAAAGGACTCTCTCTCAGAAGATAACTTTTTGGAGATATTTTTATGGAAAATAAGTCAGAACACCCATTTCTATCTATCACATCCCAGTTACAGTTTTTGGATGGTTGCAAAACTGGCCACACTCTGAGTGGTTCCCTGCAGAAGAGGCTACGTACCCCATCCGTGATCCCTCACATCACCCTCTTCCCGAAGCTGCCCACTGTTCAGAAACCTGCTCCCAGCCCAGGCCCAGCAGAGCAGGTATCTGATGCCAGAGGTACTCCACACCCAAGAGAATAAATTTTGTGCTTGAGGAAATATCACTGTTGGCTCTGAAAAAGGATAAAGCCAGAGGAGACTCCTAATTCTACTTAGTTATACTTTTCAGGTGAAATAACTTTATATTTAATGATTTAAAACTAGAAACTCAGACAAGAGAAGCCCTTTATTTTGTAAATTTGCGATAATAAATTTATTACTAGTGTGTAAATATTCTGAAATGTCCCAAAGCACTAAGAATTACACTGGGATAGTTTTAAAGCTTCTTCTGGAACTAATACGGTGACACATCAAGCACAGGACTCGTCTCCATAGGTCCCTAACCCTCTGGAACCACTGTCATTGACAGTGTATCATATTTATGTTTACACTGCAAACACAGGCCCATCAACCCAGAAAATAGCTGTTCTGAAGAGTGTCACTGTGTGTAACTTTAAAATAGATAGCAAAAGTTTAATTAGCACATTAGAAATTAACCAGACTTACAAATGTGCACCCATTAGAAATTTTACCCTTTAGACATTTTATTTCAACTGGGAAGAAATAAACACCATGAAACCATCCCAAATTATTTATCCATTAAAGCCAAATGATTTAACAGTATTTTGGCTATGTTTAGGGAACACTCTATCACCAGGACATGAAATTTTCTGCTTAAACTGAAGTAAAAGACAAAGCTTAAAATGGAAATTGCAACTGACACTATGTTCTGCATTAAAATTAAAGTGGCAGTTCCTGTTCTCACAGGCATGTCAAAGCCAGTTGTGGGATGAGGAACCTCAAGTGAAATAATGGGTAAAATACACCAGAAAGAGTATTGCACCGGAGGCACTATTAAAAACAGAATACACGGGCTTTATAAAGTGATTTTCTTTCCCACTAATTGTTTTAAAAGCACAATTCAACTAGAGACAGAAGTTGAGACTCGACGTCTCTGGGTAGTGTACTACAGCTGTTAAAAAAATAAGTTAGAAACGAGCACACCAACAAAAAAGCAGAGGGACTGGACTTAAGTCATCCAAAGCTTCATTAATTAGAGAAAGAACAGTTTGAAACAGCCAATTTGTACTCATTAAAATGAATGAGGTGACAGCATTACTTAAACAATTTCTTAGGGCATTTTCCAGTATAACCCTGGATGCCCTGGGTGAAACTGTGCCTCCAAACTGTAACAAATGCTCTGCTGGTTTAGAATATTGTGCACGCCAATGAAACCATAAATTTGGAAAGGGTCAATTTTCCACTCCAAACCTGCTCGTGTCATTTTGGAAAAACAATTGTTTTAAATGCAGTATTGTATAGAAAGCTTGGACCTCTTAAACTTGGACCAAGAAACCAAATTAAGACCTTCAAGCATGTGGTGTGTGTATGTGTGTGTTTGTGTGTGTATAAAAAAATCTCTCCCCTACAATGAAAACCAACCAAACAAACAAAAAAACCTGTTAAGTGTATACCTGCTTTCTGACTTCACAGCAAATCAGAAATTGCATAGGATATACTTTGTGCAAGGCAAAAAGCCTTTTAAGTATCTGGAATATAACTCCTAATCTTGCTCACAGTTCTCTGTGTATCAGATATCGTCAAATTTGTGTTTTAAGTAGTCTTTCATGACCTTGGCAATTGGTAGTTCATCAAGTAGTTTTAGGTTTTGAAGGCCTATACACTGTCGAATTTTAATTCGGCACAGGTCCTGCAAGTTTCTGGGCTGTCCTAAAAAGAGAGAAAAGAGAAAACGTTACAAAGCTGCAAAACACAACATTTAACGAGGGCTTTAAAGTTCTAAAAGGAGTATTTTATTTCACTGGGAAGTGTCTCTCTGCGGACTTTACATGCAAAGGAGCAGAGAGACGAGCTGGGAGGAGGCGTCCTGGGTACCATTACATGGCATCTCATGGATCCTTTCACAGCCCTGGATGGTGGATCGTTTCACTTCCATTTTACAAATAGGAACACTAAGGATCAGTGATTTTAGTCAACTGCTCACCATCAGACGACCAACTGAAGTGTTTGAGACTGAGACTAAAACCAGTTCCTCTGATTCTCGGCCTGGTTTTCTTACCATTACAAATTGGAATGGCAGTTCTTGTCCCAGGGGGGCGTCTAACATGCGGGTTGAACCTGTGTGAGCAAATCTCTCTTCTGGGCCTCAGTGTCTCCACCTGAAAAGTGAGGGAACTAAGTTCCTCCTATCAGCTCCCTGTCCAGGGCACGGAACCCAATCCCGGGAGCTCTCCCAAATGATGCTTGCCCCTCTGTTCCCAGAGCCCTGCTGTGGGGAGAAGGGAGCGGGCCGGGAGGGAGGGCAGGGAGGGGAAAGGCGCACCAAGCTCTCCTGAATTTCCGTGTCTGCAAACATGTCATCCTGACCACCTGCCAATAAAAACTCAACTCAAAAAAAAAAATTACACATTGCCATTTCTTTCACCTTTGAATACTGTGTTTCACCAAAACAACAGGGGTGACCACAAACAAGAGCAAAAGTTCTTTGCCACAGAGCCTCAGAAGTGTTTGGATTCACATAGATTTCTACTTGCACATTCAATGGCAATAATGGTACAAATTGACATATACTGAATGTGCACTCTGTGCCATGTAGTCTTATAGGATCCTGACATACACTCACTTGTTTTTATCCTTTTACGAGGGAAGTACTTTGATCATCATCCCCATTTTACAGACTGCTTGCATCTCCAACATTAAGTAACACGCTTAAAGTCAAGAACAATGCCATACTTCAGCAGTTCTCAAACTTTTTGGCCTCCAAACCTCTTTACACTTTAATTACCATGTAAGAAGTTAAAACAGAAAGTTCAGAAATACATATTAATTCATTTACAAATAATAAAGATAAACCTATTACATGTTAATGTAAATAACACTGTTATGAAAGTAACAATATTTTCAAAAATAAATGAGAAGCATGGCATTCTTTCCCATTTTTGCAAGTTTTTAAAGGTCTGGATGAAGGGGTGATAGCTGAAGCCTCATATACACTCTCATCTCCAATCTGCTGTGATGATACCACATCATCCAATCTCTGGGGAAGTTCATTTACTCTCATAGAAGAAGAATGTGGAAAAGACAAATAATGTCTTAGTATTGCAGTGAAAATCATTTTGATCTCAATATCCTGAAAGGGTCTGGCTACCTCCAGGAGTCCCCGGGCCACACGTGGAGGACTACTGCTATACTTAATACTTCCTTGAATTGTACCTGTTTACAAGGATCACCATTATTCAAAATTATAAATGAAAAAGGGTGCTTAAAACTCAGACCTCTGCACTGTAAGGCCTGTATGATCCTGCACTTTCCGAGAGGCCCTAAATACATGATCTCTTAACAGAATCACAGCTGAAGCTACCGCCTTCCTAAGAACAGCTGTAAGCCAGCGACATGTATCTCCATGGACGTCCGCCTGAGATCTGTGTGAGGCTGCTGTACGCACTCACGACTCTCTTGGTGAGGCTATATCCTCCTCACCATCCAGATCTCTGCTAAAAAGGCCACTTCATTAGAGCAGATGAGGCCCGGTTCCCGGATATCAGATGCTTTCCGAGTTCCGTTTCTCTGGAGTACTGAACATGGCTATGATTTCACATCTACTTGGTGATCACCCATTAATGCCCATCTTCTTCCTCACATGTTCCATGAGGGTAAGACGATTTCTGGCTGCCAACGCCTGACATGATCAATACTCAACAAATACTAGCTGAACAAATGAATACTTAATAGGCTTGTCCTAAGAGTATAAAACAGTCAACTAACTCATTGCAAAACACACCCATGTCAACAGCAAATCATTTCTTAATCTGTTTTGAAATATTTTTCCTCACCATTCATGGGCTACCTTTAGGAAGAGACTAAATTATCAGTCGTTTTTCAATAAATGCTTAAACTATTTGATCTACAAAGGCAAACCAGATTATGAATCATATTTGAATCTTTTTTTTTTTAAGAATTTGATTTTCCTAAAAGATGGCAGGTTCTTTTGAAGTACAGTATTAATGAAAAGAACCACCACAATGTATTCAAGGCAAAACAGATGAGATAAAATTGACATATATAAATATATATGTATACTTAAATGAAAACACATCATCTAACAATGTGGAAAAATTATATTATTGTATTATTGGAATTTGCTTAGCTAAGGTAGAAGAGATGGAGACAAAAGATCTCGTTTTGTGGAAGATTACACTCTCCCAAGATGAGCACAGCATGGTCATCTTTGGAGAAAGACCTCATGCTCTTCTTTGCCGACGTGACGGGATACCCCAGTGTTGAGAGATGGTATCTGGGTTCCCTCTCCTAGAAGCTGGGTGGGCTCCTGACTATGGTGAAACTCATAAATCAGAGCTCTCAACTGGCTCTTGAGACATTCACTCTTGGCATACAACTATCACCAGGCCATTAAGTCTACAAAAAGGAACTGAGGTCACCGCCCAATAGTCCAGGCTGAGCTTCCAGCCAACTGCCTGCACAACCAGCCGGCCATCAGAGTGAGACATTTTACAGGTGGAAAGGCCCCAGTCAAGTGGAGTGGCCCCAGCAAGACAACAATGCTTGATGCAGAGAAATAAAATAATCAACTATTATTATTTTAAGCCACTCAATTTTGCAGCATTAGATAACTGAGTGAGATTCTGGGATGTGGAAGTAGGGTATTACCATTAAAAAAAAAAAAATCTAAAATAGGTAGCTTTGTCATTGGGACCATGCAGGGGGAAGAGCTTTGATGAGGCTGATGGTGAGGGCTAAAAGTTTTAAAAATGTTACTAGAAGCTGGAGGAAAGGGAAGATATAGTTTGGCAACATATCACCTGAGGTAAGGGGAAAATTGGAAATGCCCTAATAATCTAGGTAAGAAAATTTCTCAGGCATAATATTACAAGTGCCACTGGCTCTCCTCATTGGCTGTGATAAATCGCAAGAGGGCCAAGATGAGCCAGCTACAGAAAGCCACCATCTGCAGGAGCTACTGGTGCATGAGCCTTTCCAGGGGAAAAAGTGCTTCCTGTGCCTGAATATCAGAAAGCTTTACTCAGTTTGCTACTGAATTCTCTTCTTCTTAAGCACTGTGTTGCAGCAGTCTCAATGTTTGGGGGGAATCTAATCTTTTGAAGATTTCTTGACCATATGTAACTCCTGTCTGCAGAAATACCTTGAATGGTAAAAGCTACAGTGTTAAACCATCAACTGTTAGGCCCAGTAGCTCCTGGGTGGGCTACTTAGCCTTCTGCTTTGGTTTCCACATCTATGAACTGAGGATGACCTACACAATAGGCCTTACAAGCAGAAGAATTAGTTTTGGTCAAGTGCTTACAACAGGACCAGGCATATAGTAAGAGTTATAGAGTATCTGGTATATAAATGTTAAAACAGTAATTTTAAATACTGGAAGGATATAATGTTTTGCTTCTCCTTCTCAGAAAAGTAGAGGGCTCCTTCTTGGAAGCTCTGTTTTCCTACTGCTAAGATGGTAAGAAAATGAGTTGACAGTTTAATAGTAAAGGAGCATGATGTCCAATTCTGGGCAAACTGATGGAAATTATATTCTGGAAATCACTACATGACTTGGATTAGGCAGAGATGGGGGAAACTTGTAGACGAATCTGTGCAGTGATGAAGTGAGGGGTGTCCACAAATACACAGCTATTTCCTCACCTTGGCAGGTAGTGGCACTGGGTGAAAATCAGGCTACATGATAAAAAGTAAAAGATTACTCATTGTAATCATTGTTATTTCCAAGACTATTTAAGGAGCCATTTTTTTCCAGGAAAATCATTTTAGGAATAGAAGATTATGACTGAAGAAAGAAGTACAGGCATACCTCATTTTATTGCACTTTGTAGATACTGCATTTTTACAAATTGAAGGCTTGTGGCAACTCTAAGTTGAGCAAGTCTATCAATGCCATTTTTCCAATAGCATTTGCTCACTTCATGTTTTTCCATCACATTTTGGTAATCCTTACAGTATTTCAAATATTTTCACTATTATTGTATTATTATCTCTTTATTATTTTATTGTTAAGTTATCTGTGATCAGTGATCTTTTTTTTGAAGTTACTACTACCACTGGCTAAAGGCTCAGATAATGATTGGCATCTTCTAGTAATAAAGTACTTTTTAAGTTAAGGTACGCATGCTATTACTTTTTTTTTTTTAGACAAAATGCTATTGCACACTCGGCATACTACAATATAGTGTAAACATAACTTCTCTATGAGCTGGGAAACCAAACAGTTTGTCTGACTCCCTTTACTGCAGTGGCCTGGGACAGAACCTGCAACATCTCCAAGGTGTGCCTGTACTTGCTTTCTTGTCAACACATCACTCAAAAGTATTTACTGAGCACCTACTATGTACGTAAAAATGCACTGTTGCAAAGATTAAAGGGGCAAAGGAAAGAAGGAGGCAGAGGAAAAGAAGGCAGAGAAAGAGAATCAAGGGGACAACAACAACAAAACCAATACACGTACACCCTGTTTACTAGGCGTCTTCCTCCTGTGCTGTTAAATAGCAACTGCCGTGTTCATGGGATTACAATAGGGGAGGCCTGGGGGAGACATCTCACACACACACACACAAAGAATAATTTTAGGAACTATAAATGCTATGGGGGATGCAGAGACACTACAAACTATTATTCATACTAATGAATTACAATGGGATTACATAACACTTCAAAGGGTTATCCGTCTTTCCATTTGGTAAAGAAGCCCATCATTAGTAATAATTGGGCTGGTATAAAACAGGAAATCAGCTTTTGAAGGGTCTGGTCTAGAACAAATTACAAAACTAGGGCTGCAACATAATTTCAAAAATTAAATACCCTAAAGCATTAAATATTTCCTTTTGACATGACCACCTCTGCATTTGCCTTAAGCCAAAGAAAAGCATATATTGCTTTGTAACAAATAACAGAAATCCTTAGAAGGCTACACAAGAAATAGAAAGTAATGCAAATATGATAGAAATGGTACAGAATAAGGTCATACTTTCCAGATCAAAGAACCTTAAAATTTAGTGTACTCTTAGAACTGTGCACCGTGTCATCCAGGTTGACACTGTGTAACTCTGGATTCCATCCAAGAGTGAAATCAAAGCAGCCTTTTATTTTTCAACACCATGATTCTTATTTTGAGGTGAGCTAGTAATTACCTTTGTCCTATAAAATAAGATTTAACACATTTCATACGTAGCCCTGTGAAGGGGGTTCAGGGACAAGAGCAAAAGAATAAAACGTGCTCATGGTAGGATCTTAAAAAGGAAACTGAGATAAAATGGAGGTACTAGGAGACCATTCCAGATGCTGACCCAAGATGAAAAGTGCTAAGTAAATAAGGTTAGCCTATTATAAATGCAGTGTACTATTTACTTACTTCTAAAAGTAATTTTAATAATAGGGACTAAATAACCTAGGAAGACTACAATGCAGAAGTGTAGCAAAATCCCCAATTAGAAGGAAAATCAATAATCAAAAATAATCTTAGTTAAAATGTGTTACACAAATTATTTCTCCAAAGAGCTATACTAAGTATCACTATTTTGGTAAGTCATACTAAAAAAACAAAAAAAGGGCAAAGGATTGGTAAGAGAAGCGTCTGAGAGGAACACAGGAGTTCGGACACCCGGCGCAGAGGGGCTGTCAGGGTCGCCTGATCACACAGCTGCTGCTGCACCGGACTTAGCTGAGGAAGTCACAGCCTCAATTCCACTTTCTTAAAATTACTTTAAAAAGTAAATTAAAATTACTTTAAGAAGTATTTGACAGATTGTCATTGCAAAACAATTTATCCAACTCATTCCCATTTAGCTAATCTTTTTTCTCTCAGAAACACGACCCCTTTATTTTTCAAATTCCTTCTGATCAGTGTAATCATTAAAGCATTTTTATTTAAATAAAAATATTTTAAAATGATAACATACTTAAATTATCAAATACATTAAAATTACTTAAAATTTAATTAAAATAATTAATTCCTTTTATTAATTCCTTAAAACATACAAATAAAAATACAACCCAGCGCTACCTTTTACGTACCACTAAAGCATATTGAGCAGCTGCTTCAAGTACTGGAACAGCAACTACTAGAAACACAGATCATTACATTACCTTAGACTCTTCTGAATATTAAACACAAACCCAACTGGCATATTCTCTGCCTTAAGAGTAATTTATGCAAGAGACTGCCATGCTGTGTAAAATAAATAGACAGATAAGTGAGGTGTTTAAAAACTAGTTAAGTGGTTAACTTACCCAAGGACTCCTCGGCACCTCTGATTGCTTCTGTGCACGGCGAATCGCTGAAACTGCCATCTACAATCCAGGGTACTAGCCTTCTAAACTGACAGATAATCAACCTGTTTTACCCCCAGAGCATCTGATGGAATGATCACTGATCTCTCTCTACAGATCCTAAGTAATAAGTATGCTGGCATTGACCAAGCAGTAATTTAGAACATTCCATCTTATTCACAGATTGTAACTGCAAATGGAAATACGTTAGAAATTCATTAAATCCTAAAACACTAGGTTAACAGGGTGTCCTTAAAATTTTGAATGTAGAAATTGAACATTGCTAGGTCTCAACTGTTTTAGTTTTAGGACCTCTTTGCACTCTTAAAGTTGGATGACCTCAAACAATTTTCGTTTATGTGTGTTGTTGTTGAATTGCTAAGCTGTGTCTGGCTCTTTGCAACTCCACGGACTGTAGCCCACCAGGAAAGGACACTGGAGTGGGTTGCCATTTCCTTCTCCATTATGTGTGTTATATCTATCTATATGTACCAAATCTAGAAATTTTTAAAATATGGATTCCTTAAAATAATAGTGATAAATTCATTATCAAGTTGAAATAAATTTTTATGGAAAAAAAAAGCTGCTTTCCAAAACAAGAAAGAGTTCATGAGAAGAGTGGTACTGTTCTACATCTTTTGAAATATCTCTTAGGTCTGGCTTCAGAGAACTGCTTCTGCATATTATCTGTTGTAAATAATATGCTGTCTTGATTGAAGTAAATGAAGAAAATCCAGACTCACATTGGTAGTGGGAAAAGGAAGGAATACTTAATGGCCTTTATAGATGATCATGGATCTTTGATACTACACCAAAATTCAACAAGAGGTGTTTAAGGTTAGATGCAACATGGAATCTGAAACCAAATCAGTGAACTTTTTTATACCCTTTCATATTAAAATCCATGGGTCTGTTTTGCCCTTTGAAGGGATCTTTTACGCATGCATGATTGTGTAACACCATGCATCAGTCGTTTGGAAAACACTGATTACCTTAGTCATGCAGGTCTTTCCAATGGTGACCCAATTCATTGCACGATATCAAAAAATTACTTTTGTTAATAGCTCTACTGATTTTGAAAAGTTTTTACATATTGGTAAACTGTCAGTGTCCTAGTGGCAAATATAAGCTTTTCAAAATTCTAACTTTCACTTGAAAGCTCAAAATTTGTTGCTCATCATGAATACTTTCAGTTGTTTTCCTTAAGGTGACAAGTGAACTTTATTCATTTTCAAGAAAATGTCTACCAAATACCAAAGCCTAACCAGCTTGGCTGTCCATCTCGTAATTTTAGGTAAATACGGTATTCCATCAAAAAAAGCTGCTGGTTCAGATCAAACAAATCACAGATGTACTTTTCCTTAATTCAATCACACTTTGTTACAGAGTAAGAACACCTTTTTTTCAATTTCCATCCCACAGAATATTAAAAAAGGTACATACTCAAATGGATAAGATTTAATAAAATTAAATCAAAGACATTCCTAAATTGATCTCGAACACTCTACTCAGACTCCCTTGTGGTGAAGAACACAATGGCTAGCAGCCTCTGGTGCTACAGCCATCACAAATGCTCAGGTGCCTGCTGTTTCTCCCAGCACCGCTCTTACACATCAGTGCAAAGTCAGTGCAGCCAAAGAGGCCAATAATACCTTAGTACTGTTATGAAGTTAGTTTTGATCTCATGTCTTGAGGACCCCCAAGAATCCACACCGTTCTGTATGAATCCAAAAACAAAATAAAATAAAACCACAAGCAGCAGGATATCATTCCCTTTAAGAGTGGTTATTGGCAAGAATTTTTAAAAGGAGGGGTCCCACAGACTCTAATTCCCCCAATTTTCAGAGAAGGCCACAGACCCATGAGGCGGGTGGGAGGCTAGGCAGCCTGCCCAAGCTTATCAGGTAAGTCAGACGCTGGGGCAGGAGCCCACTGTCTGCTCTCCCCAGCACAGGACGCAGCTGACGCAACAGCAACCATGACACAGGCTCAGCTGAGAAACCTTCGGGGTGAGGTGAGGCAGACACGGGCCTCTGAATCCAAGAGGGCAAACGCTGCTCAGTCCAAAGGACCGCGGACAGGATGATTTTCACGCTGTGGATAAGCTTCACAATGTAAGTGAAAAATGATAATAACAATGAGCAGACTTCTGGTTTCAGCTCCAACATAAAAGAGAACTTGAAGTAGCCATAATCACTCCAGTCCTTACAAGAAAAAGCTGAACAAACTCAGAATCAAGGGTGTATCTAGGACCCATCAGTAGATGGGTGTATAGGGCAAACCTCCACCATGGAATCTGGAGAGAGAGACAGATCTGTAATCAGAGCTGAAATCGGTGCATTTGGGGCAGAAGCTACTGGAGCCACAAACGAGTAGGAACACTTAAATGGACACTAAATGGTCCTTTAGACAAGCGGCCAGGCGCTGCGTGTGGCCCAGCCTGGGAGCAAGAGCCGCAGTCCTAGGAACGCTCACGTGTCCTGAGCTGTCCTCTCAGGGACCCCTCAGCTTCTCACAGGGAGGGCCAAGGAAGACCGTGGCGGCTCTGGCAGGAGGAGGGCGTGAACACTGAGCTGACGGACACTCGGAAACTTCACAACAAAGGGCTGCTTGCCAAGGGAGAGACCTCCCCAGACTCCTAGCCCACCTGGAGAACAAACATTTCTCTGATCCCCCACCACAGTCCTCTCACCAAAGTGGGGCAAGGCAGGAAACAGCGGAAAGGGCAGTGCTTTTCTCATGGAATTTCTCTCTCTTTCTTAAAAGACGTTCACGTTCTGAACACCTCTTTGACTAGGGAGATGTACACTGTACGGCAAGAGCTGATAAGGGGAAAAAGCACCAGCTTACAATCCGATGCTCAGGGAGGTTTTGGTTATTATTAAACCATTTCCTCAAGAGAAGCTTTCCTTATGAAACAATCTTTCTTGAAGTTTTGGTCTTGTACCTCTTTTAACATTTTCTTGGGCTTGCCATTTCTTGTGCATAAATGTTAGTTCTTTTCTTTTGAATTGGACAAACATTCCTACAATCTCTGCTCTTCAGCTAGAGAATTTTTGCCCCTTGCTATATGCTGTTATCTCCACGATCCTCTCAGCTCTGCAGCGGTGTCTGTGCGAACTACACATGCAGATCACTCCAACCGACAGCACGCAGTGGCCCGACTCTCAGGAGGAGTGCTCTCCACAGGCCTCCGCAAGCGGCCTCCACCAAGATGCCTGCGGCTGCCTGTCACCAGAGCCACTTCTTCCTGTCACCGGCCACGTCTTCACTGATCTCACTTACTGCGTCTTCAGTTTATCTGCTCCACTCTCCCTGCTTTGTCTTTTCCTAGTAAAAGAGCTAAGAGGCCAAACACTAGCTTCTCTAAGGAGGGAACGTCTCTCCCTCGGCGAGGCGGCCCTCCTGCTCTAGTACGCTCCTTGGCTCTTCTCAGCTCTTCATCAGTCGTGGGCGCGGAGAGCTGCTCCTGCAGCTGACCGGCTTTCTGGAGGAGCCCACTCTGAGCTCCAGACACTCAGGAGGCGGAGGTTTCGGGGAGTCTGGCTGCAGAGTGACGGCCCCTTCCTGTGCTTTCTCCCTCACCGTGATCAACAAGGTGCCTGCAGGGACGACTCTGTAACTAAGCTGCTTGACCTGCCCTGTTTTTATGGAGTGTGTGTCAGAGGTTTTATGGCAGTTTTTCTAAAAAAGCCACAGCAGCTTTTAGATTCTAAGACTATCACTGTTGTGAGCTCTTCCGGTTTAAATAATGTACTCTCTAGTCAAAATGGAACCATGAAAGCGAACGTGGCCCCGAACAAAGACCACCAAGTGCCTTCGCTGTTCTTATACCTCAGGAGTCTGAGTTCTCAGATCAGAGGCCAAGGACGCAGGGCTGAGGAGCAGCAACTCAGCAGCAGCACAGGCGGGAAGGAGCTCAGGGATTTAACCTGACGCTCCCTGAACCACCCAACCATCTTTCACTCTGGTTTTCAAGAGAGCCAGTACAGAGCTCCAGTGAGCCATCAGTTACAGTCGGTCCTTCTAGCACACTAGGAAAAAGAAAACCTCATAAATAATGCACAGGTGAAGCAGAAACACTTAATTTGCTTTTGGCAGAAGACACCACTGATGGCAAAGTCAAGAGGTAATGAATATGTCACAGCATCTGAAGACAGAGGCGAACCGCAGCCTTCCAAGGACAGGTGTTCCTTCGCTTCTGAAAAGCATCCCAAGCTTGCTAAGCCACCATCCTTTATGGTTGCAGTCAGCCAACCCACCTTTTCCATGGACCTACTAGGTGCACAGCTTTGCTCCAGGTGCAGTGGAGAACTCAAACACAAAGAGGCAGGCATGTCAATTTTTCTATCCACCCTAATTTTAAAGGTACATGTGAATCTCTTTTTAACTCAACACTGTTGCTCTCCAGCAGCACTCCATGGTGGAGCTGAGCAGCTCCAAAGGGCCGGCTCCTCCCGTCCCTGTGGCCGCCTGTCTCCACATGCAGACAGCACCACAGTTAAGAGAGCTGAAAACAGGCAGGGTAGAGTAAGAATCTACGGGATTCGATCTGTAGGTAGCAAGTCAGCCCCTGCTGCTCATCCACCTTCATTTAATAATTTTCTTAAAAAAAAAAACCAAAACACATAGCACTTATACTGTGCCAAGTATTATTTTAAGTGCTTTATACACATTAACTCATTCAATCCTCACAACAAGCCTACATGACAGCTATGATTACCCTCCTAATTTTAAGATACAGACACTGAGGCACAGAACAGTGAGCAAACCCACCCAAGGTCACAGGTAGTATGTGGGAGAGTTAGGGCTGGAGCTAAGTCTAGTCAGGGGAGTCCTAGTCTACGTCATTAACCACCGATCAAAGTATTTAACAAACAGGCTGCGGCATTTATGCATGTTACATGCCTTCCTGAAGGCAGCCAGGCAATCTACTATCAAAGTTAAAGTAACAACAAGAAGACATTCAGAATTTATGAATAAGACAGTATAGTATAGGCTATATACCATGACAGAAGTCTAACCTCAAGTCCAACAGTAATTTTATCTTTCACAACACCAACACCCCTATCAGTCTGTAAATTAAAACTACTAGAATATTTGCTGAAAGAATCAGCAATTGAACTTTTGCCGCAGTCTTTTCCTAAAATATGGCCTGAATCTGAAGTCAGCGGGGAGGAATCAGCACACACAACACCTCCTGTCTCTGAGTACATCACTGTCTCTCAAAAGCTTTCTGCAAAGGCTCACCTACCAGACAGCCCAAAATACCTCCCCCAAGGCAGGCATATCTGTGCTGGACAAGTCGACAGCCACTTGTCACTTGAGGACATTTAAATAATTTATAAATACAACAAAATCCATTTCCTGTGTGGCACTTGCCACAAAATAAGCACTCAACAGCCACATGGGCTAGTGGCTACCACAGTGGACAGCACAGAGACCATTTCCGTCATCACTGAACGTTCTATTGGACACCACGGGTTAGACCCCGAGTGTGATTTTTTTTGTGCTTGAGTCTGAATATACTTAGCGGTAATAATTTTATCCTGTCTTTCTTATGAATAAACAAAATCCAAATTATTGGATTTTACCTCATTTCTTCATAAATTTTCTACTCCCAAATTCAATTCCAAGGAGGACAATGGATTATTTACAAGCAGGTCAAGTAAGCTCCTAATCCTCCACCACTTGTGACCTAGAATGTCTTTCTTCTTCTATAACAATGAATGAAACATAAAAATTAGCTGAGGAAAGGGGAATTCATTAAAAAGTATGGTAGACAAAACGTTTCGTTTACAGATGATAGCTTCATGTTGAGTATGAAGCTCTGAGAGTACCCACAAGGAAGTCGGAGAGAGGGCAGCTACTCCACACAAACTAATTCCTCCATCAGAAAAACCACACACGTGCACCATGAATACAGTGGGTCAGACACTTCGTGGCTTAAGAAACAGTGCCTACACGAAAACAGGCTGGTTACACGGTCCCGTGTGGGCCAGGGACAGTGGCACCAAAGTTTCCATTGGGAACAAACTTCTCCTTACGACAATTTCTGATTTCTAGCATCCTTAATCTGTACTCCTAGGATGCCTAATCAATAACACTGCTATTCCATTCCATGTGTGTTCACACTGTAAAGAAGCAGAAACGCAACAATAAAACATGAGCATAGCTTAGAAATAAAGCACAAATTCTAAGACACTTCCATAGCTCAGGATGCTAAGATCCAAAATTCTCCTTCTAATTCCTCATTTTCAATTTCATGAAAGCCTGGAGAGACTGTTTATGACTAGCAAGAAACGCCCTGTTCTAGCATTGATCTCTGTTAATTTAAAAAATTCTCCTCTCTGCATCCTTTTCTCCAACTTTTCTCTCATCCTATCTATGTCTATTTACTTTTAGTAACACAATTGATTATTTTTACGAAATCCTGTGATATAGAGCTTTTGTTTTCATTTCAGATGAGTGGAATGAGCAGGGCTAACAAGAATCAGTAACATCTGGTCATTGTAAGTTGTAAAAACACCTTAAGCTCCTCAGAAGATGCAACAAAAATTTTTTAAATGTAATAATAGCAATAATTAAATTACATACTTGTGACTTCTTGTAAGAAATCCAAACACGGTCGACTACTTCCAGAAATGCTTATTGAAACAGCCAGTGGGGTCTGTCCTTCATAGTTCCTTGTGCTCGTGTCCGCGCCATAATTATACAGCATCCGTGCACAAAGCACATCGTCCCTAAGGGCAGACAGATGTAAGGGAGTCTGTCCATCTTCTAAGCGACCCAAGTTTGTGTCTGCTCCTCTCTGCAGGAACATTCGGCAATAAGAGTGATTGCTTTTAATCACCGCGTATCGCAACAGGAAACCGTTCTGAATGTCGATGTTGGCGTTGTGGTCCAGGAGGATTTTCACACAGCTTGACCGCTCTCGGATAATGGCGAGCTGCAGTGGCGTTGTACCTTTATCACTGAGCGGGTCAACCTCAGCCTTGAACTCCAGTAGGAGTCGGACAAATGAGTCCCTACCATAGTGAGCGGCCACGTGCAGGGGAGTCCAGCCATCATTGCTTTTCGCATTAATAATGTCGCTCCTGTATTCAGACTCTAACATCAGGCGTGCAATCCGGGCCCGGCCATGCATGGCTGCATAATGAAGAGCAGTGAAGCCTCCGATTAAGTCCTTAACTGTGGGATCAGCTAGAGTTAAAACCAAAATGAAAACATTAGCAGACTCTGGGAGAGAAAGCAACAAACTCTGCCATGGCACAGCACATCTTAGCCAATTCTCACATGAAATGCGGAATGATTAAACACATAATGAGCATCAGGTCCTTCTTGCTTCAGCTTAATTGAAGTAGCTTTAATGGAAAATAAATTTTAGTAGAAAGCCATCAAACCTGGATTAACAGGATGAGTATGACTTACAAAGCATTTAAAAGGTAAATACCACAAACATAGAGTTCAGATCCCACATCCCCTTCTCTGCGCTAATTTAACCAACTGCCTCCGGCTTCCCAACTCCCTCAAATCTGCACTGGTCATGCTTCTCTTCTGTTTTGAACTTTTTGTTTTATTTTCTCTTGTGCTGCTTCTTGGTCTTAAAAAGAAGCATGTGTAGCAACATCTGCTGCTCTAAATTACGGATGTACTGTGGTCTGGCAGACTATGTTATTTTAGGGTATATTAGCTAAAAAAAAAAAAGTTTTTTGTGGTCTGTAAAAATTCTAAAGTATGTAAGGTATATGTTAAGTGATCTTGATAAATCATGTTTCTATAAGATAAAAGTCTATCCTGAATTCTTTGTTTTACAACAACTCTGGAGTTTCTAAGAATTAGGCAGCACACATTGTGTGAAAAATTGGGAGAAACTGCAGCACTGTGTAAATATTAGTTTCTAAAGCAGTTCCAAACCTCTCTTCTAAACCAACAGATTTCTGGAAGAAAGAAAGAAAAGAGAAGACAGACACTACAATGACTTCTCAGCTATGGGACTCCTCAAGCCAGGGGCGCTTGTCCCCTGCCCCAGATCCCTCCTGAAGCTGAGAGTCAGTTTTGCACCGCTCTCACCCTGGCCCTCCTGGGCAGGGGGCAGAGAGGGGGAGAGAAACTCTACCCGCTGCAGGCAGATCACGCACTTCCCGAGGCCGGCAATTCCACGCCAAGGTAACCAGTTGGACCTAACTACTTAAGAGTAAAGTGCGTTCTTCTTATAAAAGTCACCCTTAATTCTCAGTTTGTTCATGAAAGAGAAAAATTCACGAGTGCTTTTCAAACAGACAAATAAAAAGCCTCCACAGTTATGTGACTAAACACTCATGTATTGTTTAGTTAAAATATTTTTTTAGTTCTGTAACATTTTATGACAGTTTGGGCTCTTAGAAAAACCTATGAGGCAGAAAAGTATATGTAAAATAGTAATAATACTGTAGAAAATACAAATTTCAATTAAGAAGCAGTTACAACAAAAGCTATAAAATG
The DNA here is from genome assembly GCF_054371585.1 of Giraffa tippelskirchi. Taxonomy (NCBI): domain Eukaryota; kingdom Metazoa; phylum Chordata; class Mammalia; order Artiodactyla; family Giraffidae; genus Giraffa; species Giraffa tippelskirchi. Next base: position 60,204,442 of record NC_137286.1, on the reverse strand, counting down.
TTAACATTTTTTAGGTAAGTTATATCGAATTTCTAAAATTATTTCATATAAACTGATATTACACAATAGTAATAAGACTTTTATGTGTTTAAAGAAAAAAAGGGTATCATGTCTGCCCTGCTCTTCACTAAAAGAAAAATATATAGTATCTATTCACGTTGCGACTTAAAAAATAAAAAAGCATGAACATTTAAACAAAGCACATTGCTGCCATCTACCGGTAAGACGTGAACACGGGCTACTAATGTTTCCACTCTGACAGATGATGCCCTCAAGTTTTGTTTCAGATACTTTACTTATCTAGAGTAAGTGAGGACAGGCATGAATTCTAAAAGAACCTCTACTATTCAAATAAAACCGTAAATCTTGCCAAGACAGTCATTTCTCATCTATATCCAACCAATCAACTGTTTCCAAACATTGTCTCTTATCTGCTAGTGAAATTCAAGAATACTTTCACTTCTCCCACCTTTCATCTACCATGGGTGCCTTTAAAAGTGCCAGCAAAGAGTCTCATGCATTATTTTACAGTAAAATTAAAATTATGTTACATGAACCCACACTTGCATCTTTGGTTTTTCACTTTAGTTTTTTTTTTTTTTTTTTGGTTCTACTTATAACTTAGTGCTATACTGAGCTAGGAAAAACAAATATTAACAAATACAGCAATGATCCGTTTATTCTAAGCGAAAACCATAAAAATGCATTATTTGAGCACATACTGGAAACAAAGCATAGAATGAAGACTGTAGACATAAAATCTGTACAGTTACTTTTCTCAAGAAATAAACAAATGGAAAATATAAGACAAATAAAGATGAAAACAATAATTATTATTAGCCAAAATGCAATAAGAAAAAATCTTACATGTAGTAGTAGGAACTACAAAACATCTAGATAAAATTCTATAAGAAACAGGCAAGACTTTCTTTGACTTCACTGAGTTCACTTCATCTGTGTCTGTTCCAACGTCCCTTCACCAGAAAAGCCTCCCTGAACACCAACCCAGCAGCCCCACCCACCTTATAACTTTGTTCACTTCGGCAAGCTTTCTCCACGCAGGTGCACGTACTTAATACAAATTCTAGAAGTCTCAAAAAACCCATTTAAACTTATTGAAAAGTTTAGCAATATCTATAAATAAAAGCAGAGAAACAGTCCCTACCAATATGACGTCTTTCCAACAGCTTTACCGTGGTACAATAAAATCGAGACATTTTAAGTATACAGGCTGACAAACCGATGAACCATATAGTCATGTAACCACCACCACAACCACAATATTCCCATCCTCTTAAAAAGTTCCTTCCTGCCCCTTGAGAGTCAATTCCCTGCCCAGACTCTAGGCCCCAGGCAACTACTAATGCTTGGCCTTTCTAGAATTTCAGAGAGTCTCAGGCTTGTGCATCTGACTTGCTTCATTCATTGTGATGTTTTTGAAATTCATCCCCATGTTGTTGCTCACCAAAAGTTCATCCCTTTGTCCTGCTGAACAGTACTCCATACTATGGATATACAGTTTATTTACACAGTCATTAGCAAATGGACAGATGGGTCATTCCCAGGCTATAACAAACAATGCTATTGCGAACATTCACACACAAGTCTGTTTGTGGATATATGTTTTCATTTCATTTGGGAAACTACCCAGGAGAGAACTGCAGGGTCACGTGTTAAATGTACATTTGCAGGATTCCACGGACAGAGGAGCCTGGCGGGCTATGGTCCACGGGGTCACATAGTCAGACACCAGAACTGAGCGACTAATACTTTCACTTTCACTTTTCAGTCGCTCAGTTGTGTCCAACTATTTGAGACCCCACAGACTGTAATGTAGCCCGCCAGGCGCATCTGTTCATGGGATTTTCCTAGCAAGAATACTAGAGTGGGTTGCCATTTCCTCCTCCAGGGGATCTTCCTGACTCAGGCATCGAAAATGCATCTCCCACATCTCCTCACTGGCAGAAGGATCTTCTTGTTTTTGTTTTTTTTACCACTGAGCCCCTGAAGAATCCCTAAATGTAAATTTAACCTAAAAAAGGTAGCAAACTGTTTTTCTAAATGACTACACAATATTATAGTCCCTAGTAATGTATGAGAATTCCGAATGTTCTACATCTTCACTAATACTTGGCATTATTAGTAATGTTAACTTTACCAGTTCTGTTGAGTATAAGGTGGTAACTTACTGGGATTTTAATATCCATTTCCCCAATGACCAGTGATATTGGGCTTATTTATATACTTTCTTTTTGTGAAGTGTCTCTTGAAATCATTTACCCATTATTATGTACTTTTACTCATGACTGAGTTTAAAACTCAACTGTGTATATATTCTGGATACAGCCTTTTTGTCTTGTATTTTCTCCTAGTCTACTGCTTGCCTTTTCACTTTCTATAATGTCTTTGGAAGAGCAAAAATTTTAAATTCTGATGAAGTCTACTCTCATTTGTTTTCTTTGACGGCTTGTGCATTTTGTGCCCTGTTTAAGAAGTCTTTGCCTAACACAAAATCACACAGATTTTCTGTTTTCTTGTAGAAGTTTCATAACTTTAACATTTATATTTAGAACCGTGATTCCACTGCTAGCTGGTTTCGGTGTAGAGTGTAATATCAGATCAAGGTTCAGTATTTTCCATATAAGTATCTATTTGTTCAAGCACCACTTGTTTACATGAAGCAAGAACTTTCAGATGTACAGGTTGAATTTAGAAAAAGCAGAGGAACAAGGTATCAAATTGCCAACATCTGATGTACCAGAAAAAGCAAGGGAACTCCAGAAAAACATTTATCTACTTCTGCTTATTGACTACACTAAAGCCTTTGACTGTGTGGATCACAACAAACCAAGGAAAGTGCTTAAAGAGATGAGAATACTAGACCATCTTACCTGTCTCCTAAGAACCTGTATCCAGGTCAAGAAGCAACACTTAAGAACCAGTCATGGAACAACAGACTGGTTCAAAATTGGGAAAGGGATACATCAAGGCTGTACACTGTAACCCAGCTTATTTAACTTCTATATAGAATGCTGCTGCTGCTGCTAAGTCGCTTCAGTCGTGGCCGACTCTGTGCGACCCCATAGACGGCAGCCCACCAGGCTCCCCCGTCCCTGGGATTCTCCAGGCAAGAACACTGGAGTGGGTTGCCATTTCCTTCTCCAATGCATGAAAGTGAAAAGTGAAAGTGAAGTCGCTCAGTCGTGTCCGACTCTTCGCGACCCGATGGACTGCAGCCCACCAGGCTCCTCCGTCCATGGGATTCTCCCGGCAAGAGTACTGAAGTGGGGTGCCATTGCCTTCTCTGTCTACATAGAATATATCATGCTAAATGCTGGGGTGGATGCACCACAAGCTGGAATCAAGATGTTGGGAGAAATATCAACAGCCTCAGATGTGCAGATAATAACCACTCTAAAGGCAGAAAGTGAAGAGGAACTAGTGAACTAAAGAGCCTCTTGATGAGCGTGAAAGAGGAGAGTGAAAAAGCTGGCTTAAAACTCAACATTGAAAAAACAAAGATCATGGCATCTGGTCCCAATACTTTATGGCAAGCAGAAGGGGAAAAAGTGGAAACAGTGACTGATTTTATTTTCTTGGGCTAAAAAATCACTGTGGACGGTGACTACAGCCATGAAATTAAAAGATGCTTGCTCATTTCTATGATAAAACTAGACAGTATATTAAAAAGCAGAGACATCACTTTGCTGACAAAGGTTTATATAATCAAAGCTATGGTTTTTCCAGTAGTCATGTACAGATGTGAGAGCTGGACCATAAGGAAGGTTGAGTGCTGAAGAATTGATGCTTTTGAATTGTGGTGTTGGAGAAGACTCTTGAGATGAGAGTCCCTTGGACAGCAAGGAGATCAAACTAGTCAATTCTAAAGGAAGTCAACCCTGAATATTCACTGGGAGGACTGATGTTGAAGCTCCAATACCCTGATGCTGGGAAAGATTGTGGACAGGAGAAGAAGGGGGCGTCAGAGGATGAGATGGTTGGATGGCATCACCGAGTCAATCGACCTGAGTCTGAGCAAACTCCAGGAGACAGTGAAGGAAAGGGAAACCTGAGGGGCTATAGTTTATGGGGTTGCAAAGAGTCAGACACAACTTAGCGACTGAACAACAACAAATCTGTTTAAAAGACTACCTTTTACTCAATTATTTATCCTGGTGCCTTTGCCACAAAACAGTTTACCATACAACTGTGGATCTATTTCTGAACTCTATTCTGTTTCACCAATCTAAAAGTGTATCCATACACCAATACCTGATTATCTTGATCACTGGAGCTTTATAGTAAGTTTTCATAGCAGGTAACATCCTCAAACTTCCTTTAAAACTGTTTTGGCCAATAAATTTTAGAACCAACCTACCAATTTCTTCAAACAAGCCTGCTAAAATATTGATTGGATTATCCTAAATATTCCAAAAATGTAAACCTGTTCCAAATTATCTAAATACTATTTATTCTTCTAAGCTATGAATACAGAACACCTTTCTAATTATTCAGGTCTTCTTTAATTTCCCTCAGCAATGTTTTGTACTTTTCGGTGTATTAAGTATTGCACATCCTTCATTACATTTATTACTAAACTTTGTTGCTATTATAATGAATTGTTTTACATTTCATTTTCTAAATGTTATTTGCTGGTATAGAGAAATAAAACTGATTTTTGTGTACCTGTATACTCTGTAATCTAGCTAAATTCACTTTTTAGTTCTAGACATTTTTGTAGATTTCTTACAATTTGCTAAATACACAATTGTTCTCTGCAAATAAAGACAGCTTTACTTCTTCCTTTCCAATTCCAGGACGTTTATTTGAATAAGAAAATGTTGAATAAATGTAGTAAAAGCATATACACTTGCCTTGTTCCTGATCTTAGAGGGAAAGCATTCAGCACGTCTTGTACTATGATGTAACTTTGTAGTCGCCTCTCTTTAGGGTTTGGAAGTTATGTTCTGCTTTTGGCTTGCTAAGAGTGTTATGATAAACAGGTATGCTATATTGTCAACCCCTTCATGGATCACAGCCTTGTTGTGGTGAAGAGGCTTGCATAACTCAATGAAGCTATGAGCCATGCCGTGCAGGGCTACCCAAGACAGACAGATCATTGTATAGAGTTCTGACAAAACGTGGTCCACCAGAGAAGTGGCAACCGACTCCAACATTCTTGCCCAGAGAACCCCACGGACAGCATGAAAGGGCAAAAAGATATTCGACTCCAGTATTCATGCCTGGAGAACCCCATATACAGTTTGAAAACGCAAAAATATATGACACTAGATGATGAACCCCCCAGGCTGGAAGGTGTCCAGTACCCTACTGGGGAAGAGTGGAGAGCAATTACTAACAGCTCTAGAAAGAATGAAGTGGCTGGGCCAAAGTGGAAATGATACACAGTTGTGGATGTATCTGGTGGTGAAAGTAAAGTCTGATACAGTAAAGAACAGTATTGCATAGTAACCTGGAATGTTAGATCCACTGTTAAGGTAAGCCGGATGTGGTCAAGCAAGAGATGGCCAAACAGAACACTGACATCTCAGGAATAAGTAAACTAAAATGGACGGGAATGGGAGAATTTAATGCAGATGACTATTACATCTACTACTGTGAGCAAAAATCTCTCAGAAGAAACAGAATAGCCCTCAGAGTCAACAAATGAATCTGAACGCAGTACTTGGGTGCAATCTCGAAAATGACAGAATGATCTTGGTTCATTTTCAAGGCAAACCATCCAACTTTACAGTAATACAAGTCTATGCTCCAACCACTGATGCCAAAGAAGCTGAGTAGACTGGTTCTAAGAAGACCTAAACACTTTTGAGAAATAACATGAAAAGAAAAATGCTCTTTTCATCACAGGGGATTGGAATGCAAAAGTAGGAAGTAAAGAGATACCTGTAATAACAGGCAAGTGTGGCCTTAGAGTACAAAATGAAGCAAGGCAAAGATTAACAGAGTTTTGCCAAGAGAACTCACTGGTCATAACAAACACTTTTTTCCAACACGAGAGACAACTCTACACATGGATATCACCAGACAATCAACACCGAAATCAGATTTATGTTCTTTGCAGCCAAATATTGAGAAGCTCTATACAGTCACTAAAAACAACTGGAGCTGACTGTGGTTCATATAATGAGCTCCTTATTGCAAAATTTAGGTTTAAATTGAAGAAAGTAGAGAAAACCACTAGGCCATTCAGATGTGACCTAAATCAAATCCCTTATGATTACACCGTGGAGGTGATGAAAAGATTCAAGGATTAGATATGGTAGACAGAATGCCTGAAGAACTATGGATGGAGGTTCGTAACACTGTTCAGGAGGCAGTGACCAAAACCATCCCAAAGAAAAAGAAGTGGTTGCCTGAGGAGGCTTTACAAATAGCTGAGGAAAGAAGAGAAAGATATACCCAACTGAATGCAGAGTTTCAGAGAACAGCAAGGAGAGATAACAAAGACTTGTCAAATGAACAATGCAAAGAAATTGAGGAAAACAACAGAATGGGAAAGACTAGAGATCTTTACTAGAAAACTAGAGATGTCAAGCGAACATTTCATGCAAGGATGGGCATGATAAAGGACAGAAACAGTAAGGACCTAACACAAGTAGAAGAGTTTAAGAAGAGGTGGCAAGATTGCAGATGAAAACTACATAAGGTCTTAAATACCTGGATAACCATGATGGTGTGGTCACTCACCTAGAGCCAGACATCCTGGAGTGTGAAGTGAAGTGGGCCTTAGAAAGCGTAACTATGAACAAAGCTAGTGGAGGTGATGGAATTCCAGTTGAGCTATTTCAAATCCTCAAAGATGATGCTGTTGAAGTGCTGCACTCAATATGCCAGCAAATTTAGAAAACTCAGCAGTGGCCACAGGACTACTGTGGAAAAGGTCAGTTTTCATCCCAATCCCAAAGAAGGGCAATGCCAAAGAATGTTCCAGCTACCATGTAATTGTGCTCATTTTACATGCTAGCAAGGTTATGCTCGAAATCCTTCAAGCTAGGCTTCAGCAGTATGTGAACCAAGAACTTACAGATGTACAAGCTGGGTTTAGAAAAGGCAGCGGAACCAGAGATCAAAATGTCAACATTCTCAACATTGAGAAAGAAAGGGAACCCAAGAAAAACTTCTTCTGCTTTATCGACTATGCCTTTGACTGTGTGGCTAACAATAAACTGGAAAAGTCTTCAAGAGACAGGAATAGCAGACCACATTACCTGTCTCCCAAGAAACCACGGGGGTCAAGAAAACAAAAAAACACATAACCAATAACAAGTTGCGGGTTTTCACTACAGATCCTATAGACACAAAAAGGATAAGAAGGAATATAATGAGCACCCTTGCAGTTCAAGGGTGTAACAGTTAGAACCAGACATGGAACAACTGACTGGTTCAAAATTGAGGAAGTGCTTCTCTGGTGGCTTAGATGATCAAGAATCTGCCTGCAGTGCAGGAGATCCTAGTTCAATCCCTGGGTCAGGAAGATCCCCTGGAGAAGGGAATGGCTACCCACACCATTATTCTTGCCTGGGAAATTCCATGGACCGAAGAGCCTGGCAGGTACAGTCCATGGAGTCGTAAAGAATCAGCTACAAGTTAGCAACTGAACAACATATTGTCGATTCCGTTTTCTGCCATCTATTGGAATGATCATTTGGTATTTACTTTTATTCTATTAACAGGGTAAATGACGCAAGATATTTTCAGATATTAAGGAAAGTTTGCATTCCTGGGCTCAACACTCTTTAGCTGTGATATATTCTTTTTTATATAATGGTGGATGAGATTTGATGGTACTTTGTTAAGGGTATTTCTATCTGTTGTCATAAGGGGTAGTGGTTTGTTGTTTTCATTCCTTGAAATATCTTTACTTGGTTTCAGGGTACTACACACCTTACACAATAAGTTTGGGATCATTTCCTCAGAGTTTGTTAATGCTTATGCCTCTATTATTTGAAATAATTCAACAGAAAAGGCAGCTGGGTCTAAGGTTTTTAGTGTAGTTTTAGTTATGAACCAAGTTTCTTCGATGTAAACTAATTATTCTGGTTTTCCCTTGGGTCAGTTTTGGCCATGTGTGTATTTCAAGCAAACTGTCCACTTCTTCTAAATGGCAGAAGGGTGCTCATTATATTCCTTATTATCATTTTAGTGTCTACAGGATCTGTAGTGAAAACCTAATACTTGTTACTGGTTATGTGCTTTTTTGTTTTCTTCATCAGTCTACCTTGAGGTTTATCAATTTTATTGATCTTTTCAAAGAACCAGCTTTGTGTTGTTTTCATCAATTTTTTCCATGATTTGTCCATTTTCAATTCCACTCATTTCTTTTCTGTTTATTATTTCATTCCTATTCTTACTTCGAATGTAATTCTAGCAATGAATAGAAACTGGACCAAGAGAGCCCCCTTTCCTCTCCCTTTGTGCTATTATTGTCATACACATCACATCTTTATACAAGCCCAACAACAGTTTTATAATCATTTATGTTGATTTAAGAGATGAAAAGGGGGAAACGTACTTACACTCTCTATGGCAGCACGCTCCTAAGGGGGCCCCTCCCATAATCCCTGCCTCTTGATGCTCATGCCCTTGTGTAAATTTCTCTCCCTGCATATGAGCAGGACCTGTGACTTCCTGCTAACCCAACCTGGCAAAGGTGATGGAATGCCACTACTGGGATTATGTTATGATACACGAGGCTCCGTCTTGCTGGCAGACTCACTGCAGCAACTCTCTTTGCTGCCTTCATGAACTAAGGGGTCTTGCTGGGAAAGCCCACAGGGCAAGAACCTGCAGTTTATCTCTGTGAACGGCTGGCAACCTTCAGCTAAGGTCCTCAGTCCTATACACCCAAAGGAATTAATCTGATGACAACCTGAGTGAGCTTGGAAGCAAATTCTTCCCCAGTTAAGCCTACAGATAAGAACAGTCTGGCCAACACCTTAAAATTGGGAGGTAATAACAGCAGTAGGAACGAATATACTGTTTTTTCACATGCATAGTTACCTTTACCAGTGATTTTTATTTGTCCTGTGAATTTGGATCACACATGGTACTTTTCTTATAGCTGAAAGGACTTCTTTCTTTGCATATGTTGGTGTGCTTAATAATGTTCCCCAGGTCTGTGGGGCCCTGAGTGAGGCTCGGATACTGCTCGCAGCAGGCAAGAGAGCCACCTTACATGTAACAGGAGACCCGGCAAATGAGACAGCTATATGGGTTTTGATAAGCTGCCACATATTCCTGGAAATCTGGGAGGCTGATGCATGCTTAAGAAAGACCAGAGAGGACCCCAGTTATCTACTCATCTCTGGTTAAACATGAGGCCAGAAAATAAAAGTTGGGCATACTTGTAAATTATCTGATTACTGAATGTGTCTCAACCTAATACACAGATCTCGTTGGCAAAGTAGGTCTTACTGCCTCAAATTGCTCAAGCATAACCTCTGACCAGTTACTGGTCAAACATAAGTTATTTTGACCATAAGATATCTTACATATCTTATTGTCACTATTTTTCAAAATTCTTTTTTATATATGTTTCTCAGACTGGATAATGTTTATTGATCAGTTTTCAAAGTCACCAATTCCTTCTTGGGCCAGCTCAAATCTCTGTTAATCACTCTAATGAATTCATTTGTTACTGTACTTTCAATTTTAGAATTTATATATATATACACACACACACACACACTCCCATATATATATTGCTGTTGTTGTTCAGTTGCTCAGTCATGTCCGACTCTTTACAATCCCATGGACTGCAGCACGCCAGGCTTCCCTATCCTCCTGGAGTTTGCGCAAACCCATGTCCATTGAGTCGGTGATGCCATCCTACCATCTCGTCCTCTGTCGTCCCCTTCTCCTCCTGCCTTCAATCTCTCCCAGCATCAGGGTCTTTTCTAATGAGTCAGCTCTGCATATCAGGTGGCCACATTATTGGGGCTTCAATTTCTTTACTGATCATCTCTGTTTGATGAGTCACTGTCACATGTTGCCATTTCATTCTTTGAACGTGGTTCCTTAGTTCTCTGAACACCTTTATAATAGCTATTCTGAAATTTTGTTAAATGTGGCATCTGCCTCTTCAGAGACACTTTGTATTAGCTACTTTAATTTCCTATGTATGAGCAATACATTCCAATTTCTTAGCAAGTCTCTCGATTTTACTGAAAATTGAACATCTTAGACTATGTCACAGCATCCTTGGATTTTGATCCTTACCTCATCTAGGTTGGCTGCTGTCACTGTTAGTTTTAGTGAATCGCCTAAACTAATTCTACATAGTTTGTCTTCCTTAAGAGTATACAGCCACTTGTGTCTCTGTTCAGTTGTTATTATCAAAGCAGGGCTTCTAGGGGCTGCTCCTAGAAATAACTCATATTTGACCAGTAACTGGTTAGAGACGTGCTTAACAATCTGAACCAGTAAGGCTTCCATCTTTTGCCAAGGAGGTCTGTATCTAGGTTGATACACACATTTAACAATCAGACAATTTACAAATATGTCACAGCTTTCATTTTCTGGCTTCAAGTTTAACAAGAGACGAGTAGATAACTGGGGTCCTCTCTGGTCTTTCTTAAGTATGCATCAGCCTTCCAAATTCCCAGGAATACATAGCAGCTTATCAAAGCCCACATGGCTATTCATTTGTCAGGTCTCCTGTTAAACGTGAGTCTGCTCTGTTGCTTGCCGCAACTGGTATTAGAGCCTCAGTCAAGCAGCTGTGCTGCTGGCCTTTGCAGTTTGTTTACCACCTAGATCAAGACCAGGGTTATTTTCAACAGCAGTCCAGGCATGGGGCATTTCCATGGGCTCCAAAATCAGGTCAGTCCCTTCTACCATCAAGCAGGATTCCAGCTCTCATGATACTATCACAGAGAGATTGCTGGAGAGCAGAGAGAGTAAATGGGAATAGCCACTTTGGTCTCAATTTCTTCTTTTTCAAGTTTAACTTAAAAAATAACTGATTTAAGATGGTTTGTCTTTACTACTCAAATATTTAAAGCTATAAATTCCTCTTTAAGCACTGCTCTAGTATATCCCACAAATTCTGATATGCTGTGCTTTCACTATCCTTCAGCTCAAAATTTGACCTCCAAACGTCTGAGGCTGTCCTAGATATGTTATTGTTGTTGATTTCTAATATAATTCCATTGCAGTTAGGGAATATACCCGTAAGATTTCAGCCTTTTAAACTTTACTGACACTTACTTTATTGCCAGCATATGGTTTATCCTAATGTCCATAACATGCACACAAAAAGAATGTATATTCTGGAAGTGTTGGATGCAGTTTTCAAAAATAACATGTCAATGTGCTTGGTAATGTTTTTAAGATTTTCTCTAGATATTGGTATTTTATATCTAGTTGTTCTATCAATTGCTGAGAAATGTTAGAATATTCAAGATTGTGAAATTGTCCATTTCTCCCTTTCACTGTCAATTTTCTGCCTCACGTATTTTGGAGTTCCCTTTTTGGGTGCCTGCACATTTTACGAGTGTTATTCCTCCTAGTGAAGTGCCCCCCTTGTCACTATGGAATGTCTCTCTCTGGTTCTGACAGCAGTCTATGTCTGGGGATCTATTTCAGACGACACTAATGTAGCCTCTCGGCTGTCACACGCTTGCTATTTGCATGGTGTATTTCCATGGCATGTCCCATCCATCTACCTACTTTCAACCTACCCGTACCTTTATATTTAAGGCATATCTTTGTAAGCAGCATATAACTGAGTTTTGTCTACTTACCTTTCTGATAATTTCTAGATTTTCATCAGAGTGCTTTGACCATTAATGTTTAATGTAATTACTGATATAATTGATTTAGATTTACCATTTTATTATTTGTTTTCCATTTGTCTCCTCTATTGTCTCTCTTCTTTCCTTTACTACCTTTTTCTAAATATTATCAGAACAATTTTTAGCTTTCCATTTTAATTTCTCCATTGATGTTCTAGCTATACTTCTTTGCATTATCTTTTTTTTTTTTTAAACTGGTTATTCTAAGGATTAGAATATATACACTAATTTGGTCAAAAACATTACCAGAATATTTACAGAGGTTATTATATGCTTCCCATTTGTGTTTAAAAGCTCAAATACTTTTGGACATTATAAAATCCTAAAAGTGGGAAACTCAGGATTTTATAAAATATATGTATAAGCATTGCACCTTAATTTGCTATTTATGTGATTACTCTTTTTAAAAGTTCTAAAAGTATCAAATGCAAAGCTAAGTGGCACAGGAACAGACACTGCTTCAAGGTCTAAAAACAGCTATGCAATGTGCCATAAGTGTTATTATAGGGAAAAAAAGCAACAGTGATGGAGGAAAAATCCTTAAAACTTGACTAATAATTCACCACAGAACAAAAAACTGGAAAGTCAGATGGTGTAACGTTCCCAAACAGAATTTCCCCAAGAAACATTACTTTTTTGCTAATGAAAAGCTGAAAATTTAGGAAAGCAGCAAAGCAAAAACAGCATTCCCCAGCAACTACTGTCAACAGTGATTGCAGACTTCTTTCAGTTTTCCTTTTATATATTTTATATGTATATACAACTGTAATTACTTTTTCCTCTATATTTAGGCACTGAAAATGCCTCCATTTTTAAAATTACATATAATAAAGGGTAAAATTTTCATACAGGAAAAAATTCCTGCATTTAAGCTTCTTCCTTGGAATAAATAAATAAAAGTAGATTTACTGGCAAAAAGATCTCCCATTTCTCAGGATCTAACACATACTACTAAACTTCTTTCCACAAATGCTTTCATAAATGTCTACCATCAATGTCCCCACTTCATCACATTTGGGATCACCATTTGTAAAACCTTTCATTTTTGAAAAATGAAAAATAATTTCTCATGATCTTGCTATGAATTTCTCTGACCAATCCCTTATCTCCCACTTATTTTCTTATGTTTCACCAAGAGGATTTTACCTGCTGTACCAAGAGGAGACCTGAGACCCTTTTCTCAGTTCCTCCGGGGATCTGCTTTATGAAATTAACTCCTAGTGCTTCAGCTGACTGCCCTCCAGGTCCGTTTGCATAAACACTGAATCTGAAGATAAATAAACACACCAGCTAATACATGGTCTCTTAATGTTACACTCTTGAAAAGTTCAGTGTAGTATTAGAATGTTTAGAAAGATTCCAATGCGAAGATGAGTACAATACTGGGTTTCTTCAAGTTTGCACTCTTACAGTAAAGACTCTTCCCCATAATTCAAACAGCACACTAACCTCATCAGAAAGATCGCCAGGATGCAGACAAAGATACTATCATATGCATCACATTTGTGTTTGGAAACACCGATATTTTTGGACTTTATAAAACCCTAAGCATTCATCATTTTGAAGCACAAGTTTGAAAGTAAAACAGCAGAATGACTTACTTATCTGCACAGGCCAACGTTTTATGTTCTACTAGCCACGTGTGGCTACTGAGCACTTTAAACAGGGATAGAGTGACTGTGGAACTGAAGTTTTTAACTTAACTGTAAATACAGGCATGTATTTTACTGCACTACACTTTACTGCACTTTAGAGATACTGACTATGTTTTGTAAAAATTGTAAGTTGGCAACATCACCTACAGCAAGTCACTCAGTGCCATTTTCCAACAGTATTTGCTCACTTTGTCTCCTTGTATCATATTAGGATAATTCCTGAAATATTTCAAACCTTTTCATCATTATTATATTTGTTATGGTGATCAGTTATCTTAGATGTGACTATTTCAATTATTTAGGGTTGCCACAAAACACACCCATAATAAGACAGTCAACTTAATGAATGTTGTATGTGTTCTGACTGCTCCACCAACCAACCATTCCCCAGTCTCTCTCTCTCTTCTCAGGCCTCCCTATCTCCTGGGACACAAATGATCAGGCCTTTAACTGTTCAAATGAAGAGTCACATGTCTCTCACTTTAAATCAAAAGCTAGAAATCATTAAGCTTAGTGAGGAAGATGTTGAAAATTGAGACATGCCAAAAGCTAGCTTCTTGTGCAAAACAGTTAGCTAAGATGTGAATGCAAAGGAAACATTCTTGAAGGAAATTAAAAGTGCTACTCCAGCGAACACAGGAATAATACAAAAGTGGAGCACCCTTTTTTATGATATGGAGAAAGTTTGAGTGGGCCAAACAGAAGATCAAAACAGCCACAACATGCCCTAATTTAACCAAAGCCTAATTTGGAGAAGGCCCTAACTCGCTTCAGTTATATGAAGGCTGCAAGAGGTGAGGAAACTTCTAAAAAAAAAAAAAGTCTGAAACTAGCGGAGGTCGATTCATGAGGTTCCAGGAAAGAGGCCATCTCCATAACATCACAATGTAAGATGAAGCAGTATGTGCTGATGTAAAAGTTGCAGCAAATTCTCTAGAACATAATTAATGAAGATGGCCACACTAAACAACAGTGATTCAATGTTATTGGAATAAGAGGCTACCTAGGACTTTCATAGTTAGAGAAGTCAGAGCTTGGCTTCAAAGCGTCAGAGGACAGGCTGACTCTTGTTAATGCAGATGGTGACTTTAAGTTGAAGCCGGTGCTCATTTACCATTCCAAAATCCGAGGGCACTTAAGAATTGTATCAAACTATGCTGCCTATGCTCTATAAATGGAACAACAAAGCCTGGATGACAGCACATCTGTGTGTAATACACTTTACTAATGTATAAAGCTCAAAGTCAAGAACTACTGCTCAGAAATAAAGATTCCTTTCAAAATATTACTGCTCATTGACAATGCACCTAGTCATCCAAGAGCTATGATAAAGATATAAGTAAGATTAATGCTGTTTTCATGCCTAACACAATATCCACTCTGCAGGTCATGGGTTAAGGCGTAATTTCGACTACGAAATTTTATTACTGAAGAAATACATTTCCTAAGGCTACAGATGCCATAGACAGTGATTACTCTGATGGATGTGGGAAAAGTAAATTGACAAATTTTTAGAAAGAATTCACCATTCTAGATGCCATTTAGAACATTCACAACTCATAGGAAGGGGACAAAATATCAATATTTAGAGTTTGGAAGAAGTTGATTCCAACTCTCATAGATGACGCTGAGAGGGTCATGACCAGTGCAGGAAGGAACTGCTGATTACTTAGCAAGAACACTAGAATTAGAAGTGGAGCCTGAAGACCTGAGTGACTGAATTGCTGCAATCTCATGATGAAATTTTAACAGATGAGCAGTTGCTTCTCATGGACAAGTGATGAAAGTGATTTCTTAAGATGGAATCTCAAGCAAAGATGCTGTGGAGGTTGTTGAAATCACAACAAAGAATTCAGAATATTACATAAACTTAGTTGATAAAACAGCAATAGGGTTTGACAGAATTAACTCCAATTTTGAAAGCAGTTCTGCCATGAATAAAATGCTATCAAACACATTGCAGGCTACAGGGAAGTCATTTGTGAAAGGAAGAGTTAATTGATGGTCAAACTTCATTTTTGTCATATTTTAAGAAATTGCCACAGCCACTCCAGCCTTCAGCAACCTCCACCTTGATGAGTCAGTAGCCATCAACATGAGGTGAGATCCTCCACCAGCAAAAGGATTATAACTCACTGAAGGCTGAGATGATGGCTAGCAATTTTTTAGCAATAAAACATATTTTAACTCAAGTATGTACATTGTTTCTTTCAACAGTTCCCAGACTACCTAACTTTTATATGCACTGGGAAACCAAAAACTTCCTGTGACTCCCCCTACTGCAACATTCCTTTCACTGTGATGGTCTGGAATTGAACTCTCAGTATCTCTGAGGTCTGTCTGCTGCTACACATGCTACAGACAGCACAGTTTAGATTAAACTAAAGACAGCCTCATATTACTTTTTTCCCCTTTTGGAATACAGACATTTTTAGTAATACAAACTTGCTCATTGTCTCTGTGAGACTGGCTTTCTCCTGCAGCAATAGCAAGCACACTTCACTGAGCTGCTCCCCAGCCAGGCTGCCTTCTGCAGTCACATTGCTGTCACCCCAGCACAGAGAGGGGCTGCTTCTGAGCTCTGAGTTTTGATAGATCTCTGTGATCACTCACTGGTAGTTTCACTGTGCAGGTGTACAGATTTGTGTGCAAGATCCAATCCTTCAATATACTTGAAATTTAAAAATTTCTGGTAGGGTGAAAGGCTTAAATTAAATATCTATGTCTTCCTCCACGGCCCCCCACCCCGACTCCCACCAATTGCTTTGGCTAACTTTCTCCTGGTTTATTTATTCATTCAGTAAATAAAAACTCTTTTCTTCCTAACCCTCAGCCCCCAAAACTTAGTTATTCTTGGTTTCTTTCCCTCTCACCTCACAGTCAATCTATCATCACATCATGTTGTCTCTATTTTCAATACATCCAGAATCTGACCACGTCTCAATACATCCACTGCTATCATGTAGCCGAAGCCACGGGTATCTCACCTGAACTATTTCAAAGTGTTGGACAGGTTTTCTGATTTTCCCCTGCTCGTCTACAGTGTCTTTCTCAGAGCAGCCAGGGTGAGTCTTTCAGAAAGTTCGTATCATTCCTCAGTTGAGTAGTGGTCAATGGCACCCCCCCAACCCCAGGGCAAAGGTAAAGGTCTAGGAGCTACAGAACATGTCAGCCGACTCTCTCGAGCCCTGTTTGGTCCCCTCCCATCCTTCTGCTCCAGCCACCATCTTCCTGCCTTCTTCTTGAAAGTGCTAAGATGTTCCCAACCTACAGTTTTCACTTAACACTTTTCTCCCAGATACATAAACGGTTTGGTCTTCATTTCTTTCAGGCCTCAGCTAACATGTCATGTTAGAGGCCTTCCATGAATACCTAATTTAAAACAGCAGTCTGTACCTCTTTATCCCTTGTCTGCTTCTTTTCTCTTCACGATCTGATATCATGTACTGTCAGTTACTGACATTTAAGTGTCATGACAGTAGGGACTTTATTTTGTTACTGTAGTCCCAGCCCTCAGAACAGTGCCAGGCACAAAGCAGGTGCTCAGGAGATACCTGTAGGGTTCAGGCAGATGAGGCTGCAATCCTGACCAGGCAGCAGTGCCTGAAGTCTTGGGTCCTTTCACTAAGTTCCCAGTGCTACACCCAGTGAGCTTTTCCATAGCACACATCTGCTTCTCCCACTCCTCTCTGTCAAACGGCTCACCACTGTCCGTCCCCAAAATAAATGACTGGATGCGCTCCAATCACACTGAATTTCAGTTCCTAAAACCAAACATGCTCCCTTTTTTCTTTAACCCTTCATCAGTGTCCTCTGAGTTTGGAATAACTCCACAACTCCACCCTTCCAGCACCCTACATGGCCCCACCTTTCAAGACCGCAATGCAAACCGCACTGTCTCCAGCAGGCCTTGCCTGCCCCTCCCGCCACCTCCCCAGCAGTGGGCAGTGGTTTATAAATAGTGCTCAGCTCCCTCTCTTGGGACTGCACCGTTTTCTTATAGGTCATATAGAATCAATTTATGAGGTGAACGGACGGTGAGCAAATTACTTACCATTCTGTGGCTCAGTTTTCTCAGTGGAAAAAACACTACTTGCTTACTTAACCTCATGAGCAGTTGTGAACAATCAGGCTGATACTAAATGTTCAACAAATGTTGGCTATAAATCCATCCACCCAGTAGACTGTGAAGTGTCAGAAGCAGAACATAATGATTACGTCCATATCTCAGGGCCTGGCCAAAGCCTAACATATGTGAATAAATATCTGCTGAATAAACATCTGAGCAAGTGACCAACTGGCCGTCTCCTCCTCGTCTCTGTGTGCGGATTCTCGCTCTCTGTGTGCGGATTCTCGCTCTCTGTGCGGAGGTGGGGGCGCGAGGAGGGGGCGAGAGGAAAGCGAACCCTTGTTTCTGTGCATTTCTCACTGTCCCATATTTGAATTTTTGACTTCATTTCACCTTAATGTCCACCACAAAATAAGCTTATTAACAGGATGGGGCCAACCTAATTGGAAGTTTAAAAGCTCTTAAAGAAACTGTGGTTTAAGGAAAAGAGCAGGTAGGAAGAATTCAGGCACTTTTCTAATCCTACCAGAAGACTGGCTCATTTCAATCAATATTTTTAATAATAATAATAAAAAGGATCAGCCTTGTCTCTGCAAAGCTGGGGAACAATTATCTTAGATAACTGGTCATTTCTTCTTTCTCTCTCTCATTGAGATCAATAGATACGGGTTCTGTCCTCACGAAGCCTCAGATTAGAAGAGAACTAAATAGAATACTACAAAAATAATCCATTATTTTATTATTCTTATATTAATAAAATAAATTATTTCATTGCCTATGACAGGAGCTACAATACAAAGGTACAGAGCCTAACAGCATCACATGATAGAGAGATGTGACCGGGTCCGGATGGTGAGGGAAGGCTTCCCTGAGAAAGCGTGGGGCGAGGTGAGTGAGGCAGGCATGGGCCAGGGGAGGGGGCGGCTCAAAGACAAACTGGAGGGCACTGCAGACGAGCAGATGCTGCAGGGACATGAGGTCACATTAAGGACTCAGAACCGCCCCGAGAGAAGGGGGAAGCCACTGATGGGTTTTAAGAAGAAATACTTTTAACTGTCAATTTTAAGAGATCACTCCATTTAGAGACTGGCCAGGAGGGCGCTGACTGGAAGCAGGGATGAAAGAGACATCGTAAGAGTTCTGGTGAGGAATAAGGTTTCCTTACCCAGAAGTAGGACAGTGCCGCCAATGAAAGGAAGTGAAAAGATCTGACCACTATTTAGAAGGATGGTTTCTAGGTTTCTGGCATAGCTTTGGTGCCATTTACTACAACACAACACGGTCAAGCAGCAGCTCACGCTGTGCTGTGAGCCACGAGTGTGGAGACGCTGAACAGGCAGCACTGGTCTGGAGATCAGCAGCCAGGCCCAGACGAAATACAGAGCATGTCTAACGTCACACCGGGCCAAGGCGAGCGGAGAGCAGGAGGAGGGCTCCAGGCCTATTTATGTTCCCAAACTGACACATTATGTGCTATTAAAAATTACTCCATCAAGTTCTTATTCTACTAAGGAAACATGAAAAAGGAGGAAGTAAAAGGTGCTATACAAGAATAAGTGAGGGATTTCTGCAAAATACGTAATTGTGTTGTTTTAAAATTTTATATGGAAATACAAAGTGCTAAGATCAGCCAGGGCTTCCCAGGTGGCTCAGTGGTCAAGAATCTGCCTGCCAATGCAGGAAATGCGGGTTCAATCCCTAAGTCGGGAAGATCCCCTGCAGAAGGAAAGGAAGACCCACTCCCATATTCTTGCCTGGGAAACCCCATGGACAGAGGAGCGTGGCAGGCTGTAGTCCATGGGGCGGCAAAGAGTCAGATACAGTGTAGCAACCGACACAACAAAACAAACAATAGCCAAGACATGCCTAAAGAACAGAGAGAGGAGATCTGCTCCTCCAGATCTAAAGCTTATTAGAGAGCAATAGTTTACAACAATACTATCCTCACCCAGGGATATACTGACAACAGAGTTAATGGAACCACGCATGTTGGCAGGGCACACAATGAGAAAGAAGGGATGATGCAGGCTTCCTTTATGTATGAAATTGTAACCAACCACCTCATGTGATACACCAAAACCAATCCTGGATAGATTAAGGACCTGAACACCATGAAACTTTTTAGAAAAAAATATAGGCAAATAACGACCCTGTGGTATGATGTACAAGACTCGGAAAGCACAGCTCATAAGCCAAAAGAAAACACAATATACTTAAAATGTAAACTGCCCAACAAAAACAAGCAGAACAAGAAAGTGAAAAAGCTACCAACTGGGAGAAGACTGTTGCAACATATAACCAACAGCAGAGAACACATAAACAACTCCTACAAGTAATCAGAAAAAGACACACAAAGCAGCCCAGTCCCCTGCAAGGCTTTGCTCCTCATGTCATTTTTGCGGGGGGTGGGGGAAGAAGCGAGTAAATCACACAGAAGAGCAAACCACGGGGCGATACACTCCTGGCAAAGGCAGGGGCCTGGGCCCTCTCACACCTGCTAGGGACAGAGCCGTTAACAACCTTCTTTGGAGGACAATCTGTCAATATCCATTAAAAAAAACAAAACAAAAAACTAACAATCCTTTGATTGTACTTCCAGGAATTATCCAAGAGATAAACTCACACATGTAAAAAGATTAGTCAAGGACATTCTCTGTAATACTGTTCCTAGAAGAAGAAAAATGAAAAGTTAGAATGTCCAACAATAGGGAATAAGTTTAAAGAAATTACATCCATACAATGGAATCAGTGACAAGGGAACTATCACTTAGTGAAACTGTTTTATGAAAAAATCAAGATGCAAAACCAACGATTAACAAAAGGGAAGCAGGCGAGAAGGTGGCGGGTGGAAAAATATGCACATAGATGCGCAGACTCTCTCTTCAGGGACACACAAGAAGTCAGCAAGAGTGCCTGTGGGAAGGAGAGGAAGAGATCAGCGCGGAAGGGCAGACGCTGCCCCCTCAACAGTCTGTTCCTTACACCTTTCCTTTAGATGTTAACCATGTATATGGATGCATGTGTTACCTTCTCAACAAATAAAATGTCCTACTGAGAAACTTTCAGCCTCTCTCAAAAAATAAAAAAGGATGACGTAAACAAATGATAGTATATCCATACTAATAAGCACTACTTAGCAGTTGAAAAGAACAGTCTAAACCTATATGTGCTTCCCGGGCGGCAAGTGGTAAAGGATCTGCCGCCAATGCAGGAGAAGCAAGAGATGCGGGTTTGATCCCTGGGCCAGGAAGATCCCTGGAGGAGGAAATGGCAACCCACTCCAGTATTCTTGCCTGAAGAATTCGACGGACAGAAGAGCCTGGCAGGCTCTAGTCCACAAGTCACAAGAAGTTGGCTGTAACTGAGTGACTAAACATACACACATGAATCTGTATGTATTACTATGGGATAGGTACAAGACTTCTTTTGGGGGACAAGACTTCTTTTTGGGGTAATGGAAATGTTTCAAAGTTGGTTGTGGTGAAAGATCCCCAACTCTATGAATACATTAAAATCTACTGAATTGTATACTTGAAAAGGGCAAATTGTAATGTTTGTGAATTCTATCTCAATAAAAGCTGTTTAAAAATATCTATATACACATACATATATAAAAACAGAGAGTAGGGGTTGGGGGGGGTGGATAGAGCTCAGCAAACTGGGCCCAGAGGCCAAATCTAGAACACCATTGGTTTTCATTGACAAAGTTCAATCAGCACATGGCTACATTCATTCCTGCACACTGTGTATGACAGCTTTCATGCTACAAAGGCAGAGTTGAGAGCTAACAACAGAAAAAGGAGGGCTTGCAAAGCCCAAAATATTTACTATCTGGCCTTTTACAGAAAAAGTCTGCCAACCTAACATTTAAAAAATTCTTAAGTTACATATAGCTAAGCAAAAAATAACAGTTGCAGAATTATAATACAATCAGTGTATCATTTATAGTCTAAAACCACACACAGCACAATAAGATGTATTTTCTAGAAGTATGTTAGGAAATGATCTAGAAAAATAAGGACCAAACAAAATGTAGCGCCATGAGCTACTTCTGGGCAGGGGTAGGCAGACACGGCTTGGGAGCTGACCAAAGGGGACTTTGGCTTTATTTATAATTTATTTGAAAATGTGTTTTGTTTTAAGGAGACAAGTTCATATATTACCTGAGTAATTGACCTTTCTTTTTTAATAAGTTTTTTTAAAAAAGGCTGGCAGATGCAGAAAGTAACAGGACTAGGTAGAATTTAAAACTGTGAGTCCGGTTCCTTCATTTTACTAAGCAGTATCAGAATTTTAACTATTTTGATTCTACACCCACTTCTTAGTTTTTCCAGATCTTTCTTCTGGCATTCCTCTTACATCACTCCTTCACGGCCAACCGTGCTGAGGTTTTCAAGTTTCAGGGTGAAATGAGGCATGAGCAAGGGCCACAGGGAGGGGTGGAGGACAGCCACAAAGGAGGGCCAGGCCGGCCAACGGTGGGGTCCTGTCAACAGCCAACTATTTCGGCGACATAATTCTTATTTCAGGGCCACTCAGACATGTGATGATCCCTAGTCTCAGTTTAGCAGTGCCCTGCAGTTAGTCCACGCTCACAGCCCTCATATTCCTATCTTCACATAATTCACAAGACCCTAATGACAGCTGTGCAACTTCTAACATTTTCCGTACTTCAAAATAGTTGCCAAGTTTGACTAGTCAAAGTACACCATAGAAATGGAACTAAATGATTGTTAATAAGCAATTCAGGCCCTAGAGTAGTACATAATGAATCCTGAGTTCCAACTAAGCTGCTTTACACCATAATTTACAAAAATAATACAGGTACAAAAAAATACAATTGTTCATCTTTAGGAAAATAAATTAAGTGGAAATCTAATGGGTAAAAAGTGAGTTTAAGACAGTTATTAGTTACTATTAGTTATGGGAATGGACAGTTTGTCAAAGCAAAAACATAAAATGGCAAATGTAGCTCCCAACTGCATATAAAATTAGACCTCAGATAATCTTGTAAGATACCTAGAAACTACCATCCTAGAAAAGGCAAGAGCTAAAAACAGTAATAAAAGCATCTAAAGATGTTTTTAACAGAGGTAAATTAAAAAGATAGGGTATCATGAAGGCCATGGTATTTATAGGGGCCTATGGCATCTCTGTCTGCTTAGCAATTCTCAACAGGGGTAACTTGAGCAATTCCTAGCTGTTGGGACCGCAGCCACTTCTGCTTCTGAAACAAAGCAAGTGGACAACCTGAAGAAGGGTTGCTTTTAGTTGAAATGATCTGAGGAAATCTGGCTATACAGAAACTAGAGTTACAAGGGGGAAAAAAGCACATTCAACAAATCAATTTTTTAGAAAATCTGGTTTTAAACAAAACTCAGCATAATTATAACATCTTTACAAAGGAGAGAAGTTGAGTATTAGAAAAAAGAAGCATTAGAAATTATATACACATGCACACATTACTTTAAACTAAATAGAATTTCATTTGTTTCCCCTTGGGGAAAAAAGGTTTGCTCCTAGTAAACTCACCTCCATGCTCTAGAAATACTCGAACACATCTCTCCTTTCCTCTTGCTGCAGAGAAATGAAGCAGGGTCCAGCCATTAGCATCTCGGCCATTTGGAGAATAGCCTTGCTCTAACATCTTCCGTACTGTGTGAACATCCCCGGCAGCCACTGCAGCTTGAATCTGCAGCTCTTCCTGGAGTTCAGGGTTCCTTCGACAATGGTGGTGTAACATCCTAGCTGAGTCCACTTTTTTACAAAGGATTCATTAGGTCACAGGGATCAGCCTTGAAGGGTAGGCACAATACATACAATTTAGAATACCTGACACCTGACAGTGTGTTCATTAAATACCCCAGAATTTCCCATCGCTAACTCATGTACGCCTTAGTGATGACAATTCATACCATATCTGTTTTGACCAGAACTTTCAGTAATCTCCCTCAGATTATAAAAGATTTCAAAAAGAAAGCAAGGCATAAAGTCCTAAAATGCTGAAACAGGAAATTTCCTCTTACAGCCTTTTGTAAACTCAAAGCAAGTATCAATGAATACAACCTAAAAGGGAAGGTGATGCTGGGCAGCTGAAGATGGAGACAACAGAGGAAGCAAATGAGCACTTGTTTTAGGATTTCGCATTTACCTAAAGCACATGGAAAATTTAAGTTATAAACTATTCAAGAAATCTATCACACATCAATAAGTAAATACTGAGTATCAAACGGACAATTCATAGACTAGGAAGACTAAAGACCTTCAACTATGAGGAGCAGTTTAACATTTGAAAAAAAAGGCGAAGACCTTTAGGCTGATCTCCCAAAATATTTCAATAATATTTTATTTTTAGCCCCAAAGAGTGGAAAGCTGTAGGGAGGGGAAGGGGAAGTAGGTGGGGTTAAGCAAATTAGAGAAAAAAAATGTGCAGATTATATTTACATTCCTTTCATTTCTATTTCTCTATCTGTCCTTTCCACTTTAGGAAACACGATTTACTACTCCTCCTTTTCTGCCACATTTCTTTGGCACTTTTCTAATTTCCATTTTCCAGAAGTTTTATTCTACAAATATTCAAAGTAGCAACACCATAAAAAATATTTTAAAAGAAAAGAAGTCTAAACAATGTTGATTAACCACATGAAAAAAGTAAAAGTAGTATATTGAATTTCCATACTTTCAAATAGGTCAAAAGAGATGTGTACTCAAACTCAATATAAAATGAGATCTCCTTCATGCAAATAGGAAAAGTTCAAATTGAATTGATGAAAAGTTACATCTTACATGTGTGTATAGAAAAAAATTTTTTAGTGTATTTCTAAGTTTTTAAATACACACAGAAACTTAAACTAACATAATTCTAAGAAGCCATTCCACCTGGGCTAACTTTAAGGACTAGATTAGACTTACCTCCTAATGAGTAGCTTCCATTTCTAAAAAAAAAAAAAAAAAATTATGTGAAAGTCCCTTAAAGACATTCTGGTCTCATATGTAGGTTAGACATCTTGGGACAATCTTGTTACCAATAATAATTTACCGTGGAAGACTTATCCCTATAGATGGTACAAAGGTCAACTTAAGCTAACTTAGGTCGTAACTTTGGTCATGTTATCACAGCTCAATGGTATAATCAAATATCCCACCTTGTTTATACACAGAAAATGGTTATTACTGATACAAACTCCTAAGTATCATTACTAAGTAATGTAATTTAAAAAATATCAGACCACTGCTACAAAGAACTGTTTCCTCAAGAAAAACTGGAAAATGAGAAGTTTCCTGACAATTTGTTTTCTTAAGAAACTGATTTCACCTTATCTTTCCACTTAATTACCTTTTCAACTGACATTAAAATTAAGTCTCTTAGAAATTTTAAAACCAAGAATCCTTCTGGACTAGGTTTTTGCTTATTTTTAGCATTAAAGGGAAGGTAAAGACCATCAGAAGAAACACACAGAAACTACTACCATACACTCAAAACAAGCATCTGTAACAGATTTTTTTTTTTAACTGGGATGATTATCTTGGGACTTAAACAAGGCATACTGTTCAAGGAAAAAGATTTAAACCCAGATTTTCTTTTAGCAAGGGCTGTGTTTAGTATACATTAGGTAATCTGAATAAGAAATAAAAACTAAATGGATTTTCCCCTAGAACAGCACAGACAACCTATGTCACTCAGTCACTTACCTTATGGAAGAATGCCCCCTTTCCTGATATATGGATTGCCTAATAATCATTGTGCACATATAGCATTGTGAGTGGGGGCTTAGAGTTCTCCAGATTCTGGTGTTAATGAATTCTTTCTTAACCTGAAAACAAATGAAATAATAATCATGGAAAATTTTCTAAAAATATTAAAGAACCATAGCTGCCCAAATAGTCTACCTTTTGATGAGCTTACATTTCAGCACCTTACAACAACTTACAAAGAAAAAACTCAAATCAATTCTTAGA
Source organism: Giraffa tippelskirchi (assembly GCF_054371585.1). Taxonomy (NCBI): domain Eukaryota; kingdom Metazoa; phylum Chordata; class Mammalia; order Artiodactyla; family Giraffidae; genus Giraffa; species Giraffa tippelskirchi. Next base: position 60,178,940 of record NC_137286.1, on the reverse strand, counting down.
AAAAAATTATCTCAATATCTACATTAATTTCCAATGTGGTATAGGATAGGATTTATTGGGGGAAATTTTTCATTCTAAAAAGGCAGTTTTTTTTTTTTTTTTTTTAATAAAGAAAATAATAAATCACATACTTGGAATTTGGATGCAAACACAAATTTTTTGGGGGGTCTATTCAGAATATATTTTCAGAACTGAATTACTTTTTAAGTGACATCATTAGTTTCTTGCTCTTTCCAAACAATGAAAGAAAATACATGTGCATTCAATACAGTAGGTAGCCAGGGCCAAAATGGGACCTATGACAACTAAAAGGAGGTTGTCTTTAAATGCTTGTTTTTCATATATGCAAAAGATGTCATGTTAATAATTCTGAAACTGTTATGCCATTATGCATACACCAAACTAGGCGAAATATTAACAACAGTCTTACTGGCTTCTCCATATGAATTCTGAAAAAATTCTTTACAACTAAAAGAAAAGGGATCTTTTTCTTCACATCCATTAAATCCTAGATCTGTGAATTCCATTAGGGTTAAGAACACATGCAAAGTGACTTCCACACATTACACCAGAAACCCTCCAGGAATTACTCATTGGGAGAACTGCCATCTCATTCTAGTGGGGTGGGTGTGCCAAGCCCTCTGTCACTTCAACAAGGAAAAGGTCGCGCTGCCCAGCACCTGGATGAGCTATGGGGAAAAGTGGCAGTCCCAGGTGGTGGCAGCTGCAGACCAGAATTTTCAACCAACCCAAATTAGTGCAGACTACTTCGACCCTTACCTCTTTCCACAATCTATTTTTCCTTGTCAAATTTCTTCAAGGAAGCCAAAGACTCTGCAAACATGCACTTGGAAATAAATAATATTTGGCTTAAAACTGCCTAACACTTTAAAATAAACAAACTAGGCATGATCAGAACTCCTACACAGCAAGCTATAAAAATTGCAAAGTCCAGGAGACAGTGAAGGACAGGGAAGCCTGGGGTGTTGCAGTCCAGGGGGTCGCAAAGAGTCAGACACAACTTAGAGATTGAACAGCAACATGTATGGATGTGAGAGCTGGACCATAAAGAAGGCTGAGCACCGAAGAATTTTTTTTTTTAATATTTTTTAAAGGAATTTTTTTTATTAACGTTATTAAGTAAGTAAGTGTTAGTTGCTCAATTGTGCCCAACTCTTTGGGACCCCATGGATCACAGCCCACCAGGCTCCTCTGTCCATGAGATTTTCCAGGCAAGGATACTGGAGTAGGTTGCCATTTCCTTCTCCAGAGCATGGAAGAATTGATGCTTCTGAACTGTGGTGCTAGAGAAGGTTCTTGAGAGTCCCTTGGACTGCAAGGAAATCAAACCAGTCAATCCTAAAAGAAATCAACTCTGAATATTTATTCGAAGGACTGATGCTGAAGCTCCAATACTTTGGTCACCTGATGCAAAGTGCCGACACTGCAAAAGACCCTAATGCTGGGAAAGATGAAAGGTAAAAGGAGAAGAGGGAGGCAGAAGATGAGACGGTTAGACAGCATCACCGATTCAATGGACATGAATCTGAGCATACTCTGGGAGATGGTGGAGGACAGAGGAGCCTGGCGTGCTGCAGTCCATGGGGTCACAAATAGACACAACTTAGTGACGGAACAACAATCCTTATAGAAATGGCTGGTGTGGAACTGGGCAGGAAATACAGAAGATGAGTCTAGAGCATCTTACGGTGCCAAAAGCGAAGGAAGTACTCCAAGCAAAATGCAATGATAGGGGAGGGGGTATGTCAAGAGAATATAGGAGCCAACTAGAAGAGCTCTCAATAGCCAAGGTGGAACAAATCAAACAAGATAATCAAAGTATTATTAGATACTAACCCAAAATACACATAAGTATCAGTAAGTCTGTATTGATAATGAACAACTGATTGAATTACAATGGGAGAAGAAATAAATCTCTTGTGCAAAACTCCAAATAATGTGTGTAGATTCACCCCTCCCCCCACCCTTAAGGAGGTGGAACACACCTCCCCTTTCTCCTTAAGTGTAACTTCCTTTCAAAGAGGATGAGGTGGGGGGAGAAACTTTTCAGTGGGAAACCTGAAAAGCAGTGCCTCAGCTAGATGATTATGGTCAATATCAAGAGCTCCAAACCACGTTGTTAGTATGATATGATGAGAATGGCTATTTACCTCTGTGCTCTTTCTCCCCAAAACCCACAGCCCCAGTCTAATCATGAGGAAGATATGACTAATTCCAACTGAGGGGCATTCTACAAAATACCTGAAACTCTTCAAAATGTCAAGATCATCAAAAACAAGGAAACAAAGAAATCTGAGAAACTGTCACAGTCAAGAGGAGCCTAAAGAGGCAAGACAACTAAATGGAATGTGATGCCCTGGATGGGATACTAGAACAGAGAACAGTTATTAGGTAAGAGCTAAAGAAATCAGAATAGAGTATGGATTTTAGTTAATAAAACTATTCAATACTGGTTCAATAATTGTGAGAAATGTGTCTATTAACGTAAGATGTTAATTAGGGGAAGGTGAGTGTGCAATACACGGGAATTCTGTATCACCTTCAACATTTTTCTGCAAATCTAAAACTGTACTGAAATAAAAAATGCCAACTAATGTCTTCAATGATGAGCCTGCAGCATTTCCACACAGAACACGTCATTATTCTCCACGCGATCCGCACCTCCATTTCAAGAATGAACACCACCAGATGCCTTACTTCCAAGCCTCCTCGATAACTCCTGTCTCCCAGGAAAAGTAAAGATGACTCTTCACAGTCTTGAGCCTTTAAGAGTCCTTGTTTTTGTCACTGTTGCTTTCCACACACCCACCACCACTTCCATGAAGGCAGCAGAAATGGTGGGGGAGGGCAAGTGAGGTGGAAGTTGAAGAGAACATTAAATGGCATTAATTTATTAATAATATCAAGAAAGGTTTTGTGTTAAAAGTCAAAGTGATTCAATTATTACCCTCTGTAAGCAAGATGCACAAACAACAGAAACTCATGATAATCCCACACCATCTACTTCAATCAGACGAACAAAAGCCTACTGAGTACCAGATAGTGCCTGGCATACTACTAGTCTCTGGCCACTGGTATTATCCCAGGAGAGAACTTTAAGAGTTTTTTGCATACTTCAAATGAATCAAGTACTCGTAGAATGGTTAGGATCTTTTTTTTTTTTTTTTCTGACAATACCAAGCTCTATAAATAAAAAACACAGGTTTAAAGCAAAAAAAGCACTTTCTTTGTGCTTCAGTCTTTATGGGAAAAAACACACAGACACACATACCATGCACGCACGACTCCTGTCTGCTTAAATTATGAAGGCCAAAGACTTATTACCAAAAGATCCTAACAGTCCAAAGCATCAAACAACTTAATTTCATCACGGTGTAATTTTATGAAAGTTTGCATTTAATAGAGTATAACCACCCGTGTATGTGTAAGTAAAGGGAAAAAAGGCTACTAACTTAGAAAGTAAATGTAATATTCAGTGGTAAAGTTACCTATTAAAAACTACAGAGGAAGTCCAGAGATAAGACGGAAAAAAGTCTATTTCAAAAAGTACAAGTCTGAAAATCTGATAGCTCACGGAGTCACCTATAAAATAAAAGAATATGGTGAAGGAGGCAATTTTCTAAGTAAACATATGTACAATGTAAGTTGACTCAGAATGACTAAAACTCTGAGGGTGCAATCTTTAGAAATTCCATTCTAGGTTTCAGACAGAAAAGGAAAAAAAAAAATACTAACAAGGAAGACTTCAGAATTATATATCAAAATGAATTGCTTCCCAATGTATATCACTTTTATAAAAGATTTTACTGCCCAATGTTAATAGTGTTTAAATTTTACAAATTCATCTTTTCTACTTTATACTTTTCTTAAAAAAGAAAACAATGTAGGCCTCCGAGCTTTCACAATGTTGACCATATTAGAAACTACAAATTTAGGAATTAAATGCCATCTAATTTCCATACAGATGCCAAGTGAACCTCATTAAGTTAAAACCAAAGCTTCTTGCTTCATGTAATTAAAAGAAATCTATATTCATAGAATAAAGAATAAAATAGCTATAAAGCAAAATATATTTAAGATCTGTCTAAAATTACATAACTTGCACCAAATTTGCCCACATGTCCCCAATTTCCTTTGGCATAAATGATTAGTCATTAATAGCTTTTGCATATTACTTTCACTGAAAGGCCACACGTTTTTTGATTAGGGACACAAATTAGAACTGTGCTTTCAGATTTCACGCGAACTGGAAACAAGGTAACAGCTTGCTACTCAAAAAAAGAAATAAGCATTTCTTTGCAGAATAAACAGAGATACAGGCTGTAAGGAAATAAAATCAGTAACTCCAAGGATACTAGCTTTAACGGAAAAAAAAAAACCCAAAAAACATGATTAGCTCACAAGTCCCAAGAGGGAAGATGGATGCAGAAACACTACAATGCCCAAAGCGTGTAACATGGCTGAGATGGATGTTGATGAGGTTGACTCATATAACCAAGAGCCTGGAACCCAAAATGAAGTAGAAGTGTTATTTTAGTATCACTCAGCAGAGTACCACAGTGTTTGTTCCAAAACAAGTGAGGGAATTCATATTTCCTCCAAATTACTGGGCCTCCTTATAACAAGTATTTATTATCACGTACAACTTTTCTATAAGCTTCCTAAGTTCTAACAGAAAGACCAACAATTTTCATGAAATGTGGATAAGGCAACAGAGGAAATTTTGTAGTTCCCTTACTTCGACTCAATTCAAAGTGTAAATCACAAGTATTACAAATGATGAAATCTTGTCAACCTTATCTTTTTAACTTATGTCTGGCCTTACCATCTTAGCAGCCTCATGTCAGTACCTAAGTTTATGAGAAAGGAGGTATGTCTTCTATGTAGGGCATACTTTCTGTGGAAGATGAAGTGAAAAGGCTGAAAGTCAGGTATTAGATATGCTTACAGAAACGACCTGATTTTATAGACTTTTTAGGAATTATATGTACTTCTGTGTTATCAAAGTTAAATGTGAACAAAATAAAGCAGTATTTGTATGTTTCATAATATAATTGTGAATGGCATCACTTTAGGTATGAAGACAATAAGTACTGGCCACAGCATACTCAAAATGCATCACTTCAATTAAAATCAGTGATTCTCCCTATGTGCTCATAAATCTTACTTGGTTAACAAAAAAATGGGGTGTTTTATTGTTTTTCTTTTCAAAACCATGTGACTGACAATAGAATTAACACAAAGTTAACTACCAGACTGAAGAAGATAAACCAGTCAACAGGCTTTTTTGGTAATAACAGTATTCACATTAAATGTTTTAAATGTTTGGCATAATCTAGACCAAATACTCTCAATCATGCTAATATTAGGAACAGATGCTGACAATTTATATATACTCCATAATCTTAGAAAAACCACTAAAAGCTGAGAGGATCAATGAAACATTTAAGAAATTAGAATGAACAGAGAGGAAAGTAGTGTTCTCTCTTTACCTTACATATTTGACTCGGCATAGGTGATAAAACCCCTCAGAAATGAAAACATGCTCGAGTTCAATCTAAAGCAGAAAAGTATTTAACTGAGAAGGCCTGAATAGAAAATACATAATTCATCTTTACCTTAAAAACATGCTTCAAGTAGTTTAGCATTTTTTAAAAAGGTCTAAAGTAATCATTAGGCATTTTTCTGGTGAGTCACATATTTAAATAATGAAAATTGTCTTCTACCTAGCTTTTACTGAAATGCAGTGAACCCTACACGTACAGGGGGCTTCCCAGGTTCCCAGTTGGTGAAGAATCTGCTTGCCAATACAGGACACACAAGAGATGCTGGCTCGATCCCTGGGTGGGGAAGATCCCCTGGAGGAGGAAATGGCAATCCACTCCAGTATTCTTGCCTGCAGAATCCCATGGACAGAGGAGCCTGGTGGGCTGCAGTCAATCAGGTCGCAATGGCTGACCACACATGCACTCTACATGTACGTACAAAAGGTGCCCTAAATGTTCACTGTGGAATAGTCATTAGTCAATACTGATTCTAAATCCCATTCAGTAGCATACATTCTCATTTTGGTATCCAGTTCCAGGTCTCAAGAATACGCAAACCCTCAAAGGCCTTTAAAAGTATCTTTAGCTGCCCCTTGACAATTAGAAGAATCAGGTAAGAGATTAATTTCTTTATCTGGAAGGCAGAAAGTCTAGAGGAAGAGATTAAGTCAAAGATTTCCTAACAACTTCTGCTATTTGAAGTACTTCTTTGGACGTAAAATACCCTAAAAAATCTGTAATATTAAAATAACTCTGAGATTAACATGCAACTTTATACTCCTGTTATCAGATGTTAGAGAAGTTATTCACTTGGCTCATTTCTGAATTAACTCTTACATAATTTCCCTGTTCATATCCCCTCTTTAGGACTTACATGAATGTCCTAAACTTACCTTCAGTGCATTTTCAAAAGTGGCAACAAAATACAGATGCTTAAATTTCAGTCTAACAAATTCTCTATAAGGGTTTCAAAATGCGAAATCTTATGAAAAGTGCCAAAATAAAACCCTACGTTCTAAACACACCAAAACATTCTTTTGCTTTTAAATTCCTGAGTGTCAAATTATTAACAAGATATTGCGTAGTTTTATAAGTACTAGAAAATCTGAGATATAACAAATATGATTTATCTTTTTATAAGAGTTTCACGGCCGTTACACATCTGCCACACAGAAACACACAAAAACCCAGAGTTAATTATACATAAGTGCTTCAGGAGAGTATTGCTTTCATATCATCCACATTATTAAGGTACACAAACTCACTTTTTGCTATAGAAAAAAAAGGTCACATTATTTTCTGAAACTCACAAATTTCAAGCTATTACTGAACCTTCCTTCACCAACTCTTGTGAGGTAACTCAAAAGATATTCTGATGGAGGTAGAGGAAAGATTATAGCAAAGAAGAGGGGAAAACAGAAAATTGTAGTTTAATTAAAAAGCAGAGTCATCCAGAATTAACAAGCAATTAACAAGGAATTGGGGAATTCCTATGAGAATAAGAAGGGCAGGGGGAGCTACAAAAAGGTCTCAAAGTCTCTGAGCAGGGTAAATGGTGGCGTGTACCACAAGATAGATGCAACACATGGAAATACACTGTTCAGAGAGAAAGGGGGAAAATAAGGTCCTGGGAAAGAGAAGTTATTAAAATGTTAAAGGCTGGGGCACGGGCAGCGTTTTTGGTTTTGCTGGAAAGCTAGGGGCCAGGAAAGGGGTGCATTGCCAGGTAACTATCCAGAATAGAAAGCACCGATTAATGAGGTAGGGGCCAGGAATAAACAATGGGGGAGGGGAGGGCTGGCTCGTTACCTTGACGGTGGAAGCTGGTCAGAGCTCCGCGGCTGGTCGGGCGGGTGGGCAGACTCTCTCCTGCCGTCGCTCGCCCCCCAGCCAGCTCACACCTGGAAATCAGACAGCCGTGAGCGGGGCAGGGCCTCGGGCCGGGGCAGAGGGGGCCCCGGGGCAGAGAGCGGGGCGGGCCGGCAGGAAGCGGCAGGCTTCCCCTCCGTCCCAGGCCGGCCCCTTCCCTTCAGGGGGGTAACCGACTTTTACCTGTCTCCTCAGCTGCTGCCTCCCTTCCTTCTTCCAGCCGCCTCCACACTCACCAACTTCTCCATTGAGGAAACAGCCCGGGCAGGGCCGGACCCGGCTGTCCCTGCTCCTCCGCGGCGCCTCCCGGCCCCAGCCCGCCAGCATCCAGACGGCCGGGCTGGGCGGAGGCGGCGGCGCTGGCCGCCCGGCGGCCTGGGGCAGGGGTGCAGGGAGGAAGTCCCGGCGCGGGCGGGGGGCAGCCCCGGTCCGAGCGCTCGGGGCAGGGGGCTGCCGCGCTCCTGGCCGGGGGCGCCCGGCCACTGAGGGGCCCGGGAGGGCTCGGGGCGGCGAGGGCCCGGCTCTCACGGGGCCCGGAGTGCCGGCCGCCGGGGCGCCAGGCAGGGGGGTTTCGGGATGCACTTTGCACCGGGCTACCCCCGCCCCCTCCCTCCAGCACTTTGGGGTCACTGGGATGGGACCAAGCCCGCAGCAGCCAATCAGCGGCCGCACTGGAGCCGGAGCCCGGAGCCGTAAACCAGGTCTGAGGTGGGTGGGGGTGGGGGGTGGGGGCGACTTGGTTGGTTGGTTGCTTCCTTCTCTCCTCCTTACCCCAGCGGCCCCCACCGCTTGCCTGCCGTAAAGCGGTCTGCGTATTCGCGACAGTTAAATGAGGCGTGTCGAGCGAGGCTAGGAGTCGCCTCTGATTGGCCACATTCACTCCCCCGACTCCCGACGCTCCGCCCCTGGCGGAGGGACTCCACGCGGTTGCTAAGAAACACTATACGCCGAGCAGGACCTTTGCGCATGCGGGAGGAGGCAGCGCCTTGTACTTTCCATGAACTACGGTGGCTCGGAAGGGGCCGGCGCTTGCCTGAACAGCAACGAGGAGGCGGCGTGGCTTGGGGTAGATTCCCCGCAGGTAACTGGGAGAGGTCGCTAAGCTCGGCGATGGGGGAAGCGGCTGTGCGGCCGATGAGAGGCTATTCCGGGGCTTAGGACTGAGGAGGTGTCAGTCCCCAGGAAGCGAGGAGAGGCGTGCCTCGTCCCGCCGCCCTCGGCGCTTTTTGGACGCGAGCGCCGACTCCTAGGCTCCGCTCCAGGGCCTGGGGCGCCGTTAGCTCCTGGCTGGGCGCGCCTCGCCTCGTGCGGAAAAGGACACTCACTGTGGTTTGGCGCTGACGCCTCAAGGGCTTTCCTGCGAGGACAGCGGCCCTTGAGAATTCCTGAGAATGAAAGGGAAAAGAGTGGAAAATGTGGGAGATGGCCGTGTTTATTAAGTGCGTTTTTTCACTTACCAGGTATTTACCCGCTGGTCAGTGTCCTAGCCGTCAGGGAGACAACAGCGAACAAGATATATGTAATCCTTTGCCCTCGTGGAGCTTTCGCTTTAGCAGAGAGACTGACAGACAGGAAATTATTTACCAGATAGGGATGGGGTCGAGCTTGGCTTGGACGTGATGGCTCTTTTAGCTAGGAAGGTCTCTGAGGAAGTGACATTTGACTCTCCATCTGAGTGAGGAAGACTCAGCCATGCCAAATTCTGAGGAGGCAAGAATTTTGCAGGCAGAGACATCAAAGTGCAAAGTCCCTGACGCTAGAATAATTTGTGCCGTTGCTAGGAACTACAGGAAAGAAGGCCAGCTAGGTAAGCAGGGAAACTGATGGATAATGAAGTTGGGTATGGGAGTGGAGGGTGTGCGACAGGCTGCAGATCTTGCAGGACCTTGTAGCAGGTGGTCGGGAAGATCTATTTATGTTTTGAAAAGATCACTGGCTGCTCAGTGGAGAAGACTGTAGCTGAGAGTGAGGTTACTGCAGATGTTAAAGACTGTTGGGGTAGTCCAGGCAAGAGTTGACATTACCTTAAACTTAGTCACCCAGTACAGCAGACGTTTGGCTACCACTAGTGTCCTCAAGAAAGGCCTATCTAATTGTATAAAGAAAGTATATATTTCAACATATCAACTACTTTTATGTAATAAAATACATTAAGATGTTTTGTGGCAGATGATGGTCACTGCAAACATTTCAAATTGATATCCTGGTATTTTATTCTACGTTATCATTCATTTATCAAGAATATTCATTTTGCTGCCTTCTACATGAGCTACTTATTGGCTTAGGTAGGCAAATTTGGCTCAGGCTACCCAGGGAAGCTCATAGTCAAGTGTGGGGAAACCAAACTAGAAAATTATTAGGGACAGTTCAGTGAGAGAAATACTGTGTATGGACTGAGGGAGCACTTGGCCAGGCCCTTTAATCCTGACTTGGATATGTGGTAGGCTCCCCAAGACCGGAGGTTTCCTTGTTGAAGGTTGAGAGTGGGAGGGGAAAGGCTGAGTATGATTTTAGGGAGAATGGGCCAAGAAAAGGAATCCTTAAAGTGCACAGAATTTCTGAGGCCCTCAGAGAAAACCGGGAGCTAAATTTGTGGGGCAGAGTGGTGAGAAGACCCCAAGAGTCAGGTCTTGAAGGGCATGCTAAACCATGTTCAGGGATTTGTACTTTATCTGAATTAAAGTGGAGATGTTTTTCAGAAGGAGGTGCATGTCAGGAAACAACTACTTAGCAAAGACTCGGTTGTGGTTGTCCAGGGTAGGAGTAGTGTACTGTTAACTGTGGCCATAAGGGTGAAAAGAAGTGAGGTGAAGGAGGGTCTGTAGCCAGGTTTCTTGCTTGGATGACTAGGAGCTACAGGTGCCATATACTGAGATGGCAACTTTGAGAGACCATAGAGGGAGTTGAGTTTGTGCTGAAGGTGCTGTGGAAATTGCAAGTGGAGTTCTCCACTGGCATTTAGATATTTGAAATTGGACCCCAGAAGAGAGCTAAACCTAATTGTGGATTCTGGAGTTGTTAGCATAGAGGTATTAATTGAAGACATTGAGAGACTGTGAAACATTAAAAAGACTACAATCTGTTGTATTCATGGGTCCTGCTTCTGTGGATTCAGCCAACCTCCAGTCAAAAATATTTGTAAAAAGAAAAAAATTCCAGGAAGTTCCAAAAAGCAAAACTTGAACTTGCTACCAGCTTAGAAACTATATACATAGCATTTACATTGTATAAGATATTCTAAGTAAGCCAGAGATGATTTAAAGTATAGGGGAGGATGTGCATTGTTGTCATTGTTATTGTTCAGTTGCTAAGTTGTGTCCAATTCTTTGTGACCCCATAGACTGCAACACACCAGGCTTCCATGTCCTTCTCTACCTCTGTGAGTTGCTCAAATACATGTCCATTGGATCAGTGATGCTCTCTAACCATGGCGTGCTCTGCCGCCCTCTTCTTTTGCCTTCAGTCTTTCCCAGCATCAGGATCTTTTCCAATGAGTCAGCTCTTCGCATCAAGTAGCCAAAATATTGGAGCTTCAGCTTTAGCATCAGTCCTTCCAATGAATATTCAAGGTTGATTTCCTTTAAGATTGACTGGTTTGATCTCCTTGCAGTCCAAGGGACTCTCAAGAGTCTTCTCCAACACCACAGTTCAAAAGCATCAGTTCTTCGAAGCTCAGCCTTTATGGTCCAATTCTCATATCCATACATAACTACTGGAAAAACCATAGCTTTGACTAGACGGACCTTTGTTGGCAAAGTGATGTCTCTGCATTTTAATATTCTGTCTAGGTTTGTTAAAGCATTTCTTCCATGGAGCAAGTGTCTTTTATATTCATGCCTGCAGTCTCCATCTGCAGTGATTTTGGAGCCCAAGAAAATAGTCTGCCACTGCTTCCACTTCTTCCCTTTCTATTTGCCACGAAGTGATGGAACCGCATGCCATGATCTTAGTTTTTTCAATGTTGAGTTTTAAGCCAGCTGTTTCACTCTCTTCTTTCATCCTCATCAAGAGACTCCTTAATTCGTCTTCACTTTCTGCCATTAGAGTGGTGTCATATGCATATCCAAGGTTGTTGATATTTCCCTTAGCAATCTTGATTGCAGCCTGTGCTTCATCCATCCTGGCATCTTGAATGATGTGCTCTGCATATAAGTTAAATAAGCAGAGTGACAATATACAGCCTTGACGTACTCCTTTCCCCAGTTTTGAACCAGTCTGTGTTTGCTGTCCATTTCTAACTGTTGCTTTTTGACCTGCATACAAGTTTCTCAGGAGACAGGTAAGATGGTCTGGTATTCCCATCTGTTTAAGAATTTTCCACAGTCAAAGGCTTTTGAGCAGAAGTAGGTGTTTTTCTGGAATTCCCTTGCTTTCTCTCTGATCCAACCAATGTTGAATGTACCTGGGTTATATGCAAACAAGGGACTTAAGCATCTACTGATTTTGGTACCCCTGAGGGGTCCTAGAACAAGTTTCTACCCAGAAATGACTGTAGGAGGAGGAGAACTGAGCAAGGATGTCTGAGAAGGACTCTCCAGAGAGGGAGAAGGGTCTCCAAGAGGAACTGGCTTGACAGGAATTTGTGTGTGTTGTTGTTGTTCAGTTGCCAAGTCATGTTCAACTCTTTGCAACTACATGGATGCAGCATGCCAGGCTTCTCTGTGTTTAGAAAAAGGCAGCATTATTTATTTATTTATTTATTGTTTTAGCGGCACCAAACACCACGTGGGGTCTTAGTTCCCAGAGCAGCAGTCAAACGCATGCCCCCGTCAGTGGGAACTCGCACTCTGAACCACTGGACTACCAGAGACATCCCAGGGCAAAATAGTTTTTAGTGGAGGGACTACACAATTATCATCTGTGTGGACATGTGCCTGTTTTCCCTTTAAAGAATATACCCCTTTGGCCAGCAGTTCTGTTGATGAAATTGTAAGCAGAAACTCGTTTCAGGAAAGACCCTTAAAGACTTGACAGGGGGAGGAGAGTGAAAAGATGTATTATAAATTGAGAACCATCATGCGTGATAGAGAAGGCACTGATATAGTATGGATCAGTGATTAATAGTCATATTGGTTGCCCTAAAGGCTTCTTTGTCTTGTTCTGTATAAGGCTTTTCAGAAATTACAATTTCTTGAAAGAACATTCTTACTAAACATTTGCTTAAATTAGAAAAAAATAGAAGTTTTATACTACTAAGAGCCAGGCTGCAAATTATACAGGATAAGTTGTTTAAAACTTCTGTTTTTTTAAACCAAACCCACCCAGGAAGTATAGTATCTAACTGTATATCCAAAGAAATATGTGCAGGACTGCAAGCAGTTTCCAAAGGGATTTCAACAGGAGCATGGAACAATGGTACTCTACTTGGAGATTACTTGTCCTAAAAAAAACTACTTTGAAGGCTACTACGTATTTTTGCATGTATAATTTCCAATTAAAAAAATTTAATTTCTCTTTCTCCTTAAAATATGTAACTGAATTATAACTAGAAACCAGTTATATTCAGACATATTAAGTGGAATGATACATTAGCAACTTCTGATCTTTCAATTCTCTCACGATTTCTTCCTGATTTATTGTAAAAACAAATAACATCACAGAAAGTTTGGACAACAGCGTATAATACCTAAACTTCAATACAACTACCAACTTTATTTTTGCATACTCTTTGTTTGTCTTCAGACATTTCACACACTTTCAACAATACATGTGCCTTGGGGGATTCCATGGCAGTCCAGGGGCTAGGACTACACATTCTCTGGTCAGAGAACTAAAATCCCATGGTCCATATGGCATGGCCAAAAAAAAAAAAACAAACAACTTGTGTTATGAGATTCTAGACTTTATCTGTACATTTTGCGTAAATAATTGCTGCCTCCTTCTTGGAAACTTGGATTGCTACCTGATGTCTGCTAGCCCTCTTGGGGTCTGGAATTGCATAGAAGCTTTACGAATTATCTGGGCCAGGGATTTTCAGGTTTCCTAGCAATGGGACTCCAGTGTAAAAAGAACTCTGTTGACAGTGGTATTTTACTAGTATGAATGTAAATTATAAGTTGAGTTTTATAAAGTTAACTGACTATAGAATCAGGCAGTTTTGAATTCCAAAAAGAATAAAATAAACGAATAAATCTGTGAAGTTGTGGAGGATATGTTCAGTCTCACAGCATTGTCAGCCCCATGCAGTTCGGTGTGTTGCTAAATATTGCTTCAACCAAGACATGAAGGTCTGCTAGCTTCTTAACAGAAGTTGATATCTGAGTTGTGTCCTAACTTTTCCTAGCTTTTCCTTTTCTCTGGTCATTTATTTTTCACTTGAAATCCTTTGTTCAGGTTGCAACAGTTTGCAAGATTACTGGGAGATAATTATATCACAGCCAGGGAACATGGCATACCATGCTTTCATAGAATGTGCTACTAGATAATTCTAAATTGATTTATTGTGTTGCTGATCTCAAATTTGATAATTCTTAAAAACTATAACGTTTCATTGATTTAGCAGTTTAGATTGCATAATATTTTTAGCAAATTAAACTTGATTAGATTTCACCAGACATACTTCACTTTGCATCCAATTAGGTGATATCAAGTTCACACAAATGGAAACACTAATTTTACAACAGATAAATTAATTAATTCCAGATCAGCATTTATGATGTTTTAGTTCATAAAACCCTGCTGTGCTTAGTCAGTCAGTCGTGTTCGACTCTTTGCAACCCTTTGAGCCCGGGAGGCTAGGCTCCTCTGTCCATGGGGCTTCTCCAGGCAAGAACACTGGAGCGGGTTGCCATGCCTTCCTCCAGGGGATCTTCCCAACCCAGGAATCGAAACAGGGTCTCCTGCATTGCAGGCAGATTCTTTACCAGCAGAGGTACTAGGGAAGCCCCCATAGAACCCTGACTCAGTCTTAATTGAGTTTCTACCCCGTATAGAAGAGTACTTGATCATTGGAAAAATGTTCAAGTCCCACTGCAGCAACTCTGACTTAGTTGGTGCCCAGGGCTCAGGCATTTTTCCTAGTGCCCCTGTGAGTTCACTGTGTGACTGAAGTCAAGAATCACTGCCCAGGAGACTGTGTCTCAGCCCTTAAATCATGCAGTGTTAAAGATAACAGAGAGAAAGCAGGTTATGCCGTGAATGACAGCAGATACCATTTTTGTGACTGCAGGGAAATTGAGACCTACATGTTAATACAGCCACCAGACAGTCTATCATCTGCCTTCCAGCATAACTTTGTTCAGCAGTACCTGGCAGGAAAGGGGGAAGGGGCTGGATATAGAAATTCCACTTTATAGACTTTGACCTTACAGTCCCAACAAAAAAAGGCTGAAAGGAATGAAGCTAACTACTGGCTCTCGAGCTTCCTTATAGCCCTGATCAGACTTTTTTTCCCTTCAGGGTAGTTTTAATTCGCCCTTTATTGTGACTCAACATGTGCAGCTCCAGCACGTTGAGCACACTCTTAGGTGGGTAACACCGTAAAAATGAATGAGCTCAGAACTCAAGCCCTACTGTGGATAGTACTGCTATGGAGAGCATTTATTTTTTGACATGAAAGCTTTATTGTATTTTAAAATTCAGCAGTTAAAAGTTTTCTTGAGATCAAAACAGTACTAAAATGAACTTTGTAACTGATTTTAGGATTATTTCAGACATACATATTACTAATGAACACCAAATGAATGAAGTTAATAGATCTCTCTGAGAACCTGACTGAAACAATATTCAGTCATGAAAACAGTAAATATTTAATGCCTACCGTGTACCTGGCATTATGCTAGGAGCTGGGGAAGAAGTGATGAGCCAGACTCCTCTTTAAAGCAGGAGTCTTAGAAACCATTGCACAGATAATTTAAAGTACAGTTGTGACACATTCTGTAAGACGACAGTGATTCCAGAAGACTGACTAGGTATCTCAGGAGGACCTAACTTGCTGGAGAAAGTCATTATATTTGAAGCTGAGCTATGCTTAGTCACTCAGTTGTGTCCAACTCTTTCTGACCCCATGGACTGTAGCCCAGCAGGCTCCTCTGTCCATGGGATTCTCCAGGCAAGAATACTGGAGTGGGTTGCCATGCCCTCCTCCAGGAGATCTTCCCAATTCAGGGATCGAACCCAGGTCTCCTGCACTGCAGGCGGATTCTTTACCATCTGAACCACCAGGGAAACCCAAGAATACTGGAGTGGGTAGCCTATCCCTTCTCCAGGGAATCTTCCCGACCCAGGAATCAAACTAGGTCTCCTGCATTGCAGGTGGATTCTTTACCAGCTGAGCTACCAGGGAAGCCCATATTAGTTTCAGGTGAGCAACATAATGATTCAATATTTGTATATACTGTAAAATGATCATCAGAATAAGTCTAGTTAATATGCATGTCCTCACATAGACAGGTTTTGTGTGTGTGTGATGAGAACTTTTAAGATATGCTCCCTTAGCAATGGGAACAATGTACAATACAGTATTGTTAACTATAGTCACTGTACTGTACATTACATCCATGACTACTTTTGACCCCCTTCACCTGTTTTGACCACACCCCACCTCCTGTTATTGGCAAACACCAGTCTGTTCTCTGTATCTATGAATTTGTTGTTGTTTTTATATGCGTGTATGCTCAGTCTTTTTCGACTCTTTGCGACCCTATGGACTAGAGCCTGCTAGGCTCCTCTGTCTATGGAATTTTCCAGGCAAGAATACTAGTGTGGGTTGCCATTTCCTACTCTAGGGAATTCCCAGCTCAGGGATCCAACCCACTTTTCTTGATCTCCTGCATTGGTAGGAGGATTCTTTACTACTAGCACCACTGGGAACCTTTATTTTTTTATTTTTATTTTTTTTTCAGATTCCACATGTTAAAGAGATCGTATGGTATTTCTCTTTATCTGACTTATTTCACTTAGCATACTACCCTCAAGGTCCATGCACGTTGTCACAAGTGACAAGATTTCATCTTTTTTTTTTTAATGACTGAACAATAATATCTTTATAGATGAGTCACATTTTCTTTATCCATTCATCTGTTAACGGACACTCAGGTTGCTTCCATGTCTTGGCTATTGTGAATAATGTTGCATTGAACATAGGGGAGTATATATCTTTTCAAGTTAATGTTTTTATTCCCATTGGATAAATACCCAGAAGTGAAACACTGTTTCATGTAATAGTTCTAGTTTTAATTTTTTTGAGGCCCTCCATACTGGTTTCTATAGAGACTGCACTCACTTGTATTCCTACCAGCAGTGCACAAGGGTTCCATTTTCTCCACATCCTCACCAGACTTGTTATTTCTTGTCTTTTTGATAAACAGCCAATCTAATAGGTATGAGGTAATATCTCATTGTGGTTTTGACTTGCATTTCCCTGATGACTAATGATGTTGAGCATCTTTTAGTATTACCAGTTGGCCATCTGTATGTCTTTGGGAAAATGTCTGTTCAGATCCTCTGCCCATTTTTTAATCAGCTTTTTGTTTTTTGACTTGGGATTCTTTGCTATAGAATTTATGTGAATTTGTTACATGTTTTGGATATTAACCTCTCATCAGATATATGGCTTTCAAATATTTTCTCCCATTTTGTGGGTTATCTTTGCATTTTACTACTTGATTCCTTTGCTGTGCGGCTTATAGAAACTAAGTATGTGTTGATGGATAAATGGATAAAGAAAATAACAAAAACACCAAGCTCATGGATGTAGGAAACAGATTGGTGTTTGTTAGAGATTGGAGGGGTGGGTGGAGGTGGAGGGCAAATGAGTGAAGGGGATCTGAAGTTACAAACGGTCAGTTATAAAATAAGTAAGATGTGGGGCTGTAATGTACAGCAGCGGTCCCCAACGCCTGGGCCAGGAGCCATTATTGTCATCAGTCCGTGGCCTGTTAGGAACCAGGCTGCACTGCAGGAAGTGAGCAGGGGAGCTTCCTCTGTCTTCCGTCTGTATTTGCAGCCACTCCTCATTTCTCGCATTGCCACTCCTCCCCACCTCCTGTTAGATCACTTGTGGCTTTAGATTCTCACAGAGCAAACCCTACTGTTAATTGCACATGCAAAGGTTGCACACTCCTTATGAGGGTCTTATGCCTGACCATCTGAAGTGGAGCTGAGGCGGTGATACCTCCAACTGGGGAGGGGCTGCAAATGCAGACTATCATTAGCAGAGAGATTTAACTGCACAGAGCCATAATAAGTCAACTGCTTGCAGACTTATCAAAACCCAGCAGTGAGTGGCAGGTGACAATTAAGCTGCATCTGGTGGTAGGCTTTCTGGTGATAAGTGAGCTGATGTACTTCAACTGTACAGCTGTATCTGGTGGCAGGATTTAAGTCAGCATCTGATACTTACTTTAGTCTCTGCGTGGCCTGCCCGTTATTTTATTTACCACTTCTGTCTGTGCCCTCTTTCCTACTCTGCACACTTGTCTTGGTCACCGCTTTGGTAAGCCCACAAGCTGACCCTAGCCAACAGGAGTGAAAAACAAACATCACTGGAGAGTTTCTTTGAAAAGAGGGAAAGATTCAATGATGAGACAGCAGAAAACTCTAAGACTGTCAGCAAAAAGAAAGCTGCATTTAAAAGAAATACTGAGTTCCACTTAAATTATGGGTTCATTGCATCAGGTGCTTCATATTCTCCAAGCTCGCTTTGTATCATATGTGGAGACACTGGCTATCCAACGAAGCCATGACACTTTCAAAAATGCTTCATCACTGGAGACCAAGCACTCTGAATTAAAAGACAAGTCTTTGGAGTTTTTCAAAAGGAAAAAGACATGAATACAAAAAACAGAAGCAATTATCAAAGGCCACCACTTCATCAAATGTGTCTGCACTGAGAGTATCATTCTTAGTGGCTAACAGCATCGCTAAAGCTAAGAAGCCCTTTCCTATTGGTGAAGAGCTGATCTTGCCTGCTGCTAAGGACATTGTCCTGAACTTTTAGGAGAGGCTTCAGTTCAAAAGATGGCATGTGTTCCTCTTTTGACTAACACCATAACTAGATGAACTGATGAAACAGCAGAGGATCCTCAGGCACAATTATTAGGGAGGATTAATGAGTTGCCATGGAATGTAATCCATGTTGACAAGTCTACCAGTGTTGACAGCAAGGCAACAAAGCTTGTCTTCATGCAATATTTTCAGGAGGGTGTGCATAACAATGTTATGTACACTTTTGTTGCCAGCCAACACCACAGCTGCACAACTATTCCAGTCATTGAATGATTACATATTGGGGAAACTGACTTGGTCATTTTGTGTCAGTATGTGCCCAGATGGAGCGGCTGCTGTGACTGGACGACTGTTTGGTTTCACTGATCAGGTCAAAGAGGTCGCCTCTGACTGTGAGTCTTCACAGGGTGTCATCCATAGAGAAATGCTGGCTAGCCGAAAAATGCCGCCTGAACTTAACAGTGTTTTGTAGGATGTGATTAAAATTGTCAACTGCATTAAAGTACATGCCCTTAACTCAACATCTGTTCACATAGCTGTGTGAGGAGATGGACGCAGAGCTTACATGTCTTCTCTTATACACAGATAGCTTTCTAAAGGAAGGTCACTGGCCAGAGTTTTTGAGTTATGAGAGCTGCTCCAGAGATTTCTTTTAGAAAAACAGTCGCCACTGGCACCACATTTCAGTGACACAGAATGGATTGCAAACCTTGCTTACTTGTGTGACATGTTCAACCTTCTCAGTGAACTCAATCTGTCACTATAGGGAAAAGGACCAATGTGTTCAAGTTGGTAGAAAAAGTGGCTGCGTTCAGAGCCAAACTGGAATTACGGGTTGATGAGTGAATGTTGGGGTTTTTGACATATTTCAAACATTTGCAGAGATTTTGAAAGAAACTGAGTCAGGGTCTTCTTTCTCCCAGCTGGTGCATGATCACCTGTGTCAGCTTTCAAAAGAGTCAGCGTTACTTCCCAACCACAAAAGACCTCTGAGCTGGGAAGGAATGGATCTGTGACCCATTTGTGAATAAGCCAGGTGAATCGATTTTGTGCAAGTAGGGGATCAACTGCTTGAAATCACAAATTACAGTGGCCTTAAAAGTATGTTTGAGACAACTTCAGATCTCCCTATGTTCTGGATTAAACTCAAGGAAGAATATCCTGAAATTGCCACAGAAGCACTAAAAAGCCTGCTTCCGTTTCCACCTCTCTTTGTGAAGCGGTGTTTTCTGCAGTGACAGCAACCAAGATGAGATTATGGAGTAGACAGACATAAGCAACATACTTCGGGCGTCACTGTCTCCCATCACCCCAGATGGGACTTTCTAGTTGCAAGAAACCAAGCTCAGGGCTCCCACTGATTCATTATGGTGGGTTGTGTAATTATTTCATTATATATCATGTAATAATAAAAGAAAGAAGGTGCACAGTAAATGAGCTTGAATCCTTCCAAAACCAGCCCCCCACAGCCCCCAGTCTGTGGAAAAACTGTCTTCCATGAAACCAGTCCCTGGCGCCAAAATGGCTGTGGACTGCTGGTGTACACCTTGGCTAATAGTCAGTACTGTTGCCTTTGAAAGTTGCTAAGAGAGCATATCTTAAAAGTTCTCACCACACACAAAACTTTCTTGAAATTTTGGTGATGGATGTTAACTGGATATATTGTGATCATTTTGCAATATATAAATGAGAGAGTGTTATATTGTACACCTGAGACTAATATAATGTTCTGTATCAAATTATACCTTGATTTAAAAAAAAGAATCTGGTAAACGGTGACTTCTATTTGTGCCTTTCTTAACTTGCCAGCCTCTTAAAAATAGGGGAGAAGCATTGTTTTTTCTCACATCACGTTCATTCTCTTTTAGCCATTTTACACCATACATAGAAGTGCAAAGGATGTGACAGAAAGGAGTCAGGGGACAGGGCCTGGAGCCCATCCCACCCTGTGGTTTGTTTAACAGGGCCGGCTGGGGTGCAGGAAACACAGACAGATATGCGCTGGGGATTACTGTGGAGACAGTCACATTTAACTTAACCCTTCCAGTGTCATTATGTCCTTGGACATGGAAGGAACATGAGGCTTAGGTGGTAGCTTGCCCTGTGGTAACCCTGATGCGGTGGAGACGTGTGACTGTAGACCCAATTCCAGGCTCTTAGCAGTTTAGCACTTTGAGAGAAAAACACTTCTAAGTATTGCCTTAATCATATGTTTTAAGTCTTTATAAGTTAATTATCAGGCTTTTTCTTTATGCTAAAAAAAAAAAAAAGAAAAAATTTATCACCTGACCTGTATCAGAGTTCTGCCAACAAGAATTTAATAGGAGATCAATTTACAAACATGAGACAAGGTCTGAGTGTTCCTAGTGTTTTAGCAGTAACCTGGAAACTTGTGAGACATAAAAATTGGGGGGCCCCATCCCAGAGCTACTGTATCTGAAACTCCCAGGCATGCAGTCTGCTCTTATGTGCCTTGCAAGTGATTCTGAGCTAAAACTTGTTCTAAGGAAATGAGCAAAGGACAGTGTTCCCTGGGGCCTGGTAACTGTCAGTAGAGCTCGCGGCCTGGAGGTAGGTAGAAGGAACAGTTCCTGAACCTGAAAAGAACAGCCTGTCCCCACCCACGCCCACCCCAGGTCTCCTTCTGGAGCACATATGGGTGTGGAGAAAGGGGAAAAGCAGACCCAGTAGGGCGAAGGGAAGGAGCCTCACACAGGACCCGGTGTTGGCACACATCCTTCCCTCTCCTGTCTCTGGGGTAGGGAGGTGCTCTTGAAATCGGAACTGACCAGCGGTGATGGCCCTGGTGGTGGACAGGGATGATGGGAACCTCTGTCCTTTCATTTTCTGGGCCTTCTCAGTGCCTTCACCACCTTTTCAGCCTTTCCAAACCTTGGCATTGCCACCCAGGGTCTCCTCCCCCTCCCAACTTTCTATAGAGTCTAACCAGACCCATTTTATTTTCTTAGACAAAGTAAATGCTGTTATCAGTTGGGGGAAGGGACTGGAATCTCAGAAGCAGCCTTTGTTTAGAGTGCCTCAGCTTCTACCTTAAGAATCACAGCATCCTTGTAAAAGGAGAGAGATTAAGTAACTGTCAGCCTTTGGTCAAATTTGAACCTATTGTTGCATTAGGCCAAAGCCCCATATTGAGAGATTCCAGTCACTTAGGAAACTATTAGCTTCTCATAGAAAAGCAATTTTTTTTTTACTTTATATATTGATCATGAAAGTAGTTATTTTTCTGTATTCCAAATTTAATGTAGAGGTTATATATACAAACTTTCTAAAAGAAATCATCTTTTTTTTTATTACAAAACAAGGTGTAAATTACTAACAGCTTTTTTGATAATTTTAAAATTAAGTTGTGGGAGAATGTTTTATAGTAAATAGATTGCACTTAAGGGTTCTATTTCTTAGGAATATTTTTTAAGAAAATATTTTTAAAACATTTTTAAATAACCATCCTCAGTTTTCAATCCAGAAATATTTAAGATCAGAGTTCTAATGTGTTTACATGCATGCATGCCAAGTTGCTTCAGTCCTGTCTGACTCTGTGATCAAACCCGAGTCTCTTATCTCTTGCACTGTTGTTCAGTCTCTCAGTCACGTCTGACTCTTTGGGAACCCCTGGTCTGCAGCACACCAGGCTTCCCTGTCTATCATCAACTCCCAGAGCTTGCTCATACTCAAGTCCATTGAGTCGGTGATGCCGTCCAACCATCTGGTCCTCTGTCGTCCCCATCTCCTCCTGCCCTCAATCTTTCCCAGCATCAGGGTCTTTTCTAATAAGTCAGCTCTTCGCATCAGGTGGCCACAGTATTGGAGCTTCAGCTTCAACATCAGTCCTTCCAAAGAACACCCAGGACTGATCTCCTTTAGGATGGACTGGTTGGATCCCTTCGCATCCAAGGGACTCAAGAGTCTTCTCCAACACCACAGTTCAAAAGCATCAATTCTTCAAAGCTCAGCCTTCTTTATGGTCTAACTCTTACGATTGTATAGACCTTTGTCAGCAAAATAATGTCTCTGCTTTTTAGTACTCTGTCCAAGTTTGTCATAGCTTTTCTCCCAAGGAGCAAGCATCTTTTAATTTCATGGCTGCAGTCACCATCTGCAGTGAGTTTGGAGCCCAAGAAAATAAAGTCTCACCATTTCCATTGTTTCCCCATCTATTTTCCCGTGAAGTGATGGAATCGGATGCCATGATCTTAGTGTTTTAAATGTTGAGTTTTAAACCAGCTTTTTCACTCTCCTCTTTCACTTTCATCAAAAGGCTCTTTGGAGAAGGCAATGGCACCCCACTCCAGTACTCTTGCCTGGAAAATCCCATGGACGGAGGAGCCTGGTGGGCTGCACTCCATGGGGTCGCGAAGAGTCGGATACGACTGAGCAACTTCACTTTCATTTTTCACTTACATGCATTGGAGAAGGAAATGGCAACCCACTCCAGTGTTCTTGCCTGGAGAATCCCAGGGAGGGAGGAGCCTGGTGGGCTGCCGTCTATGGGGTCGCACAGAGTCGGACGCAGTGGAGTGACTTAGCAGCAGCAGCAGCAGCAAAAGGCTCTTTAGTTCTTCTTCGCTTTCTGCTGTAAGGGTGGTGTCATCTGCATATCTGAGGTTATTGATATTTCTCCCAGCAATCTGATTCCAGCTTGTGCTTCATCCAGCCCAGCGTTTCTCATGATGTACTCTGCATATAAGTTAAATAAGCAGGGTGACAATATGCAGCCTTGATGTACTCCTTTCCCAAGTTTGAACCAATCTATTGTTCCATGTTCAGTTCTAACTGTTGCTTCTTGACCTGCATACAGATTTCTCAGGAGGCAGATAAGGTGGTCTGGTATTCCCATCTCTTTAAGAATTTTCTATAGTTTGTTGTGATCCACACAGTCGAAGGCTTTAGCATAGTCAATGAAGCAGAAGTAGATGTTTTTCTGGAATTCTCTTGCTTTTTCCATGATTCAGTGGATGTTGGCAATTTGATCTCTGGTTCCTCTGCCTTTTCTATATCCAGCTTGAACATCTGGAAGTTCTCCTTTCACATACTGTTGAAGCCTAGCTTGGAGAATTTTGAGCATTACTTTACTAGCATGTGAACTGAGTGCAATTGTGCAGTAGTTTGAGCATTCTTTGTCATTGCCTTTCTTTAGGATTGGAATGAAAACTGACCTTTTCCAGTCCTGTGGCCACTGCTGAGTTTTCCAAATTTGCTGGCATATTGAGTGTAGCACTTTCACAGCATCATCTTTTAGGATTTGAAATAGCTCAACTGGAATTCTGTCACCTGCAGTGTTTTTGTTCATAGTGATGCTTCCTAAGGCCCGCTTGACATAGGGCTCTAGGTGAGTGATCACACCATTGAGTTATCTCTTGCATTGCCAGGCAGGTTATTCACCACTAGTGTCACCTGAAAAGCCCAAAGTGTTAGTTGCTCAGTCTTGTCTGGCTCTTTGCGACTCATGGACTATAACCCACCAATCTCCTCTGTCCATGGAATTCTCCAGACAAAAATACTGGAGTGGGTAGCCATTCCTTTCTCCAGGGGATCTTCCCAGGGATCAAAACCCTGTCTCCTGCATTGCAGGTGGATTCTTTACTATCTGAGCTACCAGGGAAGCCCTAATATGTTTATGTTTATATTTTAGTATTGATATTAATGAATTCCTTGATATTAATGAAGTCCTATGCATATTGTTGCTAAGGATCAGAAGGCTGATGTCTCTAGCCAAGTTACTATTTTTTTTTAATCTAGCTTTAATTTGAGCTCATTGTAAATTCACTTGAAGTTGTAAGAAATAATGAAGAGAGACCTTGTGTACCCTCCAGTGGTGGTATCTTGCAAAACTGTGGCACCGCATCACAACCAGGGTTGATACTGATACAATCAGTGCACTACTCCCACTCGGATTCTCCTTTTACCTGTATTCATTTCTGTGTGTGTGTATTTAGTTCAGTGCAGTTTTGTCACATATATAGGTTAGCATGTTCCCCATCAGCTCTGTTATCATAGGGCCTTTATAACCCTGCTCACCAAGTGGAAACGACCCTCCCTGACCTCTGGCAACCACTGATCTCTCCAGTGCTTGAGTTCTGGGCGTTTCAAGTTTGAACCATACAGTGTGCAGCCTTTTGACATGTGCTTTTTTCTCTCATCATCATCCCCTTAAGGGTCATCCAAATCATTGCACGTGTCTATAGTTCTTTCCTTCTTATTACTGAGTAGTATGGATATACCATTGTTATTTATTCATCCATTCATAGTTCAGTTCAGTTCAGTTGCTCAGTTGTGTCCGACTCTTTGCGACCCCATGAATTGCAGCATGCCAGGCCTCCCTGTCCATCACCAACTCCTGGAGTTTACCCAAACTCATGTCCATCGAGTTGGTGATGCCATCCAGCCTTCTCATCCTCTGTCGTCCCCTTCTCCTCCTGTCCCCAGTCCTTCTCAGCATCAGGGTCTTTTCCAATGAGTCAACTCTTCACATAAGGTGGCCAAAGTATTGGAGTTTCAGCTTCAACATCAGACCTTCCAATGAACACCCAGGACTGACCTCCTTTAGGATGGACTGGTTGGATCTCCTTGCAGTCCAAGGGACTCTCGAGAGTCTTCTCCAACACCACAGTTCAAAAGCATCAATTCTTTGGCGCTCAGCTTTCTTCATAGTCCAACTCTCACATCCATACGTGACTACTGGAAAAACCATAGTCTTGACTAGATGGACCTTTGTTGGCAAAGTAATGTCTCTGCTTTTTAATATGCTGTCTAGGTTGGTCATAACTTTCCTTCCAAGGAGTAAGCATCTTTTAATTTCATGGCTGCAGTCACCATCTGCGGTGATTTTGGAGCCCAAGAAAATAAAGTCTATCACTCTTTCCATTGTTTCCTATTATTTGCCATGAAATGATGGGACCAGATGCCATGATCTTAGTTTTCTGAATGTTAAGCTTTAAGCCAACTTTTTCACTCTCCTCTTTCACTTTCATCAAGAGGCTTTTTAGTTCCTCTTCACTTTCTGCCATAAGGGTGGTGTCATCTGCCCAGCAATCTTGATTCCAGCTTGTGCTTCTTCCAACCCAGCGTTTCTCATGATGTACTCTGCATATAAGTTAAATAAGCAGGGTGACAATATACAGCCTTGACGTATTCCTTTTCCTATTTGGAACCAGTCTGTTGTTCCATGTCCAGTTGTAACTGTTGCTTCCTGACCTGCATACAGGTTTCTCAAGAGGCAGGTCAGGTGGTCTGGTATTCCCATCTCTTTCAGAATTTTCCACAGTTTATTGTGATCCACACAGTCAAACTATTCATCATTTATTCATCATTCATAGTTAACTGTTCATCCATTGAAGGGCATCTGGATTGTCTCTGGTTTTATGCTGTGAATAAACCTACTATGAACTTTCACATGCCTATATTGTGTGAATATAAGTCTTTATTTTGCTGGAATACATGCCCAAGTGTGATAACTGGGTCACATGGTAGTTGCATGCTTAGTTTTTGTTTTGTTTTCAAGACTGTGTATTTTTTAGAACAGTTTTAGGTTCACAGCAAGATTGGGAGAAAGGTACAGGGATTTCCCGTGTATCTGCTGCCTGCACACATGTATAGTCTCCCTCTTTATCAGCATCCCTCATTATCATTACATAGCTATATCATATATCATTATCATTATAGTCTCCCTCATTATCAGCATCCCCAGATGGGATACCAGAGTGGTACCTGTGTTACAGTTGATAAACCTACATTGACGCGTCATAATCACCCAAATCCATAGTTCACATTAGAGTTTCCTTTCAGTGTTGTACATCCTGTGGGTTTAGACAAATGCATAACCACATCTATCCATCATTATAGTATCAGCCAGAGTAGCTTCACTGCCCTTAAAGTCCTGTGCTCCACGTATTCATTCCTTCCCTCAGCCCTCGGCTTCTGGCAACTGATCTTTTCACTGTCTCCATAGTCTTGCCTTTTCCAGGGTGTCATGTGACTGGAGCTTCCCTGGTGGCTCAGCTGGTAAAGAATCTGCGTGCAATGCAGGAGACCTGGGTTCAATCCCTCAGTTGGGAAGATCTCCTGGAGGAGGGCATGGCAACCCACTCCAGTCTTCTTGCCTGGAGACTCCCATGGACAGAGGGGCCTGGTGGGCTACAGTCCATTGGTCACAAAGAGTAACACACGACTGGGAGACTAAGCACACACATGTAATTGGAATCATACTGCCATGTAGCCTTTTCACATTGGCTTCTTTCATGTAGTCATATGCTTTTTAAGTTTCCACCATGTCTTTTCATGGCTTGATAACTCTTTTTAGCATGAATAATATTCCATTGAGTGGATATACCACAGTTACAGGTATTCATTTACCTAGTTAGGGGTATATTGATGGCTCTGAACTTTGGCAATTATGCATGTGTAGACTTTTGTCTGGGCATTAGTTTTCAGCTCCTCTGGGTAAACACCAGGGAGCACAAATGGTGGAATGATGTATTCTAAGAGTATGTTTCATTTTTTAAGAAGCTGCCAAACTGTTTTCCAGTGACTGTACTATTCTACATTCCTAGCACAGTGTAGAGTGGTCTGCTTTCTCCATGTGCTAGCCAGAATTTGGTGTCGCTAATTTATTTTAGTTGTATTAATAGTGCTATTTAGCGTGGTTTAATTTACGTTTCCCTAATGATTACTGTGGTTGAACATCTTTTTGTGTAATGTTGAGTTTTTGAGTTCTTTATATATTCTAGATACTAGTGCATTGTTGGATATGTGGTTAACAAATATTTTCTCTCAGGCTGGGCCTATCTTTTTACCCTTTAAGTAGGGTCTTTCACAGAGCAAAAGTTTTTGATTTTGTTGAGATTCAATGTATCACTTTTCACTTTGGGAGCCAAGTCTTAAGAGCTCTTTGCCTAGCTTTGGATCCTAAAGATTTTCTTTTTTCTTAAAAGGTTAATTTTTAAGTATTAAGCCCATGATCCATTTTGAGTTAATTGTTGTGAATGGTTGAAATCACTGTAAATGAAATTAAATCACTGTCTTAATCACTTATATTTATACTGCCTTTAAACTGTTCATGAGCTGATGTCAAAGTATGATCAGTAGATAGGCTTTTCACCCTGGGTTTGATGAAGCTACTAAAAGTAATTTAATGTAAAAATCAATCAAATGGAAGTCCTAATTAATGTTTCAACCTTTGGTTGCTATTTTTTTAAAAAATTAATTGTAGTTTGGGAATTTGCATGATAATTGGCCTTGATTTTAGAATTTGTGAAACATGTAGAAGTGATTCTGAGGATCAGGATTCTCTTTTACAGTTTTACGGGAGTACATATAGAAACCATTAAAGATTAGGCTGTGAGAGTTACTCCTTTTACTTAGGAAGTTTATTAGAGAGCTTCTGTTCAACCATTATCCTGAGACTTTTGGAGCATCAGAGGAAATTTGAGAAGGGGTACTCGCTCTGAAATTAGACTTTCTGGGTTCAAATACCGATTCTGCAACTTAACTGGCTCCATAATTTGATCTCTTTGTGCCTTAGTTTCCTTATTGTAAAATGGGTGTAGTACTTAAGTATCCACCTCTAACAGCTGTTGTGAACCCATCACTCGCTTGAAACAGTTTCTAATACATAGTAGGCACTCAATAAACTTCAGCAACCATTATCCCTACCTAAATCATTGATTTTGTGTGAGGATGGGTGGGGACCATCTTTTTTATTTGAAGATGGTGGGGACTGTCTTTTTTACATTAAGACTAACATGGTACTATGAAGATTTGACTACAAAATTCAAATAGTTTATAGTCCTTAACGGAAAAGGCAATGGCACCCCACTCCAGTACTCTTTTGCCTGGAAAATCCCATGGACAGAGGAGCCTGATAGGCTACAGTCCAGGGGGTCGCTAAGAGTCGGACATGACTGAGTGACTTCACTTTCACTTTTCCCTTTCATGCACTGGAGAAGGAAATGGCAACCCACTCAAGTGTTCTTGCCTGGAGAATCCCAGGGACGGCGGAGCCTGGTGGGCTGCCGTCTATGGGGTCGCACAGAGTCGGACACGACCGAAGCGACTTAGCAGCAGCAGCAGCAGCAGCATAGTCCTTAAACAATGCAAGAGAGGCTTTAGGCAGATTTTGTGCTTGTAACGGCATGCACTTAGCCCCCCAATGTGGGAGTTCACGCTCCTCTGCCAGGAGGTGTTTACTGAAAAAAACTCCAAAAAGCACCGCTCATTCACTTGTCCTAATTAGGTCCCTCCTAACATTTGTGTCCTTTCCAGTCTAGGCAGATCTCTCTCATTTACCCAGGATAACTGGATCCACAGCCTGTCAGCATTCTAAGCGTCTTTTCCCAGACACTTTGCTTTATTGGAATCTCTTAAGAGCCTGCTGTTTGAGGGGTATGCCTTTCTCCAGACCAGTATGGTAATGCAGCTTGAGATGTCCCCATCTTGGAGCAACCATTCCAGAAAAAAAGTGTGGCTGGTTAATCCCCTAGCTTGGTTTTTCAGGATTTGTCCTTGCTGTTAGTGGTATGATTGCTTGAAAACAGCTGCAATTCTCAATTCTCAATGGGCTACCATAGACATTTGTTTCAATGCAATTTTGTCTGGCCGGTATTAATATCTTAAAAGACACTGAAATTAGGAAAGGTTTATGATAGAGTAGAAGGAGCCTCGCACCTGTTGTCTTCATGCGTTCGTGATCTGCCTGCCGTTTGTGACCCCTGGTCTATGCTGTTGTGATCTCTTCTGTCTGAAAAGCATATTTTGACTCTCTGTATCTTCAGATTTATAACCTTTCAATCTGATTTCTCATAACCACTGTTATCAAGATCCTAGGTCCCACCGTGATAGAAAACAGCCAGTTCTCCTCTCCACCCCTAACCCCTCAAAATGTTTGTTTACCTATTTATTGGCATTCACATTTTAGTTTTGTGTGTTGAAATGATTGAACCATTTGCAATGGCCCTTTTTATAGGTTGAAAATAGTTGAAATAGCAGTTTTATTCTCACTTATGGTAAAATTTAAGAACTTAAGATGTATAGAAATATTATCACAGAATATTTTATATATAAAAGTCTCAATAGTTTTGTTGGGAAGAAATGTTGTAACCAAACTAAAAAGTAATCTAAGCACAATGGAATTCATCTTTGAAGGAGAATATGAAAACTAATTTCTGCTGTGTGACAGACAAAATATACCAGACAATTAATGAGATGATTTTCTTCAAGCTGATGCAACAGCGAGAATATTTATTAATGGGGGGCCTCTCAAAGAAGGAGAAAATGTGGAGTTTATAAAAGTAGGAAGTCAGTAAGGAAGGGTGGACGTGGGTCCTATCACCTGTGGTCAGCCATTCCTTGGGACGCAGAAGGTGTAGTGCTTCTAACCATGACTGCTTTCTGGGAGCACAAGGCTCAGGTAAACGTTAACATTGCCAGACGGAACAGGTTACTGATATTATCATAGTTATGTTTATAAACTGGGTGAGATACGCACCACAGAAGTTTCATTTATAACTTTAAAATCTATAGGTTTCTTAACATTTCTGCACTAAAGGACTGGAACAGGGCAGCTTTGTCTTATGGGGGTGACCAGGAATTGGAATTCCTTCTAAACTAATCAAGGGGAAGAAAGCACTGCAGGGTTTACTGACGGAAGCCAGGGCCAGGCCAGCGGCCTGGGCCAAAGGGGGACCCAGTGAGCGTGACAGCGCTCCCTCCGAGATCGCTTCCGGTGGGGAGGGAAGGGCTTAAAGATGGGCGTTTGTCAGTGGGCCAGGCTAAAGGAGAGAATTCCATGGATTTTGTTAAAGGATACGTTTTAAAAGGACAACATCGTGCCCCATATAAAATGGATGTGGAACGAATTTATTTAACTAATTAAAGAACTAGCCAAATGTCACAACCATTTTAAAAGTTGACAAACTGTGAGTTTATATAGAGAAGGAATATTGAAATGAGTTTACAGTGGATTTTCCCACTACAGGGAGGGTTGCCCTTTCACCAGACAATTAAGGGCATGTCCATAAACAAGAATTATTTACATTGCTATTAGTTACCTACAATTTACCAAGGTGTAAAATAGTGTAAAGAATGTGCCTGCCAACGCAAGAGACACACATTGGATCCCAGGGTTGGCAAGAGCCCCTGGAGAAGGAAATGGCAACCCACTCAAGTATTCTTGCCCGGGAGACCCCGTGGACAGAGGAGC
The DNA here is from genome assembly GCF_054371585.1 of Giraffa tippelskirchi. Lineage (NCBI taxonomy): Eukaryota > Metazoa > Chordata > Mammalia > Artiodactyla > Giraffidae > Giraffa > Giraffa tippelskirchi. Next base: position 60,148,343 of record NC_137286.1, on the reverse strand, counting down.
CTGCTGGGCTACAGTCCATGGGGTTGCAGAAGAGTCAGACATGACTTAGTGACTAAGCAACAACAAAACAGCTGAAAGGCAGTGAAAAGACCAAGCCCCGTCAGATCAGGTAATTCCCAGAGGCCCCATTATTCCATTAAAAGGCTATTCAGTAATCTCTTTTGGTCACATCACAGTCTTTAGTTTTTCCTAGCCATGCCTGCTCTATAGTAACTACATGCTTTCTCTAATATTCATCTATCAGTTGTTTACCCATTTTTCTCCTTAAAAGCCATGTCTGATTTTTTCCTTTCTTTCTGGTCTCCATCAGGTCAAAGGACCCTGAGACATCCAGGATGTATAAATTTATAACCAACTACAAATACAAAATAGTTTGCTCATGTTTGGATTGCTTTTGCTTAATATCCTATCTTTTTCTTGGGATGGCATTTAAATTTTTTTAATTTAATGTTATAAAAATTAATATTGAGAGTCCCTTGGACAGCAAGGCGATCAAACCAGTTAATCCTAAAGGAAATCAACCCTGAATATTCACTGGAAGGACTGATGCTGAAGCTCCAATACTTTGGCCACCTGATGAGAAGAGCCGACTCATTGGAAAAGACCATGATGCTGGGAAAGATTGAGGGCAGGAGGAGAAGTGGGAGACAGAGGATGAGATGGTTGGATGGCATCACTGATTCAATGGACATGAGTTTAAGCAAGCTACGGGAGATGGTGAAGGACAGGGAAGCTGGCATACTGCAGTCCTGGGGTCACAAAGAGTCAGACATGACTCAGAGACTGAACAACGATGTTATAAATGATTACCAAGGTTTCTTTATATTATCATATAATTTTAAGTTGGCAGTTAATCAGCAATAACCATAATAATTTGACCACATAGCATTCTAACGTTAGGTTTTCATCTGTAAATTGAAGGTGAAAGTTAATGAATTTGTGTTATGGGCCAAGTGGTTCTCAACCTGGACAATTTTGCCCCACCCCGAACCCCCAGGGCATGCTACTGACATCTAATCAGTAGAGGCCAGAATTGCTGCTAAACTTCGTACAATGCATAAGACAACCTCACCAAAGCAAAATTACCCAGTTCCTACTGTTAATCATGCCCATGTTGAGAAACCGTAATAGCCCATTGAAAAATGTTAGAGGAAAGCTGAAGTTTTTGCTATGATAAAACTGAAAATAATTTTGTGGTCTTAAATCTAAGTGAAAAACATACATTTTGTTTTTATACATTAAAAATAGTGTTATTACCAATTTTCCGTATTTAGAAATTGTGCAGTCAGTATTACCTTTAGCTTGAGAGACTAAATAAATAGAGATGCTTTGAGATGAATGGAGAGAGTGGCACTGAGCACCTACATTAACGTGTAAAACAGCTCCTGAGAAGCCGCTCTGTAACAGGGCCTAGAGGGGTGGCTGGGGAGGGAGGTCCCAGCGGGAGGGGGTATATGCACACGTATGGCTGATTCACACTGTTGTACAGCAGAACCCAACACAACTTTGTAAAGCAATTATCCTCCAGTTAAAAATAAATGTAAGAAAGAAACAGATGCCTTTCCTTTGTAATAACTTGCACTTTTAAAATTACTTTTCCTATTTTAGGTTTTACCGAAGAAACATCTTAGAGATTCATCGCATTTCCAAGATTAACATTTACAATTTGGAGTTGTTGACCTTCTTATAAGAAAGATTTTGGCCATCAAAATGAAAACTTTCTTTGAAGTTTTAGAACAATTATACAAGAAGGTACTTCTTGGAGCCACACTTGAAAATGACAGCCATGATTACATCTTTTATCTCTACCCAGCATTTTCAGATCAAGATTGTTCTACAACCGCCACCTCAGACTGCTCAAATGCCCTTGATGTTCAGGACAAGCAAGAGCCATCCTCTGTCAGTTTGCCTACCTTTTCTGTAGCACCTGTGTGTTTGCAGAGACATTCTCAGATGAGAAGTACCCAAGAAATAATGCTCCTTCAGTTAACAGTGATCAGATCGATGATAACCAGAATATTGTCTGTGGAAACTGAATTCCATGCAAAGGAGAAATACAGAGATACAATTAAAATTCTTTTAAAATCATCTGACATCGAATCTCAATTAGTAAGCCCATTTGCTTTTTGTGTTATTTTTTTTTAAGATCTAGATGTTTTTTTAATAAAAGTTTTAAAACATTCAGCAACAGTAGCTAAATCTATTTGTTTTCCTGTAGACCTGTATGTTTCAAAACTCGGAAAAATTGTTATCTCACATGGCTGCAAAGTGCCTTGCACTACTTCTGTATTTCCAACTGAAGGAAAAGGTAAGATAAGTAATCAAATTATGTTACTAATGCTTTTATATTTTCTTTAAAATTGCTCTCTGGCATTCAATTTTTTATCAATAAAATATTTGCTCACATAAGGTGCAAATCCACAAAGGTGTAAGAATAGAATAATATGTTGGTGACTTATTTCAAGGATTAGAGTCTTAGATACGTTATAAATCATTTCAGATAAGATTCTTAACTCAAAAGATAGACTGCAAGTCACAAGTCCACAACTATTCAGACTCTCAAAGGAGCAGGTGGGCCTCCTTCCTTCCGCAAACAAGGCTTAGGAACCCCTGCTTGAGACGAAGACCGTTTTCATAGGTTTCATATAAATTCTAAGAGTGGTCCTCAGCATAATGAAAAAATATGAACAAATTAATCAGACTTTTCCTTATCTCTGAATTAGTTAATAAATATATCTAAACATTTACTGACTACTTTAAGCGCTAAATTGCTTGTTCCTTTCTTAAAACAACATTCTTTCCTGAATACCAAAAGGTGGTATGTACAGTAGAAAATTTGGAAAAAGGGAAAATGTATAAAGACCAAAATAAAAATTTCATATCATTCCAGCCACCAGAGATAACCACTGCTAATATTTCATGTTCCTTTTTGGTTTTTTGTTTCTATGGCATATTAAATTTCTTGACTTAAGGAATACTGGGATATTTATGTCCTTGTTTTAGCAAATATACTTTTTTTTTGGAAGGAAGTAAACAACGTTGTATAGAATTGTGTATAATAGATAATTTGTAATGGCAAAGAAAATGTATTACAACTTACTACTTAAAATTTTTTTCTCACTTACAGATAACGTTGAGTAATTCCTGGATTTCTTTTTGCCAAAAAAATATTTCTGAATATCCTGAAAGTAATAAAGTAGTATACTGCCTCTGGATGCTTACCTTTGCAATTAAAGAAATCTTTAAAGATACATCTTCACAGAAAACAGGTATGAACTGTGTTCCCCAATAAACAATTGTCATTGTCTTGTTCCCAGGGAGCATTATATTTTTATGAATAAAACTTGTTTTACAACCTCTGTTTTGAAGTATGAAAAACTGAAAAATCATACCCCATAGTCTTTGATTGAGGATACCTTTTTAAAAGGAAAAATGTAAAACTTCACTATTACTGGATTTCCCTGGTGGCTCAGACGGTAAAGCGTCTGCCTACAATGTGGGAGACCCAGGTTCAATCCCTGGGTCAGGAAGGTCTCCTGGAGAAAGAAATGGCACCCCACTCCAGTATTCTTGCCTGGAAAATCCCATGGACGGAGGAACCTGGTAAGCTACAGTCCATGGGGTCGCAAAGAGTCAGACAAGACTGAGTGACTTCACTTTCTTTTCACTATTATTAAAAATTGAAATTAAAGCTTTTCATTTTTATATGTCCTTAGCATAGTCTGATGTTACTGATATTTGTAAAATGGATATTAGCCATGATTATTAGCTGTTGGCATGTTTATCTTCATTTGTTTGTGTTAGAGGTGAATAATCCAATCCATTTTTTCGTCTTACAAAGTGATGATAATTTTAAAAATTGAATTATAAAATTGTGTTTTAAGAAAACTTTGTTTTTCCTGTTGCTTATAATTACTATTTTTATAATTGCAGAAATTCTAAAACAGTTCCTGACTCCTTTCGACACTATTTTTGAAGTATTTTACAATTCCTTATTTTCTCAGCATTTTGAAAACCACCAAGATGCTTCTAAACTAATAAACAGTTTGATATGTTTCCTGGAATTGCTTGAACTTCTTATAGCCTCCAGAGTCCACCTGAAGGTACATTTCACTTGCCAGAGGATTTTATTTTTGAAACCTTCTTGTGTGTTTCATGTTATTACCTGGCCTGTTCAGGCTTTTGTAAAAAGGAAGTTGATCATCTTCATCAAAAAGTGCCTTCTGCGCAAAGTGGGTGAAGACCTTTGTCGGGGATCTGTCCCTGCCTTCATGCCACCAGACAGTCCTTTGGATGTGGACCTGCTGGCTTTGGCCGGTGCTGTTCTGCAAGCTGTGGATTTGGGCTTGTTGAGGACGTTGTCTGTCCACGGAAAACGTTCCTACTTTGGAGGTGATGAAGTCCTTCCTGGATATGAGCATGCCCCTGGTCCAGATCATGTGATTCTTAGAGCATTGAGCTTACTTATCATAAGATCCTTAGAAATCAAGTTTCAAAATTGTGCTTCAGCAAATGAAATGAAAGGTAACTTTCTGAATGCCTTTTGTATGTGAAGTAAGGGATAATTCTTTACTGAAGTAAAATAATTCATAATTATCAAAGCTCAGGACTGTAATTTCACTAACTTAAGTTGTATCTTATTCTAGTTATAATTTATTAAATTTTATTCCAATAAAGATAAAAAGTTAGAATTGTCTTTTAAAAAGTTTCAGTTTTGTGTGCTAAACTGAATTTGCATAGCATAGTTAATAACTAGTTAAAAGAAAAGATTGTTGAGTCTCTTCAAAGTAAGCATTGTTAGTCAATTCATGTTCAGATATTTGTAGTATATTATTCATATTTTCCTTCACAAAATTGGTATGTCTACTGATACAGTTTTGATAATTAGTTGAATTAAACTAATGTACGGTGTAATCCTGTGCAGTTGTCATTTACAACACTAGATGGCGCTGGTTACATAAGTCAAGAGTTTTAAATTGCAGTTAAAACGCCTCAAAACCTTTTTGACTTTTGTGCTTAACAGTAGTACTTTCTTTTAATGCTTTAAAAAACTTTAAACAAACAAAAACTTTTTCTGCCGGTATTTTGAAGGCAAATTATTTTTGTTTGGTTGTATTGTTGCCTCTAGTACAAACACTGTGGCATCCAGTGAAGCAATTTTTATTGTCTACTATTTATTCATTTATGTGTTTTTAGCAAGAATTCGTGTAACTTTTATTTCTCAGAGATACTAGCTATTTGGCACTGTGGCAAATAGATGATCTGGCTTTACATTTTAACTATATCCTACCGAGTGGGTCTTTTTTTTTTTTCTCTGAAGCTCAGTTTCCTAATATACAGAGTAGGGATAATCCCTAACTCAAACTTTTGAAAGTGTGAATTATGATAATGCATTTTAAAGTATTCTAGATGTTATAAATGTATATGAATAGGTAAGTTATTATAAATGCATTCATAAACTGTTGTTTTCTCTTTAAATTTTTCATTTTTTGAAGTTGACTTACAGAGGTTCATGTCTGAGTTACTGACCTTCCTAAAGCCTCACCTTCAGCCCTCTCTGCAATCACACAATGTTTGTGAGTGGCTGTCTAGGGTCTTCATAGAACAAGACGATGACATGCTGGAGGCTGCCAAAGCATCGTTGGGCATCTACCTGAAGTTGACCAGGTTTGTATATTTTAAAGTAATTATACATGCCAGGAAAGCAGAAAACATTTTTAATAATGTATTGGACATACAATTTACTTTCCATCATTAGGGGAAAAAAATCCCTAACAATCTTGTGGTTTCCTTATAAGTTCCAACTCCTTTAACACTGCCCTACATGAAAATAGATTGCATTTGAGTTCTCATTATGAAAACTTGGATGGCTAAGTAGATCTAGGGATTAGAACTAAACTGAGATTAGACAGTATGGATTCTGGCTGAGTCTCCATCTTTGCTTTACCTGTGTGATCAAGAATAAGTTAATACCATTGTCTAAGTCATAATTTAATTGATGTTTGAAACTCTTTTCACATTTAAGACTAACTTGTCTGTATTGAACTTCTGTAAGGTGACTTTTGCCTTTGTAAAGCTGAATTCAAACTTGTAAGTAATCAAAGGAGCTGTTGTAAATTTTCATTTTAATATACAGTTGAATTGGTACTGATATCATCTTGAGGCAGTTATCTGAAATTGATTATGAAGTTATATTACTGATGACATACTGATCCTATTTCTGTTTATTAAAAGAGCTGTACTTGGATCATATCTTATGGCAAATATCTGTAATTGGTTATGAAGTTAATAACTGATGACCTTTTACAGTATTTCTGCTTCTGCTTTATTAAAATCATAAAGTATTTGCTTTATTTCCATTTCTTTCTTGGCTTCAGAGAAAGGGATTTCTTACTAATGGTTGTCAGTGTAGTGTTGTGCTGCCAGTTCTTACTTGTATTATGACACTTCTGGCAACAACTGCTTTCAGACTGTAAGTGTTTGGGGCCAATTTTCAAAAGGTTCTAATCAAGAACACAGAATGCATGCATGTGATTTGAATTAGGCTCAGAAACGGTCAAATACAAATTCAGTCTGAATACATATGCCTGGAAGAATATATAGTCATAGTCAAAGCTGACTTCGTGTGCCTCAGGAAAGAGGAAGCTTCTGAATTTAAATTCATTTTGTATGTGAATTTCTAATTTTCTTGAAATTCGTGTGATCACAGAGGCCTGTGCTCATGTCATATGTATTGTTTTAATGTAACTGAATTGGTTAAGATTGGTTGTAAATGATAGAAATCAATATAAACTAGTGTAAGCCAAAAAAGGAATTTACTGCCTGGGAATTCCAAGGAGTCAAGTTGGCATCAGGTGTAACTGTGCGTGACTTAAGTCATGTCACTGATTATTTCTCTTTGTTTCTGTCTCATAGCTTTGAATTCATTCTCAGGCAGGGCCACCAGCAGTGCCAGACTTACGGCAACCTTACAGTTAAAATCTTTAATAATGCCAGCAGAAATCCCAGAGGAGGTCTGATTAACCTGCATGGGTCACAGATTCGTGTTGGAATCATGGTGGCTAGGACCGTGGGTACTCTGATTAGTTAGCCTGGGTCACATGTCCACCTCTGTTGAGACAAGTGTGGAAGGAAAGGAAGGAGGTTAATTCCCACCTTACCATGTGGAATTAGTTACCTGTAGGAATAAGAGACTCTGATGTCAATAGACAGAAAGACGGAGGACATTTGTTGGACAGATAAAAACTAGAACTACCAAAGTCAAAGGATATTATTTATTTTATTGGATCAGATTTGTATAGAGTTTGTAGAGAAAGAGATTGTTTTGAATTTTTTTCTTTTTAAAATAACGCATAGATTAAAAAATAATCTAGTAGAATTTATGGTATGTGAATTATATCTGTCAAAACTTATATTTATAAAGAGTCATTAATCTGGAGTGTCTGTTATTTTCAGAGAATGTGAAGCTACTGAAAGCTTGACCCAAGAAAAAGAAATGTGGAACCATCACACACATGAAAATGGCTATAATCCACACTGTATTTTTTTATTTTTATTAAAAAATATAGGATTTGATTCTACTGTTCTTCTTGATTTTTTGATTTCATCGGAAACTTGTTTTCTTGAATATTTTGTCAGATACTTAAAATTATTGCAAAAAGACTGGGATAATTTTTTCACCATTTGCAACTATTTTGATGTAACTGAATCTAAAGATAACATGCATATTTGTTGTGGTATCTCCTCACTTGTCCAAGATAGAAACAGCAACCAAACGGGACCCAGCGCTCCGGCTGTTCTTGGCCGTCACACAGATGCTCGTTCCTGGGCCTCTGGGGCTGCTGCTGCTTCTCCTGAGCCACTGAACCACGGTGCACCGTCGGAGAAGGCCCACACCAAGCTCCAGGCCAATTGTCTTTCTACCCCAGGAGCTTCTCAAAGTCTGGTAGACTATGACAGCTCTGATGAGTCTGAAGAAGGATCCACAAGCCTGTGTTTAGTAAACAGCAGACTAACTTCTTCACACCGAGAAGCAGTGAAGAAAACTCAGGACACATTTGGAGCAAGTGGGGATAAAAAAGAACTTAGCCCAGAGTCTCAGTCAAGGCCTCTGGTTACCGAAGAATGTAATACCCCGTTCTCTGTTTATTGTGACGGAGCCCCAAATAACACTGCTTCCGAGGTGGGAATATCTTACAGAACAGTGAAGTGCTTTGAAGAGCTACAAGGTGCCATTTACCGTTTGCAGAAGAAAAATCTGTTCCCATATAATCCAACAGCACTTTTAAAGTTGTTAAAACACATTGAGACGATATATAATAAAAGTATGACCCCTTCGTAAAACAGTGACATTTTATTTCCAGGAACTGTTTTTCCCTAATATAATTGTGCCTTAATGAGATAACAGTATTAAAAATAATAAATAAACCGCAAAAGAGTTTTCTAAACCATGCTTTTCTTTTGCCTTCTGGGAGCAGCCCAGTGACTGAAAAAGATCCATCAAATAACAAGTCACTTGATACAGTTGTGCAATACTTGAAATCTATGGTTGTTCAAACTTCCTCAAATTTGGGATAGTTATTGTATTAATTTCTTATTGATACGGTAACAAATTCTCACAAACTTGGTGGCTTAGAAGAACAGAGATTTATTCTTTCTCAGTTCTGGAGGTTAGAAGTGCAAAATCAAGGTGTCCACAGGACCACACTTCCTCTTAAGGCTCTAGGGGAGAATCTTTCTCTGGCTTTTCGTGTCTTCTGGCCATTGCTGTCAGTCCTTGGTATTCCTTGACGTGTAGCTACATCACTTCAATCTCCTTCTCTCTTATCACATGACGTTTTCCTTGTGTGTCTATCTGTATCCAATTTCCCTCTTTTAAGTATACCAGTCACTGGATTAGGGCCCAGTCTCATCCAGTATGACCTCTTGTTGTCTGTTGCTCAGTCACTAGCTCATATCCCATTCTTTGCGACCCCGTGGACTGTATCCCTCCAGGCTCCTCTGTCCGTGGGGATTCTCCAGGCAAGAATCCTGGAGTGGTTTGCCATTTCCTCCTCCAGGGGATCTTCCCAACCCAGGGGTCAAAACTTAGTCTCCTGCGTTGGCAGGTGGAGTCTTTATTGCTGAGCCACCAGGGAAGCCCCAGTATGAGCTCATCTTAGCTTAATTATATCAGCAGGGACCCTATCTGCAAATAAGGTTGCATTCACAGATCTGGGTAGGCGTGAATTTTGGGAGGAAAACAGTGTAAGCCAGTACCTTTATTATTTCCCCTTGAGGTGTTTACATGAAATGTGATATGTAAAAAACTTAAATCTTAGTGGTTTTTTAAAGAGAAGTGATTAGCTTCATGTGTATGTGTGTGTGTGTGTGTGTGTATATATATATATATATATGTGATCTATGAGAACACAAGTATATTAAGATTTTTTAAAGATACTTAAAAATTTTTTTTTTCCTGTTTAAAAGTGTACGGGGCTGGTGCACCGGGATTACCCAGAGGGATGGGGTGGGGAGGGAGGTGGGAGGGGGGTTCTGGAAGGGGAAATCATGTACACCCACGGTGGATTCATGTCAATGTATGGCAAAACAAATACAATATTGTAAAGTTAAAAAATAGATTAATTTAAAAAAAGTGTTGTGATAGGAATAATTCTGTCTTTTAGAGGGGAGGCAGTAAATTCAAGCTTTCATGTCTTTCCCAGCATGCCTCATTTTATTGTGCTCCACTTTGTGTTTGGCAGATGCTGCATTTTTTACAGGTTCAAGGTTTGTGGCAACTCTTGTGCCATCCAAGTCTTTTGGTGCCATTTTTCCAAAAATATTTGCTCACTTTGTCTCTGTGACATTTTTGTAATTGCAGTATTTTGGTAATTGCAATATTTCACACTTTCTCATTATTGTATTTGTTACAAGTATAAAACTTTTAACGGATGAGGAGTTTCTTCTTATGGATGAGCAAAGAGAGTGGCTTCTTAAGGTACAATCTGCTCCCAGTGAAGATTCTCTTAAGATTGTTGAAATGACAGCAAAGGATTTAAAAATATTTTATAAGCTTAGTTGATAAAGCAGTGGCTTTAACATCTTCAGCATCACTGAAGGCTCAGATGATGGTTTGTATTTTTTTTAGCAATAAATATTTATTACAGTATGTAGGCATAATGCCATTGCACACTTACTAGACTACATTGCACACTTACTAGACTACAGTTTAGTGTAAACATAACTAGTTTATATGCACTGAGAAGCCAAAAAGTTAGTGTAATTCCCCTTATTGTGATACTTGCTTTACTGTGATAATTTGGAACTGAGTCCAGATTATCTCCAACGTCTGCCTGTGAGGGATTTGTATACTGAGAGTGTAACTATATTGTACTGGTGAGTCTGTCATTAAGGCAGTCCGAAATGTCATCCTTAAAACATTTTTAAATGATCCTGTTATAGATAAATATAAGGAGACTGAACCTACCAAACATTAAAATATACTTTAGTGTCAGTCACTCAGTCATACCTGACTCTTTGCAACCCCATGGGCTGCAGCCTGCCAGGCACATCTCTCCATGGGATTCTCCAGGCAAGAATACTGGAGTCGTTTGCCATTTCCTCCTCCAGGGTGTCTTCCCAACCCAGGGATTGATCCAGGGTCTACTGGGTCGCAAGCAGTTTCTTTACCATCTGAGCCACCAGGAAAGCCTAAAATATATTTTAAGGCTGTGTTAATAAAACAGATTAGTACTCATTCAGGTAGAAATAGGAAAATCAGTGGAACTAAATAGAGGATGGCTAATCATTATAACAATGAGATGCTAATATTAACCAAAGAAATGCAGAGGTCAAAAAGTTTGGTAACAGAGTTGGGGGTATACATCAGGGCAGCTTCTTTTATGTGAAAGAATGTATCTTCTGCTTATAAAAGCAAGAGACTAGAAATATCTGGTTAAATGTCAAAATATATATACTTGTATGTATGCTAAGTTATATATATACTTATGGAAAGAATGGGCTATATTCATGTTTACAGAAATTAAACACCTACAATAAAAAACAAAAGTAAATATACCAGGGTCCCATTTGTTTAAGGAAAGAAGGCAAGGAAGGAGTAATGCACACACTTACATATTTATATATGCTTTTGTGTGTCTATACGTTGCAGCATATAAGACAATACTAATAGCAGTTGCCCTGGGAAACAGATCTGAAGTAGAAAGCTTGACTTCTCATTGTATATCTTGTTTTACTCTTACTTTTTAACTGAATACTTTTTTTTTTTAGTTAAAATTACTTTTTTTAAAGAAAAGAAACCTGATTCTTTATTGTTTCTGGGGGTACATAAATGCTAAAGGTACTAAAAGCCATGCTTGTACAGATGTGTTTTTTACCTATGTTTCTCTATCAGATTAATAAGGAACCGTCAACCCCTTGTTATATGTAAAATGAGAAAAAGGCAATCTCATGTGTATGCTGGGTGTTGGGATTTCAGAGATGCTGCATGTATAACTAACCCTTAGGTGTAAGTCAGTTTGTCCCACCCTCACTGAAGCCCTAGTATTGGTGAAGATGACTGACTGCTGGCAGTGTGATCACTTTCCTGGCTATTCAGAGTATCCAGAGCTGTCCTGAGTTAGTCCATAAGGGAAAACACAAAACTAGTGATATTCACACAGTGAGTTCCTAGTCTGTGACTCCAGCTCTTCTCCAAGTAAATACATATGTGCGTTCAGTGAGCACAATTTATTTAATCTAAATTTGTAAATCAATCAAGTATGAATCTGTTGTTTCAATTTAAAATAGATACAGCAAAATACACACATATATGACTTGAATTTTCACAAATAGCATACTTATGAAACCAGTACCCGAATCAAGAAACAACATTACTGGCGCTCAGGAGTTCCCCTGGGAACCCTCTCTAGTCACACTCACCGGTAAAGGTAACTGTACCCTAAAATGAGACAACTAGATTAATTTTGCCTAGTTTTGTCTTTTATATAAATGGATCATAGAGTATAGGTTCTTTTATATATGGCTTCTTCAGTGATATTTGGAAGCATGTTCTAATTTTTTAAATAATTGCCAAGTAGTTGCATTTCAGCTGTTATTAGTAACAAAATACTTGTAACTACTTAAAATTGTATATGGCACTCCCAGTGTGCTAGGATGGTGAAATTGATAGTGGTTGAAACAAAATAGACTGAAACAGGTTATACAGGACCTTGTGTAATTGGCTCCAACCTGTTTCTCTAGCCTCACCTGTGGTTCTCCCCCAACCTACTGTCTTAGGAACACCCCCTTTTGCCTTATAAATTTGTCAAGCCCCATCTTTTTTCCTTTTGTTGTGGGTTTTTTTTTTTTTTAACTTTATTTATTTTTTTGGTTAAGCCCCATCTTAAATGTTGGACCTGTGAAACCTCCTCCACCTTTTTGAACCATTAGATCCTACCTGCTTCGTATTCTCTTCACTGTGTTCCTTCCTGTATCATAGCATTTGTCACATTATGTTTTAATAATTTTTCAACAGCCTCCATTTGCCACGTTCTTTTTACATTGTCCCTTGTGAATAGCATCATGCCTGCCCCATTATAATAAACACAACCACAAGTGTTCAGTAAATGAGAAGAGATCCTCTCCAAGGACTTGATAGTCTCCTGGGGCGGACAGGTGTGCAGAAACTTAAAATCTTCAACTTGTACATCAGTCACACTTCCCATATGCCTGCTGCTGTACCAAGCGCTCAGATTATCCTCATAATAATAGGCAGGTACTATTATGATCCCTGTTTTGCAGATGAGATTAACTTGGTAAGCTGGCAGAGCCAAGATAATGGATTTAGTCAGTCTAGCTCCAACTTCCTCTCTGTAACTGAGTGACTGTCTTCAAGCAGGGGGTGATGCACTATTAATATTAACCTTGTTGCTGTGAGTGTAGTGAGTGGTATGAAGAGAAGCCCCGCTGGCGGGCTAGCGTAGGGGCAGCTCATCCAAGACCTCGTGTGCTGTGCTAAGGAGTTTTGACTGTTTTGTGGGCAATGGAAAGTCCATGTGGTTTTCAAGTCAGTGACTGGTTTTGTGTTTGAAGAAAGTGACTTAAATAGCAATATAGTGCCAGTGGCTAGGCAGACAAGATTAGAAAGAGTCCTGGGAACGTCCCGCTGGCGTCAGGGACAATGAGAATGGAGGAGGAGGAGCAAAGCCTCCTTGCTGAATTCCAGCATCAGGTCCCTCTGTCCACAGACTCATTAAAACACAAGTAAAGGAGCAGTGTGCCACGCAAGGACTGATTTACAGTCCGAGAAAGCCAAGGCCTTAGCAGGTCTCTGGACTGAGGGACACCAGGCACCCCTGAGGACAGGGATACCACCCTGCAATGGGATTAATTAGGCACATCTGACTGTTGACAGCCAACTCCACCCACCCACCCCCAACATTTTCCCCCAGGAAATCAGAGGAAGTGTCTGTGGAGTCTGACCAACCTAAGAGAGAAGATGTAAACATACACCGTTGTTGTTCACTCACTAAGTCGTATCCAACCCTTTGCAACCCCATGGACTGCAGCACGCCAGGCTCCCCTGTCCTTCACTATCACCCGGAGTTTGCTCAAATTTGTGTCCATTGAGTCGGTGCTACTATAACCATCTCATTTTCTGCCTACCTCTTCTTTTGCCCTCAATCTTGCCCAGCATCAGGGTCTTTTTCCGATGAATCAGGTCTTTACATCAGGTGACCAAAGTATTGGAGCTTCAGCTTCAGCATCAGTCCTTTCAATGAATATTCAGGACTGATTTCCTTTAGGACTGATTGGTTTGGGGGCTTCCCCAAAGAAATTATTCTGCCAAGCCTGCCAACTCTGAAGTCCACAGTCACAAACTTCACCCATGGGGAGAGTTTCTAGTTGGCATTTATGTGTCCAACTCTTACATAGGAGTGAATAACCAAGGAACACGAGGCATTTGTGGAAAGCCTCTTAACATTACAGAGCCTAAAACAAGACAGACTAAGCAAGGAGGAAATTGATCTAGTAATATCTTCAGAGATAAATGGTTATAAAACATATTATACTTAAGAATATTCAAGAGGAGAAATAAACTTCTTATAAACGAATAATGCAATAGCAGAAATGAAAAACTCAACAGAAATGTAGTAAGTGGAGGAAATCTTCAAAAAATATAACAGCAGGACACAAAAAAAATTGGAAAATAGTAACGACAAAATTTGAGGACAGCTCACAAGATTCCATAACTGAATAGCAGAAATTCTAGATAGAAAAGTAGGAGCAGAGAGGGGGAAGTACTAAAGTACTCTAGGAAAAATGTCCAGAACTGAAAGACTGAGTCTTTAAACAATATATGAACATACAACTGGGAGGGAAAAAAACCCTAAATTTTATAAAGGATGAAGAGGGTGAGCCTGAGACTGGCGCTACGTTCTCACCTGAACTTGTGTGGTGGGCGATGCTCCCACTGCTATTCCCAGAAACAGGGAAGCGGGCCGTCACAGTCTCCACAGGAGAAGGAGTTCTGCTCTCAGCCGAGTGACTCCCGCACTGTCTTCAGCACGTGTGGACGCCCAGCAGACAGACAGAAATCCCGTGGTGAAAATTCGAAGACCCACATTACAGCAGGCGTCATTTGCGTAGAGCATTACGAAGTTCACGGGAGAAGGTCTGATCTCCCTGAGACTGGAGAGAAGAGAGGAAAGAGGCCTGGATGAAGAAGGAAAGTGGAGAGAATTCCAGGGGCAGGAAAACAAGAAATGCTTTGTGGAAACTCAGGTCAGGTAGGGCTTGAACAGGGAAGTTTATGTGCAGTTTAGTATCTGAGAAGACGACTCTGGGTGTTTTAACCATCAGGAAGCTGTCAGTCACTTGTGAGAGACCGCGTGTGGACCCAACCGTGCTCGGGAGAGGAGGTGGAGACCCCGAGGACAGTGGTTTTCAACTGATCTGTGTTCTCTGTCCCTCGGAACACCGGGGTCTGTTGTGGCATCTGTGACACGCCTGTGTCAGCATGGATCTGACACCGTCCCCAGAGGCAGCGTCTGGTCATTGAGCCCCGGCTGGGGCCCTGACCCGCCTCTCACCTCCCTCCTCAGGGCCCAGCCAGGCCACTCGGACTGCTCAGGGTGGACCAGGAGACAAGATTGATTGGCAACCGCCTTTCCCTATACAAATGAGTTTTACTACAAACTAATAGTGAAACCCGGAGAAGGCAATGGCACCCCACTCCAGTACTCTTGCCTGGAAAATCCCATGAATGGAGGAACCTGGTAGGTTGCAGTCCATGGGGTCACTAGGAGTTGGACATGACTGAGTGACTTCACTTTCACTTTTCACTTTCCTGCATTGGAGAAGGAAATGGCAACTCACTCCAGTGTTCTTGCCTGGAGAATCCCAGGGACGGGGGAGCCTGGTGGGCTTCCATCTACGGGGTCGCACAGAGTCGGACATGACTGAAGCGACCTAGCAGCAGCAGCAGCAGCAATAGTGAAACCAGAGTAACATTCAGGAGTAATCACTAACAGCCCAATTCTCTGAAATGTCTGTTTGGGTAAAAAGTATGTCAGTATGAGCCTGAGGATTTGGGAATGGACCTTGAACAGCAGTGCACTTCCTGGATCAGCATGGAGAGTGAAGAAACCACTAAGATTTCATCAGAAGAATTTCTTTTAACAGCACTGTAAAAAGTTAGTTAACAGCATTGTTTGCTTCGTTCTCTAACAGTCTGTTCTGGAGGGTGGCTGAAGGGCCATCTGCAGCAAAGGTGTGTCATCCCAGCTGCTGTGGGTCAGTGGCGACATACCCACCCTAGGAGGCTGGACCCACAAACGCAGCCGCGGGAGGAGTAGGATGCAGGACACTTGAGCGCGTGCCATCTGTGCTTTCCACCTGGGCTGGGCTACTTGATTTGTGAACCAGCTGATGGCAAAAAATCACTGTGGTATCGCAGGAAAAGTGCTTTGGGACTATCCAAGATCAGGGTTTGAGGTTCCAAATGTATTCTGTGACTTACAAGCTAAAACTGTGGGTATGAGTTCTTAAATGGACTTTATATTATAAACACAATCAAAAAGTTGTTCCCTTTTAATAGCTGAAAAGTTGTTCCTTTTTAAAATGCAGCATAGTTTTAATCTTAAAATGGTTTTTCTTGTCATAAATTACATATTTGCCATGATAGTTTATTCTTTCTTGATATTTCCTTTGTTTTCTCTTGGCTTGCAATGGGTTGTTAGAAATTGGTACCTATGTCTTGTAGTTATTTGGAAAACATACCTTTTTAAAAAAATTTATTTATTTATTTTAGTTGGAGGCTAATTACTTTACAATATTGTAGTGGTTTTTGCCATACATTGACATGAATCAGCCATGGGTTTACATGTGTTCCCCATTCTGAACCCCCCTCCCACTTCCCTCCCCATCCCGTCCCTCTGGGTCATCCCATTGCCCCAGCCCTGAGTATTTGTCTCATGCATTGAACCTGGAATGGCGTTCTGTTTCACATATGATAATATACAGGAAAACATACCTACTTTTTAAACTATACAAATCATCACCTTTTATGCTTTCAAAAAACATGTTTGAAAATTCCTTTATCATCAAAGCCAAGACTGAAGCCATAAGCCTAGATTCCATTATGTGCCAAATTTAGTTCTTGCCCCATTTAGTTTTCTGGACATTATTAATTTCATCTGAATTCATTAACCAAAATGTTGTCCCCCCCAAAGCTTCCAGGAAGCTTCTAGCTTCCTCTAGAATATATAACTTCTACAAATTTTACTTTTACCTTTCAGATGCCTTTTTGTTATCACCATTTTGTTAGTTTTAACTCTGTTTCACACTGTATCCAATGAACTAATCTCAATTAGTTTAAATCTCAATTAATTTAATGAACTAATCTCTAATTAGTTGGAAACAACTAATTTTGGTTCCTCTTGGGTAATGTTTCCAAGAGGGAAGTCTAGGGTACCTCTCAGCAGTTTTTCTAGGAAGAGGGATATATTTTCTGAGACCTCATATATTGTGTATCAGAATGTCTTTCCGTCTCCATTCATTTTGTTGACCTGAATGACAACTTGTTTGGGAATAGTTTTTGTGTTGCAACTTTTCTTAAACTGTTGCCATTTTGTTCTATTGTTTTCTATCCCTAGCTTCTGGAAGAGAAAGCTGAAACCATCCTCATTTGATTATTTTTAGGTTATCTGATTTTCTGATGGCTGTGTCCAAAATAATTTATTGTCCTTGAAATTCAAGAACGTCCTGAGGTTCTGTCTAGGTCTGGCTCTCTTTTGAGGATTCTTGCCCAGAACAAGATGAGTCTTACATACCATCCCAGATATGTTCTCTGGGTTCCCTTTTGCCATGCCTTCATGGCAAGTGTTTACATTTCATTTTTAAATCATCATTTACTTGCACACTGAGTTTCTGCTTTCTAATCTCCATGCTTACTTTCCTCTCTTAACACCCTCAACTTTGTTCTCTTTCTGTGTATTCTGGTGGAATATCTGAACTCTGCCCTTCTTCATACCTGATTTGATTTTCTGTAATGTCAGTTCAACTCATCATCACCTCCAAAGCAGGTTTAAATCATGATTATTTTTCTATTTCCTTGTAATCTCCTTTCATCCATCTCTATTCATATATTACGTACATTGCAACTCTTTGTTTTATCTCATCCTGAGCGCTCCTTGATGCCTTTTGTTTTTATTTCCTGGAGAACTTATTAAGACTTAACACTTAATAAGACTCAATAATTAAGTTATTATTAAGAGCATTATTTTCTATATTTTTTGTGCACTCAAATAGTAAAAATAGTTGTCATTTTCTGAGTGCTTAATTTTTACACATATTATACTAAATACTTTCCAAGCTTTTTTTTCTCATTTAATCCTTAGGACACCCTGCAAGGAGTAATTATTATCATTATTTTACTCATGAGGAAAAAAGCATTTAAAAAGACTACTAAAAAGTGCAAGGTCACACAACCCAAAATTAATAAATTGAAGAGTCAAAGTTTAAACCCGGACTCTCTGGCTCCAAAGCCTGTTTTCCTTACCTCACTATACTATCTTCTCTATAAATAACTTTCATAGAATTATATTTTAATAAAATAGTCAAAAGAATAACATTCCCCTTTTACTGGAGCTTTTTTTTTTTTTTCCAGTGCCCCATTTTATCTGTCTTCCAGTTACCATCTATCTCTTTATTCAACCTTGTAATGAGAGATCGCTGCAAATGCAGGTCCTCTTCCTGTCCCTATGCTCCACATTGTGAACAGTCTGTAGGCCAGTTACAGTGGTATTTGCCCCCTGGAGAGGTTGTGTAGTTGAGTAGCAAGGGCTCCGGGTTTGAAATAATGAAAAACCCAGATTCGAAGCCCGGTTGTGCTATGTGGCAGCCGTGGACAAGTTACTTAGCCCCTGTTACCGTGTCAGTGTGCGTGTCGGAGGAGGAGCCGCCCCAGGTGAAGCCCTTGCCACCGTCTGTACGTAGTAGACCGCGGTGGGTGGCGGCCTGCGGGGGCTCCCCCGGCCCCGCCCGGGCACCGCGCGCTCGCCGGCCTCGAGCCACCCGCGTCTCAGGATGCACCGCCGCACTGGCCGCCTGGCCCGCGTCCCAGGATGCACCGCTGCACTGACCGCCTGGCCCGACTTGGCGACGGAGCCCGGCGTCAGGCCCGAGAGAGAAAGGTGAGGAGAGGGTGTGGCTCGGGGCCCGCGGCCTGCTGTGCGCCGGTGCCTCGCAGGCCGAGGTCGGTCCCGGTCCGGTCCCCCCGCAGGCCGTGTCGGGCCCTTGTGCGGACGCAGGCCGAGGCCATGCCCCGTCCGCCGGTGAGCCGTGTACCAGGCCCCCTCCCCGCAGGTCGAGGCTCGGTCCGGCCCCGGCCCCCGCCAGGCCGCGGCCCTGTCCAGTCCTGGGCCGAGTCTCCGCCGTCTTGCTGCAGCCCACCTACCGGCCTTGCAAAGTCGGTTAGACTCGTCCCAGGACTCCAGTGCCAAGTGGGTTTCCCTCTTTGTCTTGCCCTCATGGGTTTTTGTGAATTGCTGGGTTGGCCCCATCTTCTCAGTCAGGTGACTAGGGGTCAAGCCCACATTTCTGCGGAGTTCAAGAAGGTAAGGGAGCCTAGGAGACTGTCCGGAAGTGGACTCAGGGCCTAGACTCGATTCGCAGACCGCTGTGCCCTCTGTATCCCTGGCCAGCACTTCTGAGGGGGCTCCGTTTTTCTCAGGTGAAAGTTATTATCCCCGTGTGACTTTAAGGAAACTCGAACAATACCCTTTTTTTACTCTACAATTCAACCGAGTGTATCAAGGACCCAGTGTGTGTTTAGACCCAGTGTGAGATCTGGGTGCTGGGACCTCAAAGATGAAAACGATGCCCGTCCTATTCTTCATAGTCATAGCTTGGAGGCCTAAATCACCCTATGATTTTTGATGTTTATTCCAGATTTTCTTTTACCCCATCAGAAAATGGGGGGGGGGGGGTAAAAGAAATCATTTAAATTTAAATCAACTGAAATGGGAGAGTGGAATGTGGAGTTGTAGAAAGGGTAAATTGATCCAGTTACAGTGGTTTGCCTACTGTAAATTGTGCCTTATCTTCCATTAATAGTTCAGTAAACAAATTTAGTAGGTCCAGACCAGCATTTTTTAAGATTAGAATAGACAATAGAGTACATTATAAATAGTATGGATAAGTTTTGTCTTGTGAAACTTTGAGTTGAACGTGCATGCTCAGTCGTGTCTGACTCTTTGCAGCCCCATGGACTGTACCCCACCAGGCTTCTCTGTCCATGGAATTTTTCAAGCAAGACACTGAAGTGGGTTGCCATTTCCTCCTCAAGGGGATTTTCCCAACCCAGGAATAAAACCTGTGTCTCCTGAGTCTCTTGCATTGCAGGCAGACTCTTTACCCACTGAACCACTGGGGAAGGTTTCAGTTATATATATTCAATAGGTATATTTGTACTAGGTTGTGATGTAAAGTATACTTATTGTGGATTACATCTTAAAAATTGTTGCAGGTTTAGATCAGGGCAAATATGTTACATGTATAGAAAGTAACCTTGCAGTGGTAATATTTTATCTTGATAACAGATATTTGCAAAGACTGAAACTATGAAAGAGTCAAATGGTATTTCTGCCCTAATTAGCTCCATGTTTTATAATTACTTTACATGGTATTAGCATGGCATGTATTTGGGTATCTGATCCATCACATTCATTGTAGATTGTTGCTGATGTGTAAGGAATGGAATGGCAAAATTGCTCCAATATATGAGATCAGTCACTCTAGTGGTTGCTGATAATAGAAGCCACAAACCATCATTTTTATTGTGAAAATATGCGTGATTTATAGGTTATGTCTGTTGTTGCCATGTGTGACCTATGAAGATATTTTCTTTCCATTTTCCCTGCTAAAATTCAGTGATGAAGTTAAATAATCTGAGAGTTTTCTGGTCTGTCGTAATTATGATGTTACTTTTTCTGAAAACTTGATGCAGAGCATATCTGAGGTCAAAGGGGCTTTGCTATTGAAAGATGTTTTTCTTTTCAGCTTTGATAAGAGATTTTTTAAAATTTTTAACTAAAATTTAAAGCTCTTAATGGTGGTTGTTGTTCAGTCGCTAAGTTGCATCCAGCTCTTTGCAACCCCATGGACTGAAGCATGCCAGGCTTCCCTGTCCTTCACTATCTCCTGGAGTTTGTTCAGATTCTTGTCCATTCTTGTTCAGATGCTTGCTGTAATAATTATTTTTACATTTTGTATTTGTGTTTATTTGTTGACTAGTTGGTTGGTTGGTTTTGATTTTAAGGATTTAAATAACTTAAAGTTTGGACTATAGTTGTTGAAACTAATTTCCCAGTGTATAATTGATTCTCTAATGTGTTGGTCAGACATTTACTTGTAACCGGCTAGTATTTTGTTTTGCAAATGGACCTTGCAAACAGTTTACCATCATCAAGCAAACTATTTTTTTTAACCATACTTACTGGTAACTGCTATGATAGGAATTCCACAGATGTATGAATTAATGAACATTATAACCGTAAATTATTCATGTAAACATTTGGTGATATATCTTATTAGTTTTTAGCAAAACAATTTTTATACCTGATTTATTTTAAGAGGAACTAATATTTGGCAGTTTTATTCCAGAGAAATGATAAGGCATCTATTTTAAAAAGAGATAAGTGAATGGAAATCATCTGTCCTATTGGACACTTTCAAACTGCACCCAACAGTGAAACAAGTAAAGGGATATCTAAATTTCTAATTCAAAACCAGCCTAACACAAAAGAGGTTAAGAAGGTGGGAGATTATTTTTCCTCAATTGAGGTCTCAGTAGGAACCTTTGAGGGGCACTTTATAATCAGTCTGGTATGCGGTATTTTGCTCCTATCCCTTTAGTCTCTTCCAAAGTGTTAGACTCCAGCACTCACTGTGTAGTTCGGTTGATCTGTTAATAGAGCAAATGACTGCTGACATTCAGGGAATGTGCTTGCTTTTTCCAGCAATAGCCAAAGTTTGAGATCCTTAAGTAGCTAGAAAGCAGGGACCATCTCTACCTTGTTCACTGTGATTTCCTATTTTCAGGCACATAGGAGGTGCTCAGTAAATAATTGTTGAAGGAATGAAAATACCATGGAAGGAGGAAGAGCAGCAGCAGAAGGTACATACAGCTTAAAACGTAGGAGGAAAGAGTATTATCAGATACTTAACTAGTATTTACTGAGGGTCTCCTATGAACCTAGTAGTGTTTCTGGGGTGAGATCTAGGCTCACAGGCTGTTTACAGCCTAGGGGAGACAAGGAATATACTGATCAATTTCAGTTAAAAGAGGATTTTTGTGCTGTACTAATAAAGAATGGGACTGCACATAAAATGGGCCTGATGGTGTGACTTGGATGATAAGTATAAAGAGAAAGGTTGATTCAAGTTGCTTTGAGAGGCAGTGTTTCCCAGAGGAAATGAGTGGGGCCTGGATAAGGAGGGAGCGCAGGTAGGGCATGAGCATAGCCACTGGCTCACCCAAGGGGAGACTGGCATGGGGGACAGTGGGGAGCAAAGTGGGGTAGGCTGCTTGGGGGTTATATTTTGGAGGAGAGGCTAGGAAATAGAGTCATGGAAGTTAGATTACGTGTAACCAGCATAAAGAAGCTGTAAGTTCTGGAGCAAGGAAGTATTTTGTTGAAGGCTGTGTTTTTAGAGTGCTCTAAAGGAGGAGGGCAGCTCTCCCTCAGAGACTAGAAGGGGACAGGACGCAGCCCCCCAGGACTAGAAATTCAGTACTACTTTCAGTCACACCACAATGTTCTGGTCACTGTGGATGCTTTGGTGGCACAAAAGCAACCAATGAGGTGAAATGCATTTGTCCTAGAACTTCACTTTAGGAGGGTCTGGAAATGACCAAAGGGTGTCCACACCTGTTCAGCAGCCACAAACCCACACATGCCGAGTCTCTGCCTCAAGCCTGGTCTGTGTTTCTAATGCCCTGTGGAGTAACAAAGTCATATAAGGAGAAAGAAGTGTGAGTTCTTCTTCTTGGGAATGAATCTTAGTTGCTGACATCATGAAATTTAGTCTAGCTTGTGTTTTTCATAAAGGACTCCATCCTGCCTTTTAAAAACTTGCTCCCAAGAATTCACAAGCTGAAGAGAGGTACCCATCCTTGGTGGTCTCAGGTTGCCAAGCACATCCTCTCTTGGTTCTTTGTTGGCATGTGGTATGTAGGGTATGGGATAAGAGGGAGAATGCGAGCGAGAGGGAAAAGATAGACAGTAAGCCCCTTGAGGTCAGGGGTCTCGCCTTCATCCTCGTGTTTCAAGCAGCTTATACAATACATGTATTGAATGAATGATGACTGGGTAGATAAGGGGCATTTTATTTCCTGATTGTCTGGTATGCATAACATGGTGTTAGTGGCCCAGATATTTATTCAAACACTCATCTCCTTCCTACCTCCTCTTTCTTCATACCTGTTTAGTGCTGGTGCAACTCATAAGGTATATGGAATGCTTGGCACAATGTTGGATTAAGGGAGTGTAGATGTTAAAGCTACCAAGTCAAGCCTTCACAGGCTGAAACTATCATGGGGTTAATGATTTGGAGATGAAAAGTTTATCTGCCTACTCCAGTCTGTTTCCTGAGGCCATACTATGCATTCTGAGCTCCTCATTTAAAATCCATGGCTTATGCTTGCATGCACAAAGACTATGAAGTAGTAACTTTTGAAGTCCGTCTTCTCTGTGGTCCCAATGTGCACCTGGGTAGAGCATATAGAAGTACTCATACCACATATACATGTGGCCATTTCCCTCTGCACTCTTTGTTATAGGGTTAGTGAACACTTCTGCTCATCTCTGTGAGTATGCATCTGTATCAGCTTGGGAAGTCACTCTGTATTTTTATTTTTGAGATACTTAGATCCTTCAAAACACATAATGTTTTATGTCTGGCACATAGTATGAATCCAGTAAATGCATGCTGAGTGAGATAATGAACAAATACTCTGTTCAGAGAATGGTCATGGGTGCTACTTGAAAACTTTATACAATCCTTATACCCAAGATTTAATTGGAGAAACTAAGTCTATGTGCAAAAATAAAGTCTATTAGGAATAAACATAGGAATAAAGCATATAGATTAAATATATTAATAATATTGGTTATTATAATCGTAGCTAAAATGTACAAAGTGCTTACTATGTACCAGGTACTCTCCTAAGAGCTTTGATGGATATTAACTAATTTAATGTTTTCCTAACTCTGGAAGATATTGCTGTTATCTTCCCCATTTTGCGGTTGAGAAACCCAAGGAACTGAGACTTAAGTGACTTGTCTGGAGTCATACAGTCAGTAAGAAGAAGATCACATAATGAGCACAAAGAGGCACTGAGGTTCAGCAGCAAAAACTTTCTGGAGGAGACCAGTTGAGATGTGGCCTGCCCCATCACCGAGGCACAGACCATCTGGTTGGCCATCACCGGGGGTGGTAAACAAGGCCTGCTCACATAGCTAGATAACTGTTTCTTGAAAGAGATTCTCTCCTTTGAGGAGAAGAGCAGATAAACTCTATTAAACTTATATTTTCCTCTCTAGAAAATTAAGTAAGGTTTGGTCTCAAATATAACACACAGCTTAGAATATCAGAAGCTGCCCTGCTTCCCTTTCCTCCACGTCCGCACCACATGCAGCTGGGTACCCTCTGGTCCTTGCTAGCAGAGCTGTGGCACCATGTCTAGTGGTCTGCGTCCCACTAGGGCCCACAGTCCACTTTCCTGTGCCCTACTTCCTCTGTTCCTCTTCTGAGTTCCTAAGTAGCCCTCCAAAGTCCTGATTGGACTTGCCTGCTTTTATCCCCTGCCCCTCTTTTACCCTGCGAACTATTCTTTACACTGTTTCTTACTTCAGTAACATTTAGTGACAAGATTGCTCTGTGTATAAAAACTCATCAGTTTTGTAACACATGTCTTATTACTCCTCTGGAAACCTCTCCACTCTTATCAGGCTTAATTGCTTACATTTTATTGTCAGAGGTAATATTCACTTTTTAAAATGCAATGAATCATTACTATTTTAATAAATGATTTAATATCTATTAATGGGGATTCAAATATATAAAACTGATTTAATGTCTTAAGTCTGAAAGTTTTCTAATAAAATGAAACAGTATTTCCTGGAAGTGACGCCCACACATCTTGCTCTGGCACGCTCCCTTTGTGTTCTCTGTTTTCTGTTAGCAGTGAACTGATGCATTTATCATGAGGCACAAGTGATAAAGAGAGAAAAAAAAGGAAAAAGAAAAACATTACCTTAGGAGTCCTGGAAGGAACATGTTGTGTTTATCTTCCTCAGAGAAACTCCTCAGAGGAACCCAGGCTAACAATGCCCCCAAGTCATAACCAGCAAACCTCCAGAATTCCTCACTTCTGTCCCTCTAGCTGTTGTCCTCTGTTGTACAGGTTTTTCATCTGTCACTAAAGAAGGAGGAACTACACCTTGTCCTTGACTCAAGAAATAGAGCAGATGTGAGATTGTTTTGATGATAGAGAAGCTGTGAGCTCTGTATAAATACTCTGTCTTTGATTTGAACATATATCTCATCAGTAGATGACATATATTTAGTTATACAATTAACAAACAAACAACATGTGGTCCTACAGTGCTCTCTTGGCTTATTTAATTCTGAGAAAGGGAACCCAGAGTAGAGTTCAGAAGTATCCTCTTCCCCAGATATCTGCAGAGTGAAACTGATTGTTGGTTGCCCACAAGTTGGGGTGTTAACTATTGACATGTATTGAACAGCTCAGCACTGTGCTAGGCTCCAGGGATAGAAGGATGTGTGAGGCATGTTCCAGAGGAATTCCCAATATAGTGGGGACTGCATGCATGCTCGGTCAAGTCCAGCTCTCTTGCAACCCCACAAATTGTAGTCTGCCAGGCTCCTCTGTCCATGGGGTTATCCCAGCAAGAACACTGGAGTGGATTGCTATGTCTTCCTTCAGGGGATCTTCCCAACCCAGGGATCCAAACCGCATCTCCTGTGTCTCTTGCATTGCAGGCAGATTCTTTACCATTGAGACACTAGGGAAGCCCGTGTAGTGGGGAAGCAGATACACAACCAGCTAAGTTGTAATAGTAGAGTAGAGTGCTGTAATATAGTTATAAACCCACAACAGGGTGGGCTGAGAGCTGTGCGACTTGGCAGGGGAGTCAGACTTCCATCATGCAAGAGAGAGCGGAAAGAAGCCAATGGACAGGCATGGAAGTTGCCTGTTTCTTTTGCCTGGAAAGTAGTGGGAAAGGACAAGAGGAGATTCTAAAGGACTGGTTGTCTCCTGTGACAAATCTAGACAGAGTATTAAAAAGCAGAGACATCACTTTGCTAACAAAGGTTCATGTAGTCAAAGCTCTGGTTTTTCCAGTGGTCACGTACAAATGTGAGAGTTGGACCACCGAAAAATTGATGCTTTCAAATTGTGGTGCTAGAGAAGACTCTGAGAGTCCCTTGGATAGCACGGAGATCAAACCAGTCAGTCCTAAAGGAAATCAGTCCTGAATATTCATCGGAAGGACTGATGCTGAAGCTCCAATACTTTGGCCACCTGATGCAAAGAGCCAACTCATTGGAAGAGATCCTGATTCTGGGAAAGATTGAGGGCAAGAGGAGAAGAGGGCAACAGAGGATGAGATAGTTGGAAGACATCACCTACTAAATGGACATGAGTTTGAGCAAACTCCAGGAGACAGTGTAGGACAGGGAAGCATGGTGTGCTGCAGTTCATAGGGTTGCAAAGAGTCACAGACAGCTTAGCGACTGAACAACAGACTAGAAATGGACAGTGTGGGTAATTCTGCATAGTCTCCTGGCAAGATCTGATAAGATCTGAACCACAACCTGTGCATTTAGTGCCCACTCTGCTGACAGATCACCGCCTGCCAAATGAGCTTTAAAATTTATGAACCCTTTAATAGAAAAAATCTGAGAAGAGAAACCAGACTAGGAGAATTGCGTAAGCAAGTGTTGAGTGAAAGGGCCTTGACCAGTTTTCCTTCTTTGAACTAAATTCATTAGGGAAATTTGAGAAACTGTAAAGTTTCAGAGAACTTCAAACTGGCATTTTCCTTTTCTCTGCCTCTAGTCAACTTTTATTTTGCTGTGAGCTATTAAGCTGACAGAAGAAGAAAGCTGTCTTTCAGCGGTTGGAGTCAGCCAATGATGAGAGCTAAAAACCAGGCTTTCAGGTAGGCAATGCTGCCCAGACCTCCAGGGAGGCGAGGTTTGGCTTATGAGATGGACAGGAATCAACTTGTTGAAGCTTTTTTACTTGTCAGAGCACCTTTAAATAATCCACGCTTGCAGCTGTTTCATCTTTAGACAAAGGAAAGTGAAAATGGTCCCAAAAGGTGTAACATCTCAAGTTCTGTGACACGAGGGACACCTGCTTTTAAAGTGGCAGCCTCTGAAGCAGGCAGACAATGTTTATATCACGCTACCAAGTTTGTCTTTCCTTGTCTGTGATGGTTGTTCTCTGAGACACATCAAAACAAAGCGAATCACATCCAACTATTCTAAAAAGAAAAGATCACCTGATTTTTTGGGTCATTTTATGGTTCAGAAAGGGGATTTTTTTTCAATTGCTAGAAAACAGGTGGAAAAATTGCATTTCTGAGAGTGATGCTCCTTAGTTAATGAGTTTTGTGGTGTGGTGGTGGTGGTGGTAGTGGTGGTGATTTAGCTAGCAAAATCCATGCCCACATTTCAGGCTTCTGGAGAGTAATACGCTGTCAGACCAGCACAGAGGACCGTGCAGGGCTGTCAGCAGTGTTTCGGGTCTCTCTCCACCACTAAACCCCTTCCTTTTAACACAAAGAGCAAGACTGTCCTGAGTAGTAGTTAACGAATGACTGTGTGCACTGAAATGCAATGATGATGAAGCAATTGATGCATTTGTGATTCACTGTCTCAATGGATTCCAGTTTTCTCCGCTCTAAGTGGTGAAACAGGAAACAGCATCGCATCAGGAAGAACCTGAAGGTGTCCTCCAGGAGCCATGCCCCACGTCACTGATTGCCCTCAGTCAGAAATCTTGACCTGCAACTTTAGAGGGTGGGTCTCTGAAAGAATTTCAGAGCTTACACAGCAGTGAGGTGTGTTCCTCTCTGATGAGAACGAAGCTGGCTGGAGCACTGGGAGTCTGGCTCTGACTCTCTTCACAAGCCAGGGGCATCTTTGTGCACTGAAGTTTCAGAAAGGTAGGCACCATCTTGTGGATGTTATTATTTGAGCACCTTCAAAACCAAGTTGGCCTTGACTCAGTGTATGTGTGTGTGCGTGAGAGAAAGAGAGAGAAAATGATCAAAATGTTTTTGGCCTGATGCGGGAGAGAGAAAACAGGTTCAAAGCCATTTGCTTGATAAGTTTTTAGTAGTGGAGAGTAAACGGTGAATTCAAACTTCTACTTCTAACCTGTATTACTTGCTCTTTGGCAAGTTTAAACTGATTCACTGAAGGCACAGGAAGAATTGTTCAGAGAGTGAAATCACATGAGGCCGAACGCGCCGTCAGTGTAGCTTGATTTATTTTGGAAATCCTTGACTCAAGCTGAAATGAAAAGAGTGTCCATGGATCTCCAGGCAGCACGGAAAAGGCCATCAGACTACTTAAGAATGTCATAAATTTGGAACAAGGCAGAACTTGCTCATCTCACAGTGACAAGCTTTTCTAAGCTTGTTTCATCTTGAGGGAGATAATGTCATGTCCAGAAGACATTAGCTGATTAATTCTAAAACTTCCAGCTTTGTGCAGAAAAACAAAACAAAAACAAAACTTTATTTTTTCTCACCCATGTTTGGTGAGGATGTTCTTTTGAGCAATTTTATTTCCTGAAAACCCTTATACAGAGCAAGGGAAAGAACTTTGGGGAACTTGGTGGGTGATGATTCATTCATTAATCTGTAACATACAAGGTCTTTCTCCACCACAAGTGAGGGTTCAGACTTTAAACAACACTTTTCATTTCTCTCCCCTACAAGCCTTTTTTAAAAAGGGGGTTTCCACTTAAAATTTGATCGTAAAATCCTGGACAAAGGGACAAATTCTTAAAGAGGAAAATAGATACAGATAATAATTGTATAGTCTTCCCATTAAAAAATTTCTGTCATTTCTAAAACCAGTCACATTAATTTACATAATTTGAAAATAATTCTGGGTTTAGTAGTAAAGTGCACTAATTGAGTCCTTATTGTGTATTTATGCATTTCACATTTAGTTCAATGAGACAAGACTCATGCCATTTTCAGATAAGGAAATTCAGTCTCAGTGAGATTTATAGCAGCATAGTAGGGAAGTGAGAGACCCAGAACTCGGTTGCCTTTCTGCACACAGAAATATATGTATGATTGGAGCCTTCTGTATTCCTATCCTTTTCCATCATCTCTTTATGAGTCCTTGCCACCTGGAGGAGTTTCTGAATCCATAATAATACGCAAATTTTGATGTCTGATAGAGCAAAAGACCAAGCGTCAGTCTATATTTGCTTCTGCTCTGGGGGTGAAGTCATGATGAAGTTGACTGAACATGGACTAGTAAGGCAGACAGACCTAGATTTGAATCCCTGCTATGTGACCTAGGCAAATTAGTGAAATTCTTCAAACCTCAGTTTCCTTATTTATAAGCTAATTATAATAATGTCCATCACATAGCCTTGTTATAAGGACTAGAGAGACAAATTATGCAAAGTGCCGCCATCTGTATGATTGAAAAATGGTAGACTTTCGATCAATAATAGTCATTTCTCCAGTAACTTGATGCTTTGACATGCTGGATCCTGTTCTGGGTGTAGGGGTATCAGCAGTGACCACAGAGGCAAGACCCAGCCCTCATGGAGCTAACTGGTGCTTATTTATTATGTCATCGTGTGACTGACTTTCTGTGAAAATCACATTATGATTATTGAGACTCTTTATGGTAGATACAGTCTGGCTTTGACATAGCCTCTGAAGCAAGGTAATGAAAGTCATGTGCCAAGATTCCCCTAAAACATAGTAAAATCAGGCAAAAAGCAAGAACATCAGATACTTCTTTTACAAAAGTCAGTTTGTTCTTCTAATCATTTCAGAGTTAGAGGTCAGGAAGGATATGCTTATATGCAAACATTTACACACACACACACACACACACACACACACACACAGTGAATTCATCTGAGTTTTCCTGGGCCCACAAAGCCATAGTAGAAGCATTACTGACAGGATAGGTGTGGGAGGAGGGTCTGGCTCCAAGAACCCATGGAACATAGTGTCGTGTGGCAACCATTCATTTGCTTTAGGTCTCAGGCCATCTACTCAAGAGCCCTGGGCTTTCCAGGGCCTCCCCAGTTTGAATTTAGGGATAAAGCTTGAACTGGAGATAATACAGCTTTATAAAGATAGATTGGGGGCAAGAGCAATTGACTTATTTACAAGCTAAAAGCCTGGAGTTAAGTAGGCCAGTTGGCACAAGAATGGTATTTTGGCATCTGTCCCTAACTTTGAATCCCAATAAACTGCAGACCATATCAGAGAGATACAAGGGGAACACAGGGAAGCTTCCGCTGGAATCCAGTGCAACTGTATTCTTCCTTTCCCTGGCGACACCTGCATACCCAGTACCACTGACCTTGTTGGGCTTACACACCCTGAGTTTTTTTATGTAGCTGGTAGACCCAGAATGACCGAACAACTCTGTGTCACCCAGACCAGAGAGTTGGCGCTGTGAAAGAAGGCTTTCTAAAGTGGCAAGACTTACTTTTGTAAGCCCAGTGCAACAATCAGTCTCATCATTTTATGGGTCATGTTGCCTTAAAATTGTGTCTTGTAGCAAAGATTTTAAATGATGAAAATATAAACTGAGTTAAAAGCCTAATTAAGTTAAGGCTTAGGTAATAAACTCTCAGACAGCACGTGGATGGAGAGATTAAGAATCTTTAACCTTATATAATACTGTAATAGTGTGAATTCTCTCCAGGGATTTCTATGAACGGGGACAGATGTTTGATTGTAAGTGGACTGTAGCAATCACTGTGTTTTGAAACAGTTAAATTATTTTGAAATTTCATTATTATCAGACCTTACATTCTGCGGAAACCCATTAACAAATGGAAGAGAGCTATGTAAGAGGGGGTGTGACCTTGAGATACATTTCTCCTTTCCCAGGTAGGAGGATTTAGAATTTCCCAAGCAGTGAGTGTTTATATGCTACTCAAATAGAAAATGTTTTGGTTCATTTTAAGAACCATTTTACCTTTATTTATTTATTTTTTTGCCCATGTGGTCACTGGCAAGTCTTTGGAGAGCAGTTGTGCAGTGTTCTAAGGAGTGTGAACTGAGCTGGCCAGAAACCTGATGCATAGCTGGCATTTAGTGTACAGAAATTCGAACTCAATGAAAAGGTTCCCTTTTTTTCCTGAATTATATCTTCAGGAAATACCAGGAAACTGAGCTGCTTAACCAGAATTTCCAAATCCCTCTGCTCAGGATTGGTATACACAAACATACCCCACACAGGCGCACACACATGCACACACATGACACAGACACAGTCACATACATTCATGTGCATAATATAAAAACAAAATCAAAACATACATACTTTGTGTGTGTGTGTTCAGCAGAAGTTTAGTTCTCATGTCATAGAGTGCGAGAGATTGGACCTTCTGCCCTCTGAAACATGTGGTGTGTAGTCACTGGACCGGGAGAAAGAAATGGAAGCAGCTTTCTAGCTTTTTAAAAAACTGAGATATAATTGACATATTAGTTTCAGATGTTGTTATATAATAATTTGATATTTGTATATATTGTGAAATAATTACCAAATATAATTCTCATTAATGGGAAAATATAAAATTCGCAGCTGATACATATATTTAGGTTATTTAAAAAGATAAAATATTACATTGAGGGATTTGAAATCATTTTTTACTTACATTTCCATGTTCTAAAATGAAGTAATTAGGGAGGGAAAATCATATGCCACAATTCAGTTGCTCTTTATAGAGTCCTTGCATTCAAAAACAAGGCCCATTTCTTTTATTTGGTTTCACTGGCCAGACATACTTTAGCAGATAGTCAATAAATAACTCATTGGTTAGACTGACAGGCTGAACAATAATTATTTCAAGATTCAAGCAAAAATTCTAAGAGCCTTTTCTTCAATAATGAAGATTACTTAACATCATTTAATAACTAAATTGGCTTCAATTTCTTCCCCTCAGATTTTTCTTGCTTGACATCTGATTAAAACTTTAAAACTGTAAACTATGCTGATGCTGAACAAATCTCACACTGTGCAGATGAGCAGTACTCATGTGTGATGTTCCCATCACAGTCTCACTGTGACTTCTGGCCTTGGGTCAGCACTGCGAGCTTGTAACGAGCTCCTCCTGCTGCATTAGCTGTGAGTGGCTTTCCCTCGCTTGTTTCCAGTATATCGGCTTTCTGTGAATTCTGGTCTACAACCACCTGTGGAAGAGAAAAACTTCAGAACTTTGGTAGATGATGACTGTAAAATAATATTCAGGTTGGGTTTTCCTAAGTAATTTTTTCACAGGTTACACTTTAGTGGTGGTTTTCAAACTTTTTTTTTTTTTGCTTTTTGATGATCACTGATGGTAAATATGTTCATATCTCCACTTAGAATGCACACACACATTAATTGGAAAAAGTTTCCCAAACAATATTTGATATGTATTGATGTTTTCTCTTCTATTCCATTCCCCCCTATAACCTTTCTGGTCTGGCCTAATAATTTTGTATCTGGTGTGTACATCACTTGTGTCTGAGTCTTTGCCACCCTATGGACGGTAGCCTGCCTGGCTCCTCTGTCCATGGGATTCTCCAGGCAAGAGTATTGGAGTGGGTTGCCATGCCCTCCTCAAAGGGATTTTCCCAGCCCAGGGATCAAACCTGAGTCTCCTGTGTCTCCTGCATTGCAGGCAGATTCTTTACCACTGAGCCACCAGGGAAGCCTTTGTAGCTGGTAGTGGTTCTCAATACTAGCTGAAAGGAAGAATTAACTAGGGAATTTAAAAAAATATATTAAAGTCAAAATCACACTAGACCGATGAAAAAGACTAGAAATTCCGAAAATAGACCTCCGCTTTACATATCAGACACAATACATTAACTCCAGTACATATTGAACCCTTGATTTATAACATTATAGATACTATAAGGAAAGAAAGACCATTTGAACATCTGTATGGACAAAATCTTGTTTCTAAGCTCAAAATGTATAAAGAGCTAAGTGTTAATATGGATTGACAGGTAAAACAATAAACTTCTGGATCTGTGCTCTTCAGTACAGTAGGAATTGAATATCATATGATTATTTTGTTCACTTTCTGAGCATCTTTTTCTTTTTGGTCAACCTTAGGACGTTTATAATTAAATGTCAGCAACATGAATGACTCAGGGGAACTTGGAATCCCCTCTTACAGCACGTGGAACCAGCAACCTGCCCTGTGGGTCAGCCCAGCCCCAGTTCCACCACTTTTCTCTAGGTTCCCAAGTGGTCTTGCTTTACAGAATCAGGTTACTGTATGGTTTAGCAGAAAAAAAATTGAGGAAATACTCAATAAATTTTAGTTTAGAGAAGAAGGAATTTTAAAAAGGCTTAGAAACATGTAGATCCCACCTCATGATCAGTAGAGTAGCAGCAGGTTGAATTGGCACATGTTGGACCTTCCCCAGCCAGGGAAACGGGGTTGGTGCTAAATGTGATGTGGCACTGACTTGAGACCTTGGTATGTTCAGTGTGCTATTTTCTTTGATTCACAGCAGCTAATGGCAGAAATCAAAGAGACAAACAAAAATCATATAAATATATATTGGAAAGAAATTTAAGGGTGCCCTTTTCAAAAGAATGTATATTTGAAAAGTGTAGAAACCTAGGGAAGTTTTTATTTTTAAATAATATGTCACATTTTCATATAATATACCCAGGATGTTTTCCCCTCCAGGTACTTTTGCAGGCAAAAGATCCGTAAATTTAAAGCCATGGTTTTAATCATTAATTCTCCCAAAAGTATAATTAATAGATGAAATATTTTCTCTGTATTCCAGACTTTGCAGATAATGCCACATGTCTCTCTTTGTCTCCATCTCTCTGTCTGTCTTTCCCCCATCTACTTAAAATCTGGATGTTATATGCATTTTTTCATTAAGGGACTTCTTGCATTAGACAGACCTGGACAGGAATGACTAGTTTTTTTTCAGTTTTGAGATCTTACAAGTTATTTTCTTTTGGTGAGTAAATAGCAAGAGCTGGTGGCCACAGACAATGAAGTTGCCCTGGCTGAGGAAGGAACATGACCTATCCCTTTTGCTCAAAGGAGGAAACTGTGACTATCCCAGCAGGTGCCCAGTTTCCCAATCTCATGCCAGCACTACTTGCTAGAGGGAAATCTCCCTTTCTATTGTTCTTTTTTAGTGATTTCTGAGTCAAAGAAGAAAGCGCTGGGAACGTGTAATTGAGGTTATTTTTCTGCACTTCTTCACTGCATCCCTGTCCTCTGCTGTAGGACACTCATGCACGCCACTCTTATCTGAAGACTATGGGAATCTTTGTCGTCTTAGTCTTTTCCAAGGGATGCTTCCTTCTGCAGAGGCAGCAAAAAATATTTTATAAGCAAATATTATTTTAAATATTAAAATTGGGGGCTTGCTTCATCAGTGCCCTGCTAACACCAAAGTGAAAGTGAAAGTCGCTTAGTCAAGTCCGACTCTTTGCGACCCCATGGACTATAGCCTGCCAGGCTCCTCTGTCCGCAGAATTCTCCAGGCCAGAATACTGGAGTGGATAGCCATTACCTTCTCCAGGGGGATCTTCCCAACCCAGGGATCGAACCCAGGCCTCCCGCATTGCAGGCAGATTCTTTACCATCTGAGCCACCAGGGAAGCCTTCCCTGGTGAGCCACTAAGTCCTTCCCTAAAAGTAATTTTCCTCCTCTTTATCAGTGAGTAAGACAGATGTTCCAAATTCCTTCCTTTTAAAAAAATTATTTATTTATTTTTGGCTGTGCTGGGTCTTCATTGCTTCACACAGGCATTCTCTAGTTGTGGTGTTTGGGCTTCTCATTGCAGTGTTTGGGCTTTCTGTTATTACAGAGCAGGACTCGGTGGCTTGCGAGCTTCAGTAGTTGTGGCACATGGGCTTGGTTGCTCCATGGTATGTGGGATCTTCCTGGACCAAGGATCGAACAAGTATCCCCGGCATTGCACTGCATTGCAAGGTGGATTCTTAACCATTGGACCACCTGGGAAACCCCCGAATTCCTTCTTGATCAAGATGTGGCTGTCCACCCTTCTATAGGTTTCACTCTCTGTCATAGAAGGTTCCTTTGTTGATACTGCAGAGGACAAGTACCATGATGTAAGAAATCTTGTTGACACTGAGAAAATTAATTACCTACCCTGTCAAAGAAATGAATTATCCCTCAGAAAAGCTTCTCCCCGACTAACACTTGGTCGAGTAACCTCAATACTGATCAAGGTATTGTAGGAAATCAATGAATGATGGCTGGCTGTGGTGCCACCTGGAAGTCCACAGTACTGTTGAGGAGGAAGTGTAAATAGTGACCACAGTACCAACACCTGCAGTTTACTGGGCACTTACTATACACCGAACATTGTGCAAAGTGATTTAGACACATGGCCTCGTTAATCCTGACCTAGATTTTACAGACAAAAAAATATCTATACCTGTTTTACAGATGAGATCATATAGCCTTAAAGGGGTGAGGATGTGCGTTCAGATTCCCAAACACTGATTCTTGACAGGCCAGTAGGCCTCGGGTTCCTACTCATCCTGTCCTGAAATTCTGTCTCAGTGTGTTGTGGGGGAGGTCTGGGCGTCCCCCTTGTGATCACCGAGGAGGTCAGAACCAGGACACTACACAATGCAGCCTCTCCAGGGTATGTCTCCAGGCCATCTGTTTAGCACAGTTTGTGTCTGTTATGTGGGCTTCCTTTACTGAAAGAAAAATACGAAATCAGTTATCTTTTCTCAGTAGTGAGAGATGTGGACCTCATGGCAGGAAGGCAGCTAAGAAGGACAGGAGGTGTCCCATTCCTCTCCCTTGGAAAATCTTTTTAAACTTAGCATTTAATCTTATTATTTAAGATTTAGAGATTCTTGCCCCTACCCAATAAGGTCAGGATAATAAGATAGTATCATTATATAACATTGATTCTGTACTTCACTGTATTCAGGTATTTTTACATACCTAATCACTCTTACGGAGAAAGCAATGGCACCCCACTCCAGTACTCTTGCCTGGAAAATCCCATGAATGGAGGAGCCTGGTAGGTTGCAGTCCATGGGGTCGATAAGAGTCGGACGTGACTGAGCGACTTCACTTTCACTTTTCACTTTCATGCATTGGAGAAGGAAATGGCAACCCACTCCAGTGTTCTTGCCTGGAGAATCCCAGGGACGGGTGAGCCCGGTGGGCTGCCATCTATGGGGTCACACAGAGTCGGACACGACTGAGGTGACTTAGCAGTAGCAATCAGTCTTAATCCACAACAGGTCCTTGTAGAATTAGCACCATTTAATGGTAATTCAGATGAAGATTCAGAGAGGCTGAGTTGTCCAAGACCATTTAGCTATTAAGTGACAGATTGAACCCAGGCCATCTGACTCTAGATCCAAGGTTCTTTCTTTTCAGCTATTTGAAAGATAGTGAGCTACTTGAGGTGGTGTACGTAGCACTGCATTCCTTTTTTTTTTTTTTTAATTCTTCGATTGCAGGTTTGTGATTTGTATGGTAGCCTTCCTGACCTGAGACTAAGTGAGACGGGCACTTCTGCAGGCTCTGCACCCAGCCAATCCTTGAGTTTCTCCAATGGGAAAACTTGAGACAGAACGAGGGCCTCGCCTTGGGCTCCTCTGAGTCACTAGCAGCATCAAGGTTCTCAACTCCCTTGCTTTTGCCTACATCACTCACTTGTGCCTGGGACTAATAACAGGGTAATTTGTGAAGCAAGATGCGTGACTCACCAGCCAAGGGAGGAGAGCCTGCAAGGAAGGACTCGGAGGAGAAGAGCAACATATTTAACAGCAACTGGAAAGGAAATGCTGACATGACGCTAATTGGGTTAAGATTTCTTTCCATTGCAACACCACTTTCTGGTTACCCAGCTATTAATTTGTATTTTAGGCTTCTAAAGTTAGCTAAAAGGGTCAGGGCAGGGGGAAGAGAGGAAGGGAATTCTACCTTTGAAGGCAAAATTATCAAATCTGTATTGCTTTCTCATAGATTTCTTCTCAATCATCTTGGACCCCTTTTCTTTGAACTCTAGGATTTGCATTTTTCTGAAGCTTACCTATTGTGTAACGTTGCTTCACATCCTTGTGATTTCAGCCATACCTGTTTTTGGGTGAGCTCCTATCCATACCACCAGTCTGAATACACTTCATTAGTAACTTGCCTCTCTGTCCTGAGCTGGCCTTTAACAGTCTTTGTCAGTTAATGACTAGATCACAGATGAACCAGAGACCCGATAAAGGTGAAGAGGCATCCAGGAGAATTACTTTTTGGTGACTACTGCCTCCTTAAATGCCTTTTGCTGTGTTATCTTTATTATATCCAGAATCTAAAGTCAGATGATAGCTGGATCTCAAGAATCTGTCTTCCTGTTGACCAAATAAGCACATTTTAAAATTTTAGCTACCTGTTTGTGTGTATAGAAAGGCTGTGATAAGTTTTACCTAGGTAGCAAACTTGCCTTATTTCAAATCAGCTATTAGTTTTTGTGTTTGAAACATTAACTTAAAAATTAGTCCCTTAAAAAAAATAAGGTGAAATAAATCACCTTAATAACATCTTTTAGTCATGGGGAGCTGGGTGCCTACTGGGAAAGCAATAATTTAAAAATCTTAAATAGAATTTTGCTGTTTTAGTGTATCAATTATTGTTTTCATGTTTCCATCTAGATTTTGTCTTTACAAACATGCTCATACACGTATATGTATATGTATAAAATAATATGTTATATAGACCATATACTATCATGTGCTCATAGTGTAGATGTAATTTTGAATTTTCTTTTTTTAAACATGTTGTAACACTTTTCATGTTTATAAATTTCATTTGTGTGTTACTCACTCAGTCGTGTCTGACTCTTTGCAACCTCCGGATTGTAGCCCGCCAGGCTCCTCTGTCCATGGGATTCTCCAGGCAAGAGTACTGGAGTGGGTTGCCATTTCCTTGTCCAATAAATTTCACAATTTTTAGCATTAACTGAATATTATTACATAAAATTAACATTTTAAAATGTATTTAAACATCTCAGATTTTAAAAATCCATTATTTACTAACACTAAAGTGTTATTTATTAACTAGTGTTTAAATTTTTTTGTTCAGATAACACATATTTCTAGGTAGGCTTGAACATTTTAGTGACTCTTAAAATTTATTATTCCATTCCAGGACGGTGGTATCATTTATGTTGCCACTAGTAACATAGGAATGTAATGGTTTTATATTTACATGTAAATGATGTATATAAAACATTTACAGCATTGTTAGCACTGAGTGTTATTTTTAAATTTGTCTTCTAATTTAATAGGTGTCATGTATAGAATTTTAGGAACTGAAAGTTCATTTAGTTCCTCTCTTTAGAAGGGCAACATGGTATTTAATAGCTTGACTCCAATTTACAATTTAACAGGCATATAATACAGTCATTTATAAATATTTAGTCACTTTGTCATTTTAACAACTTCATCAGTGTAGTAGTATTTCTGTTTTGTAGATAAGGAAATTGTCATTAGTTGTCCAAAGGCACATAGCTAGTTAAAGTGTCAGAACCTAGACAGTCTGTCTCCAAACTCCATGTGATTGACCGCTGTGTTATACTGGCTCCGTTAATATCTATGGAGAACTTACTGTTTCTACAGTTTTTGTCGGCCAACTTACGGATACTATTGTGAGCAAAAAAACTGTAGTCCTTGCTCTCGAAGACCTTGAAGTCTGGGGAGGGAACCAAGACTTTAATCATATCAACATATATATAATTTTAGACTTGATACATGTTATGAAGAAAAAGAATGCAGTAATGGAAGAATCTTAACAGGAGTGTTTCTTTCAGCTGTAGAAGTGATGGGGTCAGGTGTCATGGAAAGTTTCGATAAAGATCTTAGAGGCACTTAAACTGAGACCTGAAGGATAAGGAGGAGAGAGGAGTGTGAAGATGGATACTAGGCAGAAGGAGCAGTCTACGCATAAGTCCTGAGGCAGGAAAGGAGTTTGCTTGCCTTTTGCTCTAAGGGTCATAAAGTCGACCAGCTTGCTTGTGGGATCAGAGAGTGGGGGGAAGGGAGCAAAAGAGAGCCTAAGAGAGCAGACCAGGGGTCCAGTGCTCCAGGGCTGCGCTGCAAGGTTCTCACTCACAGAAGAGTGCGCACTGGGGAAGACTGTGAGTGTGCACTGAGAGAGTGTGCGCTGGGGAAGGGCAGTGAGAGTGTGCCCTGGGGAAGGGTGTGAGAGTGTGCACTGGGGAAGAGTGTGAGTGTGCACTGAGAGAGTGTGCGCTGGGGAAGAGTGTCAGAGCATGCACTGAGGGAGTGTGTGCTGGGGAAGAGTGTCAGAGTGTGCACTGGGGAAGACTGTGAGTGTGCACTGAGAGAGTGTGCGCTGGGGAAGGGCAGTGAGAGTGTGCCCTGGGGAAGAGTGTGAGAGTGTGCACTGGGGAAGAGTGTGAGAGTGTGCACTGGGGAAGACTGAGTGTGCACTGAGAGAGTGTGCGCTAGGGAAGAGCAGTGAGAGTGTGCCCTGGGGAAGGGTGTGAGAGTGTGCGCAGGGGAAGAGTGTCAGAGTGTGCACTGAGAGAGTGTGCGCTGGGGAAGAGTGTCAGAGTGTGCACTGGGGAAGAGTGTGAGAGTGGGAACTGAGAGAGAGTGCACTAGGGAAGAGTGTGAGAGTGTGAACTGAGAGAGAGCACACTAGGGAAGAGTGTGAAAGTGTGCACCTGGGAAGAGTGTGAGAGTGCACACTGAGAGACTGCCTGCTGGGGAAGAGTGTGAGAGTGTGAACTGAGAGCACACTAGGGAAGAGTGTGAGAATGTGCACTGGGGAAGAGTGTGAGAGTGTGAGAGTGTGTGCCGGGGAGGAGTGTCAGAGTGTGCGCCGGGGAGGAGTGTCAGAGGGTGCTCTGGGGAGGAGTGTCAGAGTATGCGCCGGGGAGGAGTGTCAGAGTGTGTGTCGGGGAAGAGTGTGAGAGTGTGCGCCAGGGAAGAGTGTCAGAGTGTGCGCTGGGGAAGAGGTGAGAGTGTGCGCCGGGGAGGAGTGTCAGAGGGGCGCCGGGGAGGAGTGTGAGAGTGTGCGCCAGGGAAGAGGTGAGAGTGTGCGCCGGGGAGGAGTGTGAGAGTGTGCGCCTGGGAGGAGTGTGAGAGTGTGCGCTGGGGAAGAGGTGAGAGTGTGCGCCGGGGAGGAGTGTGAGAGTGTGCGCCGGGGAGGAGTGTGAGAGTGAGCGCCGGGGAAGAGGTGAGAGTGTGCGCCGGGGAAGAGTGTCAGAGTGTGCGCCGGGGAAGAGTGTGAGAGTGTGCGCCGGGGAGGAGTGTGAGAGTGTGCGCTGGGGAAGAGTGTGAGAGTGCACACTGAGATACTGCTCACTGGGGAAGAGTGTGAGAGTGCGCACTGGGGAAATGTGTGAAAGTGCGCTGTGGAACAGTGTGAGAGAGAGCACACTGGGGAGGACAGGGAGCTGCTGCTGCTGCTGAGTCGCTTCAGTCGTGTCCGACTCTGTGCGACCCCATAGACGGCAGCCCACCAGGCTCCTCCATCCATGGGATTTTCCAGGCAAGAACACTGGAGTGGGGTGCCTTCGCCTTCTCCGGGGAGAGCCGCCTGCAAACACAGCTGGAGTTGCTTTGGACAATAAGCCAAAGGCAAAGCCATCCGCAAGAGGGGTTTCTTCTGCACACAACAGGAAATGGTGACCCTGCCTGTATTTTTCTAGGAATTACATGTTACTGGCTCATTATTTAAGTTAGGAACCTAGATCAAGGCATATTGCACAGTTTCCTTACAGAGCCAGAGAAACATGGCTTGAAGAAAACAGCACCACGGGAAGAGCCTTAGCCTGAGAGAGAAAGGGACCCTTTCAGATGCCAAGTGCCTTGTTGGCATTTTAAGGGTTTATTAGCTCTGCTGGAAATTTTTCCATAATGTTTACTAACAGTCAAAAGTATTGTCTTAGTAGACAGTGACAGCTGGCTCATGGAGACATTAACCTATGCTTTGGAATCAGTGGAAGCAAAAATGCAGAAGCACATCTTCCTGAAATCTCAAGTCTTTTAATCTCTAAGCAGACGCTATGTACAGCATCAGAAGGGGAAAATAAGAAGCCTCTTTCTTCTCATTTCAGTTTCAGAGGCCTTTTGTTCAGTGTAACTTTAGCTTTTGTTAATTGGTATTAGAGTAAGCACATGAAGTTTGTTAGACTTTTCCATCAAGTCAGTAAGCGTTACAGAATGAAGGTTTGGCCAGTAGGAAGAACTCTAAAGATTATAGGAATCACAGTTGTAGGAAGCAGTCACGGCCCCTGGGGCTGAGATAGAGTACACAAGGAAGTAGCCCCCAGGGCTTATGTGCAGACCCTGTTGAAAGAGCACCAGTTCAGGCATGTCCGACTCTTGGTGACCCCATGGACTGCAGCACACCAGGCCTCCCTGTCCATCACCAACTCCTGGAGTTGAAAGAGCATAGAGGTTTGCTAATGGAACCAGGAGAACTGTCTGGCTATGCAACCAGCCCTCAGAAACTTGCAAGAAATTTGCTGTCTAGGGTACTGTCAATTGGGGAGTGTTTCTCTGGAGATTCTTGGCCACAAAACTCCTCAGGAAGGTGCTGATGGGCTCTGCTGGCTGCCGGGGGCTACTGGGGCCTTCACTGGAAGCACACCAGAGCCAAGAACCAAACTCTCTGCTCCTGCAGTGTCTCTCCACCTCTCCCTACTTACAAAGCTCCTGGGCCAGCTGCAAAGGGAAATAGGTAAAGGACTAAAGGGACCAGGATCATTTCACAGGGCAGGCAAACAGCATCAAAATTCAGTGACTTACATGAGATAGAAGTTTGTTTCTCCTGCACATACAGTCCAGATATGGGTAGACTGAGGCTGATGTGCCGATTGGCTTCAAAGGCTGCTCCGGGTCTGTTATCCCCACTCTCAACTGTCGGGCAGGAGAAACCAGCATGCAGCTTGGTCTTTGGGAAGATTACCCAAATCAGTTCCGTTCCTGTGTCGCCGACCGAGACGCAGTCATACATGGCCACATCTAGCCGTGCTAAAGGGAGGTTGGGAAATGTTGTCTTGCATGGCAGGGCAGCCACGTGTCCAGGCTAAACTTGGGGGTTAGGGTGGGGGTCTGTAACTAAAAGTCAGGATGAATGGATACCTAGAACATCCTGATACCCCTCAATGGCTTAGTCGAGGTGATACCATGTTTTTGCTACAGATCCTCAGAAATTTTCCTTTTAAATCTCCTCCTTTTAAATTTTCCTCTAAATCTATTCTGAATTTCTTCAAGGCTTTAAATTGATATAACTGTAAAATTCAATATGAGAGAATTAAAATATTTTTTTCTTATTGGAAGTTAATTCTTTACCTAAAATATAGGACTCTTTTTTTCCTTCTCTTCAGTATTCTAAAGCTATAAGCCCAAGTATTTATTAACTTTTTATGCACTAACTTAGTCATAATAAATATCCTTCAGAGTTAAGTTGGTCTGTCCTTTGCATTGTCTTATCCATTTGAAAAGGCACAACTTAAAATGCTTTTAGAATTGGAATTTACAGTTGGCACAGTTCACAGGAAGCAGCTAGGTGCTCACATTTTTCTTTGTGTTTTGTCTTAAAGGCGTAAACCAGTTGTTTTGATGTGAGTTAGTAGAGTTAGTTCCAAAGAAAACAAATGGATTGAAGGTAAATAAACATGCCTGCCTGACCTCCTGCACCAAATTTTAAAAGTTGTTTTGCAACTAATAAAAATGAAGTTGTACATAGTTAAATTAGATATCATTTTTGACCATAGTATAAGCCCTCTATTGATTCATTCAGCAGACATTTATGTAGTGTCTACTGTGTGGCAAGCTCTTGGTATACAGCAGTGAATGAGCTGGGCAAGATCCTTGCTTTTCTAGAGCTGACTCTTCTTCACCAGAAAACCCTGGTCCCACTGAATCCAGCCGGCCACCCAGTCACAAAAACTCTCACCAGCTTTCATATCCTCCAACCATGATAATACTCAAAGGCCAAGAATATGGATTCAAGAGTGTCTCTCTTTCACTCACATTGCTCAGAAATTTACCTTTACTTCAGTTAAACTTATTTTCTTAACTTCCCATTTCTCATCACCATCCTCTATCTGAGCAATAGTTTCTGTTCTGTAGAGACACTTTCTTTCATTCCCCTCATATCCAAGAGATATGTTCTGTAGAGCTATCTTCTCAACTGATGTGGTGTTTATAGTTGAGATTGGATGGATAGATACCAGAAGCTGTCCAAAACCTCAGCCTGATTTAGAGTTCTTACCTCAGCAATAGTTTGAGTAATACATTTTTTTCCAGTACTTTGCAAATATGTTGCCTCAAATAGTGATAAACTTACAACCCAGATGATTTTATTTCTTCAAGTCCTAAGGTCAGATTTAATAGTGTGTGTCTAAGAAAGTGGCTCAGCAGGCTTCTTTCACCCTGCTGGGTTCTGTATCCATGAGGTCAGAAAATAATGAGTCATAAAATCCTACATGCATTAGATGGTTTTCCTGCAAACTACTGGCAGCTGGAGTTGAAAATAGGGTTTAAAATTTCCACAGTATTAGTGGGAAAACACAGCTGGGTTAAGATGCCACCTCCATTACTTCCCCAAAGTAAAAGGAAGTAACTCCAGGTACTTTTCTTGCAAATATTTCCTATTTTTAAAAATAGCTTCAAATTTTTATATAGGTAAAATTGAAGTTCCTTTGGGTATTCTTTTTATGTAAATAGGGATTTCAGTACTTAGTGAATGTACAAAGAATGGGAGAAATGGGAGTTTGAGTAGCTGATGAGAAAAAAAGGGACTGAGAATGGCCAAGGAGTAAATGAATACATTTGCTTCCCAGAGGACTCTAAGCAGAGACCGAAGAGTTGTCAACACTCTTGGCAATTTTCAGTTGCCAGAAAAGCCTAGATTTCAGCCAAATTAATAAAGATGAGAGGTGGGCTATGAGTTTGATATGATATTTAGTGAGCTTCTCAGAGTGTTCAAAAGTGACTGAGTCATGGGTAGGGTCCCAGAATGAGATTCATTGTTGCAAATGCTTAGGACTTTTTTTTAAAGCAGTAACTTGTGGGGTTTTAAAAACACAGGGATCTTTCCATCTCATTTTGTTTCCATCTAAGGATTATTTAAATATTATAATACTTAGTTAACAGCATCAGGTACCATTCCACTCTGTGTAGATAATATTTGTCATTCACCAAACATTTTAAGGCTAGCCCAGGGAGGCCAGTAGCCTGTGTTATGCTGAAAACCAAAAAACGTTTAAGTAATGACTGAGCGCCACTGTCAACTTTGAAACATAGTATGCAGAACAGGAGCAAAAATGGGAGAGAAAGAAAGGAAAGGGGACCAGTGAGTGTCTATTGCGGACAAGAGGAGATCAGTGGCTAACCAGAGGAAGAAATTGACAGATGCTACAAGCTACCTGCCCCTCCTCAGTTATTCA
Organism: Giraffa tippelskirchi; assembly: GCF_054371585.1. Taxonomy (NCBI): domain Eukaryota; kingdom Metazoa; phylum Chordata; class Mammalia; order Artiodactyla; family Giraffidae; genus Giraffa; species Giraffa tippelskirchi. The sequence goes on along the minus strand of NC_137286.1, from coordinate 60,104,099 downwards.
AGGGAGTTCCTGCTTCCCCATTTGGAAATCCTAAGAACAGGCACTGTTGCTAAATTTAAGGTTCAGACAGCTGAGTTGGAGCTATCAGTTTCTCCTAAAAGAGGGTAAGGAGAATGATAGGTGTATCAGTCATCACTCTTGATTGTAAGCAGTGGAAGCCACCTGTTTCTTATTACCTTGAAAAAAAGACTTCACTGAAAGTGACTCACAGCACCAAAAAAAGGGTGGTAGGTCAAACCTGGACCACAGTAGAAACCAAGAGACCACGGCGATCAGGAAGGCCAGGAAGCCAAGAGAGGACAGCTGTCTTCTCAGCACCAGCAGCTGGGTAAAGTGCCATCTGCTCCCACACTCTTGCCTGTCCCTGTCTGCTCCAGATTCACAGTCCTGGGTAAAGTGTCCATTTGGCCAAGCCCAGGCCATCCCAGGCCAACAGCCAGCAGATGGAGAATTGTCCACCTTGACTTTCACAGAGGGAAAGGCATGGCACCAGCTCCACGCACAGTAATGACTTCCCTGCTGTCATGAGGGCTGGGTGCTCTGTCCCTCCAGAACGGCACGTCTTGTACGCTAGAGTCAGGGAAGGGTGACTGTGAAGGATGCCCGCAGTCATGGAACAGGCCTGTGGCCCTAAGACAGCTACTGAGAGGCTAAGAGAACGTGACCTGCTTCCTGCTACTAGACTGAAATGGCAGGAAGGAGGAGGAGAGTGCTTGTCGCATTTTAGCCCCAGATCTCATCTCGAGAGCAGGCATGGTAGAGACGCTGGCTGGAGAAATAGCCTGGATGAGTAAAGCCACTGCCCAGAGCTAGAATGTTGGCCTGTGGGCATCTATTGAACAGTCTGTACCAAGGGCTATCATCTGGGAGAACCACTTCTTCAGAGGAGTTAGTTGATTTTTGCTTTTTAAAGCATGAACTTGTTTCCTTCCAGAAAGCCATTAACTTTAAAATCATGCTGAAGTCTGAATCTGGATATAGTCTTTCCTTCATTTACTTCTGTTTCTGAGTTCATAGACACATCATTGTTTTGTTTTGTTTTTTTTGGCTGCACTGTGCAGCTTGAGGGATCTTAGTTCCCTGACCAGGGATTAAACGTGCATCCTTGGCAGTGAAAGGGCAGAGCTCTAACCACTGTACTGCTAGGGAAGTCCCCTTGGACACAATCATGACTCAGGTGAATTTGGGAGATGACTCTTAAACCCCTTAAATGAGATGATAGGAAGCTTTAACATGATCCATGGATTAAAAGACGTAAAGGTTTAAAGGGGATGAAGCTTAGAAGGGGAGTTTTTAACTTTTTTTTCTTTAGATGTAACTCACATACCATACAATTCACTCATTTAAAGTGTGAAATTTAATGTTTTTTAGTATATTCACAGAGTTATGCAATCAATACCACATCCAACTTGTGAACAGTTTCATCACCCCAAAGAAACTCTGTACCCATTAGCAGTCACTCCACATTTCCCCCCACACCCATTTGTATGCCCTAAGAAACTACTAACCTTCTGTCTGTTTCCATACATTTGCCTATTCTGGACATTTCACATGAATAGAATCATACGATATATGCCTTTTGTGCCTGGCTCCTTTTATTGAGCATGTTTTCAAGAGCCATCCGTGTTATAGCATTATTGTTGCTGTTCATTCTCTAAGTCATGTCGGATTCTTTGCAATCCCATGAACTGCGGCACGCCAGGCTTCCCTGTCCTTCACTATCTCCTGGAATTTGCTCAAACTCACGTCCATTGAGTCATGATGCCATCCAACTATCTTTTTGTCTGTCACCCCCTTCTCCTCTTGCCCTCAATCTTTCCCAGCATCAGGGTCTTTTCTAATGAGTCAGCTCTTCACATCAGGTGGCCAAAGTATTGGAGCTTCAGCTTCAGCATCAGTCCTTCCAGTGAATATTCAGGACTGATTTCCTTGAGGATTGGCTGGTTTGATTTCCTTGCTGTCCAAGGGACCCTCAAGAGTCTTCTGCACCAAAGTTCAAAGGCACCAGTTCTTTGGTGCTCAGCCTTCTTTATGGTCCAATTCTCACATCCATGTATGACTATTGGAAAAACCATAGCTTTGACTAGTGGACCTTTGTTGGCAAAGTAATGTCTCTGATTTTTAATATGCTGTGTAGGTTTGCCATAGCTTTTTCTTCCAAGAAACAAGCATCTTTTAATTTCATGGCTATAGTCACCATCTGCAGTGATTTTGGAGCCCAAGAAAATAAAATCTGTCATTGCTTCCACTTTTTCCCCATCTATTTGCCATGAAGTGATGGAACTGGATGCCATGATCTTAGTTTTTGTAATGTTGAGTTTCAAAGCAGCTTTTTCACTCTCTTCTTTCACCCTTGTCAAGAGGCTCTTTAGTTCTTCTTCACTTTCCTCCATATCCTAAATATAAGTTCCTTATCAGATCTATGATTTTCAAATATTTCCTCCCACTCTATGGATTTTCTTTTCACTTTCTTGATGGTATCCATTGAGAACCAAAAAGTTTGTTTGAAAACCAAAATTTCAATAAGGCCAAATTTCTCTGGTTTTTATTTTTGTGCTTTGGGTGTCATAAACAAGAAAGCTTTGCTTAACCTAAGGTCATAAAGATTTACTCCTACACAACCTTCTAAGAGTGTTATTACTTTAGCCCTTATATTTAGGTCTGTGCTTCCATTTTGAGTTAATTTTTGTGTATTCTGTGAAGAAGAGATTCTTAACTCTTTTGAAGCAGTAATAATTGATAGTTGGTGACAGAACATGAAGGAATAGTAAATAATGTAGTTTTTTCTCAGTTTGAGCTACATTTTCCAGGGGATCACTTGCAACTCTGAGTTCTTTCTCTCTCCCTTTATATGTTTTTTGGTTGTTGGGTATTAAAGTTACTAGGCTTTCAACAAATCTCATTTTATTGCTTGCATATTATTTAGCATGGCAACTCCTATATAACCATTGAAAGCTGTTTTTTAGTTATGTTTCACACTGGATGAAATAATCTGTACTGCCTGGAGATGCATTTTAGGAGTGAGCAAACTATTTTGTATAAAGATTATTATAATAATACCAAAACAAACTCACTGCCACTGCTATTTGTTTTCTGAGTAATAGTTTCTTAAATTTGGAGCCAATAATGTAATGAACATGCTGAGGCAAACTTTTAGAAGAAATAGGTCTCCTTTGCAGGAGTAGCTCATTCTGATGCAGTGAAGGACACAGGCGTGGAATGAGGTTTGCCTTTGATGAGAGAGACTCTTGTTGCCTGGGCTCATTTCTAAGATCTGTAGGAAGTTTGAACTTTAGTTGTAGTCTGACTCAAAAGACTTGTGCCTCCTCTTGTTCTGAGCTGTATCTGACCATGCCCTTCATCATAGATCTCCTCTCTTGATTCCGTCTTTGGTCCGGCATGTCAGATGGCTCAGGCAACCAGTGCGTTCAGTGTCCTGAATTCTCAGTTCGCTTATGGAAGTGTGTTAATTCTTTCCTCCTGACAACTCTTTCATCAGTTCACACCGTCTCTTCCTGAGCCCGATCTAGGTCAGTCCTCACTCAGTTTGAAGCTCCCTAAAGTCCAGTATCATCCCTTTCCTTTCTGTAGCCCCCAAAACTGATGGAAAGTATTCAGTAAATCATCCTTGATGATCTTTATTCCACCATATTTGCACAATTTTGTGACTGTATTAATGGTGCTTATCCTCCTCCAGGGTAAAAGTTATAGTAAAATGATTAATACATGAAAAAGAAAGCAGTCCTTCTTTCTCTTTACAGAAGCCTTGCAGGTGTGGGTGTGACTGGGTTCCTGCTACTTTGAATGTGCGTGTCTCTGAGCAGTGGTTAAGAAATGAAATAAAATAGGGAGTGTCTCACCAGGGTTGGTTGTTTGGTTTTGGTATGGATTTTTCCAAAGGATGTTGGAGTCCATGCTCTGGAATTCCTCTTTATCTGACATCAGAAATCTGTAACATAGGTACTCCACTGCCAACCTCACCTCTGATGGAGTCTTCACACTTTTTTGGGTGCTTAGTCTCCTTCCCACCAGACTTGTTCTTTGACCTCTGGCTGCTTGAATTTTCTGTTTTCCCCCTCATTCTCACTTCTTTTTTGGCCTCTCTTTATTCTCTGCCCACTTTGGATCTCATGTATAATCTTGTGAACAGCATTGTTATCAGCATGTTCAGCTCCCTGATGCCGCTGCTCTTTGCAGCTTCCCATTTCTAACTGTATCTACTACCTCAAACTCGGAATTGCTCTCCCATCTTCCAGGGTCCTGAAATGTGCATCATAACACGGCCAGAGAGCAGTCATGTATGTGCCTGGCTGGGTGTGGGAGGAGGGGGCCTTGGGGGGCTGAAACCCAGCTCTCATGTGCTGGGTAGAAGGGCTGAGTCTGCCCAGAGGGAACGCCATCCTCTAGTCAGCACAAAGATACCACATGGGCTCACAGAGAACCTAGAAGCCCAAGCAGCCTTTCTAAAATATCTGATCATTTTATTCTTCTGCATAATCCTCTTCATCGGTTCCATTAGCTAAAGCCCAAGCTCCTTAGCATGGATTGCAGACCCTGTGTGACCAAGTCTGAACTGTCTCACCAGCCTTTTGATGACAGTCACCGTATGGTTAATTACCCAAACTGGGACACTCCTGAAAGGAAGGGGCACTGTTAGTAATTATGGCGGGACAACAAACTGAGGCTCTGGGTACCTGTGTGTGACCAAGCATCCCACATCTTGGATTCTTACATTGTGGCTGAACCACACTGCTGGTGTTCCATGAGCACTGGGTTATTTATCAGTCAAGAGATTTTGATAGAGTTCTTTTAACTACCCTGTAGTGAATCTGAGGACTTTTTTTTACTTCTTTCTCTGATTAACTATTGAATGATGAGGTCAAAGCATCCTCAAGATCAAAATGTCAAGATTAAAGTTGTCATAGCACAAATGATGAGACTGGAGCATCTCTATGCTCTGTTTCTCGTTACTTGATCAGTGTACTTTCTTTCCTTAGAACTTCTATTTCCTCTTTCCCATTTTCCTCCCTTTCTCTGGTTTATTTCCATTTATTGTTCAAGGCTTCCCTGGTGGCTCAGAGGGTAAAGCGCCTGCCTGCAATGCGGGAGACCCAGGTTCAATCCCTGGGTCAGGAAGATCCCCTGGAGAAGGAAATAGTAACCCATTCCAGTATTCTTGCCTGGAGAATCCCATGGACAGGGGATCCCGGTAGGCTACAGTCCATGGGTTCAGAAAGAATCAGACATGACTGAGCAAAGCAACTTCCCTTCCCTTCCCTTCCTTTCACCGTTCAAGACGTCTCGAGGGTCGTCTGTCCCAGTGCTCCTTCCCTGACACGTCTTGGCTGGGCTTGGTGCTGATCACCATGTTCCACAGCACCCGCTCTGTGTGTTAGTTGCACTCAGTCGTGTTCGACTCTTTGTGACCCTGTGGACTGTAGCCTGCCAGGCTCCTCTGTCCATGGGGACTCTCCAGGCAAGAATACTGGAGTGGGTTGCCATGCCTTCCTCCAGGGGATCTTCCCAACCCAGGGAGTGAACCTAGGTCTCCCACATTGCAGGCGGATCCTTTACCATCTGAGCCACCAGGGAAGCCCAAAGCAGCCACTACAAACCTGTTTTATTGTACCTAAAAAAAAAGTGTGTCAGTCATTCAGGCCTGCCTTGCCCACAGAATATAAGATCCTTAGGGGAAGAACACTGGATTCTTAATCTTTGCATCCTCAGTGCCTAGCACAGGGCTTGAGAAATAATGGGATCTCTGTAAATATTTGTTGACATGGGGAAATTTGAATTCTTCATTGTAATACAAAGTTAAATATACTTGTCCTTTATCTCCTACAGAAATTCTTAGGATACCTACTTGGAGATTTTATGAAGTTGGCCTTTGCCATATTGAAATTGTAGAGATTATTGTTAAATTAATTTTCATATGATAGAAATATATAAGAGGAAGATACATTCCCATAATACTAATGTATGTTGTGCAAAGAGTATGAACAGTGGTGTGTTAAACTTCAGTTTGCCATGCTATGACCAAAATTGTTCTGAGAGTTTCTGCAGAAGCTGTTCAGTTCAGTTGCTCAGTCGTGTCCAACTCTTTGCAACCCCATGAACCATAGCACGCCAGTCCTCTCTGTCCATCACCAACTCCCAGAGTCCACCCAAACCCGTGTCCATTGTGTTGGTGATGCCATCCAACCATCTCATCCTCCGTCATCCCCTTCTCCTCCTGCCCTCAGTGATACCTGTTTAATACAATGAAGAGCCATGACGTCCATTAAATAATAGTACTTTGTTCTCACCCTCTGTTCAAAACTCTCTAGTTTAGGTATTTTGAGTAAAGGTGTCAATGTTGTCTCAGTTTTAAGTATTTGTTTTATAAGTCTAATGTATTCTTTTTTCATCCTTTTAGAATGTTTCAGACATTTAAAGAATGGTTTTGGTTGGAAAGATTCTGGCTTCCTCCAACAATAAAATGGTCAGATCTTGAAGATCACGATGGACTCATCTTTGTGAAGCCCTCTCATTTATATATGACCATTCCATATGCTTTTGTCTTGATAATTATCAGACATTTTTTTCAAAAGTAAGTAGTGTTTGTGTGTCTTTCTTCTCCATTCCCCTTTGCTCCACCTCTAGAATAAAGAATTTTGGTAAGATCCTTAAAGAATCTTAATTTGTTGCTCAGAGGTCACCACTAATGGGAGTTCATGAAATCAGATGCACAGTAAATGTTGTCTAGAAGCTGAACAAATAAAAATTAGAAATTCTGTCTCCACAAATACACTAGTTTTACAGTGAAGAAAATTGAGATTGAGAAAGGTTAAGGATCACAGAGCTTATTAGTGTCAATGATGGTACAAGAACTTAGCTCATCTCCCACGTACCATGTTGTCTGACAGTAGACATGCATGCCCATGTCTTTTGTCAGCAGTATTAGGAGAGTATGACTAGTAGATGCATAATCATTTTAGAATGCCTATAAAATAGCAGAAATGGCTCATTAAAGACCAAACAATATTGTTTTACAGCATGGTTTACTTTAAAGGTTTATTGCAAATTTTAATAGCAAGCCTTCATTCCAAAGTATAAGGAAATCAAAGAGAAAATATTAATTTGCTTTCTCAGAAAAAGTGAACTTTTCTTTTTCTTAATTTACTTTAAATAGATATTACTTCCAACCTTTTTCTTAAAATTGCACTAGTGTCATGATAACTGAAGATAAATGTTCATCTATAATTTTGGTAGTTGTCTCTATCTCAAAAAACTGTTATTAGCACATTAATTTTTTTGGCACAAAATATTCAAATGTCAAGAGTTGGATAAACTTAAGACAAAATCCCTGATATCTCAGTTGGTAAATAATCCACCTGCAATGCAGGAGACCCTGGTTCAATTGCTGGGTCAGGAAAATTCGCTGGAGAAGGGATAGGCTACCCACTCCAGTATTCTTGGGCTTCCCTGTGGCTCAGCTGGTAAAAATCCATCTGCAATGCGGGAAACCTGGGTTCGATCCCTGGGTTGGGAAGATCCCCTGGAGAAAGAAAAGGCTACCCACTCCAGTATTCTGGTCTGGAGAATTTCATGGACTGCATAGTCCATGGGGTCACAAAGAGTCGGATTCGACTGAGTGACTTTCACTTTCACTCTCTTTCAAGGCAAAATCTGATAAAGATCATTTTGTCCAAGACTAACTGTGGTGCAGATAGTACGTTTATAACCATTTGCAGGGTTCTCATCTCAAAGGTTAGTTTGACCAACTCTGTTTCATGGATTGTCCAAAATGTTTCTGTATAAATAACTTTACTTTGGCCAGCAATGTGCAATTGATAGGGAGAGGAAAAGAAAGCTGCTTGATACCACTAAACTCTAGCTGAGAATGTTTGACAATGTTTTTCCTTTTTGACAGTTAATTCTGCTTTTACTCACATGTTTGGATTTGTCAAAGAATGCCTAAATAAATTAGAATTGTGCTACTGTACTTGTAAATTAGCAAATTACTCTGCTGTCCTGAAATACTTGCTTTTCTTGAGTAGTGTCTGATGATCTTTGAACTTGACATTCAGGTTGTACTCTTGAAGATTTCCTACTTTGGGGTGGACAGCTCCATTTTCAACATTTGATCAGACGGTGAACTAGAAAAGTGTTTTGTTTGCCAAAGCAGCATAGCTGAGGAAGACCAGCTTGCTGTGTCCTGGTCTTGGCCTCTCCAACAATTATCAGGAAGAAATCAAATCTTCTTTTAATCCCTAGGGCCATTCTGACTTCTTCTCAAGGGGTTAAGTATAGTCTTTCCTACCTCCTTATAACTTTAACTCCCAATAACTCACCCTTAGTTTTTTCCATCCCATGACACTGCAGAAAGCTCTGTGTTGCTCCACTACTCTCATCTCTTTTTTTCATATCTTTTCATATCTCTTTTAATGCAAAGTTCAGTTCAGTCGCTCAGTCATGTCTGACTCTTTGCGACCCCATGAATCGCAGCACGCCAGGCCTCCCTGTCCATCAACCATGGACTCATGTCCATCGAGTCGATGATGCCATCCAGCCATCTCATCCTCTGTCATCCCCTTCTCCTCCTGCCCCCAATCCTTCCCAGCATCAGGATCTTTTCCAATGAGTCAGCTGTTCGCATGAGGTGACCAAAATATTGGAGTTTTCAGCTTCAACATCAGTCCTTCCAATGAACACCCAGGACTGATCTCCTTTAGGATGGACTGGTTCTTTTAATGCAATTAAAGAATCTTTTAATGCAATTAATGGACCTTCTTTTAATGCAAAAGAAGGAAGGAAAATTTAACATGAGAGCAAGACCATGCTTTTTGAAGTAGAAATTTATATTTTTTCAGGGCTTCTATGTAATTTGCATTAGAGTAAACCAGTTAGATTACAAGATATTACTTATACCTTGCATTTGAATAGAAGCTTAGAGTTTAAGAGATATACAGAATCATAAGTGGTATGATCTCAGTCAAGAAAATGAGAGGTAAGTGAGCTGGCCAAGGTCACATGGTTAGTAGGTAAAGAGTAGACCTGAGACTGGAGCCCACATGCTATGACACCAGGTTCAGGGTTGCTGAGTTTTTATTTTCCCCTGAACCAGAACTTCCAGGGCTTTCACCGTGAAATACTCCTGATGGCAAAAGAGAGTAAATTAATATCCTTTGGGAATATAGCAGATATGGCTTAAGGGGATGATAGCAAATGTGAACTTTCCTATCAAAACTTTGTGTAAACTTGACACCATGTTTCAGCATATCCTGTGATGTCACAAGAAAGCTTCTTTCTTTTGTCCTGCATTATGTTTGTGTTATACCTCCTCATTCTAGGAAGTGACCCGGAGTTGTGATTTGTCTGGCTCATTTTTATCCTAGCCAGGAGCCATTCAAAAGGAGAAAAGGCCCTTCCCAGAAAGGAGTAGAGAGACAGACAGATGAAGAACAAACAAGTAGATCATTTGAAAGTTACTGACATTTGCTTTGTATTTAGAATTTCCTTTCCTTACAAGTTTTAATTTGTGCCTTATGTTTTGATTTTTTGGGGGGAGGGGTCTAGAATAGCAATTACTAACTAGTACATCCAGATTCTTCTATACATTCTTCTTTGTGTCTTAAGTATGATTTAGAGGGGACCTAAGCTACTCAAATTTAAGCACTTGTGGAATAAGTACATTATCTCAGAGTAGATTATGGCCCTGGAAGAGTCCAAGGCAAGGGTAAGGGTGGTAAAATCAGAAGGTAAGCTTCTTTTCTTTTACTTTTATAATTTTGTTTATTTTGTCTGTGCTGGGTCTTCATTGCTTTGAGGGCTTTTCTCTGGCTGCAGCAAGCAGGGGCTCTTCTCTAGCTGTAGTGCACCCGTTTCTCATTGCGGCGGCTTCTCTTGACTCCAGGGTACTCAGGCTTCAGCAGTTGCAGCACTTGGGCTCAGTAGTTGTGACTTGTGGGCTCTAGAGCACAGGTTCAGTAGTCATGGTAAACCGTCTTAGTTGTTGCGCGACATACGCGATCTTCCAGGATCAGGGATTGAACCCGTGTTTCCTGCAGTGGTAGGCAGATTCTTTACCACTGAGCCACCAGGGAAGCCCTTTTCTTTTACTTTTAATGACACAATGAATAGATTTCTTACCTCTGCCATTTCCACTGAGCAACATGAGGACATTAAGGGTTCTTTAATGAAGGGTAGGTGTAGCAGTTTACAGGAATTGAAAAAGGATTGTTACTGTCTTCAGTTGAGAGTCTCAAAATATATCCATTGGACTTAAATGTTATCTGAGACTTTCCTTCATATCTTTGTTCTTTCATATAAAACCCTCTGATTAAACTTTGATCATAGAGCCTTTCAATTCTTAGGAACTGGTAGTCAATCTTAATGGCAGTAGGCTATTGTTTCTGTCTAGAAGTATTTAAACTTCACATGCTTAATAAATGCCTAGGCTTGCCCTCTGTTTTATTCCATAAAAGAATATTGAAAAGAAAGTATGTGTGGAGTAGTGCTCTGGGATTGCTCGGCTTTTGGCTCACACGTAGCTGTTGTAGTGCTAAGTGAAAGGGTGTCTGAATGAGACCATCTGAGGGCTCAGTTCTGCAATACTAGCAAACCTGTGACTCATGCCCTGGTAATTAACCTAACTTTGAACCATTTTACAGGGGAGTAGAAGTTGACATTCTCTTTTCTTCCTCTTAGATTTTTCCCTTCTATTCCATATCAATAAAATGAAAGTTCAGGCAAGTTCATGTCTAAGGTCCTTATAGAGCTAAGACCTGTCATTTCCTTCCTTTTTTAAGTTCAGTTTATCAAATATTTATTGTGCTTCTTTATTCTGTCCTTTTTTAAAATAAGTTTTTAATTAAGTACCTGTTCATATTTATGTGTACTTACATAAGTAAAAGTGAATACATAAGTAGAAGGTGAATTGATTGTCTAGATTCTTTTGAAAAGGAATATAATGCTAAAGTAGCAAACTGTACTTATATACTTCCTCTGTTCTATTGAAAATGTTATTTCTGTTCTTGAAGCCTGGACATGTTAACAAACAGGACTATTATTTCTCTTCCTTCTTTAAATTAATACTTCCACTGTAGATGTTTTCTTCATATCAGCAAGTATGTTATAGATACGTATTTTTATCCATTGTGTATGATTATCTCTCACATGACCCTCTAGAGGGAAATGCTATACTTTATTTGCCTTTGAAATGTATAGGCCATTTCCAGGAGAACTTAGGCCATCTGGAACTTAGACTGGCTTATACACATTTTATCCTGGCTTCCTTGGTGGCTCTGATGGTAAAGAATCTGCCTGCAATGTGGGAGACCCAGGTTCGGTCCCTGGGTCGGGAAGATCCCTTAGAGAAGAGAATGGCAACCCACTCCAGCATGCTTGCCTGGAGAATCCCATGGACAAAGAAGCCTGGCTGGCTATGGTCTATTGGGTCGCAAAGTGTTGGGCAAGACTGTGCAGCTAACGCTAAGGCCAACTAATAGATTTTATCAGAGTATTTTAGTAAAATTTATTTTTTAAAATTTTTGGCCATACCATGCAGCATGTGGGATCTTAGTTCCCCGATCAGGGACCAAACCTATGCCCCCTGCATTGGGAACTCAGAGTCTTAACCATTGGACTGCCAGAGAAGTCCCTAGGAAAATTTTTATTTAATTCCATGGTTATAAAAATGAAGTTAAGGGCTAAATGATCATTCATAACTAAAATTTCCAGCATTTAATTACATACAGAAACTTCTGAGTACTAGAATAGCCTGACCTAGCAGACAATGGAGTCTTTGTTAGAACTAAGGAAAAAATAGGGACATGTGATTTTTAATCAGCTTTACTGAGGTATGATTTACATATAAGAAAGTTCATCCAAAATTTGATGCATTTTGACAAATGTTTACAGTCATGTAACTATTACCACAATATAATATACAAGATTTCAATTGGCCGAAAACATCCCTGTACCCTGTGTAATTAATTCTCTTCCTACCTGCTGCATCCTTGCAATCACTAAAATGCTTTGTCAGTATAATTTTCCTTTTTCTAGGATTTCCTATAGATGGAATCATATAGATTATAGTCTTTTGTGTCTGATTTCTTTCACTTAGCATAATGCTTTTGAGGTTCTCTTTTTCACGTCATTATATTTATCAGTGATTCTTTGTCATTGCTGAGTAGTCTTTCAACATATTGCTATACTGAAATTTATTATCCTTTAAATAGTATGGGGAAATTTGGATTGTTTACAGCTTTGGCCTATTATGAATAAAGCTTCTATGAACATTTGAATAGAAGAATTTGTGTAGGTATATGCTTTTATTTCTCCTGGTAAATAGCTAAAGTGTTCTTCAGAAGGCGTTGTTAATGCAAATATCTATCTATACAATAGATTATTTGGCAATAGAAATGAATGAACTTCAAATGCATCCAGATACATTGATGGATCTCAAAAACATTACTCAATGAAAGAAGCCAGGCACAAGCAACCACATAGTATATGATTCTATTACATTAAATATCCAGAAAAGGCAGTTATAAAGACAGAAAGTAGAGTAGTGATTGCCTGTGATAGGATTAACAGGGAGTAGGGATTAAAGTAAATATATATGAGGTATTATATTGGAATTATGAAAATGTTCTAAAGCTGATTCATGGTAATAATTGTACAACTTGGTAAATTTACTAAAAAAATCACTGAATAGTATACTTGATATGGTGAATTATATGATATGTAAAAATGCATTAATAGTTATTTTTAAAAGATATCAATAAAATGGAGCAGTAAATCAGATTAGGAGAAAATCTATACAAGATATATTGTATATATTTTGTGAGGGACTTAGAATGTGTAAAGAACTCATAACTCAATAACAAACAAAAAGCTTGAATTTTTTTTTAAATGGACAGAAGTTAGAGCAGCAATCTCACCAAAGGAGATACTAATAGCAAGTAAACACATATAAGATGTTCAATATCATTAGTCATTACCCAAATACAAATTAAAACCACTATGCACTCGAAGTTAACAAAAATTTCAGAGTAAGGACCCCTGAAAATTTTCTCCTTCATAAAATCAGGAAACTAGCAAAAATTGTCAAATCAACTTTTCAGAATTAACCAAAGTCTTGCAGCAATCCAGAGAGTGTTATTTAAGCAAAACAGCTGACTGTTGGAAAGAGAAGCAAACTTTGTGGCATTTTAACTTGCCCTGTTTCTATCCTTACCTTTCCTCCTCTCTGATAGCCTTGAAAAACCAACAGCCCACAATTTCAATGGAAACCAGCAGCCTGATAACCACTGAAGGAAGCAGAACAGAGTTGGAGCTCCTTCAAACCATCATTCCCAGAGAATTGTCATTCTCTGACCTGTCTGGTGGTTCCTTGAAAGGGCACTACTCATAAACTGTCTTATTTCCCTTTTCCCTTGGGGAGAGAAGGGGTGCTTGACTGAAACAATTAGAGACAATTAATTAACTTTGGAACTGCCTGAGGGTAGTGGAAAGAAAAGATATACCCATTTGAATGCTGAGTTCCAAAGAATAGCAAAGAGAGATAGGAGAGCCTTCCTCAGAGATCAGTGCAAATAAATAGATTAAAACAATAGAATGGGAAAAACTAGAGATCTCTTCAAGAAAATTAGAGATACGAAGGGAACATTTCATACAAAGATGGGCACAACAAAGGACAGAAATGGTATGGACCTAACAGAAGCAGAAAATATTAAGAAGAGGTGGCAAGAATACACAGAACTGTACAAAAAAGATCTTCATGACCCAGATACCACAATAGTGTGATCACTCACCTAGAGCCAGATATCCTGGAGTTCAAAGTTAAGTGGGCCTTAGGAAACATTGCTATGAACAAAGCTAGTGGAGGTGATGGAATTCCAGTTGAGCTATTTCACATTCTAAAAGATGATGCTGTGAAAGTGTTGCACTCAATATGCCAGCAAATTTGGAAAACTCAGCAGTGGCCACAGGACTGGAAAAGGTCGTTTTCATTCCAATCCCAAAGAAAGGCAATGCCAAAGAATGTTCCAACTACCGCACAACTGTACTCATCTCACATGCTAGAAAGTAATGCTCAAAATTCCCCAAGTCAGTCTTCAACAGTACGTGAACCATGAACTTCCAGATGTTCAAGTTGCATTTAGAAAAGACAGAGGAACCAGAGATCAAATTGCCAATATCCATTGGATCATCAAAAAGCAAGAGAATTCCAGAAAAACATCTACTTCTGCTTTATTGATTACACCAAAGTCTTTGACTGTGTGTATCACAACAAACTGTGGAAAATTCTTCAAGGGATGGGAATACCAGACCACCTTACCTGCCTCCTGAGAAGTCTGTATGTAGGTCAACAAGCAACAGTTCGAACCGGACATGGAGCAACAGACTGGTTCCAAATTGGGAAAGGAATACGACAAGGCTGTATATTGTCACCCTGCTTATTTAACTTATATGCAGAGTACATCATGAGAAACGCTGGGCTGGATGAAGCCCAGGCTGTAATTAAGATTGCCAGGAGAAATATCAATAACCTCAGATACACAGATGACACCACCCTTATGGCAGAAAGTGAAGAAGAACTAAAGAGCCTCTTAATGAAAGTAAAAGAGGAGAGTGAGAAAGTTGGCTTTAAACTCAACATTGAAAAAACTAAGATCATGGCATCCGGTCCCATTACTTCATGGCAAATACATGGGGAAACAGTGGAAACAGTGAGAGACTTTATTTTCTTGGGCTCCAAGCTGTGACCAACCTAGACAGCGAGACATTACTTTGCCAACAAAGGTCTGTCTAGTCAAAGCTATGGTTTTTCTGGTAGTCATGTGTGGGTGTGAGAGTTGGACTATAAAGAAAGCAGAGCACCAAAAAATTGATGCTTTTGAACTGTGGTTCTGGAGAAGACTCTTGAGAGTCCCTTGGACTGCAAGGAGATCCAACCTAAAAGAAATCAGTCCTGAATATTCATTGGAAGGACTGATACTGAAGCTGAAGCTCCAATACTTTGGCCACCTGATGTGAAGCTGACTCATTGGAAAAGACCCTGATACGGGGAAAGATTGAAGGCAGGAGAAGAAGGGGACAACAGAGGATGAGATGATTGGATGACATCACCGACTTTATGGACATGAGTTTGAGCAAGCTCTGGGACTTGGTGATGGACAGGGAAGCCAGGTGTGCTGCAGTCCATGGGGTGGCAAATAGTTGGACACAACTGAGCGACTGAACTGAACTGAACTGAGGGTAGTAGATAACAAGTGAGTCAAACAATAAACTAAACAAAAACCTTTCCTTTTTAAAAGATAAGCTGGGAAATATGTCCATAGGGGATTTTGAAAAGCTCTGACATACTCTCGGACATTAGAAGGCCACTTGAATTTTTAGAGCTTTGGGCATGCGCAGGGCCACCCACGTGATCAAGAAAAGTATGATCAAGAGGTGAGTCCAAAGCTCTCACCTCTGGATGACCTTAAGGCTTTGTGCAAACAGGAAGTGAAGCTAAGGCAAAGTTGTCCACCGCCTGGTTGAGTGTTGAAGGTGTGCCATGAAGTGTACACGAGCCCCTTAGCAAACACTGGAAGATTTACTGGTTCCAGGCATTTAAGGACATCTCTGTCTAATCGTTAGTAGACCACTAAGCTAACCTAATAAAGACTTTAGTGCCCACACATAACAAAAAATATAGACTTTACAGATCGGTTAAAAAAAAGTAAACAACAAATGGACAACAACAAATAGCAAGAACAACAACAAACTCTGAAGAGGGGGATATTCTGATTTCCAGAGTTGCCACATTATATTAGTAAGTATGTCTACTTTTAAGCAAAAATTATGACATGCAAAAAAATAAGAAAGTATAGCTCATACACAGGAAAAAAACCCAGCAGTCAATAGAGTGTGTCCCTTACAAAGCCTGGATTTTAAACTTATTAGCCAAGACTTTAAGTCAACTATTTTAAAAATGTTCAAAGAAGTAGAGAAAACCATGCTTAAAAACTAAGGAAAGAAATGTCTCACTAAATTAAGAATATCAGTAAAGAGATGAAATTATAGGTTATAAAAAGAAATCAAATAGAAATTTGGGACTTGATAAGTACAATAACTCATATTAAAAATTCACTGAAGGGCCTTAACAGCATTTTTGGGCAGGTAGAAGAAAGAGTCAGCAGTCTAAGGAACAGAAAAGAAAGAAGAATATAGAAAAATGAAGAACCTCAGAGACCTGTGGGCCCTGATCAAACATAACAACGTATGTATAATGGGAATTCCAGAAGAAGAGGAGGAAATGAGCAGGACAGAAAATATTCGAAGAAATAAGTGGCTAAAAATTTCCCCAAATCTGATGACAAACATTAATCTGTAATTTGGGAAGCTAACCACACTCCAAGAAGGATAAGCTTAAATAAAGAGATTCATATCTAGATACATCACAAGCAAACTGTTGAAAGATAGAATCTTGAAAGCAATGAGAGAGAAGCATATTATCACAAAACAGTGATCCTTGATAAGACTGAGTTGATTTCTCATCAGCAACCATGGAAGCCAAAGGCAGTAGGAGGACAAATAACAAGAAAGAAAAAACTGTCAACCAACCAAAATTATCGTTCAAAATGAGAGAAACTAAGACATTTCCAGATAAGCAAAAACTGGAAGCATTTGTTGCTAAGCAGACCTACCCAAGGAGAAATACTAAAGGGTGTCCTGCCGACTGAAGTTGGAGGATGCAGACAGTGACTTGAATCCACATGGAGAAACAAAGAGCGCCAGTAAAGGACCCACACAAGGAATAAAGGGAAAGCGTAAATGCATTTTTTTTTTTGTTTGTAACATGTTTTGCTCCTATCTGATTTGAAAGACAGCTGCATAAAATAATAATCATAAATGTCTGTTGATGAGAACACAATTTATAAATACATAATTTATATGACAGTAAAAGCACAGAGAGGGGAGGTAATGGAGTCTTGTACAGTGCTTAAATTATTTTACTATTAATCTGAATTATAAGGTTATAAATTAAGATGTTAATTTTAATCCCTAGGTAATCCCTAGATTAACCACTAAGAAGATTATTTTTAAAAATAATAAAAAAAGAGAATTGAAAGAATACACCAGAAAATATCTGTTTAACACAGAGAAGATAGTAATGGAAGGATAGAGAAACAAAAAAGCATAAACTGTATAGAAAATAAATAGCAAAGTGGCAGACATAAATCCTGTCTTACCAGTAATTAAGTGTAATTTACATTAGATGTAAATGAATTAAATAGTCCAACTAAAAGACATAGATAGGAGGACTGGATAGAAATATTAATGTATGATCCAACTATATAATTTCTATAAGAAACACACTTTAAGTTCAAAGACAAATAGGTTGAAAGTGCAAGAATGAGAAAATATGTATCATGCTAGCAATGACCAGAAGAGAGCTGGGGTGGCTATACTTTGCTGTTGTTGTTTAGTCACTAAGTCATGTCTGTCTCTCTGCGACTCCATGGACTGCAGCCCTCCAGGCTCTTCTGTCCTTGGCTGTACTAATACCAGATAGTTTCACAGCCTTTAAATTGTTGCTGGAAACAAAGGATATTTTATACTGTAAAAGAGTAAACATATCAAGATGCTATAACAATTACAAACATATGTGTACCTAGCAATGTAGTCCCCAAAACATGAAGCAAACAGAATTGAAAGGAAAAATAGACAATTCAACAATAATAGTTGTAAACTTCAATACCTCATTTTCAATAATGGACAGAACAACTAGGCAGAAAGTCAACAAGGAGATAGACTTGATCAGTATTATAAATGAGCTAGACCTAACACATGTCTATAGAGCACACCACCAATTACAGCAGAATGCACATTCTTCTCATGTGTATGGGGAACATTCTCCAGAATAGAGCACGTCTTAGGCCTTAAAACTAGTCTCCATAAAAGCGAGAGGACTGAAATCATACAAAGTAGGTTTTCTGACCACTACTGAATAAAATTAGAAGCCCATAACAGAAGGAAATTGAGAAATTAGCAAATATATGGAAATTAAACAGTACACTTCTAAGTAACCTATGGGTCAGAGGAGAAATCACAAGGTAAGTTAGAAAATACTATAAGATGAATGAAAAAGCACCACAACAAAACTTATGAGATTCAGCAAAAGCAGTGCTTACTAGGACATTTATAGCTATAACCACATATATTTAAAAAGAATAAAGATCTCAAGTCAGTAATCTGATCTTCTACTGTAAGGAACAAGGGAAAAAAGCATGCTGAATTTACAACAAGCAGAAGTTAAGAAATAATAGAAATTAGAATATAAAATGAATAAAAGCCACTACACCCCCAGTAGAATTGCTAAAATTAAAAAGACTGGCAATACCAACTATTGGCAGAGATATGGAATAACTGGAACTCTGGCACATTATTGATGGAAATGTAAAATAGTATAGACACTTTGGAAAACATTCACTAAGTTCTTATAAAGTTAAGTGTATACTTGCCATACAACCTATCAATCCCATTGCTAAATATTTACCTAAGAGTCATGCCATTTTTCATTAGTTAGAACTTCAAATAGGGGACATAATAATTTCTTTTGAGATAATATCACCAAAGAAAATAATAACAAAACATTTATCTTAATCTCTAGTAGTCTTAAAAATGAAACTAAATAGATGGTTTATCCTGGTTCCTGGATCTTGTATATAGATATATTTGAGTTTACATAAAATAGATTTTAGAACTATGCAAGTACAGTTGACCCTTGAACAACAAAAGTTTGAACTGCAGGGTCCACTTGTAAGCAGATTTTTTACAGTAGTAAATACTATAGTGCTAAATCTACGGTTGTTTGAACCCATGGATGTGAAACCTTGAATAAGGAGGAACCGCTTACCTAGGGGCTGACTATAAGCTATATGAGGAGGACTTTCAACTGCACTGGTAGCACCCCTAGCCCCCATGTTTTTAGTCAAGTGTATTTTGTATTTTAAGTTATTGCTTGTATAAAGATCTCAGATTTTGCTCTTTGACTTTCTGTAAGGTAGATACTGGCTTTAGGTAGTCTAATGACTGATCTTTCATTTGGAATCTAAAGTTACAGCTTGACTTTTCTGGTGACATTGTGGATTCATTCTCAGATTTTGAACTTGAAAATCAAGTGTTAGTTTCTCAGCCATGTCTGACTCTTTCTTTTGTTTTTATCTTCATAGGTTTATTGCTTCACCTCTAGCAAAAACATTTGGCATTAAAGAAGAAGTTCAAAAGAAGATTACACCAAATACTGTTTTAGAGAATTTTTTCAAACATTCCACAAAGAAACCATCTCAAGTAAGTACAAATTCTTTGTTTTGGGATTTTAAAATCTCCTTTCTTAATATTTCCATCATCTGTTGCTTACCTCACCTATGCAAAAAGTTAGTTTCAGTTGAGCAACATATAATTTGTTTCATTTGGATTTTTTCCTCTGTTGATAAGTTACAAAGCATTCTGAGCACAATATAAAGTGACAAAATAATAATATATAATATATAAAATATATTTATAATGATATAAAGTAACAAATATTTAACTAGTGTTGAACACTGACAATTTGGGTATAAAGATCAAAATTTAATTTTCAATGGTAGAATATATACAAAGTATACCAATGAAAATGTATCATTATTAAGGCAGAGTAGCCCGTATCTGACACTTTTGATAACTGTGACGCTGTCAATACACATGGCACGCATTACAAAAGTGTCTGTTGGGGTGGCTTTCCTGAGGAGAACCGTTTATTTTATCCAAGCTTCAAAATACTCAGAAATATTCTGTGCTCCTGCCCACTCCCCAGATATGGAATCATTAGGAGAATCACAATTCTCTTCTCAGCACAAGATGTACTTGATGAAATGTTACAGTGCACTGCATATTGACACCACAGAAAAAGACTTTAACCTAAAGGTTATGTAAAAATAGTAGTGTCTAGGCAAGTATAGTTTCATTATACCCCACATTTAAATGAGATGAAATAAAAACTTCTCCAAAAGTGGCACACCCTCTCCGACAAATACAGACATCTCTCACCAATAATTTTAAAAGTAAAAAATATGTGCTAACGTGGTTTTAGGATAGATAGATTTTTTTTTAATAAATTTATTTATTTTAGTTGGGGGCTAATTACTTTACAATATTGTAGTGGTTTTTGCCATACATTGACATGAATCAGCCATGGGTTTATATGTGTTCCCCATCCTGAACCCCTCTCCCACCTCCCTCCCCATCCCATCCCTCCAGGCCATCCCATTGCCCCAGCCCTGAGCATTTGTCTCATGCATTGAACCTGGAATGGTGTTCTGTTTCACATATGATAATATACATGTTTCAATGCTATTCTCCCAGAACGTCCCACCCTCACCTTCTCCCTCAGAGTCCATAAGACTGTTCTATGCATCTGTGTCTCTTATTCTGTCTCACATATAGGATTGTCGTTACCATCTTTCAAATTCCATATATATGCATTAGTATACTGTATTGGTGTTTTTCTTTCTGGCTTACTTCACTCTGTATAATGGGCTCCAGTTTCATCCATCTCAATAGAACTGATTCAAATGTATTCTTTTTAATGGCTGAGTAATATTCCATTGTGTATATGTACCACAGCTTCCTTATCCATTCATCTGCTGATGGACATCTAGGTTGTTTCCATGTCCTGGCTATTGTAAACAGTGCTGTGATGAACACTGGGGTACACGCGTCTCTTTCAATTCTGGTTTCCTCGGTGTGTATGCCCAGCAGTGGGATTGCTGGGTCATATGGCAGTTCTATTCCCAGTTTTTTAAGGAATCTCCACACTGTTCTCCATAGTGGCTGTACTAGTTTGCATTCCCACCAACAGTATAAGAGGGTTCCCCCCTCTCCACACCCTCTCCAGCATTTATTACTTGTAGACTTTTGGATAGCAGCCATTCTGACTGGTGTGAAATGGTACCTCATTGTGGTTTTGATTTGCATTTCTCTAATAATGAGTGATGTTGAGCATCTTTTCATGTGTTTGTTAGCCATCTGTATGTCTTCCTTGGAGAAATGTCTGTTTAGTTCTTTGGCCCATTTTTTGATTGGGTCGTTTATTTTTCTGGAATTCAGCTGCAGGAGTTGCTTGTATATTTTTGAGATTAATTATTTGTCTGTTGCTTCGTTTGCTATTATTTTCTCCCATTCTGAAGGCTGTCTTTTCACCTTGCTTATAGTTTCCTTTGTTGTGCAAAAGCTTTTAATTTTAATTAGGTCCCATTTGTTTATTTTTGCTTTTATTTCCAATATTCTGGGAGGTGGGTCGTGGAGGATCCTGCTGTGATTTATGTCGGAGAGTGTTTTGCCTATGTTTTCCTCTAGGAGTTTTATAGTTTCTGGTCTTACATTTAGTTCTTTAATCCATTTTGAGTTTATTTTTGTGTATGATGTTAGAAAGTGTTCTAGTTTCATTCTTTTACAAGTGGTTGACCAGTTTTCCCAGCACCACTTGTTAAAGAGATTGTCTTTTCTCCATTGTATATTCTTGCCTCCTTTGTCAAAGATAAGGTGTCCGTAGGTGCGTGGATTTATCTCTGGGCTTTCTATTTTGTTCCATTGATCTATATTTCTATCTTTGTGCCAGTACCATACTGTCTTGGTGACTGTGGCTTTGTAGGAGAGCCTGAAGTCAGGCAGGTTGATTCCTCCAGTTCCATTCTTCTTTCTCAAGATTGCTTTGGCTATTCGAAGTTTCTTATATTTCCATACAAATTGTGAAATGATTTGTTCTAGTTCTGTGAAAAATACCATTGGTAGCTTGATAGGGATTGCATTGAATCTATAGATTGCTTTGGGTAGTATACTGATTTTCACTATATTAATTCTTCCAATCCATGAACACGGTATATTTCTCCATCTGTTTGTGTCCTCTTTGATTTCTTTCATGAGTGTTTTATAGTTTTCTATATATAAGTCTTTTGTTTCTTTCGGTAGATATATTCCTAAGTATTTTATTCTTTTTGTTGCAATGGTGAGTGGTATTGTTTACTTAATTTCTCTTTCTGTTTTCTCATTATTGGTGTATAGGAATGCAAGGGATTTCTGTGTGTTAATTTTATATCCTGCAACTTTACTATATTCATTGATTAGCTCTAGTAATTTTCTGGTAGAATCTTTAGGGTTTTCTATGTAGAGGATCATGTCGTCTGCAAACAGTGAGAGTTTTACTTCTTCTTTTCCTATCTGTATTCCTTTTATTTCTTTTTCCCCTCTGATTGCTGTGGCCAAAACTTCCAAGACTATGTTGAATAGTAGTGGTGAAAGTGGGCATCCTTGCCTTGTTCCTGACTTTAGGGGAAATGCTTTCAATTTTTCACCATTGAGGATAATGTTTGCTGTGGGTTGTCATATATAGCTTTTATTATGTTGAGGTATGTTCCTTCTATTCCTGCTTTCTGGAGGGTTTTTATCATAAATGGATGTTGAATTTTGTCAAAGGCTTTTTCTGCATCTATTGAGATAATCATATGGTTTTTATCTTTCAATTTGTTAATGTGGTGTATTACATTGATTGATTTGCAGATGTTAAAGAAACCTTGCATTCCTGGGATAAAGCCCACTTGGTCATGATGTATGATCTTTTTAATATGATGTTGGATTCTGTTTGCTAGAATTTTATTAAGGATTTTTGCATCTATGTTCATCAGTGATATTGGCCTGCAGTTTTCTTTTTTTGTGGCATCTTTGTCTGGTTTTGGAATTAGGGTGATGGTGGCCTCATAGAATGAGTTTGGAAGTTTACCATCTTCTGCAATTTTCTGGAAGAGTTTGAGTAGGATAGGTGTTAGCTCTTCTCTAAATTTTTGGTAGAATTCAGCTGTGAAGCCGTCTGGTCCTGGCCTTTTGTTTGCTGGAAGATTTCTGATTACAGTTTTGATTTCTGTGCTTGTGATGGGTCTGTTAAGATCTTCTATTTCTTCCTGGTTCAGTTTTGGAAAGTTATACTTTTCTAAGAATTTGTCCATTTCTTCCAAGTTGTCCATTTTATTGGCATATAGCTGTTGGTAGTAGTCTCTTATGATCCTTTGTATTTCTGTGTTGTCTGTTGTGATCTCTCCATTTTAATTTCTAATTTTGTTGAGCTGATTTGTCTCCTTTTGTTTCTTGATGAGTCTGGCTAATGGTTTGTCAATTTTGTTTATCTTCTCGAAAAACCAGCTTTTAGTTTTGTTGATTTTTGCTATGGTCTCTTTTGTTTCTTTAGCATTTATTTCTGCCCTAATTTTTAAGATTTCTTTCCTTCTACTAACCCTGGGGTTCTTCATTTCTTCCTTCTCTAGTTGCTTTAGGTGTAGAGTTAGGTTATTTATTTGATTTTTTTCTTGGTTCTTGAGGTACGCCTGTATTGCTATGAACCTTCCCCTTAGCATTGCTTTTACAGTGTCCCATAGGTTTTGGGTTGTTGTGTTTTCATTTTCATTCATTTCTATGCATATTTTGATTTCTTTTTTGATTTCTTTTGTGATTTGTTGGTTATTCAGAAGCGTGTTGGTTAGCCTCTGTATGTTGGAATTTTTAATAGTTTTTTTCCTGTAATTAAGGTCTAATCTTACTGTATTGTGGTCATAGGATAGATAGATTTTTAAGGTCCTGAACTTATCTGCTGAATTCAATTGCTTCTTCTGTGACACTTTCCGTCACTGGTCTGGTGGGCTCCCTGCACAAATAAACATCCTGAAATCTGACCATGTAGCACCAGACATCATGTTCAGAATTATTCATGGCTAGCCGGCACTGTCTCTAACTTGTCTGCCATCAGCTTCTGTATGTGCCTTTTTTCCTAAAGTAAGGACAGTCTGACAAGCCATCTCTGTGTGTTCTTTATTTCTACCTGCTCTGAAAGACTGAAGTCAATCATCTAAATACTGCTGTTACCCCTGGTGATAATAATACATCATTTTACATTTTTCAGAGGGGAAATTATTTAGTTGTGTTTATGAAAAGTTAGGACTCTCTCAGAGTATCCTTATTATCCTTCTTTGTTTCTATCTGAGAATAATTAATAATTATTATCTGAGAATAATTTAAAAATATGTAGAAAATTTGGCTTTTATCAAGTTTCTCAGCTATGAAGAGAAATTAGTCACCTGACAAAAGTGAAGAAAAGCTGAAAGAGATTTAGAGATTAGGTCATCTTTCTTCTTTACAATTGAGATGAGGAAACTAAGGTCAACAGAGGCCCTGTCCTAGGTCATGCAGCTAATTAATGGCTGAATCCAAGCCTGAACCCTGGCCCGGGACTCCCTGTCAAGTGCTGTTTCTGCTGTGCCTAAGTGATGTCGTTAACATCAGCATGAACAGAATGTTGAAAATGTATTTCAGAGTCTGGAGCTATGTTTATAAGTAATTATTCTAGCTCAGTTGACAATACAATATGGCTTAATGTGGTTATAATTTGGACATTTGCATCAGGTAGAAAAAGAAATGTTCTATATCAACCCCAAGTGTTAGAAAGCTTCTTCTACTAAGTTATGAAGATGAAGGGGCATAATTAAGACATCTAACTTATATTGCTCATAGATTACAAAATCAAGGCAGTATTTGCATAACAAATCAAGATGACAAGTTGACCAGTAAGATGGCCATAGTATAAAAGTACTAGAACTTAGGAAGATAGAATATAGTAGAAGAAGGCAAAGTAGATGACTTAAATAGTGATTTCAGATGTGGAAACAAAATGACACCACAATACTTCCACACATTAACTTGGCCAATGTCCTACAGACAGCATTTTTGCTTAATTTATAGCTGAGTTGCTGGGAAGACTAAAAAAATTGTGCTGGTTCAAGGGATGGGTGGGTATCACCTCTAACAAAGCATTCCAAGTCTGTAATCACAGGGCACTGCAGTGGTAATACAGGCACGTCACATCTGACTTTATTAAAACAACTGAGGACACAAGTTGAGGATGCTTCTTTATCTGCTACAGACTGTGCCAAAAAAACAAAAGCATTTCAGATATACAGTATCAATTCTATGCTGGTTAGCCCAGAGGATATAACATGGTATTGATAAGGTCCAAAAAGCTATATATGTGAACCTCCATTGAGAGTTTTGATCTGTGTTTCACACACTTCTTTGTGACTGTGTATGTGCAGCTGTGTGTCCACTGTTTATATATCTGTATGTCTCTCTCTATCTGTATCTCAATAACAATTTCAAGATGAAATTGAGAGAGAGAATCATGATAACATACCAGTAGCTCTGGCCAACAGATCACTTTTCCTGCTGTTGGTAAAATGAAAGAACAGCAGAACTTATTAACTAGCCCTTTTCCTCTGCAAGAACACAATGAGAACTGTTGCAGAACAAATGAATGTGTAGTTCTGAAAGGTAATCTAAAGAAAAGGTGGTGCCATAAGACTGACATAAAGCAGGTATTGCGGTCCATAGTTGGAGAAGGGTCCATAGGGGCATTCCAGTTTGCTAGCTTGTCTCACCATGGATTCAAACATTTTTAGAGCAAAAGGCTCTCTAGCTCTCTAGTCCAGTTTATTTTATGGGTGAGACATGTGATAGACAAAGAGGTTGAGTGGCTCCTCCATGGTCCCAGAGAGTTGATTTTTGCATCAAGTAGCTGGGCCTCATGGCTCCATTTCAGGCCATACTGCTTCTCTTCTAGGTTCTGCCCAAGAGCCTTTCCCTTCTGCGGACACATTCTCTGTAGTGTCCAGGCTAAAAACACCAATTGTGAGAACAGACTGTGTGTGAAGGTGAGCAGATTAAACCCTCTGCCTGAGTGTCCCCTTCTGTGAACTGAGTGTGGTAATAGCAGTTACCTCACAGGGCTCTCAATTCAGGGATTGAATTGAGTACTTAGAATACTGCCTGGCACACAGTCAAGGTCAGCTCTTACTATTCTTAGGCTGTACCTATCATGTAGACTTCTACAGGAGCGTTCTCAAATATATCTTCCCAACACTAATTATCCCAAGGGAACATCATTTGTTTCCTAGGTATGCTTGTTTGTATTTCTATAATATCTTGTACGACTTTCTGTACCTAGTAGGTGTTCAATAAATGTTTGTTTTGTATATTAATAACAAAATACTACTAAAGACTTCTGTTTGCAAGAGGACTTCTATCCCAATAATATTGTAGATATATGAGGCCAGTGTTGTGAAGACTTTGAATCAGATTCATCTGTCCTTCAAATCAGGAAAAAATGTTTCGAATCATGTTTGATCACTGTCTTCTAGAAGCATTTATTCATCAGGTATCTGTAGAAATGATGGGGTAATGAAATTGGATTGTTCTCGGATCTGGGAAAATTCTGCTGTGAGAACAGGGACTTAACTCATTGCTGAATCTCCAGTGCCTAGAATAGTGACTGGTGCTAGGGAGTAGAGGCTCAGTAAACATTTGTGAATAATCGAATGAATAAAACTTTTAAAACAGTCAAGCTGGACCCAGAGCCCTTTCAGTCTCAGAAGGTACAGAATATAATGCTGCTGCATTTCAGAATATGTTCTGCTATGGACCAAGCAATAGGATTGGAATTATATCTTCTGTTTGGGGGAATCTATTCATGCTTACAAGTTATTTTAGGAGTAGAGGAATATTTTTTCTGAAATGATTTTCAGTCTATGGTCTCCTTTCTGGGTTCAGCCATAATCTCTGGCATTGATGTAGCACATGATAGATGATTAGATAGAGCCCCGAGATCCTAAATCACTCCCACGAGACAGGAAGCAAACACTCATTGTCAAGGCCCCATTTTCCACAGCGGGTCAGAGCACACAGCTCAAGGCTGCAGAGCTAGGAAGTAGAACTCGATCTTCTGTTTTTAGTTCCCTGCCATTCCTACTGCATTCTGTTGCCTCAAAACCTGCCGTGTTCTCTCCTCCTGCAATAGGGCTGTGACGAGTTTGGTGCTGCCTGGGTCAGTGTATCCAGACCTCCAAACTTGTCCCATCTGGAGTGTGAGGTCCTTGCTGTGGGGACCTCGCTGAGAGAGGTCAGGTATAACAGGGCAAAGTAAACACTGTCTCCACCTCTGCTCACTCCTGGTGCTTCATACTTTACACACCGCAAGAGGAAGACTTCAAAATGCAAACATTCTGTAACCTACAGATAAATTCCAGGCAAGGCCCTCCTTGCTGTGGCCCTAGCCACATCTTTCCTCCTCACCTCTCTGTATGTTTCTACCCTGCAAGACCTCTTTCTGTCCCTTGAGTGCTCCCAGCTCCCCTGTGCTCTCATCCCCAGATAACTTCACATGTGACCAGGACACTTTCCTTCTTCATCTTCACCTTCTTGGGACATTTTTCAGGGTTTAGCCTAAGTGTAACTTCCAGGAATTGCCTACATAAAGTTAGGTCCATGGTGCCCTGACCCTCCCCTGTTTCAGCACTCATCATAATTTATTAGAATTCTTTGTTGCCTTTTCTGACTTCCTTACCAGACAGACTTTACCGCATGAAGGGGAGGCCCCGTAAATACTGATCTTATTCATTTAGATCTTCGGTGCCAAGCACAGTGCCTGCAGGAAATACGCACCAATGAATAGCTGCCAATTTAGAGCCATCAAAAACACAAAAACAAACCAAAACAACAAAGAACAGCAGGTGAAACCTTAGCCTATAAGATAATAGTATTAGAGATGTCAGTTTACAGGGAAACAGTATAATATGTCTTGTCTATGTTTTGTTTTGCTTTCTTTCTCTTCAGATAAAGTAATAGGCTTGCAGTTATCTCTGGGTCAGGAAGATCCCCTGGAGAAGAGAATGGCAACCACTCAAGTATTCTTGCCTGGAGAATCCCATGGACAGAAGAGCCTGGTGGGCTACAGTCCATAGGGTTGCAAAGAGTCAGACACGACTGAAGCGACTGAGCATCCATTAAGTTAGGAGTAAACTGAAATATTTCTTGTACTCAGCGTTGCAAAACAAAAGATCAAGAAAACTGGTGTCTCAAAAAAAATTACAGAGCTTATTTCCTTGTGGAAGTGGAAAGTACTGTAGGTTTAGCATACAAAACATGCCTGTGTTGAAAGAACACAGCTTAAAATACCACCACGAAGTAGACCTGGTTCTGTCGATCATTTTGGGTTCTTGTTTGGCCGTGGGAGAACTTCAAATTTGTGATCTTTGAGCTAATCTATCATCCACATTGTTTTCAATTTTAAACCATAACCTGCAACTTCTGCCTTCCAGAAGCGAAGCAATCATCATTATTATGATCTGCAATCCTTATTTTTTACCAATGGAATTACTTAAGATTGGTTTAAAATATGCTCTTGTTGTTTAGTCGCTAAGTCATGTCCGACTCTTTGCAACTCTGTGGACTGTAGCCAGACAGGATCATCTTTCCATATCTCCAGGCAAGAATACTGGAGTGGGTTGCCATTTCCTTCTCCAAAACAGGTTGTGCATATGATTAAATGTGAAAGTTTTGGATGTATTAGAAAGATTGTATGAAATAACAGAAAGGGCAGGAACCTAAGTTCATATCCTCACTTTTCTACTAGTTTTAGGTCTTGGACAAGCTGTTAAAAAAAACTCTTGGAGTCCCATTTTCCTCACAGGAAAAAATAACAGAGATTGGGTTTGATTGACATCTGAAACTATACTACTCTATATGGAACCTTAGAGGCCCTAAATAAAATTGGCTGAAGAGGTGAGCCATGTATGGAACTTGAATGTATGGGTTGCTACCAGCTTATGGAGAATTAGTCTTTCTTAGCAACTGAGATTTCTGGGAATTAGCATTCCCTCTGTTTGGGGATGGGTGTGTGTGATTCCATGAGCAAAAGGAGTAAATGCAGTGGCTCAGGGTTTAATGCAGAATCTCTCTGTCTCCAGTGCGCAAACGCTGGTAGCGCAGTCTCCCTGTCTCTCACTTGCCTGCCAGCCTGCTCTGCTCTCAAGCACTCACTCGTTTGTTTCATCCCCTTTCAGACTGATATTTACGGACTGGCAAAGAAGTGTAACTTGACCGAGCGCCAGGTTGAAAGATGGTTTAGGAGTCGGCAGAGTCAAGATAGGCCTTGCAGGATGAAGAAATTCCAGGAAGCTTGGTAAGAGGGATAGTTAAAGCTTTTGAAATGGTACCATTCTGTATGAAGCAGAACAGTCATCTCAGAAAGAATCCTGAGGTTGCAGCAGAAGAAGGGTTTGAGCCTGCTTTATCACTAACCAGTCAAGTGTTTGATACTAGCCACTCGCCCACTCTTGTGCTTCACTTTCCTTCTTTATCAAGCAAGGTAAGATATGACCTGTCTCAGTTAAACAGGAGATATTATATGCTTATCTTGAAGTCCAGAAAAATCATAAAAATGTCTTAACTGGTGTTTATCTTTTCTAGGGCAGCCCTTGGCCCTAGCTCACCAGACTGTCACCTGTTTCCAATCACATCATAGTTATTCTGTCGCATTATAAGGGCAGAGAAGGTCTGAGAGGACGCTGTCCTCTTTTCTCAGTACTGGTGGAGAGGATTCTTTCTGTCTCACTCGACTCTTACCCTACTCCTGCTTGTGGACTGGACAACCAGTTCCTCTGGGTTTCCCCACTGGTTTAGCAGGAGGTCTGGATGGACTGGGCACCACATAGAGTTTTTGCAGAGCTGGCTACTTCAAATACATTCCGAGGGCAGTGTGACTGTATCACACTTATTTTTGGTTTTATTAAAATCCTGCTTTTTCCTCTTCTTCAGAGTATTATAGTACTTTAGGTCATTCCCTTGATGGCAAAAACTGACACCTGTGACAAAAAGAGGGTCTCAGTTCAGTTCAGTCACTCAGTCATGTCTGACTCTTCGTGACCCCATAAATTGCAGCACACCAGGCCTCCCTGTCCATCACCAACTCCCAGAGTCTACCCAAACCCATGTCCATCAAGTCGGTGATGCCATCCAACCATCTCTTCCTCTGTCGTCCCCTTCTCCTGCCCCCAATCATTCCCAGCATTAGGATCTTTTCCAGTGAGTCAATTCTTCACATGAGGTGGCCAAAGTATTGGAGTTTCAGCCTCAACATCAGTCCTTCCAATGAACACCCAGGACTGATCTCCTTTAGGATGGACTGGTTGGATCTCCTTGCAGTCCAAGGGACTCTCAAGAGTCTAGGTCATTGCTATTACTCTGTTCTTCTTCTTTACATCCAGACCAATAAATGTTAGTTGGGTTGTGTTTGATTCCACATTCTACACACCAATGGCATTCCTTCATTTTGCCTATTTCTTAAGGTCCTCAGATTGCCTAGTGACTTTCACCAGATATATTTGTTTTGATGGTGAAATAGATAGGGAGTTGGTATAAGACTCTCAAAGAAATCAAGTGTGAGAGGCTAAACTTTAATGACTTTCTTTAACTACCTATACATTCCTGAATGCAGTCATCCAACTGTGAGACTGGTGAAGTATATTTAAAGGCACAGATCAATTCTTCATAGTGTCTTGAGACAAACATTTTTTTTTCTCATCATGGGCTTATATTGCCTTTCCCACAGTAGCTGGAAGTATATGACCTGGTTTGTTTTCTGTTTATCTCTGAGTTTTAGCCCTTGTGAGTTAATATTGTGTTGCCACTATGTCAGCTTGGCGCAGGTTAATCTCTCCTAATGATCACTGCAAAACACTACAAAGTGGAACTAGTTTCACTTTACATCTTTATGTTTTTCTGTTATCATTCATTCTCTCTAGCAAATGACTCTTATCTTTTTTGTTTGTTTGTTTTTTGTTTTTTTGTTTTTTGTTTTTTTTTTACTCTTATCTTAAATAAAGTCCCAAGCAGGGACTAAGTCTCTACCTCAGAGCTGAATCATACTCCATTGAAGGAGTATGGTGCTGCTGCTGCTGCTAAGTCACGTCAGTCGTGTCCGACTCTGTGCGACCCCATAGACGGCAGCCCACCAGGCTCCCCCATCCCTGGGATTCTCCAGGCAAGAGTACCGGAGTGGGTTGCCATTTCCTTCTCCAGGGCATAAAAGTGAAAAGTGAAAGTGGAGTCGCTCAGTTGTGTCCGACTCAGTGACCCCATGGACTGCAGCCCGCCAGGCTCCTCCGTTCATGGGATTTTCCAGGCAAGAGTACTGGAGTGGGGTGCCATTGCCTTCTCCAAAGGAGTATGGTAATTTCTTATAAATTATAGTGCCTTAGAGTTTTTAAATAATCTTGGTTTGATCCTCTCTGCCTCTCACAGTGTGGGACAGTCAGGGAAGCTGGGGCTGGCCTTGTTTGAGAAATGAGAAACTGCACATTATCTAGTTTATGTACTTGCTCAAGGTTGCCTGCTGTTGGGAGACCTGTTACCCTCAGATATTCTGACTCCTGTACAGCCCCTGCTACCTAATGCTGACCTCCCAGAAGCAGGGGGCCCCACATGTCAAGTAACTGGGTCAGAAGAGTCCAACATTGGGAGTCTGGCTGTCAATGAGTCCTCCAAGAGTCAGCCACAAAGTTCAGATTAGGGAAGGGAATTTTGAGTTGGCATTATCGATTGTCAGGCAATGCAGAGGGTTGTGTGGACCATCTTCATGGTATGTGGAACTATCCTAGGTCCTGTGGACGTGTAGATTTTAAGAGGGAAGCAGAAGTGGAAGGAATGTCACTGGCCCAAAGCAACTAATCAGGGAGATAAGACTATCACTTATGAAACTTCAACATCTGTTGTTCCATTCCATCCAATAGCACGTGGTCTACACAGAGCCCACTGTCTACACATAGTCTATATATGACACATAGTCTATAGTCATGTTCAGATGTACTCTGGGCATTCAGAGGAGATGGTGTCAGCAGGGCTGGATACATTAGACAAAGGCTTTCTAGAGGTCAGGCATAAGCTGGACCTTGAGGGATGGGTCAGATTTCCACAAGAAAATAAAGCATGATTTGAGGGCAGCGTATTTTAAGTAAGGCAAAGGCAGGAAGCAACACAGTGTATTTAGGAGACTGAAGTGAACCCATAAATAAAATTTAAGCTTTACCCTATTGTTTAGCAGTGTCACAAATTTCTTATGTCAGTGAACTATTAAAAGTTATTATGGAACAAATAAATAAACTAAAGCAAAATGCCAAGCTCTTTAATTGTGTAGGGACCACACTTTATTCCCTTAGCTATGAGATGTGCTACAGGAAACATCGCAAGACATACCTAGCCCCAGGCATTTTTGAAATCTCAGGAAACTTATTCCCCAACATAGAACTCTTACAAAGTGCTCTCCAACAGGCCAACACTTCTCCATAATACCAGGATGGTTAATCTCTGAACACCTTAAGTTCAGTGTGTTGTTTCCTTGGTTACTTTCTGTAAGGGTGACCCCTAAGCCCTGTTTTACAGCATTCAGGATTTTAATCCATAGTGAATCCTTCATTTTTAAATCAGATTCCATATTAGCTAGTCACTTTTCTTTTTAAAATAAGTATTTCCATTTAACAATGTGAAATTTAATTAAATCACCAAGTAATTTCCAAGTGGGCTTTCCCGGTGGCTCAGTGGTAAAGAATCCACCTGCCAATGCAGGAGACATAAGAGATGCAGGTTCAGTCCTTGGGGTGGGCAGATCCTTGGTAGAGGAATAACAACCTGCTCCAGTATTCTTGCCTGGAAAGTTCCTTGGATAAAGGAGCCTGGTGGGCTATAGTCCATGAGATCACAA
Source organism: Giraffa tippelskirchi (assembly GCF_054371585.1). NCBI lineage: Eukaryota > Metazoa > Chordata > Mammalia > Artiodactyla > Giraffidae > Giraffa > Giraffa tippelskirchi. The sequence continues at coordinate 60,071,455 of NC_137286.1, read as the reverse complement.
GGAGTCCAACATGACTAAGCATGCACACACACAATTTCCAAGTACCTGGTGTATCTCGTGCTGGTGGGAGGCACTCTCCTCCTGCTGGGTGGACTGCCACTTGCCCACCTGGCCACTGGGCAGGTCCACCACCTGCCCCATCCTGTCCTGCCCCTGGGGAGAACCATGTCTGTCCTGTCTCATGTCTCCCAGTTCCCTCTGTCCAGCTCCTCCCTGTTCTCACTCAGCCACCTTCATCTTTCAACTTTGCCATCTATGTCTAACCAATCAATTTCTGTTTTTTTCCAAGAGGTTTTTATTTTTTCCCCCTCACAATTATGTTTGTTTCAGCCATTCCTGGAAAAAAAGGACATTTTACTGCCTTAGGTTCATCTGAAGCAAGGAAATTGCCATTGACAAGAATGTCATCATTCATGTCATGATTAGTGAAGCACAGCAGCTCCCAAGCTTTTTGGTTTCAGGACCCCTTTGTTCTCTTAAAAGTTATTACAGACCTCAAAGAGCATCTGCTTGTGTGAGTTATACCTATTGATGTTCACTGTACTAGAAATGGAAACTAAAATCTAAGACTACACAAGCACATATGTCATCAGCTATCAGAGCAATGATATCATCACAGGACATGTATCCTCCGGGAAATGCCACTGGACACTTGGGAGGAAACGAGAGTAGGAAAAAAGACAAATAACATTTCGGTATCATTATGAAAATGTTTTGATGTCAGAGATGCCTGACTTTGAGGACCCCTGGAATAGTGTAATAGACCTAATAGGGCTGGTCCAGGAGGATGTGAAGCTTAGATTTTACTCTTGCATCTGACTGTGACAGATTTTATTTTCTTGGGCTCTCGTATCACTGTGGATGGTGACAGCACCCATGAAATTAAAAGATGCTTGCTCCTTGGAAAGAAAGCAATGACAGACATAGACAGTGTATTAAAAAGCAGCGACATCACTTTGCCAACAAAGGTCCATATAGTCAGAGCTACATTTTTTCCATCTGTCATGTATGGATGTGAGAGTTGGACCATAAAGAAGGCTGAACACCAAAGAATTGATGCTTTCAAATTGTGGTGCTGGAGAAGACCCTTGAGAGACCTTTGGACTGTAAGGAGATCAAACCATTCAATCCTAAAAGAAATCAACCCTGAATATTCTTTTTTTTTTTTTTTATAAATTTATTTATTTTAGTTGGGGGCTAATTACTTTACAATATTGTAATAGTTTTTGCTATATATTGACATGAATCAGCCATGGGTTTACATGTGTTCCCCTTCCTGGACCCCCCACCCAACCCTGAATATTCATTGGAAGGACTGATGCTGAGGTTCTAATACTTTGGCCATCTGATGCAGCAAGCTGACTCATTGGAAAAGACCCTGATGTGGGGAAAGATTGAAGACAAAAGGAGAAGCGTGAGGCAGAGGATGAGATGGTTGGATGGCATCACTGACTCAATGGACATGAACTTGGGCAGACTCCGGGAGATAGTGGACAGGGAAGCCTCGCATGCTGCAGTCCATGGAGTCTCAAAGAGTCAGACACGACTTAGTGACAGAACAACAATACTGATTGTTACTATACAGTCTTGGGTGAATTATGTGATCTCTCTCAAGTTTAGCATTCTTTAGTCTTCATCTCATCTACCTTTTAGTGTTGTTGTGAGAACCAAGCAACAACTCACAAAGGGAGCTACTTCATCAGCTTGTTGTAAAGAAGAAAATGTGGCATCACACAAGTATGCTTAGCATGGTTCCTGACACAGGATTAAGAGGTCAATACATGTTTGAGACACAAATGATATATGAGATGTGCCACCAAGCTTATGGCTTCCTTTGGGCCTGGCAGATCTCATCATCTCATTTTTGTACTTCTTGTTTGGCCAGAAGGACCAAGGAAATGCTTTCTACATTTAAGCATGCTGCTTTCCTGAACCAGCAGTATATGAAACAAGTGGGAACAAGTCTCAACTGGCTCACTCTGTGGTTCAACTTTCTGAGTAATTGAACCCTAGTTTTTTCCCTAATCAAAACAAGCCATGAAGGAAAATGGAAAACATCATGTAAGCATCATGTATCTTAGAAGCAGTGACAGTTTTCTGGAAACACCACTGAATTCAGGGTTCAAAGACCTACATTTCTGCCTTGACTGTGTCACTGCTTGGCTGTGTGAACTGAGGAATGGCCTTCAGTTCAGTTCAGTTCAGTTGCTCAGTCGTGTCCTACTCTTTGTGACCCCATGGACTGCATCATGCCAGGCCTCCCTGCCCATCACCAACTCCTGAAGCCTACTCAAACTCATATCCATTGTGTCGGTGATGCCACCCAACCATCTCATCTTCTGTCATCCCCTTCTGCTCCTGCCCTCAATCTTTCCCAGCATCAGGGTCTTTTCCAATGAGTCAGCTCTTTGCATCAGGTGGCCAAAGTATTGGAGTTTCAGCTTCAGCATCAGTCCTTCCAATAAATATTCAGAACTGATCTCCTTTAGGATGGACTGGTTGGATCTCCTTTCAGTCCAAGGGACTCTCAAGAGTCTTCTCCAACACCACAGTTCAAAACATCAATTCTTTGGTGCTCAGCTTTATAGTCCAACTCTCACATCCGTACATGACTACTGGAAAAACCATAGCTTTGACTAGGCCTAGCCTTTATAAAAGATCCTGGCTTCTCATCTATGAAGTGAAGATAGGCCTTATATTCCTCTTTCTTATTTATCTCACAGGTATGTTGAGGAAAGCACTATAGGCATTACACAAATGTAAGGAACAAATATTATTTTTAATATTATTGTTGTTTCAGCAGTCATTAGATAAAATAGTACTGATTTTTAAAAATCTTATTTTGCAAAGTAGTAAACATTCAGAACATCTCAAGTAGTTCAAATGATAAAGAATCTGCCTGCAATGTGGGAGACCTGGGTTCGATCCCTTGGTTGGGAAGATTCTCTGGGGAAGGGCATGGCAACACACTCCAGTATTCTTGCCTGGAGAATCCCATGGACAGAGGAAACTGGTGGGTTAGAGTCCATGGACTTGCAAAGAGTTGAACGTGACTAAGCGACTAACACACACACACACACACACACACACACACACACACACAAACATATACGAAAATAGGAAAACTGGTTTAATAAGCTGTGTATGCTATGTATTCATCACAAACTTTAATAATTATCAACTCAAGGCTATCCTGTGTCATCTCTGCCCCCATTTACTTCTCTCTGTTACCACAGATTTTTTTTGTATGTGGATAATATTTTTCTTTCAATTTTATTGTGATATATTTGACATACAGCACTGTATAAATTTAAAGTGTACAGTATAATGACTTAACTTATGAATGTTGTGAAATGATTACCACAGTCAGTTTGGTTAACATCTGTCATCTCATAGATACATAAAGGAAAAAGAAGAAACAATTTCCTTGTGATGAAAACTTTTGGACTTATTTTCTTAGCAACTCTCAAATATACCATATAGCAATATAAATATAGTCATCACGTTGTACATTACATTCACAATACCAATTTATTTAATAACTAGAAGTTTGTACCTTTTGATAACCTTCATCTAGTTATTATTGAAGATCACATTTGAAGCAAATATCAGACATTGCATGATTCATTTGCAAGTATTTTAGTATGTGTCTCTAAATGATAAGAACTGTTTTAGATATTGTGTGTGTGAGTGTGTGTGCTCAGTCGTGTCTGACTCTTTGGACCCCATGGACTGTAGCCCACCAGGCTCCTCTGTTCATGGGATTCTTCAAGCAAGAATACTGGAGCGGATTGCCATTTCCTCCTTCAGTTGATTTTCCTGACCCAGGGGTCAAAACCACATCTGTTGTGTCTCCTGCATTGGCAGGCATATTCTTTACCAGTATGCCACCTGGGAAGCCCATTTTAGATATTCTCATACTTTAAAAATGTATTTAATAGCAGCAAATATTCGGTCAGTATTCAGATTTCCTTGATTGTCTTATACTTTTCTTTGTAGTTTGTTTATTCGAATCAGGATCTAAATAAGACCTATGCATTACAATTGGTCTTTTGAGTGTCTCTTAATCTATATAGATCCCTCTCCATACATGAGAAAAAATATTCTTTTAAAATGTGCTTTTCAGAAACATGACTAAATTCTAGCCACATAGAAACCTTTTCACTGGGAATTAAATTAGGATGAAGTGAGTAATTAGATAACAGTATAATCAAATAGGTCAGGTTTTATTCCAATCCCAAAGAAAGGCAATGCCAAAGAATGTTCCAACTACCACACAACTGCACTCATCTCACACTCTAGCAAAGTAATCCTCAAAATTCTCCAAGCCAGGGTTCAACAGTACATGAACTGTGAACTTCCAGTTGTTCAAGCTAGATTTAGAAAAGGCAGAGGAACCAAAGATCAAATTGCCAGTATCCATTGGATCATTGAAAAGCAAGAGAGTTTCAGAAAAACATCTGCTTTATTGACTATGCCAAAGCCTTTGACTGTGTGGATCACAACAAACTGTGCAACATTCTTAAAGAAATGGGAATACCAGAACACCTGACCTGACTCCTGAGAAACCTGTATGCAGATCAGGAAGCAACAGTTAGAACCAGACTTGGAACAACAGACTGGTTCCAAATTGGGAAAGGAGTACATCAAGGCTGTATATTGTCACCCTGTTTATTTAACTTCTATGCAGAGTACATCATGCAGATTGTTGGGCTGGATGAAGCACAAGCTGGAATTAAGATTACCAGGTGAAATATCAATAACCTCAGATATGCAGATGACAGCACCCTTATGGCAGAGAGCAAAGAACTAAAGGGCCTCTTGATGAAAGTGAAAGAGGAGAGTGAAAAAGTTGGCTTAAAACTCAACATTCAAACAAACTGAGATCATGGCATCTGGTCCCATCACTTCATGGCAAATAGATAGAGAAACAATGAAAACAGTGCGAGACTTTTTTTCTTGGGCTCCAAAATCACTGCAGATGGTGACCATAGCCATGAAATTAAAAGATGCTTGCTTCTTGCAAGAAGAACTATGACCAACCTAGAGAGCATGTTAAAAAGCAGAGACATTACTTTGCCAACAAAAGTCCATCTAGTCAAAGCTATGGTTTTTCCAGTAGTCATGTTTGAATGTGAGAGTTCGACTATAAAGAAAGCTGAGCACCAAAGAATTGATGCTTTTGAACTGTGGTGTTGGAGAAGATTCTTGAGAGTTCCTTGGACTGCAAGAAGATCAAACCAGTCAATCCTAAAGGGAATCAGTCCTGATTATTCATTAGAAGGATTGATGCTGAAGCTGAAACTTCAATACTTTGGCCACCTGATGCAAAGAACTGACTCATTTGAAAAGACTCTGATCCTGGGAAAGATTGAAGGCAGGAGAAGAAGGGGATGACAGAGAATGAGATGGTTGAATGGCATCGCCAACTTGATGGACATGAGTTCGTGCAAGCTCTGGGAGTTGGTGATGGACAGGGAGGCCTGGCGTGCTGCAGTCCATGGGGTCGCAAAGTGTTGGACACAACTGAATGAACTGAACTGAACTGATAATCAAACATCATTTATCATGTATCAGGAACTAGGCTAGGCATATTAGTAATAACAGTAGCTAACACTGGTTGCTTAGTTCATACCAGGCACTATGATCATAATTTTTCATAAATTATCTTCAGTATTTTTACATTTGGAGATAAGTTTTGTTATTCCCATTTTATTGATGAAGAAATTAAGGCTCCCTGAGTTAAGTGACATACCTGAACTTGTAGCCATCCAACCTGAACCTGTAGCCATCCAACAAGTGGCAGAATCAGGATATTAACTTAGCTTTTTCTGACTCCAGAATGCGCATTCTTTCCAAACTGTTATAACATATGTTTTTCTCCTCAGATGTCAGTGACTTTAACAAGTGTTTTATTTCTTTTGGCAGCTGGCGATTTACATTTTACTTAATTATTACCATTGCTGGAATTGCATTTCTTTATGATGTAAGTTTTCTTTCTGATGTATCTTTGATTGTAATTTGTCTTTAATTTTAAAAATTCCTGCTTGTGAATCCCTTGAGATCTAATACTTTCACTAAGGTAACCAGTTTTTAAACCCCTACTCACTCTAATCACTTGTTTATGAAGACTTTCATTACTTGCCCATCAGAAATCAAATCTCTCCTTATCATATTCTCTTTGCATTGTCTGTTAAAATAATTATTAAATGATTATCTCATTAAGTGATATATAAAATTAATAGTAAATTGTTAACAGAAAAAAAAGAGCTTTTGGAGATGTCTCTAAAGATTCTTTTAAGATTTCACTTAAGATATTTTATTGTTATGAATATTTTAAGATATTTTTATAGCTACAGAAGCAGTAATCTAATTGGTCCAGAAACAATTTCATTAGAAGAGGCACTTGTTTTAAATAAATAATTTCCTTTGAGAATTAGGACTGTTACTGATCCCAGACTCAGTAGAACTCATGCATGTCATGGAGGTATTGTATAAGAACAGGTAGAAATGCCTGGGGAAGGAGGCAGATACTGCTGGGGGAGCAGGAACGTGATGGGAGTATCTCACTGTGCTTGTTTCCTCCCAGTCAGCAACATCAGGAGGGGCTTAGGTTTCTGCTGAAATCAGCCTTTGGCTCTGAACAAAGTTTCTCTTGGTTCCTTGCTTTTTCAGAAACCTTGGGTATATGACCTGTGGGAAGTTTGGAATGGTTATCCCAGACAGGTAAGTCCCCCGGATGTAGTCCCTCACCTCCTCAGCAGCTTGTCCCCTGAGTTTGGTCTGAGTCCCTTCCTGCTCTCTGTCCACTTTCATGCAGTCCTTGGTGCTTTGTCCACTGGAGCTTACTCATTCTTGTTTGTTATTTACCCATCACTTGTCTCATTCCTTTACTTTGTTTATGGTTAATGAAATTATGTATTTGAATTTAAATTTACCATCTTACTATGTATTTTTTATTTGTATCACTGGATACATTTCCTTTTTTGGTACTCATTACTTTTTTTATAGGACAGTGAAGTTTTTAAAATTATTACTCTATTTCTTCCCTCATATTAGCTTTTCAGTTATGCAGGCACTAGTGGTAAAGAACCTACCTGTCAGTGAAGGAGATATAAGAGACATGGGTTCAATCCCTGGGTCAGGACGATTCCCCTGGAGGAGGGCATGGCAACCCACTCCAGTATTCTTGCCTAGACAGAATACCATGGACAGAGGAGCCTGGTAGACTATAGTCCATAGGATCTGAAAGAGTCAGACATGAATGAAGAGACTTAGCATGCATGCACACATTCTTTTTTTTAAAATTAATTAATTTATTTATTTTAGTTGGAGGCTAATTACTTTACAGTATTGTAGTGGTTTTGCCATACATTGATATGAATCAGCCATGGGTTTACATGTGTTCCCCATCCTGAACCCTCCTCCCACCTCCCTCCCCATCCCATCCCTCTGGGTCGTCCCAATGCACCAGCCCTGAGCACTTGTCTCATGGATTGAACCTGGACTGGCTATCTGTTTCACATATGATAATATACATGTTTCAATGCTAGTCTCTCAGATATCCCACCCTCGCCTTCTCCTACAGAGACTGTTTTATACATCTGTGTCTCTTTTTCTGTCTTGCATATAGGGTTATTGTTATCATCCTTCTAAATTCCATATATATGCGTTAGTATACTGTATTGGTGTTTTTCTTTCTGGCTTACTGCACTCTGTATAACGGGCTCCAGTTTCATCCACTTCATTAGAATACATCAAATGTATTCTTTTTAATGGCTGAGTAATATTCCATTGTGTATATATACCACAGCTTCTTTATCCATTCATCTGTTGATGGACATCTAGGTTGCTTCCATGTCCTGGCTATTATAAACAGTGCTGCAATGAACATTGGGGTACACGTGTCTCTTTCAATTCTGGTTTCCTCAATGTGTATGCCCAGTAGTGGGATTGTTGGGTCATATGGCAGTTCTGTTTCCAGTTTTTTAAGGAATCTCCACACTGTTCTCCATAGTGGCTGTACTAGTTTGCATTCCCATCAACAGTGTAAGAGGGTTCCCTTTTCTCCACACTCTCTCCAGCGTTTATTACTTGTAGACTTTTGGATAGCAGCCATTCTGACCGGCATGAAATGGTACCTCACTGTGGTTTTGATTTGCATTTCTCTAATAATGAATGATGTTGAGCATCTTTTCATGTGTTTGTTAGCCATCTGTATGTCTTCTTTAGAGAAATGTCTGTTTAGTTCTTTGGCTCATTTTTTGATTGGGTCATTTATTTTTCTGTAATTGAGCTGCAGGAGTTGCTTGTATATTTTTGAGATTAATTCTTTGTCAGTTGTTTCATTTGCTATTATTTTCTCCCATTCTGAAGGCTGTCTTTTCACTTTACTTATAGTTTCCTTTGTTGTGCAAAAATTTTTAAGTTTAATTAGGTCCAATTTGCTTATTTTTGCTTTTATTTCCAATATTCTGGGAGGTGGGTCATAGAGGACCCTGCTGTGATTTATGTCGGAGAGTGTTTTGCCTATGTTTTCCTCTAGGAGTTTTATAGTTTCTGGTCTTACATTTAGATCTTTAATCCATTTTGAGTTTATTTTTGTGTATGGTGTTAGAAAGTGTTCTAGTTTCATTCTTTTACAAGTAGTTGACCAGTTTTCCCGGCACCACTTGTTAAAGAGGTTGTCTTTTCTCCATTGTATATTCTTGCCTCCTTTGTCAAAGATAAGGTGTCCATAGGTGCATGAATTTATCTCTGGGCTTTCTATTTTGTTCCATTGATCTATGTTTCTGTCTTTGTGCCAGTACCATACTGTCTTGATGACTGTGGCTTTGTAGGAGAGCCTGAAGTCAGGCAGGTTGATTCCTCCAGTTCCATTGTTCTTTTTCAAGATTGCTTTGGTTATTCGAGGTTTTTTTGTATTTCCATACAAATTGTGAAATTATTTGTTCTAGTTCTCTGAAAAGTACCATTGGTAGCTTGATAGGGATTGCATTGAATCTATAGATTGCTTTGGGTAGTATACTCATTTTCACTATATTGATTCTTTCAATCCATGAACATGGAATATTTCTCCATCTATTTGTGTCCTCTTTGATTTCTTTTGTCAGTGTTTTGTAATTTTCTATATATAAGTCTTGTTTCTTTAGGTAGATATATTCCTAAGTATTTTATTCTTTTCATCGTAATGGTGAATGGAATTGTTTCCTTAATTTCTCTTACTGCTTTCTCATTGTTAGTGTATAGGAATGCAAGGGATTTCTGTGTGTTAATTTTATATCCTGCAACTTTACTATATTCATTGATTAGCTCTAGTAATTTTCTGGTAGAGTTTTTAGGGTTTTCTATGTAGAGGATCATGTCACCTGCATACAGTGAGAGTTTTACTTCTTTTCCAATCTGGATTCCTTTTATTTCTTTTTCTTCTCTGATTGCTGTGGCCAAAACTTCCATAACTATGTTGAATAGTAGTGGTGAGAGTGGGCACCCTTGTCTTGTTCCTGACTTTAGGGGAAATGCTTTCAATTTTTCACCATTGAGGATAATGTTTGCTTTGGGTTTGTCATATATAGGTTTTATTATGTTGAGGTATGTTCTTTCTATTCCTGCTTTTGGAGAGTTTTTATCATAAATGGATGTTGAATCTTGTCAAAGGCTTTTTCTGCATCTATTGAGATAATCATATGGTTTTTATCTTTCAATTTGTTAATGTGGTGTATTACATTGATTGTTTTGCAGATATTAAAGAAACCTTGCATTCCTTGGATAAAGCCCACTTGGTCATGATGTATGATCTTTTTTAATATGTTGTTGGATTCTGTTTGCTAGATTTTGTTAAGGATTTTTGCATCTATGTTCATCAATTTTATTGGCCTGTAGTTTTCTTTTTTGTGGCATCTTTGTCTGGTTTTGGTATTAGGTTGATAGTGGCCTCATAGAATGGTTTGGAAGTTTACCTTCTGCAATTTTCTGGAAGAGTTTGAGTAGGATAGGTGTTAGCTCTTCTCTAAATTTTTGGTAGAATTCAGCTGTGAAGCCGTCTGGTCCTGGCCTTTTGTTTGCTGGAAGATTTCTGATTACAGTTTCGATTTCCGTGCTTGTGATGGGTCTGTTAAGATCTTCTATTTCTTCCTGGTTCAGTTTTGGAAAGTTATACTTTTCTAAGAATTTGTCCATTTCTTCCAAGTTGTCCATTTTATTGGCATATAGCTGCTGTTAGTAGTCTCTTATGATCCTTTGTATTTCTTGTTGTCTGTTGTGATCTCTCTGTTTTCATTTCTAATTTTGTTGATTTGATTCTTCTCCCTTTGTTTCTTGATTAGTCTGGCTAACAGTTTGCCAATTTTATTGATCTTCTCAAAAAAACTAGCTTTTAGCTTTGTTGATTTTTGCTATGGTCTCTTTTGTTTCTTTTGCATTTATTTCTGCCCTAATTTGTAAGATTTCTTTCCTTCTACTAACCCTGGGTTCTTCATTTCTTTCTTCTCTAGTTGCTTTAGGTGTAGAGTTAGGTTATTTATTTGACTTTTTTCTTGTTTCTTGAGGTACACCTGTATTGCTATGAACCTTCCCTTAGCACTGCTTTTACAGTGTCCCATAGGTTTTGGGTTGTTACAGTGTTTTCATTTTCATTTTTTTCTATTCATAGTTTGATTTCTTTTTTATTTCTTCTGTGATTTGTTGGTTATTCAGAAGCGTGTTGGTTAGCCTCTGTATGTTGGAATTTTTAATAGTTTTTTTCCTGTAATTGAGATCTAATCTTACTGCATTGTGGTCAGAAAAGATGATTGGAATGATTTCAATTTTTTTGAATTTTCCAAGGGTAGATTTGTGTCCCAGGATGTGATCTATCCTGGAGAAGGTTCCGTGTGCACTTGAGAATAAGGTGAAATTGATTGTTTTGGGGTGAAATGTCCTATAGATATCAATTAGGTCCAGCTGGTCCATTGTGTCATTTGAAGTTTGTGTTGCCTTTTTAATTTTCTGTTTAGTTGATCTATCCATAGGTGTGAGTGAGGTGTTAATGTCTCCCACTATTATTGTGTTATTGTTAATTTCCCCTTTCATACTTGTTAGCATTTGCCTTACATATTGCAGTGCTCCTATGTTGGATGCATATATATTTATAATTTTATATCTTCTTCTTGGATTGATCCTTTGATCATTATGTAGTGTCCTTCTTTGTCTCTTTTCACAGCCTTTATTTTAAAGTCTATTTTATCTGATATGAGTATTGCGACTCCTGCTTTCTTTTGGTCTGCATTTGCGTGAAATATTTTTTTCCAGCCCTTCACTTTCAGTCTGTATGTGTCCCTTGTTTTGAGGTGGGTCTCTTGTAGACAGCATATATAGGGGTCTTGCTTTTGTATCCATTCAGCCAGTCTTTGTCTTTTGGTTGGGGCATTCAACCCATTTACATTTAAGGTAATTATTGATAAGTATGGTCCCGTTGCCATTTACTTTGTTGTTTTGGGTTTGAGTTTATACACCCATTCTGTGTTTCCTATCTAGAGAAGTTCCTTTAGCATTTGTTGAAGAACTGGTTTGGTGGTGCTGAATTCTCTAAGCTTTTGCTTGTCTGTGAAGATTTAGAATTCTCCTTCATATTTGAATGAGATCCTTGCTGGGTACAGTACTCTGGGTTGTAGGTTATTCCCTTTCATTACTTTAAATATGACCTGCCATTCCCTTCTGGCCTGGAGAGTTTCTGTTGAAAGATCAGCTGTTATCTTTATGGGAATCCCCTTGTGTATTATTTGTTGGTTTTCCCTTGCTGCTTTTAATATTTCTTCTTTGTGTTTGATCTTTGTTAATTTGATTAATATGTGTCTTGGGGTATTTCACCTTGGGGTTATCCTGTTTGGGACTCTCTGGGTTTCTTGGACTTGTGTGACTATTTCCTTCCCCATTTTAGGAAAGTTTGCAACTATCTCCTTGAGTATTTTCTCATGGCCTTTCTTTTTGTCTTCTTCTTCTGGGACTCCTATGATTTGAATACTGGGGTGTTTCACCTTGTCCTAGACGTCCCAGAGGTTGTCCTCATTTCTTTTGATTCTTTTTTTTTTTCCTCTCTGCTTCATTTATTTCCACCATTCTATCTTCTACGTCACTTATCCTATCTTCTGCCTCCGTTATTCTACTGTTGGCTCCCTCCAGAGTGTTTTGGATCTCATTTATTGCATTATTCATGATTAATTGACTCTTTTTTATTTCTTCTAGGTCCTTGTTAAACATTTCTTGCATCTTCTCAATCCTTGTCTCCAGGCTATTTATCTGTAACTCCATTTTGTTTTCAAGATTTTGGATCATTTTTATTATCATTATTCTAAATTCTTTTTCAGGTAGGCTCCCTATCTCCTCATCTTTTGTTTGTTTTGGTGGGCATTTATCATGTTCCTTTACCTGCTGAGTATTTCTCTGTCTTTTCTTCTTGTTTAGATTGCTGTGTTTTGTGTGGCCTTTCTGTATTCTGGCATTTTGTGGTTCCTCTTTATTGTGGAGGTTCCTCCCTGTGAATGGGATTTGATGATTGGCTTGCCATGGTTTCCTGGTTAGGGAAGCTTGCATCATTGTTCTGGTGGGTGGAGCTGGATTTCTTCTCTCTGGAGTGCAATGGAGTGTCCAGTAGTGAGTTTTGAGATGTCTATGGGTTTGGCGTGACTTTGGGCAGCCTGTATATTGATACTCGGGGCTATGTTCCTGCATTGCTGGATAATTTGTGTGGTATGTCTTGCTCTGGAACTTATTGGCTCTTGGGTGGTGGTTGGTTTCAGTGTAGGTATGGAGGCTCTTAGATGATCTCTTATTAATTAATGTTCCCTGGAGTCAGGAGTTCTCTGGTGTTCTCAGGTTTTGGGCTTAAGCCTCCTGCCTCTGGTTTTCAGTCTTATTCTTACAGTAGCCTCAAGACTTCTCCATCTATACAGCACTGATAATAAAACTTCTAGGTTAATGGTGATAAGATTTTCCACAGTGAGGGACACCCAGAGAGGTTCACAGAGTTACATGGAGAAGAGAAGAGGGAGGAGGGAGAAAGAGGTGACCAGGAGGAGAAGAGGAGGAATCAAACGGGGAGAGAGAAATCTAACCAGTAAACAATTCCCTATGTGTTCTCCACAGTCTGGAACCCTCAGATAGGTTCATGGAGTTACATAGAGAAGAGTAGAAGGAGGAAGGAGATAGAGGTGAGCAGCAGGCAAAAAGAGGGAATCAAGAGGCGAGAGATAGCTCTAGGCAATATTCTGTTCCCTAAGTGTTCTCCACAGCCCAGAACACCCACAGAGATTCACAGAATTGGGTTGAGAAGAGAAGGGGGAGTGAGGAGGTAGAGGTGACCTGGGGGATAAAGAGGAGAGTCAAAAGAGGGAGAGAGTAATCAAGCCAGTAATCACACTCCTGAGTAAAAATGGGTACTGAAGATTGGATTCTTAAATGTACAAAATGGATATCAAATACTATAAAACAAAGATTAAAAATCTAGAATAGAGGTTAGACTCTTAAAAATACAATATTGAAGAAAAAACCAAAATCACAAAAAATATAAGAAATATATATGAAGTTTGCTTTAAAAATAGGGTCTTTTTTTTTTGCAAGGTAATAGTGAGTTATAAAAATGAAAATTAAAGGAGTAATAGAGGACTTAACAAAAGAAAAAAGTTAAAAAAATTTAACAAAAAATGATAATAGTAAAAATATCTAGGAATTTCTCTGGAGCTGTTGTGGGCAGTGTGGGGTCAGTTCAGTTTCAGATAGTTCCTTGTTCCAGCTTACAGTTCTCAATATCTGTAGGCCCCTTCCAGTGTAGTCAGTGCTAACTACAGGGTTTTAATCTATTGCACTTGTCACTTCCAAAGCGGTTCCCTCTGTTTATTTGGCTTCTTCTGTTTGCAAGTCTCTTCAGTGTCTAATTTCTGCCCTGACACAAGGGGGCGGAGGTGGTCTCTTTAGGTTCACTTGTTCAGTCATGCTGTGGGGAGGGAGGAACACTGCAAACCAATATCACTGGCGTGTGTGTGGAGAGCTCGCAGTGTCTCAGCCACACTGGGTTTGCCCCCGCTCACGGTGTGTGTGCTTTCCCAGTCTACCCTACTCAGGCTCCAGGTTACTCTGCTGGGGAGCGGGCCCTGAGATGCCTGCACTTCCCAGTCTAAGCCTCTCAGGTTCAGGTTCCTGGGTACTCCACAAAGGCACAGACTCGATTGGGTCCGCAGTTTGTGCCGTTCCCCGGTCGGAGCAGCTCAGGCAGCCAGCTGTTTGGCGAGTGCACTCTCTTCAGGTGCAGTGCAACTTATCACCTCCCTGGCCCCAGCCTTGGTTTCCAGGTGTGCCCAGCTCCAGTGTGCCTTGTGTCAGTTCTGGGGAGCTGATCTCTGGCTGTGACCCTCCTGGCAGATGTCAACCATCGGAATCTCGGGAAGTCTTTGCTTAGAAACTGGAAGCCTGTTTGCAGTTTGGTAGGGGGGGGCCCTCTCTGGGACTGAGTTTGTCCCTTTCCGGCTCTGGCTGGCCCCGCCTGCCCGCTGCGTCCGGCAGGGGATGGGCTGGTCCACAGCCGGCTAACTCTTCTCTGGTATTGCTCAGTCCTTTGTTCTGTGAGTGGGCCGGCAGTGCCTTAGATTTGGGCTTTTTGCGGGATAGTTCTCTCTCTCTGGCTGTCCCACAGTTTAGGTTGCTGTCTTACGTTAGCTCCCTCAGATTGCCCTCAGGGTATTCTGGCCCGGTCCTTACCCTAAGCGATGCTGCCCACTCCTCTCCGTTTAGCCCCCACTTGCTGATGACAGATGCAAGCGTCTAGGGTACTTCTCTGCTGGGAGTTGCCTTTGGGCATGTAATCTGTGGGTTTTATTTATTTATTTTTCCTCTCAGTTATGTTGTCCTCCAAGATTTGAAAATTTCCCCAGACCTGCCGGTGAGAGTGTTTCCTGGTGTTTGGAAACTTCTCCTCTTTTACGGCTCCCTTCCCGGGACGGATCTCCATTCCTAACTCTTTTGTCTCTCTTTTTATCTTTTATATTTTGTCCTACCTCCTTTCAAGACAATGGGCTGCTTTTCTGGGTGCCTGATATCCTCTGCCAGCGTTCAGAAGTTGTTTTGTGTAGTTTACTCAGCGTTCAAATGTTCTTTCGATGAATTTGTGGGGGAGAAGGTGGTCTCCCTGTCCTATTCCTCCACCATCTTAGGATCACCCCATGCACACATTCTTTCACTAGTTTTCCCAGAGATTACCTTTTGCATTCTTCAATTATTAGAGTCTAATACGAATTAATGACATCTTTAAAGTGCTCAAAGAAAGTAACTAGTAACCTAGAATTCTATGCCCAGGAAAACTCCTTTTAAAAAATAGGGTAAAATGATGACATTTCCAGACAAGCAAACCAAGGGGGCTTCTTCAGCCATAAGGATAATAATGCCAGATGAAAGGCATCTTACCTCTTTTCAGTCAGTGAAAGGTCATCAGACTACTCCTATCTTCTCCTTCAAATAGTTAAAAGCCTACAAGTCACTACTATAATTGATTTGTAAATGTCAATTTGCCCTTTCCTTGCTATTATTTGGTCTTGCATTTCCACACTTTAATCTGGCATTATTATCCTTATGGCTGAAGAAGCCCCCTTGGTTTGCTTGTCTGGAAATGTCATCATTTTACCCTATTTTTTAAAAGGAGTTTTCCTGGGCATAGAATTCTAGGTTACTTGTTATTTTCTTTGAGCACTTTAAAGATGTCATTCCATTGTCTTCTGGATCCCCTCAGTTTCTAATTCAGTTCTCCATTTTATTTTTGCTTCTTTGAATGATGTCTTTTTATTCCTCTATTTTAAACATTTTGTATTCGTCTTTCAGCAGTATGATTGTGATAGGCATAAATGTCATCATCTTTGAATTTATCCTGCTTATCGTCCATAGTACTTGAATATGTAGCTTGATGTTTTAAGTCCGTTTTGAAAAATTCTTAGCTGTTGCTTCTGTTCTTTTTTCTCTCTCCTCTCTTTCTGGAATTTCAATTTACAAGTGAGCTAATATGCTAGACTTTTACACTAGGTCCCAAATCTCTTACATGCTTTTTCTCATATTTTCTATCCTCTGCCTCACTGCTTCAATCTATAGGAACACAGTTCTCCACAGATCTCTTGCATTCCTGCATATCGTATGAAGTGAAACACAGGCTGACTTTTGTTCTTTATTGTCTTTTGAAGGATGTTTGTATGGAAAATGAGCTTGGAAGATGGAGGCAGTCTCTCCTCTGGAACAATGGATATACATGTTATTGTCCATTATGAAAGATTTAGGTTCCCTATTTCAGGGTTCCTCTCCGGTAACAAAACCCACTGCATGTGCAAATGTCAGTTCAGTTCAGTCGCTCAGTTGTGTCCAACTCTTTGCGACCCCATGGACTGCAGCACGCCAGGCTTCCCTGTCCATCACCAACTCTCAGAGCTTACTCAAACTCATGTCCATCGAGTCAGTGATGCTATCCAACCATCTTATCCTCTGCCATCCCCTTCTCCTCCTGCTTTCAATCTTTCCCAGCATCAGGGTCTTTTCTAGTGAGTCAGTTCTTCACATCAGGTGGCCAAAGTATTGGAGTTCCAGCTTCCACATCAGTCATTCCAGTGAATACTCAGGACTGATTTCCTTTAGGATAGACTGGTTGGATCTCCTTGTAGTCCAAGGGACTCTCAAGAGTCTTCTCCAACTCCACAGTTCAAAGGCATCAATTCTTTGGTGCTCAGCTTTCTTTATAGTCCAACTCTCACATCCATACATGACTACTGGAAAAACCATAGCTTTGACTAGATGGACATTTATTGGCAAAGTAATGTCTCTGCTTTTTAATATACTGTCTAGGTTGATCATAGCTTTTCTTCCAAGGAGCAAGCGTCTTTTAATTTCATGGCTGCGGTCACCACCTGCAGTGATTTTGGAGCTCCCAAGATAGTCTGTCACTGTTTCCATTGTTTCCCCATCTATTTGCCATGAAGTGATTGGACTGGATGCCATGATCTTAGTTTTCTGAATGTTGAGTTTTAAGCCAACATTTTCACTCTCCTCTTTCAGTTTCATCAAGAGGCTCTTTAGTTCTTCACTTTCTGCCATAAGGGTGGTGTCATCTACATATCTGAGGTTATTGATATTTCTCCCAGCAATCGTGATTCCAGCTTGTACCTCATCCAGCCCGACATTTTGCATGATGTACTCTGCATAGAAGTTGAATAAGCAGGGTGACAATATACAGCCTTGATGATATACTCCTTTCCCAATTTGGAACCAGTCTTGTTCCATGTCCAGTTGTAACTGTTGCTTCTTGACCTGCATACAGATTTCTCAGGAGTCAGGTCAGGTGTTTTGGTATTCCCATCTCTTCAAGAATTTCCCAGTTAGTTGTGATCCACACAGTCAAAGGCTTTGGCATAATCAATAAAGCAGAAGTAGATGTTTTTCTGGAACTCTCTTGCTTTTTCTATGATCCAATGGATGTTGGCAATTTGATCTCTGGTTCCTCTGCCTTTTCTAAATGCAACTTGAACATCTGGAAGTTCTCAGTTCATGTACTGTTGAAGCCTGGCTTGGAGAATTTTGAGCATTACTTTGCTAGTATGTGAGGGAGTAGAATTGTGTGGTAGTTGGAACATTCTTTGGCATTGCCTTTCTTTGAGATTGGAATGAAAACTGACCTTTTTCAGTCCTGTGGCCACTGCTGAGTTTTCCAAATTTGCTGGCATACTGAGGTCAGCCCTTTCACAGCATCATCTTTTAGGTTTTGAAATAGCTCAACTGGAATTCCATCATCTCCAGTAGCTTTGTTCGTAGTGATGTTTTCTAAGGCCCACTTGACTTCGCATTCCAGGATGTCTGACTCTAGGTGAGTGATCACACTATTGTGGTATCTGGGTCATGAAGATCTTTTTTTTGTACAGTTCTGTGTATTCTTTCCACCTCTTCTTAATATATTCTGCTTCTGTTAGGTCCATACCATTTCTGTCCTTTATTGTGCCCATCTTTGCATGAACTGACCCTTTTGTTTAGCCATGGAAATTGGAACGGGAAAACTGGCCCAAATATTGTTATTCTGGCAACTATAGTACTGTGAATAATAAACTATTCTTTATCTCAGACCCAGGAGTGTCATATATCCTGCCAGCAGTCATGAAACTGTGGAAAGATAACTTTCAAGTAGGGTAAAATCTCAGACACTTCACAGCTCTTGATATTTTCTACTTCATATCCTCCAGATCACTAGTACATTTTTCAGCAGTGTCTAATCTGCTCTGAAACACATCCTTTGAGTTCTCAATTTTAGTTATGGTATTTTTCAGTTCTCAAATTTTCACTTAATTCTTTTTCATGGATTCCAGTTCTATATTAAAAATTCTCACTAATTTTTAAAAATAACCTTAAAAACCTAGTTAATTTTAAAAGTCATTTTAAAGTCATATTCTGATAAATCCAATATATTGACCACCTGTTTTCTTTCTTATCTCTGTCTCCTTTTTCTTGATAACTTTTGGTTGAATGACAGACATTGGATATGAAAAATTATACTTAGGAATGATTTTACCTACCTTCTGAGTGGACTTAATTTCACTTCTGTTAAGCAGTTAGAGTTGAGACAGATCATCTTAAGTTTTATATGTTTTGAAGTGATTTTATGTGAATTATAGTCTTTGTGAGGTCAGATATATTTATAACTCATCTGTATATCTAGGGCATTCTCTTACAGTGGTTTTAAATAAAAGGTTATAGTATTTACCAGGACTCCTTTTCATTGGCTGGCCCTGAACATCGGTTTGCTTCCTCGCACTATGAGATTGCCAAAAGTCCTACTTAACTTCTGCTTAGAAATCTGAGCTGGTGTTTTCTAGAAATTCTCCTTTATTTGTTTCA
This sequence comes from Giraffa tippelskirchi, assembly GCF_054371585.1. Lineage (NCBI taxonomy): Eukaryota > Metazoa > Chordata > Mammalia > Artiodactyla > Giraffidae > Giraffa > Giraffa tippelskirchi. The sequence continues at coordinate 60,052,570 of NC_137286.1, read as the reverse complement.
ATTTCACATTTTCTGTGTTTGAAATAACATTGTGTTTGAATATCTAGATATTTTCTCTTCACTATATTTTCAAGATAAAAGAATGTTTATACCTCAGAGAATGTAGAGAGTATAGAGTCTCTGGGCTCTATAGTGCTTGTAAATCAGCAAACACGGACTTTATGCTATACATAGGTGTGGTTTTCTTTGAAATTATCCTGTGTAGGGTCTTTAGTACTTCTTAAATTAAGGATGCACTAGAAATAAAAGATTCCATTTAATGCATTTTTCTTCTCTTTGAAATCTTGGCTCCATGGGATGCTTCAGGATGCTTTGGTTGTTCCCTGGTATCTTCAAACAGATATTATCTGTACTTTCCCTTATTTTTAAAGTAGTTCTCACCAGGAGGGTTTGTCTCATACAGACTTGCTTATCATAGAAGAAAGCAGAAATTCTCTTTCTTTTATGGCCTTATCAAGGATGATGAGTTGATCAGAAAACTATTCCATTTAATGTATTAGCCTTACTCTTCATTTCTCAGATGTGTCAGTTTATGCTGGTCCATAAGAAATCATCACCAAAACTTAGTACTTTAAAATAACAACCATTTATTTGCTTATGATATGGATTAGCAATTTGGGCTAGGCACAGCCAAGCAGTTCTTTTCCATGTGGTGTTAGCTGAGTTCATTAATGTATTTTCAGTTAGTTGGCAGGCTGGTTAGGGGATAGCACATGTGCCCTCATTTGTATTTTTGTCAGTGGACATCTTGATTCTCTACTTTGTGGCCTCCAGCAGGGTAGCTCAGGTTTCTTGCTGTTGTTCAGTTGCCCAGTTGTGTCCAATGTTTTGAGACCCCTTGGACTGCAGCACACCGGGCCTCCTTGTCCCTCACCATCTCCCAAAGCTTGCCCAAGTTCATGTCCATTGCATTAGTGATGCCATCCAGCCACTCATCCTCTGACACCCTCTTCTCCTTCTGCCCTCAGTCTTTGCCAGCAACAGGGTCTTTTCCAATGAGTCGGCTGTTCATATCAGATGACCAAAATACTGGATGCTTCAGCATCAGTCCTTCCAATGAATATTCACAGTTGATTTCCCTTAAGATTGACTGGTTTGGTCTCCTTGCCGTCCAAGGGACTTTCAGGAGTCTTCCCTAGCACTAGAGTTCAAAGGCATCAATTCTTTGGCACTCTGTCTTCTGTATGGTCAAGTTCTCACAACCATATATGACCATTGGGAAGACCATAGCATTGATTATATAGACTTTTGATGGCAGAATAATGTCTCTGCTTTTCAACACACTGTCTAGGTTTCTCATAACTTTCCTGCCAAGAAGCAATTGTCTTCTGATTTCATGGCTGTAGTCACCATTCTCAGTGATTTTAGAGCCCAAGAAGAGGAAATCTGTCACTGTTTCCACGTTTTCCCCTTCTATTTGCCATGAACTAATGGGGCCAGATGCCATGATCTTCATTTTTTAATATTTAGTTTTAAGCTGGCTCTTTCACTCTCCTCCTTCACCCTCATCAAGAGGCTCTTTAGTTCCTCTTCACTTTCTGCCATTAGAGTGGTATCATCCACATGTCTGAGGTTGTTGATGTTTCTCCCACCTACCTGATTCCAGCCCGGCATTTCTCATGATGGGCTCAGCATATAGGTTAAGCAAACAGGGTAACAGCAGACATCCCTGTCGTACTCCTTTCTAAATCTTGAACCAATCAGTTGTTCCATACAAGGTTCTGTTTCTTCTTGACCTGCATACAGGTTTCTCAGGAGACAGGTAAGATAGTCTGACATTCCCATCTATTTAAGAGCTTTCTGCAGTTTGTTATGATCCACACAGTCAAAGGCTTTAGCCTCAGGTTTCTTACTTGGTGCTTATGAGGTCTCTGATTGCATCATATTTGCTATGTCCCCTTGACCAATGCCCGGAATTCAAATTCCTGGTCATGTTGGAGGAGACTATACCAGGACATGAATATGAGGTGAGATTCATTGAGGGCATTAATGTTACAACCCATCACACCAAGTAATATAATGTCTCAGCTTATCTAGAAGAAGCACACCACTCCTTACTTTAAAGAAAAGTCTAGCCATAGGAATTTCATTTTGTTTTTTAGGAGACATTTTAAGACTACCTAAATAATTGTATATATTTTACTAACGTCCCATTTGAGAATGGGCCAGTTTGGGTCACCAGCTTGTCACTAGAAAAGAGGTTAGGACATCAGATTTGAGTACTACTCAATAAACATAAAACAAGGTATTTTGTTGAACCAGCAAAACAACTTTTCCATCTAATTTAACTGTCAATCAACTAAAAGAATGAAGTTATACCTGTTGTAGTTTTATTAAATTTTAAACAAAACATTTAACTTGATTTTGGAATTCTTGTCTCCCTTTTTAGAAAGAAAATGCCTCAGAATATTGTCTCTAATTCCTTCTCAGAAGTTGAAATGTAAAACATTATTATTTGAGAGGAATTTGTGATATATAAGCTTCCGTGGTGGCTCAGCTGGTATCAGAATCCAACTGAGAATCCCCCTGCAGTGTGGAAGAATTGGGTTCAATCCCTGGGTTGGGAAGATCCCCTGGAGAAGGGAAAAGCTACCCACTCCAGTATTCTGACCTGGAGAATTCCATGGACTGTATAGCCAAATAGGTATCAACAATATTTTTAATCCTTAAAATGAGTTGTTTATATGGTGACATTAAAGTAGTGAATACTCTTGTTTTCCTCAGCCCTTGCTGCCATCCCAGTACTGGTACTACATTTTGGAGATGAGTTTTTATTGGTCTCTCATATTTAGCCTTGGCTCTGATGTCAAGAGGAAGGTAAGTGTCTTATTTACAAAGCTGCTTTATCCACTTTTTCAAAATGGATTTATCTATTTTCAAAAATGTTCATCCTCCTTCCCCAAATCCTAATCTTTAAATTATATTTTTTTGTGTCCTTAGTTCTAGTTGATAGGTTTTTTTTTTTTTTTTTTTTTACTTTTATAGCACATAGAGTAGTACAAATATTCTCATTCTTTAGTGACTTGGTAAGTATTTGTAGTGAAATACTATAAAAACTTTAACTTTGAAGTTCCACTCTTGTTCAATGAGAAAAGGACTCTCCTTTATGATGTCTGTTTCTTTCTTTTGGTTTTGGAGTTTAGTGTTCTTCAGTGCAAAGAAGAAAAGTGCTAGTAGTTTTAATTCTACAACCGTATCTTTTAGTTGATTACAGACTACTTTATTCTTTGATGTATTCAGTGACTTTGAAAACATTTTTTTTGCTTTAATTTATCCAAGTTCTTGTTAGGAAATACTGCTTCAGGCACTATTAGCTTTGCTTTATTTGCAGGGAAACTGAGTCACAGGCATGCTGAATGCATCCTCTGAGGTCACAAAGTGAGGTATTTTTAGGAACTGTTTGGTTGCTACTGATTCCTGTTTGCTGGTACAGAAAATCATATTAGACTCTCAGTGCAGTTACAGATTTCCTCACGTACCCTAGCAGTACAGGTCAAATGACAAATACTGTTGGCATGTACTTTATATGTTATGCTCTATATAAAAGATCAGTTTGTAGCAAAATTCGTATGATAAATAGAATTAGGTGGAATTCATATTAAGGAGCTAAAACCAAGCTGGCTTGACTAAATGATGTTTAAGTGATGTTGTACATTACCTACCACTAAGGGGCATAGTCAGCTGCTCATCTGAAGATCTAAAAAGAAACTTACAGAATAAACCATAAGAACATAGTGTGGAGAATCTGATTGAAATGATTTCCTTTTCCAGAAAACTTGATCACTATAGTTTAATTATTATTAATTTAATTTAGGCTAAGAATATATCAAATTTTAACTGAGGCATTTTCTCAAGGGATAGAATTGAAAATAATCATTATTTAGAAGGTCTTAATAGACAGACTCAGGTAGGATGACCCTGTAATTATCCTTTTCCCACTTTTGAGCCTTTGATTTTTTTCAATAGTTGCTTTCTCTCATTATTTACAGGTCCATAGCACTTTTCAAAAAATTAAATGTAGATATACATCATATATTTAAAAATACATATTTTCAGAGACAAAAAACTGTTAAGAATTGGGTAAAGCACAGGCTCTGAAGTCACACTGCCTAAGTATAGATCCTGTCTTCACCACTCATTAACATTTTGAGCTAGTTGATTATATTCACTAAACTTAATATCCTCATATATAGAGTTAAAAATAGTTTCCATCTCCTCCAGTTGTTGTGAGGATTAAACAAGTTAATCCATATAAATCACTTTCTGGTATATAGAAAGCACTCAACAAATTAGGCTGTTATTGTTATTTTTATCTTTTTTTACTTTGGCTACAAGGAAACTGAAATTTTCAGTTTTTTTTTAAACATTAAATTTTTTTTTTTAAATGCAAAGTCAAGTGGACCTTAGGAACCATTACTATGAACAAAGCTAGTGGAGGTGATGAAATTCTGGTTGAACTATTTCAAATTCTAGAAGATGATGCTGTGAAAGTGCTGCACTCAGTATGCCAGCAAATTTGGAAAACTCAGCAGTGGCCACAGGACTAGAAAAGGTCGGTTTTCATTCCAATTCCAAAGAAAGGCAATTCAAAAGAATGTTCAAACTGCTGCACAATTTCACTCATTTTAATGCTAGCAAAGTAATGCACAAAATTCTCCAGGCCAGGCTTCAGCAATATGTGAACTTGGAACTTCCAGATGTTCAGGCTGGTTTTAGAAAAGGCAGAGGAAGCAGAGATCAAATTGCCAACATCCGTTGGATCATAGAAAAAGCAAGAGAGTTCCAGAAAAACATCTATTTCTGCTTTATTGACTATGCCAAAGCCTTTGACTGTGTGGATCATAACAAACTGTAGAAAATTCTTGAAGAGATAGGAATACCAGACTGCCTTACCTGCTTCTTGAGAAATCTGTATGTAGGTCAAGAAGCAACAGTTAGAACCAGACATGGAGCAACAGATGGTTCCTAATCAGGAAAGGAGTACGTCAAGGCTGTATATTGTCACCCTGCTTATTTAACTTCTGTGCAGAGTACATTATGCGAAATGTCAGGCTGGATGAAGCACAAGCTGGAATCAAGGTTGCCAGGAGAAATCAATAATCTCAGACATGCAGATGATACAACTCTAAAGGCAGAAAGTGAAGAAGAACTAAAGAGCCTCTTGATGAAAGTGAAAAAGGAGACTGAAAAAGCTAGCATAAAACTCAGCATTCAAAAAAACTAAGATCATGGCATCTGGTCCCATCACTTCATTGCAAATAGATGGGGAAACAATGGAAACTGAGAAACTTTATTTTCTTGGGCTCCAAAATCACTGCAGATGGTGACTGCAGCCATGAAATTAAAAGATACTTGCTCCTTGCAAGAAAAGCTATGATTAACCTAGGCAGCATATTAAAAAGCAGAGACATTACTTTGCTGGCGAAGGTCCATGTAGTCAAAGCTATGGTTTTTCCAGTAGTCATGTATGAATGTGAGCTTTCTTTCTATAAAGCTGAGCAGCGAAGAATTGATGCTTTTGAACTGTGGTATTGAAGACTCTTGAGAGTCTCTAGGACTGTAGAGAGATCAAACCAGTGAATCCTAAAGGAAATCAGTCCTGAATATTCATTGGAAGGACTGATGCTGAAGCTGAAACTCCAACACTTTGGCCATCTGATTTGAAGAGCTGACTTATCGGAAAAGACCCCGATGCTGGGAAAGATTGAAGGCAGGAGGAGAAGGGAACTACAGAGGACAAGATGGTTGGATGGCATCACCAACTTGACGGAAATGAGTTTGTGCAAGCTCCGGGAGTTGGTGATGAATAGGGAAGCCTGGCATCCTGCAGTCCATGGGGTCACAAAGAGTTGGACACAACTGAGCCACTGAACTGAACTGAAAAACATTTTAATGAAGATATTCACATACCATACAACTGTTCTATCTAAAGTGCATAATACAATGGTATTTGGTATATTCGCAGGATTCTGCAGTCATCACTACAGTCAATTCTATTTTCATCAGCTCAGATAGAAATTCTGCACTCTTTAGTGGTCACTCCCCATTTCTTCTAACCTCTACTTTGCCAACAGAGGTCCGTCCAGTCAAGGCTATGGTTTTTCCAGTGGTCATGTATGGATGTGAGCGTTGGACTACAAAGAAAGCTGAGCACCGAAGAATTGATGCTTTTGAACTGTGGTCTTGGAGAAGACTCTTGAGAGTCCCTTGGACTGCAGGGAGATCCAGCCAGTCCATCCTAAAGGAAATCAGTCCTGGGTGTTCATTGGGAGGACTGATGTTGAAGCTGAAACTCCAATATTTTGGCCACCTCATGCGAAGAGCTGACTCATTTGAAAACACCCTGATGTTGGGAAGGATTGAAGGCAGGAAAAGGGGATGACAGAGGATCAGATGGTTAGATGGCATCACTGACTCAATGGACATGAGTTTGGGTAAACTCCAGGAGTTGGTGATGGACAGGGAGGCCTGGCGTGCTGCAGTCCATGGGGTCGCAAAGAGTTGGACACGACTGAGCTACTGAACTGAACTACAGACCCAGACAGCTGCTAACCTACTTTTTGTCTCTATGCATTTGCCTCTTTTGGGTATTTTATATAAATCTAGTCATACAATATATGTTTTTTTATATTAGGTTGGTGCAAAAGTAATTGTGGTTTTGCATTGTTGAACTTTCCCATTTGATATTGGAATACATTCTTAAATAAATTGTAATAATATTATACATCATTTTAATGCACATTTCTCACTTTTTTTTGCTAATGACTTATTACTTGCTATTTATTTTAGACTAGGGAAATGATGTTAGGCAAAAAGCAAATTTGAGCATTTTTCTTATTCAAGTTCAAAATGGGTCATAAAGCAGCAGAGACAGCTTGCAACATCAATGACACATTTGGCCCAGGAAACTGCTAATGAACCTTCAGTGCAGTGGTGGTTAAAGAAGTTTTGCAAAGAAGACGAGAGCCCTGAAGATGAGGAGCACAGTGGCCGGCCATAGAAAGGTGACAAAGACAACTGAAAGCAGTCATCGAAGCTGCTCCTTTCACAACTACTTGAGAAGTTGCCAAAAAACTCAATGTCGACCATTCTGTGGTCTTCTGGCATTTGAAACAAATTGGGAAGGTGAAAAAGCTTGATGAGTGAGTGCCTTGTGAACTGACTGAAAATTTTTTTAAAAATCATTGTTTTCAAGTGTCATCTTCTCTTATTCTACACAACAACAATGAACCATTTATTGAGAAGAAGCCCCAGATCACTTCCCAAAGCCAAACTTGCACCAAAGAAGTCATGGTCACTGTTTGGTTGTCTGCTGCCTGTCTGATCTACAGCTTTCTGAATCCGAACAAAACCATTACATCTGAGAAGTATGCTCAGCAACCTAATGAGATGCATTGAAAACTGCAATGCCTGCCTCTGGCATTGGTCAACAGAAAGGGGCCAGTACTTCTCCATGACAAGGCCAAACTGAATGTCGCACAGCCAACACTTCAAAAGATGAACAGATTCGGTTATGAAGTTTTACCTCATCCACCGTATTCTCCTGACCTCTCACCAACTGACTACCACTTCTGCAAGCATCTCAACAATTTTTTGCAGGCAAAATGCTTCCGCATCCAGCAGGAGGCAGCAAATGCTTTCCAAGAGTTTGACAAATTGAAGCATGGATTTTTATGCTACAAGAATAAACAAACTTATTTTTCATTGGCAAAAATGTATTGATTGTAATGGTTCCTATTTTGATTAATGAAGATGTGTTTGAGCCTAGTTATAATGATTTAAAATTCACAGAAACCTCAATTACATTTGCACCAACCTAATATCTGGCTTTTTTCATTTAGCATAATGTTTTCAAAGTTCATTCATGTTGTAGCATGCGTCAGTACTTTATTCCTTTTCATTAATGAATAATATTCCATTATGTGGAAATACTACATTTTGTTTATTTATCAATTGATAGATATCTGGGTTGTTTCTGCCTTTTTGGCTATTATGAATAATGCTACTATGAACATTTATATGAAAATTTTTACATGAACATACATTTTTATTTTTCTCAGATATATGCCTAGGGGTGGAATTGCTGTACTATATAGTAGTCCTATGTAGAACCTTTAGGGGAATTGTCAGACTATTTAACAAAGCAGCCATGCCATTTTACATTCCTACCAGCAATGTATAATGGTTCCAGCTTCTCCACTTTCTAGCCAGTGCTTATTTTTGTTTGTTGCTTTGTTTAGTATTAGCAAAATACTTCAATATTTTGCTAATGTAGTCATTCAACTTTTATTTGTTACTTATTTCATATGCAGTAACTCTGATTTTAATGGTTGTGTAATTTTATTACATCTGTCTTGGAATTAGGCAGGATATTAACAATAAATGTAAATGCACATAGGAATATGCTTATGTATATATATGTCTGTGTATGTGTGTAAAGTGTACATGTATCCAGCGTAGGGCACTGGGAAGAATAGCAGATATGAGGACTTAGGTGGCAACTATTCAGTGTTATCTCAAAGTTAAAAGACTTCATCAATGAGGATAACACTTGTTCTATCTCTCATAAGAATTGTTTAAGAATGAAAGTGAAAGCATTTTACAAATTTCAAAATATGCAGATGTAAGTTGTTAGTTTTTAAATTGTTATTATTATCTATTTAACTGATTGGAAAATAGCTGCATTTACTTAATGGTCTCCATTTGCCCTCATTATGTAGGATTTTCTAGCACATGTCATCCACCACTTGGCTGCTGTCAGTTTGATGAGCTTCTCTTGGTGTGCTAATTATATTCGCAGTGGGACCCTCGTGATGATTGTACATGATGTGGCCGACATTTGGCTAGAGGTAAACGTTTGCCATTAAAAAACTAATAATACTACCATGTCCTGGGTTAACTGTGACTCTTTACAGGAAGAACTCTCTGTGAATGATTTAGCAGAGCTCTCAGTTCTGAAAACACCTAAAGTCTGTGGATATCTCTTAAGTCCCCAGATCTTTCAAGCTCAAAGAAAGGAAAGCTTTCAGTTTTTAGTTTCTAATCTTTTTACTCCATGGTACTCGAGAGAGAGGGGTTATTTTGTGGGATTCTATTTATGCAACTTGCATGCAGATATTAGCTTAGGAAGTAAGCTGAGGTAAGAGTAAGCTGAAGAAAAAATGACTTCTCATCTTTTAAAAGGAAAACTTGGACTATGGCATTGTGGATTTTTAAAGCTGATTGGCCCCATATATTCACTTAAGCCAAAGCCAAATAGGCACTGAATGCTTGCACTGCCCTGCAGGGTTCCTCCTCCAGCTTTAAGAAATGAGAACTAATGTTTATTTAAATGACATTTATTTTCTAAGGAAGCAATGTTTCAGAGCAGGAGACTTTAAAACAAGAGTCTTCCTAATCTCGAGCCATACAAAATATAAGAAACAGCAAAATTAGGATTGTTTTCTCTACGTGTTTCTGTTGTGTATTGGTTCTGTTTGCCCTGAGACAGTGGGTCCTGCTATACTTAGAGCCACATTGTTTCATTATTTACTTATCAGTTCAGTTCAGTCGCTCAGTCGTGTCTGACTCTTTGCAACCCCATGAATCGCAGCACACCAGGCCTCCCTGTCCATCACCAACTCCTGGAGTTTACCCAAACTCATGTCCATCGAGTCGGTGATGCCATCCAGCCATCTCATCCTCTGTCGTCCCCTTCTCCTCCTGCCCCCACTCCTTCCCAGCATCAGGGTCTTTTCCAATGAGTCAACTCTTCGCATGAGGTGGCCAAAGTATTGGAGTTTCAGCTTCAACATCAGTCCTTCCGATGAACACCCACGACTGATTTCCTTTAGGATGGACTGGTTGGATCTCCTTGCAGTCCTAGGGACTCTCAGGAGTCTTCTCCAACACCATAGTTCAAAAGCATCAAGTCTTTGGTGCTCAGCTTTCTTAACAGTCCAACTCTTAAATCCATACATGACCACTGGAAAAACCATAGCCTTGACTAGACGGACCTTTGTTGGCAAAGTAATGTCTCTGCTTTTTAATATGCTGTCTAGGTTGGTCACAGCTTTCCTTCCAAGGAGTAAGCGTCTTTTAATTTCATGGCTGCAATCACCATCTGCAGTGATTTTGAGAACTCCATGAATAGTCTTTTATACTCATTTATGATGAAGGTTACTTAGTCGGGTCCGACTCTTTGTGACCCCATGGACTGTACAGTCACCATATAAACAACTCATTTTAAGGATTAAAAATATTGTTTATACCTATTGGCTATACAGTCCATGGAATTCTCCAGGCCAGAATACTGGAGTGGGTAGCCCTTCCCTTCTCCAGGGGATCTTCTCAACCCAGGGATCGAACCCAGGTCTCCTGCATTGCAGGTGATTCTTTACCAGCTGAGCCACAAGGGAAGCCCAAGCTGAGGGAAATGATACTAACATACTTGCATTCAGCATCACCTCTTGAAGGGCTACTAATTAAATGTAAGTTAATATGGAAGAAATTAATGGAATAAGATCTTGTTCTTTTAGATCAGGATTCAGCAAGTTCAGTTCAGTTCAGTTCAGTTGTTCAGTCATATCTGACTCTTTGTGACCCCATGGACTGTAGCACGCCAGGCCTCCCTGTCCATCACCAACTCCCAGAGTTTACTTAAACTCATGTCCATTGAGTCGGTGATGCCATCCAACCATCTCATCTTCTGTCATCCCCTTCTCCTCCTGCCTTCAATCCTTCCCAGCATCAGGGTCTTTTCAAATGAGTCAGTCCTTCACAAGAGGTGGCCAAAGTATTGGAGTTTCAGCTTCAACATCAGTCTTCAGTGAATATTCAGGACTGATTTCCTTTAGGATGGACTGGCTGGATTTCCTTGCAGTCCAAGGGACTCTAAAGAATCTTCTCCAACACCACAGTTCAAAAGTATCAATTCTTTTGGGGAAAAAAAAGTATCAATTCTTTGGCGCTCAGCTCTGTGAGAGTGTCCAACTCTCACATCCCTACATAACTACTGGACAACCCATAGCCTTGCTGGATTCAGCAAACTTTTTGGCAAAAAGCCAGGTAGTAAATCGAGCTTTGTGGACCTCATACGATCTCTTGTCACATGTTCTTCTTTTTCTGTTGTTTTTCCTTTTCTTTCATACGCCTTTAAAAATATGAAAACCATTCTTACCATTCATAACTCAAGGGGCTGAGCAGCTTTAGTCCATAGGCTGAATTGTAATTTGCCAAACCCTGTTGTAGATGTAACCAGAAGTTATTTGAAGACATTTCAAAGCAACTGGCTACTGTTAAAATTGGCGAAGTACAGAACTGTGTTTCTTGTATGTAACCATAATTAGTCATGTAAATCCAGTTCTAAGGGTAACGATTATTATGTACTTCAGAGCAGCAAATGACTTAGCAGAAGGAGGATTATGCCAGTTCTTCCTTGTGTTGCTCTCTGAATGTAGCCATCACTGTTATAATCACCTCCTCCTCCAATCATATCTCAGTAACCCTTCCTGAAAGTTAAGACCACATTGGCTATGACTTTAAAACTTTATGCTACTCTGTTCTTCTAGGCCTCTAGTTCAACTGCCTTTGGTGTGTGTCCACCATAAAAACAGCTTCATTGTGTTACTAAAAAGGGAGATTTAGGTGTTAGGCCAGGGAATAAGCACCATGTTGTCCCTGCCTACCCTGACATTGATATGACATAGATTCCCTAGGTGACCTGGACAAATCACTTAATGCTTTGTTTTCTATCCTCGGCTGTAACATGAGATGTCATATTTACACCTTAGGATATATTATGAGATATATATATATATATATATTATATATATATATATATAATATATATATTCATTACTGTTTGAAAATGTTCTGAGGTCCTTAGGTAAAAAACAGAAGGAAAATAAAATGTCAAACTCAAGTCCCTACATGGGTAAACTATGAGAACAGCTTTGTGGTGTTAATGATCATGAATCATTCTTAAGTTAAAAGTCATGGTCTAACTTGAGGTTCAGTGAGCAAGGCCAGCACCTTCTATCAGCTGGTGGTAGAAACAACATGAATAATAGTATAGGGCCTATTTTTGATGTTCTCCAGGAGTGCTTATTCCATAGCTTCTTTGAATATTTTGTTTTAGTGTTTGTCCTCTCAGTCAAGTTCTAATTCAAGTCACCCATAGTACAGATTTTTCCCCTGTTTAGACCTTCCTAAAGATGGAGACTATTCACCTTTCCTGTTCCTCAAAAGAGTTATTGGTTCATTTCTTAGTTCTTTCCTTGCAAGGAAGAGCGGCCTCAGCATCTGCAGTCTTTACTCATGAGCAGTCTTGTGCCTTCTTCATGTATCGTCATGATCCTCTTTTTCTGCATGTTAAGTCTGGATCCAGGACCCAACACTTTAACAGTGTCTTGACTGCAAAGGAGAGAGGTTACTGTGATATCCATCTTTGCACAGTCCAGGATACATGGCATGTGCATGGGCCCAAAGAAGTGCTACTTTGCCAACTCAGGTGGCTCTCTTCACATCTGTGCACATCTCCAGCTTCCTGCGGGGCCTGGCTGCCAGCCCTTCAAACAGCTCCCTATATTCCAAGCCCTATAAACTTCTGGCTTTCTCCTCATACCCAAGTTGTGTCTTGCTGGCATGCCAGCCTTCCATTTCAGCAGTGAAGGCTACTGCTACTTCCTTTTGGGCCTCTGCTAACCCCATAGTCTGATCACATTCCTACCCCTTGGTAAGTAGGGAAAAGTATGGGAAATGCAGTGTAAACCATTCCTGAAGTATATAATAAGCTGCTTCTCTTGTTCTAGATGGACCTTGACTTTCCTGGGAGATTTCAGTTCTAAAACTGGCAGGCCTGAGCCACACTTCTGCCTAACTTCCACCCCCAACTTCACTCTCTCTGTCATCTGCCTGAAAGTAGCTGCCTTGATTGCAGCGTGCCCAGCCCAGCCCAGGGCTTCACTTCCTTCAGTCCAGCTCTCCTCCCAATTAAATGGAGGAACTCAATAAATGTCAAGCTAACTTACATGCTAAAAGTGGTTATGCTAATTTATAGTGCTTATGTAATACAAGAGTGGTATTACAGTCATTCTAACTAATTTTTAAATGTTGTATTATGCAAGGTTCCAAACATATGACAAGGTAAAGAATATAATGGGCCCGATGGACCCACCATCCAGCTTTAATAGTTATTAATGTGGCCAATCTTATTTCAACTACTCCTTATCTATAACCCAACCCCCACCAAGATTTTGAATCAAATCCCAGATATAATTTAATTTATAGATATTTAATTTTACACGACTGTCACCCTATCTGAATGTAATTTTTTTCTATTTTCTCAGTCTGCTAAGATGTTTTCTTATGCCGGATGGACACAAACCTGTAACACCCTGTTTTTCATCTTCGCCACCGTGTTTTTGATCAGTCGCCTCATTATTTTTCCCTTCTGGTGAGTAGACAAGGTGCCGTGCATGCCTTTGGTCGCTATGCTGAGATGGCCTTGCTTGTTGTTCAGGTTGGAGCATTGCCCTTTCTTTCTCACACTGATCTCCAGCTACTTGTGCCAAGCTTAGCTGGACAGAAGAATGTGAAGGGGCCATTTTTATAGATAATTAGAACCACACCTTCCAATGTGAAAGGCTTGCTACAAAGGAAGACAGAAGATGTGTGACCAATGGAAAGCAGCATCTCTCACTCTGTGTCTGCTTTCATGAACATGGATCTTTTTTGTGACTAACAACTTTTCCATTTATTCAGTGAAATGTCATTGGTCAATTATCAGCTCTTTAGAAGAGAGGCAAATTCTGTGTTAAAATTACAATAGTTATAACCACCATTAATTGAATGCCAGGCATTGGATTAGGCCCTTAATACATCTTGGCACTAGCTATACAGCAAACCATAAAGATAAGTGTCATCACTTCCACTTTACATATGAGGAAACTGATGCTGATTTCATTCTTCATGATCTCTGGTCCTAACAGTGGTTTGGACCACTGGCTCTTGCTCAGTCTGTTGATTTTGTTTAGCTGAGAGCTGGCAATGTAGAACTTATGTTGTGTCTCTCCTGACAGCCGTTCCTTCAGCAAGTGTAGTTTCCCATGTGTCGATTGATAGAAACCAGAGAAAAATGTGAGGAAGACTTTGAGGGTATGGAAAGAACAGCTGAAAACTACCTGTAGTTTGGGGCTAGCCTAGGAGTTTCAGATACTCGCAACAGAAAAACTAGTGCTGTGCAAGTCCTAGGTTCCAGGGGAAAGAGGTGGAGACCCAGGTTGCAGGCCTGATTCCTTGTGAGAGGAGAGCACACAGGAATACTGGTTAGAGAGGTCAAAGGGTGCTGTACCCTATGGAAGCCGGCTGCGTTCTTTAACACAGGACTGGATGTCTTGATTAGATACTTTTTCTAGAGAGGAACAGCAGAGTGCAGTGATGAATTTCATGGGTGCAAGTCAGCCTGGCTGCAAACTTACTACCTGTGTGATCTTGTGCAGGTTAGATCAATTTTCTCTGCTTCAGTTTCTCATCTGAAAATGTAAGGATTGTCACAAGGCTTAAGTGAGATAATAAATATGAAATAGCTTAGAACAGTGTCTAGAACATAGTAAAGACTCAGTAAATGCCAGCTGTTATTACTGAAATTATTAATGAGTCTCTGAGAATTTGGAGTTTAATCCAGAATCAAATCTGAGATGCATGTTTAAGATGCTCTTCTTGGTTGATAAATCATATTACCATCACTTTCACTTTGGCTGATCAAGTGTGTTTGTGAAATTAGAATATTGTACAATATTGATAGGATAAGAATTGACTTGCAGATAGCAGTTAAGGCTTTTAGTGTGACTTTCATGGTGCTCTAAATCTAGCATATGCCCACTGCTTAGTTTGTTTCAAAGGTACCATGTGTTCCAGTTATCTATAGCTATATAACAAACCTATAAAGCTTAGTGGCTTAACACAGTAGTGAGAAAAATTTTTCTGTAAAGGACCATAGAATAACTATTTTAGACTTTTAAGAGCCATATATGGTCTCTGTTGCTTGTTTTTCTTAGTTTTGTTCTATTTCTTTGACAATCCTTTAAAAATGTACTGAACCCAGCTTAGATCACTGGCTGTAGAAAAACGCTCTATAGGCCAGACTTTATCAACAAGCCATAGTTGGCAGGCTTCTCTCTTAAAATAACACATTATTGTTATCATTATTATTACCTCTCATGGATCTTGGAGTTGACTGACCTAATTTACATGGTTTTCCCTCATGTGGTCACAGTCAGATGGTAGCTGGGCAGCCAGAGTTGGAGTTTTCTTGAGGGCTTCCTCAGGCACAAGACTCAGGCGGCACCCATGACATCACCTGATCGATGCTGGTTGTTGGTGGGGACCGCTGCTGGGCCTGTCGGCTGGACGGCATGCCCATGCCCCTTCACTGGCCTCAATGCCTCCTAGGCCAGCAGATGGATTTTAAGGGTGAGCAGTTAAGAGAAAGCTTGGCCGATGCTGTGTTTCCTTTTGTAACTCGACTTCAGATGTCAAAGCATGTCACGTCCAACCTCATTTTCTGCATTGGATCCAGGTCACCAAGGCCAGTTCATATTTAAGGGAAGGAAAATTAGCCTCCATTTCTTGTTGGGAGTAGTTTCAAATAATTTATAGACATTTTAAAAACACATACCATGGAAGTTCTCAATCTAGAGAACTCTCTGAAAAGCTTCTAAGTATTGCTGCTGTGGTTGATTTGTGATTCAGCAACAAAGGATCTCACGTAGAACTTTACTTTAATGTCTCAAAATTAACAGGCAAGCTTACCCTAGCCTCACAGACAGTTGAACATCAGGTTAGGGTTGGGTGATTGTGAGGCGGTGTGTTACTTTCCCACACACCCTCAACTTTAAAATCCTAGACATAAGAACTCATTCTCTTGCCAGCATTTCAGGATTTCAAGGAGAATTAGTTACATGCATTTGGCATTTCTTGATCTTGATATTTCGCTGAATTCACCAGCTCACTGCAGAGGGCAGCCAATACCACTGTTTGCTGACTTCAGAGAGTTGGGCTGCAAATAAACCAGTATACGTAGACTTGACTATAAAAATTTTTTGCGGATAAAATTTTTTCTGTACTGATGGTGACTGATCCTCATTTGGAGGGTTAAAGGAAACCTCAGCAAGCTGTTGAAAGTTTGGGAGCTGGGTTTTTCATGGTTTTCAAAAGCCTCAGTTGTAGTGTGTTACTCTGGCTTAAATAGATGTCCCATCAGCTTGAACCTGTTACACAACCATCTTGTGATGCCAAAGAGGAAAAGTCAGTTCCTTGTTGTTAGTCTGGCTCCAGACATCTGTCTAAAATTTGTAACTCTGCAGACTCACTTCTTAAGGACATTTTATTAGTCCAGATTTGTTGGGAACTTACCGTGGACCAAACAAGGTGCAGACAAGAGGCCCATTTCAAGATTCAGATGCTTTAGCGGGGCCGTGGGAGGCCGTTCGCCACCTAGGTGCTCTGTTCTGCCCAGTTGCTTTCGTTACGCATTTTGTGGTGAGATGAAGGACTCAGTGTGCAGAAGGCTCCTGGGCTGGTGCCGTCTGAAAGGGATCTGAAACCCTGAGGAAAAGAACAGGTGTTTGACATCATGTGTGTCTTCCTCTTTCTTCTCCTTTCCCTTTGTTCCCTCAGCCTCAGGCAGGTTTGCTTTCCCCTCATGAATTTCCTTATGTGTTTGTACAACTGTGTTGCCAGTTCTCCTCTCCTCCAGTTCTTTTCAGGGAACTTATTTATAGCCATTTTTCAGTCAGTGTCAGCAAGAGTTAACTGCTTTGATTTTCTAAACATTGCTACTGTCAACATTAGGTAGACATTCCAGTTGGCATTGGCCAAACTGCTTTAATCTAATTGCTTGGTTACCCTATTTATTTGCGTTTTTCTTCAAAGGCATTTACATTTCAGGCTTATGTTTTTCACATTGTATTCCCAACTATTGTATTAAAATAATGGCTGCTATATTTGTGAATTATTGGATGTATCTCTCTACTTTATACAAATACCACCTGAGAATCATTCCCCAACCCAGGGATCCAACCCAGGTTTCCCGCATTGCAAGTGGATTCTTTACCGACTGAGCCACCAGGGAACCCCATTCAGTGAAAAAGATCCTCCAAAGGTCAGATAAATGATTCCCCTGACTCCTGACAGTTTTTCTCCTTAAATAAAAAGAGCAGATATTGATTTAGTCCAAGGTGGTTGATCTGAAGGGAAGGAGCATGTTTCAGCTGATGTTTATAGGTAGAAATGCTAGGTCATTGCTTCATTTCTTGAAGTCATTGCTAGATGTTGTGAGGAGCTCACAGATAAATGAGATGCAGTTCCGAGCTTGCAGGAGTTCATGATGGCAGTAGAAGAGATCTTTGTGGCCACCACCTTATTCATATATTTGGAGAGTATTAATACTGACCTGTGTTTTTTGGATATTCCAAAAAGAAAATAATAAAACATTTCTTTCACATCAAAACTACAATAAGACATTGCCTCACACTGTTCAAAATGGCTGACCATCATTAAAAAGTCTACAAATAATAAATGCTGGAGAGGATGAGGAGAAAAAGAAACCCTCCTATATTCCTCCACTGTCAGTGGGAATGTAAATTGGTGCAGCCGCTAAGAGGACAATATGGAAGCTTCTTAGAAAACTAAAAATAGAGCTACCATGTAATCCTATAATCCCACTCCTGGGCATATAAGAAAAGACGAAAATTCTAATCCAAAAAAATACATGTACCTCAGTGTTCATAGCAGCACTATTTATAATAGCCACAACATGAAAGCAACCTAATTTGTCCACTGACAAATGAATAGATAAAGAAGATGTGGTACATATATACAATGAAATATTACTCAGAAGTAAAAAAAGAATGAAATAATACCATTTGTAGCAACATGGAGGGACTTAAAGAGATTATCATACTAAGTGAAATGGCAGACAGAAAAAGAAAAATATCATATCGCTTATATGTAGAGTCTAAAAAAATGATACAAAGGAACTTATTTACAAAACAGAAACAGACTCACAGACATAGAAAACAAAGTTATGGTTACCTAAGGGGAAAGTGAGGGAGGGATAAATTAGGGATTTGAGATTAACAGATACACACTACTACATTTAAAATAGGTAAAAGGCTAAGACCTACAGAGAAATTGTATTCAATATCTTATAATAACCTATAATGGAAAAAAATCTGAAAAAGAATAGATACATATATATATATATATAGCTGAATCACTTTGCTATACACTTGAAACTAACACAGCATTGTGAATTAACTATACTTCAATTTTAAAAATGGTTAAAAAATAAAACATTTCTAACTGTGAAAAATACTCAAATAAACAATTTCCTTACCTCCTAGGATACATATGCTAGTGGTAACTTTATTTCCCCACCACTGGTTCACGGGACCTCGGGCTTTATCTTTTGATGATCCAGGTCTCACTGATATCAAAAAATGGTACCCTGAGAAACCTCATATGAAAAAGAATTTTGTGTGCGATGAGACAATATAAACCCTTGAGATGGCTGTTAGAGAGAGGACAGTTTTAAGGAGACACACAGAGCCAAAAGCCTCCAGCAGTGCTCTCAGCTGATGTCCATCAGAGGGAGACAAGAGTGAGGACATGATAGTCTTTTTCTTTCCTTTTAACACCTGAGGCCTCAGTTCTGAACAGTCTGTCAGGGGCAAGCAGGGGTCTGCTGGTGCCCCGGTCAGCTTCCACCCCCGCCTGGAATGGCAGTGTCCTTCCCTCAGTCACCAGAGGAGACGAGGGGCTGGGCCAGGCCAGGGGGCTCTGCTGTAGCCAGAGCTGCTCCCTGGGACCGCCCTGCAGATGCCTATCTCAGAACTTGACTTTCCAGTCACAGGGCTTCTGGAGGAGACAGCACAAGTCACCGCAAGTGTTTGCTCAGAGTCTCGCTCGGGGGAGCTCCTCCCACACCCACAGGCTTGGCGCTTCTGCTGCTGCTTGTAAACTTATGAAAGACGACTACCACCGACCATAGAACTTTAGAATGAGGAGCCTTATTCATAATAGTGCAACCCCTTTATTTGCTTATTTGTATGGAAATCATTTCAAGCTTGCAGAATAATTTCAAGTATATTACAGAAAACTCTTACTTTTTCCCTTTACCCAGATTTACCAGTTAACATTTCCCTGGTTTGCTCTATTTCTTTTTCTCTCTCAATATACACACGCACATACACGCTCATGTGTATGTATACACATATACACACACATTTTTTTCTGAACCATTTAAAGTTGAAACCATCATGCCCTTTTAATCCTAAATAGTTCAATGTGTATTTCCTAAGGATGAGGACATTCTTCTACAGAATCTTCCATCAATTTCAAGAAAGGTAGCAATCTACCATCCGTGTTTTGGTCTTGTCAATTGATCTGATAGTGCCTTTCATTGCTTTTTCCCCTCACTATGAGATTTGGCCAGGATCACATTCTGCATTCAGGTTTCATCCGCCTGGAATAGTCCTTCTTGTGCTAGGTACTTCTTGCCTTCCGTGTCATAGACATTGTTGAAGTATTGTGACTTGGTTTATTTTTCACATGAGAAGTTAAGATAGTTCTAGGATCGCACAGCTAGTTATGAAAGGATCAAGACTAGAAACAGGACATTTGAAACAAAACAGGGAGGCGGGGCTAAGATGGCGGAGGAATAGGACGGGGAGACCACTCTCTCCTCCACAAATTTATCGAAAGAACATCTGAACGCTGACCAAACTTCACAAAACCACTTATGAAGGCTGGCTGAGGACGTCAGGCTTCCACAAAAACAGCGCATTATCTTCAAAAGAGGTAGGAGAAATTATAAAAGATAAAAAGAGAGACAAAAGAGTTAGGGACGGAGACCCGTCCCGGGGAGGGAGTCGTAAAAGAGGAGGAATTTCCAAGCACCAGGAAACCCTCTCACCGGCGGGTGTAGGGGAGGATTTCTTATCTCAGAGGGCAACGTAACTGGGAGGAAAAAATAAATAAAATCCACAGATTACGTGCCTAAAGCAACTCCCAGCAAAGAACCCCAGACGCTCGCATCATCCGCCACCAGCAAGTGGGAGCTGAACGGAGAGGAGCGGGCGGCACTGCCTAGGGTAAGGACCGGGCCCGAGTGCCCCGAGGGCAATCTGAGGGAGCTAACGTGAGATAGTAACCTAAACTGTGGGACAGCCAGAGAGAGAGAACTATCCCGCGAAAAGCCCAACTCTAAGGCACTGCCGGCCCGCTCACAGAACAAAGGACTGAGCGATACCAGAGGAGAGCTAGCCGGCTGCGGACCGCCCCATCCCCCGCCGGACACAGCGGGCAGGCGGGGCCCGCCAGACCCGGAAAGGGGCAAACTCGGCTCCAGAGAGGGCACCCCCTACCAAACTGCAAACAGGCTCCCAGTTTCTAAGCAAAGACTGCCTGAGATCCCGGAGGGTCGACAGCCGCCGGGAGGGTCGCAGCCAGAGACCAGCTCCCCAGAACCGACACAAAGCACACCGGAGCCGGGCGCGCCCGTAAACCGAGGCGGGGACCAGGGAGGTGATAAGCCGCACCGCCCCAACAGGGGAGAGCGCGCTCGCCAAACTCCTGGCCGCCTGGGCAGCTCCGACCGGGAACGGCACAAGCCGCGGGCGAAACCAAGTCTGCGCCTTTGTGGAGTAACCGGGAGCCTGAACCTGAGCGGCTTAGACCTGGGAAGTGCACGCAGCTCAGGGCCCGCTCCCCGGCCGAGTAACCTGAAGCCTGAGCAGGGTAGACGGGGAAAGCACACACGCCGTGAGCGGGGGCGAACCCAGTTGCGGCCGAGACACTGCGAGCTTACCACACACACGCCAGATTTGCAGTGTTCCTTCCTCCCCACAGCACGATTGAACAAGCGAACCTAAAGAGATCACCTCCACCGCTTTGTTGCAGGGCGGAAATTAGATACTGAAGAGATCTCCAAACAGAAGCCAAATAAACAGAGGGAAGCGTTTTGGAAGGGACAGGCCAACAGATTAAAATCCCTGTAGTTAATACCGACTGCATTGAAAAGGACCTATAGATCTTGAAAAGTATAAGCAGGAATAAGGATCTATCTGAAACTGAGCAGATCCCACACTGCTCACAACAGCTCCAGAGAAAGTCCGGGATATATATGTTTTTTACTATTATTTTTTTTTTTTAATTTTTTTTTTAATTAAAAAAATTTTTGTTTTCCTCTTCTTTCCTTTTTCTTCAAGTCCTCTATTACACCTTTAACTTTCATTTTCATAACCCACTATTAACTTGCAAAAAAAAAACCAACCCTATTTTTGAAGCAAACTACATACATATATCTTATACCTTTTGTGTTTTCTTTTTTTAATGTTTTTTTTCCTGTTTCTTTTTTTACTGTTTTACTGTTTTTTTTTCTTTTTACACTGTTTCCTTTTTTTCTTTTTTTTTTTTTTTAGATTGTAAGTTTTATAAGAGTCTAACCTCTACTCTAGATTTTTAATCTTTGTTTTACATATTTGATATCAATTTTGTACATTTAAGAACCCAATCTTTAGGACCCATTTTTACTCAGGAGTGTGATCACTGGCCTGATCACTCTCTCCCCCTATTGATGCTCTTTCTTCTCCCCCAGGGAACCTCTATCTCCCACCCTCCTCCTTCTCTTCTCAACCCAATTCTGTGAATCTCTGAGGGTGTTCTGGGTACCGGAGAACACTTCAGGAACAGGATACTGCCCAGATCTCTCTCTCCCCTCTTGATTCCTCCCTTTCTACTCATGCTCACCTCTATTACCTTCCTCCCCCCTCTCTATGTATCTCTGTGAACCACTCTGAGGGTTCCAAACTGTGGAAAGCACAGAGGGAAGTGCTTACTGGCTAAATTGCTCTCTCCACATTTGAATTCCCCTCTTCCCCTCCTGGTCACCTCAACCTCCCCCCCCCCCACCTCATCTCTCCATGTAACTCAGTGAACCTTTCTGGGTATCCCTCACTGTGGAGAATCTTTTCACCATTAACCTAAAAGTTTTATTATTGAGGCTGTATGGAAGGAGAAGTCTTGAGGCTACTGCAAGAATAAGACTGAAAGCCAGGGGAAACATTAATTAATAAGAGACCATCCAATAGCCTCCATAAATACACTGAAACCAAGCTCCACCCAAGAGCCAATAAGTTCCAGAGCAAGACATACCACGCAAATTCTCCAGCAACGCAGGAACATAGCCCTGAGCATCAATATACAGGCTGCCCAGAGGCACACCAAATCCATAGACATCTCAAAAATTAATACTGGTCACTCCATTGCACTCTAGAGAGCAGAAATCCAGCTCCACCCACCAGAACACCGACACGAGCTCCCCCAACCAGGAAGCCTTGACAAGCCACCTGTCCAACCCCAACCACAGTGAGGAACCTCCACAATAAAGAGGAACTTCATACTACCAGAATATAGAAGGGCCACGCCTAACACAGCAATCTAAACAAGATGAAAAGGCAGAGAAATACTCAGCAAGTAAAGGAAAATGAGAAATGCCCACAAAGCCAAACAAAAGAGGAGGAGATAGGGAATCTATCTGAAAAAGAATTTAGAATAATGATAATAAAAATGATCCAAAATCTTGAAAGCAAAATGGAGTTACAGATAAATAGCCTGGAGACAAAGATTGAGAAGATGCAAGAAATGTTTATCAAGGACTTAGAAGAAATAAAGAGGAGTCAATATAGAATGAATAATGAAATAAAGGAGATAAAAGACACTCTGGAGGGAACCAACAGTAGAATAACGGAGGCAGAAGATAGGATAAGTGAGGCAGAAGATAGAATGATGGAAATAAACGAAGCAGAGAGGAAAAAAGAAAAAAGAATCGAAAGAAATGAGGAAAACCTCC
The DNA here is from genome assembly GCF_054371585.1 of Giraffa tippelskirchi. Classification (NCBI taxonomy): domain Eukaryota; kingdom Metazoa; phylum Chordata; class Mammalia; order Artiodactyla; family Giraffidae; genus Giraffa; species Giraffa tippelskirchi. The sequence continues at coordinate 60,029,676 of NC_137286.1, read as the reverse complement.
GGGACCTCTGGGACAATATGAAACGCCCCAACATTCGAATCATAGGAGTCCCAGAAGAAGAAGATAAAAGGAAAGGCCATGAAAAAATACTCGAGGAGATAATAGTTGAAAATTTCCCTAAAATGAGGAAAGAAATAGTCACAGAAGTCCAAGAAACCCAGAGAGTTCCAAACAGGATAAACCCAAGGCGAAACACCCCAAGACACATATTAATCAAATTAACAAAGATCAAACACAAAGAACAAATATTAAAAGCAGCAAGGGAAAAACAACAAATAACACACAAGGGGATCCCCATAAGGATAACAGCTGATCTTTCAATAGAAACCCTTCAGGCTAGAAGGGAATGGCAGGACATACTTAAAGTAATGAAAGAGAATAATCTACAACCCAGATTACTGTACCCAGCAAGGATCTCATTCAGATATGAAGGAGAATTCAAAAGCTTTACAGACAAGCAAGAGCTGAGGGAATTCAGCACCACCAAATCAGCTCTCCAGCAAATGCTAAAGGATCTTCTCTAAACAGGAAACACAGAAAGGATGTTTCAACACGAACTCAAAACAACAGAGTAAATGGCAACGGGATCATACTTATCAATAATTACCTTAAATGTAAATGGGTTGAATGCCCCAACCAAAAGACAAAGGCTTGCTGAATGGATACAAAAACAAGACCCCTATATATGCTGTCTACAAGAGACCCACCTCAAAACTAGAGACACACACAGGCTGAAAGTGAAAGGATGGAAAAACATATTCCATGCAAACGGAGACCAAAAGAAAGCAGGAGTCACAATACTCATTTCAGATAAAATAGACTTTAAAATAAAGGATGTGAAAAGGGACAAAGAAGGACACTACATAAAGATCAAAGGATCAATCCAAGAAGAAGACGTAACAATCATAAATATATATGCACCCAACATAGGAGCACCACAATATATAAGGCAAATACTAACAAGTATGAAAGGGGAAATTAACAATAACACAATAATAGTGGGAGACTTTAATACTCCACTCACGCATATGGATAGATCAACTAAACAGAAAATTAACAAGGAAGCACAAACTTTAAATGATACAATAGACAAATTAGATTTAATTGATATTTACAGGACTTTCCACCCCAAAACAATCAATTTTACCTTTTTCTCAAGTGCACATGGAACTTTCTCCAGGATAAATCACATCCAGGGCCATAAATCTAGCCTTGGTAAATTCAAAAAAATTGAAATCATCCCAGCCATCTTCTCTGACCACAATGCAGTAAGATTAGACCTCAATTACAGGAAAAAAACTATTAAAAATTCCAACATATGGAGGCTAAACAACACGCTTCTGAATAACCAACAAATCACAGAAGAAATCAAAAAAGAAATAAAATTATGCATAGAAACGAATGAAAATGAAAACACAACAACCCAAAACCTATGGGACACTGTAAAAGCAATACTAAGGGGAAGGTTCATAGCAATACAGGCGTACCTCAAGAAACAAGAAAAAAATCAAATAAATCAACTAACTCTACACCTAAAGCAACTAGAGAAGGAAGAAATGAAAAACCCCAGGGTCAGTAGAAGGAAAGAAATCTTAAAAATTAGGGCAGAAATAAATGCAAAAGAAACAAAAGAGACCATAGCAAAAATCAACAAAACTAAAAGCTGGTTTTTCGAGAAGATAAACAAAATTGACAAGCCATTAGCCAGACTCATCAAGAAACAAAGGGAGAAGAATCAGATCAACAAAATTAGAAATGAAAATGGAGAGATCACAACAGACTCCACAGAAATACAAAGGATCATAAGAGACTACTACCAACAGCTATATGCCAATAAAATGGATAACTTGGAAGAAATGGACAAATTCTTAGAAAAGTATAACTTTCCAAAACTGAACCAGGAAGAAATAGAAGATCTTAACAGACCCATCACAAGCATGGAAATCGAAACTGTAATCAGAAATCTTCCAGCAAACAAAAGCCCAGGACCAGACGGCTTCACAGCGGAATTCTACCAAAAATTTAGAGAAGAGCTAACACCTATCCTACTCAAACTCTTCCAGAAAATTGCAGAAGATGGTAAACTTCCAAACTCATTCTATGAGGCCACCATCACCCTAATTCCAAAACCAGACAAAGATGTCACAAAAAAGGAAAACTACAGGCCAATATCACTGATGAACATAGTTGCAAAAATCCTTAATAAAATTCTAGCAAACAGAATCCAACATCATATTAAAAAGATCATACATCATGACCAAGTGGGCTTTATCCCAGGAATGCAAGGTTTTTTTAACATCCGCAAATCAATCAATGTAATACACCACATTAACAAATTGAAAGAAAAAAAACCATATGGTTATCTCAATAGATGCAGAAAAAGCCTTTGACAAAATTCAGCATCCATTTATGATAAAAACCCTCCAGAAAGCAGGAATAGAAGGAACATATCTCAACATAATAAAAGCTATATATGACAAACCCACAGCAAACATTATCCTCAATGGTGAAAAATTGAAAGCATTTCCCCTAAAGTCAGGAACAAGGCAAGGATGCCCACTTTCACCACTACTATTCAACATAGTTTTGGAAGTTTTGGCCACAGCAATCAGAGCTGTAAAAGAAATAAAAGGAATACAGATAGGAAAAGAAGAAGTAAAACTCTCACTGTTTGCAGATGACATGATCCTCTACATAGAAAACCCTAAAGACTCTACTAGAAAATTACTAGAGTTGATCAATGAATATAGTAAAGTTGCAGGATATAAAATTAACACACAGAAATCCCTTGCATTCCTATACTCCAATAATGAGAAAACAGAAAGAGAAATTAAGGAAACAATACCATTCACCATTGCAACAAAAAGAATAAAATACTTAGGAATATATCTACCTAAAGAAACAAAAGACTTATATATAGAAAACTATAAAACACTCATGAAAGAAATCAAAGAGGACACAAACAGATGGAGAAATATACCGTGTTCATGGATTGGAAGAATTAATATAGTGAAAATGAGTATACTACCCAAAGCAATCTATAGATTCAATGCAATCCCTATCAAGCTACCAATGGTATTTTTCACAGAACTAGAACAAATCATCTCACAATTTGTATGGAAATATAAGAAACCTCGAATAGCCAAAGCAATCTTGAGGAAGAAGAATGGAACTGGAGGAATCAACCTGCCTGACTTCAGGCTCTACTACAAAGCCACAGTCATCAAGACAGTATGGTACTGGCACAAAGATAGAAATATAGATCAATGGAACAAAATAGAAAGCCCAGAGATAAACCCACGCACATATGGACACCTTATCTTCGACAAAGGAGGCAAGAATATACAATGGAGAAAAGACAATCTCTTTAACAAGTGGTGCTGGGAAAACTGGTCAACCACTTGTAAAAGAATGAAACTAGAACACTTCCTAACACCGTACACAAAAATAAACTCAAAATGGCTTAAAGATCTAAACGTAAGACCAGAAACTATAAAACTCCTAGAGGAAAACATAGGCAAAACACTCTCCGACATAAATCACAGCAGGATCCTCCATGTCCCACCTCCCAGAATATTGGAAATAAAAGCAAAAATAAACAAATGGGACCTAATTAAAATTAAAAGCTTTTGCACAACAAAGGAAACTATAAACAAGGTGAAAAGACAGCCTTCAGAATGGGAGAAAATAATAGCAAGTGAAGCAACAGACAAACAATTAATCTCAAAAATATACAAGCAACTTCTGCAGCTGAATTCCCGAAAAATAAACGACCCAATCAAAAAATGGGCGAAAGAACTAAACAGACATTTCTCCAAAGAAGACATACAGATGGCTAACAAACACATGAAAAGATACTCAACATCACTCATTATTAGAGAAATGCAAATCAAAACCACAATGAGGTATCATTTCACACCAGTCAGAATGGCTGCTATCCAAAAGTCTACAAGCAATAAATGCTGGAGAGGGTGTGGAGAAAAGGGAACCCTCTTACACTGTTGGTGGGAATGCAAACTAGTACAGCCACTATGGAGAACAGTGTGGAGATTCCTTAAAAAACTGGGAATAGAACTGCCATATGACCCAGCAATCCCACTGCTGGGCATATACACCGAGGAAACCAGAATTGAAAGAGACGCGTGTACCCCAATGTTCATCGCAGCACTGTTTACAATAGCCAGGACATGGAAGCAACCTAGATGTCCATCAGCAGACGAATGGATAAGGAAGCTGTGGTACATATACACAATGGAATATTACTCAGCCATTAAAAAAAATACATTTGAATCGGTTCTACTGAGATGGATGAAACTGGAGCCCATTATACAGAGTGAAGTAAGCCAGAAAGAAAAACAACAATACAGTATACTAATGCATATATATGGAATTTGAAAGATGGTAACGATAACCCTATATGCGAGACAGAATAAGAGACACAGATGCATAAAACAATTTTATGGACTCTGAGGGAGAAGGTGAGGGTGGGACGTTCTGGGAGAATAGCATTGAAACATGTATATTATCATATGTGAAACAGAACACCATTCCATGTTCGATGCATGAGACAAGGGCTCAGGGCCGGGGCAATGGGATGACCCAGAGGGATGGGATGGGGAGGGAGGTGGGTGGGGGGTCCAGGAAGGGGAACACATGTAAACCCATGGCTGATTCATGTCAATGTATGGCAAAAACTATTACAATATTGTAAAGTAATTAGCCCTCAACTAAAATAAATAAATTTATAAAATTAAAAAAAAAATTTTGGAACAAAACAAAACAAAAAAGAAACAAAACAGATATGTTTCCAACTAAATTACTTAATTTGATAAGAGCAGACATGGCTGCCTTACCTAAGTTTTAGAAAGTTTTCTTCAACTATTTGGTCACTTTGAAATGTAAGCCATCTCTAAAATGTAAGATGGTAACTTAGACACCTATAGAACCAGTATTTGTTATCCTGAAAAGGCTTAATGCTTACACCCACAATTAGCAAGAAAAAAAGACCTTTAACTTTTATTAGAAAAAAACAATTTTTGGTGGCTATCTTATCCAGCCCAGCAAAACCAACTGTTTATACCAACAGTGTGATTTTTTTCAAACCAGGTAAACTTTAGCAATTGAAAGAGTAAAGATGGGGAACAAAACCCAAAACAGAGAAAAGGCCAAGTTTTGCCATCCATAGGCACCATGGTAGTGTGTCCATTTGGACAGGTTAAAGGCCAGTGGACAGAGCAGAATTGAGGAGTATTCTCTGTGAAAAGGGAGATTCCACAGGCCCCACAAGGGGAATGTGTGAGTGTTTGTGTGTTCACACGTATCTGCACACTTGATACATGTATGTTCAGGACACATACTTGATACACATGTGTTTGGGCCACACAAAATTTAGATGGGCAGATATGTTTCGTTTTTTTCCTTCCCATTCTTCTTTTGGTAAAGGATGAGAAGAATTAAGGCTGAGAGATTGGACTATCTTTTAGGTATCATTCTGGATCTCACCCCAAAAGATCTCCCATGATTTCCACTTTTTGTTTCAGTTCAGCTTGTTACGTGCTAACTATGTAAACTATAACTTCACTAGAATGACCTGGGAGCCTTGAAAAAATATTCATGGCCAGGTTCTAATTCAGACCAATTAAACTAGAATCTCCAGACTGGACCCAAACTCTGTGTTGCCCTCCATGTGTTATTAACTAGCCCTTTGCAGTAGGAAAGAGGGTGGTGGTAGAAAGCCATCTCATCATCAGTTCAGTTCAGTTGCTCAGTCATGTCCGACTCTTTGCGACCCCATGAATCGCAGCATGCCAGGCCTCTCTGTCCATCACCAACTCCCGGAGTTTACCCAAACCCATGTCCATCGAGTCAGTGATGCCATCCAACCATCTCATCCTCTGTCGTCCCCTTCTTCTCCTGCCCCCAATCCTACCCAGCATTAGGGTCTTTTCTAATGAGTCAACTCTTTGCATGAGATGGCCAAAGTATTGGAGTTTCAGCTTCAACATCAGTCCTTCCAATGAACACCCAGGATTGATCTCCTTTAGGATGGATTGATTGGATCTCCTTGTAGTCCAAGGGACTCTCAAGAGCCTTCTCCAACACCACAGTTCAAAAGCATCAATTCTGCAGCACTCAGCTTTCTTCACCATCCAACTCTCACATCCATACATGACCACTGGAAAAACCATAGCTTTGACTAGGCGGACTTTTGTTGGCAAAGTAATGTCTCTGCTTTTAAATATGCTATCTAGGTTGGCCATAACCTTCCTTCCAAGGAGTAAGTGTCTTTTAATTTCATGGCTGCAATCACCATCAGCAGTGATTTTGGAGCCCAAAAAACAAAAAAAGTCTGACACTGTTTCCACTGTTTCCCCATCTATTTCCCGTGAAGTGATGGGATCAGATGCCATGATCTTAGTTTGCTGAACGTTGAGCTTTAAGCCAACTTTTTCACTCTCCTCTTTCACTTTCATCTCATCATAGTGGTGGTCGTAATAATGTTATAACTACCATTTTTGAGTGCTTACTGTATGCTAAGCTCTTCCCATTTGTCAACTCATTTAATCCTCACAACAACCTGAGAGGTGAGTTCTGTTTTATTACAGAAGAAGCTGAAGCCCAGAGAAGCCAGTAACTTGCTGTAGATGCCAAGGAAGCCATGATCCAAATGTAGCAGGCTCCAGCGCCTGTGCTATTGACTGACCTCTCCTCTCTGCAGTGGCTTCTCTCGCTCTGGAGCTACTTGCATTCAATGGCAGTCTCTTCCATTTCTAGAACTCTTAAGTTTGCAAAGCTGACTCTGTGTTTCTCTGGAGCCTCTCAGCCAGAGAGGTGGGGTTAGTTCCACCCAAGGAACAGGAAGTTGTGTAGGTTGCCAGGCAAAAAATAGCAGCCTCAATCCCGGAGGCCAGCTCTGATGACGCTAGGCCAAGTATTGTTTTTGTTGTTCAGTCGCTAAGTTGTACCTGACTCTTTGAGACCCCATGGACTGCAATATGCCAGGCTTCCCTATCCTTCACTATCTCCCAGAGTTTGCTCAAATTCCTGCCCACTGAGTCGGTGGTGCTGTCTGACCATCTCATCCTCTGCCACCTCCTTCTTTTGCCTTCAATTTTCCCCAGCATCAGTGTCCTTTCCAATGAGTCAGCTCTTAGTATCACAATCTGAAAGTATTGGAACTTCAGCTTCAGCATCAGTCCTTCCAATGAATATTCAGGTTGATTTCCTTCAGGATTGGCTTGTTTGATCTGCTTGCAGTCCAAGGGACTCTCAAGAGTCTTCTCCAGCACCACAATTAGAAAGCAGCAATTCTTCAGTGCTCAGCCTTCCTTATGGTCCAGCTCTCACATCCGTACATAACTACTGGAAAAACGATAGATTTGAGTGTAAGGGCCTCTATTACTCTCCTTCCTAAAACCTGTAAAGCTTCCCAAAACTCTTACAGGGAAGGCCACACCTCTGATCTTGGCTTTCTAGGCCAGTGGGAGATGGCTGCATTCACCAATCCAGCTTCATCTTACACACCCCACCCACATCACCCCTCCTCCACCCCATCCTACCCCCTGCCCCCACCCACCTTGCCACACTGGTCTTCTTTTTAGCCCTTGAATTTTCCATAATGCCTCCACCTGAGAGTTTTGTACATGTCACTCCCTCCAATTCTGTCTTCCCTTCAGCTATAGAGAGAAGAGGGAAATCTCCATTCAGTCAAAACCCTGGAATATTCTCCCTTATTCTTTTCTTTTTTTCTTTGCATGGACCACAGTGAGTTTAATTGTATGTTTAAGTAGTTATTTACATTCTTGATAGGATGTATAAAGGAGGTATTTTTTAGTAGATTCCTTTGCTAATTTTGACAATGAAAAATTCCCATTAGGGGGCTTTGTATGGGACCAGGTCTTGGAGTAAGTGATGGGAGAATACACGTGAGATGAAGGCGTCATGGCCACTGCCTGTGGATAGCTTGCTGGCTAATGAGGAGTCAACTCATATAAGAGCTTTCACTGTAAGGTAAAGTGAATCAGCCCAATGCTCTGAAGAAGCTCGTAGCAGAGGAGCCGTGAAGAAAGTTATAAGAGGTGATCAGGAAAGATGTTTTTGTAGAGGAGTCAATGCTTTGATAGGTAAGAAGAATTTCAGATGAAAAAATGAAGGGCATTCTAGACTGAGAGAGTGCAGAATAAGGCACACAGTTGCTTAAAGACCCAGCAAATAATAATAGCAAGTAGGCTTTATTTATATCATTTCCCTTAATCCCTGTGGATGCAGGCACCAAAATGTAAGCCCTACTAGCTCAGGAATTTCAGGCTGTTTTATTCATTCTGGCTCCCACAAAGTGCCTGGTGTCATTTTGGTGCTTAATAAATATTTATTGAATGAATAAGGTAGGTACTCATTGCTTCCATTTTACAGTTTAGAATATACGTAAATAAGTGACTCAGCTTACATAGAGGCAGGATTTTAAGAAAATATTGGGGATATATTTTATAATGTTAGGGGTGAGAAAAACATTTTAAAGCATAACATAGAGGAAGCAATTGTAAGGGAAACAGTTGATAATATTTGTTACAAAAGTGTTTTAAAAATTTATTTGTCAAGAAAAATTATAAACAAAGTTGTAAAAATCAGAACATGTGATATTATTTAACATGATTAAAAAGTGATGCATTATCCTTAATATATAAAAAGCATTTAGGAGTCAGCAGAAAAAGTAAACATCCCCCCCAAAATTGGACAGATATAACGAAGAAGCAGTTCACAAAAGTACAAATCATAATAATAATTTTTAAAAACTCATATATATCTTCATTTCACAAGAAATAAAGATGTAAATATATAAGCAATGTAATGTTGTTTTAGGTAAAGGCTGACAGACTACAATGTTGATCAAGATCCCAGGAAGCAGACACTGTCATACACTGGGTGCAAGAATATAAATTGGTGCAGTCTTGATGGAAAGCATTTAGCAATACACTCCAAAATATAAAATGAATATACTCTTTGATTCAGGATTTTAGCAACTTGGAGGAAGTGAACAATTTAATCAAAATGTCTTCACAAGTAACATCTCACAGTGTTCTTCATAATGTAGTGAAAATTTGGAAACAAATGTCTATTAAGAGATTAGCTAAATAAGTTATGATATGTATAAATGGATTTCTGTGCAGCTATTACATAGAATGGCATATAGTAGAGGTTGGCAAATTGGCTTATAGGTCAAATCCAGTTCACTGAACTATTTTGCTAGTAAAGTTTTATTGGCACACAGCCACACCTATTAATTGATACATTGTTTATAGTTAGTTTCACACTGCAGTGGTCATTTGAACAGTTGCAACAGAGACCAAATGGCCCAGAGGCCTGAAATATTTATTATTTGTCCCTATTAAAAAATGTTTGCTGCTGCTAAGTCATTTCAGTCATGTCTGACTCTGTGTGACCCCATAGACGGCAGTCCACCAGTCTCTGCTGTCCCTGGGATTCTCCAGGCAAGAACACTGGGGTGGGTTGCCATTTCCTTCTGCAATGCATGAAAGTGAAAAGTGAAAGTGAAGTCGCTCAGTCGTGTCTGACTCTTCGCGACCCCATGGACTGCAGCCTACCAGGCTCCTCCGTCCATGGGATTTTCCAGGCAAGAGTACTGGAGTGGGTTGCCATTGTTTGCTGATCCCTAATTTATAAATATGTTGATTGACATGGAAAGCTCTCTGTAACATGTTTAGTTGCTAAGTCGTGTCTAACTCTTTTTGTGACCCCATGGACTGTAGCCCACCATGCTCTTCAGTCCATGGGATTTCCCAGAGAGGATACTGGAGTGGATTGCCATTTCCTTCTCCAGGGCATCTTCCCAGCTCAGAGATCAAAACTCTGCCTCCTGCATTGGCAGGCAGATTCTTTACCCCTGAGCCACCAGGGAAGCCCAAAAGCAGGGTACAAAATCACAAGCATAGTGTGATCCCTGTTATATAGGATCATACGGTAATAGGAAAGTGGGGAAAACACTTTAAATAATGTATTCTTAAGAAAGATGTTTTGAATTATGTTTACCAGACATAGTATGTGCTGAGTTACCTGTGAGTTGTGAGATTTTAAGTGATTTTTACTTTAACCTCTTTATATTTTCTGTAATTCCTAAGTTTCTGAAAAAAATAACGTAAGTAGAATGGATAAATGACTATTATATTGAGTTCAGAGTTCATATCATTGCTTTTTGAATAAAAGTCTTGAATTAACAACTCACAAAAAAAGGAAGTAGAACTACTAAGGGAACTGTCAAAAGTTGCAAATAATGCAAGCTGAAATTGTTTAATTTTTTAAATTAGCAAATTTTAAACCCAATTGGTACTGGCTGGAGGGTTCAATAAAACTCTTCTTTCATAAATTGCTTGTGTCCTTATAGATTGTTACAATTTTGGAAAATAATATGGCAAAGTCTTAATGGCTTTTAATATAACCTTGAACTTATATACTTTTAATGTATACTTTGGAATAGTATTCTCATGTTTAGGAACATACATATCTAAAGAAATAACCTTTGATTTGGGAATTGTTCAAACCCCTGTTGCAGGAAGGGGGAAAATGGGCTCTCGTCTAACACTCAGAAATGAATTGTCTGAGGAGACATGTGGGCTGACAAAGCAAGAGATTTTTCGTGAAGGGGCGCCCGGGTGGAGGGCAGCAGGGTGAGGGGACCCAGGAGCTCTGCCACGTGGCTTGCAGTCTCGGGTTTTACGGTGATGGGGTTAGTTTCCGGGTTGTCTTTGGCCAGCCATCCTGACTCAGAGTCCTTCCCGGTTGTGCACTCATCACTTAGCCAAGATGGATGCCAGTGAGAAGGATTCTGGGAGGTGGTCGGACATGTGGTGTCTCCTTTTGACCTTTCCTGAACTCTTCTGTTTGGTGGTGGCTTATTAGTTTCATGTTTCTGACCAGGACCTCCTGTCATAAAATAACTCATGCAGATGGTGGCTGTGGTGCCTGGCCAGGGTGGGGAGTTTCAGTCAGTGTGCTTCCCCTAACAACTCCCCCCTGAGAGACTTCATACTCAAGAAACTTCTTGGGAACTGGGGTGGAGGTCTCTTTCTTCTGTAACTTCTTCCTGCTGTGCATGGGCATAGACCTGCCTAGCAGAGCAGAAGTTTCTCTTAACCTGATCTAAGTTGAAGTATTCAGTGCCTGAAACCAGCATTCACCCTTATAATAATAGCAGTTTAGCTTGATACTGTTGGCCCCTGTCAGAGATGAAATATACAGGGCCAGACAGAAGGCCTAACAGGATGGTCATCACTGGGCCCCAGAAACAGAAGACAACATTTGGGGTGAAGGCTGCAGGCTGTGTGACCTTGTTCTGATTGGTTGGTGGTGAGGCAACAGGGCGGTGCGCCAAGAATCTTGTGCTCAGCCTGAAGTTACCATCCTCTACCTGGGTGGGGGTCCCAGTTCTGCTGAAGGACTCAAAGATATTGTTACATTTACATGTTTCTTGAGTAGGAACCAGGACCCTGCCTCGAGGCTGTGCCACCATTGGATTGCTCCTCCTCTGTTTCTGTATCCCCTCCCTCCCCTGATCAGCAGCTGTTTGAATCTGCCCTTTGGGACTCAGGTCAAAGAGGCTGGATGAAGCCTATAACCTACAGACAAGCAATGGAGAACACAGAACAGATCTGTACTCTAGAGCCCGACGGAATCCTGCTTAGTTTTAATTCAGGGAATTGTGCAACTATGACTCTGATAACTTCCTGTCAAAATGGGGCATAGGACTGCCTCAGTTTGGGGGACAGACACTGAACTGGAAGTATTTCTGAGTTCCAAGTCCTAGATCTGAGTTTTGTATGATTAAAATCTCAATCTCTTGGTCTCCCATTTTGGTGTAACAGACCCAACTAGAAGTAATTGGAGGAGTGAGAACTGGAATTTTAATAGACAGAATAAATCTCATTTCTTTTCAGAAGAATAAGCATGAAACCAGGTCTGGACCTGGCACTTTGGGGACACTTGTAGCCAGTTGCCTAGTTTTATAAAAAGTAAGGTTGCAGTTATTAGCTTCCTACAGACATCGTTCTGAGACTGTCTGGTGGCATCTAAGTCTGACACAGCTCAGAAAACTCAAGTTCTTAGCAATATAAGGACTAGTCTGAAATTAACACCCATACTGTGACCAACTTATTTCCATGGATGTCTGAACCATAGCTACTCTATTTTGATTTTTAGTTGTGATAGTCTCCTTAATAGCCAAAGCAGATATTACCATTAACAATGTTAGTGTTTTTCTAGGTATAGGAACATGCCAGGATTAGGATTCATAAAATCTTTTCCTGAAAATATCTATCTGAAGGACTGTTCTTCCAGTTTTTCCCAGAACACAGAGTGCCTCATTTTTTGTCTCCACCCTGAACTCCTTTCAGGGTTGTTAAAGGTCAGCAACTGCAGTGGCCATGGTTTGATCTTTGTAGAGGTAGATGGCAAGTGCCAGTTTTCAGTTGATAGGGCTCCTTCATGGTCATAAGCTGGACCATGATTTGGGGGGCACATCTCATGACCGTATGGTCCCATGAGTGGCAATTCCCAGGTCTGGCAAAGATTTTGCCGACAGGCCACTCAATGTGCTGTTAGTGGACTAGCCCATAAAACAGTATCCAAAATTCTCTGGACCACCTGTGTTACTAGCCTCTTGATCCAGGAAAACATTCTCTCTTGCTGCTTCTTCCCATATCTAGAGGTACACTGTTATCATCATCAATCTCATATGAAACTATATATTATTTTATCAGAGGCTCAGTCACACACTTGGTAATGTAAGAAACAGCAATTTTGTAAAACAGGTGAAATACAAATAACATAGCCAGCAGTACTACTAAAGTCATAAGTAAGAATTAAGCTAAGAGCTTCCATTAGATACAGCCCAGTACATCCCAGGTCATCTGACTTAGTCTGTTCCGTACGAATACTTATCTTCCAGGGAAATTATATATTGGCACTGTCTATAAGGCACATAGCCCAGTTTCCTAGTGTTACTAGACTGATTATTCTTAGTATAACTTAATTGTTCCCAACATAGAGGAGACTTTAAACCTAAATTGTCATAGCCTGGTGTTATCTATATAAATCCATCCCGTAATTGTGGGAGATTTTTTTCCTTTGCTGAAACTTTGCTTGTTTCTCTGATTGAGCTTGAGTAGTAGAAGAAAACTCAAATTTATGACCAGCGTCAAAGCAGGCATTATTAATTGGCCAGGTGAGGAGATCCCATCCAGTAGTATCAGTAGTGACCTGAACATGACTATAATTTGCCTTTTAAAGTAAATTTTCTCAGGGCCAACCAATTTGAGCCTTGGAGTGAAGAAATTCACCAAGGTAACCCAGAACTGGACACAGGTAATTGGCCACAATCCCAACAATTGGATTGATTTCTAAAACTAGCATAGATCAGGCCTGTGATAGAAAAGCATTTGATTTATATGCAAAGGTCCACAAAGTCTAGAAAACATGACAAATGATCACATGAATCAGGTGCAGCATCTTGGGCAAACTGTCTGTCTCTGATGTTGCTTTCTTCTGATCCTGCTGTAGTGCAGTTTCTCCTCTGGGTGTCATTTTAAGGTGAGATCAAGTCCGCTGTCCTCTCTATAGACTAGTGCAGTGTAAGGGCCTTTGGAAGTGGGAATTAATCTAAGAGTCGGTTTACCTTCGATTTCACTGTGAATGAGCTAATTAAGAGTACCTGATAAAAAGGTCCTTCCATCCAGGTTGGCGACAGTCCCTAAAATTATGTCCTTTTCCAGTCCTGGTTGTAGGTTGTGAGGCATCTGATCTTCATCGAAAGATGGATTACTGAGATAAGCTTCAGAAACAAACTTAGGGGGTGTCTTAATAAGTCAAGTAAATTTTGCATTAATATACCCTAACAGCAAAGAACTATCCAGGAAATGGGTCTTAGTAGATACAGACTTTCATTAACAAACTGGGATTTAACATTTATTGAAACATCTTTTTCTCCCTAAAATCACCCTCATTTTTACCAAATATAACCAAAGTAAGACTAGTTTGTTTGCGAAATAGTTCTGGTCTCAATAAACCTGACCTGATGATTTATATAACCATAGATGATCACAGACTTTTTGCTTTGCTGAAACTTTTATAGAGTCTCAGACCGAACTTTTAAAATAAAATCTTTCAGGGCTAGGAAAGTCATGCCAAAGGCTTATCACAGATTTTGCCTTAACAAATCTGGGTGAAGTCTTCACTTTTCAAGGTCTCAAAAATTCCTTGAGATTTCTGTACTTGTTAGTGACATAACCTTCCTAACTTACCTGATAAAGTTATTGGAAACCTAAGAGTTTCCAATCTCTGGAGGGGTCAGATAGAAAAGATAATTGTTTCCACTTGTTTATAATTTTACCAAATTAATGTCATAATTAGCTTGAGGGGAATATTTCCCCTACTCCTGGAAAACACTGATTCAAACCCATAAATTTTTCCAGATAGAAACCATAAAAGTTATAAGCATATTCACCAGTTCAGTCCTTTTGTTAACCTTAGTAATCAGGTTTCCCATTAGAATACCAGAACATGACAGAATCTTAGGAGCTCCATATAAGTTCTAGGATGTCTATGTTCACATTTATCATACAATATAACCTGAGAGGATTTATTACTCATTTGATAATAATTCCCATGTAATTTAACCAACCAAATAAACACAATTAGTTTAATATATCTCTTTGGGATGTTTCAGGGGCCCTCTGAAGCATCCCAAAGTTAACTAGAGGTCAAAAGAACTTCAATAGAATTTGATTTAGGAAATTTTGTCCCTCCAAAATCAAAAGGGTTTAGAACAGTCAGTCACATTTAGCCAAAGTTGGCAGGTGTGTCACTTAGCTTGCATGTGTCATGATGGGTGTACACACCAAGGCTCAAGGTCTAGTGAAAGTGGATTCTGTCATCTTGGACCTCGTTGGTTCTAACCAGTTTTCCTGTAGCTAAGTTATTACTAACAAAACCTACTAACCCAACTAATTGTAATCCAGTCTTAGAAAATCCTGGTCATGCATAACTCACTCATTTCACTAGTTTTTCATTGCTCACACCTTTTCTTACTAAAAACACTTCCCGAAAAGTTTTTTTTCCACATTGTGTTTGTTCCTTTTCTTGTTAACAAATTTGTAACAGATAGAATACAGTCTTATTTGACCTCTAGTAAATCTAGGTACAACAGAAGTTTTATACTTATTGATGGTTCTAAAGACATGTCTATATCACCACGTATTATTTTAATATTGAATATTTCCTAGTTCACATGAATCTGAAATTCATTTAGCTTAATTTGGAATTGTTTGATTTGTAAGCACTTATATTTCTTTAAGGCATTTAAATAGAGCTCATTTACAAATTAATCTCAACAATGTTATCCAGAGACAAAGACACATACTGTTACATACACATCCAGACAGCCACAACACAAGATTTGGCTTCATTTTCTAAACTTAGTCATGAATCAGATATTACAATATAAAATTCACCAGTTTAGAAATAACAGTTGGGATAAATAACATTTTTGAAAGCTTCTTCCCATTTTCCCTTCAGTCTTAAGAATTAGAGATGGTCTAGTAATCTAGACCTGAGAGCCCTGTTCCTGAGAGCCCTGATCTCAAGGCAAGGAAGAGAAGATCAAGCTCTAACAAAACAGCATCAGGTCTAAACAAAATGGCAGCCACACAAAGCAAAATGGCCATCACAAATCACAACACAGAACGCATACACGTGCCCAGCCTTCCTAATCAGACACTCCCTTAAATACAAGGTTACATTCTCTCAGAAAACCTCCTATAGAGACACAGATCTTCAGATCCAAGTTCTAGCAGAGTGAATGAAAATAATCTCAAGTCTTCAAAGATTTCAAAGGGAGGAAAGGAAGCCAGGCTGAACGAAGAGGGGGAAGGAGGTGGGATGGGGGAGCAAAAGGGGTGACCTTACAGATGTCTCTTGCCACCTGCAGATACCCAGGTGTTATGGGACTTCTGGGCCTCCAGAGAAGGGAGGACTAGAAATCAGCCCCACCAGAAACCAGGCCAGACTAGAACAGAACAAGAATTCAAGCCAGAAACCAGAACAGAACCAGAATTCGAGTTCTCTGCCAAGCAGAGGTGATTGGCCTCCGATCCTCAGCTCAGTCTGAGACCCTTCGACTAGACTCCTGTGTCTAAGACTGGGGGACTAGAAAAAAGGGTAGGGTAGGAAGGGTTAAGGAGAGGAAAGAGAGAGGGAAGGTGAGAGAAGTCAGTAAAGTCTTTTGTTCCTTACCTGGTCGGGGCACCCTGGCCAGTTGTCTGCGTCAGGAGGAGACCAAGGACAAAAGGGTCCAAGTTGGAGCTGCTGGGTCTGGCCCATCAGTGGGCAAGCTGGTCCCCAAGCACCCTGAGTGGTCAGTATGTCAGTTGAGTACCCCAAGTGGTCAGGATGTCAGTCATGGTGAAGAAGAGTCCCCACCAGAGTCACCATTTGTTGCAGGAAGGGGGACCCCTTCCGGGGCCCAGAAATGGGCTCTTGTCTAACACTCGGAAACGAATTGTCTGAGGAGACACGTGTGCTGACAGAGCAAGAGGTTTTGTTGGGAAAGGGCGCCTGGGCGGAGAGCAGTCAGGTAAGGGAACCCAGGAGGACCGCTCTGCCCCATGGCCCCCAGTCTCAGGTTTTATGGTGATGGGATTAGTTTCTGGGTTGTCTCTGACCAGTCATCCTGACTCAGAGTCCTTCCTGGTGGTACACACATTGCTCTGCCAAGATGGATGCCAGTGACAAGGATTCTGGGAGGTGGTCAGACACATGGTGTCTCCTTTTGACCTTTCCCGAACTCGTCCGTTTGGTGGTGGCTTATTAGTTCCATGTTCCTTACCAGGACCTCCTGTCATAAAACAACTCATGCAAATGGTGACTATGGTGCCTGGACAGGGTTGGTCGATTCAGTCAGTGTGCTTCCCCTAACACACCAAATTGTTCAAACAGTGTATAAACTTTTTTTTTTTTTTTTAAAGAAAATAAAGTAGGTGTTTATTTAAGTAAGGATACGCTTTCAGGGAGAGTGAGCAGGCAGGTAAGGAGCTGCCACACTGGTTTTCTTTGGTAAACTGGTTGTGATGGGCATACTAATGAAGGGGCAGGATATTCACTAAGGAGGAATTTGGGGGGGGCATCTTCCCTGATTTTCATGCCAGCTCCATTTTCCTGAGAGGAGGAGGCATTTTTGTCCTTATTTAGCTTAGATCGGAAGTGTCAGTGCATGATGGGTACTTCTTATCTATAAGGCTAATTTTATTTTTAATAAGATCATAATGAGCAAAAGGTTACATTTGGACACAGGAGATTCCACCTTTCCCCACCTTTCTTTGTCTTCTATTCAGACCCTTATCACCCAATTTCCTATCAGTCTGAAGGTTTCTGCTTTGCTTTGTCTACCTGTGGACCCCTGCTGTTTACAAGATGTGTGATTTCCTGCCACCTGGTCCCCGTCTCCATTTCCATGCTCATATCTAGCTACCTGCATGCTGTAAGATTTTCTCCTGAAGGAGTCTGGACTCTTAAAACCTTATAAGTGGCAGAGGGGCTGATGGTCCATCTTCTGTAATGGCTTCAAGCTGACCATGGGCATTGCCCCTATGTGTGGGTCCAGATCTCCTTGCTATTTGTCAGAGATAGGGTTCTAGGGATTGTGTTTAAACTGCTTTTGATTTAAAGCTAAATGAAACTGAACATAAGATCCCACAAGTGATACTTTTACTGCAGTGGCAAAGTCTCTACAGAGTAATGATAAGTGCTGCGGAAGATGGGCAGCAACCGGCGTTCTCACTCTTTGCTGATTGGGATGCAAAATAGCCATTTTGGAAAACAAGATTTCAGTTTCTTGTAAAGTTAAGCATATACTTGGCAGTGTGATACCCAACAGCCCCACCTGTATGTATTTACCCTTGAAAAATGAAAACTCATATGCACACAAAAACATATATATTACATAAATATTTATAGCAGTCTGTCCACCATCGTCAAAAACTGGAAACAATGCAAATGTTCACTAATGGGTATACCCACACAATGGAATACCACTCACTAGTTTAAAAAAAATAGTGCTATTGATACCCACGACAACTTACATGAATCTCAGAGGCTCTGTGCTGAGTGAAAGAAGGCAATCTTAAAAGCTGACACACAGTATGATTCCATTTATATGGCCTTCTTGACAAGACAAAATTAAAGGGATGGAGAATAGATAAGTGGTTGCCAAGTGTTAGGCCTGGGAATATGACTATAAAGGGACAGAACTAAGGTTTGGGGGTTGATGGAACCCCATTGTCTCTATATTGTGGTGGTGGTTACCCAAATCTATGCTTTTATTGTAATTTGTAGAACTGCGCACCCCCAAATAGTCAATTTTACTATATGTTATTTTAAAAATAAAATTTAAATATATGTAAGAAAAATTAGAAGGTAATCACAAAATTACAGTATTATTTTTTAAAATTATAATTTTATTGGTAATTTTCTTATTTTTCCAATTTTGTATGAACAAACTATTTTTATAATTCAAGTAATATACTTACAAACACGTCTAAACAGCAATGTTTGCAGTTTGGGAAGACAACAGATAGCCTTCATACTGCAATTGTACCTGAAGGCACTGTGCATCCTGGTCATTGAGGGCAGTTCAAATTGTGTCCAGCAGTCTGTTTATGAAATTAATAAAGTATTCAATTCACTTTAGAAAGTGGGAGTAAAAGTAATAATAGAATTTTTGCTTCTTTAAAAGCCTGTTTTATCCAGAAAATTGACTCATGTAGAATTTCCCATTCACTTTTGATGCCAAATAAATGAGACTGTGTCCAAAAGGCAATAATAACCCCATGCACACATGCATTATCTCGTGTTCTCCAATCCCGGGAAGGTGAGTGGGGTTAGTATATACAGTTCTTTTTGCAGAGAGGAAACTGAGATAGAGGAACATTTGTGACTTTCCAAAAATGATAATAAAAGGTGATATTACTATATTGTTTTCTTTTGAGTCTTTCCTGGACATTATTAGAAATGAAATAAATGTTGTATGCCTTGGTAGAAAAAGTACTTGTTTCCTCCTGCAAATTCAGAAGTGCTTTGACTGTAATGAAACATTCTCATTTGTTTGGTTTTTCAGGATTTTATATTGCACGCTGATTCTGCCTCTGCACTACCTTCAACCTTTCTTTTCATACATCTTCCTCAACCTACAGCTCATGGTCCTGCAAGTTCTTAATCTTTACTGGAGTTACTTCATCCTGAAGATGCTCAAAAGAAGTATACTCACAGAGGTAAGGGCCGCAGATTTCATTGCCAGAACAAAGGTGAGGCCCAGATGATGGAACATTCTACTTAATTTATAGTTAACCAGAGTTTTTTCTTGATTTGATTGTCTTGATGAGAATTTCTCCAAAATATTTTGTAAAATATAACAGAGATTGAGAATTTGTCTTTTCAAGTTCTTTATGTCTGACAGGACCCTAGTAAGTAATTTTGAACACACAAATGAATAAACAATTTTGGGAAAGAAGTCACAGTATTTTGGATGGCCAGTTACAAAATAATTTATGAATCTGTTTATGGTCATTAAGTAGATTTCCAAGGTGTTCTTAAGAAATTGCTTTTATTAGAGGACAAGGATTTTCTTGAAAATTTTTATTCAAGAATTGATTGCTGCTTTTTAAAGAAAGTCATGCTGCTGCTGCTGCTGCTGCTAAGTCGCTTCAGTCATGTCCGACTCTGTGCGACCCCATAGACGGCAGCCTACCAGGCTCCGCCATCCCTGGGATTCTCCAGGCAAGAATACTGGAGTGGGTTGCCATTTCCTTCTCCAGTGCATGAAAGGGAGAAGTGAAAGTGAAGTCGCTCAGTCGTGTCCGACTCTTAGCGACCCCATGGACGGTAGCCTACCAGGCTCCTCCATCCATGGGATTTTCCAGGCAAGAGTACTGGAGTGGGGTGCCATTGCCTTCTCCGAAAGAAAGTCATAATGAGTCTTAAATTTGCTCCAGTTTTGAGGCAGGCTTTATGGTGAGAGTTAAGTGCTGTTTCAGATCCTTAGTTCACCTTTGCTGATCATCCAGTTTGTGCATAATGCTCTGCCCCTGAGCCTTCTTCTCTCTGAAATTTTGTCCATCATTTGCCGATACTCTTTTTCTGAAACTATCTTCTTCCCTAAGAAATGAATAATACATTTTAAACAATGGAAAGGAATTTTTTTGTTTGTTTCATTTAGAATTCTAGTTTTTAATTTCAGAACAGGGGAGGAGAGGGCTTAAAGAAATGAATAAGACACAATCACTGCTTTTGGGGAAACAGCCAAGAATCTAGTTGGGGAATATTCATCTACTAGCAACTATATTTGTTGTATAGAATGTCCTGTGCTGAAGAGAGGTCCCAGAAACTTGCTGTGAAAAACAAGAGAGAAATTGACTCAAGGTGACCAGGGAAAGTTTGGTTGTATAGATGGAATTTAACTGGAATTTTTAAGGCAAGTTTAAAAAAAAAATCAAGTCATAACTCCTTCCTTGCCTGGATTTTAATATGAGGGGATTTTAATTAAGAATCTTTCAAGGTGAAAGTTACAGCTGGCCCACTTTTGGGTGTTACCTAATCCCTGTATAACATAGCATTGTATCATGATCAGAATGAGTGACATATGTAACAGATGTGCTTGTAGTTTATCTGATAAGCTCATTTTTTAAATTAAATCTCTGATTAATTTATTTTCCTAGTTTAGCATTTGTGTCTCAAAGATCATTGAACAGTTGATAAATGAAGTTGAGGTTGCCATAAATGATACCTAGGTCTTATAAATCCAGACAAAGGCATTGGAAATTAGGCTACATCTGGATTAATCCCAAATCAAATCCTGAATTTTTTTTTTAAACTAAATTGATGATTTGAACTTGTTTTCCTGAGAAAATATTCTTTTCTTTAGCTGGAGTGGATTAGAAAATAAACCTTTCATTGAATGATTCTAGTTTATTTATGTTCTCAATAGTTTCTCTATGATCTCTGCAAAAATTACTTTATCCCTAAGTGACAGGTACAGTTGAAGTAACTGAATTTGAGCAGTTAAGACAGTCTGCATATCCAGGGGTTGGAAGGAAGGCAGGTCACTGAACTGAGCCTGCCCTGCCTTCGGGTCCAGTCTTCCTAGAGCTCCTGTCCCTGTCAGAAGCGGTTCCCTTTTTAACTGGTCATTGTTGTTGTTCAGTCCCTAAGTCATGTCAGACTCTTTGCAACACTATGGACTGTAGCCCGCCAGGCTCCTCTGTCCATGGGATTCTCCAGGCAAGAATACTGGAGTGGTTGCTGTTCCCATCTCTAGGGGATCTTCCTGACCCAGGGATCAAACCCACATCTCCTGGTGAGTGACAGCAATTACAGGCTTGGAAGGGATCCAGGCAGAACAAAACTTGGAAACTAGAAAATACTCTTGTTTGGTTTCATCATGATTTTCATATTTCTGATCTCTAATGGGTAATACCAAGCCTGATTAAAAACTCTGTGGGTTGGGGAGCTGTGGACAGGAATTCCTGATTTCTCATGCCGTACTTTGGAAAAGCTGTTTCCAATTGCAGTTTGACAGCAGCAAGTGGAGGCCCCCACGGCCCTAATCCTTGCGGCCCTTATGACTTCAGCTGGCGTGCATGTGTACTCCGTTTTCCACAGCAGTGGCAAATCTGGCTGTGAAATCAGCGTCTTCCTCCAAAGCCGTAAAGCTGCCTTTTAAAGAATGCTATTTGAAGGCGTAGTTGCATTGCAAAGGGAAGGAGAGGGATAGAGGCAGGAGCTGAAATGTTTAGAGGACAACTAACGAGTCAGTTTTCAATTCTGTAACATAACTAGCATTTAACACACAACACAATTGTTACTGAGGTGACTAATTCTTGATATTTATAAAACGGAATTGCAGAGGTTTGTAGGCCTCCAAAATATTTTTTTAAAATCTTATAACAGAGATTGAGAATTTGTCTTTTCAAGTTCTTTATGTCTGACAGGCCCCTAATAAGTAATTTTGAACATGCACATGAATAAATAATTTTGGGAAAGAAGTCACAGTATTTTGTATGGCAAGTTACAAAATAATTTATGAATCTGTTTATGGTCTCTATGAATTTGCATGGTAGACTGAAAAGATAAAAGTGATTATTCTTAAAAAAAATAGTGATTTTTTTTTTTTAAGAATAGGAAAAACTTATTTTCCCTAAGCAATAGGATTGCTGCATGCTTATGATGAATTTGCTACTTTAAAATAACAATATTGTTGTAATTTCAGGACATTAACATATACACACCATGGTTAGCAGGCAGCTTGCTGTTGAGTACAAGAATTGGCATTGAAAGTTAACTGGTTCCTATAAAATGGAGGATTTTGTGATGAACTACCAGCCCACACATCACATCGGGAAGTATGATGGGCTGACATATTCAGCTTACTCTCTTTGCAAACATGAGAAGTGCTTTCAGAGGAAATTAGAAGAAGCACAGCATGCTTTAGTTCGATATTACTTAGAACTTGATCATTCTTCAGTTTTTCTTTCTTCTAAATATCATACTGGGCGCTGGCCAACTCAAGCATGTTTCTGTGACAGCTTAGACTGGTACATCGCCAGAACACGGAGGTGGGACTGTAGCCTGCAGCTGTTACAGCCAGGCTGGAGAAGCCAGTGCCTTGGCAACTGGCCCTAGCCATCTGCTCTTGACAAGCAGTGTCTCTTAAGTTTACAGAATGACACTTCAACACATGCAGAACTATTTTAGCTAGGGAAAGGAACACTCTAATAAGGGACACTGAGGAAACTGGGGCTCAACCAAATTCACACAGTAATTGCATGGTAAGGTCAAGACTAGAAGACCCTGAATCTTTTAACGTACAATTGTCGTTCAGTTGCTAAGTCATGTGCGAATCTTTGCGACCCCATGGACCAGGCTTCCCTGTCCTTCACCATCTTCCGGAGCTTGCTCAAATTCATGTCCGTTCAGTTGATGATACCACCCAACCATCTCATCCTCTGTCGTCCCCTTCTCCTCCTGCCTTCAATCTTTCCCAGCATCAGGGTCTTTTCCATTGAGTCAGTTCTTCACATCAGGTGGCCAAAGTATTGGAGCTTCAGCTTTAGCATCAGTCCTTCCAAAGAATATTCAGGACTGATTTTCTTTAGGATTGACTGGTTTGATCTCCTTGCAGTCCAAGGGACTCTCAAGAGTCTTCTCCAATACCACAGTTCAAAAGCATCAATTCTTTGGCCCTCGGCTCTCTTTATGGTCCAACATTCACATCAATTCATGACCACTGGAAACATTATACTTTTGACTATACGGACTTCTGTTGGCAAAGTGACGTCTCTGCTTTTTAATATGCCGTTAATCATAGCTTTTCTTCCAAGGAGCAAGTGTCTTTTAATTTCATGACTGCAGTCACCATCTGCAGTGATTTTGAAGCCCAAGAAAATAAAGTCTGTCACTGTTTGCATTTTTTTCCCCATCTATTTGCCATGAAGTGTTGGGACTGGATCCCATGATCTTTTTGAATGTTGAGATATTTTTAAAAATTTGTTTATTTTTTATTGAAGGATAATTGCTTTACAGAATTTTGTTGCTTTCTGTTAGACATCAACATGAACCAGCCATAGGTATACATATGTCCCCTCCCTCTTGAACCTCTGGAGCGGGACCAGATTAGAGTCTGAGCTGCCTCCACAGTAGGTCCAGAGATCAGTGCACCTCTGGAGCGGGACCAGATTAGAGTCTGAGCTGCCTCCACAGTAGGTCCAGAGATCAGTGCAGTGTTGGAGGGCATATTAGGGAGGTGAGGTGGACTGTGACTCCCAGTGAGGGGAAAGGACACTGACAGCAGAGACTCAAGAAAAACATTATTATTTTTATATTTTAAATGTTGAGTTTTAAGCCAGCTTTTTCACTCTCCTTTCACCTTCATTAAGAGGCCGTTTAGTCCCTCTTCCCTTTCTGCCAAAAGGGTGGTGTCATCTGCATATCTGAGGTTATTGATATTTCTCCTGGCAATCTTGATTCCAGCTTGTGCTTCATCGAGCGCAGCATTTCGCATGATGTACTCTATGTGTAAGTTAAATAAGCAGGGTGACAATATACAGCCTTGAGGTACTCCTTTCCCAATTTTGAACCAGTCCATTGTTTCATGTCCAGTTCTAACTGTTGCTTCTTGACCTGTATACAGGTTTCTCAGGAGGCAGGTCAGGTGGTCTGGTATTCCCATCTCTTTCAGAATTTTCCAGTTTGTTAGGATCCACACAGTCAAAGGCTTTAGCATAGAAAATGAAGCAGATGTTTTTCTGAAATTCCCTTACTTTTTCTATGATCCAAAGGATGTGGGCAATTTGATCTCTGGTTCCTCTGCCTTTTCTAAACTCAACTTTTACATCTGGAATTTCTCAGTTCATGTACTGTTGAAGCCTAGCTTCAAAAATTTTTGAGCATTACCTTGCTAGCATGTGAAATGAGCACAACTACAGTAGTTTGAACATTCTTTGGCATTGCGCTTATTTAGATTGGAATGAAAACTGATCTTTTCCAGTCCTGTGGCCACTGCTGAGTTTTCCAAATTTGCTGACATATTGAGTGCAGTGTTTTAACAGCATCATCTTTTAGGATTTGAAATAACTCAGCTGGAATTCCATCACTTCCACTAGATCTGTTGGTAGTGATGCTTCCTAAGGCCCACTTGACTTCACATTCAAGGATGTCTGGCTCTAGATGAATGACCACACCATCGTGGTTATCCAGGTCATTAAGACTTGCCACCTGGGAAGCACTATAATACTTAACCATTCCTAATTTTTCAGGGAAGAAGATTAATAACCAGAAAATTAATTTAAAAGAGTTGTATGGAGTAAAAAATAGTAGAGAAACAAACTGAGTAATCAAAATAGTAGATTAAAACATAGATCCTTCAATTTATTTTTGAACTTTTTAAAAGCATAAAGCAGTTTTGTAATTATTTTTTAAATGATTTTTAATCTTTACTTTTTTACCTCCTAGTAAAGCATTTAGGGTAACAGCTAAGAACTCCTTATTGCCAAATTCAAACTGAAATTGAAGAAAGTGGAGAAAACCACTAGACCATTCAGGTATGACCTAAATTGAATCCCTTACGATTATACAGTAGAAGTGAGAAATAGATTTAAAGGACTAGATCTGATAGATAGAATGCTTGATGAACTATGGATGGAGGTTCGTGACATTGTACAGGAGACAGGAATCAAGACCATCCCCAAGGAAAAGAAAGGCAAAAAAGCAAAATGGCTGTCTGAGGAGGGCTTACAAATAGCTGTGAAAAGACGGGAAGCGAAAAGCAAAGGAGAAAAGGAAAGATATATCCATTTGAATGCAGAGTTCGAAAGAATAGCAAGGAGAGATAAGAAAGCCTTCCTCAGCAATCAATGCAAAGAAATAGAGGAAAACAATAGAATGGGAAAGACTAGAGATCTCTTCAAGAAAATTAGAGATACCAAGGGAACATTTCATGCAAAGATGGGCTCCATAAAGGTCAGAAATGGTAGGGACCTAACAGAAGCGGAAGATATTAAGAAGAGGTGGCAGGAATACACAGAAGAATTGTACAAAAAAGATCTTCATGACCCAGATAATCACGATGGTGTGATCACTCACCTAGAGCCAGGCATCCTGGAACGTGCAGTCAAGTGGGCCTTAGGAAGCATCACTACAAACAAAGCTAGTGGAGGTGATGGAATTCCGGTTGAGCTATTTCAAATCCTGAAAGATGACACTGTGAAAGTGCTGCTCTCAATATGCCAGCAAATCTGGAAAACTCAGCAGTGGCCACAGGACTGGAAAAGGTCAGTTTTCGTTCCAATCCCAAAGAAAGGCAATGCCAAAGAATGCTCAAACTACCGCACAATTGCACTCATCTCACAAGCTAGTAAAGTAATGCTTAAAATTCTCCAAGCCAGGCTTCAGCAATACGTGAACCATGAACTTCCAGATGTTCAAGCTGGATTTAGAAAAGTCAGAGGAACCAGAGGTCAAATTGCCAACATCCGATGGATCATCGAAAAAGCAAGAGAGTTCCAGAAAAACATCTACTTCTGCTTTATTGACTATGCCAAAGCCTTTGACTGTGTGGATCACAATAAACTGTGGAAAATTCTGAAAGAGATTGGAATACCAGACCACCTGACCTGCCTCCAGAGAAACCTGTATGCAGGTCAGAAAACAACAGTTAGAACTGGACATGGAACAACGGACTGGTTCCAAATAGGAAAAGGAGTATGTCAAGGATGTATATTGTCACGCTGCTTATTTAACTTATATGCAGAGTACATCATGAGAAATGCTGGGCTGGATGAAGCACAAGCTGGAATCAAGATTGCCAGGAGAAATATCAATAACCTCAGATATGCAGATGACACCACCCTTATGGCAGAAAGTGAAGAAGAACTAAAGAACCTCTTGATGAAAGTGAAAGAGGAGAGTGAAAAAGTTGGCTTAAAGCTCAACGTTCAGAAAACTAAGATCATGGCATCTGGTCCCATCACTTCATGGAAGATAGATGAGGAAACAGTGGAAACAGTGGCTGACTTTATTTTTCTGGGCTCCAAAATCACTGCAGATGGTGATCGCAGCCATGAAATTAAAAGACGCTTACTCCTTGGAAGGAAGGTTATGACCAACCTAGACAGCATATTAAAAAGCAGAGACATTACTTTGCTAACAAAGGTCTGTCTAGTCAAGGCTGTGGTTTTTCCAGTGGTCATATATGGATGTGAGAGTTGGACTATAAAGAAAGCTGAACGCCGAAGAATTGATGCTTTTGAACTGTGGTGTTGGAGAAGACTCTTGAGAGTCCCTTGGACTGCAGGGAGATCCAACCAGCCCATCCTAAAGGAGATCAGTCCTGGGTGTTCATTGGAAGGACTGATGTTGAAGCTGAAACTCCAATACTTTGGCCACCTAATGGGAAGAGCTGACTCATTGGAAAAGTCCCTGATGCTGGGAAGGATTTGGGGCAGGAGGAGAAGGGGACGACAGAGGATGAGATGGCTGGATGGCATCACCAACTTGATGGACATGGGTTTGGGTGGACTCAGGGGGTTGGTGATGGACAGGGAGGCCTGGCGTGCTGCGGTCCATGGGGTTGCAAAGAGTTGGACACGACTGAGCGACTGAACTGAACTGAACTGAATGCCTTTATGCAGATTCATATCTTGAGCATTATTATTTCTCTTCATTGCCTCAGTTTCCTCACCTGTAAAATGAGACTGATAATATTAGTGCCTGCCTTGTAGGAGAAAGCCCTTAGGAGAGTGTCTGGCACCCAGTGCCCGCATGGTAAATGTTAGCCTCCATCATCACTGTCACTATTTAAGGCAGCACTATTCCTTGTGCTGAATCCCAGAGACCCTGTGAGTTTCAAGTGACCTGGCAGTTTACTTGCGGTCAAGCTCTCTCTTCCATTTTCTTAGGTGAAGCTACAGCTGATGTCAGAGGTCAGAGTCCTTGACTTTCTGCCAGTGGCTGCAGTGACAGTTTCCTAAGCTGTCTTCTGCCAGTTGACTTTCACAACTCACATTCTAGATGGTACTTTTGGTCACATTCACTCAGGTATCAGCATTTTAGGGAAGAAACACAAAATCTGTAACTTCCAAGAAGACTTCAGTTCTGTTTTCTTAGTCGATGATAGTGGATATAAAAACAGCTGAACAAGACATCATAAAAACATAACAAAGGCTGACCACTGAAGTAGAGTGTCACAAAAATGCTATCAGTTTATATTTCCATATGTCTGGGTATTATGTAGATTAATTAGTTTAACAATCTATTCAAGAAACAACAGTGGAATCTATAAAATTTGATAACAAAAATAATTTTTCAAAGTTACTGGACTCAAAGACTTTCAGATTTGAATGTTCTTCTATACTTCACGTTCAGTCCAGCCACAAACAGAATCGCATGGGATTTCAGAGCTAGAAGAGACCGCTAAGTGTGTGCCCGGAAGCCAGGGTCCCCTCATGGTGCTGCTACTGCCGCCTATGCTGACGTCCATGTGGATGGCTATGTCTTTTGTCTGGAGGAGGGGAGAGCTGAGTGGGGAACGCATGCAGCTCACCCAGGGTCACACGGGACTCGGGGTTCTTGAGGTTAATGCTGTTCTCTGCCTCCCCACGAACAGTGTACATCTGTGTGTGTGTGTGTGCTTAATGTGGCTTATGGTCACTTCCCACAAACTCCCACAATCTTGTCATTGACTTTGCTTGGTTACCTTGGCAAATAATCAATTAATTCCAGCTCTTCATAGAGGCCACTCTTCAGAAAAATCTCATTGAGGGCAAATTCCCATTGGGAGATTTTCTGGCATAAATTAATCATAAATCTCTTCTACACCTGAGTGTAGAGTTGTTTAAAGAAGTCAAAGATAATAAAAGAGAAAACGTATCTTGTTTGAGAGCCAGGCCCACGAGTAGACTGGCCTCTTCTAAGCCCCATGCCCCCAAGGGAACCCCTGCTGCTCTGCCCCCTGCTGAGGCCTCCACTGTAGGCCAACACGTACAGCCAGGGCCCCAAGGTGGTTGCTTGGGAGAAGCCCCAACCTCACATTCACAATGGAGGTGGAAGTGCCACAGAGCTGGAAGGAGAGGATCACCTGCCCAGAGGAGAATCAGAGGTGCCGAGGGAGGAAGCGACTTCGTAAGGCCATGCAAATCCAGACTGGAGCTGCCAGCATCCTTCTCAGGGAATACCTCTTTTCCAGGCTAGGATAGCATTGTGCAGGCATTTTCTTACACTGGCATGGGTCAATATGTGTTCTGAAGCTATTTGGCAATTCTTCTGTTGGGTTTTTCCTAAACTGTTTCTTATTTCTGTCAAAACAGCCACTGGAAGGCACACACCCAGTCACTGTGAGGTGACCCGGCTTCCTGTGGCTGACGACAGCTGTGTATCTTTTCAGCTCTTGATTCCAAGCACACTGACCTCTGAGGGAGAAAGGTTATATTAGGATTTTTAAATAAGTAAAAATGAGATTTTATTTCAGTTTTCTTCAGTCTACCCTCTGTTCCTTTGGAATTAGGCATGGAAAGCAGCTGGGTGCTGGTAGCTGAGTGGGGCCTGTTCCCTCTAGGAGATTTCAGCTGCTGGGTGTCTGTTTAAAAATTACAAACCTCCTTTTCCTGCAGTT
This sequence comes from Giraffa tippelskirchi, assembly GCF_054371585.1. NCBI lineage: Eukaryota > Metazoa > Chordata > Mammalia > Artiodactyla > Giraffidae > Giraffa > Giraffa tippelskirchi. The sequence continues at coordinate 60,000,455 of NC_137286.1, read as the reverse complement.
GCCTATGAACTATGTAATTCTATGGTGGTTTTCCATGCTCCCTTTATCAGATATTGGCTCCGTATATGTGTACCTTAAGTTCCTTGTCTTATCTGTTTTCTAACAATGGTCTTCAAGATGCTGTTTTCGGAGGTCCTGGACTACACAGGTTGTTGATGGACGAGCAGTTAACTGAAGCTATGTTAGAAGGAAGGCTCCAGTTCGGGTGAGAGGTGTCCCATGAAGTATTTTTGAGGACAGCAACGGGTGCTTAAATCCTGCCTTTATTTCCTCTGTCCCAAATGTGGACTTTATGCTCCCCTCATAGTGTGTTGCTGAAGTTGAAAAGGAAGGGGGGCTATGGGGGAAGATCCAAGTGAAAACAGATAAAAGAAACTTTGACATCTCTTGTACTCATGTTTTTAAAAAATTATTTCACAAAATGGAATGGGTTTTTATATACTCCTAAAAGGAATAGATATTCTTCATTTGATTAGTAGAGAAACAGATGCATAAGTACATGCACATAAACGCACATACACACACAAATGTTTTATATGGAACTCGAGTTTTGGTTTCTGTATCGGCCTAGACAAGGGGACAAGCACAATTCATGGCTTTTAATAAATCTACACATTCACACCAGAATGTGAAAGTTTTATTAATGGGCTCTTGGGCCACAGAGATTGGTCAGAGCACATGGGGGAAGAGTGTGCCTGGCCAGTCCTGTCCCTGTTAGTCTCCCAGTTTTCTGTGGCCGTTAACCCGCTGTGCCCCCACTGTGTAGGACTCAGGAGAGGGCTTTATGCAACACAAAAGGAACCCTATTCCTGAAAATTCATTTTGCTTGTAGATATGGATAAAACTAGTTCATTTTAAAAACATTTTTATTTTGATTTATCATGTGTGCTTTAGCGCTTGAATGATTTATGATGCAGATGGCTTTATCTGAGTTCTGTTTAGGGAATAGGAAGCATGCCATCTGTGGAACTCTGACTTTCAGTGGAGCTATTTTCTGCAGTTGGTGTCTCCTTGCCACACGTGTCAGGCTCAGGAAATCTTAAAAGTGAGCGGCACTGGGTATATGCTCCCTTCCTGTGGCTCTGAAGTGTATCTTGCAGGCCTGCCCTGGGACCTGTCATCTCCTCAGCATTGCTCGGAGCAGCTCAGGCCTGTAGGTGTGCTTCTGTAATGTTTTTGGTGGGAACCTGGAAACCGTGGTCAGGTCTTCTAAGGGAATGAGATTGGCTAGTTTGCCTTGTTGGCTGGGTTGGGACCTCTGATCCCATCACTGGAGCACTGAGTTGAGGCCTGGCCACAATGAGGTTGCAGGCTAATGTGAGTACTGGTCGTACTCAGTAGCTTCACTAGGTGGCTACTTACATCATGATTTGATAGAAGCCAGTCAACCTTCCTGCACCCCTAACAATCAACTTACCCACTTCTCTGGGTGCAAGATGATATGAAGAGTGTGGAGAAAGTCCAGCCTCTGGGAGGCCCCAGGATCTCGGCTATCCAGAAAAACAATAATGAGGGGGAGGTAAACTCAATGAAGACATAGAAGAGACCCAATCAGACTTTGTCTCCTTTCTGTAGCCATTGTTTCTTCCCCATATCACGTGTGAGGATGAGTGAGTATGTGTGGATTCATATACAGAAGGCTTTAGGGGTTCTCTGGGATTCCACACCTGTGAGGGAGGGAAGGGAGCTGAACTGGGCAGAGAGAGAAATTAAAATGCGGTGCAGTTGCTACAAAGGCCTCAGCCCACCCTCTAGAGCACCCTAAGCTGAGTGGCCCTTCAGAGATATTACAGCTAAAGCAGTGGGACCATACCTCTGTACCCCAGCATTAACCTGTCACTGGATATGGGCTGCCCTCCAGAGAGGGGCATGACTCTGGTCAAGGGAGTTCCCTCTAGCCAAGGATAATACCAGAGAAGAGCACAGCTAGAAGCTCTCACAGCTGGGAAATCAGAGCTGTGGTCCTGAATGGGCTTCTGGGCTGTGCATTATGGGGTTCACATAGCCTCCAATCTCTGCCTGCCCTACCCCAAACCTAACACCAGCCTCCACAAAGAGAACTACATTTACCCTCTGTAGCGAGGCAGACTAGAGATCAGAGTGTATGAGTTCCCAAACACTTAGATGTGAAGTCTCAAAGAAGTTATTTATTTTTCATCCTCTGTTTTCTTTCTTTTTTAATTGAAGTGTAGTTGATGACAATATTAGTTTCAAATGTACAACAGAGTGATTCAGTGTTTTATAGATTATATTCCATTTAAGGCTGTAACCAAATAATGGCTCTATTTATTTCCCCACGTTGTACGGTATGTCCTTGTTGCTTATTTATTTTTTACATAGTAGTTTGTGTCTCTTAATCCCATTTCCCTATCTTGTCCCTTCCCACTTCCTTCTCCCCACTGGTAACCACTAACTAGTTTCATCTCTGTGTCTATGAGTCCATTTCTGTTTTATTATATGCATTCATTTTTTCACCTTTTGGATTCCACTTGTAAGTGATAACGTAGGGTATTTGTCTTTCTCCGTCAGACTTACTTCACTCAGGTCCATTCATGTTGTTGTGAATAGCAGAATTCCATTCTTTTTATGGCTGAGTAATATTCCATTGTGTATATATACACACACCACATTCTTCTTTATCCATTCTTCTATTGATAAGCACTTAGGTTGCTTCCATGTCTTGGCTATTGTAAATAATGCTGCTATGAACATTAGGGTGAATATATCTTTTCAAAGTAGTGTGCTTGTTTTCTTCTGATATATCCCCAGTAGTGGAATTTCTGGGTCATATGATAATTCTGTTTTTAGTTTTTTTGAGCAAACTTCACACTGTTTTCCATAGTGGCTGCATAAATCTACAACCCCACAAACATTCTGTGTGTATGTGTGTGTGTGTGTGTATGTGTACATGCACTCTGTTACTCAGTCGTGTCTGACTCTTTGCAACCCTCTGGACTGTTGCCAGCTAGGCTCCTCTGTCCATGGGATTCTCCAGGCAAGAATGTCGGAGTGGCTTGCCATTTCCTCCTGTAGGGGATCTTCCCTGACCCAGCAATCGAACCCATGTCTCCTGAGTCTCCTGCATTGGCAGCTGGATTCTTTACCATTGAGCCACCCGGGAAGCCCCACAAAATTGTACTAGGATTCTACCTTGCTGGGTAGAGTAGCCTGAGTTGCAGGGTTTCCATTTCAACACTTTTAGTAGATCATGCCACTCCCTTCTAGCTTGCTAAGTTACTACAGAAAAATCAGCTGTTAGCCTTATCATATACAAAGGGTTCCCTTGTATCTCTTTGTTTTTCTCCTGTTGCCTTTAGGAATTTGCTCTTTGACTTTTGCCGTTGTAATTATGATCTGTCTTGCTGTGTGTCTGTTTGGGTTCATTTTATTTGGGACCCTCTATGCTTCCTATACCTGGGTAGTTATTTTCTTCTTCAGGTTTGGGACGTTTTCAGCCGTAATTTCATTAAATACATATTTAATCCCCTTCTCTCTCTCTTTTCCTTCTGGGATACTTGATGTTATCCCATGATCCATTAAACTATTTCCATTAAGAAAAACGGTTTTTTCTTTTTGCTGTTCTGATTGTGTGCTTTCCATTATTCTGTCTTCTAATTGACTTATGTGTTCTTCTGTATCATCTAATCTACTGTTCATTCCTTTCAGTATTTTGTTTTTTCATTTAAGTTATTGTATTCTTCAGTTCTGACTGGATCTTTTCTATACTTTCTAGTTCCTTGTTGAAATTTTCACTATGTTCATCTGTTCTTTTCCCTAATTCAGTTTGCATTCTTATTAGTAATGCTTTGAATTCTTTATCTAGTAAATTGTTTGTTACTGTTTCATTAGTGTTGTTTTTTCAGGGGGGTCCCGTTGCTCCTTCAGTTGAGACAAATTCCTCTGTCTTATTTTGCTTCTTCTATGAAATTAGGTAAAATAATTACCTATTGCAGTCTCGAAAGGGTGTCCTTATGTGGGAGCATCCCTATGCAGTCTACATGTGTCCAGTGGCCTTGTTGGGAGAGCTGGATTTGGCATGAACACAAGTCATGCCTTTCTTCAGGATGAACTGGCAGTTACCACCTTGGAAGGAAGTGGGCCTGGAGAAGGAGGAGCTAGAACCAAAGCTGTGTGTGAGGTAGCGCTTCTACCTCTACCCAGTGGGTGTCACCCCCTTGTTGGTGCTTTGCCGTTACTGTAAAAAGGCCACAGATTCCCAAGCACAGAGTTTAGTTAAGACATTTCAAAAGCACAGCTCTGCAATTTTATTGAAGCTGTGCTTGCAGATGTCATTCCCAGAGTATATGGAAGTGCTGTGGCAGAGATTATTCATAATTTTATCCTCTTAGCATATTTTTATCATTGTCAAAGTTTATTTTATTAAGTAATCCTTGCAATAATTTTTGAGGCCTGCACACCAGGGCCAGCTGCTTACTTTCACTAATGGGTAAATCATGATTAATTCATGATTTATGATTCATGTCTCCAGTTGTTGGAGCAGAAGCTCTGTCTAAGTGTGTGCTCAGTCCCGGCCCTGGCACCCTCAGCTCATAAGGGTAGCAGAGTCAGAGTAGGAGGGGCTGAGTACTCACCAAGGGTCAGGGCAGGGGTTGTGGCAGCCTGGCTGCCATCAGAGATGAGAGCTGCCTCTGAGGCACTGTGTCTACAATCTCCAGGACTGGCTGCCTGCTCCCTGCTCAGTTGTCTTTTAGGATTTGAGCTGCCACAGCATCTCATTTTTAAGATTTTCCTCGGTTGTGGTTGCCCGTGCTCCCATGTGGAGTTGCAGCACAAGGCAAACAGTGCTGGGGCATTGGCTCAGCTTGGGCTGAGGGGCACACTCGGGTAGTCACAGAAAACCAGTCAGACAGCCATGTGGTCTCAATCCAGTCTTTCTGCCCTGCCTTGGGAGCAAGCAAGTGTTCCCACAGTTCCAGCAGTAGAATGGGACAAACTAGAGATCTCTTCAAGAAAAGTGGAAATATCAAGGAAACATTTCATGGAAGAATGGGCATGATAAAGGACATAAGAGAAGCGGAAGAGATTAAGAAGAGGTGGCAAGAATATACATCACTATACAAAAAGGGTCTTAATGACCCAGACAACCATGATAGTATGATCACTCACCTCGAACCAGACATCCTGGAGTGTAAAGTCAAGTGGGCCTTAGGAAGCATTGCTACAAACAATTGCTGGAACTCAAACTGAGCTATTTCAAATCCTAAAAGATGATGCTGTTAAAGTGCTGCACTCAACACGTCAGCAAATATGGAAAACTCAGCAGTGGCCACAGGACTGGAAAAGATCAGTTTTCATTCCAATCCCAAAGAAGGGCAATGTCAAAGAATGTTCAAAGTGCTGCACAATTGTACTCATTTCACATGCTAGCAAGGTAATGCTCAAAATCCTTCAAGCTAGGTGTCAACCGAGAAATTCCAAATGTACAGGCTGAATTTAGGAAAGGCACAAGAACCAGGGATCAAATTGCCAACATCCATTGGATCATAGAAAAAGCAAGGGAATTCCAGAAAAACATAAACTTCATTTACTATGCTAAAGCCTTTGTGTTGATCACAACAAACTGTGGAAAATTCTTAAAGATATGGGAATACCAGACCATCTTACCTGCCTCCTGAGAAACCTGTATGCAGGTCAAAAGCAATAGTTAGAACCTTACGTGGTACAGCAGACTAGTGCAAAATTTGGAAAGGAGTATGACAAGGCTGTATATTGTCACCTTGCTTATTTAACTTATATACATCATGTGAAATTCTGGGCTGAATGGAGCACAAGCTGGAATCAAGATTGCTGGGAGAAATATCAACAACCTCATATATGCAGATGATACCACTCTAATGGCAGAAAGTGAAGAGGAACTAAAGAGCCTTTTCATGAAGGTGAAAGAGGAGAGTGAAAAAGTTGGCTTAAAACTCAACATTCAATAACTAAGATCATGGCATCTGGTCCCATCACTTCATGGCAAATAAAAGGGGGAAAAGTGGATTTTATTTTCTTGGGCTCTAAAATTACTGTGGATGCTGACTTCTGCCATGGAATTGAAAGACACTTGCTCCTTGAAAAGTGATGACAAACACAGACAGTGTATTAAAAAGCAGAGACTTCACTTTGCCAGCAAAGTTCTGTATAAAAGCTATGGTTTTTCCAGTAGTCATGTATGGATATGAGAGCTCTGACCACTGAAGAATCGATGCTTTTGAATTGTGGTGCTGGAGAATACTCTCAAGAGTCCTTTGGACTGCAAAGAGATCCAACCAGTCAATCCTAAAGGAAATCAACTCTGAATATTCATTGGAAGGACTGATGCTGAAGCTGAAGCTCCAGTACTTTGGCCACCTGATGCGAAGAGCTGAGTCATTGGAAAAGACCCTGATGCTGGGAAAGACTGAAGGCAGAAGGAGAAGGGGGCACAGAAGATGAGATGGTTAGATAGATGCTCCTGAATCTGACTTAACTCCAGGAGACAGTGAAGGACGGGGAAGCGTGGTATGCTGAAGTCCGTGGGGTCACAGAGTTGGACACGACTTAGCAACAACAAAAGTAAATGAAATTACTCTCCACACTGTGAGATGTGGAGAAATATGTGGTAGTGTCATAATCATGGAACCAAACATTGCAGGGATTCCAAGTCAGTCTCAACCCCAGTATGTTTTCCTATTCCCCCCTCACTCCCAAGACACTTGTTTCTCTCATGCTGTATATACTTTCTGAGCTGTGAAAAATAGATTACTGAGCCCTGGTCCACCCACTGAAGCACTGAAACACTTTGCTGAGGTGTCTGATGAGAAAACCTGCCACATGAGGGTTTCCGGAGTGAGAATGGGTGAGTAGGCATAGCCTGAGCCCCTGGACACTGCCCTGTAAAGGGGTCAGGGGTCAGACTGGGCCTTCCCAAGAAGCTTCATAAAGCTGTTGGGAGGCAAGTGCTGGAGTCTGGTAGATTTGCTCCCTCATCTGCTCACTCTCATCACCTGTAGAGAAGGCGGCCCTCCTGGCTCCCAGTCTTCACAGAAGGTCCTGTAAGTGCTGACTGCCTCTCTTCCCCATGTGTTTCAGAGGCATCCTTGAAGTTAGCAGGTCTGTCTCTGGCTCAGAGCTTCTCAGCAGTGAATACACTAGAGACCTGGGCCAGGTAATTGTTTGTTGTAGGGGCTGTCCTGTGCATTGTAGGATGTTTTAGCAGCACCCCTTGTCTCTGTCCGGGGCATTGTAGGAAGTTTAGCAGCGTCCCTGGCCTCTACTCACCAGATGTTAGTGACACTCTCACCCATAGTTATGACAACCGAAAATGTCTCCAGATGTTCTCAAATGTTCCCAGGTAAAAATCTCCATGACTGGGAATCACCTCCTATCTGCACATATATCCTTTTCTCCTTTCTGTAGAGGTGAATCATGTTTTCTTCCTCAAGCACAGAAACAGTTTTATTTACTTACTCACTCCTGTTTTTTGTGTTATTGTTTTCATGCATTTTAATTGTATATAATACTTATATAAATTCTATAGTTTTAATTATACAATGTTTATATAAAAACAGTATATGTAAATACTAGTTATATGTATTATAAAGTCCATCTTATATTGCTTTTCTGCTTTGAACAGTTAATTATTTTAGAAATTAAAAATTTTTAATGTATTTTATATTTCCCTCCATATGGGTCACTTCTGGCTCTCTTCATTCCTTTCTGTAAATATAAGTATCCATTTGGTAGCATTTGTTTTTTTGTTGTTGTTCTTTTTTTCCACATGAAGACACTCATTTCTTGTAGTACAGGTCTGGTGACTAATTATGTCAGTTTTTGTCTGAAAAAGTCTTCAATTTTTTCTTTTTTATTTACTTTTTCTTTTTTCCCCTTTCTTTCACTACTGTGAAGATGCTGCTTCATTGTCTTCTGGCTTACATACTTTCTGGTGAGATATTGCTGTCCTGTTAGCTTTGTTACTCTAAATAGTGTATCTTCTGGCTGATTTTAACATTTTCTCTTTAGCACTAATTTTCATGATTAGGACATGTCTTGGTACGTTTTTATGCATGAGGTTTGTTGAGCTTCTTGAATCTGGGGGGTTTATAATTTTCATCAAATTTCAACATTTTCAAAATTTCTTCTGTCATTCTTTTTCTGTCTTCTTCTGGGACTTCAGTTACCACTTTACTGGCCCACAAATCATTGCTGTTCTATTCATTTTCAGCCTTTTTATTTTTGATCAGTTTCATTTTGAAAATTTTCTATTGCTACATCTTCAATTTTAAATCTTTTCTTTTACTGTGTCTAACCACAGTTAAGCCTATCCTGTGTGTTTTTAAATTTCAGATGTTCTATTTTTCATCTCTATAAATTACATTTTGATCTTTTTTATATCTTCCATTTTTTTCATTAATGTTTTTCTCCACCTCCTTGAAGATAAAGCATAATTTATAATAATTATCTTAGCATCTTTGTGTGCTAATTATGTCGTCTCTAATAGTTCTGGGTCTGATTCTGTTAACTGAATTTTCTCTGAGTTATGTGACATTTTCCAACTTCTTTGCAAACCTGGTAATTTTTGATTGGATTCCAGACATTTTGAATTTCCTGCGTTAGATGCTGGATATTGTTGTATTCTTTCAAATAGTGTTTTGTGTGTGTGCGTGTTGTTTTTTTTTTTTGTAGCACAGCTAGTATATTTTAGTTTTGCATGAAGCCAAGTTACTTGTAATCAGTTTGATCCTTTTAAAGCCTGCTTTTAGCTTTATGAAGATGAGCCATAGCCTTTAGTCTATGGCTATTAAGTGGAGTCCTGCATAGTATTATCCTTACTGCCTGTGTACAAGGAGAAGGCACTGGCGACCCACTCCATTACTCTTGCCTGGAAAATCCCATGGACGGAGGAGCCTGGTGGGCTGCGGTCCATGGGATCGCTAAGAGTCAGACACGACTGAGTGACTTCCCTTTCACTTTTCACTTTCATGCATTGGAGAAGGAAATGGCAACCCGCTCCAGTGTTCTTGCCTGGAGAATCCCAGGGCCGGGGGAGCCTGGTGGGCTGCGGTCCATGGGGTCGCACAGAGTCGGACACGTCTGATCCGACTTAGCAGCAGCAGCAGCAGCCTGTGTACAAAGATTTCTTCCCACCCTGGGTGGTTAGAAGACAGCAAATGGCCAACTCAGCGTGGGCTCCAGAGGTGGTTTTGCCGACTCCCTTCTGATGGTCCTTGGCCTGGTCTCCAATAGTGTCCTCATACACAAGCACTGATCAGTACCCAGGCAAAGGCTGAAGGGGACCCCACTGCAGATTTGTGGAGCTCCCTGTCTGTGTAACTCCTTTCTTACCAGCATTCTGCCCCATGAATTCTGGCGTCCTTGGCTTTGGTGAATGCCCCTCTCTGTTTCCTCTCCTCAGTGGCACCACTGGACTCCATTTGGCATCCTTGCTGTGCTTCAGCTTTTGGAAGCTCCCTCCAGGTGGGAACTGGGGCAGCTGAGGGGCTCCCCTCCTTCACTTCCCTTTTCTCAGGAATCACAGTCCCAAGCAGCTTACTGACCAGTGTCTAAAAACTGCTGTTTCGTATATTTTACCTAGTTTTCTATTTGTTTAACACACTAGAATAATCTAGTCCCAATTTTTCCATAATAGCCAAAAGCAGAAGTCACAGTATTTTATTTTCTAAATAGCTATACTTACTATGCTTCCTGAGATGTACTATTTTACTTTTCAAATAAGTACAACTGTTTGGTGATTACTTCTTTTTTCCTGATTTTTCCCTCAAGGTCAGTGCTGTCCAATTAAAATATAATGTGAGACACATACATAATGTTAAGTTATCTAGTTGTGTAATTGTAAAAATAATTAGTTAAAAATATATTCTATTTAACATTATACAAGCAAACTATTATCATTTCAACTTTGCCTAAGGTATATTTTGTCTGGTATATATTTTAATCAGGGGAAGATTATAATTCTTATCTAAAGCTAATATAGTCATTCGGCAATCAGTATAAAAGAATCATTAATGATATATTTTTCATCCTTTTTTTCATAGTAAGTCCTTGAAATTCAGTGTGTATTTTATACATACAGCATCTCTGAGTTTGGACTGACCACACTTCAGAAAGCACACGTGAATGGCTGGCCGCTGCATTGGGTGTTATATCTCCTGGCTTTAGACTAGCAATTATGCTTCTTGACCACTATATATGGAACAGGTGGTGGGATATGTTCCCATGGGGTCCTTGGTGTTATATTCAATTGTAACATGCTGGCTGTACCTATTTCTTTCCACTCATAAAAACTTTCCAGTTTGTGAGCAAGGAAGGAAGATAGATACTATTCTCAGGATCATTATTTTTAAAGCAATGCTTTGTTTTATTTTTCTTTCTTTTCTGCAGGAGCCTTACTTTACTTCCTCTATTTCCTTCTTTCCCCTCACTGCTTATCTCCAGGTACCTCTCTTAACTCTATACCCGGTTCTCCCTCTCAAGTTCTGTTACTCCGAGGCTGACATTTCCTATCTTGCATATCTTGGGACCGCCTTCTCCTTAGCAAGGGTTATGAACTTCCAGGTCACTAATGGTTTCACTTTCTCTTTCTGGGGGTAATTTTGTCTGTGCTTCTTCTAGGTCCTGTACTTCCACACTGCTTGTTTTTCCAATCTCCTCTTTCTGCTCCCTTCCTACAAACAAGCTAGAGGACTATGGGAGCTAACTGGAATTTGTAATTTTTTTCTTTTTTATCCAGATTCTTCTTTAAATGAGCACTAGTTTCTTCTAGATATGGTCTGACTAATACAAGGTCAAGAAGGTCTGATGTCTCTTTCTGTGAAAACTATACTGCATCAGTGCATAGTAGTTTCGCTGTGAGTTGCTGGTAGTTCACATTAGCTGTTAATTCACACTGAGCTTGAAATTGATTAAAACCTCTAAGTGTTTTTCACATAAACCAAGCCACATTTCCTCTCAGGATTGTCTGGTGGTGATAGTGACTTTTGTGAAAGTTATATTCCTTCTTGTTAACTTCATTTTGCTTGACCAACTTATCATTTGAGCCTTTTGTTTAAGAATGGGAAAGCATGACATTTGGTGACAGGTGCTTAAATGCTTCAGAAGACCTTTTGTCCAAGAGGCCTATTAAAAGAATTCAGAACTATCCTATGTAATCTAGTTCATGAGGGAAAAAGTTATTTTTTGGCTCAGGAGAAGACTGTAATCAAATTTAAGATGAATGAAAAATAAGGTACTATTCTGGACCTCGCTCCAAAAGATCTCCCAGGATTTCCACTTTTTGTTTCAATTCAGCTTGCTTCATGCTGACTATGAAGTTGTGGTTACAACTTCACCAAACTGACCTGTGGAGCCTTAAGAAAAATATTCATGGCCAGGTCCTAATTTAGACCAGCTAAACTAGAACCTGCAAGGACTGGACCCAGACGCTGGGGATTTTGGTAGCCCTCTCCCTCCCTCATCGTAAGCGATTCTACCCCGGCCCTCAGGTCGAGAGCCGCTAGATCAGGTGGGGAAGCCCGGCTCTGTGTGTCCTTTCCACGCTGCACACATGTCCCTCGACATTTCTCCTATCGCAGAATCTGTTTTCTAAAAAACAAAGGTAGCTGCACTCTTCTCCATGTCCTCAGCAAATACTCCCATTGTGCAAAAAATTAACAAGAGTGATAGACTTCGTGTTACACAGATCTTCTATGCTGAAAATTCCTTACAAATAAAAAGCTGAAACAAGGCACCAAGCAGTTTGAGATTCGTTCCTTTGTAGAAAACCAGTGTTCTCCAAATAGTATATTTCTCTGGAGAATTAAAGACATGAGTCATTTTATAAGATGACTTCCTAATTATTTTTAACCAACCATCTATTACATAAAGTGAGGCATACTGGTAATTTTATATTGCCTTTCTGGACTAAAAAAGACTCACGACATACAGAGTTAAGGAAATCAAAATTGTTTACAATCTTGGAATTTTAAAATGTGAAAGACCCTTAGGCAACCCTCTGCTTCAACTTCTTCTTTCTACAGAGAGCAGCAATCTAGAGAGGGTCTTTGACCTAAGCAACCACCTGCTAACTACAGTGTGGTCCCTGACTGTCAGCCACAGCATCACCCAGAACTGATGAGACATGCAGCCTCTCAAGCCCTACTAGATACTTTCTGTATGAGAATTTGTATTTCATAAAGAACCTTAGGTGATTCATATGCACATTAAAGTTTGACAAGCACTGGTCTAGAAATTTCATATTCCAGATAACTGACAGGAAATGTCCATGTATAGCCAAGTTTCAGAGAATCCAATTTAAATTTAATGCAACTCCTTTGAGGAGAAAAAAGAAAAGGGAAAAACTCAATTGTTTTTTTCTGTAACCTTGTCAACTTGGATAATAAGAACTAATATAACAGAAAGGAATGTATTTTGATAGTAGTTTAGAAAATTAAACTCTTTTATTGAATACACTTTTTTTTCATTCAGTTAAAGCTAAAAGTTTCTTTCAAAACAGCATAAAGTGCTTATTATTTTGTTCTTTGTTTCACTGCCAACTGTGGATTTCAATGTGGAGCCATTCAGAAAGCAGTAGGACATTATGAGTCATTCATGACCTCCTGGGCTTTTGACATTACTGTAAATCCACAGGTTCCTGAGCACAGAGTTTAGTTAAGGCATTTCAGAAGCACAGCTCTGCAATTTTATTGAAGCCGTGGTTGCAGATGTCATTCCCAGAGTGTATGGAAGTGCTGTGGCAGAGATTATTCATAATTTTATCCTCTTAGCATATTTTTTCTCATTGTCAAAGTTTATTGTGTTCAGTAATCCTTGCAATAATTTTTGAGGCCTGCACACCAGGGCCAGCTACCTACTTTCACTGATGGACAAATCATGATTAATTCCTAAAGGTGTATATATTCTGGAATCTGAAGGTAGAAACAAAATTACACAGAAATAAAGCTAACAGTATAGACATCATCAGGGCTTGACTTTAAATTTGTACTCACTTTTTCGGGGTGAATATAAAAGTGGTAAGTTGTGTATTAATTGAGTGATGCTGTCTGTGTTACACATAGACAGTCCAGAGTAGGATGGTGGCTGTGGATGGGAATAGGTACTTGTAAGATATGCAGAGTAGTGAAGGGTTTGGTGTTATGTCACATGAGGATAAACTGAAGAAAATTACAATATTTAGCTTGAAGAGAGGTTAACTTCAATGTCTGAAGGAAGCACATAGACCCCTTTTAGATAGAGGCAGATTTTAACACCATATGAAAAAGAAACAGGTAATGAATTACTTGAAGTGTACAAGCAGTCGAATGTACATCTTCTGCTCTGGTTGTTAAAAAAAAAAAAGGCGTATCAACATCATGTAGAAATTAGATTGTATATGTGTGTGTGCTCAGTCCTGTCCGACTCTTTGCAGCCCCATACACTGTAGCTTGCCAGGCTCCTCTGTCCATGGGGTTTTCCAGGCAAGAATACTGGAGTGGGGTGCCATTTCCTCCTCTAGGGGATCTTCCTGACCTAGGGATCGAACCCGCATCTTCTGTGTCTTTTGCATTAGCAGGTGGATTTTTTACCACTGAGCCACTTGGGAAGCCCCAGAAATTAGATGAGCTTAAAAGTCCCTCCAAATCTGAGGGCCGCTGGGCACCATTCTTTCTTATGCAATTGCCCCTCTACACCTCGAATGCTACCACTCCAATCCAAGCCACTGACATTTCTCTCCTGGTCTATGACCACAGTGTCCTAAGTGCTCCACCTGTGTGGCCACCCTGGATTCTTTCCAACTGTTTCCACACAGCAACAGAGAATACTGTTGTATATAAACCAGTTTCCACAGAAAGCAGAAGATTTCTGAGGATACAGACCTTGTCTTTTGTATCATATATGTTCCTAATACTTCAAACAGTGCTACATAGCAGCTTCCATTTGGACATAGAAGTAACTTGGAACTTTTGAACATGACCTATTAAATCCATAATCTGGTCCGTGTGTACTCCCTGATTTCGTCTTAGGTCTTTCTTATCACGTTTTAGCTTTACTGCCTTTCTGATCTCTGAACAAGCCATTCATCTCAGGGCCTTTGTACATATTATGTCTTCTTCATGAAATGCCTACCCCATCTTCCCTGACTACTCCTCCTTAGCCTTCCAGTTACAGCCTTTGAGTTCCATTTCCTTAGCAAGATCTTCCTTCCCATCTAAGTGAGGTCCCCAATTTATATTGTGGTATGTATTCTCTACTTCATAATACTTACAAATGTGTGGTTGGTTACATATTAATATGTGTTTGATACCTTAGGGTTTCAAACTTACACTGAACATACTGTAAGTTATTTGAAGACAGACTATTATATCCCCAAAGTCTTACACAATGCACAGGGGCTCAAGATACATCTTTTGAATCAGTGGTTCTCACTTGGGGTGATTTTGCCCCCACCAACACCTGCCAGGAAATTCCCAGGTGGCTCACTGGTAAAGAATCTGCCTGCCAATGCAGGAGCCGCAGGAGACATAGATTCAATTCCTGGGTCGGGAAGATCTCCTGGAAGAGGAAATAGCAACCCACTCCAGTGTTCTTGCCTAGATAATCCCATGGACAGAGAAGCTTGGCGGGCTACAGTCCATGGGGTTGCAAAGTGTTGGATATGACTGAGCATGCATGTAGACATTTTTGGTGGTCACAACTAGCATCTAGTGCAGAGAGACCAGAAATACCTACTATTAACCCTCCTACAATGGGCAGAACAGTCCCTGTAGAATTAACTGACTGAAAATGTCAAGAGTACCCAGGCTAAAATCCCTGGAATGAATAGGTAAACTCTTCTCTCCTTTTGCTGATTTCATTTTGTAGTTGGTGTTGATCCCAAATTGTTCCTTGCTTTCCGACCTGACAGTGTCATCCTATACAGAGAAAAGTTAGGTTTTTGTAAGAACAGTCAAACACACTATTTCTCGAGTGCCTAGCTTTCCATAATTAACTGTTCAGTATTTCTTCAAGTTGGGGAATTTAAGATTACTAAAGCTATAATCACAAATGGCTGCCAACCATTTCCTTTAGAAATAAGACAACTTCATTTGGAAAGTTCTGATGGATTGAGAGAATGAGATTGCCACTAATTGTTTAGGTTTGAGTGAAAGTCGCTCAGTCGTGTCTGACTCTTTGTGACCCCATGAACTATACAGTCCATGGAATTCTCCAGGCCAGAATACTGGAGTGGGTAGCCTTTCCCTTCTCCAGGGGATCTTCCCAACCCAGGAATCAAACCCAGGTCTACCACATTGCAAAGAATCTCCCGATTCTTTACCAGCTGAGTCGCCAGGGAAGCTCAATTGTTTAGGTGTAACTAACTGATGGCTTTGATGGTGCTACACCTTTCTGTTCCTTATTGGCTTTGTGCGAGGTGGGCTGGGAAGGGCACTCTGGGTGAGGCAGTGTGGACTGTGGCGGACGCTTGTTCCTCATCCATTCTAATTCACCTACTGACCAGTTCTCTCTCCTTACTGTTCTCTTCTTTCACCTTGCTGAATGTTGGGTCTACCCCAGCAGAATCATTCATGTTCTGGAGGCAGCCAATTCTCACCTCCTGCCCTGGGAACACACCTTTCTCTCCTAGGTGCTACATGGGTTCTCATCTTTAATTCAAACCTCTGCATTTATGAGGAAGTCTGCCAAGGCTGCTACTTAAGGAAGCATTTCGTTCAGCTCTGTAGTCAGTCTAGGACACTGCTTCCCATCTTCCTCACCTCAGGCACCAGAGAAATTAACATTTGTACAGCACACCTTGGGAAACTGACAGGACTGACCAAAGCCGGAGGAGACTGGGGCTTTGCTAGTTGCCCCAGGGCCTGAGAGGCTCAGTATCTCAGCATATCTTTTAACCCTTTCCTGGAACGTCAGTTGGGAAACACTAGTGTATTGATAGAAAAACCCCACTATACTATGACTTGCTCAGCTATGAGCCACTTATGTATTTCCTTTTGAAATTTGCCCGGTGGGTGGGAGTTACCTAAAAGTAAATCATATTTCTCTGTCCATAGAGAAAGGCGGGCTAGATATTTTAAAATTTTCCTTATTCAGGAATCTTGCCAACAACAGCCGTCTGGCTCTTCGGAGCCATAGAAGCAGCATTGTCCAGCGGGAGGTATCTGCAGGGGCCATCACAAGTCCTGCAAGCTAGTACTGCAGAACACTGTGGGCCAGCAGGGGTCTTTCAGGACCCAAACCTGTGCGGCTGCATCTCAGAGGGTCAGCTGTGCTGCCCAACTTGGCTGACTGCTCTGCCCTCCGATTCTGAGGTCCTAGGCAGGGACTCGCCGATGGAACAGCTCAGCTCAGCATCTGGATGTGACCGCAGAGATTGGATGTAACTTGTAAACCACTAAGACAGGAGCTCAGGGATCTGTGTCAAAGAGCCCCTCTGCATGTGATAAGCTGGGAAACAAGGTCTCCCATAAAGGCCTGGACTGAGGATGATGTGGCAGTTTTGCCTGGAGCAGCTGTTTGGATGGGAGTGCCATGTGCTGAAACATGAAAGGCAGAGAAAAAAAGGTGGTGAAGGGACTTCCCTGGTGGTCCAGTGGTTAAGATTCCACCTTTCCACTGCAGGAGGCATGGGTTTAGTGCTTGGTTAGGTAACTAAAATCCTGTGTGGTACAGCCAAAAAAAAAGGTAGTATAAATGGAACCTGGAGTATTACAAGGCCTTAGGCAGCTGAGAGGAAATGGTCTGAAGCCTTAAAGGAGGTCCATGCTGGGAAACAAATTTGGGATTACCTGCATTCAGATGGTATTTAAGATTCCCATCTTGTGGGACTAGATTCATTCATTCACTCACTCACCAAATATACACTAGGTACTTGCTGAGTGCTGGATGGCATCACCTCAGAAAATCTAGAGGAGGAAGATCGGCACAACCCAGTATATTTCACCTCCTCCTCTCTCCTCTCTTCCTCCGCAGAGGGAGCCGCAGAAGCTGATGTCCTTCCACCCATGCTTTTAAATGCTTCTTATGTTTGGATATAGCCAAAATTACAGTATTTCTTTTTTTGTTGTTAAACTTTACATATATGATATGATTTAGTTTATATAGTTGTACAACTTTTGTCTTCACTCATTATAACATGATTCATACTGACAAAGATTACTGTGAAAGTGAAAGCTGCTCAGTCATGACTGACTCTTTGTGACTCCATGGACTATACAGTCCATGGAATTCTCCAGGCCAGAATACTGGAGTGGGTAGCCTTTCCCTTCTCCAGGGGATCTTCCCAACCCAGGAATCAAACCCATGACTCCCGCATTGCAAGCGGATTATTTACCAGCTAAGTCACAAGGAAAGCCCAAGAATACTGGAGTGGGTAGCCTATCCCTTCTCCAGCAGATCTTCCCAAACCAGGAATCAAACCACGGTCTCTTGCATTGCAGATTCTTTACCAACTGAGCTATCAGAGAAGCCAGTGTTACAGTGGATCAGTGCATTTGCCTCCTATACAGCATCCATCATGGAATAGTCTAAAGTCTGCATATCCTCCTGCTAACATTCTTCCATCTGTCTCCTGGTGAAATGTGCAGGAGTTTCTCTATAAGTAGAATACCTGAGTCAAGTTTACCAGATGCTGCCAAACAGTTTGCCAAACTAACTGTATGAGAGTCTCTCTCTTTCTTATTTATTTCTTTTATTGAAGGATAATTGCTTAACAGAATTTTGTTGTTTTCTATCAAACCTCACGTGAATCAGCCATAGGTATACATATATCCCCTCCCTTTGAACCTCCCTCCCATCTCCCTTCCCATCCCACCCCTCTAGGTCGATACAGAGCCCCTGTTTGAGATTCCTGAACCGTACAGCAAATTTCCGTTGGCTATCTATTTAACATAGGGTAACGTGTTTCCATGTTACTCTTTCCATACATTTCACCTTCTCCTCCCCTCTCCCCATGTCCATAAGTCTATTTTCTATGTCTGTTTCTCCACTGTTGCCTTGTAAGTAAATTCTTCAGTACCATTTTTCTAGATTTCATATATATGCGTTAGAATATGATATTTATCTTTCTCTTTCTGACTTACTTCACTCTGTATAATAGGTTCTAGGTTCATCCACCTTATTAGAACTGACTGAAATGTGTTCCTTTTTATGACTGAGTAATATTCCATTGTGTATATATATCACAACTTCTTTTTAAAATAAGTTTATTTATTTTAATTGGAGGCTAATTACTTTACAATATTGTAGTGGTTTTGCCATACATTGACATGAATCCGCCATGGGTGTACATATGTTCGCCATCCTGAACCCCCCTCCCACCTCCCTCCCCATCCCATCCCTCAGGGTCATCCCAGTGCACCAGCCCCTAGCACCCTGTCTCATGCATCGAACCTGGACTGGCAATTCATTTCGCATATGATAATATACATGTTTAAATGCCATTCTCTCAAATCATCCCACCCTCGCCCTCTCCCACAGAGTCCAAAAGACTGTTCTATACATCTGTGTCTCTTCTGCTGTCTCGCGTATAGGGTTATCGTTACCATCTTTCTAAATTCCATATGCATGCATTAATATACTGTACTGGTGTTTTCCTTTCTGGCTTACTTCACTCTGTATATTAGGCTCCAGTTTCATCCACCTCATTAGAACTGATTCAAATGTATTCTTTTTAATGGCTGAGTAATATTCCATTGTGTATATGTACCACAGCTTTCTTATCCATTCGTCTGCTGATGGACCTCTAGGTTGCTCCCATGTCCTGGCTATTATAAACAGTGCTATGATGAACATTGGGGTACATGTGTCTCTTTCAATTCTGGTTTCCTCTGTGTGTATGCTCAGCAGTGGGATTGCTGGGTCATATGGCAGTTCTATTCCCAGTTTTATAAGGAATCTCCACACTGTTCTCCATAGTGGTGGTACTAGTTTGCATTCCCACCAACAGTGTAAGAGGGTTCCCTTTTCTTCACACCCTCGCCAGCATTTATTGCTTGTAGACTTTTGGATAGCAGCCATTCTGACCGGCATGAAATGGTACTGCACTGTGGTTTGATTTGCATTTCTCTAATAATGAGTGATGTTGAGCATCTTTTCATGTGTTTGTTAGCCATCTGTATGTCTTCTTTAGAGAAATGTCTGTTTAGTTCTTTGGCCCATTTTTTTGATTGGGTCGTTTATTTTTCTGGAATTGAGCTGCAGGAGTTGCTTGTATATTTTTGAGATTATTTCTTTGTGCGTTGTTTCATTTGCTATTATTTTCTCCCATTCTGAAGGCTGTCATTTCACCTTGCTCATAGTTTCCTTCGTTGTGCAAAAGCTTTTAAGTGTAATTAGGTCCCATTTGTTTATTTTTGCTTTTATTTCCATTACTCTGGGAGGTAGGTCATAGAGGACCCTGCTGTGATTTATGTCAGAGAGTGTTTTGCCTATGTTTTCCTCTAGGAGTTTTATAGTTTCTGGTCTTATGTTTAGATCTTTAATCCACTTTGAGTTTATTTTTGTGTATGGTGTTAGAAGGTGTTCTAGTTTCATTCTTTTACAGTGGTTAACCAGTTTTCCCAGCACCACTTGTTAAAGAGATTATCTTTTCTCCATTGTATACTCTTGCCTCCTCTGTCAAAGATAAGGTGTCCATAGGTGCGTGGATTTATCTCTGGGCTTTCTATGTTGTTCTGTTGATCTATATTTCTGTCTTTGTGCCAGTACCATACTGTCTTGATGACTGTAGCTTTGTAGTATAGTCTGAAGTCAGGCAGGTTGATTCCTCCAGTTCCATTCTTCTTTCTCAAGATTGCTTTGGCTATTCGAGGTTTTTTTGTATTTCTATACAAATTGTGAAATTATTTGTTCTAGTTCTGTGAAAAATACCATTGGTAGCTTGATAGGGATTGCACTGAATCTATAGATTGCTTTGGGTAGTATACTCATTTTCACTATATTGATTCTTCTGATCCATGAACACGGTATATTTCTCCATCTGTTTGTGTCCTCTTTGATTTCTTTCATCAGTGTTTTATAGTTTTGTATATATAGGTCTTTTGTTTCTTTAGGTAGATATATTCCTAAGTATTTTATTCTTTTCATTGCGATGGTGAATGGAATTGTTTCCTTAATTTCTGTTTCTGTTTTCTCATTGTTAGTGCATAGAAATGCAAGGGATTTCTGTGTGTTGATTTTATATCCTGCTACTTTACTATATTCATTGATTAGCTATAGTAATTTTCTGGTAGAGTTTTTAGGGTTTTCTATGTAGAGGATCATGGCATCTGCAAATAGTGAGAGTTTTACTTCTTCTTTTGCAATCTGGATTCCTTTTATTTCTTTTTCTTCTCTGATTGCTGTTGCCAAAATTTCCAAAACTATGTTGAATAGTAGTGATGAGAGTGGGCACCCTTGACTTGTTCCTGACTTCAGAGGAAATGCTTTCAATTTTTCACCACTGAGGATAATGTTTGCTGTGGGTTTGTCATAGCTTTTATTATGTTGAGGTATGTTCCTTCTATTCCTGCTTTCTGGAGGATTTTTATCATAAATGGATGTTGAATTTTGTCAAAGGCTTTCTCTGCATCTATTGAGTTAATCATATGGTTTTTATCTTTCAATTTGTTAATGTTCTGTATTATGTTGATTGATTTGCAGATATTGAAGAATCCTTGCATCCCTGGGATAAAGCCCACTTGGTCATGATGTATGATCTTTTTAATAAGTTGTTGGATTCTGTTTGCTAGAATTTCATTAAGGATTTTTGCATCTATGTTCATCAGTGATATTGGCCTGTAGTTTTCTTTTTTTGTGGCATCTTTGTCTGGTTTTGGTATTAGGGTGATGGTGGCCTCATAGAATGAGTTTGGAAGTTTATCTTCCTCTGCAATTTCCTGGAAGAGTTTGAGTAGGATAGGTGTTAGCTCTTCCCTAAATTTTTGGTAGAATTCAGCTGTGAAGTCGTCTGGTCCTGGGCTTTTGTTTGCTGGAAGATTCTGATTTATCCATTCATCTGTCAATGGACATCTAGGTTGCTTTCATGTTCTAGCTATTGTAAATAGTGCTGCAATGAACAATGGGATACATGTGTCTATTTCAATTTTGGTTTCCTCCGGGTATATGCCTAGGAGTGGGATTGCTGGGTCATATGGTGGTTTTATTCCTAGTTTTTTAAGGATTCTCCATACCATCTTCCATAGTGGCTGTATCAATTTACATTCCCACCAACAGTGCAAGAGCATTCCCTTTTCTCTACACCCTCTCCAGCATTTGTTCTTTGTAGACTTTTTGATGATGGCCATTCTGTGATTAGCATTTCTCTAATAATGAGTGATGTTGAGCATCTTTTCATGTGTTTGTTAGATATCTGTATGTCTTGTTTGGAGAAATGTCTGTTTAGCTCTTTTTCCCACTTTTTGATTGGAATGTTTGTGTTCTGGTATTGAGCTGTATGAGCTGATTGTATATTTTGAAAATTAATCCTTTGTCTGTTGTTTCATTTGTTATTATTTTCTCCCATTCTGAGGGTTGTCTTTTCACCTTGCTTATACTTTCCTTTGCTGTGCAAAAACTTTTAAGCTTAATCAGGTCCCAATTGTTTACTTTTGTTTTTATTTCCATTACGCTAGAAGGTGGGTCATAGAGGATGTTGCTTTGATTTATGTCATCAAGTGTTCTGCCTATGTTTTCCTCTTAAGAGTTTTATAGTTTCTGGTCTTACATTTAGGTCTTTAATCCATTTTGAGTTTATCTTTGTGTATGGTGTTCACTTCAGTTCAGTCACTCAGTCGTGTCCAACTCTTTGTGGCTCGATGGACTGCAACAAGCCAGGCCTCCCTGTCCATCACCAACTCCCAGAGTTTACTCAAACTCATGTTCATAAAGTCGGTGATGCCATCCAACCAGTTTATCCTCTGTCATCCCCTTCTCCTCCTGCCTTCAGTCTTGCCCCACATCAGGGTCTTTTCAAAAGAGTCAGCTCTTTGCATCAGGTGGCCAAAATATTGAAGTTTCAGCTTCAACATCAGTCCTTCCAATGAACACCCAGGACTGATCTCCTTTAGGATGGACTGGTTGAATCTTCTTGCAGTCCAAGGGACTCTCAAGAGTCTTCTCCAACACCGCAGTTCAAAAGCATCAATTCTTTGGTGCTCAGCTTTCTTTATAGTCCAACACTCACATCCATACATGACTACTGGAAAACCATAGCTTTGACTAGATGGACCTTTGTTGGCAAAGTAATGTCTCTGCTTTTTAATATGCTGTCTAGGCTGGTCATAATTTTCTTCCAAGGAGCAAGCATCTTTTAATTTCATGGCTGTAGTCACCATCTGCAGTGATTTTGGAGCCCCAAAAAACAATGTTTCCATTGTTTCCTCATCTATTTTCCATGAAGTGATGGGACCAGATGCCATGATCTTAGTTTTCTGAATGATGAGTTTTAAGCCAACTTTTCCACTCTCCTCTTTCACTTTCATCAAGAGGCTTTTTAGTTCTTCTTCACTTTCTGCCGGTAAAGTGTGGTGTCATCTGCATATCTGAGGTTATTGATATTTCTCCTGGCAATCTTGATTCCAGCTTGTGCTTCATCCAGCCCAGTGCTTCTCATGATGTACTCTGCATATAAGTTAAATAAGCAGGGTGACAATATGCAGCCTTAACGTATTCCTTTCCCTATTTGGAAGCAGTGTGTTGTTCCATGTCCAGTTCTTACTTGATTCCAGACTTGCATAAAGATTTCTCAAGAGTCAAGTCAGGTGGTCTGGTATTCCCATCTCTTTCAGAATTGTCCACAGTTTATTGTGATCCACACAGTCAAAGGCTTTGGCATAATCAATAAAGCAGAAATAGATCTTTTTCTGGAACTCTCTTGCTTTTTCAATGATCCAGCGAATGTTGGCAATTTGATCTCTGGTTCCTCTGCCTTTTCTAAAACCAGCTTGAACATCTGGAAGTTCATGGTTCATGTACTATTGAAGCCTGGCTTGGAGAATTTTGGGCATTAATTTACTGGTGTGTGAGATGCATGTGATTGTGTGGTAGTTTGCACATTCTTTGGCATTGCCTTTGTTTGGGATTGGAATGAAAACTGACCTTTTTCAGTCCTGTGGCCACTGATGAGTTTTCCACATTTGCTGGCATATTGAGTGCAGCACTTTCATGGCATCATCTTTTAGGATGTGAAATAGCTCCACTGGAATTCCATCACCTCCACTAGCTTTGTTCGTAGTCATGCTTCCTAAGGCCCCCTTGATTTTGCATTCCAAGATGTCTGTGTCTAGGTGAGTGATCACACCATTGTGATTATCTGGATCGTGAAGATCTTTTTTGTACAGTTCTGCTGTGTATTTTGCCACCTCTTCTTAATATCGTCTTCTTCTGTTAGGTCCATACTGTTTCTGTCCTTTATTTTGCCCATCTTTGCATGAAATGTTCCCTTGATATCTCTAATTTTCTTGAAGAGATCTCTAGTCCTTCCGACTCTTTTGTTTTCCTCTATTTCTTTGCATTGATCACTGAGGAAGGCTTTTTTATCTCTCCTTGCTATTCTTTGGAACTCTGCATTCAAATGGGTATATCTTTCCTTTTCTCCTTTGTCTTTTGCTTCTCTTCTTTTCTCAGCTATCTGTAAGGCCTCTCCGGACAACCATTTTGCCTTTTTGCATTTATTTTCCTTGGGGATGGTCTTGATCCCTGCCTCCTGTACAATGTCGTGAACCTCCATCCATAGTTCTTCAGGCACTCTGTCTATAAGATCTAATCCCTTGAATCTATTTGTCACTTCCACTGTATAATCGTAAGTGATTTGATTTAGGTCATACCTGAATGGTCTATATGGTGTTAGGAAGTGGTGTATGGTGTTAGGAAGTGTTCTAATTTCATTCTTTTTCGTGTAGCTGTCCAGTTTTCCCAGCAACATTTATTGAAGAGGCTGTCTTTGCCCCATTGTATATTCTTGCTTCCTTTGTCAAAAATAAGGTACCCATAGTTGCATGGGTTTATTTCTGGACTTTCTGTCTTGTTCCATTGGTCTGTATTTCTGTTTTTGTGCCAGTACCATACTGTCTTGATGACTGTAGCTTTGTAATATAATCTGAAGTCAGGCAGGTTGATTCCTCCAGCTCCATTCTTCTTTCTCATTATTGCTTTGGCTTTTTGGGGTTTTTCGTGTTTCCTTATAAATTGTGAAGTTTTTTGTTCTAGTTCTGTGAAAAATGCCATTGGTAATTTGATAGGGGTCATATTGAATTTGTAGATTGCGTTTGATAGCATAGTCATTTTTACACTGTTAATTCTTCCTATCCAGGAACATGCAATATCTCTCCATCTGTTTATGTCATCTTTGATTTCTTTCATTAGTGTCTTATGATTTTCTGTATACAGTTCTATTGTCTTCTTAGGTAGGTTTATTCCTAGATATATAATTCTTTTTGTTGCAATCATGAATGGGATTGACTCCTTAATTCCTCTTTCTGATTTTTCATCATTAGTATATAGAAATGCAAGTGATTTCTTTGTATTGATTTTGTATCCTGTGAGTTTGGTAAATTCACTGATTAGCTCTAGTAATTTTCTGATACTATCTTTAGGGTTTTCTATGTACAGTATCATGTCATCTGCAAATATCAAGAGCTTTGGTTCTTCTTTTCCAATCTGGATTCCTTTTATTTCTTTTTCTTCTCTGATTGCTGTAGCTAGGACTTCCAGAACTATGTTGAATAATAGTGGTGAAAGTAGATACCCTTGTCTTGTTACTGATCTTAGGGGGAATGCTTTCAGTTTTTTGCCATTGATAATAATGTTTGCTGTAGGCTTATCATATATGGCCTTTACTATGTTGAGGTATGTTTTTTCTATGCCCATTTTTTGAAGAGTTTAATCATAAATGGGTGCTGAATTTATCAAAGGCTTTTTCTGCATCTGTTGAGGTTATCTTATGGTTTTATCTTTCAATTTGTTAATATGGTGTATCACATTGACTGATTTGCATATATTGAAGAATCCTTGCATCCCTGGAATAAATCCAAGTTGATCATGGTGTATGAGCTTTTGATGTGTTGCTGAATTCTGTTTGCTAAAGTTTTGTTGAGGATTTTTGCATCCATGTTCATCAGTGACATTGGCCTGTAATTTTATTTTTTTGTGTTGTCTTTGTCTGGTTTTGGTATCAGGGTGATGGTGGCCTCATAGAATGAGTTTGGAAGTGTTCCTTCCTCTGCAATTTTTTGAAAGAGTTTTAGAAGGATAGGCATTTGCTCTCCTCTAAATGTTTGATAGAATTCTCCTGTTAAGCCATCTGGTCCTGGGCTTTTCTTTTGGGGAGATTTTTGATCACAGCTTCAGTTTCAGTGCTTGTAATTGGGTTGTTCATAACTTCTATTTCTTCCTGGTTCAGTCTTGAAAGATTGAACTTTTCTAAGAATCTGTCCATTTCTTCCAGGTTATCTATGTTATTGCCATATAGTTGTTCATAATAGTCTCTTGTAATCCTTTGTATTTCTGCATTGTCTGTTGTAACCTCTCCTTTTTCATTTCTAATTTTGTTGATTTGATTCTTCTCTCTTTTTTTCTTGATGAGTCTGGCTAAAAGGTTGTCAATTTTGTTTATCTTCTCAAAGAATCAGCTTTTAGTTTTATTTATCTTTACTATTGTTTATTTCATTTATTTTTCATTTATTTCTGCTTGGATCTTTCTGATTTCTTTCCTTCTACTAATTTTGGGGGGTTTTTTTTTGTTCTTCTTTTTCCAGTTGTTTTAGATGTAAAGTTAAGTTGTCTGTTCGATGTTTTTCTTGTTTCTTGAGGTAGGATTGTATTGCTATAAACTTCCCTCTTAGAACTGCTTTTGCTGCATCTCATAGGTTTTGAGTTGTTGTGTTTTCATTATCATTTGTTTCTAGAAATTTTTTGATTTCCCTTTTGATTTCTTTAGTAACCTGTTGTTTATTTAGAAACATTGTTTAATCTCCATGTGTTTGTGTTTCTTACAGTTTTTTTTTTCTTGTAATTGATATCTACTCTCATAGCGTTGTGGTCAGAGAAGATGCTTGAAATGATTTCAGTTTTCTTAAATTTACTGAAGCTTGATTTGATGTGGTCTATCTTGGAGAATGTACACTTGAGAAGAAGGTGTATTCTGCATTTGGATGGAATGTCCTGAAGATATCAATGAGATCCATTTCATCTAATGTATCATTTAAGACTTGTGTTTCCTTATTAATTTTCTTTTTTGATGATCTGTCCATTGGTGTGAGTGGGGTGTTAAACTCTCCTACTGTTATTGTGTTACGGTCAATTTCTCCTTTAACATCTGTTAGTGTTTGTCTTATGTATTGAGGTGCTCCTATGTTGGGTGCATTGATATTCACAATAGCTTTGTCTTCCTCTTGGAGTGATCCTTTGATCATTAGGTAGTGTCCTTTCTTATCTCTTGTAATCTTCTTTATTTTAAGATCTATTCTGTCTGATATGAGGATTGCTACTCCAGCTTTCTTTTGCTTCCCATTTGCATGGAATATATTTTTCCATCCTCTCACTTTCAGTCTATATGTTTCTTTAGGTCTAAATTGGGTTTCTTGTAGACAGCATATATATGGGTCTTGTTTTTGTATCCATTCAGTCAGTCTGTGTCTTTTGGTTGGAGCATTTAATCCATTTATATTTAAAGTAATTATTGATATATATGTTCTTATTGCCATTTTCTTAGTTGTTTGGAGTTGATTTTGTAGATCTTTTTTCTTCTCTTCTATTTCTTGACTATATAAGTCCCTTTAACATTTGTCATAAAGCTGTTTGATGGTACTGAGTTCTCTTAACTTTTGCTTGTCTGGAAAGCTTTTTATTTCTCTATTAATTTTGAATGAGATCCTTGCCAGGTACAGTAATCTTGGTTGTAGATTTTTCCCTTTCAGTACTTTAAATATATCCTGCCATTCCCTTCTAGCCTTCAGAGTTACTACTGAAAGATCAGCTGTTAAGCATATGGGTTTCCCTTTTATATTACTTGTTGCTTCTCCCTTGCTGCTTTTAATATTCTTCCTTTGTGTTTAGTCTTTGTTAGTTTGATGAGTATATGTCTTGACATGTTTCTCCTTGGGTTTATCCTGTATGGGACTCTTTGTGCCTCCTGGACTTGATTGACTATTTCCCTTTCCATGTTAGGGAAATTTTCAACTATAATCTCTTCAAAAATTTTCGCATACCGTTTCTTTTTCTCTTCTTATTCTGGGACCCCTATAATTCGAATGTTGGTGTGTTTGATATTGTCC
The DNA here is from genome assembly GCF_054371585.1 of Giraffa tippelskirchi. Taxonomy (NCBI): domain Eukaryota; kingdom Metazoa; phylum Chordata; class Mammalia; order Artiodactyla; family Giraffidae; genus Giraffa; species Giraffa tippelskirchi. Next base: position 59,973,231 of record NC_137286.1, on the reverse strand, counting down.
CAGAAGTCTCTGAGACTCTCCTCAGTTCTTTTAATACTTTTTACTTTATTCTGTTCTTCAGAAGTTATTTGTACCATTTTATCTTCCAACTCACTTATTTGTTCTTCTGCTTCAGATGTTCTGCTGTTGATTCCTTCTAGAGTATTTTTAATTTCAGTAATTATGTTGTTTCTCTCTGTATATTTATTCTTTAATTCTTCTAGGTCTTTGTTAATTGTTTCTTGGATTTTCTCTATTTTGTTTTCAAGGTTTTTGATCATCTTTACTATCATTATTCTGAATTCTTTTTCAGGTAGTTTGCCTATTTCTGCTTCATTTATTTGGACTTCAGTGTTTCTAGTTTGTTCCTTCATTTGTGTAGTATTTCTCTGCCTTTTCATTATTTTTTTTAACTTATTGTGCTTGAGGTCTCCTTTTCCCAGGCTTCAAGTTTGAATTCTTTCTTCCTTTTGGTTTCTTCCCTCCTAAGGTTTGTCCAGTGGTTTGTGTAAGCTTCGTATAGGGTGAGATTTGTGCTGAGTGTTTGTTTGCTTGCTGTTTGTTTGTTTTTCCTCTGATGGGCAAGGCTGAGTGAGGTGTAATCCTGTCTGCTGATGATTGGCTTTGTATTTTTGCTTTGGTTGTTGTTTAGCACAGGGTGCTACTGGTGGTTGGGTGACTCTGGGTCTTGTATTCAAGTGGTTTCCTTTGTGTGAGTTCTCACTGTTTGATATTCCCTAGGGTTAGTTCTCTGGTAATCTAGGGTCTTGGAGTCAGTGATCACACTCCAAAGGCTCAGGGCTTGATCTCTGGTCAGGAACAAAGGTTCCATAAGTGGTTTGTTATGGCATTAACTGAGATTAAAACACATATCCAAAAATGAGAAACCAAATATGATCCCCAGACAAATGGCAGTTACAAAATCAGGTGAATGATAATTAAAATAGTGGAATATACACATAAACATGTATACCCACAAGCAAAGTCAAAACGGTCCAACAAAAATAAAGTACATACATTGAACTGGAAAACAAAGGAAATAAAAAATTATATTTACCAGTTAAGAACAAAACTAATTAAAGCACAAACTGGAAAACAAAACTAAAGCAAGATGCCAAGTGGGGAATAAAGCAAGGAAAACAAAACTAACAAATATGTTGAGAGGAAAGGAAAGAAAGAAAAAATAGATATGCAAAATTAAATCGAGGTAGATTAAGAAGATTTATATACATTAAAGATTAACTGCAAGGGGAAAAGAACAGTAGGAAAGATAAACAAAGGAATAAATGTAGAAAAAATATAATAGGTTAAAAAAATTAAAATTATAAAAAAGAGAAAAGAAAAAAAACAGAAGAAGAAAGAAAAAAGGGGAAACTCCACAGAACTGCAAAACCCAATGTAGAACAGAGGTTTATAACAACAATAACAAGTGTGACTGAATATACACATAGACATATACACCCATAAGTAAAGTCAAAACAGTCCAACAAAAATAAAGTACAATAGATTGACCCAGTGAACATAGGAAACCAAAAATTATATCTACCAGAACAAAACTAACCAAAGCACAAACTGGAAAACAAAACTAAAGCAAGGTGCCAATTGGGAAATAAAGCAATGAAAATAAAACTAACAAATATATTGAGTGGAAAGGAGAGAAAGAAAAGAAAAGAAGAATAGAGATGCAAAGTTAAATAGAGGTAGATAAAGAAGATTTATATATGTTAAAGATTAATTGCAAAGAGAAAAGAACAGTAGAAAAAGCAAACAAGGAATAAATGTAGACAAAATAATAATAGGTTTAAAAAATTAAAATTAAAAAAAGAGAAAGGAAAAGGAAAACTCCACAGAACTGCAAAAGCCCAACGCAGAGGCAGAAGTTTATAACAACAATGAAATACGTGACTGAGAAAAAAGAAAAAGCTTAATTGGATTTCATAGTGCCAATAAAATCAACAACTACAACAGAGGGGAGAAAAAGAAAAAAAAAATACAAAAGATTTACAGAACAAGTCAAAACATAAGAATAATAAATGTTTTTCTTAAGTCTCTGCTGTCAAAGTCCTTTCCCTCACTGGGAATCACAGTACACCTCACCTCCCTAGGATGCCCTCCAACACTGTTCTAATCTCTGGACCTGCTGTTTGGGCAGCTCAGATTCTGATCTGGTTCTACTCCTGTGTGTTCTTGCCTCCAAGGTCCACAGCTATCAGAACTAGTGTGTTTTCTTTTGTGGGAGCTCTCAATGACTTTTTATATATTCCATAGACACAGAGTCTGCCTAGTTGATTGTGTGGATTTAATCTGTAGCTTGTACAGCTGGTGGGAGGGTTTTGGGTCTTCTTCCTTAGCCCCACTGCCCCTGGGTTTCAATTGTGGTTTTATTACCACCTCTACCTGTGGGTTGTCCACTGGGGTTTGCTCCTGAGGCTGCCCTGGAGGACTTGGGTTTGCCCTTGTGAGGGCCAGGTGTGGAGGTGGTGCAGTTGCTTGGGTCATAGGGGTTCTGGCAGCACCAGGTACTCAGGGGGGTTGGCGGCTAGGGCAGCAGGAAATATAGTGCTCTAGAAGGGTATGGCAACCAGTATTGGCCAATATGCTCCAGTATTCTTGCCTGTAGAACCCTCCTCCCTGACAGAGAAGCCTAGCAGGCCACAGTCTACAGGGTCACAAAGAGTCAACATGACTGAAGCGACCCTGCACTCGTAGATGCAAGACATTTTTTGCCTGTGGCAGCTCTGCCCCAGTGAGAGTTGAGTGTGAAGGTGGTGCAGCTGCTTGGCTTGCAGGGACCCTGGCAGCACCAAGTGTGCAGGGACACCAACTGCCTCCACTAAAGGAGTTATGGCCCTATCAGTGTCTTTTTTCGAGCCTCTTGTAGCTGGCGTCAGAAGGCCTCTTTGGCCAGTCTTTCTCCTTAGCTCCGCCCATTCAGGCACTTAGAGCCTCCCTTGCCTTGGGTCCTTCTCTGTTGTTCAATGTGTCAGGAACATAGAGGGGCCCCCTGGCTGGGTCCTACTCTGTAGATCTGCACATCAGGCACTTCAAGGGGCACCCTGGGTGGGGTCCTACTCTGGAGATCAGCACATCAGGCACTTACAGGGGCACCCTGGGTGGGGTCCTACTCTGTAGTTCAGTGCGTCAGGCGCTTGATGGGCCAGCCTCTCTATTGTTCAGCTGCTGATGCTGGTGCGTGGGGAGAGGCTATGGTGATGGCTCCACCCCTTATGCGTGACTCAGCAGTATCGCCTTGCCTCCATGGCTGCCTGGCTTTCCTCCACAGGCATGTCCCCCCAAAATCTCTTCCCTCACATCCCCTCAATCCATCTCTCCGCAGTCAACAGCAGCCCTTGCCCTGGGATTGCTCCACAACCCTAAACTCCAGTTCCCATTCGCTGCGCCTTCCCGGGAACCTGAGTCCCTGTCTGGGGTATGTATGGATGCGGCGAGGACCGTCTGATTCTCATTCCATTTAGGCTGCCACAGATCAGCTGTTTCACTCTCAGCCTTAAATGTGCCCCGATGTGGGGAACAGACCCCTGCTTCAGTTCCCCCACCCCCAAGGGCTGGTCCAGTTCTACTGTGTGTGTGTACGTGCTTAGTCGTGTCTGACTCTTTGTGACCCCATGGACTTTAGCCACCAGGCTCCTCTGTCCATGGAATTCTCCAGGCAAAAATAATGGAGTGGGTTGCCATTTCCTTTTCCACCAGTCCTACTAATACTCCTGTTTTTCCCCCAGTTACTTTGTCCTACCGAGTTTTGAGTGGTTCTATATATTCTTTTCCACTGGTCAGGTACTCCTGTCTGCTCTCAGCTGGTGTTCTGCGGACACTTCTGTGTCTGAAAGTGTATCCCTGATGTATCCATGGAGAGAGATGTACTCCATGTCCACCGACTCCTCCGCCATCTTCGAGAGTCTCTCTTGCCCCACATCCTCTCCGTTAGACATTTCAATAGTTACCAGTTTGATGAACATGAGATTTTTATCTTATTTTAATTTGCATTTTTCTCATTACTAAGCTTGAGTATTTTGTATAATTGTCAATAGCCGTCTCTTCTGTGAATCATCGGTTTATATCTTTTGTCTGCTTTTCTGTCATGTTGGATCTTTTCCCTTAATGGTGCGTATGAATTCTTTGTTTGATGCTAACAAACTTGAACATTTATATTTTAGTACACATTTTCTGGGCTGTATACTTAACCCTCTGTCTTTTCATGGTTATTTCCTAAGTGTTGCTTATTTAAATCCAAAATGGTTTTGTATATTTTTGCCCAATTAGAGTTGTGGAACTTTCAGGCTATTGAATTTAAAACTATGTTGAAAGGATGCAGAATGTATAGAAAATACACTAATTTTAATGGTTTTAATCCCCAAAGCAAAGTAGTTTATGATATCAAATCATTTCCTACATCGCAATTTGATGATTACCACAGAGTCTTTTAAATTTATTTTTAGGTAATATAGAGAATATGAAAGAAATCCATTCACTTTTATCAAGAGCCACATTTTATAATCTGAGTTCTTCTCCACTAAACCAAGTCACTGAGCTGGCTGGGATCAACTACTGTAGCTTTAATCTCTACTGGAAAATAAATGTGACTGACCAGATGTTCTCCAGAATCCACCTATCCATAAAACTTACTTTTTCTCTTAGAAGTTCATTTTTAAACGCCTATAAGCAATATGTGAACCATGAACTTCCAGATGTTCAAGCTGGTTTTAGAAAAGGCAGAGGAATCAGAGATCAAATTGCCAACATCCGCTGGATCATCGAAAAAGCAAGAGAGTTTCAGAAAAACATCTATTTCTGCTTATTGACTATGCCAAAGCCTTTGACTGTGTGGATCACAATAAACTGTGGAAAATTCTGAAAGAGATGGGAATACCAGAACACCTGACCTGCCTCTTGAGAAACTTGTATGCATGTCAGAAAGCAACAGTTAGAACTGGACATGGAACAACAGACTGGTTCCAAATAGGAAAAGGAGGCTGTATATTGTCACCCTGCTTATTTAACTTATATGCAGAGTACATCATGAGAAATGCTGGGCTGGATGAAGCACAAACTGGAATCAAGACTGCCAGGAGAAATATCAATAACCTCAGATATGCAGATGACACCACCCTTATGGCAGAAATTGAAGAAGAACTAAAGAGCCTCTTGATGAAAATGAAAGAGGAGAGTGAAAAAGTTGGCTTAAAGCTCAACGTTCAGAAAACAAAGATCATGGCATCTGGTCCCATCACTTCATACCAAATAGATGGGGAAACAGTGGCTGACTTTATTTTTCTGGGCTCCAAAATCACTGCAGATGGTGACTGCAGCCATGAAATTAAAAGATGCTTGCTCCTTGGAAGGAAAGTTATGACCAACTAGACAGCACATTAAAAAGCAGAGATATCACTTTGCCAACAAAGGTCCATCTAGTCAAAGCTATGGATTTTCCAGTGGTCATGTATGGATGTGAGATTTGGACTATAAAGAAGGCTGAGCGCAGAAGAATTGATGCTTTTGAAGTGTGTTGTTGGAGAAGACTCTTGAGAGTCCCTTGGACTGCAAGGAGATCCAATCAGTCCATCCTAAAGGAAATCAGTCCTGAATATTCATTGGAAGGACTGATGTTGAAGCTGAAACTTCAATATTTTGGCCACCTGATGCAAAGAGCTGACTCTTTTGAAAACACCCTGATGTTGGGAAAGATTGAGGGCAGGAGGAGAAGGGGACGACAGAGGATCCGATGGTTAGATGGCATCACCGACTCAATGGACATGAGTTTGAGTAAACTCCGGGAGTTGGTGATGGGCAGGGAGGCCTGGCGTGCTGCAGTTGATGGGGTCGCAAAGAGTCAGACATGACTGAGCAACTGAACTAAACTGAACTGATAAGCCTTAGAAAAGTGAAATAATTTCATAAGGAAATTAGATATATAGATAGCAGCAAGTGTAATGAAAGTAAACACCATCTGTGGAAAATAGAATATATTTTATACTGGTGAGTTGAGAGAGTTTAAAAAGCAAAGCAACCTTTCAGCCTGGTTCTGAAGATCAGGAAGAGGCACTCTATGTATACAGACCAGTCACAAAAAATTGGGAGCCGTGAATCAGCCAGCTATAGGGTATGTTGTCAATACTGCTTTGACTCCCACTCGGGACTAAGGAAGCTGAGACATGGCCTTGGTCCTGTACTCTGTGTCTGAGACATTTGACAGCGGCCAGAGCAAATCACCGTGTGATATTACAGGTTCGAGCATTTTTTCATGAGCCCCCCCGCCCCAAAGAAAATGGATAAATAGGAAAAGTTGGAAGTGTGTCCGTTGCTTTAGGATTCTCCTTGGGCGAATGAGTCTTTGAACACGGTTCAGTTAAGCTCTGTGCCCCTGCTCCTAGAACATGCCTTTCAAAGGGGAAAGTTGGCTTCAATTGCCTTTAATCTAGGGGAGATCATTTCGGTCCCAGTTGCAGAATTTCTGTTTCTCTCAGAGTATGGGATGGTCTCAGACAGATTGATTGCACGCCTTCCTTCACAGCGACTGTGACTTCAACACTGTCCTCTGAATGCAAGTCTTCTCTGCCCTTTTGGAGTGCCAGGCTAATGATATTTGCCAGTACTCGTGCCACTGGTGATGTGGGGGTTCCAAAGCCCTTACTAAGACCAGTAACAAGTTCTCTTTTCTACAAGTAACTTTTTCTTCATTCTTTTCACCATCACCTTGTATAACTGAAGGGAGTTGCTGAGGAGAGGAAAGAGGTACTTTTAAAAGACCTTGCAAAAATTATACTCATGAAGTTCCAATTGTCGAGTGAATAACATTGTTAATATGTATTCTAGAGGACCCACATCGTTCCTGGGAAACGACCAGTTGAATATTAGATCTCTTTGCTAATTCCATAAAATTATCTGATGTTATCAGAATAGTAATATGATGTCTGTAATGACATAGCTAACCCTTCAAGGGCAGCTGGCAGGCAGGTAACAAGGAGCGTGTGTGCTACAACATGCTTAGCACATGTGAGCGTTGTGCACCCAGTGACTACAGTCCTTTGGTTGCTGAAGCCCAGATTCACCCTTTACTCTTCAAAGAAGATCCTTGGATATTTTTGGATCCTTCTTTTTGCATGGATTTTCTTGGGTCCTTAATGATTTGTGGGACGGGTTAGGGCCAACGAGTTACATGAGACCAGTTCTACAAGCTCAGGGACAACTAAGAAATAGGGAAGTAAGGGGTACTGGTGTGCAGAGAGCAAGCAAAGAGAAGGGCAATACAAGAAAACAAGCTGGCTGATTCCAAGAGAAGACTCACTGCTGCTGGTACAGAGTCTTGTTATGTCATCAAGGCAGACAGGTAGAGTTCCAGAAAACACTGTGGCTTGACTTTTATCAAGTATTTATTAGTAGATTCCTTGTTCCCCTAGAGCTTGCTTGACTTATTTTTTATTTTTATCAAGTATTGTAATTTCTGGAAAAGATTTACCTTGTGAGAAGGTACTTTGCAGAATATAGGTTGTAGTTTATATCTTAAACTTTCTGGATTTCAGCTGATTTAGAAAAGCGTCATTTTTTTATAGCACACCTTAGTCAAGGTGTTTTAAACTGTGGGTTGAAGATCATTAATAGGTTGCCAAATCAGTTTTGTATCATTTTTAAATGAAATAGAATAGAATAAAGTATGTCAGTGTCTGTCTGACCCCCTGGATGCCCTGTCTCTCCAAGTATTCCAGCAGGGGTTTGTAAAGCACTGTGGTTCAAAGTGTTTTAAGTTTAGATCAGGGTTTTCATTCGATATGCCTGTCATGATTGTGTGACCTTGAAAAAGTTACTCAACCCCTCTAAGCCTCATTTTCCTCCCTATTAAAGTAAAGAGAAGGGTGCTATATCCTAGGGTTGCTGTGAGGAGGAAATGGTATTGTTCATACTAACTGCTTAGTTTGGTGCCTGACACATGGACATTTATAGTGTGGGTGTCTATAGCAACTTCATTTATAATTACCAACACTTGGAAGCAACCAAGATGTCCTCCAATACATGAGTAGATGTATAACTGTGGTATGTGCATCCAGACAATGGAATAGTGTTCAGCAGCAAAAAGAAATGAGCTATTAATTGTGAAAAAACTTAATAGCTCATTTCTTTTTATTTGTTACTAAGAGAAAGAAGCTAATTTTAAAAGCTAAATACTGTATTATTCTAACAACAAGGCATCCTGGAAAAGACAAAACTATGGCAACAATAAAAGGATCAGTGATTGCCAGTGATTAGGCAGGAGGGAAGGATGAACAGGCAGAGCACAGAGGATTTTCAGGGCAGTAGAAAAAAATAACCCTTTAAGGATGTCATTGTTGTTGTTGTATTACAGGTAGCATATACAAGATGAAACTGAATATAATATGAGGTTTTATTAATATTTATGAACACCATTCAATTTCCAATTTACATCATTAAAGTTTGTATAACATATAACCATTCATCATTCATCTAACAGCTCTTACTAACAGGAAATCCTTTCTGAGCTTCATCACCAAGGGCAGTGGTTCTCCATTCTCTTGGACCCACACTCCCTTCACTAGCCTGAATTTAAGTTCCTAGGTAATAGCACTCACCTAAAAGCATAATTTCAAAAAAGCAATATGATGCCACAACTGTAATTAAAAAGAAATAAGATGAAAGACGTTTCTCATAAAGGATGCACTTCGCGTGTAACGTGTACCTGAGAGCACTAGAGAAGGTCCTGTGTCGACAGGCGCTGTGTTTGCTTATATGGAGACTCACCATGCATGGGGCAGCTGCAGATTCAGATGATGCAGTCTTAAGTGCCACTGGTGACATCCAGTGACACGCCATCCGTGACATGGCTTTCTGAAATTGTAAAGTTCTGAACAAAATGAAGTATAGTCTTCCTTTGATTTATGTACGTTGTTGCATTCCTGAAGAATTGAGAATATATTAACAACCATGCAAGAATTCCTGTGCCTGAATGTAAAATGGAATTAGGTTCCAAGCCTGAATAATTACAAATGCAGGTCTGGCAGGACATTTGGGTGTCATGCACATTGTAAGATGTATGGCATCCCTAGCCAATGGTCACTAAAAGTCAATGGTGCTCAGAAAGTCAGCCTTTCTGACTGTGAGGATGTCGTACATTTCCAAAGTCCCTATATGGTGCAAGCCCTCTTCTTAGAGGTGAGAGTGCTGAATGAAGGATGTGGTCTCAGGCTATGCAGAGCATCCTCCAGGATGAATTTATCTCTCAGCTAAAGCAGCTACTCAAGTCCTGAGAAAGGGGTGGAAATGGACCTCCCTGGTGGTCCAGTGGTTAAGAATACACCTGCCAGTGCAGGGAACACAGGTTCGCTCCCTGGTCCAGGGCGATCCCACGCGCCGCAGAGCTACTAAGCACATGTGCCACAACCACTGAGCCCGAGCTCTGGAGACGGAGAGCCCAGCCTGCGTGCCGCAACTACTGAAGCCTGTGCGCCCGGAGCGCGTTCTCCACAAGAAGGGAAGCCACTGCACTGAGAAGCCTGTGCACCACAGCTAGAGAGCAGCCTGCCCTCTGCAGCGAGAGAACGCCCCAGTGCAGCAAGGAAGACCCAATGTAGCCATAAATCAATAACAATTTTTAACGAAATTAGGGGCGGAGTCAGTGGTGACTCAGACGGTAACGAAACTGCCTCCAGTGCGGGAGACCCAGGATCAATCCCTGGGTCAGGAAGATCTCCTGGATAAAGGAATAATAACCCACTCCACTGTTCTTCCCTGGAGAATCCAAGGGACAGAGGATCCGGTGGGCTACAGTCCATGACGGGGTGGAGGGGGGCTACAAAGAGTCCGACAGGACTGAGCAACTAACAGTTCACACTTTCACTTTCAGGGAGAAATTAGTTTCTTTGTTCTTTGTTCTGATTCGGATTTCCCCTTGTTCCCTGCAAAAATCATGTAAATAATGACAAGCAGAGCCCAGGGGCATTGTCCATGAAAGCAAACATAACCAAACATGGCCCTCCCTGAAGGACTCCGTCTGCAGGGGCAGCACTCTGATCCCGGCTCCCAGCCAGCTGTGGAAAGGCTGCCTTTCTCTGTTGCATCGTAACTGATGAGAGGCCAAGGTTGTTCCTCAGGGCTTACAGTGAGCTTTGTTTATTTTGAGACCCTTTCTGTGTTGTAGAAAAGAGCAGAACGTACAGAAAAGAGCCTATGAAGTTGTATTTCTGTGATTAAGACAGCAGAATGTGTACATTGTTGTTGTTTAGGCATTTGTTTGCACAAAGAAGTGTTTGGTTACACATACCCCAAGAATCTCCAGAGGTGTTCGGTTTTAGTCTTCAGGTCACAAAAGGGAAAACCGTTATGGTTATGGATGTCATTTTGAAAAATGGTATGTGAGGAAACAGTCTCACCTTCCATATTTTTTTTCTGCTCTAGGTTAGGGTTAATAGATGCGTTTGTGAACCAGCTTAGAGGGTCAGAGATCATGTCCAAGGCTGGCCTTGCACAGAGCTTGAGTTCTTGATACTGTTCTAATAGTTCACACCATCTTTATCTTTTGTAGTAAAGTCTGATCTGTGACAATTCCACCTGCCTTCCTTGGGAACAATTTTATTCCTCTAGGAGTTTTCCTGGCAAAATTCCTTTCAGAACACCGTGAAGCCAAGGGAAAACACATAACTCTTTATTAAGAACTGTCTTGGAAGGACATTCCTGCATAAAGAAAGCAGGAAACATCCTATCCCTCAAAGTAAAAATATCCTGACAACCAAAATGCCCACATGAGTAATACTTTACTTAGCAGATGTTTATTGGGGAAACCATCATGTTTACTTTATAACAAGAAATACTTTTGTTTTATTTTTAAACTTAGCATCAGTAAAATATTTTCCTACTATTGTACAGTTCTATGAATTTCAACACAAGTGTAGATTTGTGTAGCCATCGCTATAATCTGGATATAGAATAATTCTGTCACTCCAATAGCTCCTCCCTCCACCCCAGCTCTTGGCAGCACTTATCCATTCACCACCCCTACAGTTTAGTCTTTTAAAGAATGTCATGAAAAGTACATTAGTATATCTTTTGGTAGGTAACCTTTTGAAACAAACTTTTGACTCAAAGCCTTTGAGACTGATCCAGTGTCTTATAAATATCAGAAGTTTGTCTCTACTTGTGGATGTACAACTGCTTACTAATTTACTTCTTGAAGAACATTTGGATTGCTTTCAATTTTTGCCAATTATGAATAGAGCTTTTATAAACATTTGCTTTTGTGTGAACATTAATATTGTATCTGTCTCTAGGATAGAGACTCAGGGGTAGGAATGCTGAGACAAAGGGTCTATACCATTTTGCATTTCCATCAGCAATGTACAAGAGTTCCTTCCAGTCACTCTGCATCCTTGTCAGCACTTGATATTCTCAGAATTTTTAATTTTAATTCTAATTTTAGGGTAAAATTATAATTTTAAATTTAATTCTAATTTTAAATTTTAATTTAAATTTTTAATTTAATCATGATTTTAATTTGCATTTTCCTAATGGCTCATGATGTTGAACATCTTTTCATGTGGACAGCCTGTATCCTCATAGATGTGTCTATTTTTATATATTTTCCCAGTAAAAATTTTTTTCCATATTGTTATGAGAATTTTTTATTATCCATACAAGTTGAATATGGGATTTGGAAATAATATCTCCCAGTTTGCAACTTGTATTTTTATTCTCTAAATTGTTTCTTTTACAAAGAGAAAGTTTTTAATTTGATGTAGTACAGTTTATCATTTTTTTAATGGAATATGCTTTTTGTATCATGTCAAAGAACACATTACTCAACCCTAGGTTGTAGGTTTTCTTCTGAAAGTTTTGTAGTTTTATATTTTACATTTAAAGCTATGATTCATTTTATGTTAACATGTATAAGGTTAAAATTTACTTTCTGCCTATGGATTTCTAATTGCTTCAGCATCATTTGTTGAAAAGACTACCCTTTCTCCATTAAATTGCTTTTGTACCTTTGTCAAAACTCAATTGGCCATGTTTGTGTGAGTCTGTTTCTAGATTCTCTTTTCTGTTTCATTGGTCTATGTGTTTACTCCTTTGCTAATACCATCCAGTCTTTATCACTGTAACTTTATAGTCAAGTCTTAAAATTGGATAATTCATGTTTTCCAATTTTATTCTTCTTTTTCATAGTTACCTTCTCTATTCTAGTTCCTTTGCATCTCCATATAAATTTTAGAATCAGCTTATCTATAAGAAATCTTGCTAAGATTTTAATTGGTATTATGTGGAATCTATCCATAAATTTGGGGATAATTAACATTTTTACTGTATTAAAACTTCCAAGTCATGAACATAGTATGTCTCTTTAGTTATTTGTATCTTTGATTTCTTTCATCAGAGTTTTGCAGGTTTTACATGAAGATCCTATACACACTTTGTTATACTTGTACCTAAGTGTTTTGTTTTGTAAAACTATTGTAAATGTTCCTCATTTTTAACTTTCTGTTTTAGTTGGAAATTTCTAGTCATGTTGGTTTACTATGGCTGCCGTAACAAACTGCCACAAACTTGGTGGCTTAAAACAAAACTTTACTTTCTGAAGTTCTGGAGGTCAGAAGTAGAAATCAAAACTGTGTGGCAGGTCTGTGTTCACACATGAAGGAAGTCACTTCTTTGGCTCTTCTAACCGCTGTTGGCTGCCAGCATTCCTTGGCTTATGGCTATATCACTGCAGTCTCTACCTCTGTCTTCATATTCCTTTCCTCTGTGTCAGATCCCCTCTGCCCCTCTTATGAAGCCATGATCATCTCTCATCTCAAAATCCTTAATTTAATCACATGTGCGAAAAACTTCACCATGTAAAACCATCACAGATTGCAGAAATTAGGACATAACATTTTTGAGGACATTTTCAGCTTACTACATGAGAAGGAAATGGCAGCCCACTCCACTATTCTTGCCTGGAAAATCCCACGGTTGGAGGAGCCTGGCAGGCTACAGTCCGTGGGGTCGCAAAGAGTCGGGCACGACTGAGAGACTTAACTTACTTGCTAACTTAAGTTTACATTAGTGTTTAGAAATCAAGATTGTGTGTGAGAGAGACAGAGAACAGAGACGTAAAGAACAGAGACACACAGAGAGACAAACAGACAGAGAGATTGTGTATGTTGACCTTTTATGCTGTAGCCTTAGTGCTAAACTCATATATTAATTCTAGGAGTTTTGGGGTTGATTCTTTATATTTTCTATAAATAATTATGTCATCTATGAATTTCCTTAGCAGTCCAGCAGTTAAGACTCCACACTCTCAATGCAGAGGGTCCAAGTTTGATCCCTGGTTGGGGAACTAAGATCCCACATGCCACGTGGCATGAGCAAAAATATGTCATCTGCAGATAAAGATATTTTTATTTCTTTCTTCCCAATTTGTATGACTTTTGTTTCTTTTTCTTGCCTTATTTCATTGACTAGAATTTCCAATGCAGTGTGAATAGGAATGGTGAAAGGGGTGAAAGTGGACGTCCAGACTTGTTCCTAGTCTTAGAGGGAAAGCGTTCAGTCTTTCACAATCAAGTAGTCCTTCTTTGCAGAGAAGTTTTCAAAGTTGTTTTTTTTTTCATCATGAATGGATGTTGAATTTTGTCATGTGATTTTTCTGTGTCAATTAATGTAATCATTTTCCCTTCTTTATGTTATTAATATGATGGGTTACATTCACTGATTTCCAAATATTGAACCAGCTTTGCATTACTGGGACAAACCTCATGGTGTACTATTTTTTATACATCACTAGTTTTGATTTGGAACATTTTTTAGGATTTTAAAGTCTATGTTCATTAAAGATATTGGTCTGTAGTTGTATTTTCTTATACTGCTTTTGTCTGGTTATGGTATCAGGTAATCTGACCTCATAAAGTAAATTAGGAAGTGTTCCCTTTTCTGTTTTTCTGGAAGAGATTTGGTGTTATTTCTCCTTTATATGTTTCATGGAATTTGCCAGTGAAACCATCTGTTCCTGATGATATTCTTTTTCAGAAGATTTTAAACTCCATATTAAATTTTTTTTCATAGTTTTAATACTACTCAGGTAACCTCTGTTTTCAGTTTCATTGATTTCTCATCTCTATTATTTCCTCCCTTCTGCTCATTTTGGGCTTATTTTTCATTTCTTTTTTCCCCTAGTTTCTTAAATTGGAAGCTCATATCAATAGAGCTTTTTCTTCTTTTCTAATATAAGCATTTATAAGGTATACATTTCCTTTTAAGCACTGTTTTAACTACATGGAACAAGTTTAATGTGTTTTTATTTTAATTAAAAGTATTTTCTAGTATTCCTTGAGACTGACTCTTTTGATCCCTTGATTTATTTGTAAGGTGTTGTTTAATTTCCAAGTGTTTTGAAATTTTCCTATTATTTTTTGATATCAATTTCTAGCTTGATTCCACTAGGACATGAAGATACTTTTCATAATTTCAATTAAGTTTGTTAAGGTTTGTTTGATGATTCCTCATATGCTCTGTCTTGGTGAATGTTTGGTTGTGTGAATGAATATGTGTTTTCTCTGAAGGGAGTCATACCTCTGAACTGGGCCCATTTGTTTGCTTATTCACTGAAGAGTCTTTCTGGAAAGTTGTCACTCATAGCCCATTGTTTTCTTTGTCCAGAGCATCCGGGATGTGAGAAGCGATAGTGAGGGTGAGTATGAAGAGGAAGAAGAGGAGGAAGAGGAGGAAGAGGAGAAGGAAGAAGCCACGGAAGGCAAAGAGACAGACTGTTTGAAGAACAGCTTTGGGGCCAACAGGCACCTCCTTCCCAATGGCCAGCATGGCTGTTAGCTTGAAGCCCCGGAGCCCCCAGTGCACAGCGTGCTGCAAGGGCTGCTGGGAGTGGGGCGTGCTGCCTCCTCCACTGCTGTGGCCTCAGGACCCAGAGGGACCACAGATTTTGCCCTTCCTTCTTTCCTATCACCACATTCCCCCCTCCTAAGATATATTTAACAAAATGTTGTTTTTATGTTAAAATGTTGAATATAAGCATCCCAGTGGATTTTACTGGAGTTAGGACTCAGGCTTCAAAGCTTTCTCCAGAGAACCCTTCTAGTTCTAATTGTGCCCATTCATGCGTTTGAGACACTTGGAGCCAACTTGATTGTGGGCCTTCCCCTTCTCACCTTGCCTGTGTTCATGATGATTGGAGAAGTGCCAAGGCAACCCACCTTTCCCAGGGGTGTTTGCCCACAGAGATAACTCACTTCCCAAAAGTGAGCTAGAGATAACAAAGGAACAGGGGTGGCAGGACCAAACTCAGGGCCAGGCTTCAGGGCTCACAGGCCCCCTCCTACTCTGGACAGTATTTAAGCCTTCCATGCTGTGTGCTGCCGTGGGTCTCTCCAATGGGAAGAACCAGACGCTCCCTGTCCCCTCACGGGCATGGAGTAAGGATCAAATGAGATAATAATGGGCATGAGAGTGCTTACTGTAGGCTGTGGTGTTCCTGTTACCGGACCCTCTCTCCACAGTGACCCCAGCCCTGATCCTCTCTCCACCGTGACCCCAGCCCTGACCCTCTCTCCACCGTGACCCCAGCCCTGACCCTCTCTCCACCATGACCCCAGCCCTGACCTTTCTCCACTCTGACCCCAGCCCTGACCCTCTCTCCACCATGACCCCAGCCCTGACCCTCTCTCCACCGTGACCCCAGCCCTGACCCTCTCTACACCATGACCCCAGCCCTGACCTTTCTCCACTCTGACCCCAGCCCTGACCCTCTCTCCACTCTGACCCCAGCCCTGTTTGGGAGAGCAGCCTGGTCAAACTTGACACTGAATGGGCCTGAACAAAAGGCATAGTCTTGAAGAATTCCTTTTAAATGTGTCTGGAGACACCAAGAAATGCAAGTACCCAGAAAGCTGTTTCTACTTTATTTGGTGACTGTTTGTTGGCTCCCCAAAGGTAATTCTCACGTCCCCCAGGTTCTCGTCCCTCAGGCTCCATGGCCAAGAGAAGGGAGTTTGGGCCCCGCTCCTTGTATTTTACTGTTTTCTCCTTGTTTCCTCTCCGAGAGGGATGCATCCCTGCTGTGTCCTAAGCCACCCCCTCAGCCAGCAGAGCTACCCAGCAGGCCATGGGGTCCGCCGGGGCACTGGACCCAGGTCAGGCTGCTCCCGAGTCACTGTCACTCAAGAAGCCCAGCATCTGGGGTGCAGCGTGCACCTGAGCTCCCGAGCGAAGGAGGTCTTGGAAACAGAAGGAGATGCTGCACTATAAATCTCTGCAGTCCAACCCAACCAGAGTGCAAAGCAGTAACGCAGAACAAGAGAAAGTCTGGAAAATGCCCCCGAGAAGGTCCGAGTCAGTGTCAGCTCCTGGGCTGTACCTCTTTGGAAGGACAGGTAGGGGCTGGTAGGTCAGTGGCCACCTCTCAGCCCCCACAGGGGTGCTTCTCCTAAGGCTCGCGTGCAGGCACCTCAGGCATTCTCAGGTGGCTGACTGAGGAGACGCAGAACCTTGCAGGGGAAGAGCTGAGCAGAATATGCGACTTTTCCCCACCCAGTCCCTCATATTTTTTGGTCACATTTTGCATCTTCACCCTGTTTTGCTGAGGGTCCGTATTACAAAGCCAAGTAGGTGGAAGCTGAGACCATGGGGACTAGTAAAGCCCACACAGGCTCCACCAATGGGGACTGCAGCCCCTGCAGCACAAAGGACGCTGTATATGGTAAAGGTGTTGGCAGTTTTTTTTTTTTTCAGTAAAAATATTTTTTTAAAACCTTCAGAATTCTTTCCCAACAAAGTTTCTTTTTGAGGAATTGTTAGAACAACAGAAAAAATATGTTGGGTTTCTCTGTATAATATCTGCTTTTATGAGTACAATAACATTATATGTATAATGTATATTATAAATCAAATGCCTCCAGTTACAGCTGTCCAAGCATAGCTGTTGAATTATTATTATTTTTTTTATTTTTGGTGAAAGGTCACACTAAGATATTATTTTTATTTTCCAGTTAACAGAAACATTTTCCGTGATTTATTTTGGTCTCTGTACCAAATATCTTCTTGCTTGAAGCAAAAAAGTGTTTAGTTGTTGAATTATCCTCCAGTTCTTTTTTTTCCTAGTTGAACATCAAAAGTAAAATTGATAAGCGAACTCTAACTACCTATGGTAAGCTGGAAGCACCAAACTACCCCCGAAGAGGTAGAGATTCTTGTTTTGTAACATCTTTTAGGGCTTTTGTGGTTAATTTTAAGGCTGACCTCTCTTTTTACAGGAAACAAAAGCCCATACTATACACCAAGTGGCTTTATAAAAATGTAGTCCACCATGCCATCAGTATTATTGTAATGGTAATAATTTACAATAAAACAAAGACAGAGCCCTGCATGTGTGGTGATTGAGTAGATTCAGCTTGGCTTCCTAGAGATTATTTCTGGTCTTATTGAGTGGTGGAAACAAAGACTTGCCAGTCTTGTAGAAACACCCTGCAGGGAATCAGGAGGAACAGTGAGGAGACCAGAGCCAAGTTAGAACCTGAGGGCCACTGGCCTTGGGATACAGACACCAGACAAGGAGACATGCAGACCAGGCCTGATGAGGGCGAGCCTCTCAGCTGTGCACAGTGTAGATAGACAACAACTTGTGGACTGGAGACTAGCCTGAGCCCTCTGATGTGCGGCTCTGAGGAAATGCTGAAGAGCATGGCCCTGACGGTGTTTTCTCAGCCCCCTTTTCTATACCTACCCTTCAAAGGTGGAGGAGGAAGTAGGGTCTATTGATGGTTCAACTGGCTATCCATCAGAATTACCTGTTGAGCTTAAAAACACACCTTGCCTGATCCACATTTTATTTCATACTTCTGGAATGAGAAAAAATCTGCATTTTAACCAAGCCCAGGTACTTCTGAAGGGCAATCAGGATTCTTTGTGACCCCCACGTAGTTTTATTCCTAAGTGGACTTTGCATGCATGGTGTCGTGTCTTAGTAGCAGTTTCATATGCTAATAAATGAGAATAGACAATGATACAGAATATTTACTTCAAAATAAATCCAAATAAAAAATTAGAGGAGAAAAGGAAACCTGAGAATAGTCAAGACAAATAGAAAACACTGCAAGACTGATACACTGATTAGTACAATGGCAGTGGTGTTGTTGTTTGTTTAGTCACTAAATTGCATCCGACTCTTTTGCAACTCCATGGACTGCAGACTCCAGTGTCCATGGGATTTCCCAGGCAAGAACACTGGAGTGGGTTTCCATTTCCTACTCCAGGGGATCTTTCCAACCCAGGGATCAAACCCACATCGCCTGCTTTGGCAGGTGGATTCTTTACCACAGATTGACCAGGGAAGCCCAAATTACCAAATCCAAATTTATGAGTAATTAAATCCATATGATTATCTCAATAGATGAAGAAAAAGCCATTGACAAAATTCAACATCCATTTATGATAAAAAAAAAAAAAACCCTCCAGAAATCAGGAACAGAAGGAACATACCTCAACATAATAAAAGCCATATATGATAAACCCACAGCAAACATTATCCTCAATGGTGAAAAATTGAAAGCATTTCCCCTAAAGTCAGGAACAAGAAAGGGGTGCCCACTCACCACTACTGTTCAACATAGTTTTGGAAGTTTCAGCCACAGCGATCAGAGAAGAAAAAGAAATAAAAAGAATTCAGATTGGAAAAGAAGAAGTAAAACTCTCACTGTTTGCAGATGACATGATCCTCTACATAGAAAACCCTAAAGACACCACCAGAAAATTACTACAGCTAATCAATGAATATAGTAAAGTTGCAGGATGTAAAATTAACACACAGAAGTCCTTTGCATTCCTATATACTAACAATGAGAAAACAGAGAAATTAAGGAAACAATTCCATTCACCATTGCAATGAAAAGAATAAAATACTTAGGAATAAATCTACCCAAAGAAACAAAAGACCTATACATAGAAAACTACAAAACACTGATGAAAGAAATCAAAGATGACACAAAATACATGGAGAAATATACCATGTTCATGGATCGGAAGAATCAATATAGTGAAAATGAGTATACTACCCAAAGCAATCTATAGATTCAATGCAATCCCTATCAAGCTACCAATGGTATTTTTCAGATAACTAGAACAAATAATCTCACAATTTGTATGGAAATATAGAAAACCTTGAATAGCCAAAGCCATCTTGAGAAAGAAGAATGGAACTGGAGGAGTCAACCTACCTGACTTAAGACTATACTACAAAGCTACAGTATGTCATCAAGACAGTATGGTACTGGCACAAAGACAGAAATATAGATCAATGGAACAAAATAGAAAGCCCAGAGATAGATCCACACACCTATGGGCACCTTATCTTTGACAAAGGAGGCAAGACTATACAATGGAGAAAAGATAATCTCTTTAACAAGTGGTGCTGGGAAAACTGCTCAACCACTTGTAAAAGAATGAAACTAGAACACTTTCTAACACCATACACAAAAATAAACTCAAAATGGATTAAAGATCTAAATGTAAGACCGGAAACTATAAAACTCCTAGAGGAAAACATAGGCAAAACACTCTCTGATGTAAATCATAGCAGGATCCTCTATGACCCACCTCCCAGAGTAATGGAAATAAAAGCAAAAATAAACAAATGGGGCCCAGTTACACTTAAAAGCTTTTGCACAATGAAGGAAACTATAAGCAAGTGAAAAGACAGCCTTCAGATTGGAAGAAAATAATAGCAAATGAAGCAAGTCACAAAGAATTAGTCTCAAAAATATACAAGCAACTCCTGCAGCTCAATTTCAGAAAAATAAATGACCCATTCAAAAAATGGGCCAAAGAACTAAACAGACATTTCTCCAAAGAAGACATACAGATGGCTAATAAACACATGAAAAGATGCTCAGCATCACTGATTATCAGAGAAATGTAAATAAAAACCACAATGAGGTACCATCTCATGCCGGTCAGAATGGCTGCTATCAAAGTCTACAAACATCAAATGCTGGAGAGGTTGTGGAGAAAAGGGAACCCTCTTACACTGTTGGTAGGAATGCAAACTAGTACCGCCACTATGGAGAACAGTGTGGAGATGCCTTAAAAAACTGGAAATAGAACTGTCATACAACCCAGCAATCCCACTGCTGGGCATACACACTGAGGAAACCAGTATTGAAAGAGACATGTGTAACCAAATGTTCATCGCAGCACTGTTTACAACAGCCAGGTCATGGAAGCAACCTAGATGTTCATCAGCAGATGAATGGATGAGAAAGCTATGGTATATATACACAATGTAATATTACTCAGCTATTAAAAAGAATGCATTTGAATCAGTTCTAATGAGGTGGATGAAACTGGAGCCTATTATACGGAGTGAAGTAAGTCAGAAAGAAAAATACCAATACAATATATTAATGCATACATATGGAATTTAGAAAAATGGTAACAATGACCCTATATGCGAGACAGCAAAAGAGACACAGATGTAAAGAACAGACTTTTGGACTCTTTGGGAGAAGGCGAGGGTGGGATGGTTTGAGAGAATAGCATTAGAACATGTATATTACCGTATGTGAAGTAGATCGCCAGTCCAGGTTCGATGCATGAGACAGGGTGCTCAGGGCTGGTGCACTGGGATGACCCTGAGAGATGGGATGGGAAGGGAGGTGGGAAGGGGGTTCAGGATGGGGAACACATGTACACCCATGGCTGATTCATGTCAATGTATGGCAAAAACCACTACAATACTGTAAAGTAGTTAGCCTCCATTTAAAATAATTAATTAAAAAAAATAAATACATCCAATGTAAAAACAGAGTACCAAACTAGATTTTTTAAAATCCCAACTATATGCTGCTTATAAGAGATATGCTATTAATATAAGCAAACAGCAATGTTGAAAGTAGAAGGAGGGAGAAAGGTATACCAGGCAGACTCTATCCCCCCACACCTGACACAGCTATTCCAATATCCAGCAAAGGCAAAAAGAACTAGCAGGTGCTAAGAGGAATGTTTCATAACAGTGAAAGGGATCAGTTCACCAGAAAAATATTTAAAAATCAAATCTGTAGACACTGAATAATATACCTTTAAAATATATAAAGTTTACAGAATTAAAAGGCATAACAAAGTCATAATCATGTTTGGGTGGTTTTAACACACCTTTCAGTATTGATAAAACCAGCTGACCAAAAAGCAATAAAAATATAGAAGATGTGAACAATTCAATGAACAAAACTGACCCAGTTGATATATGCAGAGAGAGCACTGTACCCAACAAATGCAGACAGTTATTCTTTTCACATGCATGTGAACATTTACCCAAGTTGACCACATTACAGCCCTTAAATCCCAAAACATTTCAAAGATGTTAAATCTACAGAGTATAATCACTGATCACAGTGAAATCACTAGAAAAAAGTCACATATTTTTAAGTTAAGCAATGTACTTCTAAATGTAGCAAAGAAGAAATCACAATGGAAATAAAACATTTTAAAATGCATAATAATAAAAAACAATAAAATGTGGGATTCAACTAGTGACAAATTTAGAGGAAATTTTATAATATTAAAAGCTTTTATAAATAAAGAAGACTGATGAAAATCAATGATTGAATGTGTCAAAAACAGTAAGAAGAGAAATTAGTAAAATAGGAAACAAACACATGATAGAGAATATCATAGAAGCAAAAGTTGTTTCTTTAAAAGAAAAAAATTTATAAAATTCTAGCAAGACTGATTAAGAAAGACACAAATAACATTAGGAATGAAAAGGATCTGTCATTATAGATTAAGCAGATATTGAACAAATAATAAGAAAATATCATGAACAACTTTATGTAAATGAACTTCTCTGTTGGCTCAGGTGGTAAAGAATCTGCCTGCAATGCGGGAGACTGGGGTTTGATCCCTGGGATGGGAAGATCCCCTGGAGAAGGAAATGACAATACACTCCAGTGTTCTTGCCTGGAGAATTCCATGGACAGAGGAGCCTGGTGGGCTATACAGTCCATGGGGTCACAAAGAGTTGGACACGACTGAGCAACTAACATCATGAAGAACTTTATGTCAAAAGTTTAATTTGTCAAAGTAAAAAACTTTAATTTGTCAAAATGAGCACAAGAAGAAATAGATATCCAAATAGTCTTCTATACAAAACAAATCCGAATTTTAAAAATACACTCCCCCAAATCTTTAAGTCCCAGATGGCTTTGCCAGTGAATTCTTCCAATATTTAAGGAAGAGTCAGCACAAGTATTACAGAAACTTTTCCAGAGAAAAAAGGAAGGAATGCTTCCACATTTGTTTTGCAAGGCCAGCATAATCTTGATACTAAAGTCTGACAAGATATTAGGAGAAAAAGACCCAACAAACATAAGCTAAGTCATTCAGAATCATAGGTGCAAATTTTCTAAACAAAAGTAACTGATAGTACACGACAAACAAGTTTGGTTTATTTCAGGAATATGTGGCTGATTTACTATTTGAAAATCAATGTTGTTAACCATTTTAAAAGAATAAAGGAAAAAGCCAAATTTTCAAAAGCCTCAGATAAAATTCACCCCCACTCATTAAAAAAAACTCACAGAAAAGTAGGAAAGAATTTCCTTTATTTGATAAACAGCATCTTCAAAAAGTGTAAAGCCAGTATCATATAATCCTGTAATAGTGAGATATTGAGATCTACCCCCCTGAGATTATTATCACTGAGACAAAAATGTCCACTATCTTCAAGGAGTCCCATCATCCTGAACATATTCAACATTACATTTTTCATTTCAGACAATATAATATTTAGTAAATAAAAATTACAAGGCTCAAAAGGAAAAAATAAAAATTGTTATTGCAAGTTCAGTTCAGTTCAGTTCAGTCGCTCAGTCGTGTCTGACTCTTTGCGACCCCATGAATTGCAGCACGCCAGGCCTCTCTGTCCATCACCAACTCCCGGAGTCTACCCAAACCTATGTCCATCGAGTCAGTGATGCCATCCAACCATCTCATCCTCTGTTGTCCCCTTCTCCTCCCGCCCCCAATTCTACCCAGCATTAGGGTCTTTTCCAATGAGTCAACTCTTCGCATGAGGTGGCCAAAGTATTGGAGTTTCAGCTTCAACATCAGTCCTTCCAATGAACACCCAGGACTGATCTCCTTTAGGATGAATTGATTGGATCTCCTTGCAGTCCAATGGACTCTCAAGAGTCTTCTCCAACACCACAGTTCAAAAGCATCAATTCTTTGGCGCTCAGCTTTCTTCACCACCCAACTCTCACATCCATACATGACCACTGGAAAAACCATAGCCTTGACTAGAGGGACTTTTGTTGGCAAAGTAATGTCTCTGCTTTTAAATATGCTATCTAGGTTGGCCATAACCTTCCTTCCAAGGAGTAAGTGTCTTTTAATTTCATGGCTGCAATCACCATCAGCAGTGATTTTGGAGCCCCCCAAAAATAAAGTCAGCCACTGTTTCCACTGTTTCCCCATCTATTTCCCATGAAATGATGGGACCAGATGCCATGATCTTAGTTTTCTGAACGTTGAGCTTTAAGCCAACTTTTTCACTCTCCTCTTTCACTTTCATCAAGAGGCTCTTTAGTTCTTCTTCACTTTCTGCCATAAGAGTGGTGTCATCTGCATATCTGAGGTTATTGATATTTCTCCTGGCAATCTTGATTTCAGCTTATGTTTCTTCCAGCCCAGTGTTTCTCATGATGTACTCTGCATATAAGTTAAATAAGCAGGGTGACAATATACAGCCTTGACATACTCCTTTTCCTATTTGGAACCAGTCTGTTGTTCCATGTCCAGTTCTAACTGTTGCTTCCTGACCTGCATATATTGCAAACATAAATGAAAAAAATCCCCACACATTGTGTTGTGTGTAAATTTAAACAAAAATGCCAAAGACTAAGGCTGGCTAAAACAATATCTGTAAAGGAGCATCTTAATGAAACAGGTTAAATGATAATAAAGAGCTTCTATTTCTCAAGACAGCATTAAGAGAGTGAAAAGGCAAGCCATGGAGTGTTAAAACTGACAGTCGGCTCATATCCAATATATGTGAAGAAGTCCTACTCACACCCCCAAAATACTGACAACTTGATAAAAAAATGAGCAAGACACTCAACACACACTTTAAAAATGCTGTATCTAAATGACCAATAGACATATGAAAATGTGCTCAATCTCATTATTAGAAAGACTCATAGTGCCAGATGGCAATCACATGGAACAATGGAAACTCACACACTGTTGGAGAAGTGTAAACAATTACAACCACTTTGAAGACTGTTTGTCATCATTTCCTAATACTGAACATATGCACATATAACCGAGCGATTTCATTCCTAGGCACATATCAGAAGGACACACAAGAGCACCAAAAGGAGAACGCGCGTCCACATGAGCCACGTTAACACTGACTCACGGGGGCCCTTCCCAATGCCCATCAAGAGCAAAGTGGATATTGTGGTCTGTTTACACTAAAGGATGCTGTGTCGCAAGGAAAAGAACCAACTGGTACTTAACAACAGTATAGCTTCCTCTTACAATCTTCATGTTTAGCAAAAAACTCTAATGGAAAAGAAATAGATGTTTTATGTTTCCATTTTTATAACATTCAAACACAGATAAAACCAATCTATAATGGTGAAACTCCGAGCAGAGGTTACCGCTAGGGGGGAGAGAGGGAGGGGGCCCGGATGGGGCCGGAAGGGACTCGGGGTGCCAGTGCTGTCTGCATCTTGATGTGGGCGGTGCTTCCATGCATGTGTTCAATTTGATCCATCAGCAAACTGTACACTTAGCATTAGTATGATGTTCTGTATATACATTACAATTTTTTGAAAGTTGTTAAAAATGAAAAAGCAGAAACTAGCTACTTTTAAGTCCTTACCTTTCTAAGACAGCTGATGTTTAGAGACGGCAATCTCTTCTTCTTTAATATAAATTTCAATACCAAAAGTACCTATCTTAAGATATACATAAAAGCCCATAGTCTTTCTACCATGTAATCCCCATTGGCATCTAAAATAATTGCTTCCCAGGTGGTACTAGTGGTAAAGAACCTGCCTGCCAAAGCAGGAGACTTAAGAGATATGGGTTCAATCCCTGGGTCAGGAAGATCCCCTGGAGGAGGGCATGGCAACCCAGTCTAGTGTTCTTGCCTGGAGAATCCCATGGACAGAGGAGCTTAGCAGGATATAGTCCATAGGGTCGCAGAGTCAGATACGACTGAGGCACTTAGCACGCATGCACGCAGGCATGCAATGAGTAATGCATGTACATAATTAGAGCATTAAAATAATGCTGCTGCTGCTGCTGCTGCTAAGTCGCTTCAGTCGTGTCCGACTCTGTGCGACCCCATAGACGGCAGCCCACCAGGCTCTGCCGTCCCTGGGATTCTCCAGGCAAGAACAGTGGAGTGGGTTGCCGTTTCCTTCTCCAGTGCATGAAAGGGAAAAGTGAAAGTGAAGTCGCTCAGTCATCCGACTCTTAGCGACCCCATGGACTGTAGCCTACCAGGCTCCTCCGTCCATGGGATTTTCCAGGCAAGAGTACTGGACTGATAATGTAAATATGTATTAATATTAAATGAAAAGTGAAAAGCTCTCTGCAAAAAGGAAGCACTCTTAACATTCATTATGATTCCATGCAGAAACATGAATATTTAGCCTGAATTTTTTCTGCTATGCCAGCTCCCCAATGCAGCCTGTTTTTAAGACAAACCAAGCTGATTGTCCATGGCAGTAAGACAGAGCACCTAGAAGGGAGTGGCATTGAGCAGTGAGGGAAGGGCAAAGTCGGATTATTTTTGAGAATTTGAAGTTTGTTTTCTGGGTCCGTCTATGCCAAGACTTAATTAGGATCAGCTAAGGGACACGTGTAACCGTTTAGGACTGTCAAAGGCAGCAGGGAAAGGTTTTAGGGTGAGGGGTTCAAAGAGTCATACACTTTTTATGCAGTTTTTTAAACTATCTGGGGATGTTTTCTATTGAGTTGGGTTTTGAGAGAC
The DNA here is from genome assembly GCF_054371585.1 of Giraffa tippelskirchi. Lineage (NCBI taxonomy): Eukaryota > Metazoa > Chordata > Mammalia > Artiodactyla > Giraffidae > Giraffa > Giraffa tippelskirchi. Next base: position 59,947,244 of record NC_137286.1, on the reverse strand, counting down.
TGTGAACACCCAGAGGGGACACCTTTAACTAATTTGCACTAAGGCTCCATATAGGCAGTTGGCACCATTTTAAAATATACTCTTGAAACACCAAAGTCTGCACTCTAAGTCCACACATTGATCTGTTCCTTGCTTTTTGCTCACTGGTGCATTGTAGGGATCTTTCCCTATCAGCACATGTAGATCTCCTTAGTTTCTGTAACAGTTGCCAGTAATCCTTAGAAATTTATCAAGTGTTTAACCAGTCTTATATTCTTGGTCACTTAAATGGTTTCTAGTTTTTAGCTCTTATAATACTTCCATGAATATCCTTGGAGGACATATCTAATTCAGGTTTAAAAATCCCCACTCTATTATTTACTATGTATCCTGGAGCACGTCTCTTGATCTCTTCACTTTCAGTTTACCTCTCTGTAAAATGTGCAGAGAGCCTTCTTCATTATGTCATTTTGAGGATTAAATGAGGTGATCCATATAAAGCATTTTTCAGCCCAGCTTCACATAGTAAGCACTCAGTAAATGCCAACTCTTCTAATTGTTCATAATTCCTATGGGGTAAGTTTCTACTAGTGAGATTTCTGGGTCAGGGCACACACAGGTTTCATGTTAATAGATACAAACTGCCTTCCAAAAAAGTGAACAAATTTAAGTTCTACTGACTGAGAGTAGCCATTTCTCTGAAATGGGAATCATCAACTTTTGACCTTTTCTCATCTAAGAGTTTTAATATCTTACTGTCGTTTTGACTTACATCTCTTTAATGTGAATGAGATGGAACATTTTTGTTTCTTTTACTTGCTTACCCATTTTTCTATTGGGTCATTTTCCTTATGTTTCTGTGAGGCCATTGTAAGAAATTGACTTCTCTGTCTTTTCATTTTCTTTAATTTTCTGTTTGGGGTCTCCTTTCTGCAGGCTGGAAAGTTGCAGTTCCTCTTAATTGTGGAGTCTGCCTCCTTTGGCTGAGGTTGGACCAATGTCTTGTGAAGTTTTCCTGGCTGGGGGACTTGTGCCCGTGTTCTGGCAGATGGAGTTTGATCTTATCTCTCTGAAGGGCAGGGCTGTGTCCAGTAGTGTGTTTCAGGGTGCCTAGGGGTTTGGTGTGGCTTTGAGCAGCTGATGTTCAGGGTTGTGCTCCTGTTTTGCTAAGGATTTGGTATGGGGCATCCAGCCCTGGACCTCGCTGGCTTTTGGGTGGGGCTTGGTCTTAGTGTTGAGATGGAGGCCTTGGGAGGGCTCTTGTCTATTAATGTTCTATGGGGTTGGGAGTTCTCTAGTGGTCCAAAGTCCTGGAGTTGAGTCTCCCACCCCTGGGGTTCAGGCCGAACCCCTGACTATAGCATCAAGATTCCACAGGCTGCACAGCATAGACAGAACCCCTAGACTAATGGTGACCCAAGACCACTCGAAGAGATTCACACACTTACATAGAGAAGGAAAGGGGGAAAAGGAAGAAAAAGGAAAAAAAGATAAACTGCTGCTGCTGCTGCTGCTAAGTCGCCTCAGTCGTGTCCGGCTCTGTGCGACCCCATAGACGGCAGCCCACCAGGCTCCTCCGAAGAATCAAAAGAGAAGAGAGAAATCAAGCCAATAATAAAAACTATTAATAGACTCGCAAAGATAGAAAGCTAAAACAAAAGATAGGAAATTGACTTCTATCATTTGTCACATAAAATTCTCTGTTTGCCTTTGGTCTTATGATATCCAAGAGTAATGTGTGTATTCCTATTCAGTTAAATCTCTTTTGTGTCTTTCAGTAGAATTGGAAGATTTTGTTCACATCGACCCTGAACATTTCCCTTAAGGTTTATACCAAGGTAATGTTTTTTTTATTATTGTTAAAAATTGTTATTATTGTTAAATTATAATTATTGTTATTATTGTTAAAAATATGATCTTTACTTCCTTTGTATATAAAGGCATATATATGTGTATATATATACACAAGTATAATATTTAGAAAATTTACTGATTTTTATATGTTAGTTGTGTAGACTGATGGTCTACTTGTATTCCTAATGGGTTTTCAGCTCTTCCTAAAAATCAGGAATGGGTGTGGATATTGAATTACATTTCTTGGGGTGCTGATCTAGTAGTTGCTCTTTACTCTGTTAATGTGATCTCATATTAGTTTCTTACTACCAGCTATCTGCCTGCAATGCAGGAGACCTGGGTTCGATTTCTGGGTCGGGAAGATCCCCTGGAAAAGGAAATGGCAATCCACTCCAGTATTCTTGCCTGGAAAATCCCATGGACAGAGGAGCCTGGCGGGCTACAGCCCATGGGGTTGCAAGAGTCAGACACGGCTTAGTGACTAAGCCACCACTACCAGACTAGCCTGGCATTCAGGGAGCCAACTCTTGGTCATGATGTGTTATTTTAAAATTTACTGAAAATATTTTTTTTGCTAATATTCTGTTGAATATTTTAGAATGAATTTTATTAAAGTATTTTTCTACAGTTTTCTATTTTTTGTTCTAAATGTTCTTTGTATAAATATTGTGTAGAGCTGATAAAGAAAAATTTGGAAGATTCTTTTCTTGCTCCTTTTTTACTTTACTCTTTCCCTTATTTTTTGTGTTTTTTTTTTTGCTTGCTCTGAGTATTGCATTTTACATACATAACTGATCACTGGTTTTGACATTTTTACAAGTTTAAGTGAGTTGTCAGAATCTTATTTCCCTCTGTCTCTTTACCATCCTCCATTTATAATTGTTTAAATATATCCTATATATACTTTGAGAATCACATCAGATAGTGTTATAATTTTTGCTCCAATCCTCAGACTTAATTTAGAAAAATTGAACAAAGAAGGCTACATCTTTGCTTTCACCCATACCCTTTTTGTTGTATTCTCTTCTGTCTTATTCTAAGATTCCTTCTTTTATTGTGTTTTTCTGTTTCAAGGACTCTCTTTGAACATTGTTTAGGGTAGGTGCTTATAATATTACATTTCCTTTACCTAATAATATTTTCATTTTCCCTGCATTTCTGAAGGACAGTTTCATTGAATATAGAATTACAGAATAAATATATACCTAAATAACTATCAAATTATAATTTTTTTCTTTCAGCACTTGGAAACCGTGTATCACTTCCTTCTGGTCTTCATGGTTTCTGATGAGAAATCTGCCATGATTTGAATTATTTATACCCTATTGATAGGTATTATTTGTGTCTTACTGCTACAAGAATTTTTCCTTTGTTTTTAGTTTTTAAGTTTGATTATGACATGTATTGATAATGAATTTCTTTGGGTTTATCCTGTATTGTGTTTGCTTAGCTTTTAAAATCTGTATGTTTATGTCTTTTACTGAATCTGAGAAATTTTCAGTCATTATTTATTTGAATGCTTTTTCATCCCCCTCTTTTTCTTCTTCTCACTTGGGACTCAAATGACACAAATGTCTGCACTTTGATTAGACTCCCATAGGCCCCTGAGGTTTTGGTTTGGTCATGGTTTTGGTTTTAGTTTTATTCACTCTATTTTCTCTTTGTTGTTTAGACTGGACAATTTTTACTGTATTAATTTCCAGATCATGAATTCTTTCCTCTGTCCTCTCTATTTTGTTGTTGAGAGAAACAACGTAAAACTCCACTGAGTTTTTAAATTTTGGTTATTGTATTTTTTAATTCTAAGATTTCTATTTGATTTCCATTTATATCTTCTATTACTTTGCTGAAACTTTTTCACATTTCCATTTGTTTCAGGTATGTTTGTAACTGTTCCTTGAGGCATGTTTTAAATTGAGAACTGCTTTAAAATGCTTGTCAAGAAGAAAATAATAAAATGAAAGTAGAAATCAATAAAAGTGAAAGCAAAAACAATAAGAAAAGGTAATGAAATAAGCTGATTCTTTGAAAAGAGTCAATAAAATTGAAAGACTTAAAAAGATAATGTACAATAATCAATATCAGGAATGACATAGGTACTATAATTATAGACTTTGAATCTTTTAAAAAGGCAGTAAGAGAATACTATAAACAACTTAATTTCATAAATTCAATAACTCAGAAGAAATGGACCAATTCATTGAAAACTGCAACCTACTACTACTTAGCAAAGGTAAAGTAGATAACTTCAATAGCACTATACCTATAAAAGAAGTAGAGTTCCTAATTAGAAAGCCCCCAAAAAGGAAATATGCTATCCCATACAGTTTAACTTGTAAGAATTACCAAACATGTTTAAAAGTTAACACCAATTTTACACAATCTCTTCCAGCAAAATAAGAAGGTGAAAACATTTCTGAAACCAGTACTGCCTCAAGAATTACCACAAATAAAGTACAAGAAAATGCAATCATCTATCAAAATCTCCCATGACTTTGATGCAAAATTCCTCAACAGAATGCTAACAAATTGAATCCAGCAGTGTGTTGTTTTAAAATGATATATCGTTACCAAATGTGATTATTCCTGCTATGTGAGACTGGATCAATGTTTGAAAATCAATTACCTTAAGCTACCATATGAACAAGTTAAGAAAAAAAAACATGATTTGTCAATCAATGCAGGAAGAGCATTGGACAAAATCTAACAAACACATTATAAAAACTCCCATCAATCTAGTAATAGAGGGAAATTCTTCAACTTAATGAAGAGCACCTACAAAGTCACCTACAACTAACATCATAGTTAAAGGAAAGACAATGCTCTCCCCTTAAGACTGTGATGAGGCAAGGGTGTCTCCTCTGAGCACCCTCATTCTGACCAAGGGGCAACGTGGTGTCGGAGGTCCTAACTGCCGTAATAAGACAGTAAAAAGAAACAGAGGCTTACAGATTGAAAAGGAAGAACAAAACTCCTTATTTTCCGATAACATTATGTAAAAGATACTAATGAATCGACAAAATCCTCGCAAAATTTCACCACATATGAATTCATCAGGTCACAGGACATAAAATCATCATACGAAGAATTAACTGAAATTCTACTTATTAAAAATGAACATGTAGAAACAAATTTAAAGCATGATGCCATTTCTAATTTTCCAATAAAATGAAAAACTTAGCTATAAGTGTAACACATTCAGGGTCTGTATATTGAAATTTGCAAGATTCCAAGGAAAGAAACAGAAAAAGACTTAAAAAATAGAAGACAATCCTATGTTCATGGATTGGAAGACTCAGTAATGTTGATTCTCTGCAAATTGATCTCTAGTTTCAATAAAGTTTCTATGAAACCACCACTTAATTTTGTTTGTTTTTGTGGACATCGACAAGCTTTTCGTAAAATCTACATGGGAAGGTATGGCAGTAGAGTAGGTAAAACAACCTTGAAAAGAATAGAGTGGGTGGGAAAACTTGACCTGATATTAAAGCTCACTACATAGCATCACAGTGATCAGGACAGAGCGCTGTTGCTAGAGGGACGTCTGTGCGCGTGGGTGCTCAGTTGCTCAGTCATGTCTGACTGTTTGTGACCTCACAGACTACAGCCCTCCAAGCTCTTCTGTCCTTGGAATTATCCAGGCAAGTATACTGGAGTGGGGAGCCATTCCTGATAGCTTACGGTGAGCGGTGTCGGACTCCTGACCTCCGAAGAAGAAAAATTAGCTTCGGAACCAGAGACAAGGCTTGATCACTCAGAGCTTTTGTGTATAAGAGTTTTATCACAGTGAAAAAGGGGCAGAGGGAGCTTCTGACACAGACATCAGAAGGGGGCGAGAGCGCCCCACTGGCCAGTCCTATCAAGGCCTTATATACTTTTTCAGTTGGTTACTAACAATAGAAGGGTCTCACAGACCCACTCCCACAACATGAATCTTAAGGTAACAGGATAAGTCAGAAGGTTCTTAGGGCTTCCCTGGGAGCTCAGAGGGTAAAGCGTCTGCCTGCAATGCGGAGTCGGAGAAACATGTCCTCGAGCAAGATCCATTGTTGTTATATAACGATTAGTAAGAGTTTAAGGAAAAACATACCCCTGAGTAAGATGAGTTGTTTTATTGTGTAATCATTAGCTCTGGGCTTAAAGAAAGTTAGTCTTAGAAGAAATAGATTGTGCTGTAACAACTCAGAGTTTAAGACAAAAAATCTTACATGACTAAGAAGGAGAGTAGGAAAAAAAGTCTGTCCTCCTCAAGAGCCCCAGACTCCTTATCCACCTGCCTAAGAATTAGCTCTCTCCTTCCCTTCTCCAGACGATCTTCATGACCCAGGGATTGAACCTGGGTCTCTGCATTGCAGATGGATTCTTTACCATCTGAGCCACCAGGGAAGCCTGCCAAGGGATAGACACATAGACTAATGGAACCAAAGAGAGATCCCAGAAACTTATCTACACAAATATGTCCAGCTTATGTTGACAAAAGTGAAAAGCCGTTCAAACAAGGAAGGATAGCATTTTCAAGAAACCGTGCTGGAGAAACTAGATGCTAAATGAGCCTCAACCCAAATATCGTGTCTATATGAATCACAGACTTAAAAGTGTAAAATAAAAACTGTTAGAGAAAAAAAAAGTGGGAGAAAGTCTTGAGGTTCTTGTGCTGTGCCAGACAAAGAATTCTTACACTTGACCCCAAAAGTATGATCCATAAGAGAAAAATATTGATAAATTATACCTCATCAAAATTAAAATATTTGCTCTGTAAAAGACTTTGTTAAGAGGATGAAAAGGCAAGCATATCTACAGACTAAGAAAACGTATTTGCAAATCATATATTTGACAAGGGACTTGTATCCACAATATACAAAGAACTCTCAAAATTCAATATCAAAAAAACAACTGAATTAGAAAATGAGGAAAAGTTATGAACAGATATTTTTATTTATGAGGATAGATAGATGGAAAATAAGCACAGGAAAAGATGTTCTATATCAATAGTCATTTGAATTTACAAATTCAAACCACAATGAGATATTACTACACACTTTCCAAAATAATTAAAATAAAAAATGTTGATAACACAAAATGCTGGTGAAGAGGCAGAGAAACTTCATCACTCATTTATTGCTTGCAGGAATGTAAAATAACCATCCACTCTGGAAAAAAGTTTAGCAATTAAAAAACAAAAAACAAACTAAAGAGGTAACTACCATATGAATCACGAACTGCACTTGAGCATTTATCCCTGAGAAATGGAAGCTTCGATTCACAGAAAAATGTGTAAGTGTGCACAGTAGATTTATCAATAATAACTCCAACTGGAGCCAAGAAGAGGAAGGTCATCGCTGATGGCATCTTCAAAGCTGAACTGAATGAATTTTTCACTGAGGAGCTGGCTGAAGATGGGTACTCTGGAGGTGAGGTCCAAACTACCCCAACCAGGCCAGAAATCATTATCTTGGCCACCAGGACACAGAATGTTCTTGGTGAGAAGGGCCGATGGATTCCAGGAAGTGACTGCTGTGGTCCAGAAGAGATTTGGCTTCCCTGGTGGCAGTGTAGAGCTTTCTGCTGAAAAGGTAGCCACAGGAGGTCTGTGTGCCGTTGCCCAGGGAGCGTCTCTGTGTTACAAACTGGTCGGAGGCCTTCCTGTGCAGAGGGCCTGCTGTTGTATGCCGCAGCTCCTCGTGGAGAGTGGGACCAAGGGCTGCGAGGCGGCAGTGTCTGGGAAACTCTGAGGACGGAGGGCTAAATCCACGCACGGCTAAACCCATGTGGATGGCCTCGTGATTCACAGTGGGGACCTATTCACCACTATGTTGAGCCTGCCGTGCTCCATGCACCACTCAGGTAACGATCGTGCTGCCTTGGGCCCCAACTGGTAAGACTGGCCCTCAGAAGCCTCTGCCTGATGACATGAGCACTGTGGGAGCCGAAGATGAAACACTGCCCACCACCCTCATCTCTAAACAGAAGGGGAAGCCTGAGCCGCCTGCATGCCCCAGCTGGTACCCACAGCAAAACAGGTCTCCTTGGCCGCTGGATCTGCAGTCTATAAAGACCTTTAATAAAATCTTTTTAAAATAAAAAAAAATAGTAATTCCAACTGGAAACAACTCAGTTGTTCTTCAGTGGAAGAGTGGGTAAACAAATTTTTACATCTATATCATGGAGTTCTATTCAGTAATGAAAAGGAATAAATGGTACACAACAACCCGGATAGATCTTAAGGAAATTATGCTGAGTGAGAAAAACCAGTCTCCAAAAGTTACATACTGAATGGCTCCATTTCTATAATATTCTTGAAAGTGAAAGTCGCTCAGTCGTGTCTGACTCTTTGCGACCCCATGGACTATGCAGTCCATGGAATTCTCCAGGACAGAATACTGGAGTGGGTAGACTTTCCTTCTCCAGGGGATCTTCCCAACCCAGGGATCCAACCCAGGTCTCTTAAACTGATGTAATTATAGACATGAGAAACAAATGAGTGGTTTCTAGGAGTTAGGATTTGAGGGAGGGTTGGCTCCAAAATAGAGTTTTGCCACGAGAACGCACTGGTAATAGCAAACACCCTATTCCAACAACACAAGAGAAGACTCTACACGTGGACATCACCAGATGGTCAACACCGAAATCAGATTGATTATATTCTTTGCAGCCAAAGATGGAGAAGCTCTATACAGTCAGCAAAAACAAGACCGGGAGCAGACTGTGGCTCAGATCATGAACTGCTTATTGCCAAATTCAGACTTAAATTGAAGAAAGTAGGGAAAACCACTAGACCATTCAGGTATGACCTAGATCAAATCCCTTATGAGTATACAGTGGAAGTGACAAATAGATTTAAGAGACTAGACCTGATAGACAGAATGCCTGATGAACTATGGACAGAGGTTCGTGACATTGTACAGGAGACAGGGATCAAGAAAATCCCCATGGAAAAGAAATGCAAAAAAGCAAAATGGCTGTCTGAGGAGGCCTTACAGATAGCTGGGAAGAGAAGAGAAGCGAAAAGCAAAGGAGAAAAGGAAAGATATTCTCATCTGAATGCAGAGTTCCAAAGAATAGCAAGGAGAGATAAGAAAGCCTTCCTCAGCAATCAGTGCAAACAAATAGAGGAAAACAACAGATTGGGAAAGACTAGAGACCTCTTCAAGAAAATTAGAGATACCAAGGGAACATTTCATGCAAAGATAGGCTCGATAAAGGACAGAAATGGTATGGACCTAACAGAAGCAGAAGATATTAAGAAGAGGTGGCAAGAATACACAGAAGAACTGTACAAAAAAGATCTTCACGACACAGATAATCACGATGGTGTGATCACTCACCTAGAGCCAGACATCTTGGAATGTGAAGTCAAGTGGGCCTTAGAAAGCATCACTACGAACAAAGCTAGTGGAGGTGATGGAATTCCAGTTGAGCTATTTCAAATCCTCAAAGGTGATGCTGTGAAAGTGCTGCACTCGATATGCCAGCAAATTTGGAAAACTCAGCAGTGGCCACAGGATTGGAAGAGGTCAGTCTTCGTTCCAATCCCAAAGAAAGGCAATGCCAAAGAATGCTCAAACTACCGCACAATTGCACTCATCTCACATGCTAGTAAAGTAATGCTCAAAATTCTCCAAGCCAGGCTTCAGCAATACGTGAACCGTGAACTTCCAGATGTTCAAGCTGGTTTTAGAAAAGGCAGAGGAACCAGAGATCAAATTGCCAATATCCGCTGGATCATCGTAAAAGCAAGAGAGTTTCAGAAAAACATCTATTTCTGCTTTATTGACTATGCCAAAGCCTTTGACTGTGTGGATCACAATAAACTGTGGAAAATTCTGACAGAGATGGGCATACCAGACCATCTGACCTGTCTCTTGAGAAACCTGTATGCAGGTCAGGAAGCAACAGTTAGAACTGGACATGGAACAACAGACTGGTTCCAAATAGGAAAAGGAGTACGTCAAGGCTGTATATTGTCACCCTGCTTATTTAACTTATATGCAGAGTACATCATGAGAAACGCTGGGCTGGAAGAAACACAAGCTGGAATCAAGATTGCCGGGAGAAATATCAATAACCTCAGATATGCGGATGACACCACCCTTATGGCAGAAAGTGAAGAAGAACTAAAGAGCCTCTTGATGAAGGTGAAGGAAGAGAGTGAAAAAGTTGGCTTAAAGCTCAACGTTCAGAAAACTAAGATCATGGCATCTGGTCCCATCACTCCATGGGAAATAGATGGGGAAACAGTGGAAACAGTGTCAGACTTTACTTTTTTGGGCTCCAGAATCACTGCTGATGGTGACTGCAGCCATGAAAGTAAAAGACGCTTACTACTTGGAAGGAAGGTTATGGCCAACCTAGATAGCGTGTTTAAAAGCAGAGACATTACTTTGCCAACAAAAGTCCGTCTAGTCAAGACTATGGTTTTTCCAGTGGTCATGTATGGATGTGAGAGTTGGACGGTGAGGAAAGCTGAGCGCTGCAGAATTGATGCTTTTGAACTGTGGTGTTGGAGAAGACTCTTGAGAGTCCCTTGGACTGCAAGGAAATCCAATCAATCCATCCTAAAAGAGATCAATCCTGGGTGTTCATTGGAAAGTCTGATGTTGAAGCTGAAGCTCCAATACTTTGGCCACCTCATGCGAAGGGTTGACTCATTGGAAAAGACCCTAATGCTGAGTAGGATTGGGGGCGGGAGGAGAAGGGGACGACAGAGGATGAGATGGTTGGATGGCATCACCGACTCGATGAACATGGGTTTGGGTAGACTCCGGGAGTTGGTGATGGACAGAGAGGCCTGGCGTGCTGCAATTCATGGGGTCGCAGAGAGTCGGACACGACTGAGTGACTGAACTGAACTGAACTGGCTCCAAAAGGGTAGCCCAAGGGAGCCTTGCGGTGACGGGGCAGTTCTGGATCTCCAGATGCTAGATGCACAAAGCTCCTGTGTGACGAATTTCATAGAACCACACACACACACACACACACACACGCACATGATTGTTTATACAACTGGCAACACCTGAATAAACTGTGTCTTGTACTAATGTCAATATCATAGATTTGATATTATAGTCACGCAAAATGCTACCTTTGTGGGATTAGGGGTACAGAGTACACAGGACCTACTATACGTTTTTTCCTACCTACTGTAAATCTTATTCCAAATTAGTTTCTTAAATTTCCTGGTCACAGAATTCCAACTTTTGCATCTTCTCAAAATTGGTGTTTGTTGACTGTATTTTCTCATTCAAGTTGAGATTTTCTGACAGTGATTTTCAATTGAATCCTGAACACTGTGAGTACTGTGTTATGAGACACTAGCTTTTATTCAGGTCTTCTGTTTTATCAGTGCCTACTTACTGCCTGGTGGAGATGGGAGTCCAGCGACCCTCCTTTGCCTGTGCTGACACCCAGGGACAGAAGGTGCCCCATTACTGTAAGAGCTCATGGTCCCCACTAGATGTTCGTGACACAAACACCACCCTGGTGCTTCTGCCCTGAGACTGTGGAGCGGGATAAGGACTCACTGTTGTTGGGAGGCCATAAAAGTCTCAGCTCCCCACTCCAGCGTCTCTGACGCCAGCAACCCATTGCGGGTGGGGAGCGTCTAGGCCCCTCTTATATTTTGGTGACAGGAGTAGGGTCAGGCCCTTGTTTTTTCCACGGCACTTGACCGGAGTAGGGGAGTTATCACCTACAAGTGTTCTGTCTTGCTAGGCTGCCCCTTCCCTCATGTTCTAGACAGAGAGAGCAGGCTTTTTGGACGACTGTCTGTGTCGTTGTTATTTCTGAATCGCCGGCTTCTCCAGCTCCCACTGTTGGACACAGGAGGCAGAAAGAAAACCCGAGGATCCTGCCGCTGTGTTGTTCTTTGGTCCTGCAGTCCCAGCCAGCCTGACTTCTCTTCTCCACCTCTGAGTGTCTTCTTGAGCTTATTTGATGTATAATATCCAGAGGCTATAACTGCGCCTAGTGGGAAGAATAGGGAGAAGAGCATTTACTCCATCTTTTCCAGAAGACCTTTGTTTCATAAGTTAATTCCATTTATTTTATTGATATAATATTTATATTTGTTATAAATTCTCTATAATCTTATTTTCAGTTTTTTAAAAAAATCTGTATTGGGGTATAGTTGATTTTAGTTTCTGCTGTACAGCAAAGTGAATCAGTTTTATATATCCACTCTCTTTTAGATGTTTTTCCCATATAGGTCATTACAGAGTATTGAGTAGAGTTTCCTATACTATACAGTAGTTAGCTATTTGGACTTCCCTGGTGGCGCAGATGGTGAAGAATCTACTTGCAACGCAGGAGACCTGGGTTCTATCCCTGGACTGGGAAGACCCCCTGGAGAAGGGAACGGCTATGCACTCCAATATTCAGTCCTGGAGAATTCCATGGACAGAGGAGCCTGGCAGGCTATAGTCCATGGGGTCACAAAGAGCTAGACATGACTGAACAACTTTCACTTTACTGGGTTGGCCAAAATGTTTGTTTGGGTTTTTGTGCAATATTACAAACCTGAAAGAACTTTTTGGTCAACCCACGATATTTTATGTATCAGTCAGTCAGTTCAGTCGCTCAGTCGAGTCCAACTCTTTGAGACCCCATGAACCACAGCACGCCAGGCCTCCCTGTCCATCACCAATTCCTGGAGTTTACCTAAACTCATGTCCATTGAGTCGGTGATGCCATCTAACCATCTCATCCTCTGTCATCCCCTTCTCCTGCCTTCAATCTTTCTCAACATCAGGGTGTTTTCAAAAGAGTCAGCTCTTTGCCTCAGATGGCCAAAATATTGGAGTTTCAGCTTCAACATCAGTCCTTCCAATGAACACCCAGAACTGATCTCCTTTAGGATGGACTGGTTGGATCTCCTTGCAGTCCAAGGGACTCTCAAGAGTTTTCTCCAACACCACAGTTCAAAAGCATCAATTCTTCAGCGCTCAGCTTTCTTTATAGTCCAACTCAAACATCCATACATGACTACTGGAAAAACCATAGTCTTGACTAGATGGACCTTTGCTGACAATGTAATGTCTCTGCTTTTTAATATGCTGTCTAGGTTGGTCATAACTTTCCTTCCAAGGAACAAGCATCTTTTAATTTCATGGCTGCAATCACCACCTGCAGTGATCTTAGAGCCCAGAAAAATAAAGTCAGCCACTGTTTCCACTGTTTCCCCATCTATTTTCCATGAAGTGTTGGGACCAGATGCCATGATCTTAGTTTTCTGAAAGTTGAGCTCTAAGCCAACTTTTTCACTCTCCTCTTTTGCTTTCATCAAGAGGCTCTTTAGTTATTCTTCACTTTCTGCCATAAGGGTGATGTCATCTGCATATCTGAGGTTATTGATATTTCTCCCTGCAATCTTGATTCCAGCTTGTGCTTCATCCAGCCCAGCATTTCTCTTGATGTACTCTTGCATATAAGTTAAATAAGCAGGGTGACAATATACAGCCTTGACGTACTCCTTTTCCTATTTGGAACCAGTCTGTTGTCCCATGTCCAGTTCTAACTGTTGCTTCCTGACCTGCATACAGCTTTCTCAAGAGGCAGGTCAGGTGTTCTGGTATTCCCATCTCTTTCAGAATTTTCCACTGTTTATTGTGATCCACACAGTCAAAGGCTTTGGCATAGTCAATAAAGCAGAAATAGATGTTTTTCTGGAACTCTCTTGCTTTTTTGATGATCCAGCGATCGTTGGCAATTTGATCTCTGGTTCCTCTGCCTTTTCTAAAACCAGCTTGAAGTTCACGGTTCACGTACTGTTGAAGCCTGGCTTGGAGCATTTTGAGCATTACTTTGCTAGCATGTGAGATGAGTGCAAATTGTGCGGTAGTTTGAACATTCTTTGGCATTGCCTTTCTTTGGGATTAGAATGAAAACTGACCTTTTCTAGTCCTGTGGCCACTGCTGAGTTTTCCAAATTTGCTAGCATATTGAGTTCAGCACTTTCACTTTTATATATAGTGTGTATATATATATATATATATATACTTTTATATATAGTAGTGTGTATATGTCAATCCCAATGCCTCATTTTATCTTTCTCACCCCTTCCCCTCCCTGATAACCATAGAACCTGTTCCCCTCCCTGATAACCCTAGTTTTCTACATCATAACTCTATTTCTGTTCTGGAAATAAGTTACTTTGTACATTTTTTTAGATTCCACATGCAAGCAATAGCATATGACATTTTTCCTTCTCTGTCTGACTTACTTCACTCAGTATGACAATCTCTGGGTCCATCCATGTTGCTGCAAATGGCATTATTTTGTTCTTGTTATGCCTGAGTAATATTCCATTGTATATATGTACCACATCTTCTTTATCCATTCCTCTGTTGGTGGACATTTAGGCTGCTTCTGTCTCCTGTCTGTTGTAAATAGTGCTTCAGTGGACACTTGGGTGCATGTACCTTTATGAATTATGCCTTTCTTTAGAATTATCCCTGGTAGTGGGATTGTGAGGTCATATGGTACTTCTGTTTTTAGTTTTTTAAAGGAAGCTCTATAATGTTCTCTATTGTGGCTGTACCAATTTACATTCTCACCAGCAGTGTAGGAGGGTCCCCCTTTCTCCACACCCTCCCCAGCATATATTGTTTGAAGATATTTTGATGGTGGCCACTCTTGTGGTGCTAGTGGTAAAGAACCCACCTGCCAATGCAGGAGACTTAACAGGCGTGGGTTCCATCCCTGGGTTGGGAAGATCCCCTGGAGGAGGGCATGGCAACCCACTCCAGTATTCTTGCCTGGAGAATCCCATGGACAGAGGAGCCTGGGGGGCTGCAGTCCATGGGGTCTCAAAGAGTCAGACACTGAAGCAAATTAGCAGGCATGTATGCTTTCTGACCAATGTGAGCTGATACCTCATTGGAGTTTTGATTTGCATTTCTCTACTAATTAGCGATATTGAGCATCTTTTCATGTGCTTTATGGCTATCTTTGGAAAAACGTCTATTTAGATCTTCTGCCCATTTTTTGATTGGGTTGTCCGTTTGTTTTTGTTATTGAGCTGCATGAGCTGTTGTATATTTTGGAGATTAATCCCTTATTGGTCACTTCATTTGCAGATACGTGGGTTGCCTTTTCACTTTGTTAATGATTTGCTGAATTCTCCCTCCTTTCCTTTCTTCTGTTAAAAAAAAAAAAATAATAAACAGAAACCTCAATTAGATAGACAAGGAGACCAGAAGGGGGAGCTCTCACACCCTATGAAGACCGCAGAGCCCAACAAGAAGAAAGACCTGGTAAGAACTGGTCAAGTTTTTAGACTGCACAGGAGAAAATGCTAAGCTAAAAACCAGTGAAAAAACGGAGAGGACATTCCTGCAGTACCTTAGTGCTGAGACAAAGACCCACCAAGCTCTCAGAGGAAAGGCCAGAAGCAGTTTCCATGTTTATATTCTAGGGCCTGAGGTGAGCCAGATACAGACTGATCCTTAAGCTGCTTACAAGGGATACACTTGAAATATAAGCACATAGAAAGTTTGAACTAGAAGCATGGAAAATAGTTTACCACAGAAAAATTTTCCAAAACTAAAATGCAAATTCACTGTAGTGGAAGACTAAAACTCTCACCTCTTTTAATAACAGAAGCAGCAGACCACAAAATATTAAAAAAAGATTCAGGAACAGATGATCTGAATAAGACAATCCACAAACTTGATCTAATTAACACATAGAGAACATCTGGTAAAGTGTTAACATTCTTGTCAAGTACACAAATCAAAATCGACTGTATGCGGGGCCAGAAAGAAAGTCACAGTATATTTCTTTGTGACAGGACAGAGTATGTTCTTGTTCATAGAAAACAGTAACTACAGTGTATTAGAAAATGTCCAGCTGCCTAGAAATTAAAGACTATAGTTATAAATAACCCAGGTTCAAAAATTACAAACAAGAATTTGAAAATATTTTAAAATTCACTGGTTTGTTTATTTTTGGCTGCGCTGGGCCTGCGTTGCCGCGTGTGGACTCTCTCCAGTTGTGGTACGTGGGCTTCTCATTGTGGTGGCTTTTCTTATTGTGATGCCCGGGCTCAGTTGCCCCGAGGCAGGTAGGATCTTCCTGGACCAGGAATTGAACCCGTGTCCCCTACATGGGCAGGCGAACTCTCAACCAATGGACCAGCCAGGAAGCCCCTGAAAATACTTTAAAATGAATGATAAACAGGGGCTGAAGGACAGACACAGACAAATGAAACAGAACCAAGTCCACGCATTCACCAACACAGATCTAGGGACCTGCGCCACACTCAATGAGGAAGTGATGGTAGCATACCAGTTAGTGTCCAGTCAGGAACAGAAACCACACGGGATTTAAACAAGGGAAGTTTAATATAAAGCTATACTATTAAGCCATGATGGAAGGGAAAATATAAATTACAAGGGAACCCTAGGACTGAGGAAGGGTGCCCAAGGGGGAATAAACTTGAAAGGGAAATCAACCATGGTCCTTGGACTCTAATCAGTAGAAATGAAGAGGTCGGATGAGCAATTCAAGTAAGACTTTACCATGAGAACATGTTAACAGCGGCCTCGGTCTTGGAGGAGAGGGGGCTGAGGGTGGGGGGGTTGGGGGCCTGGCCAGAGGAGTGGTTTAGGTGGTCTTCTCACACCCTCGCGGCAGTGCTGTAAACAGGAATCATGCTCCGGGCACTCAGAACGGGCAGTTGATTTGTGGCCTTTTCGGCTCATAATTGCCCCATTCGCACCTGCATAGTTGTTTTGAGTCCCTTATAGCTTCTTGGTATTCCATTGCTGGGGGAGACATCTGTGTGCGCGATCAAGCACTCCAGTAGGGGCTCCCAGGTCCCAGCCTCCCTCCCACCCCTGGCGGAGAAGTTGCCTGCCTTGCTTAGAGCAGAGCGGGACCGCAGCCGAGGAGCCAGCAGAAAGCAGCCCTGGGGGGCAGACGAGCCACAGCTGGAAGCTGGGCGGGAAGCGTGCGGGAGGAACGGAGGCGCTGACGCAGATGGGGCCAGGACCGCGCCGTCTCCAAGAGCGCCACGGGGCAGGGAGAAGCAGGCCCGGCTGGGGCTACCACGTTGCGGAGGGAAACTCGTCCTGGGCGTGTGGCTTAGGTGAGCGTCGCTGGCTCTCACCCCTCGCAGTGCCAACTCGGTGCGCAGCCCCTGGAAGCAGCAGGACAGCGCCTTCCCCTTGCGGTCTTCCTCCAGCTCTCTCTGCTGAGAAAGGTTACCGTCTCCCTCTCTCTCTCTTTACTCGCTCAGCTGTATGGACTCTTGCGACGCCATAGACTGTAGCCCGCCAGGCTCCTCTGTCCATGGGAGTCTCTGGGCGAGAGTACTGGAGTGGCCTTCTCCAGGGGATCTTCCCGACCCAGGAATCGAACCCATGTCTCCTGCACAGCAGGCAGATTCTTTACCGACTGAGCTATGAGGGAAGCTGAAGGTTACCATGGGGCCCCCTTAACGGAGAGCTGCTTGAGGAGCTCTGGCCACTGTTGCAGAGAGCACTGCAAGGTGAACTGGGGGCTGAGAGGCAATGAACTGGTAACGGGTACAGTTACTTTTGGTAAATAGTACTGGTTCAGTTGGAGATATATATGGAAAATATATCTTTCCCCATTCCTGTGCTGCATGCAAGATTAATTCTATAGACAATTAATCTAAATATTAAAGATAGGAAGGAAACACTGATTTTTAGAAAGATTTCTAGATTTCAGGGCACTTTCTAGCTTTTCAGAATGTTTTCTAGCTTTTAAGAAGAAAACATAGGCTATATCATCATTACTTGGTAATAGGCAAGTATTTCTTAAGAGGATATGAAAAGCACTAACCATAGAGGTGAAATTTCTTAAATTGCACTTCGTTAAGATTTAAGACACCTGTTCTTCAAAAACCTGGTGGCTCAGTGGTAAAGAATCCGCCTGCCAATGCAGGAGACACAGGAGACAAAGGGTTGGAGCCCTGATCCTGGAAGATCCCACGTGCAGCCCCGCAAAGCGACTAAGCCCCTTCACCACAGCTTTTGAGCCTGTCCTCTGGAGCTGGGAGCTGCAGATACTGAGCCCCTGTGCTACATCCACTCAAGCCCGAGTGCCCCAGAGCCCACGCTCTGCAGGAGGAGAAACCGCTGCAATGAGAAGCCCTTGCACCACAGCTGGAGAGCAGCCCCCCTTTGCTACAGCTAGAGAAAAGCCCGGGCAGCAACAAGGACTGAGCACAGTCAGAAATAAATGAATAAGTGACCCAGTTCCATAAGCAGAGCTGGGCTCGGAGATGACAGCACTTAGCCTAGGACCTTTCCTATTTCATCCTGTGAAGCTTGTACTGATAGCACCAAAGTCATACCTATCACCATATATTTTTATTTGAAGATAAATAAAATTTCAACTTTATTTTCTCAACGTAGGTGAGTTCTATTTGAAGAAAATCCTGCTATTGGGGACTTAACTGAAGGGGAAATCTGGACAATTTCCAAACTTCACTCTATAAAAACTTCCCTTGCAGCTTTCCCTTTAAAGGGTCCTAGTCCCACTGCACTTTTTAAAGCACAGTTCAGTTAGGAAGAATTCAGTCTACATGCAGATTTTTCAGAAATATTCGGATGCATCAACCTATGTACACCTTTGTTCTGATCCCTCTTTTTTCTCTGTTGAGTATCTTCCATTATTCTAAAAACAAACCACATGGTAGTATGAGATTGGTTTGGTCACTGGGCACAGTATTTGAATCAGTTATAATCCTGTAGCTCAGACTTTAAAGAATCTGCCTGCAATGCAGGAGACCCGAGTTCGATCCCTTGGTCAGGAAGATCCTCTGGAGAAGGGAATGGCAATCCACTCCAGTATTCTTGCTTAGAGAATTCCATAGACAGAGGAGCCTGGCAGGCCACAGTCCATGGGGTCACAAAGAGTTGGACATGACTGAGCGACCAGCCATAGCATAGCATAACAAGGTAAGTAATAGTTCCAATCAACTTTATTGTTGTATTTAAAAACTGTCCTTTTACACAAGACAAAGAGCATGGGCTCAGCTTATGTATTAATATTGGCTTGAACACATGTATCTAATTCCTTTTCAAAAGTCCACTAAAACTAAACTAGCAGATTTCTTTAAAAAAAAAAAAAAGACATAAATCCATAAGATGGGGAGAGCAAGATAGGCATCCATAGCAGCACCATTTTGGAAGCTGACAAACAAATGAACAAATCAAAACTGATTTAATAAGCACAAGAACACCGAACCCCTAGAAAGCCATGGGGAAAACTAAGAGTTAATTTGAACTATTACAGCTGAATCTGTAAAATGCATAAGAAATAGCACCACCACATACCTTAGGAGCTAGAAGCGAGAAGTGTGTGTGTTAGTTACTCAGCTGTGTCTGACTCTTTGAGACCCCATTTACTATAGCTGGCCAGGCTCTTCTGTCCATGGGATTCTCCAGGCAAGAATACTGGAGTGGGTTGCCATTCCCTTCTCCAAGGGATCTTCCCAACCCAGGGACTGAACCCAGGTCTCCTGCACTGCAAGTGTGTTTACCATCTGAGCCACCAGGGAAGCCCAAGAGTGAGAAGGATCTTACCCTAAAATAAGGATAACATGGATGAATGATCTGAGAGCAGTTTCATCTCTAGATCCTTCTTCCCATTCATGTTCCTGAGCAACTGCTACTCCCCACCTCTATGGAATTCTGCATGTTTATTCTCTGGAGCAGGTAAAACAGAAAATCTAGAATGGGAGCACCAGGCTAGAAACAAGGATTAAGTGATCATATGCATACTGAATGATAAATGTAGAGGCAAGCTTTGTTTCTCTCCCAGAGTGCTGCAGCCAAACTCTTACCCTCCGGTCTCTTAGAGAATTCTTTTTTTGGAGAATCTAACCAGGCCAACAGGAAAAGGCTTCAAGATACTGACCTCAGAAATTTCCCCAAAATATTCCTGTAATACCACTGAACAGTGATGTTCAATGTCAACAAGTCCTGCCTACAGACCCAGAGTTTCAGTGATCATTTTAGTTCCTCTTAATTAGGAGTAGATGAGGAAACATTATCAGACATCTGAGAAATACCTCAGAGAGGTATATTGGTTTCCTAAGACTGCCATAACAAAGCTGTTTAGTCTGGGTGCCTTAAACAACAAAAATTTATCTTCTCACAATTCAGAAGACTAGAAGTCTTAAGATCAAGGTGTCATTAGGGTTGGTATCTTCTGAGGCCTTTCTCCTTGCTTGGAGATGACCATCTTCTTTCTGTATCTTCACAAGATCTTCCCTCTGTGTAAGTCTGTATCTTAATCTCTTATAAGGACACCAGTCATGTTGGATTCAGCTCAGTTCAGTCACTCAGTCATGTCCAACTCTGCAACCTCATGGACTGCAGCACACCAGACTTCCCTGTCCATCAGCTCCCAGGGGTTGCTCAAACTCAAGTCCATCAAGCTGGTCATGCCGTCCAACCATCTCATCCTCTGTCATCCCCTTTTGCCTTCAATCTTTCCCAGCATCAGGGTCTTTTCCAATGAGTCAGTTCTTCGCATCAGGTGGCCAAAGTATTAGAGCTTCAGCTTCAGCATCAGTCTGGATTGAGTATCAGCTTCAGAATCAGCATCAGCTTCAGCATATTGGATTAGGTCATCCTAATGACCTCTTTTAAACTAATATCCCCTTTAAAGACTCTATCTCTAAACACAGTCACATTTTGTGTTAAGACTTCAACACATGAATTTGAAGGGGACACAATTCAGCCCACAATAAGATGACAGGGACCAAAAGAAACCATAACAAAAATGCAGCTGAAGGAAACACTGTGCAAGGACAAGAAACCTATTAATCTTAGAGACAGAAGAGAAGAGGTCGCATCCATTAAATAAGAACAAGATACCATTAAAAAGAAATATTCAGAGAACGGGAAAAGGTTCTTGAAAATTAAAAACATAATAGCTGAAATGAAAACATTAATATTGGAAGATAAACTCAAGGAAATCTTCTAGAAGGTAGAGTAAA
This sequence comes from Giraffa tippelskirchi, assembly GCF_054371585.1. NCBI lineage: Eukaryota > Metazoa > Chordata > Mammalia > Artiodactyla > Giraffidae > Giraffa > Giraffa tippelskirchi. Next base: position 59,926,438 of record NC_137286.1, on the reverse strand, counting down.
AAGAATTGGAAAACAGGATGAACTATTTAAGAAAATGCTAAAAACCAATCCAGGAAGTCCAATATCCAAATAGTAGGATTTCCGTAGAGAATGTTCAGAATAAACAAAGAGAGGCAATCACCAAGAAAAGAACTCCCGAAGTACGAGAATTCCCTTCTGGCTAAATTGTAAAATGTCTCAAAGACCATCACTCCCACCCTGACAATGAGAAGAAGCAAGATAAGCTACAAAATAATGGTTTAAAACCATGATTTTTAAAAAGCTAATTGAAGTGCCTGTGTGTACAAACAGAGATGAACAAAATTCTAGAAAGTCATGAGTCCTTTTTAGGAAGGAAGATACCCACAGCTGATTTCATCTTGGTTAGAGCTGTGGGAGGAGGAAGAGTCTTCCAGACAAGTTTAATATCCACATATCATGGTTACTTACATATATGGTTAATTACTTCAAAAAATCAAGGTGAGAGATCAATTCAATGGGGGAAAGAACTTTTTCTTGCCTTTAAAAAAAATGACACTGTGAAAACTAACCAGATGGGAAAAAGATATACCTTTTCACACCAGAGACAAAAATTAATCTGAAATGGATCATAGATCTAAATGTAAGAGCTAAAACAATAGAACTATAATAAAACAGAAAAACATGCTTATAATTCTAGTGTAGACAAAGATTTTTAGGTTGGACATAAGAAGCACTAGCCATGAAGTAAAATATTTAAAGTCTCAGCTGATTAAAAGACACCAATACAATGGCTGAGCACTGGAAATATCTCCAAATACCTCCAAGAGAGCTTATGAACACACTAAAGCACATTTATACAATGGAATCTACTCATTAATATAAAGGAATAGAACTAGAGATACATGCTATACATGTATGAATCTCAAAAATATGATATTGGGGAACAGACATCAGATGAAAAATATACATATTGCATATGACCATTTATGTAATGTTCAAAGATAGGGAAAAATCTAAGATCATAGAAATCCCAAAACGGTTGCCTCTGGGATAGGAGGCACTGACTAGAAAGGGGGAATGATAGAATTTTCTGCGGTGATAGAAATGTTCTATGTCATGTTTGGCAGTTACACAGGGGGTATACATTGTTCCAAAATGAACACAAGATTTGTTCACTTTATTGTTTGTAGTCATACCTCATCAAATTGTACTGAACTCTGAGCAAACTGGGAATATAAAAATATTTCCCTAGCTTGGTAAAAAATTTCCCTAGCTTGGTCTACAAAAAGCTACAGCTAACATCATACTTAATGATGAGAAACTAGAAGCTTTCCCACTAAGATCAGGAACAAGGCGAGGATATCCCATCTCACTGCTCCTTTCAGCATCACACTAGAAGACCTAGCTATTGCCTAAGACAAGAAAATAAAATAAAAAGTATATAGATTGAGAAAGAAGAAATAAAAGTGTCATGATTATGTATTGGTAGAAAATTCAAAAAAACCCAAAAAACCTCCTAGAACTTATAAGTGATTATTACAAGACTACAGGGTATAGGTTTAATACACGAAAGTCAATCAGTTTCCTATATAATAGTAAAGAACAAGTAGATGTTGAAATTAAAACTCAATACCATTTACATTAACATCTCCAAAATGAAATACTTAGGTGTAAACCTACCAAAATATGGATAAGATATTTATGAGAAAAACTGTAAAATTATGATGAAAGAAATAAAAAAACTAAATGAATGATATACCATGCTCATACCTCTTAGGATATGAAGGGAGACTCATTATTGTCAAAATGTCGGTTCTTCTCAACTTGATCTACAGATTCAAGGTAATTTCAATCAAAATCCCAGCAAGTTATTTTGTCAGTATTGACAAATTGATTTTAAAGTTTATATGGAGAGGCGAAAGACCCAGAATAGCCAATTCAGTATTGAAGGATAAGAGCAACTTTGGAGGGTTGACTCTACCTGACATCAAGATTTACTATAAAGCTACAGTACCGAATACAGCATGCTATTAGTGAAAGAGTAGATAGTGTAACAGAAGAGAGCCCAGAAATATATTCACACAAATATGGTCAACTGATCTTTGACAAAGGAGTTAAGTTACTAGGATGAAGAAAAGGTAGTCTTTTCAACAAATGATACTGGAACAACTGTATATCCACGTGCAAAAGAATGAATCTAGACACAGACCTTGTATCTTTCATAAAAATTGACTCAAAATTGTTGATAGACCTAAATGTAAAACAAATAAAACCTATAAACCTTTTAGAAGAAAGTGAAAGTGTTAGTCGCTCAGTTGTGTCCAACTCTTTGCAACCCCATGGACTGTAGCCCGCCAGGCTCCTCTGTCCATGGAAATCTCCAGGCAAGAATACTGGGGTGGGTTGCCATTTCCTTCTCCAGGGGATTTTCCCAACCCAGGGATCAAACCCTGGTCTCCCGCTTTGCAGGCCAATTCTTTCCCATTTGAGCCACCAGGGAAGGGGAAGGGGAAATTGTTAGTTCAGGAATGTAGGATTTAGTTCCCTGACCACGGATTGAACCCAGGCCCCCTGCATTGGGATTACGGAGTCTTAGCCACTGTACCACAAGGGAGATCCCTTTAGAAGATAACATAGGAGAAAATCTAGATGATCTTGGGCTTGGTGGTGACCTTTTTAAGACTCAAAACCAAAAGCATGATCCATGAAAGAAATACTTGATAAGCTGGGATTCAGTGAATTAAATACTTCTTGTCTGTGAAAGACAGTGTTAAGAGAATGAGAATTCAAGCCACATACTGGGAGAAAATATTTGCACAAAAAAACAAACCCCACATCTGATAAAGGACTGTTACTCAAAACATATGAAGAACTCTTAAAATTCAACAATAAAGAAAATAAACAACCAGATTTTAAATGGGTTAAAATCTTTAACCCATTTGGTTAACCCTTTGGGTTAACAAACCCTCACCAAAGAAGATATTCAGATGTCAAGTAAGTATGTGCAAAGATGCTCCATATAATCCACTAGAATGAAGTCATCAGGGAAATGTGAATTAAAACACTGAAATACCACTACACACCTCTTAGAACGGCCAAAATTCAAAACACTGACAATACCAAATGCTGTCAAGGATGTGGAACAACATGAACTCTCATTCCCAAATGAGTTGAAAATGTGTGTGCACACAAAAACCTGAATATTGACGTTTATAGCAGTTTTATTCGTAATTGTCAAAACTTGGAAGCAACCAAATTGTCCTTTGGTAGGTGAATAGATAAACTGTGGTACATCAAGACAATGGAATGTTAGTCAGCATTAAAAAGAAATGAGCTATCAAGCTATGAAAAGATGTGAAAGAATCTTAAATATATTATTAACTGAAAGAAGCCAATATGAAAAGGCTACATACTGTGTAATTCCAGCTATACAACATTCTTAAAAAGCAAAACTATGGTTGCCAGTAGTTAGCGAAGAGAGGGGGATAAACAGGCAAAGTGTCGTGATTTTTAGGGCGGTGAAACTATTCTGCATGACAATAATGGCAGATATGTGTCGTTAAATATTTGTCCCACTCCGGGAGTAAGTCCTAATTTTAACTATGCATTTCAGGTAATAATGGTTTTTCAATGAAGGTTCATCAACTTTAACAAGTTTGCCACTCTGATGTGGGCTGTTGATAGTCGGGGGTGGGGGGTGAGGGGCGGGGAGCAGACTCCCTGGTGGCTCAGGGGTAAAGAATCTGCCTGCCAATGCAGGAGTCACAGGAGATCCGGGTTCAGTCCCTGCGTCAGGAAGTTCCCCTGGAGGAAATGGCAACCCACTCCAGTATTATTGCCCGGAAAATTCCATGGACAAAGGAGCCTGGTGGCCTACAGTCTTTGGGGTTGCAAAGAGTCTGACATGACTGAGCAACTGAGCACACACCCACACTGATAGTGGGAGAGACTATTTGTATGCAGAGGGGAGGGTATGAGAGAATCTCTGTACTTTCTGTTCAATTTTGATGTGAACTTAAAACTGCTCTAAAAATATAGTCTATTAAAAATGTGTTGAACTAAAAAGCAAAGTGATTCTAGAAAACTTCTCTGAACTGAAGGATAAGTGCTGTATGAGTGAAAGGGCCCAAGACCCACACCGAGGTGCAAAATCATGAAATTTCAGAACACTGGATGGGTCCAGAGATAAAAAGCAGGTAACATACAAAGAATTATGAATCAGAATGACCCTGGACGACTTAACAACACTGGACACAGGACGACAGGGTGACAATGCCTTCAAAGTTCTGAAAGAAAATTATCTTCAACCTGAAGTTATATACCCAGTCAAACTGTCAAATAGGAGAAAAAGCAAAACAAAATTTTTTTCAGCTACACAAGGTCTCAGAAACTCTCTCTTATGTCTCTGCATGCTTCTTAGGAGACTACTGGGGATGTGCTTCACCAGAATGAGAGGAGAAAGCGAGAGAGAGGAATATGGGAGTCAGGAACCAGGAGATCCCAGAGAGGAGATTGGTGAAAGGGTGCCCAGAGGGGCATTCACAGAGACAGCTATCAGAATGAGAGCTGACCACCAGACGCAGCACGTAACTCAGGAGAGACTGTCATCACCACAGTAATACCACTGTGTTATCTCCATAACCTGATCACAGGATCCCCCAGAGTGGGGCCCAAGCTCTTATCTGTTCTTCATTTGCTCTGACCATGTGCTCATGGGGCTTCCCTGGTGGCTCAGAGACTAAGAAATTTGCCTGCAATGCGGGAGACCTGGGTTCAATCCCTGGGTCAAGAGGATCCTCTGGAGAAGGGAATGGCAACCCACTCCAGTGTTCTTGCCTGGACAATCCCATGGACAGAGGAGTCAGACGGGCTGCCATCCATGGGATCCCAAAGAGTGAGACTTGACTGAGGGACTACCACTTTCACACGTGCTGACTAAGTTCCTGCTTCCCCTCCATGCCCTCCTGTCTGGATCTCCTGAAGATACTCATTTCACCCCACAGAAGCGTTCTCAATTTACTCCTAAGATTTGTAGATAGATTTGTCAAAAACTGCTAGCCTGCTAAAGTTTCATGTGAAACTTGGGTCAGGGGCAGAAGATGAGGTAAGATGTCCCAGCTCAAGCTGTGAGGCTGGAAGAAAAGGGGCAAATTCCTGCTGCTTCTACCTGTTGTTTTATTCAAGCCCTCTGTGGATTAAATGGTGTCCACTGATTCTAATCTCATCTGGAAGCACCTTCACAGACACACCTGGAAACAATTTTTAATCTGGGTGCCCCTATGGCAGCCAAATTTGACATATAAAATTAACAAGGGGGCTGCTAGCAAACTGGCCTGATCTTGGTCCCAGAGGGAGACATTATATTTATTATCCTGGTCAGTTCCCAAGATTGTCTGCTGAACAAATATCCTTTAAAAGATGGTCTATTTTTTTAACTTTTTGTAAAATTTTATTTATTTTTTATTGAAGGATAATTGCTTTACAGAATTTTGTTGTTTTCTGTCAAACCTCAACATGAATCAGCCATAGGTGTCGTCTAGGGCAAAAGTGATCATTGACTCTTGACAAGACTTGCAGAAGTGAAAAAGGCCCCTTGGGGAATTCTCTTCCAACAGCTGTGGCAAGCCTAAAAATAAGTTACTAAGTATCCCATCCCCTTCTCTGCATATGACCGACAGAAGACCAATCCCTGCCCACTGGAGCCATTCTAGGTACCCGGAATGTGGGGAGACCTGTGTTTCTAGGACTTGATCATAATCTCGCCCTCATACTTTCCCAGGAAATGCCCTTGGGAAACTCCCAGATGAGCTGAAATCAAACTAAGACGTGGGGACCCTGTTCAGTTCCTCTTTTCCTGAGAGCCTTTTCCTAGCAGAGGTTCTACTGGTATCCGGTTTCTCCACATTCAACAATGTATTACTTGGGGAGACTTATGCTGACTTAAAAAGAAAGCACAACCTGCAAGCAGAGCATTACGTTCTATTGGGCAGACTTTCTGAGAACTTCACGTCCTATGTCAATCTTTAAACTTGCTTCATTGGCCCAACTATTGCTCCAAGTAACTGTTGGTCAGGTGTCTCTGTGTAATTTTCTTCTGATCTATTAAATGTCTGTTTTACTTGTCCCATTTAAAAATAACCATTTAGGAACTTCTTTGGCCGGTCAGTGGTTAAGACTCTGGCACCCCCAGTGCTAGGGGCATGGGTTTGATTCCTGGTCAGGGAACTGATTTCCCCATGCCACACAGCTGCAGCAAAATATAAATAAATTTTAAAATGAAAATAAAAATAATCATCTAAAGATTTCTTTATCCATTTGGGATAAGTCCCCTTAAAATTTCTACCTTGTTGGAAAGGAATCTCTAGACCTTGCCTACATTTATTTTTCTGTTAATCAACCTAAATAATATTAATTATTTAATGATTTTATTAGTATCTGTAACACACATTGAGGGAAAGAGGAGAACACAACATTTCCCAAACTGGTTTTCCTGTTTGTTTTAAACTAAGGGAGTTCTTAGGTTAACCATCATATACATACATACATATATATATATGGCTCCCCTGGTGGGTCAGTTGGTAAAGAGTCTGCCTGCAATGCAGGAGACTCAGATTTGATCCCTGGGTCGGGATGATTCCTGGAGAAGGGAATGGCAACCCACTCCAGTATTCTTGCCTATAGGGAATTCCATGGACAGAGGAGCCTGGCGGGCTACCGTCCATGGAGTTGCAAAGAGTCCGATATGACCGAGCAACTTTCACACATAAAATATACACTTTTATTTTCCAACTTTTAATTTGAATTTTACAGTTACCAAAAAATTTACCAATTTTCTCCAATTAAAACTCTCTCCAATTTAAAGCATCTATTATCTGGCCACTAATGAGATATATATTAATAGTGACTCAAACCAATCAGATGCAAGAGGCTTCCCCACAAGAGAGTGGGGAGGATGCTGCCTAAACAAGAACCTAAGAAAGCTTCCTCCCAAAAACAGTCCAAGAAAGTAGAGGCCTTCGTTGTACAGACTGGCACAAGGAAGGTTAAGATGGCAAAAAAAAAAACAAAAACCCTGAGAGTTGGTACAAACAGACAAAAGACTGTTCAAAATCCCACTTTATTTCATTGGCTGCCAAATGTACACCATACTTGCCAAATGTACACCATACCTTGGTCTTTAGATGACAAAGACCAGGTTTTCAAAACATAGCTACAAAAACACGGATGCACATGCACACACACACACACACACACACACACACACACACACACAATGCTGGCAGATCAAGTACAACATTTACATTTCAAAGGCACAGGAAGAGAAATGCAAGTTCCCCCAGAAGGGCTTTTGCTTTTTTTAAGGTCAATATTCTGAAAAGATGCTTTCATCAAGCTGGCTTTTTAATTTAACTGTGTATGCAATAAAAGAGCCCTTGGCTAGGGTATTTGTCGGAGGCTGGCAATCTGTTGTTCCTTTTTTGTCTTGTTTTGAAATCTTTATTCCCCATTCAGAGGTTGGTTTGTTGAAATAAAATTGCTAGTGTAGGAAATTTAAGGAAAAATGACAGGCCAGTCTTCTCCTTAATTACCATCCAATCCTACTCAGGGTTCTTCCAACTGAAGATGAAATTGTTGCAGGAAGGGGGACCCCTTCCAGGACCTGGAAGCGGGCTCTTGTCTAACACTCGGAAATGAATTGTCTGAGGAGACATGTGTGCTGACAAAGTGAGAGATTTTTTCGTGAAGGGGCGCCCGGGTGGAGGGCAGCAGGGTGAGGGGACCCAGGAGGACTGCTCTGCCAGGAGGCTCACGGTCTTGGGTTTTATAGTGATGGGATTAGTTTCCAGGTTGTCTTTAGCCAATCATCCTAACTCAGAGTCCTTCCTGGTGGCGCACACATTGCTCAGCCAAGAGGGATGCCAGCGAGAAGGATTCTGGGAAGTGGTTGGACACGTGGTGTCTCCTTTTGACCTTTCCTGAACTCTTCCGGTTGGGGGTGGCTGATTAGTTCTGTGTTCCTGACCAGGACCTCCTGTTGTAAAACAACTCATGCAAATGGTGGCTGTGGTGCCTGGCCAGGGTGGGGAGTTTCAGTCAGTGTGCTTCCCCTAACAACTCCCCCCTGAGAGACTTCATATTCAAGAAACTTCTTGGGAACTGGGGTGGAGGTCTCTTTCTTCTGTAACTTCTTCCTGCTGTGCATGGGCATAGACCTGCCTAGCAGAGCAGAAGTCTCTCTCTGCCTGATCTAAGTCGAGGTATTCTGTGCCTGAAACCAGCATTCACCCTTATAATGATAGCAGTTTAGCTTGATACTGTTGGCCCCTGTCAGAGATGAAATATACAGGCCCAAACAGGAGGCCTAACAGGATGGTCATCACTGGGCCCCAGAAACAGAAGGCAACATTTGGGGTGAAGGCTGCAGGCTGTGTGACCTTGTTCTGATTGGTTGGTGGTGAGGCAACAGGGCGGTGCGCCAAGAATCTTGTGCTCAGCCTGAAGTTACCTTCCTCTACCTGGGTGGGGGCCCCAGTTCTGCTGAAGGACTCAAAGATATTGTTATATTTGCATGTTTCTTGAGTAGGAACCAGGACCCTGCCTCGAGGCTGTGCCACCATTGGATTGCTCCTCCTCTGTTTCTGTATCCCCTCCCTCCCCTGATCAGCAGCTGTTTGAATCTGCCCTTTGGGACTCAGGCCAAAGAGGCTGGATGAATCCTATAACCTACAGACAAGAAATGGAGAACACAGAACAGATCTGTATTCTAGAGCCCCACGGAATCCTGCTTAGTTTTAATTCAGGGAATTGTGCAACTATGACTCTGATAATTTCCTGTCAAAATGGGGCATAGGACTGTCTCAGCTGTGAGACTAGACACTGAATTGGAAGTATCCCTGAGTTCCAAGTCCTAGATCTGAGTCTAATATGATTACAATCTCAAACCCTTGGTCAGCCATTTTGGTGTAACAGACCCAATTAGAAGTAGCTGGAGGGGTGACAGCTGGAATTTTAAGACAAAATAAATCTCATTTGTTTTTAGAAGAATAGGCCTGAAACCCAGTCTGGACCTGGCACTTCAGGGAGACTTGTAGCCAGGTAGCCAGTTGCCTAGTTTTATAAAAAGTAAGGTTGCAGTTACTAGCTGCCAGCAGACATTGTTTTGAGAATGGTTGTATCCAAGCCTGATACGACTCAGAAAATGCCAGTGTTTAGCAATACAATGTCTAGTCTGAAATTACACCCATAAAATCACCTAGTTATTTCCTTGGATGTCTGAGCCATAGCTACTCTACTTTGACTTTTAATTGTAAAATTCTCCTTAATAGCCAAAGCAGATGTCACCATTAATGATGTCAGTGTTTCTCTAGATATGAGAAGATCCAAGAATTGGGACTCATAAAATCTTCTCCTGAAAAGATCTAACTACCCGAAGGACTGTTCTGCCAGTTTTTCCAGAGCAGAGTGCCTCATTCTGATTTCCACCCTGAACTCCTTTCCGGGGTGTTGAAGGTCAGCAGCTGCAGTGGCCATGATTTAATCTTTGTAGAGGTAGATGGCAAGTGGCAGTTTTTAGTTGGCAGAGCCTCTTCTTGGTCATAAACTTGTCCATGATTTTGAGGGGGGGCATTTCATGACCATTTCATCCCATGGTGCTGAGAATGTCCATTCTCAAGTCTGGCAAAGATTTTGCTGACAGGCCACTCAATGTGCTGTTACTGGACATGGCCGTAGAGTGGTATCCAAAGTTCTCTGGACCATCTGTCTTACTAGCCTCTTGGCCCAAGAAAACGTTCCCTCTTGTTGCTTCTTCCCATATCTAGAGTCACACTTAACATCATCAATCTCATATGGAACTATATATTATTTTATCAGAGCCCTCGATCACACGTTTGTCAGTGTAAGAAACAGCAATTTTGTAAAACAGGTGAAATACAAATAATATAGCCAGCAGTATTAGTAAAATCATAAGAAAGACTTAAGCTAAGAGCTTCCATCAGATGCAGCCCAGTACATCCCTGGTCATCTGACTTAGTCTATTCTGTACAAATCCTTATCTTCCAGGGAAATTATATATTGGCACTGTAAATAAGGGATATAGCCCAGTTTTTTAGTGTTACTAGATTGATTATCCTTAGTATGATTTAATTGATTTAATCTCCAACACAGAGGAGATTTTAAACCTAAATTATCATAGCCTGGTGTTATCTATATAAATCCATTCCCTAATTGTGGGAGGTTTTTTTCCTTTGCTGAAACTTTGCTTGTTGCTCTGATTGAGCTTGAGTAATAGAAGAAATAGAAGAAGAAAACTCAAATGTATGGTCAGAGTCAGAGCAGGCATTATTAATTGGCCAGGTGATGGGATTCCATCTAGCAATATCAATAGTGACCTGAATATGACTATAATTGTTGTGAAGTAAATTTTCTCAGGGCCAACCAGCTAGAGCCTTGGAATAGAGAAATTCACCAAGGTAACCCAGAACTAGACACAGGTAATTGGCCACAAACCCAACAACTGGATTGATTTCTAAAACTAGCTTAGGATCAGGCCTATGATAGAAAAGCATTTGATTTATATGCAAAGGTCTAAGAAGTCAACAAAACATTATAAATGAGCACACGTATCAGGTCCAGCATCTTGGGCAAGCTGTCTACCTCTGAAGGCATCTGCTTCTCCTCCTGGTATAGTGCAGGTTCTCCTGTGTTTGAGCGTCACTTTAAGGTAAGATCAGGTCAGCTGTCCTCTCTATAGACCAGTCCAATGTAGAGGCCTTTAGAAGTGGAAATTAATCTAAGAGTCAGTTTCCCTTCAATTTCACTGTGTATGAGCCAGTTAAGAGTACCTTATATAAAGGTCCTTCCATCCAGGTTGGAGACAGCTCCTTAAATTATGTCTTTTTCCAGTCCTGACTGCAGCTTATGAAGCATCTGATCTTTATCCCAAGATAGATTACTGAGATAAGCTTCAGAAACAAACTTAAGGTGTTTTTTAAGAATTCAATTAAATTTTACATTAATATTGCATAACAGCAAAGAACTATGCAGGAAATGAGTCTTACTAGACACAGACCTCCATTAACAAACTGGGATTTAACATTCACTGAAACATCTTTTTCTCCCTGAAATCACCATCATTTTTTACCAAATATAAACAAATTAAGACTTGTTTGTGATATAGATATGGTTTCAATAAACTTGGCCTGATGATTTATATAACCATAATTGATCATAGACCTTTTTGCTTTGCCGAAACTTTTATAGGGTCTCAGACTGAACTTTTAAAATAAAACCGTCTAGGACTAGGAAAGTCATGCCAAAGGCTCGTCACAGATTTAGCCTTACAGAGTGCACCTTTCAGGTTCTCAAAAATTCCTTGAGATTCCTGTACCTGTGAGTGAGATAACCTTCCTAACCTACCTGATAAAATTACTGGAAACCTAAGAATTTCCAATCTCTGGAGGAGTCAGATAGAGAGAAAATATAATTGTTTTAATTTGTTTATAACATTTAATTTTACCAAATTACTGTCATAATTAGTTTGAGAGGATGGTTTTCCCTACTCCCGGAAAACACAGATTCAAATCCATAATTTTTTTCAGATAGAAAATATAAAAGTTATAAGCATATTCACTGGTTCATTCAGTCCTTCTGTTAACTTTTGTGAAGTCATGAGTTTTCCCATTAGAATACCAGGACATAACAGAATGTTAGGAGTATCTATACTAGTAATATTTACCATACATTATAACGTGAGAGGATTTATGATTCATTTGATAATATCTTCCATGTAATTTAACCAACCAAATAAACACAATTAGTTTAATATCTCTCTTTGGAATGTTTCAGGGGCCCTCTAAAGCAACCTAAAATTAGCTAGAGATCAAAAGAATTTGATTTAGGAACTTTTGTCAAAAAAAATCAGTCAAAGGAGTTTTAGAACATTCAGTCAGATTTAGTCAATGCTGATGGGTGGATCATTTAGCTTGCTGATATGTCACAGTGGGCATATGTACTGAGGCTCAAGATCAAGTGAAAGTCAACTCAGCCATCTTGGACCCAGTTGGCTCTAGCCAGTTTTTCTATGGCTGTGTCATTCCTAACAAAATCCATTTATCCAACTAATTATAATCCAATTTTAGAAAATCTTGATCATGTATAACTCTTTTCAGTATTTTTTTCATACTTTCTTCTACTGAAAACACATCTTAGTTTCCCTAAAGTATTTCCCACAATGAGGTACGTTTCTTGTTGACAAATTTGTAACCAAATACAGTCTTATTTGACCACTAGTAAAACTAGGTAGAACAGAAGTACTTATTGATGGTTCTAAAGACATGTCTATGTTACCAGGCATTAATTTAATACTGAATATTTCCCAGTTCACATGAACCTGGAATTCATTGTTTAATTTAGAATTACTTGATTTGTAAGTGCTTACTTTTTAAAGCCAATTAAATAGAGCTCATTTACAAATTAACTCAAAATATTTTCCTGAAACAAAGACATACTGAGACATACATATTCAGACAGACACAATGCAAGCTTCATTTTCTAAGCTTAGTCATGAATTAGATATTACAATATAAAATTCACTAGTTTATAAATAACACTTGGAATAAATCAAATTTTAAAGGCTTCTTCCCACTTTTCCTCAGTCTCAGGAGTTAGAGATGGTCTAGATAAGTGTTCCTGAGAGGCCTGGTCTCAAGGTACAGGGAAAGAAAGCCAAGTTCTAACAAAATGGGGGGCAGGCCTAAACCAAATAGGGGCCAGACAAAGCAAGATGGCCATCACAAGTCATGACACAGAACACAGAATATAAAATACATAGACATGGCAGTCCTCATCAGACTCTCCCTTAAATACAAGATTACAGTCTCTCAGAAAACCTCCTATAGAGACACAGAACTTCAGATCCAAGTACTAACAGCAAATGAAAATATTTCAGATCCTGAAAGATTTCAAAGGGAGGAAAGGAAGCCAGGTTGAAAGAAGAGAGGGGAAGAGGCGGGAGAGGAGGCAAAAGGGGTGACCTTACAAACGTCTCTTGCCACCTGCAGATACCCAGGCATTACGGGACTTTACCTAGGCCTCCAGAGAAGGGAGAACTGGAACTCAGCCCTACCAGAAAGCAGACCAGAACAGAACCACAGTTCGAGTTCTCTGCCAAGAGGAGGTGATCAGTCTCCAATCCTCAGCTCAGGCTGAGGCCCTTCAACCAGATTCCTGTGTCTGGGACCAGGGGACTAGGAAAAAGGATAGGATAGGAAGGGTTAAGGAGAGGAAAGAGAGAAGGGGAGCTGCTGCTGCTGCTGCTGCTAAGTCACTTCAGTAGTGTCCGACTCTGTGCGACCCCATAGACGGCAGCCCACCAGGCTCCGCCGTCCCTGGGATTCTCCAGGCAAGAATACTGGAGTGGGTTGCCATTTCCTTCTCCAGAGAAGGAGAGAGAGGTCAATAAAGTCTCTTGTTCCTTACCCGGTTGGGGAGTCACCATTTATTGCAGGAAGGGGGACCCCTTCCAGGGCCTGAAGTGAGGTCTTGTCTAATGCTCAGAAATGAATTGTTCTAGGAGACACAAATGCTGATAAAGCAAGAGATTTTACTGGGGAGGGGAGCCTGGGTGGAGAGCAGCAGGGTGAGGAGACCCAGGAGGACAGCTCTGCCACAGTCTCAGGTTTTATGTTGATGGGATTAGTTTCTGGGTTGTCTTTAGCCAATAATTCTGACTCAGAGGCCTTCCTGGTGGCACATGCATCACTCAGCCAAGGTGGATGCCAGCGAGAAGGATTCTGGGAGGTGGTCAGACACATGGTGCCTCCTTTTGACCTTTCCCGAACTCTTCCAGTTGGTGGTGGCTTATTCGTTCTGTGTTCCTTACCAGGATCTCCTGTCATAAAACAACTCATGCAAATGGTTACTAGGGTGCCTGGCCAGGGTGGGTGGTTTCAGTCAGTGTGCTTCCCCTAACAAAACCGCTCTGGGTCTAAACTGAGCAAGAATCTTCCCAGTGTCTTTCCACTGGACTCCTCTGATGTCTTTCCAACTGGGGGAGTCACTCAGCAACATCTTTCAACCGAAGAGCCGGCTACGTGTTTGATGTCGCCAAATAAAACTCAGGATCATCAACCAATAGTCTGGAGATCCAAGAACAAGGAGAGACTCACCCAAATTCATCTGGACTCTGAGGAGGTGGAAGCCTCCTCCACAAGAGGCCTCTACTGGTACCAGCCTCCAGAGCCTCGTAGAGTTCAAGCAAAGGAGAGAAGTCTGGTTTGGCTCCCTTTGTAGTTGGTGGCCAAACCTGTTGATCCAAAAAAAAAGCACAACCTAAAAGACAGGAGTTATGTTTTATTTAGCAGACTTTCTGAGGACTTCAAGCTCAGGAGCCAGCCTCTCAGATATCTTTGAGGGACTGCTCTCCAAGAAGTAAGGGAGTGGCCAAGTATATATAGAGGTTTTTTTTCACAAAGACCAGGTAATCAGAACACCAAAAGTTACTGTTAATTAAAGAAAACCAGATATCTCAAGTCAACAAATTTAGCATTTTTCTGTGTATGGGAAGATCCAAGAGTCTGAGCTGATTGAAATCACTCCTTGGATATGCACCTCAAGGGCTTCCCAGGTGCTGCTATTGGTAAAGAACCTGCCTACCAATGTAGGAGACATAGGAGACCCAGGTTCAATCTCTGGGTTGGAAAGGTCCCCCGGAGGAGGGCATAGCAACCCATTCCAGTATTCTTGCCTGGAGAATCCCATGGACAGAGGAGCCTGGCCAGCTACAGTCCATGGTGTTGCAAAGAGTTGGACACGACTGAGAAACTAACACTTTCACTTCTTCTGCCAACTAGGGTCAGTATCCTATGCTTCCCCATCCTGAGTTCCCTCTTCTGGGCTCACTGTGGGACTGACTATATTGGCTTGATGGCTGCAACATCTTTTACCTACTGATACAGGTGATATTTTTCATTCACAGGTACTTTAGAAGGAATATGAGATGAATGCAGAAGTCCAGAGAATGGTTGTCTCTTGGTGGGGAGTGAGGTGCAGGAATTCAGGGAGCATGGGGATGGAGGCTTCCAAGGTACTGATAATGTTCTGTTCCATAGCCTGGGCAGTGGGTTCAGTGGCATTCATTTTATTTGTTATTGTTGTTGTTTAGTTGCTAAGTCAGGTCAGACTCTTTATGGTTCCATGGACTGTAGCCCACCAGGCTCGAGCCAGGGATCAAACCCACATCTCTGGCATTGGTAGGCAGGTTCTTTACCACTGAACTGTCAGGATTTGTTAAATGTACATATATCTTTTATGTATTCTTCTGTACATGTGATACCTTCTACAGTTTAAAAATAGAATCAAGTAGGCAAGAATGAGTGAGTAGAGGCTTGGAGTCAGACAAATCCAAGCTCTGATCTCCACTACCTGGAACCTTAGTGAGGACGTGGCAACCCACTCCAGTATTTTTCCCTGGAGAGTCCCAAGGACAGAGAAGCCTGGCAGGCTACAGTCCATAGGGTCACACAGAGTTGGACACGACTGAAGCGACTTAGCATGCTAGCATGTACCTGGAGCCTTAGAGAGTTTCTCTTCCCCGTTTGCAGTTCAGCATTTTTGTTGTTATAAATTGGGAATAACTGTAAATGCAGCATAGTTGTCAAGTCTCAGCAGAAGCTGGGATTCGGCAGGATAAGTAATAACAAGGAAGGCTAGCTCCTTCCCCTCCCAGCAGTGGAACTCAGCCCGGAGGGACAAACAGACAGGATGAATGATGGCTGGGTTTTGATCCCTGGTTCTCTTAAATGGACCGTGACCACAGTCTCATTATACCTGTCTCTAAAAGGAAAAAACAAGCAAAACCCCCAAACACCAAACACTGGAACAATTTAGTAAACCAAGTCAAACTGTGGTCTTTGGGTCCAGAAGGGACAGCCAAGAACACAGGGATCAACGTGGCCACTCTGAGTCGGTCTCTCAGGGAACACGCCTGGCTGGGTCCACTCTGGGGAGGCGTCTGTGCTCCCAGGCATCACCTGGGGCGCGGGCGGAGGGAAAAGAGGAGCAGAGAGAACCCGCCGAGGGGCGGCAGACGGCCCCCTCCCAGCTTCCCGTCGGCAGGCTCTTTCTATCCACCCCCCCACCTCCAGACCTCCTCACTCGCACCCCCGTTCCTGCGCCCGCCCCCTCATCCCCACGCGCCCACCTCCGCCCCGCAGCCTCTTCTGGCGTCTAACCCCAGCCCTCCGGGAAGTCCCCGAGCACCCCCTGCCCTTCACGACCCCGTTCTCTTCAGGGATGTCGTCTGCTCCCAGCACAGCGAGCTGCTGACCCCGTCCACCTGAAGGCCGTCCCGTGCACACCTTCGTCCCGTGGTGTAGGGAGAGAGCAGATGAGCCGAGACGTCGGACTCTCTTGCCCCACGGCCTCTGGCTCTGGCCTCACCTTTCGTAACGTGACAGCTGAGGTGACTTGCAGCGCTGCGTGTGCGCGTCATGAGGTACTTGCTGGATCACGGGCCGCCGTGTGTGGGACGCCTGTGTGAGCTTCACCACCCAAGCCCTGGCCGCTGCTGCACTGGAGCGACGTCGCGGTTATGGTGTAGGAGGTGATGTTCTGGGTACGTCATGGCTGTGATTTGGTTATGTTGCGGCTGCTGCGACGGCTGCTGCGTCCGCCAGGAGAAGATCACGGCGTCTGCAGTTCCCACACCCCCTCGAGTCTTCTTCCAGCCTCTTGGCTCGCACCTTGCCTCTCCCGGGTTCACTGAACAGTGTGGACGGCGAGACAGTTGGCAGCACTCACAGGATCAGCAATACACCTGGGAGCCTAACTTGATCGTGACAAAATACCTCCTGTCTGAGAAGAGCGGGCCTTGCCCGCCGCTGGAGGAGGCCCCAGCACTGGGCGAGTTCCGGGCCTCGCACCACGCCTGCCTGTCCGTCCAGCCAGGTGACTGCAACCCCGGGCCCTGCCGCGGCCACGCGGAAATGGGCTGCGAACCCCCCCAGGGAGGCCACTCCGTGCTCCGCCCTGAGGCTGTGAACTTCTGCTCCCCGACCTAGTGACCCAGAGAGGCTGCCGTGCTGTGGATGGGGATGGGAGGCGTCTGTGCGTGGAGCGGGGCTGGGGCCAGCGAGAGCGCTCCCCTCGCCTGCGCCCCGGCCGAAAAGACTGGGGATCCAGGACGATCCTTGCCCAAGCCGGGTGCTGGGTCTCAGGAGGCGCAAGGGCCTCCGGGGTCAAGTATCCCCTGGCACCCAGGAAAGCGGGGAGCCGGGAAGGAAGGCAAGGGCGAGGGACCCCGCTAACCTCAGCCTCTAATGAAGCAGGCGGGGAGCAGCTTGGGTTCCCACTCGGCCTGGGGGCCCCTTTTCAGCTTCATGAAACTCCAGTACCAAGCGCTGTCCTCACGCCACACTTTGCCCAAATCTCCTGTCTCACTCTCGGAGACAGCGGGGGCTGGAGGGTTCCCTGGGGGAAATAGAGAAAGGAAATGTGAAATCTGGTCCAAGGAAGAAAGGAGAGATGGACGGATGGATTTCCCCTCCTGTTTTTGGCAACAACCTCCAAGGGCTTCAAGGAAAGGGAATTTGATAACCATGTAACTTCACCAGAGGATAGCTCAGGCCTTGTCTGGCCATTAGCTAAGCGTGTGTTTGCCCAGCTGAAGGGCGAGAGTTATTTCTACAAAATCCATTTACCTTTCAGCTTGATATGCCCATCTGTCCCTCCCACCCCTCCATTTTCCCCTCTGGTTTTCTGCCACTGCAGTTCTCTTTTTCTCTGGTGTCCTCCCTCCAGCTTTCTCTCCCCCAGCAACAGTCCTCCCAGCCCACAGGATCACAGTTGGACAGACTTGATTTAATCAGACTCTGCATGTTTTCCTCATAGGGCCACCCAAAGACTCCTTTGTTTTCCTCCATTATTTTCCCCTTGATGCCTCATCTTCCACCGTCCTATAGAGGTAGAGGAATACATACCTATTTAATGTATAAACATACATTAAAACTATGAAAAACTCAAGTCCACTTTCTGTTTTCAAAATACAGTGTTGTTTTGAGATTTAATTACATAAAAGAATTGTCAGAGTTTTATCCCATTATTTGCCTTTTGGGAAAGATTGAAGGCGGGAGGCGAAGGAGATGACAGAGGATGAGATGGTCGGATGGCATCACCAATTCAATGGACATGAGTTTGGGTAAACTCTGGGAGTTGGTGATGGACAGGAAGGCCTGGCGTGCTGCAGTCCACAGGGTCACAAAGAGCTGGACACAACTGAGGGACTAACAAGTAAAAGCTGAAGGAGTCCATCACCACTAGAGCAGCCTTATAAGAAATGTCAGAGGAACTTCAAACTGCAAAGAAAAGACATTAATCAGAGATAGGAAAACATATGAAAACATAAATCTCACTATTAAAGTTAAATACACAGTTAAATTCAGAATACTCTAATTTTGTAATGATGGTAGATAACTTATAAATCTAGATTGATGGTTAAAAGAGAAAAGCATTAAAAATAACAATAAATATGATAATTAATAATAAATACACAAGATTAAAGGTGTAAATTGAGACACCAAACAAGTAAAATGATGGGAAGACTAAAAATGTAGAGATTTAGTATACATTCAAAGTTATCAGCTTAAAACAGACTCGTAAATAAAAGATGCTTTTTTGTGAGCCTCATGGTACCCATAAAACAAAAACCTAAGGTAGATACAAAAAAGATAACTAGAAAGCAATCAAAGCACACACTTACAGAAAACCATCAAATCACAAAGAGAGGGAGCAAGATAAGAAAGGAATAACGGAAACAAAAGACCATAAAACAGTTAAAGAGGAATTCCAAAGAAACATCTACTTCTGCTTCATTGACTACACTAAAGCCTTTGACTGTGTGGATCACAACAAACTGTGGAAAATTCTGAAAGAGATGGGAATACCAGACCACCTGACCTGCTTCCTGAGAAACCTGTATGTGGGGCAAGAAGCAACAGTTAGAATCGAACATGAAACAACTGACTGGTTCCAAGTTGGAACAGGAGCACCTCAAGGCTGTATATTGTAACCATGTTTATTTAACTTCTATGCAGAGTACACCATGTGAAATGCTGGGCTGGATGAACCACAAGCTGGAATCAGGATTGCTGGGAGAAATATCAACAACCTCATATATGCAGAAGATACCACTCTAATGGCAGAAAGTGAAGAGGATCTAAAGAGCCTCTTGATGAGAGTGAAAGAAGAGAGTGAAAAAGCTGCCTTGAAACTCAACATTTAAAGAACTAAGATCATGGCATCCAGTCTCATCACTTCATGGCAAATAGAAGAGGAAAAAAATGGAAACAGTGACAGACTTTATTTCCTTGGGCTCCAAAATCACTGACATTGACTGCAGCCATGAAATTAAAAGACGCTTGCTCCTTGGAAGAAAAGCTATGACAAACCTAGACAGCATATTAAAAAGCAGAGACAGTACTTTGCCGACAAAGGTCTGTATAGTCAAAACTATGGTTTTTCCAGCAAATAAATAACAATTGTTTTTGGAAGAAATGCCCTGTAGATATCAATTAGGTCCAACTAGTTCGATGTATCATTTAAAACTTGTATTTCCCTACTAACTTTCTGTCTGAATAATCTGTCCATTGGTGTGAGTAGGGTATTAAAGTCCCCCATTATTGTGTTACTGTCGATTTCCCCTGTAATTGTTGTTAGCATTTGCTGTATGTATTGAGGTGCTCCTCTGTTGGGTACATATATATTTATAATTGTTACATCTTATTTTTAGATCGATCCTTTGATCATTAGGCAGTGTCCTTCTTTGTCTCTTATAACGGTCTTTATTTTAATGTCTATTTTATCTGAGTATCACTACTCCCACTTTCTTTTGATTTCCATTTGCATGGATTATCTTTTTCCAGCCCCTCACTTTCAGTCTGTATGTGTCCCTAGGTCTGAGGTGGGTCTCTTGTAGACAGCATATATAGGGGTCTTGTTTTTTTTTATCCATTCAGCCAATCTGTGTTTTTTGGTTGAAGCATTTAGCCCACTTACATTTAAGGTAATTATTGATATGTATGATCATGGCATCTGGTCCTGTTGCTTTATGGCAAATAGATGGGGAAACAATGGAAACAGTGGGAGACTTTATTTTCTTGGGCTCCAAAATCACTGCAGATAGTGACCGTAGCCACGAAATTAAAAGATGCTTGCTCCTTGGAAGAAAAGCTATGACAAACCTAGACAGCCTATTAAGAAGCAGAGACATTACTTTGCCAACAAAGGTCCTTCTAGTCAAAGCTATGGTTTTTCTAGTAATCATGTATGGATGTGAGAGTTGGACAATAAAGAAGGCTGATCACGGAAGAATTGATGATTTTGAACTGTGGTGTTGAAGAAGACTCTTGAGAGTCCCTTAGACTGCAAGAAGATCAAACCAGTCAATCATAAAGGAAGTGAGTCCTGAATATTCATTAGAAGGACTGATGCTGAAGCTGAAATTCCAATATTTGGCCACCTGATGCAAAGAGCCAACTCATTAAAACAGACCTTGATGCTGGGAAAGATATAAGGCAGGAGGAGAATGGGATGACAGAGGATGAGATGGTTGGATGGCATTACTGACTCAATGGATATGAGTTTCAGCAAGCTCCAGGAGATGGTGAAGGACAGGGAAGCCTGGCGTGTTGCAGTCCATGGGGTCGCAAAGAGTCAGACACGACTGAGCGACTGAACATCAACAACATACGATCCTGTTACCATTTATTTTATTGTTTTGTGTTTGTAGGTCTCTTCTTTTCGCATTTCCTGTCTAGGAAGTTATAGAGCAAGTTTGAAAGTGAAAGTGAAAGTTGCTCAGTTGTGTCTGACTCTTTGCAACCCCATGGACTATACAGTCCATGGAATTCTCCAGGCCAGAATACTGGAGTGAGTAGCCTTTCCCTTCTCCAGAGGATCTTCCCAACTCAGGGATCAAACCCAGGTCTCTCGCCTTGCAGGTGGATTCTATACCAGCTGAGCCACAAGGGAAGCCCAAGAATCCTGGAGTGGGTAGCCTATCCTTTCTCCAGCAGATCTTCCCAACCCAGGAATTGAACTGGGGTCTCCTGCATTGCAGGTGGATTCTTTACCAACTAAGCTATGAGGGAAGCCCATAGAGCTAGTTTGGTGGTCCTGAATTCTCTTAACTTTTGCTTGTCTGTAAAGCTTTTGATTTCTGTTGTGAATCTGAATTGATCCTTGCTGGACAGAATAATCTTGGTTGTATATATTTCCCTTTCATTACTTTAAGTATATCCTGCCATTCTCTTCTGGCCTGCAGAGTTTCTGTTGAAAGATCAGCTGTTAGCCTTATGGGGATCCCCTTGTATATTATTTGTTGCTTCTCTCTTGCTGCTTTTAAAATTTGTTCTTTGTGTTTGATTTTTGTTAGTTTGATTAGTATGTGTCTTGGCCTGTTACTCCTTGTGTATATCCTCCGTGGGACTCTGTAGGCTTCCTATACTTAGGTGGGTATTTCCTTTCCCATTTTAGGGAAGTGTTTAACCATAATCCCATCAAATATTTTCTCATGCCCTTTCTGTTTGTCTCCCTATTCTGGGACCCCTACAATTTGAATTTTGTTATGCTTAATGTTACCCCAGAGATCTCTGAGCCTGCACTTTTTACCCCTTTGTCTTTAATGTGTTCTGCTTCAGTTATTTCCACCATTCTGTCTTCCAGCTTGCTTATCTGCACTTCTGCCTTAGTTACTCTGCTGTTGGTTCCCTCCAGTGTATTTTTAATCTCAGTTATTGTGTTGATGGTTTATTCTTTAATTCTTCTAGGTCCTTGTTAAGTTAAATCCTTGGAGATTTCTTTCATCTTCTCGATCCATGCCTCCAGTCTATTTATCTGTGCTTTCATTTTATTTTCAAGATTTTGGATCCTCTTTACTATCATTACTCTTCTTTTTCAGGTAGATTGGCTATTTCCTCTTCAGTTGTTTGGCCTTGTGAGTTTTTCCCATCTTCCTCCATCTGCTCTATATTTCTCTTTTAATTTTGTTTAGTTTACTGTGTCTGGGGTAAATTACACTGCCCTTTCTGCTGGCTGGAAGGTTGGAGTTCCTCTTAATTGTGGAGTCTGCCCCCTGTGGGTGGAGTTGAACCAGTGCCTTGTGAAGGTTTATACATGTTAATTTTTTTCTATGGATATCTGATTTTTCTAATCCAGTTTTTTGAAAAGACCATGTTTTCTCCACTGAATTCCCTCTGCACCTTTCTCAAAATTCCACTGTCCACATACATATGGATATACCTAAATTTTATATTATGTTCCATTGATCTATTCTAACATCATACAAACACTATGCTGCCCTGATGGTTGTAGATTTACAATAACCTGAAATCAGATAGTCCACCAAATTGCTCTTTTTCAGAGTTGTTTTCCATGATTTTTCTTTTCCACATACATTTTAGACTTAGCTTATCAATTTCTCCAAAAATCTTCTGGGATATTTTTTGGATGCATTGAATGTGTATGCCAGTTTGCAGAAAACTGACTTTCTTTGGCATGTTCTCTGGCTTCTTTGATCATGGGTTGAACCCAGGCCCATGGCAGTGAAAACACAGAGTCCTAACCACTGCACCACCAGGGAATTTCCAGAACTGACATTTTAGCAATGTTGAGTTTCATAAACACTGTTTATCTCCTCCATTATCTCAGTCTTCTGTAATTTTGCTCTGTGATGTTTTGTAGTTTTTGATGTACAGGTCTTTTGCATCCTTTGTCAGGCACATCCCTAAGTATTTTATAGTATTTATGCTATTGTAAGTGGTATTGTTTCTTAATTTTAGTTTCTGTTTGTTCATTGCTGTTATGTAGGAATACAAACGAAATTTTTAAAATCTATCTTTTCTTTCTGACTTTTTGACATGTACGCACCGCTGTATTTATTTATTTTTGGCTGCACTGGGTCTTCGTTGCTGCCTGTAGGCTTTCTCTGGTTGTGAAGAGTGAAGGCTACTCTCTTGTGGGGCACCAGTTTCTCACTGCAGTGGCTTCTCTTGTGCAGCACAGACTCTAGGCTCAGGCTCCCATAGTTGTGGCACAGGGGCTTATAAGTTGTGACTCAAGAGCCCTAGAGCATGCAGACTTCAGTAGCTGTGATGTCCAGGCTCAGCAGTTGCAGCTCGTGGACCCTGGAGTGCAGGCTCAGTAGTTGTGGCACATGAACTCAGTTGCTCTGCGGTGTGTGGAATCTTCCCAGACCAAGAATCGAACCTGTGTTCCCTGCATTGGCAGATGTATTCTTACCCCTGTGCCACCAGGGAAATCCACAAATGAAATTTTTATATTGGTCTGGTATCCTGCAACCTCCCTGAACTTATTAGTCTTAATAACTTTAAAAAAATAGATTAAAAAGGATTTTCTATAAAGGTGATCATACTATCTGTGAATAAAGGCAATTTTAGTTCTCTTTGCCAACCTGGGTTCTTTATATTTTCTTGCCTGATTGCATTAGCTTGAATTTCTAGTACAACACTGAAAAGAAATGATGAAACCAGACATCCTTCACTCTTTCCTGATATTAGGGAGAAAGTATTTAAATCTTTTACTATTAAGTATGTACTATCTATAGGCTCCTGTCCTTTATCAGGTTGCTAGTTTGTTGAGAAATTTTTTTAATAAAAGATTTTTTAAATTCTGTAGTGCTTTACAATTTTAATGTTTCACATACATGATGTCATATAATAACCGTTTTCCCCCTACTCCTATATTACCTCCCCACACCCCAAGGAATTTTTTTAAAAATCAGGAATGACTATTAGACTTTGTCAAATGCTTCTCCTATGTCTATTGTGATGATGATAGGATTTTTCTTTTTTCAGCTTGTTAATATTGTGAGTTGCAGTGAGTGATTTTAAAATATTAAATAAATACCTTATAACAAACATCCTCTTTGTGCTTACTTGTACTCACATGTGATATTACCAACAAAAGGTTTTTTATGAATAGATCTGATTATAGCTTTTCTGTCAAGCTTTGTATTTCACAGTTTAATCTTGGAAGAAAGTTCTGGATAATATACAAGAAAGGGAAAAAAATCCTTAACCTATTGGTTTGGCAAATATTCTTTGAGTGCTTGCTATGTGTTGAGCTATGCCTCAGGTGTTAGGTGCTAAAATACACTCTCATGAGATGTAATGACCAGCGAGGGATTGTTGTGAAGAACTATTAGTATTATTCAAATAATGGAGGGCTTCCTTTTCTAATGAGCCTGAAAAACTTTTTGATATCTGAGCCTTTGTTTTTTTTTTAATTAAGCCTATATGAACCTGGTGAATTAAAATTACCCCAGAGAAGAATGACAATAAATGAATCTAGAGAGCAAGGTGGTTTTGATACTCCATTATCTTTGTTGTTGTGGTGGTTGTTCAGTTGCTAAGTTGTGTCATTATCTCTGACCACTCAACAGATCTTAGTGTTCAGAAATATATGATTTTATACAGCTGTTTTCTTTCTTTATTCATTTATTTAAAAAACAGGAATCAGCACCTGTAATGTACCAGAATACCTCTAGGCTCTTGTTTCCAAGAACTGCTTGAATTGTTAGGCTAAAATCAAGTTTAAGTTTGAAAGGGAGATAACCTAAGTTACCCTTTCCTTTTATAGATGAGAAAATTGAGGATCTGAGAAACGAAATTCATGGGCATTTGAATCTTCTGTCTCTTCCTATCCCCACTCGAAACTTAATGACATAGGCTCCAACATTGAGTCAAATCCCAGCTGCCCCAGTAACCATCTTTGTGACCCTGACAAGTGCAACAATTTTTCTGCCTGGCACTATGGCTCCATCTGTAGAATGTGGTTAATAATAGTCATCATTAAAGGGTGATGATGAAGCCTTTGCTTCTGGTCTGCTTTCTCTTATTTCCAGCTTTCAGATGCATATGCTGATGGTCATCACTTCCTCCAGACAAAGCAGGAAGGAAGTGGGAACCATGTTTATCTACTACACCTTTGGGATCTCAGAGAAAATTTCTTATCTTTGTTGACATTACATTTTCATCCATAAAGTGGGACTCTACCTCATGGTATTTGTGTGAAAATGGTCAAAATTTTAAAAATTTATAACTCTCAAGGCAATAACTTATTAACTCACTTTGGCAAATCATTAGTCTTTCTCAGCTCACTTCACCTATTTTAAAATGAGAGACAATATTTTTCCCTTACAGGGTTATTGCAAGGAAAGATGTTACTGTGACCTATGTTAGAGGGTGTTCTGCCTATGTTTTCCTCTAGGAGTTTTATAGTTTTGGTCTTACATTTGGGTCTTTAATCCATTTTGAGCTTATTTTTGTGTATGGAGTTCAGAAATGTTATGATTTCATTTTTATACTTGTGGCTTTCCAGTTTTCCCAGCACCATTTGTTGAAGAGACCGTCTTTCCAGTGTTGTATAATCTTGCCTCCTTTGCCATAGATCAATTGACCATAGGTGCATGGGCTTATTTCTGGGTTTTCTATCCTGTTCTATTGATCTATATTTCTACTGATCTATATTTCTATTTTTGCACCAGTATCAGACTGTTTTGATGACTATCTCTGTAGTATATTATGAAGCCAGGGAGCCTGATTCCTCCAGCTCTGTTTTTCTTTTTCAAGATTTCATTGGCTATTCAGGGTCTTTTGTGTCTCCATACAAATTTTGAGATTTGTTGTTGTTGTTCTAATTCTGTGAAAAATGCCATTGGTAATTTCATAAGGATTGCACTGAATCTGTAGATTGCTTTGGATAGTATAGTCATTTTGACAATATTGATTCTTTCAGTCCATGAACATGGTATGTCTAACCACCTGTTTATGTCTTATTCAATTTCTCTCATCATTATCTTATGGGTTTTGGAGTACAGGTTTTTTTCCCCCCCTTAGGTAGGTTTATTTCTAGGTATTTTATTCTTTTTGATATAATGGTAAATGCAATTGCTTCTTGAATTTCTCTTTCTGATCTTTTGTTGTTAGTATATAGAAACGCAATAGACTTCTGTGTATTGATTTTGTAATCTGCAACTTTAACAAGTTCACTGCTGAGTTCTAGTAGTTTTCTGATAGATCTTTAGGATCGTCTACGTATAGGATCATGTCATCAGCAAACAGTGGCAGTTTAACTTCTTTTCCAATTTGGGTTCCCTTTACTTCTTTTTCTTCTCTGATTGCTATAGCTAGGACTTTCAAAGCTGTGTTGAACAAAAGTGGTGAGAATGGACATATTTGTCTTCTTACTGATCCCAGAGGGGATGATTTCAGCTTTTGACCATTGAGCATGACACTAGCTGTAGGTTTGTCATATATGGCCTTTATTATGTTGAGGTATTAAGTGGGTATGCCCACTTTCTGGAGAGCTTTTTTATCATAAATGGGTGCTGAATTTTGTCAAAAGTTTTTTCTGCATCTATTGAGATTATCTGTATGGTTTTTATTCTTCAATTTGTTGATATGGTGTATCACATTGATTGATTTGTGGATGATGAAAAATCCTTGCATCCCTGGGATGAACCCCATTTGATCATGGTGTATGATTTTTTAATGTATTGTTGGATATAGATTACTAGTATTTTGTTGAGAATTTTTGCATGTATGTTCATCAGTGATATTGGCCTGTGATTTTCTTTTTTTGTGATATCTTTGTCTGGTTTAGGTAGCAGACTGGTGGCAGTCTCATAAAATCAGTTGGAAGGTTTTCCTTCCTTTGCAACTTTTTGGAACAGTTTCAGAAGGATAAGCACTAACTCGTCTCTAAATGTTTGATAAAATTTGCCTGTCAAGCCATCAGGTCCTGGGCTCTTTTTTTTTGGTGCGAGGTTTTCAATCATGGTTTCAATTTCAGTGCTTATGATTGGTCTGTTCGTTTTTTCTATTTCTTCCTGGTTCAGTCTAGGGAGACTGTACCTAAGAATTTGTCCATTTCTTCCAGGTAGTCCATTTTACTGGCAAACAATTGTTCATAGTAGTCTTTTATGATCCTTGGTATTTCTATGGAGTCAGTTGTAACGTCACTTTTTTCATTTCTAATTTTACTGATTTGAGTCCTCTTCCTGTTTTTTCTTGATCAATCTGGCTAAAGGTTTATCAATTTTGTTTATCTTTCCAAAGAACCAACTTTTAGTTTCATTGATCTTTGCCATTGTTTACTTTGTCTCTATTTCATTTACTTCTGCTCTGATTTTTATGACTTCCTTCCTTCTACTAACTTTAGGTTTTGTTTGTTCTTCTTTCTCTAGTTGTTTTAGGTGTAAGATTAGGTTGTTTATTTGAGATTTTCCTTGTTTCTTGAGGTAACGTTGTATTGCTACAGACTTCCCCCTTAGAACCGCTTTTGCTGCATCCTATTAGTTTTGGACTGATGTGCTTTCATTTTCATCTGTCTCTAGGTGTTTTTTCAATTCTTCTTTGATTTCTTCAGTGATCCAATGGTTGTTTAGTAGCATATTGTTTAGCCACCATGTGTTTGTGTTTCTTAGAGTTTTTTCCTTGTATTTTATTTCTAATCAGATAGTGTTGTGATCTGAAAAGATGCTTGATATGATTTCAATTTTCTTAAATTTATCAGGGCTCACCTTGCAGCCCAGCACGTGGTCAGTCCTGGAGAATGTTCCACGTGCACTTGAGAAGAATGTGTAGTCTGCTGCTTTTGGATGGAATGCTCAATAAATATCAGTGAAGTCCAACTTGTCTAAAGTGTCATTTAAGGCCTATGTTTTCTTATAGATTTTCTGTCTGGATGATCTCTCCGTTGATGAAAGTGAGGTATTAAAATCCCCCACTATTATTGCGTTACTGTTGATCTCTCCCTTTATGTTTGTTAGGATTTGCCTTACGTATTGAAGTGCTTCTATGTTGGGTCTATATATAGTTATAATTGTTATATCTTATTGGATTGAACCCTTTATCATTATGCAATGTTCTTCTTTGTCTCTCATAACAGTCTTTGTTTTAAAGTCCATTTTGTCTGATATGAGTATTGCTACTCCAGCTTTCTTATGATTTCCATTTGCATGAAATACCTTCTCCCATCCCCTTACTTTCAGTCTGTAAGTGTCCGTAGGTCTGAGGTGGCTCTGTTGTAGACAACATGCATATGGGTCTTGTTTTTGTATCCACCTAGCCAGTCTATGTCTTTTGGTTGGTACATTTAATCCATTTACATTTAAGGTAATTATCAACATATATGATCCTTTGTTAATTATTTTGGGTTTATTTTTGTAGATCTTTCTGTTCATTTATGTTTCCTGCCTACAGAATTTCCTTCAGCATTTGTTGTAAAATTGGTTTAGTGGTGCTTAATAGAACTGAACATGGAACAACAGACTGGTTCCAAATAGGAAAAGGAGTATGTCAAGGCTGTATATTGTCACCCTGCTTACTTAACTTATATGCAGAGTACATCATGAGAAACGCTGGGCTAGATGAAGCAGAAGCTGGAATCAAGATTGCTGAGAGAAATATCAATAGCTTCAGATATGCAGATGACACCACCCTTATGACAGAAAGTGAAGAACTAAAGAGCCTCTTGATGAAAGTGAAAGAGGTGAGTGAAAAAGTTGGCTTAAAGCTCAACATTTAGAAAACTAAGATCATGGCATCTGGTCCTACCACTTCATAGCAAATAGATGGGGAAACAGTGTCAGACTTTATTTTTTGGGGCTCCAAAATCACTGCAGATGGTGACTGCAGCCATGAAATTAAAAGACGCTTACTCCTTGGAAGGAAAGTTATGACCAACCTAGACAGCATACTAAAAAGCAGTGACATTACTTTGCCAACTAAGGTCCGTCTAGTCAAGGCTATGGTTTTTCCAGTAGTCATGTATGGATGTGAGAATTGGAGTATAAAGAAAGCTGAGCACTGAAGAATTGATGCTTTTGAACTGTGGTGTTGAAGAAGACTCTCAAGAGTCCCTTGGACTGCAAAGAGATCCAACCAGTCCATCCTAAAGGAGATCAGTCCTGAGTGTTCATTGGAAGGACTGATGTTGAAGCTGAAACTCCAATACTTTGGCCACCTGATGCGAAGAGCTGACTCATTTGAAAAGACCCTGATGCTGGGAAAGATTGAAGGCAGGAGGAGAAAGGGATGACAGAGGATGAGATGGTTAGATGGCATCACTGACTCAATGGACATGAGTTTGGGTAAACTCCGGGAGTTGGCGATGGACAGGGAGGCCTGGCATGCTGTGGTCCATGGGGTCGCAAAGAGTCAGACACGACTGAGCGACTGAACTGAACTGAATTGAACTGAACTGAATTCTCTTAACTTTTGCTTATCTGGAAAGCTTTTGATTTCTCCATCAAATCTGAATGAGAGTCTTGCTGGGTATTCTTGGTTGTCACTTCTTCCCTTTAATCATTTGGAATATATTATGTCATTCCCTTCTGGTTGGTAGAGTTTCTGTTGAGAAATCAGCTGATAACCTTATGGGATTTCCTTGGTATGTTTGCCTTTTTTCCCTTGTTTCTTTTAGTAATTTATCTTTGTCTTTAATTTTTGTCAGTTTGATTACTATGTCTCTCTCTGTCGGTTTATCCTTCTGGGACTCTGCACTTTCTGAACTTGATTGACCATTTTTTTTCCATGTTGGGGAAGTTTTCAGCTATTATCTCTTCAAATTTGGGGGGGGAGGGGTTCTTTCTCTCTCTCTTCTCATTCTGGGACCCCCTATAATGTGAATATAGGTATGTTTGAAGTTGTCCCAGAAATCTCTTAGGCTATCTTCATTTCTTTTCATTCTTTTTTATATATTCTGTTTTACAGCATTGATTTCCACCACTCTGTCTTCCAGGCCACTTATCCATTCTATGCTTCAGTTATTCTGCTATTGATTCCTTCTACTGCATTGTCCATCTCTGTTTGTTTGTTCTTTAGTTCTTCTAGGTCTTCGGAAAACATTTTTTTTTCATCTTCTCTGTTATTTTTCTGAGATCCTGGATAATCTTCACTATCATTTTTCTGAAATCTTTTGTGGAAGGTTGCCTATCTCGACTTCATTTAGTTATGTTTCTGGGGATTTATCTTCTTCCTTCATCTGGGACATCATCTTATTTATTTTCATTTTGGTTACCTTTCTGTGATTATGGTATTAATTCTGGAAGCTGATGGGGTTGTAATTCTTGTTTCTTCTGTTTTCTCTCGGGTGGACGAGGATAAGAGGCTTGTGCAAGCTTCCTGATGGGAGGGTTTGGCTGTGGGGAAAACTGGGTCTTGCTCTGGTGGCCAGACTTCTACTCAGTCGTCTTGAACCAATCCTCATGTATGGCATTTTTAAAAAAGCATTTCTGCCTACCTTGGGTACTAGGGACACACTCAGTTAAACTTGAATCCAATTGTCTGCTGATGGGTGGGGCTGGGCTCCCTCCCTGTTAGTTGTTTGGCCTCGGGCAACACAGTCCTGGAGTTTACAAGTGACACAGTCCTGGAGTTTACAGGTGACACAGCCCTGGAGTTTACAGGTGACACAGTCCTGGAGTTTAGGGCCATTGGTAACCTCGAAGAGGACTTACAGAGTTACATCTCCCAGGACTGTTGCTGCCAGCACCCCTGTCCCCGTGGTGGGCCACTGCCAACCCACGCCTCTGCAGGAGACCCAAAACACTCAGAGGCAGAGCTGGCTCAATCTCCTTTGGGGTCACCGCTCCTTCCTTCTGGGCCCTGGTACACACAAGGTTTTCTGTGTGCCATCCACGAGTGGAGTCTCTGTTTCTCCCAGTCCTGTAGAGTTCCTGTAATCAAATCCCACTAGACTCCAAAATCAGATTACCCGGGGATTCCCAGGCCCTCCCCCAGGCTGGGGAGCTTGGTATGGGGCCTAGAATCTTCACAATAGTGTGACAACCTCTTGGTATTCTTGTTCTCCAGCTTGTGGGTGACCCACCCTGCGGATATAGGGTTTGATTTTATCATGATCGTGCCCCTCCTACTGTTTCATTGTGGCTTTTTCTTTGTCCTTGGATGTGGGGTATCTATTTTTTGGTGGGTTCCAGTGTTCAGAACCTAGTTGTGACTTTGGTGCTCTGGCGGGAGAAGATGAGTGCACGTCCTTCTGCTCCGTCGTCTTGAACCAATCCTCTTGTGTGACATTTTTAAAAAAGTATTTCTGCCTGCCTTGGTTACTAGTTTTTCTCTGATGGTGCCAAACACATGTGCTCACAGATACAAGCATCCACACTCATTTCTTTCAAGCCAAGCTGGTCAGTTTCCTCCCTGGATCTGAGTCAAGTCTTGGTGTAGAAGCCATGCACAGGGACCAACCATCTGACGGCTCTTGCGAATGTAGTCAACTTGCTTACTCTGCATTTTGCTTCTAGATACACTGAACTCCTGATGGGCACCTGCTATACTTATGAATGTTTTCATATAAATCTTTAATCTCTCTTGGAATTAATTTTAACATGTGCTCTGCATCTGTATTAGTTAGCTATTGCTGCACAACAAATTATATCCCCCCCCAAAACACCATACTGCCTTAAAAAACTAATATAATTCATTTTCTCTTGGTTTTTTGGGGTCATAAATTCACTCAGGATACAGTGAGCATGGCTTATTTCTGCTCACAATGTTCTGGGTAGAATCTTAAGGCTGGGAACTAAAATCATCAGAAAGCTTGATGGGGTCTGGAAGGTCTGGTTCCAAAGTGACTCCATCACATGGCTAGTTGTTAATTCTATCATATTGGCTCCCTTTCCATGGGCATTTCCACAGGGCTTGTTGAGTGTCTTCATGCCACTGGTTTCCACCAAAATAAGTAATCTTAGAGAATAACAGGCAGAGGTGTATTCTCTTTATGACTTACCCCCAGAAATCACAAAAAAATCACTCTTAACACATTCTATTCATTAAAAGCAAGTCAGTGAGTTTTTCCTCTACCCTTCCTCTATACTTTCAAAGCAGAAGAGTTAGACTCCACCTGTTGAAGGGTAGGGGGTTTTAATTAGCAGGTATATTTTAAAAGCATCATATAATCGAGTGTAAGTTTTGTACAAGTTTACAGTCATCCAATCTCATATTGAATAGTCTATCATCACTCCAATTTCAACCATTACCATTTGCTAAAATCAAATACAAATTTGTGTCTATCCCATTTTTCAGTCTTTACTTGCATTATGTTTTAGCCTAGTATACCAGAGAAGGTGACTTCTTTGAGCAAAGAAAGGACGAGGAGAGAAAGAAGGGACTCTTCAGAGAAAAAGCTAAAAGAAGAGAAAGACATGGGAAAAGGGAAAGGTGTTTTACAAAACAATGAAAAACATGTTGCTTTTCTCAATCATCCTCATCAAGGGGACTTGGTTGGGATGAAGCTGTGAGCTCAAGTCTGGCACTGAGGACCGTTATCCTGTTCATTCAGACATGTGGGCTGCAAGGGTTGCCTCCTAGTTAGATGGTGCCTCTGGTGACCTTCAGCAGGACATAAGGATGGAGTTGTCTTTTCAACAATGAGGACACTTGAAGGCCACAGACACTCACTCCAAGGCAGGGTGAGACCTCAGGAGCACAGGCTAGGGGAGGGGAAGAGCCAGGATGTTGGGAAAGGGTAGGGCTAGAAATACCTTAGTACAACCCTGATTGAACAACTAACAGCTATACTGAAAGATA
Source organism: Giraffa tippelskirchi (assembly GCF_054371585.1). Taxonomy (NCBI): domain Eukaryota; kingdom Metazoa; phylum Chordata; class Mammalia; order Artiodactyla; family Giraffidae; genus Giraffa; species Giraffa tippelskirchi. The sequence continues at coordinate 59,893,850 of NC_137286.1, read as the reverse complement.
GTTGATCAGAAGAGTGGTAACTTCGAATTTTCAGCCATATCACAACAGGGGCCTGAGTCAGGCAGGAATGGCTTCATGGGGCCCGGGTACCTTTCATAATAAACTGACACATCCATAGCTCTGAAACCAGGGAGGAGCCTGGAAACCCACAGGGAGAGAGAGGTTGGCCATATTCACCTGGGGACCAGGACACCAGCCAAGTAGCGACTTTGGGGGAGGATCCAAGGTCAACAGCGAAAGGGCAAAACCTAAGTCTGAAAAAGCAGGACTTGGGAACAAAGGGAGCTGGGACCAAATGTGGTGTGGAAGACAGAGCTGATGCTGGACGCCCCCTGCTGGAGAGGATGTGGCATCCGACTGGCTCCCGGGAAAGAAAGGAAAGAAGTAAAAGGGAAGTTGCTCAGCTGTGTCCCACTCTTTGGGACCCCATGGGATTTTCCAGGCAAGAGTACCAGAATGTGTTGTCATTTCCTTCTCCAGGGGATCTTCCCGACCCGGGGATCAAACCTGGGTCTCCTGCATGGCAGGCAGATGCTTTACCCTCTGAGCCACCAGGGGAGCCTCCAAGAGAGGTTGCCTCAAAATCCAAGTGAATTTAGTCTCAAAGAGGAGGTTGTCATGTAGAATACCCCTCTCTCCTCAGCACCCTGCCGATGGCTTAGTGATATCTAGAGCACAGGGCCTCCTTCCACCTACATACAGATCAAGTTTGCACATGAATCTTGGCACCTGGAGCCATCAATTATCAGCTCAAGAAAGCTTTCAGTGGGGGAATTAAGGGTCATGTTCAGCTGAAGAGCCTGCAGTCCTCTTTGCGCTCTGCACAGTCTGTGTCTTTGGCCCTCTATTTCTTTCTTTAAAAAAAATATTAATTTATTTGGCTGTGCCAGGTCTTAGTTGTTGCATGCAAGGTCTTTTAGTCTCGGCATGCAGGGTCTTTTAGTTGCAGCATGCAGGATCTTTAGTTGCAGGATGTGAGATCTAGTTCCCTGAACAGGGATCAAACCCAGGCCCCTGGAATTGGGAGCTCGGAATCTTAGCCACTGGACCACCAGAGAAGCCCCTGGCCCTCTATTCTAAGTGTGACATTTGAACATGGTGTCTCTTGGCAGAGTCTGTGCTGCTTTGGGGACTGCTTTGCTTTCATTCACAATAGTAGTGGTCATGATGATGGTGACCAGCATCCAAACATCCAAGAGGCCATGAGAATCAATATAACCGATCTGCTGGGAAGTCAGCTCCAGACAACATGATCGGAAAACGTGATCTGACACCAGAATGGAGCAGCTCACCAAGCACACCGGCCGAGCTGAAAACCTCAGGCCCTTTCCCACCTGTGAGGGCAGCAGGCTGCTTCCACCCGCAGACCAAGAAGAGGGCTTCCCTCACCTCAGATTTAAACTGCTGCTTCCATCTGTAGGGCTTTTATCTGCTTGTTTGTCTTGCTTTTAATCCCTCCCAGCCCTCCTCCATGTGTGAAATGAGATGAAGCACTGCAAATTAAGACCAGGAAATTAGTCTGTTAAGATGAAACAGGATCATAGCAAACAGTAGTGATTTCCTTTTTCAAGCATTTCTTTTTTAATTTTGGGAAAATATACCTAACATAAAATTTACCACTTAAATCACCCGAAGTGTACAGTGCAGTGGTATTAGGTTACACTCACATTGTTGTGCAGCCATTGCCACCATCCATCTTGAGAGCTTTTTCATCTTCTCAGACCGAAACTTTGTTCCCATTAAACACTGAGTCTCCATTCTCCCTCGCCCCAGCCCCTAGTAACCACTGTAAATATGACTACTCTAGGCACCTCATCCTCATATAAGCAGACTCACACAGTATTGGTCTTTTTGTGACTGACTTATTTCATTTAATGTCTTCCTTCAGATATATGCCCAGAAGTGGAATTGCTGGATCACGTGGTAGCACCATTAAGTTTTTTCTCTGAACTGTTTTCCATAATGGCTACACCAATTTAGATTCCCTCAAACAGAGCACAAGTTCCTTTTATCCACATCCTTGCCAACATTTGTTGTCTCTTGTTTTTTATGATAATAGACATCCTAAAAGGTATAAGATGATATCTCATTGTGGTTTTAATTTACATTTCCATGATGGTTAGTCTGGAACAATTTTTCATGTACTTGTTGGCCATTTGTGCGACATTTTCTTTAGAAAACTATTCAGGTTCTTTTTCCATTTTTCAACTGGATGGCTATTTTTTTCTAATGAGTTGTATAAATATCCCATATATATTGGATAATAAACCCTTATCAGGTGTATGGTCTGTAAATATTTTCTCCCATTCTGTAAGTAGCTTTTTCATTTTGTTGATGGTTTCCTTTGCTTTGCAGAAACTTTGAGATTTGATACAGTGCCATTTGTTGATTTTTGTTTGGTTTCTTGCACTTTAGTTGTCATTTAAGAAACTGTTACCAAGACCAATGTCAAAGAGGTTTTCTTCTCTGTTTTCTTCTACAAGTTTTACCATTTCAAATTTTACATTTATTTCAAGTTGTTTTTTGTGAGTGGTGTCAGACAGGAGTCCAAGTTCATTTTTCTTGCAAACTGATTTCTAGTTTTCCCACCACCATATGTTAAAGAGACTATCTTTTCTCCATGAGTATTTTTGGCTCCCTTGTCAAGTATTAGTTGATCATATATGCACGAGTTTATTTCTGGGCTCTATTAGCCATTTATCTAATGATTAACATTCAAATTTTTGCAAAATTTTTTGCTCTTAATAACATGGTCTGATGAGCATTCTAATATACATTATTAGTTTGTCTACCAGAGTAGACAGCAGAGTTGTAGGGTGTGTACATGTTAAGTTTTACTATAGTTTGTCTACTTGTTCTTCAAATTGGCTGCACCAATGTACACCCCTATCCACGGGCAGGAGAGTGTCCTCCAATCCTGTTTCCAAGGGAAATAAAGATATTTCCAAGCTCATATGTTTCGGACAGGCTGGAAGATGAAATGTCACGTTGCTGTTGCTTCAGGTTCCATGTCCCTACAGACAAATGCATTTGAGGGTCACCTATCTCGGGGGCCCCCCACCTGGTAGGAACTGGACCGCACAGCAGGAGGTGAATGTCAGGCGGGCAAGTGAGGGAAGCTTCATCTGTGTTGACAACCACTCCCCATCGCTTGTGTTACCACCTGAACTCTGTCTCCTGTCAGATCAGCAGTGGCATTTGTAGGAACGCAAGCCCTCCTGTGAATTGCACATCCAGGGACTCAGGCTGCATGCTCCTTATGAGGATCATCCCCAAACCATCTGCCCTCCGCCCTCCCCGCATCCCACCTGTGGAAAAATTATCTTCCCTGAAACCGATCCCTGGTGCCAAAAGGACTGGAGACTGCTGACTCTCTGATAGGTTAACGATGGCAAACTCAGGTGGGTTCCAACAGCAGGACTGTTCCTGAAAGGCAGTGGGGCTGCTATTCCCGGCTTTCAATGGCAGAACTTTGAGGTGGCTCTTTGGCCAACAAAGCTGCACCAAAGAGTTCACCACGATATCTTGTTCCACCAGAAGATGATGCTGAACTCTCATTTGGCTGAGGCTGCTGTCAGAGGAGAGAAAAAGCCCCAAACCTGGCCATGAGCAGGATGTGTGTGGAGACTTCCAGAAGCTTCATTGCCCAGCAATGAGTGGCAGCCCCTGGAGCAGTGGAGGGTGGGGTGGACAAAGCAGGAGAGGATTCCACCAGCCACGCCCTGGTGAAACAGAGAGCGATGAGTTAGCAGTGGTGAGAGCGCTGGGCTTTAAGAGTCAGTGTCACAGTCCACTCCTCGAGTTAGCTGTCGTGAAAGCTCACCTCTGGATTCCTCCTGATGACATGCAATCCTTGTGATACATTTCAGATTCTGAGAGGCCCTCAGCAAAGTACAAGAGAAGTGCTGTAGCCCCTCTGCTTTGAGAAAACAAAAACGGGTAGGTCGGGGAAAGGGGCGAGAACTGAGAATGGCTACATCTCATTTCATTCTGTTTTGTTTCTACAAGATGCTCCTCAGGAAACTAAAGGAGTCAACTTGCCTGCAGACCTCAGTTATAGTCTGAGGAAAAGAATGAAGTCATTCTGTTGCTGGAAGACCTGGGTTCAAGTCCAGGCTTTGCCCCTCTGTGCCCGTTTCCTAGTCTATAGAACCAGTTAATGTTCCTCACCGCTTGCCTTGGAGGGCTCTTGTTGGCAGTGAGCAGCACCGGGCTGGAAGTCAGGGCCACAGTTCCACCTCCTGTTCTGACAGGAGCTCACTGAGGAAGTTAGCAAGCTCCTTAAGCTCTCTCTCCCTCAGTTTAGCAGTCTGTCAGAGGGTGTGATCTCACCACTTCCACTGACTCCTGTGAAGATCAAGACAACAGGAGAAGGTGTGAAGATTTTGCATAAACACCACTGCCTTGGATGTAACTAGCTGTTTTCAGTCGCTCAGTTGTGCCCATCTCTTAGCGACTCCATGAACTGCAGCACACCAGGCTTCCCTTTCCTTCTATATCTCCGGGAGTCTGCTCAAACTCATGTCCACTGAGTCAATGATGCCATCCAATCATCTCATCCTCTGTCACCCTCTTCCCTTCCTGCCCTCAATCTTTCCCAGCATTGGGGTCTTTTCCAATGAGTCAGCTCTTCACATCAGGTGGCCAAAGTATTGGAGTTGCAGCATCAGTCCTTCCAACGAATATTCAGGGTTGATTTCCTTCGGAATTGACTGGTTGAATCTCCTCGCAGTCTCAGGAACTCTAAGCGTCTTCTCCAACACTACAGTTTCGAAAGCATCAATTCTTTGGCACTCAGCCTGCTTTATGGCCCAACTCTCACACTCATACATGACTACTGGAAAAACCGTAGGTTTGTCATAGCTTCTTTTCCAAGGTGCAAAGTTGCACAGCTTGTGCACCAAAGTGCTCACCCACAAGCAACCAAAACTCATTTTACTTTAGATTCAGAGAGAATATGCCTTTATGGGTGAAGTCCCTTAAAGCTAGACGATTTCTGGCCTGTCTTCCAGGGAAACTGAGAGTTCCGAATAAGGGGACAAACTGAACATCAGTCAGGAGTCTCCCCAGTGGTCCGGGATCGCGCGGCTTCACGCGGCTCCCTTGCGCCACCTGGTGCTCCATTCCCGCAACTGCCCAGAAACCACGTGTAAGAAAGTGCTTACAACCTAACTACGCACTCTGGATCAGGCCCGCCCCAGCCAATCGGCGAGGGCGAGGCGGGGCGGGAGAAAGCGGGAGTCCAATCGTTGCCCGCCTCCCGAGAAGAAGGCGGGGCTTGCGATTTACCACGTTGGGTTTGTCCGCAGCGCTAATTACTTTTTCCGAAGGCTGGGGAGCCTCACTCCGGCTGGCGCCGCCGCCTCGCGCGCTCCTGCTCCGCCGCGGCCGCGCGGGGGGCGCCTGCTCCCGAGGACCATGTGTGACGGCGCCCTGCTGCCCCCCCTGGCCCTGCCCCTGCTGCTGCTGCTGCTCTGGGGACTGGACCCGGGCACAGGTAGCGCCCCGCTCCCGCCGCCCCTTCGCCCGCGCCTCCCGCGGCCACCCTCCGCCTGCCCTCCCCGGCGGCCTCCGCCTGCTTGCGCGGCCGCGGCGCGGCGGCCGGCCGCTGACAGCCGCGGGGTCGAGGGGGCGCGGGCCGCGGCCGGAGGACTCGGCTCCGGGCGTCCGCCGGGGGGCCGGCTCCCCCGAGCGCCGCGTCCCCGGAGGGGCTCGGGCGGCCGCGTCCGGAGTGGCGCGGGGCCCAGGCGGCGGCGCTGGCCGGCGCGGAGATGCCCGGGCGAGGGACGGGACGAGGGCGCCGTCTCGGGACCGCGCTGGCGCTGCTGCCCGGCGCTGGCCCCCGAGAGCGGCAGGCGGGCGGGAGGGCGGGCCCCGCCGCGCTGACGCGTCTCGTCTCTCCCCGCAGCTGTCGACGACGCGGCGGCCGACGTGGAGGTGGTGCTCCCGCGGCGGGTGCGCCTGGAAGACGTGCACCTGCAGCCCCTGCCCGGCGCCCCCGGGCCCCGCAGGCGCCGGCGGCCCCGCGCGCCCCCCGCAGCCCCTCGCGCCAGGCTGGGGGAGCGCGCCCTACTGCTGCACCTGCCGGCCTTCGGGCGCGACCTGTACCTGCAGCTGCGCCGCGATCTGCGCTTCCTGTCCGGCGGCTTCGAGGTGGAGGAGGCCGGCGCAGGCGGGCGCCGCGGACGGTCCGCCGAACTGTGCTTCTACTCCGGCAGCGTGCTCGGCCACCCCGGCTCCCTCGTCTCGCTCAGCGCCTGCGGCGCCGGCGGCGGCCTGGTACAGCCCTTGCCACCTCCGGGTCTGCCTGGCGATCTGTCCGGGCGCCAAGGGTGGGGGTGAAGGGAGGTCTCCGGGGAGGGCTGGGATGGCGGTGGGGCCTCCGGTGTGCTCTGCCGCTGGCAGGAGGGAGCACCCCCAACCTTCCAGAGGGTCTCGGAGCAGAGGGCAAGAAAGGGGAGTCATCCCATTATCCACCGCTTTCCGTCCTGAAAATTCAGAGGTGCGCCAGGCTGGCACCGACGTGGGGGTGCACAGCGAGATAGCCGCAGCCTGCCCAGGGAGCACAGGCCCGGCCTAGATGAAATCCGTCAGGCCCCTAGGCTGACAAGTGCACCCGGGCCAGGTGTAGAGAGAGCCCTGTTTGCTTCTGCACAGGTGTGCTATGTGCGTGTCACGGGGAACACCGATCTGTATGCGTACAGTTCGTCTGTTCTTGAATTGGGGATGGAGTCTTAAGCATTGACCTCCTTTCTGTAATTCTGAATCTTTATCCAGGAAAGGATATTTGGAGGGGTCCCCGGACAGGTCGCTAACCTACTCTTGTTAGTTAAAACGTGGGAGCCAGGAATGGGAGGGTGCCCCTAATATTTTTACCTTACCCTGCAAGCAGGCATTTGTGTGGCACCTACCTGCAGCCAGGCCTGAGGAATGCTGACCTGGGTGATAAGACCCTCTCTCTGTCCCCAGAAGCTCTCTGGATGTGGCGGTAACCTGCCCTTACCCCACCCTGCTGTGGTTGCTGCACCTGTGGAAGTGCTTGGAGGGAGGGAGGAAGTCCTTGGGCACCTCTGCCCTGCCTTGGCTTACATTGGTTCACTTGGTTACATTGGTGCCCAAACAGCACTTCTAAGCTTCTCATCGTGCCCCCAAGGAGCACAGATGGCTGGCAGGTGGGCTGCCCCCACCCGGCAAAGCCTGGGATGGGCTCAGAGCATGTTTCTCTATCTTCTGGGGAAGTGGTTTCTGATATTCTTTTGTGTCTGTCCTTTCTTGGCACAAGAAACTGCTTTCCCCACTTCAACCTTCTCTCGCTCCACCATCTAGAATTCTCTCGCCCTTACCCACATAGCGTGCAACAAGTTGACACGAATCTGCCACAAAGGTCAGAAACCCTGATGGTCAGAGTCTTTATGTAAGACTGCTCTCTTCCCGGCAGTGCAGGGGGACTTAAGTAGTAATTCCCTAAACTTGGCCTTCACCAGTTCCCCTTGTAGGATTTTTTGAGTTCTGATAAGAATGTGATCTCCATTTGCTGAACTGGAGAAATCGGCATCTTTCCTTTAAACAAGGAAAAGGGACCATGGAGGGGCCTGGTAGGAGCTAGTGTGGAACAGCGGTGGGGAATGTGAGCTGTGGGTGAGGAGGCTTAAGTAAGGGTGAGAAAGGCTCAGATCACTGAAGGACTCGGGTCAAGGCTGTATCATGTTCTGGGAGGGACTGGAAGGCCCACATCATTTTTCCTGTTTTTGCCAAAGTGTTTAAAGTCTAGGTCACATCACTGTAGTGAACATGGAAACATCTGAATCCCATTTGCTGCGGTTTAGTGAGTTTCTGTAGAGGTCAGAGTTTATACTTCTTGGTGTAAAGTTTCCAGCGAGGCGCTATCTGCGAAGGAGCTGAGAGTGGATATCTGGATACCACTGATTTAAAATCCTCCTGGAGTGAGTGCTGGGCCCTTTCACACATGGCTCTGAGCTGTGAGAGTTCCCTTCTGTCCTCCAGGTTTTCAGCAGGACTGTCCTTCCCTTCAGCACCATGTGAGGGCGCTGTGCTTTAGATAAAGGAACGAGGCAAAGAGGCTGTGTTAAGCATGTGCCAGCTGCGGTGGGGGCACCTTTAGATTTTAAGTTTGTATTTCTGTGGTTTCGTCTGCCTTGTTCATCCCATTCATGTAGCTGGACTTGGACACTTCTTTCTAATACACCCTATAGAGGAAGGGCAGGGGTTCAGAGACGCCGGGTGACTTGGAGTGGACCTGTTTGGTGGCAGAGTGGTCCTGCTCTTCTAGAAAAGAAAGCAGCAGAAATGTAGGCTAACCAGGTTTGTACCACACCCCACCTTACTTTGATTTTGGTCCTCAGTGTGCTTAAGACAGTTCCAATGGGGGTAGCGTTGTGTTAGCCCCTCTGGACCATGGTAGAAGCCCCGTGGATATCTCGTTTGGGTGTTGTGTGTTTTTCAGGACAGGCTCAACCATGAGGTATGGGGGAAGGAATAACGCCCAGTAGATGGGTGTTGGTGCCCACAGTTGGGAGCATTCCAAAGCCTCGCTGTGTCTGAAGAATCATGTAGAGCAGGGTTGGCAAACTGTTTCTGGAAAGGACCAAGTAGTAAATACTGCAGGCTTTGCAGGCCATATGGTCTCTGTCCCAGCTACTCAACACTGCCCTTTGAGTGCAGAAGCAGCCGTAAGATGGTAAAGAAACAGGTGGACATGGATGCGTTCGATAAAATTTTATTCCGGTGTTGAGTTTGAATTAAACCCGCTGCATCTCACGTCTCCGGAACGGCCTAATGAGGAGCGTTGCTGTCCCCGGAGACGTTGGATACCTGTTTGAAGGAGATGCATGATTAAAATAGACCGTTCTTTAATTGTTTATGGGGGCAGGGGAAGTAAATCTCACACTCCGTTTTGTTCTTCACCCTCGGAGCCCCGGCTTTTGACCCTGGGTGGAGGTGGGGGTCTGTGGTGGTTCCCTTCTCTGTCTTACCTTGAAAAGCTGTGCAAGCTGCATAGTTTGGATCTTCAGAGACCATGGGCTCAAGTATTAATTGTTTTATGTTTATGCATCTTCGTTTTATTTACATTTCAGAGAAGTCCTCAGACATAACATAGGTTTTGGGAAGTTTCTGTAACTGTGTACAACTTCAAAGCGATGAACTCTGGGCATACGAGGAAGGTATTTTCTCTCCCAGAGGATTTATGTGAGTTTGCATCAGCTGCCTCGTGTGAATGGGACCAGATCATGGAAGGCCGGCGGAATGTGAAGACACTTTGGGTTAAGATTCACCGGAGCAGGCCGTGAAGGTGGAACCCCAGAGACAGAGTGAGTGTCTGTCTCTGAGAAGACTCTCAGAGCTGCCTGTCGGAAAGAAGCGGACGGAGGGGCCGTTCTCATCCCGATGTGTGAGGAGAGGAGGACAGAGAGGCGGAGGGTCTGGTCTGCTGAACAGGGGCCCTTCTGCCTTCATGAGCACTGGGTCAGGGAAGTCCTCGGCCAGAATATGCCCGCCTCTTAGCTGGGGCTGTGGCCTGCGGGGGTGCGCTGTGGGCGAGATCCTGGGGCCACACAGGACCCCCAGGAGCTCTGGGACGTGGCCCTTTTTCCAGGCCACCCAGGAGAAACAGAAGGTCAGGGCTGGTCCCAGGACACCTCCTCTGGAGTCACATCCACGCTCCGAGAGATGCTGGCTTATGTCTCTTTCACCCAGGCTGCTCACCGGGGCCTAATGGCCCAGCCGCCCTGGCTCTGTCTGTCTGGTGCCCGACCATAGTGCAGGGGGCTCTGCGGTGCCAGACCACAGGGCAGGGGCCTCTGCAGTGCCCGACCACAGGGCAGGGGGCTCTGCGGTGCCCGACCACAGGGCAGGGCCTGGGCAGGAGCCCCTCACCGGGCTGCTCCCCACACTCTTAGTTCCTGTAGCTCTTCCTTCCAGTCTGCTCGGGAGCTTTTGGGAGAGTGCTCACCATTCCCACAGGGGAAGAAATGTGGTCCAGATAAGAACAGGGTGGGACTGAGGTCAGCCAGGCAGTCAGCAGGTGGCTTAGAAGAGTTGGGGGCCCACGCTGTCAAGAGGGCAGCGTGATATCAGTGATGAAGGAGGGGTCAGTTTGGGCGGTTGCTGCCTCTCCCTTTAGAGTTGCCCAACTCGCTTTTCATTGACCACAAAATTGCCCAGCTTTTAGATGCAGCATCACTTGATCACTTATAGCTGAGGAGGAAGCAGTCTTGGCAAGAGCTCTGTGGTGTGGAGGCCATTGGGAAGGGAGCAAATAGACCACGCCACATTATCCTGCATCATTCTATTGATACAGGTGTGGGGAATGCATGCAGTCCTTAGTCATTCATCAGTTAATTGACGAGCGTATCATGAACAGCATAAATATATTTGGAAAATGCCAAAACACAGTTTTTAAAACTTTGTAAAAAGGACCAGTTGAGTGGATGTTAAGGAAAGCAAGAAGGGAAAAGACAGTTGTAAAATTTGGGATGTGGAGGAATTAAAGAAGAGAACTTAGAGCATAGGATTCTAAGGCCTCCCACCCGCTCCTCTGGAAGGATGCTCACTCTAATGGTAACTCTCTGTACCCACCGCTCGAGAGCATCAGGCTGCCCATGACCGTAACCTTGGATACCTGAGCCTCTCTAGTTACTTACCTAGGGTATGTAGCTAGATTTTCCCATCTGAACTTTGTATTTAGTTGGCAGCCTGTTAAAAAAGAAGTACAAGATGGGATGATGAAGTGAAGATGTCTTCTTTGACAGCACTCTCGGAGCTTATTTCCTGAATTCTGAGATAGTACAGCTGCTTGACCTTGGATATGTGCAACAGGAGATGTTTTTGCAGCCAGTATGTCCTGGGGAACCACTCAGAGTCAGCAGTTAACCTTCCCCGTGGCTTCTACGCACGGGCTCACAGGGCACCGTCACACTCATGTCCTTTCGGAAGTGAGACTTCTGGGCTGTGATCTTGAGCAAGTCGCTTGGCTCCTTTGAACGCCCCTGTCTGCAGTCATACAGGGTGAATAACACTGGCTTTGCATGGCTGTTGATAGAACAAAATAAGATAAAGTCTGAAATCAGTTAGCGAGAGCCTGGCACGTTAAGGCATTGGAAACACATTTCTTCTCTTGCCCCACAGGCTGTTTCCAGACTTTTCCATTTATAGATCAACCAACCAGTCAAGGCTGTTGACTGAATGAGCAGATCATTATCATATACCTGCCGTGTGCAGGACCCTCCGGTAGGCTCCCAGTGAGCCTCAGAGAGAACTAGGACGTGGGGACCTGTCTGGGAAGGCAGTCAGGTTCGCAGGGGAAGGGTCTTCCTCTTAAGCCTGCAGGGTGGGGGTGGGGAGGGGGGTTGGGCAGGCGGAAGCAGGTTGGGGTGGGCTTGGCTCTGGGTCTAGTGGGGCTGGGGTGGGGTGGGCCTTAGGTTCTGGTGGGAGGAGAGATGGCAGAGTCTCCGGGCCAGGGCCTTCCCTGCGTCAGGGCCTGCGCTGGGGTGGAGATGGGGGCGAACGGAACGGACAGGTGTGTGGCTCGGAGGAGGCCGGGCCAGGGTGCCCACGCAGAGTTCATCCATAATGAGCGGTTCTCAGCCCTGAGCCGGCATCAGAGTTCCCGGCAGCATTTGCTCCCTGGATTGCCGGCCCCCACCGCTCAGGTTTCTGACCCAGTCCGTCTGGCGGTGGCCCCGAGAGCTTGAGCTCTGACAGGTTCTCAGGTGCTGCCGCTGCTGCTGGTCGGGGACCATTTTGAGGATCACTGGCCTGGAGACCGCGAAGGGGCATTTCTGGCCACTGACCGGGGGGCCTCTGGTGAGAGCAGTGTGGGGAGGACAGGAGCAGGGGGCATTTGGAAGGGCGAGGTGATGGGCGTCAAGGCGCGGGTGGTGGAAACAGAGAGGAAGACTACACGAGGGGGTCTGAAGGAGGGGGGTCTATGACTGACTGTCTAGTGATGCAAACGGGGGCGCCAACTTTGGAGTAAAGACCGAGAATCTGTGTTCAGGCCAATTGACGTTTGCAGAGGAAGCAACACGACCCTGAAAGGGGGGCTCCTTGTGGAGGTTGGGAGGCCCCTCATACCTGTGCTGTATCGGGGATGCTCCTTCTGGGACAGGTTCAAGCCCCCCCAGATTCCGCTGAGGCCCCCCCCAAATGTCTGAGGCCAGAGTAGGAGGGCCTGCAGCCCCAGGACTGTTTTTCCTTCTTGGGAGCAGACTTGCTCCCTCCTCTGCAACCACCTACACTCACCCGTCCACAGGGAGGAGGCCGCCGAAGGCCCAGTCCAGTGAACCCAGGAGCCATGGCCTCCTGAAAAGGAGAGGCTTGGAAGGCTCCCTGGGCACTGAAGTCCCTGTGCGGCCTTTGTAGGATGGTGAGGTCGCATTTTTCATGTTATGCAAAGAAGCCTCGCTAATGTTAGGAAGTTACAAACCTTTCTGACCTTCACTCATTTTTTCAGCTGCAGGGAGAGCTAGTCCTGCTTCAAGGGGTGGGGTGGGGTTAATAATACCCAGATTATAATGCTGTCTTAAAGCAGCACAGAAACCCCTCAAAACCAGCTTCCAGAACAAAGGGAACTGAGAGGGAACCACTCAGAACTTTTGCAATATCAGGTTATACCTGATACATTTTATTTGCCACAAACTTCTTTAAAGGTAAGGCGTCTGCCTGCAATATGGGAGACCTGGTTTGATCCCCGGGTCGGGAAGATGCCCTGGAGAAGGAAATGGCAACCCACACCAGTACTCTTGCCTGGAAAGTTCCATGGACAGAGGAGCCCGGTAGGCTGCAGTCCATGGGATCGCGAAGAGTCTCACACGGCTGAGCAACTTCAACAAACTTCTTTAGCAGGATACCAAATCTTAGAAGATGTAAGATTTCTGTCTAAGAGCACCATTTCATCGACGATTGTTGTCTCCTTTAAAAGCCAGAGGCCTCTGGGCTTCCAGTCCTGTCTGCCAGGGGAGTCCAGTCCCCTCAGTCTGCCTCTTCAGATGGGGTCTGCAGCGCTCTTGCATATACTGTGATCTGAGGCGTTTCCTCGCTGGTGTCTGTGGAACAGGGAGGCCTTGCAAGAGCATTGCCAGTGGCTCACTTCTCGGCATAGACGGTGAGCAGAGGAATGATGCAAACCCAGGAAACCCTGCTCAGCTCTTGGGCCACAGGGCAGAGCGCCCCGTCAGGAAGGCCCAGGCTGGTGCAGGCGCTCCATGCCCGCCTCTCCGGCAGCCAGCTGAAAACTAGGAAAGTGGTTCTTGACCCTGGCTGCATCAGAGTCTCCCGGTGAGCTTAAACAAAAATACCAGTGCCTGAGTTTCACTCCCAGGGATTCTAACTCACGTGACCTGGAGTGGGGCCTGGGCCTCAGGAGTTCTCAGAATCAGCCGAGGACTGCAGTGTGCAGCCAGGGATAGGACTGAGGGACGCGGAGGATGCAGGAGCGCCATGCTGGGGCCTTCTAGTCCATGCCGGCCCTTCCAGTTCATTCTGTTCCATCCCGTTTCATCTGAGTCCATCCCAGGACAGTCCAGTTCACTCATTTTTCTTGAGTCACTTTTATGTGGCAGACATTGGAAAAATAAGGAGGCATAATTCTGATCCTGCCTCAAAGGCACAAACTATGCACTGGGCTGTGACAGATGCCCTCTAACTCAGCGGGTAGTGGGCTGGGACATAGAGTGCCAGGGAAGGGGATTTATTTTTGTAGGGAAAGGGGAGGGAGAGGATGGTTAGGGAAAGGGCTGATAAGTTTTTCCCCTGTGCTGAGATTGTGTTTGTGTGTGTGTATGTCTTTGTGTGCATGTGTGTATATGTGTGTATATGTATGTCTGTGTGTATGTCTCTGTGTGCATGTGTGTATATGTGTGTGCATGTGTGTGCATGTATGTCTGTATGTGTGTATATGTCTGTGTGTATGTATGTCTCTCTGTGTGCGTGTGTATTCTGTATGTGTGTATATGTGTGTCTGTGCATGTGTGTATGTGTGTGTGCATGTGTGTATGTGTGTGTGCATGTGTGTGTGCATCCATGTGTGTATATGCATGTCTGTGTGAGTGTGTGTATGCCTGTGTCTATGTATGTCTGTGTGCATGTGTGTATATGTGTGTGCGCATGTGTATGTATATATGTGTGTGTGTGTCTGTATGTGTATATGTGTACATGTATGTTTCTGTGCACGCATGTGTATGTATGTCTCTCTGTGTGTGTATGTCTGGGTGTGTATGTGTATGCATGTCTGTGTGTGTCTGTGTGTGTGTGGCAGGGAGGGTGGGGGTAGTGGTGGAGACAGCACTTTTCACAGAACCTCTTATCACCGCGATGACCCGGTGGGTGCTGGTGAGGCTTCAGGGTGCCCGGTGGCAGCACTTGGGGAGAGCAGGGGCGAGTCCCTTGTGGCTCCTGGGCGGGTGGGCTGTGCCCGGCGCTTCCCTCCAGGTGCTTGTTCTGGTCACAGGCCTGCTGGAAATTCTGGGCCCGAGGGGGCGCGTGGCTGCCTGGTTGAATGCAGGTCTCTGGCCCATGTGTCTGGCTCACCAGCTTTGCTATTCTCTTTCTTGAGTAGATTGAAACCAGTATGTGGGTCCCTGTGAAAACGACCCTCTAAGGCAAAAACTCCACCAGGAGCTAGCACCGTGGTTGTGTGTGTGTGTGTGTGTGTGTGTGTGTGTGTGTGTGTGTGTGTGTGTGTGTGTGTGTGTGTGTGTGTGTTGTGTGTGTGTGTGTGTGTGCGCGCGCGCGCGCACACACCTGCCTGTAGGCTTTCTTACAGATTCTCTGTGTTGTGTCACATCAGAACTACTGGGTAACTGTTTGTTTACCCAGAGGCTCGGACGCTGGATCACTGGATGATAACTGGCTTGGAAAGTGCTAGATGCAAGGAGGGCTTTGCCCTCCCGCAGCCCGAGCATTTTGGGAAGACTTGGGACCCTGTCAGAATGGAGCGTGTCCTCCAGGGAGCACGGCCTCCTTCCATGCGGGGCCCATCTGCCAACTTTGTTTCAACCATGGACGTTTCCACTGACAGGTCTCTAGGGGTTCTGCCCTGAGGCTTTCCGGTGGGGATCTGCACTGCCCCCCACAACCACCTCCCTGAAGTATCACAGTGAACAGACTCAGGTTTTAACTTCAAAGGAGCAGGGAGAAAGCCGTGCTTCCCGGCAGGTCATGCAGTACCACTTTAAGACAGTTTTATTTGGGCAGTAAAATCTCTGAGTTGTTCTTGGCAGAAGTTCTAATGAAATGGAAACCTTGCAATCTGCTTAGAGCAGTAAGTATGGTCTCACCCTGTGATTTGGGGACTAAAAGTTGTAGGCGATCTTAGTAATTGATCTGATTCATTTCCAGAGGATTCGTATCGATGCACCCTTTCAGAAGGTAGAGGAGTCTGTATCCTTCAGTGTGAGTAAACTTTGTACCTGAGGCTGGAGGAATTGCTGAGCTGTGGTGAACACTGCTTCTCAGAGTGTGGTCCTCAGGCCTACAGCATCAGTATCACCTGGGGACTTGTTAGAAATGAATGTTCTTGGTGAGCATCCACGACCTCCAGGTGATTTTGATGCACATTGGAGTTTGAGAACCGTTGCTTTAGTATGTTTATAGCTTTTAGAAAGTCGTGTAGGTGAGAGAGAGAAGCGGGGATGTTCGTGACAGCCTAAGACAGATTGGCTCTATCTCCCAAATCTGTGCTAGCAAAGGTGGTCCTGACCATGAACCCAGAGCAGGGGCTGTGGGCTGCAGGGTCCAGTGGGCAAACACAGGTAATACCCAGTCGGTTTCCTTGTGGGAGGCTTACCTTGTTTTGTTGATGACTCAGGGGGAAGCGGAGAAGGCAGTGGCAACCCACTCCAGTACTCTTGCCTGGAAAATCCCATGGACGGTGGAGCCTGGTAGGCTGCAGTCCATGGGGTCGCGAAGAGTCGGACATGACTGAGTGACTTCACTTTCACTTTTCCCTTTCATGCACTGGAGAAGGCAATGGCAACCCACTCCAGTGTTCTTGCCTGGAGAATCCCAGGGACGGGGGAGCCTGGTGGGCTGCCGTCTATGGGGTCGCACAGAGTCGGACACGACTGAGGTGACTTAGCAGCAGCAGCAGAGGGAAGCTAGTGGCAAGTATCCTGGGCAGGAGGGCAGACTTTTAATGCTGTCAGCATTGGTTCCAAATGAAGGGAAAAGTTCTCTGCATTATGTATATGTTTTTAAGAATTAGTAGTCACTCTATTAAAGTGGCAAGTTAAGAATCCTAGTCTTTAAGTTTTTCGTTCAATTTACAAATCACGTTCTCATTATAATCTAGCAAGTTTTTGAAATTCTTTTTAAGGAGCCTTTGGATAACATTTGATCCTGTTTACAAAACTGGTGATGAACAACATTTAAACCTTTAAAACCATGTTTAGAAATTTAGCATATTCAGTTTCATTTTCAAGTTCTTTTGTAGTCTGATTAAAGAATAAATCCTTTTCAAGAACTTAAATGGTTCTTATAAATAATGAGTTACTAGTCTTGTAAAGAAGTCTTAAGTTCTCTTATACATTCTGATACTGCTTACAAACCTGATAAGATTTTAAAATTACAGATCTAAATCACTGATGTACTTTAAATTGGAACCCAAATCTAATTCATTAGATACTCTGCCAAGTTCTCTTGAAACACTGAAGCAATCTACAAATCTCCTATCACCAAACTATTAACACTAAGGTCTGACTCCATCCTCTCTATTTAATTCTAGTAATCCCCAGGGATAAGTTTCTATATAAAATTCTAAATAGTCTAAGTAGGGATTCTAAATAGTGATCCCTAGGGATATATATATATGTATATATATATACACACACACACACATATATATATATACACACACACTTTTTTTTTTCTATTAAGGATATAATTGTCATTCATTCCCAACACTTTTGGAGGTACCTCCTCAGGTTTACTTTTGGGGGATGACTTAAAAATAATTTAAAAAGTTAAAAAAAAAATACACAGTAGTATATCTTTGAAAGTGAACACAGAGAATGGGTGCTGTTGTGCCCCCAGCCTCTGCCTCCCATCGCCTGATCCCCAGCACGACTGCTGGGTAGCATGCTTCAGGTCACACGCGAGCTCCTTCTTGGACTCCGTGAATCGGTGCCGCCTGCCCAGCAGCAGCCCCAGCAGGGGAACAGGCCTCAGCCGGGTGGCCTTCCCAGCCTCTGCCTTTGGTCCTGGATGGGCGCGAATGAGGATGACTGACGTCTGTTTTTCTCTTTCTGGGCAGGTTGGCCTCATCCAGCTTGGGCAGGAGCAGGTGCTCATCCAGCCCCTCAACAGTTCCCAGGGACAAGAACATCTGGTCAGGCGCAAATGGTCCTTGACAGCCAGCCCCTCTCCCGAGGCCCAGATACCTGGGCAGCTGTGCAAAGTCCTCACAGGTGAGTCTGGGAAACAGCGTGAATGACTCAGCACATGCCCGTTTGACACTGTCACGCATCCCTAGACCATCCCCATTGATGTGTCTCCAAATGTACTGAAATTCTGTGACCAAGAACGTAGCTTTCCTGTGTTTTGAAAGCTTTTTTTTTTATTGCCCATAAGGCCACTTTTCCTTTCTATGTGTATTTATATCAGTGTTTCATGTGTAGTAGCCCTTCAAAAAAAGGCATTTGTAGAAAGAACCAAGGATCTCTTTGTTACATCTCAATTTTATAGACCAGGAGCAAGCTGAGGCTTGAAAAACCTCAATGGCTTATAGTCAAGCCCAAGGTTGGTGGCAGGGCTACAATAATTCCTTCCCTGGACACCTTGGCCAGAGCCTGCTCTTCTTACACAGTGGTCCTCCGTCTTGGCTGCACTAATCACAGTCAGCTGCGGAACCTATGAAACAGCGGTTCTCAAAGTGTGACCCCTGGGCCAGTAGCATCAACATCACCAGGGAGTCTGTTAGAACTGCGTGTTCTCATATACCCCTCCCCAACCCAGCCTGAGTCAGAAACCATGGCGGTGGGTCCAGGTAAATCTGATCAAGTTAGGTGTGAGAGCCACTGTTTTAAAAAATGCTGTGCACTAGCCAGTCCCCCCCAGTCCTGATCTAATTGGTCTGGGCATGACTTGGGTGTGTTTTTAAAGGTGGTTCTGATGAGCAGTTTGGGCTGAGAACCCAGGGTTCTTGTACTTTGTGGCTCTGTTTGGGCAGCCTGTGGATTATCTGCGGTGTTTAAGGACCTCTCACAGTGCTGGATCACTAGCCGTCTGCCTGTCAGTTGTCCCTTGATGAAGATGATAGTCTATTGCTTGCAGGTGGCACTTCCTCCCTTTTGGGTCAGTCTTGGTGATCACTTTTTTCTCTATCTCCTCTCGAAGTGAATGACTAGTGATCATTCTAAATCTGTGCATTTTCTGCATTTGCTCTGAAAATATTGTTTCAGAGGCAGAGGTTCTCGGCTCTGCCTGTCCATTGGTATCACCTGGGACGCCTTAACAACTAGTCACACCCAGGTCCTGCCCCCAGAGAGCCACTTTTATTGGTCTGGGGTGCAGCCGGGGCATCTGGCGATTTGAAACCTCCCTAGGTGGTTCTAATGTTCAGCTGGCGCTGAGACCTGCCTGCACTAAGGCATTTTAAACATGAGTAATAGCACCTGTGGGCCATCGGAAGCGGGGTTTTCTCAGGTGAGAACCACGAAGCAGGGCCACAGAGTAAAACCCAAGAGCAAATATGTTTTATTCTTACTTTCCCTCTGCTCAAGCCAGTGCTCGTCAGCTGCTAGTCAGTGACCAGAAACCCAGGGTGCCTGGGGATGGTGTCATGGAATATTTGTCTGATTACCAGCTGCCATCCTCTTTGGGGGCGTGATACCTAGGATTGCTGACAAAATGATAAATTGTGCTTGTATTTGCATTTTTGTCCCTAAGGTTAGTTTGGAGGCACTCTTGAGAGACTGCTTTGCCTTTAATGAAGGAAATAAAATGTGCAAAGCCAGAGTAGGGAGGATGTGATGGAAATTAAGTTGAAACAAGTGTGGTCATGTCAGGCTGCAGAGAGAAATTTCTGAATTTGCCTGAAAAATAATCCTCTTCCCAGCCCCCAGATCTCTCATCAACATGCTCTGCCATGCAGGAGCACGTGTTTGTTTAAGGCGACGCCAACTCAGGCTCTGTCTTGGGTATGAACACAGACTTAGGAGAAAAGTATAGATTTTACTTCTGGTCCTTCTTGCTTTGTGTGAAATAGCCAGTAAACTTTGTTGCTGTGTGAAGAAAGACAATAGGCCTTCTAAGAAGCTTAGCTAATAAGCAGTTAATTAGGCCCTATTTAGTTTGGATTAACTTTTAAATGTTGGGGGTTTAGAAACTGGAAAAATTAATTTACTGGGATGCCAGCAGAATCCATTATTGAAGTTTCCTGGAAAGATTAATCAGATTAATTCATGATTTCCCATGGGAGCATGTTCTTTATGGCTGAGCGTGGCCATCAGCAATGTCATTGTGCCGTGTCACTGATCTTGTGTTATCCCAACCTTGGACATGGCCTGGGGGTGGGCAGCTGGCTCAGGCAGGTGAGGAGCAGTCTGATAACTCTTTCTCCTCCTTGAAGCACTCAACTGATCTGCTGATTGAGTCCAGGTAAGCCACCATGTTGTCTAGGGGCAGAGAGGCTGACACAGGAAAAGCCACTTGGGAGGAATCACTGCCTTCTATTTTGTACCACAGAGGCTGCACTTCTAGCTCAGAGGCTAGAGGCTAAAAAGAGTCGAGGCTTCCAGAGAGGGGACAGGCAGATCCTATTTCCTTTATAGCTTCTTTTAGGACCTTATAAATTAATTCATAAAATATCACTCCAGCTTGGAACTTGGCATGAAAATATGGAGACAGTGAGTCTTTTTTCCTTTTCCTTTCTTTCTTTTTTTTTTTAGTGAGCATGAGTATTTGAAAATATTTTTGGCTATTCTCAAACACTAAAATGCTGCTTTGGATATTTTGAAATGATGCTTGATTTTTTGAGTGGTTATTTTGACTTCAAAACTTTTTGTCTGCCTACTATGCTTATTTTAATTCCTCCATTCAGATTCAGTTTAGAATCTTCCCACTAGCACTTTCTTGGTTTTTAAGTAACAATTGGAATCTCTTCTCATTCATTTTGGTAGATGTAAACATGTGGATGGTTGAAGTAGATTGTAAAGCAATAAAACTAGCTTTCTATGAGGCACTGTCGAAACAGGAATCCTGCAGTATTTTGCATGGTGGTGGCTCTTTAGAACACAAACACATCAATGCCATTCTGTGAAGTCATTGATGTCTACTTTATAGTTTGTTTTGTTATGATTGTTTTAAAAATTGTGCAGTTATTTTATAGTATTGTTTTATTTGTTTATAGCATTCTAAAGTTAATTTTAGTGAGTGTTTAGAGGATATCATAATGACTCAGAAATTGTATATTGCCAATTTATGCAAGAGTTTGCATGTGTAATAATATCTATATATACTCTGTAAAAAAATATTGGTTGGAAGTTGTGCTTTGTATCACTTTAGATTCATTTGGTTGGAAATGACAGAAATCAAACTGGCTTAAACAGTAAATGACATCACTGCCATGGGCCCCTGGAGCTGAGGAGCAGAGTAGGGGGCTGGACCTCAGATCAGCCTTGGCTACGGCGGTTCTGTATCTGACAGCTTTGTCCTAGCTGGCTCCTCTTCTGGTGATAAAACGGTCCCTGGGATGAGGAGCTGAACCCTTCTGTTTAATCAGGAGTTGAGGTGGGTTGACTTGGATCGTGACTTGAGTTCCTTTCTGGTCGCCCCTGGTTTCAGATGTCTTGTGGCAGGAGTGTAAGAGCTTCACTCAGTCCCCACCTGACTGTGGAGATGTCACTCTGCTTTCCATCCCCTCCTGACTTCCTGTACGTCAGGTACAAGTCTGGTGGGATAGATTCAGGACACCTCTAATCCAGATTGAGTCCCTCATCCTAGCCCATGTGGTGGATGAAACTTTGGCTGGCTCCTTCTAACTTTGCCAAGTCCTTGTCAGATGCCTGTTACCTCCTCAGCCCGCCTGTGCCCCAGGGGTACCCTTGGCTGCTGGTCTTTGCTCAGTGGGAAGGGCTCAGGCCTCTAAAGTTGTTGGCGACCTCAGGTCTCCAGTGCGTAAAGCAAAATATGGTTTTGCTGTTTATCCAGTGGTTTTTGTTGTTTTCGGTGGTGGTGATGACCTTCCATATTTTTCTGCATCTTCAGTGGAAGAAGAAGCCAAAAGAAATGGAATTAAATTTGTACTTTGCGTTTTTCATGCTAGTGTTATAAGTATTACTCATATATAAAATATGAGGTCTGAAAAGAGACTCTGATACTTTAGAATCATTATTTCTGCGAAGGAGAAAGAAGAGGGACGCTGGAGGCCCACCTCTTGCCTCCTCGCGTGCGACCCCAGAAGGATTCCTTGGCATCTCTGTGCCCGGTGTTACTGTGCTGGGGCCGCTGGAGCAAACTGCGGCGGACCCAGCAGCGTGGACAGCAGACGCTTGTTTCCTCACAGTTCTGGACTCCAGAACGCTGAGGTCACGGGGTCAGAAGGGTGGGTTTCCTCTGCGGCCCCTCCCGTTAGCTTGTAGGTGGCCGTCTTCTCCCTTTGTCCTCTCGTGGTCTCTGGGTCCGTGCGTGTCTGTATCCTGATCTCTAGTGTCAGTAATATTGGAGCCCAACCTCATGACCCCATTTCCTCTCGATTACCACTTTATACACCCTGTCTTCAAACACGATCACATTCAAAGGTGCTGAGGGTTAGAGTACACAGGTCAGCCCACGACAGCCGGTTTTCTCATTTGTGACACTGACATGATGCCAGTCTTGTCTGCTGCTCAGGGTTATTGCTGAAGAACACAGAGGTGAGAAGGTGATGGTACCACTTTAAGACACACTGGTTGGGGGGATGTTCATAAGAACACTTACAAATGCCGAAGAGGCAGAAAAACAAACTTAGAGGAAATTGGGAATTGGCTGAATAGAGGGACCCTTCCTATAAGAATAGATATCATAGTTGGCTTGTTCATCATCTGTTCATGTTTTTTTTCTTGATAAACAAATAGGAAAGGAGCTGTGTAGCCTCCGGCAAGTTTAGAAAGGACTGGGCCACTGGTTTCATCATTTGAAGCACACTCATATCTACCTCTTGGGGGTTTTGTGTGCTTTAAATGAGATAATGCATACTTGTCACTTAGCAACTAAAAAATATTAGTTGCAGCTGCTGTGGTTATAATTATGATTCCTACCCCCATTCTTTAATATCAGGGGACCACTTCAGTGCCCTTGTTCAGTATTAAGTGGGAAAGAAAGAGAAACTCTGTAGAAGTTCTCATTATTATTCTTGAATCTTTCACTCTTGTCTCTTGAGAAAATCTGTAATGCGATGAGAGAATCTTAGTGTTTACAGACTGAAAGTTGCCCCTAGAGCTCGTATGCTCTTGTTTTTGCTTATTTGGTCATCAAGTGTTCATTGACCCTCTAGACATAGAACATAACCGTGCTGAGCGTGACACAGCATGGTCCCTGCCTCCAGGAAGCTCATACAGGAGCCAGAAGTAAGTGAAAGTAGCCGGTATAAATTAATTTTAGTTGTAAAATGTTTAAAACAGGCAGAAAGCACAAAAACTGAAAGCCCATGTGCTCAGCATTCAGACTTAACCAATGTTAAGATCTGGTGACATCTGCTTCAGAACATTTTTTTAGAGACATTCACATTTGTGGGTATGACTAAGTATCCCTCCACCCCACCTCTATTATCCCCATAGCTTACTGCCCAGAAGAAACCGCTGTCCTGAGGCTGGTGTGAATCCCTCCTGTCCGTGTTTTTTTAAACTATTATAGTATTTGTGATATATAGTCATAAACTAGATGTTGTGTTGTTTTGTATGTTTTAAAATTTGCACAAATGTCTTCATACTGTGTAGTTTGCTTTTATTATAAAAATCTTTTTCAGGTTTATCCATGTTAATAAATGCAAATCTAGCTTATTTTAATTGTAGAAATTTGTGTTTCATTAATCTTTTCAAAGCATTAGTTTTGGTTTTATATTTCTTCCTTACTACTCTTTGGATTTCCATTTTCTTTAATTTCTATCTTTTTTATTTTATTTTACATTCTCTGGATTCAATCCTGTTGCCTTTTTCCTAACTTTTTGAGCAAAATACTTAACTCATTAAGCTTTGTTCTGTCCTAATTTTTAGTGTATCTGTTTAAGACTATGTTTCCCCATAAGCATACCTTTGACCTGGAGGAGGGCGTGGCAGCCCCCACCAGCGTTCTTGCCCGGAGAGTCCCATGGACAGTGGGGCCTGGTGGGTTACAGGCCATGGGGTCACAGAGAGTCGGGCACAACTGAAGCGACTGAGCAGCAGCAGCAGCAGCGTACTCTGACTGCACACAAATTTTGATATATAATATTTCCAGTATCCAGTTCTAGATATTCTCCAAGATTCATAATAATTTTCTCCTAGAGGGGCAGTACAGTACAGTGTAGATACTTAAGAATTTACAGATAGGTCTACTGGGTTTGAATTCCTGCCTTATACCACTTACTGGCTTGAATGACCTTGAGTAATTTATTTAATCTTTTTGTACCTAAATTTCTTTATTTGTGAAAATGATAACAATTGCATGCATGTACTTTATAGAATTATTCAGTTCAGTTCAGTCACTCAGTCGTGTCCAACTCTTTGCGACCCCATGAAATGTATAATGCACTTACAATAATTTAGGGCACTGAGCATTCTTTATTATCTATTATCGTTACAGTTTTATATTATTTATAAATTCTTATCATATGTTTTTACAACCTTTCAAAAATGAATTTATAGTTCTCTGTTTAGCAGTTACAGAATGTGGCCCATATCAAGTTTTCCATTTGGTTCTCTTTTTTGTAATTTTAGGATCTCTGCTGAGATTTCCTATATTTTCATTCATCAAGAGCATATTTTCCTTTAAGTCTTCAGGCATGGTGATAATAGTTGCTTTAGAATTTTTGTCTGCGCTTCTAACAGCTGGATTCTCTTGGGATTTTTTTTTCTTCATTTTTTGTCTTTTCTGTTGAAAATGGATCACATTTTCCTGGTTATTCACGTATCAAGTAATTTTGGAATGTGTTCTGGATGTAAATGTAATGTTTTGAAGTGGATTCTATTCTTCTGGAGTATTTTAGCTGCCAATTTAATATTCTCGGACTCAAACTGCAAAATTTATCTCTCGGGCAGCATCTCAAGTCTTAGGTCTGTTCTTTTACCCTTAGCTAAAGTCTCTCCCATGTAGGTCATTTAGAGACTTTGATGCTGGTGTACAGAATGTGGACACCCTCCTTTTGGAGCGCTCCTTTCTATATGCCCCACTCCGTCTCCAGTCGCCATCTCACTCTGAGCTCTGCCCTCTGGTTCTTGAGGGCTGAGAGTTGGGGGGCTTCTACTGGGGTAGAGCGCTGACGACGCCTGTGCTCAGTCCCCTGCACTCGCTGTTCTTCCAAGCATTGACGTCCTGCCAAAAGCTTCTGCATGAGCTTACTTTATGGTAATTTAGTCAGTGGAGTTTTGTATTTCTTAAGTCTGCAGTTTCTCTCTGTAGGAGGTATAGGTCTGTTAGAAGCTTGTTGGCCTGCATTCCATGTGATAATTGATTCTTTGCTAATGGTTGAGATTTGCATTGTGGTTTAAAACATAGATATTTTTGTTTTCATAAATGTTTTATATGTAAATTAAAAGAATATGTATTCTTTAATTGTGAACATCATTCTATATATGTTCATTAGTTTAAATTATTGTGATGACAAAATCATTCATATCCTCATTGTTTTGTCTGGTTTGACTTGTTTTAATCAGAGGTATATTAAAAATCTCATAGCTTGTGGTTTGGCCTATTTAACCTTTTAATTCTGTACATTTTTGCTTTATAAGTTATGAGGCGGCATTGTTTGTTGTATGGCTATATTCCTGGTGAATTATTTCTTCTATTATCGTGTAATGGGCCATGTTTATCTCTGGTAAAGCTTTTGGTCTAGCTATTTTCATCTAATACTAATATTAGCAGTTAGTTTTTATTTTGATTAATGTTTACGTGATTTTTCTTTTTCTTTAGTTTTATTTTCAATCCTTCTCTATAATGATATTTTATACAGTTTCTTAAAAGTAATATGTGTCCGAATTTTAAAAAAAATGTCCAATTTAGGAACATCTTTATTTTCATTGACAGGGTTAGTATTTTTATGGTGTTGCTGATATAATTACATTTATTTCTACCATCTTTTGTTTTCCATTTACAATGCCATGCTTTTTCTTTGCTTCTATTTTTTTGTTGTTGTTTTATTTCTTTCTATTGGTTCTACCAGATTTTCTTTATTCTTTTTTCTTCCACTGGTGTGGACATTTTATAAAATCTATTTCCTTTTAAGTTGCTCTTACCCTAAAATTAAAAAAAAAAAAAATTGTCCTAAGAAAGTCTAAAAGTGTCAGGTATCTTTTATTCATAATACACGAAACTTCAAATGCTTTAGCTTTCATTGTCCTTGTTATTTGTGTCTGTTAATTATATATTTTTTGTCCTCTCCCATTTAATTACAAAAATCACCGTAACCTGCGCAGCCTCTGTCTCACTGGAGCATGCTTCTTCCCTGCTATCTGTTTGCTCTTCTTCTAGAACCGTTAGCTGATGTGGATCTCCCGAGACCTTCTTCCGTGTTTTGTAATTTCTTTTTGTGTATTTGGTCTCTTAATCTCTATATTCTATATTCTGGGTAATTCTCATTTGTCGCTCAGTTCACTGCATTCCCTTAACCTGGGTCTAATCTCCATTTAGTCCACCTACTAAGTTTTTAATTTTAGCAATTATAATCCATACATCAAGAAATTATATTTCATTTTTTTCCAGTTCTGTCTGTCCTTTTCATAGTGTCTGGTTCTTTCATTATGATTTTTCCTTTCCTTTATCACTTTGGTTTTTTTAAAGCATAATTATTTTGTCTTTTTTTGAATTATTCTACCTCCTGAATTTCTTGGGGTCCTGGTCTTCCTGTTTATTGTATTTGCTCACTCTGTTTTACACTGGGCCACAGTCTCCTATGTGGATTGTAATCTCACACTGTGAGCTCAATTTAGGCTGATGTATCCCCTCCTCTCTCAGCCCCCACTACCCCTTCTTTGATGAGAGTGTGCTATGCTCTGGGCTATGGAAGAATCTTCACGGAGTAATGTCCCATGTCTTCCTGTCCAACGCCCCAGGACCTTTTCAAGTACAAACGTAATTTCTACTTTAGTGTTTGTCCTTAGGAAATCCATATGCTTGTTGGTGTGTGTGGCACAGGCTGAGGGGTTTGCACTGAGGCTCAGCAACATTCCCCTGGCATCCCAGCTCTGCACAGAGGAATCTTCCTGGTACTTCCTGTCCTAAGTCATGCCAGGGTCCTGGGCAGATCTTCTCATCTTGCTGTGGCAGAACACACTGGCCCTTCACCCTTTAGGCTAATATCTGGGCCTAATATCTGCTGGCTCTCGGGACACTCCTTTACTGTTCCAAGTATGACATTTCTCTAGGAACCAGCCATCCCTGATGACCGGGGCCTCCCAGGGAGGCTGTGGCATCTGAGGCCCAGCTCAGGGTGCTTTCTGGGGCTCAGAGAATCCAACCACCCCCGCCAGGATGGGGAAGTCATCCCCACCACTCTTTCTGCTAAGAGTCCTGCCCCTTCTCAAGGGCACCCCTTCGCCAAATGCTGTTCTTTGAGGGAGCCAAGGTTTCAGACACGGTGGCCAGAGGGCAGCTGTGTCCAGACACTTTCCACCTTGGGCTCTGAAAAGTGCCTTCAGTAAAGGAACGCAGAGGCCATCTGTTGTGATAGCATAAGAAAAATACCGCATTGATGCCTCAGTAAATCAGCGTCCTGAGATCACTCCCTGCTTCTTTCATGGACCGCAGGTACAGACACTGTTTCCTTGTTGTCTGAAGAAAGTGCTCAATGGTTTAACCTCAGACTCCGTAGGATAGGTCTTGAGTTTGTTCTCTTAGACCGTAGGAGGCAGCTGTTGTGATCCTGGCCCTGTTTCTTGGTGCCCTGCGGTGCATCTGATGTGTGCCCGCCCCCTTATCTGGGGGGATCTGGTACAGGTGTCAGCGGTTGGCTGAGCCAGGATCTCCCTGGAAGACCAGACGGTCGGGCTCACATGCCCGCTGTGAGGCTGGGAGCACATACCCGCTCCTCTGTAGCTGCTGCTCAGGGGACGGGGGGATACTTCTGAGATCACCAGGTGTTTCTTGCATCTGTGTCTCCTGGAAGAGCCCACGGGACACCTTTTGCAGCATGAGGGTTCAGTTATAATCATTTCTGCATTTGCTGTTGTTTTCCAGGCTTAATTCTCAAAAGCTTTGAGGGGAATCTCTGATCTTGCCATTTGCTTTATATGAACCATGTGTTTGCCCAAGTCCCTCAGATCTCATTTTTATTTCTTTTTAAGACAAATGACTGAGAAAATGTTTTGGACTTTTTTGGGGGTGTTTGGATGGCTAGGGGATGTACATTAATCATCATTTGGAAAGAATAAAATTATTATTATTTTTATCATTATTATTTCCTGAGGCTGTATGACTCCCTGAATTGGGGGCCTGTAAAATGGATGCTGCCTGTCTGAGTGTCCTGGGAATGAACACAGCCCAGGGCTGAACCTTGCTGACACTGGGCATGGTCTGACTCTGCTTCCCAGGATGCCGAGGTTCTTACATTTTGATAATTTACTTTTCCCTTGTGTTTCTTCATCTACAAAAGAAGGCTAGTACTTTTCTCAATATTTTTGCTTCACCAGGTTACTGGGAGTTAAATGGGCTAATGCAAATGGTTTTTCATTAAGTAGAAAGTAGTATTAGAACATAGGGTGTCATCTCTATAGAAAAGGTCCATAGAGGGGGTTCCCTAAAGCCAAACCTGACATATGGACTTGGGTGCAACTGGTTAGTTTCAGGCAGGGAGGGGGGTCCTGGGGAGCAAGAGAGAGAGAGAGAGACAGGGAAGAGCATATACAGTGGAATCCAACAGAAAATCCAGGGGAAGGTGAGTGTGTGCCAAGGTTGTTGCTGTGGGCAATAGGGGGCTGTGTTCCTACAACGGGAACTCTGAGAAGCATGGAGAGTTCTAGAGCTGTCCCAAAGATGGAGATGGTGGGTTGCTGGAGTGTTTTCCCATGGCTCCTGTCTCCCTGTGCTCTTGCATGGGCCGAGGCAGCTTCTAGGGCTCAGAGCCTCCAAAAAAGAAAGGCGAGGGTCATGTGCTTGGGGAAGGCACATGCCTTAGGGCAAGAGGCACTACAGAAAGGGCAGGGAAAGAAAAGAGGACCCTGCAGGCGTCCTGGCTGGGAGACAGCGGCCAGCGTTAGGGATCCTAGCCTTTTAAAGATGTTAACAATCTAAGAAAACTTGTTACCTTCTAAAAATTCCTGTATATTCAGTTAAAACATTTCTTCCTGTGTGAACAATGAATTGATCTATGATAAATCGTTCCCTTCCTTCTTCCATCCTTCCATCTTTTTAAAAATTTAGTCATTCAGCAAAAAATAGCTCTGAGATCTCTAAAGGAATGGATAGGGCGCTGGAGACATAGGCGTCCTGGGGGCTTGGTGAGGGCCATCTGGAAGGGAACTCTAGCCTGGGGCACCCACCTGTGCTCTTGTGATTTCCTCCGGAGGCTTTGCTTTCTGGGCTGGTGGCTGGAGAATCAGGAAAAATGGGTAAACCAGGCCCGGAGGCAGTGTTTGAATGAATCTTTCTGTAAATATTAATTTTATTCTATGTGCTCAGTGAGTCTGTGTGTTTTCTCTAAACTGGCTTGACTGTGTTTGTATTTAAACTTGTAATACGCCCTGTTATTCATGACAGTGCTTTATTCACTCTGCCGGTGTTTATTTGATGCTGACTGTGTTTCAGGGCCGGTCCCAGGCCTGGGGCATCCTGTAGTAAACATGAGCTACAAGTCCCTGTTCTCAGGGAGTCAGGGAGTCCACACTCCAGTGGATGATTGGAAGCTAATTGCCAGTCTCATTCTGGAGGGCCCTAGGGAAGTAGGTTCCCAGTCCCCTAACGGTCCCTTTCTCCTGTGCCAACCTACGAGGAGCCCAGATCGGAAGGGCTTTCTGATTCCCAGTGGAATTTGCTGGGCTGGATAGAGAGAGAAAAGGTTGCTGTGACTCTGCCACCTGAAGCAGGGACGACCAAACACGGGGTGGGAGTCCTGAGTGGCACCTCGCTTCTGCATTGGCAGCGGGGGGCAAGGGCAGAAGTCTCACCCCCCACGCTGCCTGCCACGTGCTGGCCTCTGGTACAGCCTCTAGCATGCTCTTCCGGTTCTTTGCTTTCCATTTTCCTGAGGGAACAGACGGACCCAGTGGGCCTAGGGTGTCCGCCTCAGACCTCCAGTGGAGCATTGGAGCATGTTCGTGGCCTATCTTCCAGCATCCTGCAAGCATTGCAGCAGGGACCCCTCACTCCTGGCTTCCCTGCTTCCCTTCCTCCTCTGCCTCCAGATGCAAACAGTTTCCAAGGTGCACTTGTGGTCACTCCTCCCCTTTTTTTTTCCTTCTCTTGGGGTCCTCATCTGGTTCTTTCCTGGAGGAGTACCCCCTCGCTGTTTTTCTTGAGCCCCTCATCTTTCCGTGTTCTGTCTGCAGTGGCTAGCTGGGATGGCCGCCCACTCAGCTGAACTTGGTGTTTCTGAACCAAATCCTTGTCTGATCGTGCCTGCCTCCACCAGCCCAGTACCAGTTCCTGACCCATTTTTTTTTTTCCAGTTGCCCAGACTCAGAATTACTTGTTTGCTCTCTTATCCTTGTATGCTCAGTTTATATTCCCCATCTTTTTGTTGGCTTCTTATTTTGCTATCACTGCGAAGACCTTTGTTAGTCCCCCAAATTACCATTTGTTAGCATTTTCCCCCACTCTCTCTGGAGTCTGCTTCCTCACTTCCTTTCTGCCCACCTTCCTTCCAACCTCCCGGACCCTCTCTCCTTCCACACACACCGATTTCTTCTGAAGTGTTTGAGAGTAATTTGCAGATATCATAGTCCTATGTATCTATACATATATATAAATATATCATACGTATATATAAATACATATGTATTTATAGAATGTATCTATAAATACATTCATTAATATTTCCTAACAACTCTTACTAACCATCATATGTTTATCAAATCTAGGATATGAAACATTGACACAATACTATCGTCAACTGAGCCATCCATATTTAAGTTTTGCCAGTAGTCCCATAAATGTCTTCAGTAGCTTTCTTTTCTTGGTCCGGATTCTAATCTATTGATAGATTCATACATTCCATTTAGTTGTCACACCTCCTTGATCTCCCCTAATCTGGGTCAGTTGCTTAGAATTTTTCTTTATAACCCTCACATTTCTTCAGAATACAGTTAGTCTAGTTATGGTGGAGGAAACCTCTCCTTTTGCTTTTGTGTGCTGTTTCTTCACGAGCGGACTTCGGTTGTTCATTTTGGGCGGGAACACTGCAAAAGGGATGTCGTGCTCTTCCCAGTGTATCTTATCAGGAGGCATGTGCTGCCAGTTTGTCTCATATTGGGGATGTCAAATTTTATTACTTGGCTCAGGTTGTGATCACTATTTTATCTGCTTCAAGTCATTATCTTCTTGTATGTAATTAGTGAGTTACTTCTGGGATATTTTGAGCTTATAAAAATATCTTGTTCTTCTTTAAACTTTCACTCACTAGCTTTAGCGTCTCTTAATTCTTGGCAGACTCAGTTTTGATTGTGATGGCTTCACAACGGTGCATTTAGAAATGCTCCATTACTTTCTTCCCATTTCTAACTGGTGCCCGCCTGCAAGGAGAGCTTTCTCTTTTCTCCCCCTATTTATTTAGTTACATCTGTGTGGATTTGCAGATCCTTATTTTACTCCATGGGTACTAATTTATTTACCTGTTTCTTTTGATACCCAAGTGATCTCAGATTTGGCCTTTGTGAGAGTAACTGTTAACATTAGATATGGGTATTAGATTTTCTACAGGCTTTTGAAGCCCCGTGGGGGGGGTCATGCATGTGATTGTTCTTTTTAAACAGATTAATGTTGGGTGTTATGTAAATGGAATTCCTATTGTTATACCAACCTTGAATTCCTGGTATTCCTCTCACTTGGTTGTGTTGCATTATTTCCTTTAAAGTGATGTTGCAAACTATTTGCTAATATTTTATTCAGCCGTTTTGCATCCCTATTTACACCTGACAGTGCTCTATAGTTTTCTTTTGTGTGTATGGGCTCACTTATCAAAATTATACTAGTTTTTTTAAAAAGTGTGGAAGTTTTCCTTTGTGTTCAGTGCTCTGGAACCATTTATGAATCATTGAGGCTGTCTGGTTTATGGAGGTTTGGTAGAATCCCTTGTGAAATCATCTTAGTCTGATTTTTTGTGTGTCTGTAGTTTCTTTATAACTTTCTGTTTCTTCTATAAAAATTAGCCTAAGTTTTATATTACTAATGGGATCAATTTTGGTGAATTGTATTATTCTAGCAGATTTCGTCTAGGTTTTCAAATTTAAGTCCCCTATTACTTGACGTATTAAATATTTAGTGTGGATTATACTAGATTGCAAGTTCCTAGGTCATAAGCCTTGGGTATATTAAAAGTTATATTTTGGCTTATGGAATGACCTTTTTGTTGCCTATCTTTTACTGCTGTTGAAAATCCATTTTGTTTTTTGGAGGCCCAACTTCGATGTCACCTCATCCAGGAAGTCCACCCTAATTGCCTCACCTACTTTCTGGAATCTCAAGGTCCTATGTCTGTATTCTGAACATCACATTTATCTCTCTCGGCTGTTTGTTGTCATTATGTCTGGGTGGAAGGCAAGAATTTCCTATCACTGCTATAAAAATTTACCACAAAAACTTAGTGACCTAGAACAACACAAATATATTATTAATATCTCACAGTCCTGGAGGTCAGAAGTCTGAAATCAGTTTTATTGGCTAGAGTCAAGATGTCAGCAGGCCTTCATCCCTCCTGGAGGCTCTAGGGGAGAGTCTGTTTCCTTGCGTTTTCCAGCTTCTCAAGGCCGCCTGTGTTCCTTGGCTCTCAGCCCCCGCCTCCATCTTCAAAGCCTGCCATGGACAGTGGAGACTTGCTCACACTGACAGTTCTCTTCTCTAGTCACATCTCTCTCTGCCTCCCTGGGATAAGAACACATGAGCCTGCATCAGGCCCACCTCACTCATCCAGGGTGTCTCCCCGTCTCAAGATCCTTAATGTAATCACATCTCCTAAGCCCTTTTACTGTGTAAGCTAACACACTCCCGTGTTCAGGGGATTAGGATGTGGGCATCTTTGGGGGACCACTTTCCAGCTTATCACATTCATTATTATATTTCCAATGTTTCCTGCAAACGTATGTCACAAATATGTTTCTCTCACAAGGCTAAGCATTGCAGTCACAGCCACTGTTTAATAATTATTTTTCCTCCTTCGGTTATGTTTCAGATGTGTTCTGTGTCAGAACACAGAAAAATTCACTGTAGACCTCTTCCTTGATAATCGCATTGCTTGACTGAGAAAGAAAGTCTAAACCTGAAGCCCTGAGACCAGAAGCGAAAGACGGCTGTGCTGTGTCTCAGGCGTGTGTCTGAACCCTCTCCCCGCACGCAGCCGCCCCGGCCGGGGGCTGGAGATGCGGCCCTGTCTCCTCCCGGCTGGCTACTCTTACGCAACACATGCCCGCCCTACTTTAGTAACTCAAAGCAGAGGAGGCCTCCAGCTTAAATAGGAAAATCTGCCTTCAGCGGCAGACGGATCAAGAATGCATAGTTTATTATTTAAAGTCCACGCTGGCTGGGGCTGTCCAGGTGGCTCAAGGAAGCTCCTGGCAGCTGGTCCAAGCCTGGGGCTGGAGGAGGGACGGTGGCCCTCGGGAGGCCAGGGCCGGGAGGCCGGGCACTGACTTGGTGTTCCAGGGCCGCGGGGGTGGAGTGCGCGGCCCTTGCCAGCTCCCACAGAAGTGTCTGATTTTTGAATCAGCAGCCTTTCTGTTCCCTCCAAGGGAGAGAGCCGGGGAACGTGGGACCGAGCAGAGGAGCGAGCCGGCTTCCCTCCCAGCAGCAGGACGCGGGCCAGGAAGTCCGACACCGAGAAAGGGAAGGGGAACAGACACTCTGTTTGGAGTGACGGCTCGGTTTCTTTGAAGAAATGACTTTTACGGTTGCATTTTTGTACCCCCCTCTGCCGAAAGGTCTAGCCTTCTTTCAGTGTACTGCTTTCTCATGGAAAAGCCCGGCAGAAAAAAAAAAGAAAACGTCTGCTGCCCAGTTTTCTTGGGTGTTTTCCAGCCGTGAATGCAGCGGGTTCATTTTGCACAGTCTTCTTTCAAAGCAGCAGGCGATTTCTCGTGCACGACCAGACAGGGAATGCGCTGGCTGGAGCCTCTGTAGGGTTGCATAAACTGCCTTCGGGCTGAAGGAGCGCGTACCTTTCTCAATCCATTAGCAAGTCATAGATCAAACTCTCTGTCACTGGGTTTGGACAGAGCTGGACAGTGAACTGGAGGGGAAAAGCCCAAGAAAGCTGGGAGTGTTCCCGCCCAGTTGAGCAGAAAATAGCAGGCATCATTGGTGGTCGGTGATGGTGGCATGAATGCAATCTGGGGCCAGCTGGGAGGGGCCAAGCCCCTAGGAGAGGCTTTGTCCACGCGTGGTGTGGGTCCCTATGCTCAGGGATTCTTAGGGCTTGGGGAGGGAGAAGGGGCTTTTCTTCTCTCCAAGGAGACAGCCACTGTTTAGAGACAGAGCTTATAGGCCTCCCATGGATCCCTTAGGAAGCCTGCACTTGGGTTTCTGGGCCCTTGAAAAGAGAATGAGCATTCTCTGCATCACCAGTTTGGTTTTTTTTTGATGTTTTGGTTGCATAACATGGCATGTGGGATCTTAGTTCCCTGACCAGGAATCCCTGCATTGTGCCCCTGCATTGGCAGGGCAGAGTCCTAACCACTGGACCACCGGGGAAGTCCCCTATGTCCACACTGGAAGAAGTCCAGCTTTCTCCAAATAGACCATCATCTGTCCCTGGCCAAGGGTGGCAGCTGCTTTTCTGACTCTGCTTTTAGGACGGTTTTGCTTCCCTTGACCATTTCTCATTTTCTGACCTTGACATGTATGGAGGTACCTCTTCCTTGCGTGTGGCTCACTGCTGATGTTGGGAGCTCCGAGCACCTGAGTTTCATGCCTGCTCTGTCCTGAAGGGTATCACTAAGTCCCAGATGACTGTTGGTCTTCTTTCTGAGCAGCAGTTAGTCATTTTATTGGGGTGAAATTCTTCAGAGCAGCATGGAGGCAGAGACCTTCAATTAATGTCTGTTCAGGGCCTCATTGGCTGGTCTCTGGGCTGAAAAACTGCCTTCTTCAGTATAAATATGCATCTCCTGGGGGTGAAAGACGTCTCACTGCTCCAGTGACGTGAGCATCCACGTTCCAAGCCCTC
Organism: Giraffa tippelskirchi; assembly: GCF_054371585.1. Taxonomy (NCBI): domain Eukaryota; kingdom Metazoa; phylum Chordata; class Mammalia; order Artiodactyla; family Giraffidae; genus Giraffa; species Giraffa tippelskirchi. The sequence goes on along the minus strand of NC_137286.1, from coordinate 59,859,355 downwards.
GGGGGACATGTGTCTCTTGCCAGTAGCTGTCTGCCCCCGAACCTTCCCTCACCAGGGTTTTCTCTCCCTGACGCCGCTCCCCGAGCCTGCGCCTGGCGGGTCTCTGGGTCCCTGCACATCCCGCGTGAAGATGGAGACTTTTCACTGCATCGCCCGAACACTCCGAGGAGCAGCACAGCTGCCCTTCTCTCTGGTTTTGATGGCACAACTCGCTCAGGAGGCACTTGAAAAGTGAAGTCGCTCAGTCGCGTCTGACTCTTTGTGACCCCATGGACTACACCTACTAGGTTCCTCCGTCCATGAGATTCTCCAGGCGAGAGTACTGGAGTGGGTTGCCATTCCCTTCTCCAGGGGATCTTGTGGACCCAGGGATCGAACCCGGGTCTCCAGCCTTGCAGGCACACGCTTTCTCATCTGAGCCACCAGGGAAGCCACCAGGATGCACTTAGGCAGCCCATTCCAGCGCCCATCTGAAGATGCTGAAGAGCATTTCCCCTTCCTCTGTGTTCACGTCACCCCAGGCTCGGTGGTGGGTGGTGGGGGAGTGTGGAGAAGGAACTCCAGCAAAGGGCTGAGCCCCACAGAGTCCGGGCACCCTGGCCCAGGGTGGGCTGGGGGGGCGCAGGGCTCTGAGCCCGTGGGGGGAGGGCTAGGGGCTCACCAGGGAGTGGGCTGGGCCCCAAACGTGGTTGGATGCCAGTGGGTTTACAGGGCGGATTATCCAGAGAAGGGGGACAACTCATGCTGTGCGGCCCTTCCTCCACGGTCGCCTGCCTGTCCCCTGGGCTCAGAGATCTCAGTAGCACAGAAAGGACCCCCTGGTGGCCAGGGTGGTGAGTGCAGAGCCCAGAGCCCTGCCCCGGGGGCCTGGCTCAGAATGCACACACACCATGTCATCTTGAGCAGACGCCTGTCGCCCAGACCTGTGTCTCCGCCCGCGATTGTCGTGAGGCAGAGGCCGGCCACGGTGCGGTCACTGGCGGACAGCAGGGGGCCAGCAGGAGCGGGAAAGGTTCTGCTGGTGGGCAGCTTGCAGCCTTGGTGGAAGATGGGCGTTGTGTGATGACAGACGTCCCTGCTGGGGCCATCTGCGTTATGAAGAATCAGTGTTGCCCAGCAGAACGCCGTGCCTGTTGTAGAGGCCAGGAAATCGCTAGGTTTAGGTACACCGAGACTTGGCATGAGACTGGAGCAGAGAGTCCCAGCCCTGACCCCAGGGTGGCTTCCTCGTCTTGTCTGACAAGCAGGCTGAGCACCGAAGGGCTGCATGCCAGCTGCTGGGTGGGTGAGGCTTGTCCTCGCATCCCGGGTCAGTGTTTCTTGCTGCCCTGTGTGGCTGCAGTGGGCACCCTGTCCTGCAGCATCCCGTGGAGGGAGTCAGCTGGGAGGGGGGCAGTGCAGCGCTGGGGAGCTCAGCCAGGGTTCTGTTTTCCTTTCCCAGGAATTTTTTTTTTCATTCCTGATTCTAGTGCTGACAGTACAGACATCTTGAAGATATTCCAGTTTCAACCATATTCAAGAGTAGTTACTTGGAGTTCTGATATAGTAGTAACTACCTAAAAAGGGAAAGTATTTAACAATAGCAAGAAAAGAAGGCAACTGTTGAAGCTGCAGTGAGAGTAGTACGCTGATTTACTGAGTGCTAGTGTGAAGGACGTGGGCACTTTCTTCAGGAGGGCGAGGCTTCGAGCGGCACTGAATGATGGCATTTGGCCACTTGCTTTGTCTTTGGGGAGTCTGAGATTTGCAGCTGTCATCTTCTGCTTTTTTCCTTCCCAGTTGTCTGTGACAAGCAGCCTGTAACAGCCTGTGTTCCAGACAAGTGAACATCATTTCTGGCTGCCAGAGAAAAGAAAAGGTTTTAAAATAACTTTTTGACAGGGCTCTACTATAAAATATTTTGTGGGGTGTGTGTGTGTGTGTGTGTGTGTGAATTGTTTTTGTATGTAGAGAAAAAAATAGAGATTGTTCTCTTCCAGGGTGTAATGTTTTTGGTAATACATTGCACTGATAAGTTGTTTAAAAAGTGAGATTTTTGCGAAGTGAACCACATTTTAAATGAAGTACGTGAACTTACCATTTTAAGGAAACTTGGAATGAATCCTATAAAGGAGAGACGTTTTTGGCAGGATGCAGACCAGCTTCTCAGAATGTACATCTTGGTTGCTTCTGTATTTATTATCAGTTCAGTTCAGTCGCTCAGTTGTGTCCGACTCTTTGCGATCCCATGGACTGCAGCGCGCCAGGCCTCCCTGTATTTATTATAAAAGAGCCTAATTGCTTACCTAGGTCAGATTTGTGGTTACTGGGCCGTCTTAGTAGGGCACTCCTGTATGTGATCAAGACCGTTACCCGGGTGCGGCCGCAGCAGGTGTGCCCGGCTGGGTGCCAGGTTTAATCAGTGAAAGAATTTTGTCTCCTATCAGGTGATATGAGCCTCAGCCATGACGGACCCAGGATTTTTCAAGTAATGCAGCTGGAGCGCCGCTGCTTTCTGCTGCCATTGCTTGCCTGTGTTTCCCTCTAGCCTGGTTCAGTTCTCAGGCAGGTCCCTGACAGTGGGAAAGGTGGCTCCTGGCCTCTGCAGCTTACGTGGCTCCAGGGGTCCAGGAACTTGGTCACACAGACTCCATAAGATGACTTGCTGGGCCCTGCTTGGGTCGCATGCCCGTCCCTGGACCAGTCACTGTATCTGAAGAGTGGCGTTCTCTCTCCTCGCGTAACATGGTCAGCCTGTGGCAGTAGAGGGGGGCTGCTGAGAGAAGACCTGTCAGTTTTGTGGGGTCCCAGATGGCAAGTGGCAGGGAGAGTCCTGAGTGGCAAAGAGACATTCTGCTGTCATGATGGGGTAGAGCTACAGATGCCCCCTAAGGTGGCATAGATGACTGTTAATCTCAGCCTTTGTCTCCTGAGTAGACTCCCGGAGGTGGCCTTTGCCCCGGGGTGTCTGTAAAGAGCTCATTCCCTGACCGTCCTCTCTCAGCTGCCTTCTCCATTCTCCCGAGGGCAGTGGAGGAAAGAAGTCACGTTCAAGCAGTGGACTGTGCTTAGGTGAGTGTGGAGTGGGGTGCTGTAAAAGGGCCCATGCTCTTGTAGGATGCCCAGGTGCATAAACCCAAGTTGGCTCAGGTGGTGTAGGTAGATGTTTTGGACTTTGGAAGTGTGACAGGACTTAGGAGTTTCTGCTTAGCTCAGCATGGGGAAAAAACCCAGCAAATTACTGCTTTTACCCCAGGATCAGTTGCTATTGCTGTGTACTGAATTACCTCCAAAGCTTAGGGGCTTCAAACTGCCATCTTATTTATTTGCGTTTTGAACTGCAAACACATTTATTCTCTCCTGACTGACGCAGCAGCTGTAACAGCAGACACGTGCTGTGTTCTCTGCTCTCGTGGCTGCCTCAGTGGATGCAGCTGTAATGCAGCCTTATCACCATGATGCAGCCACATCGTAGCCTCAACGGTTTTTTCAGGTGGAGCTTAACATGCTTACAGGACAAAGGCAGCCCATGGCCAAGCGAGTACCTCAAGGCGCGCGTGTGCAGTACTGTACGTGACCTCAGCTGTTACGTAATCATGGAAAATCACGGAAGACGGATTGCACGTAGATTGTGAGGCAAGAGACCCCGGAGGGGTGGAATGTAGGGAAAGAGCAAATTAGCCAACAAGGCTGTGGCCAGGCTGTCTTACCCCATGCCCTCTCACTCTCACCCCATGTTTTGTAAATAATGAAACTGCCTTTTTAATATGCTCACAGATTCTGTGGGTGAGGAGTTCAGACAGAGCATGGAGGAGCCAGCTTGTATCTGCTTCGAAGCGTCCAGGCGTCACCTGGGAAGACCTGAGGTCTGGGGAGTAGGGTGATCTGGAAACGCCTCCACGCACATGCCTGGCACTGGGGGTGAATGACCTGAAGGTAGAACTACCAACTGCTAGTTTGTACGCGTGTCAACAGTCTGTTCCTTCATATGGCTGAGTAGTATTCCATCACATGGACGATCCAGTTTGTTTATCCATTCACCTTTTGATCTCCAGTTTTTGGCTGTACCAAGTAAAGTTGCTGTGAATATTTAAGTCTTTTTATGGACTTAAACTCCTGGATAAATATGTAATTGAGGGTTGGCTGGGTTATAAAATAGGTGTATGTTTATTTTTTAAAGGAACTACGAAGCCACATTTCAGAGTAGTTGTACCTACCATGTTATATTCCCATCAGTGCTGTATGAGAATTCCAATGTTTGCAACACTTGGAATTGTTGTTCAGTCACTCAGTCCTGTCCAGCTCTTTGCAACTCCATGGACTGCAGCAGGCCAGGCCTCCCTGTCCATCACCAACTCCCAGAGTTTGCTCAAACTCATATCCATTGAGTCAGTGATGCCATCCAACCATCTCATCCTCTGTCATCCCTTTTTCCTCCCGCCTTCAATCTTTCCCAGCATCAGGGTCTTTTCCAATGAATCAGGTCTTCGCATCAGGTGGCCAAAATATTGGAGTTTCAGCTTCAGCATCAGTCCTTCCAATGAATATTCAGGACTGACTTCCTTTAGGATGGACTGGTTGGACCTCCTTGCAGACCAAGGGACTCTCAAGAACCTTTTCCAGCACCACAGTTGAAAAGCATCAATTTTTCACCACTCAGCTTTCTTTATAGTCCAACTCTCATATCCATACACTACTGGAAAAACCATAGCTTTGACTAGTCTGACCTTTGTTGGCAAACTAATGTCTCTTCTTTTTAATATGCTGTCTAGGTGGGTTATAGCTTTTCTTCCGAGAAGCAAGTGTCTTTTAATTTCATGGCTGCAGTCACCATCTGCAGTGATTTTGGAGCCCAAGAAAATAAAGTCTCTCGCTATTTTCATTGTTTCCCCATCTATTTGCCATGAATTATTAATTCAAACTCTTTACTTATAATAGGTCCATTCAGGATGTTTTATTTTTTTTTCCCTTGGGTAAGTTTTTATAATTTGTGTTGCTTTAGGGATTTGTTCATTTCATCTATGTTATCTAATTGGTTGGCATATGTTGTTCATAATATTCCTTTATAATCTTTTGTATTTCTATAAGGTGAGTGGTAATATTTCATCTTTCATATGTGAGTCTTTTTTTTTTCTTCTCTGTTGGCCAGAGTAGCTAAATGTTGTTAATTTTATTGATCTTTTTAAAGAAGCAAATACTGGTTTAGTTGATTCTCTTTATTTTCCTATTGCTTATTTCTTTAATTTTTTTCTCTAGTTTTTAATTTCTTCCTTCTTCTTTGGGCTTCCCTTGTGGCTCAGCTGGTAAAGAATCCACCTGCAATGCAGGAGACCTGGGTTCTATCCCTGGGTTGGGAAGATCCTCTGGAGAAGAGAAAGGCTACCCACTCCAGTACTCTGGCCTGGAGAATTCCATGCTGTAGTCCATGGGGTTGCAAAGAGTCAGAAAAATATTTTTTCTCTAATTTTAATATTCTTCCTTCTTCTTTGGATTTTGTTTGCCTTTTTTTTTTTTTTTTTTTTAATGTCTTGAGGTAGAAGGTTAAGTTATTGATTCGATGTCTCTATTTTTGTTCATTTGTCTGTTTCTTCCTTCGGTTTTGTTGTTGTTTTTACTTTGTATATTATGGGGTCCTGTCAGGTGCATGTAAGTTTAAAATTATTTCATGTCCTTGATGAATTGACTATATTTTGTCGTTAATAACATTTACTATCTCCAGTAACACTCTATCTTTTAATGTCTAAGTTGTCTGATCTACATATAGCCACTCCAGCTTTCTTATAATTGCTTTTTGCTTCATGTGTCTTTTCCATTCCTTTACTTTCAACCTATTTGTGTCATTGAAGGTAAAGTATGTCTGGTGTCTACAGCATATGATTGGGTTTTTAAAATCTGTTCTGCCAATCTCAGTTGGTTAATCCACTCACATCTAATATTGATATAGTTGTATTTATGTCTGCCATTTAAATTTCTGTTTTCTGTATATTATTTTTTTTCTCTATACTTAGTTTTCTGCTTTATTTTTTTAATTAATGAGTATTTTCAACATAACATTATAATGCTTTTAATTATTATGTCACTATATATTTCTTGAAATGTTTTCTTAATGGTTATTATAGGAATTGCTATATTATATCTAAACTTATGAGACTCTTATTTCAGATTTACTAACTTATTTCTAGTGAGATACAGAAATATTACTCCTGTATAGCTTTATTCTCTTTCTCCTTTCGTGAACTATTACTGTTTATAAATGTATAAATTTATTTTATATTTATATACATATCACAAACCCAGCAATGTAGTGTTCTTAGTATAACTTATCTTAATTTGTGTAAGTCTCTATGTAGTTTTTTTGTGTTTTAAAGAAACTGAGAAAGGAAAATTGAGCACATCTGTCGCTTGTTGTAACCTTCCTTTTCACCATTTCTTATTCTCTTCATTTCTTCCTGTGGCTTTGAGTTAGTATCTGGTATCAATTTCCTACCCCAAGACATCATTGCTCACACCTATCTCTTTTTGTGCTTTTATGATCAAACATTATATTTCTCTATGTGAAAGTCTTGACAATACAACTGTGTAAATATTGTTTTATACAATTTCTTTTAAAATAAATTAAGAGAAAAAGGGGAAGAAATATGCAATCACACTGCTTCTTATAATTAGATATTCAACCCTGTTATTTTCCTTGTGTGTGTCTTTGAATTGTCTTCTGGGGTCACTTGCTTTCAGTCTGAACATTCATTTAGTATTTCTTGCAAGGAATGTCTGCTAGGAACAGATTCTCTCAGTTATTGCTTAGCATACAATATCTTTATTTCACTTTTGTTTTTGAAGGATAGTTTTGCTGAATATAAGATTATTGGGTCCAGTTCTTTCTTTCAGCACCTTGAATATGTCATCCCACTGTCTTTGACCTCTATCATTTCTGATGAGAAGTCAGCTGTTCATCTTACCGTAATTCTCTTATGTATATAATAAGACATTTTTCTCTTATGCTTTCAAGATTTTCTCTTTTTCTTTGGCTTTCAGCATTTTTATCATATGTCAGATGTGGATCTGTTTGTATTCTACTTGGAGTTTGATGAGTGTCTTGGATGTGTAAATTCATGTTTTTCATCATACTTGGGAAGTTTTCAGGCATTATTTCTTCAAATAATGGGGAAAAAAAGGAACTTGTTCTCTGTTCCTTTCTCTTTCTCTTCTCCTTTCCGTGCATCATGTTGGGGTGCTTAATGGTGTCCCACATTTCTCTGAGACCTTGTTCATTTTCCACTTTTCTTTAGATTGTATAATCTCTATCAGTATATCCTTGCATTTGCTGAGTCTTTCTTCTTCTAGCTTAAATATAGTCCTGTTGTGTAATTTTTATTTTTGTTATTGTGCTTTTCAGATCTAGAATTTTAGTTTGATTCCTTAAAAATATAATTTCTATCGCTTTATTGGTATTTTGTATTTGACGAGATCTTGTCTTTATAGATTTTTTTTACTACTTTAAGCATAGTTTCTTTTTGTTCTTTGAACATTTTTATTGTGTACGTTTTGAAATCTTTGCCTGTTAAATCTGTCATCTGTGCTTTCTCATAGGCAGTTTCTGTTGCTTGTCTTTTTTTGTCTTGTGTAGGTTACACTTTCCTGCTTCTTTTTTTGTGTCTCATAATTGTTGTTGAAAATTGGACGTTTTATAATAATTGTAGGAAACTGAATACTGGTTCCCCATCACTTCTTCAGGTCTTCTTTTGTTGTTATTTTCTTGTTCACTTGTTTAGTGACTCAGACTATTTTGGTGATGTCTTTTTTCTTGTAATGCCTCAGAAGGAGGTGTTAACTCTCAGAAGGAGCAGCCTTGGGCAGGTATACAGTCACCTTGCATGACAGTGGTTTAATTAGAGTTCTCTTTGACCGTCTCTTTCCCTAATCTCTCTATTAAGCTGTCTACCTTTTTTGGAATTACACCCAGCTGTTATGCTTCATTATTTGCTGACTGACTGCTTTATTGTTTTCAACAATGCCTAAGACATACATGGCTCCACAGTTTGATCCAACTAAATTCAGTTATGGGTTGTCTTTGTGACAAGTCTAACCCCAGGAGGACTCTCCTTTGCTGTTCTCTATGAAGAACCACCTGACCTATCTTTTAATTTATTGCCCTTAATTAAGAGGAGCTGCCAGCCTCATATTTTCTTATCACTAAAATCCTTATGTTTTTGAGAGTGCCTGTAGGCTTGAACTTCCCACACTATTTCAAATAATGCCAGTACTTTTGGGGAAAGCATGGAAGCTTTTTGTTTTTCTGGACTACCTCTGCTACTCTGGACAGTAGGTGAAGCTGATAATCTGATCTTCTCAGTTTGCCTCTTCTGACATAGAATGTCTGCCCTATAGCAAGCTGATATGAGATTGGTGCCCCCAGGATTTTCCTGGGTTAGAGCTTCCTTCTTATGAATAGGACTGGGTGAAAGAATGGAATCTTAACCTTTTGGATGCACTCATCAGGAAATTAGACTCTTCAGTTTAGACTGTTGGGGATAAGAAATGATGGTGGCCTACCCCTCTGGGTATAGTATCATATCCTTTGACTGGCAGCTGAGGGAATGGGAGCTCTGCTTCTTCATCACACTCATCTAGAGTGGAGCTTCCATCAAGCTGAGCTAGGATGGGAAGGAATGAGTAGTGGTTTAAATGTCAGTTTTCACTCTTGTCCTGAAAGTAGGACACAGTAGCTTATTCTAGTAGCTCATGGGCTGCAAGAGAAAAGTGGTCAGTTTGAGAACCACAGTTGTCATAAAATTGGCTCTTCTATGCTGTGGTGGGAACTTCAGAAATCTGAGGTTAGTTTACCTATGGCAGTATAGTTGTGACAGTGAAGACTCAATTTGGGCAGCATTGAAGTGGATCTTCTGGAAGTATAGTCTATGATCTAAATGTCCTCAAAGACTCCTCAAAGTAAGAAAGACCTCCTGCTGGGTGTGATAAGGAGGGTGGGCTTTTTCTACTACGGACCAGACTAACTGGTCCCAAAAGGGGATGTTCCAGAAAGAAAACAAATTGGTGTCATTCCTGGAGCTTGGAAACAGGTTGGTCATGGCAATAGCAGCTGATCTCTGGATTTCCCTAGCTGGGCTATCCTTGTCTCTCACGCAGCATCTAGGCAGAGAGTGGGTTGACCTGTGATGGGACCAGGGCCACAAGTGGTGGGCTGCTTGTGCCCTTCCTAAAGCTCCTGCTGGGTATGTGTAGGCAGGTGTAATTTCAAATTGAAGGCATTTGCAGAGCTGATCTCAGACCACTGTATTGATTGATGACACAGTGTGGTCCCCAGAGGTCAAGGTTCTGCTGCAACTGATCAGGATTCAATGGTGGCAGAATTTGCCCTGGAAGATTGCTTGCCAGGCTGGGGACTTTATGTTGGTCTGTTCTTATAGGCTTCTAGAAAAGAAAATCAGTCTGGTGCGTCTGGTTTCCAGGAATGCAAAGCATGAATCATATCAGACAAAGAAACTGACCGTGTACCTCGTGAAGAGAGGCCTCCTCTTGCAACAGGTTGGTTCACGGGCCACTTGTCTTGTTCGGTGGATGGTTGGCTCAGGTATGCCAGCATCAGAGCAGGAGTGATGTGAACCTGGCTCAGAAAGAACATTGTAGTAAATAGGGTGAGAAGGGTATAAAAGTGGGGGAGGGAGATGAAGGGGCTGCCCTGTCTCTAAAAGAGAGGCCAGAGCAGTACCATAGAAGAAGAGCACGTGGCTCCTCTGAATGCCCTGAGCGGGCGCTGGGCATCTCAGCTCCCAGTGTGCTGGCGGTGTCTGGGCTTGATGTGTGGGGGTGTTGTCTCAGGAATCGAATGCTAAGGTTGGTAGACTTACAACTCATTGAGCTTCTTGTAAAGACTATAGTACAGCGCTTAGGACAGTCCAAATGAGTTTGTTATAGGAGACCATGCAGTGGCAGCAGATTTAAATAAATCACCCAGAACATGATGACACATTCAGACTAGGAGGCCATAGAAGTGCCCTCTTATTAATCTTTGCAACAACAGAGGCACTGTGGGTGCTGCAATTCACCCTGCAACTGTCAAGCAGTCCTTCCACTAAAACCTGCATGGAGCTAGAAAAAGGCAAAAACACATTGAGAAAAATGAAGGAAATGGGTAGTCCGTTATCAAAATCGGTGAGGACCTTGTACTAACTCTAAAGAACAGTGGGCCTGCATTTGGTAAGGGTAGTCAGTGGCCTTTTCAGAGTGGCCAAATCCTGCCAAACTGAAGGAGAGCCAGAAAAAATGTTTTTCCATCTCTTGTTTGTCCTTGGCTTTGAGTTTCAGAAGATTTATATACTTAGAAAAATGGTTGGCTGTCCCTCTTGCTTTGGCATTAGCCATTGTTTTACAGCCATTCTACAGCTGACTCCAGGGCAGCTCTGTGGTGGAGTGCATGTTGCTGGCGCTTTGTATCTAGCATTGCCCTATGGACAGAAGGAGGCCTGTGGATCCATATTTAAGTGTCCTGTCAGTTCAGAATGTACAGTATTGCTCCCTGGGGAGGTACAGGGTCCCACCGTAGCCTGGCAGGGCTGACTGCATGGATGCCTACTGGAGACTGTGCTTGTCTGCCTGCCCCCTAGCAGCAGAGCTGAGATGGGATGCTGACTCCTGTGATCAAGGGAAACCTGTTCATCCAAGTCCTGGCATTAGCCTTAGGTAGACCTCTCCTGAGTGCAATTTGAGTATGCAGAGAAAACCTGTTTGAGGATCTGAATACAAATACTACAGCCTATCAGGGAAAGGCTATGCAGAAAAAACATATCTATGGAAAGGATTTATTTCAGGAACAATAAATTCTAGAAAACTGGTATCCTAATGGGATGTAAGAAGACAGGGCTTTACTATGGAAAACAGAATGGAGGTTCCTTATAAAGCTACATACAGAACTGTCATATGATCCAGTGATCCCACTCCTGGACATATAACCAGAAAAGGTGAAAACTCTCAGTTTGAAAAGATGCATGTACCCAGTTTTCATAGCAGCACTATTTACAATAGCCAAGACATGAAAGGAACCTAAGTGTCCATCCACATATGAATGGATAAAGAAGCTATAGTATATATATATATATATGTATACATATATACACACACACACACATACACACACTGGAATATTCCTTATGCATAAAAAATGAAATGCTGCCATTTGCAACAACATGGATGGACAGAGAGACAAATACTGTATAATGGAATCTAAAAATATTATGAATGAATTTATTTGCAAAACAGAAACAGACTCACAGACAGAAAATAAACTTATGGCTACCAAAGGGGAAAAGTGGGAGGGATAAATTATGAGATCAACATATACACATTACTATATATAAAATAGATAAGCAACAAGGACTTACTGGGAAGCATAGGGAACTATATTCAATCTTGTATAATAATCTATGATGGAAAATAACCTGAATATATATATGTGTGTGTGTGTGTGTGTGTGTGTATAACTGAATCACTTTGCTGTACACCTGTAACTAATACAATATTGTAAATCAACTATACGTCAATAAGAAAGAGAACATTGGACCTGAACAGATTTCAGAAGTCATAAGAAAAGAAGATAGTTATGAAAAAAGTCATTAAAAATTTTTAAAAAAGTAATAGAAAGAAGCAAAAATCATAAGAACTGCAGAATGAGATGTAAAACCAGTAAGCTTAAAAAGGGGACTGCTGAGATAATAAAAGCGTGTGAAACTAGTTTGCTAGAGCAGAAATAAAATCTCCAAAGGAGGTACTGCAGAGTTGAAATGACATTACACATTTGAATTAGTGATGTAGAGAATAAACGTGACATGCTCTTTTGGGGGCAAAGGAAGGAAAGAAGAGAGTGGTGAGAAATGAAGTGGTAGAACTGGATTACAGAAAATGTAAGTCCAATTTTAGAATCTCTAGGGAAAGAACTCCTCTGCTCAGTTAGGATGGGGGCATTCATTCCTCAAAGTTTTACAATGAATGAACACTTTCTAGAAGGTTTAAAAATTTTAAGTTTACTAAGTAAAAGGCTTACTGTGTTTTGATCAAAATTCATATATCTAGACCCATAGTTATCTATTCTGGAAGAATTTGTGAATTACAATAATAAGAAAAGTTATAGCAATATTTAAGAAGACAAAATGGGTTACTCAAAACAAACAAAAATCTGGCAGTCCTGAGCTGTGCATGATACTAAGTCCTAGAACCCAGTAGAACTAGGACTGCAGTGTTGGGACAGGAAGGGATTGTGCTCCAAGAATTTGACACTCAGACAATTTGTTGTTCACATGTGAGGGCACCTGATGCTCTTAGAAAATATACACCCTACTTGTCCTTCTTCTAGGAATAATTTCTTCCAGAAGAACATAATTCTAGAACATAAGAAGAAGAAATCAACATAATTGCAGTTGATTCTGAGCTGAAGCAAAATTAAGAGATTAGGAATTGGGACGTCCTGATATAAGGAGTTGATGTTGCTGATTGAAACTGGTTTACAATAGCATTAAGTCTTAACTAATTGATCCAAATACAGTTACAAATGGAAAGCAATAATTAAAAAGTTACTGGAAGATCAAAGACGTAAATTTAAAGCTATCATGGTCTTAGAAGAAAATATAGGAATAAGTCTTTGTGACCTTGGATTAGGCTAAGATTTCTTAGATGTAACACCAAACACACAAGCAACCAAAGGAAATAAAGATACATTTGACTTCATCACAATTAAAACTTTTTGTGCTCCAAAGGATACCATCAAGAAAGTGAGAAGATAACTTACATGATAGAAGAGAATTTCTCCAAATCATGTATCTGACTAGGGACTTGTATCTGGGATATATTCTATAATTCAGTTATAAAAAAACACCTCAGTTGAAAAATAGGCAAAACACTTAATGAGATAGTTCTCTGAAGAATATATACAAATGACCAATAATCACATGAAAAGATGCTCAGCATTATTAGATACCAGGAAAATGCAAATCAGAACCACAGTGAGATACCACTTCATACCTACTTGGATGATTACAGTAAAAAGAATGGCAATAACAAGTGTTGGTGGAAAAGCAGAGAAATTGGAACCTTCATGTGCTACTGCTGGGAATAAAAATGGTGCAGGCACTTTGAGAAAACATGTTGGGAGTTCCTCAAAAGTGTAAGCAAAGGATTAATACATGACCAAGCAATTCTACTCCAAGGTATATTATATACCCAAGAGAAATTAAAGCATTTGTTCACATAATAACTTTAACATGAATGTTCATGGCAGTGTTATTCACAGTAGCCAAAATGTGAAAAAAACTCAAATGTCCCTCAACTGATGAACAGAAAACAAAGTAGTATTCCATACAATGAAGTCTTCAATTCAGTTCAGTCTCTCAGTCATGTCCAACTCTTTGTGACCCTGTTGACTGCAGCACACCAGTATTCCCTGTCCATCACTGTCTCCTGAAGTTGGTTCACTCATACCCATTGCTTGGATGATGCCATCCATCCATCTCATCTGCCATTGCCCCCTTCTCTTCCTGTCTCAGTCTTTCCCAGCATCAGGGTGTTTTCCAGTGAGTCAGCTCTTCACATGAGATGGCCAAAGTATTGGAGCTTCAGCTTCAGCGTCAGTCCTTCCAATGAATACTCAGGACTGATCTCCTTTAGGATGGACTGATTGGATCTCCTTGCTGTCCAAGGGACTCTCAAGAGTCTTCAACACCACAGTTCAAAAGCATCAGTTCCTCGGCACTCAGCTTTCTTTATAGTCCAACTCTCACATCCATACATGACTACTGGAAAAATCATAGCTTTGACTAGATGGAATTTTGTTGGCAAAGTAATGTCTCTGCTTTTTATTAAGCTGTCTAAATTGGTCATAACTTTTCTTCCAAAGAGCAAGTGTCTTTTAATTGCATGGCTGCAGTCACCATCTGCAGTGATTTTGGAGCCCCCCAAAATAAAGTCTGTCACTGTTTCCACTGTTATGCCATTTATTTGCCATGAAGTAATGGGACTGGATGCCTTGATCTTAGTTGTCTCAATGTTGAGCTTTAAGCCAACTTTTTCACTCTCCTCTTTCACTTTCATCAAGAGGCTCTTTAGTTCTTCTTCACTTTCTGCCGTAAGGGTGGTGTCATCTTCATGTCTGAGGTTATTGATATTTCTCCTGGTAATCTTGATTCCAGCTTGTGCTTCATCCAGGCATTTTGCACGATGTACTCTGCATATAAGTTAAATAAGCAGAGTGACAATATACAGCCTTGATGTACTCCTTTTCTGATTTGGAACTAGTCTATTATTCCATGTCCAGTTCTAACTGTTGCTTCTTGACATGCATACAGTGATCAATGCAAAGAAATAGAGGAAATCAATAGAATGGGAAAGACTAGAGATCACTTCAGGAAAATTTGAGATACCAAGGGAACTTTTCATGAAAAGATGGGCACAATAAAGGACAGAAATGGTATGGATCTAAGAGAAGCAGAAGATATTAAGAAGAGATGGCAAGAATACACAGAAGAAGTATACAAAAAAAATCTTCACGACCCAGATAATGGTGGTGTGATCTTCACCTAGAGCCAGACATCCTGGAATGCAAAGTCAAGTGGGCCTTAGGAAGCATCAGTACGAACAAAGCTAATGGAGATGATGGAATTCCAGTTGAGCTATTTCAAATCCTAAAAGATGACGCTGTGAAAGTGCTGCACTCAATATGCCAGCAAATTTGGAAAACTCAGCAGTGGCCGCAGGACTGGAAAAGGTCAGGTTCATTCCAATCCCAAAGAAAGGCGATGGCAAAGAATGCTCAAACTGTTGCACAATTGCATTCATCTCACACGCTAGCAAAGTAATGCTCAAAATTCTCCAAGCCAGGCTTCAACAGTACGTGAACCATGAACTTCCAGATGTTCAAGCTGGATTTAAAAAAGGCAGAGGAACCAGAGATCAAATTGCCAACATCCCTTGGATCATCGAAAATGTAAGAGAATTCCAGAAAAACATCTACTTCTGCTTTATTGGCTATGCCAAAGCCTTTGACTGTGTGGATCACAATGAAGTCTTATTTGGCCACAAAAAGGGATGAAGTATTGATACATGCTAGATGGATGAACCTTGGGAATATGTTCATAAGTGAAATACGCTAGAAACAAAAGACCATATATTAAATGATTCTATTTATATGAAATATTAAGAATAGGTAAACCTATGGAGACAGAAAGTAATTAGTGATTTCCTAGGGTGGTGGTGGTGGAGGGCAGTGGGAAATGGGAAGTGGTTGCTAATGGGTATGGAGTTTCATTTTGGGTAATAAAAATGGTCTATTACTGTCATGATGATTGTACAACTCTGAGACTATACTAAAAGCTATTGTATGCTTAAAGTGGATGAATTGTATATGAATCATGTCTCAATAATACCATTGTAAAAAGTAAGGAAAGATGTAAAATATAAAGTACTTTAGTAATATTCTATACTTCAAATTTAAGAAATATTTACAAATCAGAAAAACAGAAAAAGATCTGGAAGAAAAAAGGGATGCTAAATTCTTCTCTGTACAAAGGGGAAGACAAAGTTGTACTATGTTCTTGACACCAAAAGAATGTTTCATAAGATTGTAAAGATAGCTTATTGTAGAATTGCCTTCTCAGTACTAGAGATGACAAACTCAGGAAAATATAGCTCACATGGTAATTAAGAGAAAATGGAACTAAAAACATGACAGAAGATCAAAAATTATCCTTTTTGTAATAAAGGCATTAAAACCATCTATTCAGTGGCAGAGACTCAGAAATGACATCAAAAAGATGGTAAAAGCATGGGTAAACATTTAAACATCAAATACAATTAAAAGGTAATAAAATCAAGAACATATTTATCATAGTAGTGTGTGTGTGTGCACATAGTCGCTCATTCGTGTCTGACTCTTAGTGACCCCGTGGACTGTAGCCAGCTAGGCTCCTCTGTCCATGAGATTTTCCAGGCAAGATCACTGGAGTGGATTGACATTTCCTTCTTCAAGGGATCTTCCTGACTCAGGGACTGAACTCATATCTCCAGCATTGGCAGGTGGGTTCTTTACTACTAATGCCACCTGGGAAGATCCACTGGAGAAGGGATCGGCTACCCACTCCAGTATTCTTCAGCTTCCCCTGTGGATCAGCTGGTAAAGAATCCGCCTGCAATACGGGTGACCTGGGTTCGATCCCTGGGTTGGGAAGATCCCCTGGAAAAGGGAAAGTTACCCACTCCAGTATTCTGGCCTGGAGAATTCCATGGACTGGATAGTCCATGGGGTCACAGAGTCGGACACAACTGAGCGACTTTCACACAGTGCCACCTGGGAAGCCCTATCATAGTTTAGATTTGATTTGTTCAGTCACTAAGT
This sequence comes from Giraffa tippelskirchi, assembly GCF_054371585.1. Lineage (NCBI taxonomy): Eukaryota > Metazoa > Chordata > Mammalia > Artiodactyla > Giraffidae > Giraffa > Giraffa tippelskirchi. The sequence goes on along the minus strand of NC_137286.1, from coordinate 59,842,983 downwards.
TGTGTCCAACTCTTTGCGACCCCATGGACTGCCACACACCAGTATTCCCTGTCTATCACTGTCTCCTGAAGTTGGCTCACACTCATGTCCATTTCTTCGATGATGCCATCCATCCATCTCGTCCTCCATTGCCCCCTTCTCCTCCTACCCTCAATCTTTCCCAGCATCACGGTCTTTTCCAGTGACTCAGCTCTTCACATCAGGTGGCCAAGTGTTGGAAATTCAAGTTCAGCATCAGTCCTTCCAATGAATATTCAGGGTTGATTTCCTTTAGGAGGGACTGGCTGGATCTCCTTGCTGTCCAAGGGACTCTCAAAAGTATTCTCCAGCACCATAGTTCAAAAGCATCAATTCTTCGGCACTCAGCCTTCTTTATGGTCCAACTCTTTCATCCGTACATGACTACTGGAAAAACCATACCTTTGACCATACAGATCTTTGTTGGCAAAGTGATGTTTCTGCTTTTTAATGCACTGTCTAGGTTTGTCATACCTCCCAGGGAGCAAGCGTCTTTTAATTGTATGGCTGCAGTAACCATATGCAGAGATTTTGGAGCCCGGAAAAATAAAGTCTGTCACTGCTTGCATTTTTTTTCCCATCTATTTGCCATGAAGTGACGGGACCAGATGCCATGATTTTCGTTTTTTGAATGTTGAGTTTTAAGCCAGCCTTTTCACTCGCCTCTTTCACTTTCATCAAGAGGCTCTTTAGTTCCTCTTTGCTTTCTCCCATTAAGGTGGTGTCATCTGCATATCTGAGGTTATTGATATTTCTCCTAGCAATCTTGATTCCAGCTTGTGATTCATTCAACCCAGTATTTTGCATGGTGTACTCTGCATACAAGTTAAATAAGCAGAGTGACAGTATCCAGCCTTGATGTACTCCTTTTCCAGTTTTGAACCAGTCTGTTGTTTCATGTCTGGTTTTAACTGTTGCTTCTTGACCTGCATACAGATTTCTCAGGAAGCAGATAAGTTGTCTGGTACTCTCATCTCTTTAAGAATTTTCCACAGTTTTTTGTGATCCACACAGTCAAAGGGTTTATCGTTGTCAATGAAGCAGAAGTAGATGTTTTTCTGGAATTCTCTTGCTTTTTCTATGATTCAACAGATATTTGGAAATCATGTTAGTACAAAAGTCCAATATTCTTTCATTTACTCTCTCACTTATTTTAAAACTATTTACAAAGCACCTACTATGTGGTAGGCAGTAGGTATGGAACAATGCATAAACTGCGATGATTCCTATTCTTATTGAGCTTCCTGTGGAGTAGAAGAGACTGTTATTAAACACAGAACAATTACATTTGCAAATTTAATTTCAAATTGCAGTAAGTGCTCCAAGGAAAAGAAAAAATGTGGTCTGGTAACTTAAGTAAAGTGCCTTTCTGGGCAGGTTCTTTTGACCCTGAAGCATCCTTGGCATTTAAGGGAAGGCAGTTCTTTGGGAAAGAGTCATAGTCTGATTACTGGGTCTAGGCCAAAAATGGAAGACTTGACTTGTTTTCACACTTCTAGGTCTGCTGGTAGGTTATTTGAGTTCTCTCTCCATGAGTTAGGGTACGTCTAGGGCTTCTGTGAAAGTCAAGAGGCCTTTGGAGGAGTGAAGGATATCTGATTATTAACTGCTCTGGAAATATGTGAGTAATATTTTTGGAAGAACCACTGACATCCAAGACAGAACCAGAAATTTGTTTTCCCTAAGCTTCTAAAAAGAGGACAAAGGATTTTTTGATCCTTTTGTTCATTGTTTGTGGGCTTCATCCTCTCATTCATTTATACATTCAGAAATAGTGTACCAGTGCCCTGCTCACCATGGGATAAACAGGTGGAAAGGGCAGTCCCCACCTCAAAGCCCACGTCCCTGGGGAGACGTGCAGGCCACGTGAGGCCTGTGCTGAGCACTGCTGCGTTATCAGGGGAGCGGGTGGAAGGAAGAAGCCTTTACCTATATTTTAGTTTTGTGTTAAAGCACAGAAGTGGAGTTCCTGGTCCAGAGAGTGGCCTGCCCTCCTCGCAAAGGTGGAGAAATATCTGGGCTGTCTAAAGTTTCTTGTACTTCTTTGTCAAAGATGAAAGACCATCTGTCAAAAGAAACAATACCCAGGACCCCTGGGTGCAGAAGACAAGTCGATTTCTTTTTAGGCTTTTGTCTGTCCTGTCTTGTTCTGGCTGAAATATGAGCATGTTAATTATTCTTCCCCCAAACTGTGTGTTTGGGGAATGTCCTTTTTGTTTCTCTTCCATCAATTTGGAGGGTAAAGCCACTGAGCTCCAGTAGGCTAGTGTCATCTTTCAGCAACAGACATAACTGGAAAGTGGTAGTGAGAAGCATGATGACTCCAAAGCATTTGCATTTGTTTTCTTGAATTTGCCAAATGTATCTTGATGAAACTCTGAGATGATTGTCCTTTCTGGGACTCACATATTGTCCTGACTGTCCTGACCATGTAAATATATACACTCCAACCATGTGAAAGTGACCTGCCCAGTCCACAGGGCTTAAGGCAGGAAAGAAGACGGTCATCTGTTAATGGGCTGAAATGTGTCCTCCCAAATCTTTATATTGAAGTCCTAACCTCTGGCCAGCAAAGGTCCCTCTAGCCAAGGCTATGGTTTTTCCAGTAGTCATGTATGGATGTGAGAGTTGGACTATAAAGAAAGGTGAGTGCTGAAGAATCGATGCTTTTGAACTGTGGTGTTGGAGAAGACTCTTGAGAGTCCCTTGGACTGCAAGGAGATCCAACCAGTCCATCCTAAAGGAAATCAGTCCTGAATGTTCATTGGAAGAACTGATGTTGAAGCTGAAACTCCAATACTTTGACCACCTGATGCGAAGAACTGACTCATTGGAAAAGAACCTGATGCTGGGAAGGATTGGGGGCAGGAGGAGAAGGGGACGACAGAGGATGAGATGGTTGGATGGCATCACTGACTCAATGGACATGAGTTTGAGTGAGCTCTGGGAGTTGGTGAAGGACAGGGAGGCCCGGCGTGCTGCAGTCCATGGGGTCGCAAAGAGTCAGACACAACTGAGCGACTGAACTGACTGAACTGAACCCCTGGCACCTCAGACTATGACTGGGTCTGGAAATAGGGCTTTTAAGGAAGTGATCAAGTTAAATGAGGTCATTAGGGAGTCCTTATAAGAAGAGGAAACTTGGACTTAGATGGATACAGAGGAAAGACCTGTGAAAGTGAAGGGAGAAGATGGCCATCTGCAAATCAGGAAGAGAGGCCTCAGGAGAAACCAACCCTGCTGACCCCTCAGTCTTGGCTTCTAATCACTAAAACTGTGAAGATAACTGTCTGTTGTTTAAGCCACCCAGTCTGTGTCACTCTGTCATGGCAATCCTAGCTGACTAACACAGTATCTTTTATGAGAATAGTTAATATTTAATAGAGGTTGAGACAAGGTTTTGGACTGATGTGAATCGCAGCCGTCTGCCTTACCTTCTGGTACCTTGCGACAGCCAGCTTGAAGCCGTCTTACTGCAGTAGGCCCAGCATCTCTTCTTGGGCATCTCTCTTGCATTTGCCTTGCTGCTGTTTTCCTGGTTGTGCACCTCTGTCATTTTCTGATAAAAGGAATGTGCTTTTCTTCCTCCTCTCCTTCCAGTTGGAAGCCCACTTTCCCTAGACGTCTGGGCTGTTTCCTGGACGATTCTTTTCATCTGTGGGGGGTTTATGGGACTGTTAAGGTTCTGTATGCTTCTCTCCCTCCCTTGAGTGGAGCACCCAGCGCAGGGCCGGCCACAGATTCAGGGTGTGACGAGCGCCTGTGGAACAGTCGCCGTCTTTCCTCGGTTGGCGTGAGGCGGGCATGTTGGAAGCCTTGTTCTCGTGGATGCGGCCTGTGACTGGACAGGGAGGGAGGTAGAAACCGAGTGACGATGGCCCTCCTCCATCGGCCTGGTTTTCCTCATTGGATGTGTGAGTTTTTTCCATCTCAAGGAAAGCGTCCCTCAATTCTAGTACTTTCTGGCAGTATTTTTGTTTCTCTCCTCCCCTGAAGTCTGCAGTTTCCTTCTCTCACTTTTCCCTTCCCCGGCCTGGCTTCAGCCCCCCGGTCCTCCGTCAGGAGCACCCCCGTAAGGCCCCCGGGGCCCCCGCCTGGCCCTCCTGGGCGGGAGGAGCCAAGCGGCCCTTCCCCTTGACGCTGTTTGCTCTGCTCCTGTGACTGTGTGCCCTGCTGTCCTTGCATGGCCCCTCTGCAGTCGGTGTCAGCTCCTCTACCCAGTCATGCAGTTTTGAGGTCCCAGGAGGATTGGTCTGGGATTGTTGGTTCCTGAATGCTGGTCTCTGATCTTGCCTTTGCCTTTGAGCACCAAGTCTGCACACTCCACATTCAACTTGACCTCTGCACTTGAGAACTTCAAAAGCACCTGAAGCTTAACAGGGCCAAAACTTGCAGTGCTTTTTCTCCACACCTGGCCCTGCTGTAGAGGTCCCTTACTCAATGATTAGCACAGCCATACAAGCCAGGGGTTATCTTTGATAGCCCGTCTTCACCTGGTACCTTGACATCTCCAGGATTCTTGATCTCACCTTCTAAGTATTGGGTTGGCCAGAAAGTTTGTCGGGATTTTTCTGTAACATCTTAGGAAAAAAACTGAATAAACTATTTGGCCAACCCAATACCTCTTTGAATCTATTTGTTGCACCTTGTCCAGCTGTGGTCCCTGTTTACTTGCGCTCCTGTAGTGATCATCGAACTAGTGTCCACCTTCCATGTCCTCCTGGAATCTGTTCTACCCAGAGTGAAACATTGGAAACTTGGGCCCTGGATGACTTCCCACTGTTCCAGGGATAAGGAAGAAAACCCCGAGCATATTGCATGTGACCCTCCAAGTGTGCCTCTTTGCCAGCCACATTCTCTCTTGCTGTGGGAGCCTGGTGGTTTCTAGAACATGCTGTGCTTTCTTCCATCCCCAGGGCCTGTGCACCCATTGCCTGGACTGCCCCCATCTCCTCTCTTCTCACCCACCCTGATTAACTCTTGCTTATCCTTCTAATCTTGGCCTGGGTGTCACTTCCTGATGGAAGCCAATCTAAACTGGAACCCCCTCCTTTTATCTTTTCAGCATTGTCTATTCTTTCTTTGCAAACATTTGTTGTATTTATAATTTTTATATATGCATCTGCTCTTTTGGTTAATGTTTATTCCTTCTAGTGATCACCTACATTGCCTTGCACATAGGTTCACAATTCAGTATTTACTGACTGAATGAGCCTCTCCCACAGACAGCGGTGCCTGGCTGCTTGGTGCCCACGTGGCTCTAATCATGGGTGGAAAGGTCTGGCAGGGCCAGTTCAGCTTTCTTACCCGGGGCCTTGCTGCCTCCCGGGGTGGGGGTGGGGGTGGGGGCACCTCCTGCCTAGTGAAGGGACTGATTTTGAACTCCAAGGTTGATCAGTCCATCATTCAAGATCTTAACCACACAAAAAATCTTTATTTTCCACCTTTCTTTATAAGGAATTTACATGAAAAAAATATGCCTTTTATAAAAATGACTTGGCCTTGGGGGAAGTTATTTAAAGAATTCATACTTGGAGAGCAAAACTTACTTTTTTCCTTATTCAAAAAAAAAAAAAGAGAAGGCCATTATTTTTCAAGGATGTTGGATTTTGCAACTACCAAAAGTTCACCTGGCTGGGAGCTCATCTTCAGCTGTGGACCCATCATTCCAGATTTTTTGCTGTTTTGGTATTTTTTTTTAAATAAGAAAACCCTTTGGTTGAAGGAAAAAAAGTGGTTAGAAAATATTTTTTTCTGGATCTGACAGTTTTCTTGGAAAGCGTGTTGTTTGTAAGTTTATGTATGCAAACCTAAAAACTAGACGCGTTGTTCATGTTCCTCCTCCAGTACTTTCCCCACGTTGACTGAATCTGCAAGGTGCTGTTGCCAGGTCTTTGGATGTGGCAGTGACAGGTTGTTGAGAAATCTATGGCGCACAGTGATGCTTGCATTTCCTTCATGGGGCACCACTGATTGGATCTGCTAAAGATGACGCAGGGTGAAGGGCAGCATTCCCATCTATGGCGGCGCTCTGCTCTGTGAAAGTGCACATCCTTCCTGTCTCCATGGACCTGGGAGGAGTCCTTGAAGCTTGAATGAAATATAGAAAGTGGTTTAAGGACTGACAGCCACGTTGGTGTCTGAAGGAGATGAGGAAGCTGGGCTGGGAGTTCCCCAGGAGCTAGAGGCTGGAGCCACAGCTGCCCACTGCTGCTGGAACAGTTGCTGTCCTGTGCTGAAACACAGGGGCCCCTTCTCCCCATCTCCTAACTTCCTGTCTCCCTCTAGCACACCCAGCCAGCAAGGGGGTCCAGGAAATAGTTTGCAGGTCCTCTACAATTGATGATGGTGACGGTTGCATAACTCTGAGAATATACTAAAACCATTGAACTGGGCATGGTCAACAGTTAAATTGTATCATATATGAATGCTATCAATAAAACTTGGACCATAAAGAAGGCTGAACGCTGAAGAATTGATGTTTTTGAATTGTGGTGCTGGAGAAGACTCTTGAGAGTCCTTTGAACTGCAAGGAGATCAAACCAGTCAATCCTAAAGGAAATCAACCCTCAATGTTCATTGGAAGGACTGATGCTGAAGCTGAAGCTCCAATACTTGGACCACCTGATGTGAAGAGCTGACTCATTGGAAAAGACCCTGATGCTGGGAAAGATTGAGGGCAGGAGGAGAAGGGGACAACAGAGGATGAGATGGTTGGATGGCATCAATGGACATGAGTTTGAGCAAACTCCAGGAGACAGTGAAGGACAGGGAAGCCTGGCGTGCTGTAGTCCATGGGGTCGTGAAGAGTAAGACACAACTAAGCAACTGAATAACAACCACCACCACCATCCCAGAGTGGAATGCAAAAGAGAGGGCTAGGAGAAAAAGGACAAATAAGTGGTGCATGGGAAATGGATACCGTTCTGTTAAGTGGAACCTTCATGGGTATCAAGATCAGGCCCAAGTGAATTTTCAGAGTTTCCAATTTCCATCTTGAAGATATTTTTTTATTACATCTCATACATGCTTATTTTGGAAAATTTAAGACAAGAGACGGTGGGCTATTGGACATGCAGTGGAAACTACACATCTTACTAATTTAGTTGCTATGGCAGTGGTGACTTTGGTGCCCTGAAAATGGGTTGGTGTGACCGTGACAGGGGTGTCTGTACACAGGATCCCTCTTGGGGCAAGAGTCAGTCTCTCCCCCAAGGAGAAGACTCACACTGTCTGTTTTCCATCATAATGAGAAACATTTGATTTCCATTCTTTTATGGAAACCTCTTCTAATGAAATATCATTAATTTTTCATGGTTCAAGTGGCTGATTTCATGTACAGTCATGTTTTGTGTTCTGTCACATTTGTGATGATTAAAATATTCCACCCTCTGGAATGTGGGGAGGTTACATTGGGATATTAAGCAGGAGTTAAAAGCCACTTCTCTTGGAACTGTTATTTTTGTACAATTATAATTTATTGTTGCATGATTAAGGATATCCTTAGAGAAATTGTTTCATGCTCCTTCCTAGTAAGAAATATTGAAGATAACAAGTTGATTGGTGAGTATCTAGACTAGAGATCCTAGATCCTGGTTAGACCCTGTAGGGTGCATAGGAGCATCCACTGTTTGTTTTGGGTCATGCATGCAAAGTTTAAAAACTAGCATTTAGACCCTAGTAGTTAACAGCTGTAATAGTAATGTAATGATAATGATGGAAATAAAACTAGCAGCATATTTGAATGCACTTATATACATGAACCAGTCAATCCTAAAGAAAATCAACCCGAATACTCATTGGAAGGACTGATGCTGAAGCTGAAACTCCAATACTTTGGCCACCTGATGAGAAGAGCTCACTCATTGGAAAAGACCCTGATGCTGGGAGAGACTGAAGGCAAAAGAAGAGGGCGGCAGAGGATGAGATGGTTGGATGGCATCACCAATTCAATGAACATGAACTTGGGCAAACTCCAGGAGATAGTGAAGGACAGGGAGGCCTGGCGTGCTGCAGACCATGGGGTGAAAAACAGTCGGACACGACTGAGCCACTGAACCGCAACCACCTCCTTAGGTGAAGGTTGTGCTGTATGTGAATTTAATTTCAGGACATTTAGGTTAAGTTTGTTGAAAATCTTGTTATTAATTAGGAATTCAAAGAGTTAAAAAAAGTTCACTCAACCAAGGATAATTCTCAAATGTTTCTGCTATGCACTAGGCAGTGCTTGGCAATTTGGAAGGTCCAGAGGGTGATGTTTGGGTCCTTAAGCTCACAGTCTAGCCCAGAAGGTAAGTATAGACCCACGTTAGACTACAGCATGGATGGGAGTTTGGAGTTTGCAGGATTCCTGGGGAGCAGGGGGCTCGGGGAGGAGGGGGCACTCCAAGAGCCTCAGGGTTGTCTGTTCAGGTCCTCCCCCTGCAGTGGGCTACAGGGGGTCTCCCCGGCAAGCGGGGTAGACCCCAGAGCTCCAGCCTCCTGTTTAGCCTGGTCTGAGAGGTTTCACTGTTCTCAGGGTTACTTCTGTTCTCTAGTTTTGAGTTCGTTTCTGATGTGGCTGGTACAGAGAGAAAGAAGGCTCCCTCCCCATGTCCTGCATGGCAGCCCAGCCTGCCCCGGCGGGGGAGGTTAGCTGGACACTGAGCGAGCCCGGGGCCCTGCCTGCTGGGCTGACTCCCTGATTCTGGAAGCCCACGCCCTCCCTCTTCTTTGTAGCCCAGACCGCCGGTCGTCCCCCTTCTTGGCTCTGCCACCTGCTCTTGCCCGCCTCTTTTGTTGGCTGCGGGCCCATGGCCGCTCCTCTGGGTGCTCCCACTGCCCCCAGGACCGAGGGATCACCCGAGGCCGCCCACCTGGAACGTGCAGGAGAATTTCTTTGGAATTTCTTCTGATGAGTGCTGTTGTTTTTGGTCCTCCATTCCTATAGAAGGTTCTGGAGAGATAGAGCTAAACAAAATTCATGATCACGTTTGTCACAAGATGTGGGAAACACTGGCTAGTGCATCCCCGAGTGGCCCCTAGATGAAGTCTGACTTGTTATTTTTATTTTAGAAGTTGATGTTAGGAAAATACTGTCTTTCCCTGAGGAATGGTGTTCCTCCCGTTGGATGACTGTAAAGCTGATCATCTGGCATGTTTACCTTAAACTTTTTTTTTTTCTTCCTGATTTCAGGAAACTCAGAACCCAATTCAAGGGCAGACTGGACAGTGGTTATTCTGCAAGGCTGGACTCCTGGTCAGCTGGGTTAGTGGCCTCCAGGAGCAAGATGCTGAACACATTTCTGGGGGTCTCGGTTTGCTCATCTCATCTGGGGGCATGGCTGACAACAGTCTGCAGGGAGGAGTGAGCTCAGCCTGGAGGCTCTGGTGGGACCTCGGCTACAGCTTCGGGAGCCACGTCCTCAGAGCACTGGCTTCGCAGGTGTGACTTCACCTGTCTCCAGCGCTCACGTGGGCCAGTTCACTTCATCTAGAGAGCCTTCAGAAGCAATGACTGCTCCCTAGGAACAACCTTCCAGAGCGCGTCCTCAGACAGTCCAGGGACTGTTTGTTTCCAAAAGAATAAGGTGTGAAAATGAGGGTTCTAGCCAAAGTGATTCCCTGGGGGAAACCTTGTCTAAAAACCAAAACCCTCTATACACAAATTAGGGGTTGGGAAGACTGTTTTGGCACTTCAGAAGGTCAGGTGTGTTTCTGGGTCTGTGTCCTGTTGCCCCTCCTGACCACAGCCTTGGTGGCGGTGTGCTTTCTCGTGCCAGATGCTCTCTGGGGCTTCCCGGGGCTGTCTCGTTTCCTGCTCAGTAGTGCTCGGAGGAAGAACTAGATGAGCTGCCTGGGTCACACGACCAGCTGGGACGCGCCGGCTGAAGCTTCCAGGCCCACCCTCCTTGTCTGTCTCTGTGAAGAACAGCAGTGGTCAGTCATCAGTAGAGCTGAGCTTTATTGGGCACGTGCTGTGAGCCAAGTGCGCAGCTCAGGGATTACAGCTAGGATCTCCTTTAAGCCTGATCACAGCCCACTGAGAGAGGAGCTGTGGTCCCTCTGCCTCGTGGATAAGTTATCTGAGGCTAGCAGAGGGCACATGATTTACCCCAGATCACACAGAACAATGGGGACCCTCATTTGAATCCAAGCATTTAAGCATTCTGTCTCTAAAACTCTGTCCTTGGCCACTGGGTGACCTGGCTGCCACCAGAGTCATAATCCTCATTGCAATTAGGGTGCCATTTATTGAAGAATCATAACATTCCAGAGAACGAACTAAGTGCTCCATAAACATCTCAGTCACTGTGCAAAACTGTACAGTGGGTGTGATCATCCCGACTTTGAAGGCAGTCACGTAGACTTGGAGAGGTTCTGAGGCTTGCTCAGTGTCCCGCAGGTAGCTTGTGGTTGAGCTAGGCACACGCTCTGGTCTGCCCCAAACCACATCCCTGTTTTGAATGCCTGTCATTGCTTGCCACTCATCTGTAGGCCTCCATGGCCCCCAGGGTGAAGAGCTCCTGACGCCTGTGCTCACTCTGGGCATCAGGGCCTGTGCTGCCACAGCCAGCCACAGTCCTGCCAGTGTGGACCCCTCTCCCTAGGGCTTACGAAGATCTCAGGGGACTGGGTGCAGATCCCCAATCGGTGCCTCCAGATGAGAACGAGGGACAGGTGGCCGTCCTCTGGCCTCAGGTGAATTCTTGGCCACACATCACAGTGGTTCATGGGCTTCCGATGGGATTGTTCTCATCCCGCCCACAACAGAGCTGGAGACAACCCATGGTCAGTGGAGCTGAAAGAACACGTGGCTCTGGACCCTTCCCCGGTGCTGAGGGTTCTGGGTGTCCACTGCGCTAGTGCCCCCAGGTGGGGACGTTCTTGTATCTGGACCTTGAGTGCTGTGTGTGGGAAATGTTGATGTTTCTGGCTTGGACGCCAAGTCCAGGTTAAGGGTGCATGTTCTCATTGACGCTGTAAGCGTGTTGGATGCCTTCCACCCAATTCCTGGGGGAGAGGCTCGTCTTTGTCTTCCCAGCGTGAAGAGCCCAGTGTCGTTGGGCAGCCGCCTCCATTTCCGCCACAGTGTCTGTTTTCCCTCTGATTTGCTTCTGCAGCTGGCAGGGCTCATTTGGCATGAGGAATAACCTGAGGTCTTCCCTGGACGTGATGTTATAGAATCAGACCTGCAAGGATCCTCCTTGCAGGACATAGAGTAATTTCAGGGCTGGCTTCCACTGTTTGAATTCTTACACCAAGTGTTTTGTAGTTTATGCATTGATTTTCCCTAGTGAATACCTAAATACTCTGCTGTCGTTAAACTAAAGTACTATTTATTCTACGTAGAACTTGACAATTCGTAACTGAGCTTATTTTTTACCTTACCAAGAGCCAAACTAATAACTACAGTAAATTATATACTTGCTCAGCATTTTGAACACTCCCCAAACTCTTAGAATAATCAATATTTGAAAATGCTAAACTTACAACGTTTAGAATGCCTTTAGTTTCTTCCTTGTATTCTCTGCCGCATCTTGTTCCAAACAAGGTTCATGGTTACTTGCACAAACACACACAATTTTCTTCTTTAATGGATAATTGGGGCAAAGGGAGAATAAATGTAAGAAAAATAATGGGAAGCCTGAGATTGAAAGTCTACCAAGTCAGCACCAAGCCCCAGCAATGTTCTGGCAAAAGACACTGCTGGGCTGGACTTGGGAGTGATCCCCGGCGTCTGTGACAACGGAGCCGGGGCCTCACGGGCTGCGGTCTGTCCTCACCGTGGGGTGAGGGCCGCCTCCCTGGTTCCCACCGTGGAGGGAGACGGCTGATTACCAAGTGAGCCTGGAGGGCCCCCAGGTGGCTGCCTGCCTGCCTGGCCTCAATTTTGACCTCTCCTGTGAGGTCTAAATTCAGCACCCATGTTATTCTGGAATTGATGTTTTTCTTCCCGCTTTTCAATATGCTTCTCATCTGTGAATATTGGTGTTGCTGAGACTTTATTAGGGAATATTGATGCAGTTCATGGAATTAGAGGTAAAAATAGATTATGGTTCTGTTCTCCCTGTAGGAAAGGAAGAATCATCAGACGTGATGGCTGTAGAGCTTTGCTGATGGAGGGGTTGCTGGGAGCAGGGATTGAGGAGGAGGGTGAGCTGCCTCCTGCTCCCCCTGTTCCCACGTGTAGGGAGAGAGAATACAGGTCCTCGCTCTCTTACCTGCTATTCCCCAATCCAGGCTTCTGGACGCTGACTGCTGAGTGTCTTTATGTACTCATTCCACTGCAGAAAGAGTATTGCCTTTGATGAGGGCTTGCTGTCCTAGATGTCGCTGGAAGGGGTGTTCGGTATGCGGCCTGGACACCACACTGTCCCGTGAAATCTGAAAAATTCTGATTTCCTGAAACCCAGCTGGCTGTGGGGATCTGATTCGAGTCTTGAGGCTCCTCTTTGCATGCTTGGGAAAGGACGGAGCACCGGGGCGTGGGGGGATCGCCAGCCAACCTAGCGTGGTTGCCATGTGACAGCCCCAGTTCGCGGTTGTTGGCAAAGGGCACGGGGGGAGCCTGTGTGCCCCAGGGGCTGGCCGTATGCTTGCTGCTGTCACTCGAGGGCCTGGTGCGAGGAGGCAGAAGGCTGCTCCTCCCGCTCAGGTCCTGCAGCAGCCAGGTCCATGCACAGCATCGTTTCCTGCTGAGTTTTCCGTGGCATTTCCTGTCCCTGTGTTTTAAGTTCAGGTGACACTGAGGAGCCTGTTCACACCCAAAGCCGTACAGGCAGGAGAGTCAGAGCTGTAGGGTGAGGCCTGGGTTCTAGGGCCAAATCCACCCCTGCCCAGTGCTTGACTTCAGCTTTGTTAGGTGGGAAGTAAGGATTCCACTCACTCATTCATCCATGCATTCATTCGTCCATCCACTCAAGCATGCACTCATTCGTTTACTTCACAACATGTACTGGGCCCGGGGCTCGAGGTGAAAGGGGCAGATGAAGTCGTTGTAGTTGCAAACCCTTTAACAACCACAGAGCCCCTGACTGTTGTGTTTTACCTGTGACTGAGTATCCTGGGCAGATGTTAATGTGCAGCATTACACCCTTTGTGGCACCGTTTATTAGCTCTCCCAGGCCCATCAGGGAGGGAGAGGCAGTTCTTGTTGGTCCTACTTGAAAGACGGATGCCCAGTGCAGTGTTTTGCTGTGTGAAAAGTCCAGGGGTCACCTGCTTCTCTGGTGGGAAGTGCTGGCTACCTTTCTTGGAAAGCACTTGCCACTTACCTGTTTCAGCCCAGCATCTTCCAGAGAAATATTACTAATGCATCCTTTAGACACTGCTAAAAATGCAGCCCTGTTCATACAGGAACCAGAAAACACAGACATGGTGAGAACAAGCAGCCAGTGTGGGAAGTAGCTGCAGAGGAATCCATGAGTTGGGGTTGTAGAAAGATGGGTAATAACTCCCAACTTAGGGAGGAGCTGTGGCACAGTTTGTCTCTTCATCGCCTTGGAAAATGTGGGTGTGCTGGTTACAGCAAGGTTCCTGTTTGGGTGGCCCTTCACTTCTGCTGCTTTAAAGTGACGATGACATGGCTTATCACATCTTCCAAGATGGACAGGTTGGCCTGATCAGGCAGTGAGCGCCCGGCAGGCATGCTGAGCTCAGGATTTGGAGGTTGCCCATGGTCTACCTTCCTCATATTCAGAGGGGCTCCGTGAATGTGAGTATAGGTCCAGAGAGAGATTGCCAACCAGGGGCCTCTTTCATTCTGGCCATGTGCAAAGGCAGTACCATCTGAGACCGCATCTTTTCTCTTAGAATAGACCCTGCCTTCCCCAATTCCACTCCTAAGGCCTGGAAGTCTCCATGGGAGGGGAGCCTGGCTTTGGGGAGGAGGGAACCACCCTGCAGGTTGACAAGACAGTCATACGTTTTGTCTTGCGTTTCTGTGATAAGTCAGATGATATATTTTGCTCCCCAGGCCCTCTGTTTTATTGCTTATAGTTAAAAAGTGACTTCTGGGGTTTTCTCAGACTCAGGGATAATACTTTAAATAAGTACTTGTTCCATTGTGTAAATTTGGAAAATTCAGAGGAAAAAAAGGAAAATGAAGATCACACATCACCCATGATTCGTATTTTAGTTAAGTTCTTCCTAAAGAAGGTTATTATCTCTGTGCCTGAAGATGCTTGTGTGTTAAATCTTTGCGAACCTGAGATTTAACTATATATAGACTTATATATGCTTCTCTCTAAATCACTAAACAGTCTTCACAATTGTGCTTTACATGGCTGCCCACTGTTTTACTATCATTGGCTTTCTCTGTGGTTGTAGATTGTTTTTCGGTTTGTCTCACTGCACCGACAGTTTTTGTTTATACACTATGACCCATATTTTAGGTTTTTTGTGTGCATCTTTGGCTCTAGAATGATTGAGTCACTGTATGAAACCAGTTTGTACATCTGTGGGCTGAGTTTATTGAATAGAGGTTGTAGCAGAGCTGGCTTCTGTGTTCAGTTCAGTTGCTCAGTTGTGTCCAACTCTTTGCGACCCCATGAACTGCAGCATGCCAGGCCTCCCAGAGTTTACTCAAACTCATGTCTATTGAATAGGTGATGCCATCCAACCATCTCATCCTCTGTCGTCCCCTTCTCTTCCCGCCTTCAATCTTTCTCGGCATCATGGGCTTTTCCAATGAGTCAGTTCTTTGCATCAGGTGGTCAAAGTATTGGAGTTTCAGCTTCAGCATCAGTCCTTCCAATGAATATTCAGGACCAATTTCCTTTAGGATGTACTGGTTGAATCTCCTTGCAGTCCAAGGGACTGTCAAGAGTCTTCTCCAATACCACAGTTCAAAAGCATCAATTCTTCGGCACTCAGCGTTCTTTATAGTCCAACTCTCACATCCATATATGACTACTGGAAAAATCATAGCTTTGACTAGATGGACTTTTGTTGGCAAAGTAATGTCTCTGCTTTTTAATAAGCTGTCTAGGTTGGTCATAACTTTTCTTCTAAGAAGAGAAAGAAAGGCAGTTCTTTAATTTGATAGCTATTATTTCCTTTTTTATATCAGCCCACAAGGAAGCCTTTCGTTCCATTCCCAAAGAAAGGCTTCCGTGTGGGCTGATATAAAAATGGAAATAATAGCTATCAAATTAAGGAACTGCCTTTCTGTTCACATTTGGATTCTGAAAGTGCATGTTATTGACATCAACCTTTGATGTTGGTCAAAGGTGTTTGCACCCGCAAATCTGTATGTCAGTCCTCACATGGCGGTTTTGAGTGTCCAGATGTTCTGACGTGGAACTCAGAGTAATAACCCTAGCTGTTTAGCAAAGTAATATCTTCTAGGACGTCAACTGATCTGAAGAGTCAGCAGAGGGTTGCTCACTGTTTACTAATATTCCTTCCCTGTGGTGAGGAAACAGCAAACTTGAATCTTGGCCTGTGATTTTTTTTTCCTATTGTGTTTTGGTTTTTTGTTGTTCTTTTTTGAAATACTGCTTTTTTGCCTGCTAACGGCTCCTTATTCCTGACTCTCAGCTCAGTCTCTGGGGCACCCACTCCCAGGTTTTTGCTCGCTGGCCCCAGTTACCATCAGTGGGTCATGGCGCTTTCAGAAAGCCTTGTGGGTCTGGGTCATTAACCCTCCCTGCTCGGCCCAGGCTTCCTTTTCCTCCACAGACTGTCTGTCCTCATTCTCCACAGGGACAGCTTTTCTGTTCTGTGATCTTCAGCCCTTTCCACCCCCTCGCTGTCATGGTGGATGGGCATGTCCTTCATGACATCTGGCCCCAGGCACGCCTCCTGCGGCAGAGGAGGGCAGTAGACACCAGGCCCAGCCACTGGCCAGGAAGGCTGGTCGTTCTCTTGGGGAGGTGCGGCAAGAGCCTGTTCACCATGTGGAGAGGAAAGCAACACGCAAAGTGCTGCACGAACGTCTCCATTGTTTTCTAGAAAAGAAGAAGCCGAAAAGGGGCCGGGCATCGCGGGACGGGCGGCAGCGGAGGAATGCCATCCGACTGACCAGCGAGCACACAGTGGAGACCCTGGTGGTGGCCGACGCCGACATGGTGCAGTACCACGGGGCCGAGGCCGCCCAGAGGTTCATCCTCACCGTCATGAACATGGTGAGTCTGCTTCCTCCTGGAGAGGGCTGTGCGCTAGGCGCCGGCCATGGGCTCCTGGGTCGGGGCTGGGCTCACACACAGACTTGCCGCCCCTGGGCAGCTGGGGCTCAAGGGCCGGGGGAGCACCCTGGGGAGAGGCCTGAGTGCTGAGCAGGGCTGGTGCGGGGTCAGTGCGGGAGTCCGCCCGATGCGGGAGTCCACCGGGGGGACGGGAGTCCACCGGGGGGACCGGAGTCTGCCCGGTGTGGGAGTCCTCCCGGTGACAGGGTGGAAGTCCGCCTGGTGTGGGAGTCCGCCCAGTGACCGGAATCTGCCCGAGGACCGGAGTCCGCCCGGTGACAGGGTGGGAGTCCGCCCGATGCGGGAGTCCACCGGGGGGACTGGAGTCCGCCCGGGGACCGGAGTCCGCCCGGTGTGGGAGTCCACCCGGTGCGGGAGTCCGCATGGTGTGGGAGTCCGCCCGGTGACCGGAGTCTGGCCGGAGACGAGAGTCGGGAGTCCGCCCAGGGACGGGAGTCCGCCTGGTGACCGGAGTCGGGATTCTGCCCAGGGACGGGAGTCCGCCTGGTGATGGGGTGAGAGTCTGCCCGGTGCGGGAGTCCACCCGTGCTCCTCACTAGAGGCCTCCCAAGACCGTTTTTGTGGGCAGAGGCCCCTCCCAGGAGAGTCAACACTAAGTCAGCCCTGCTCTAAGGAGCCAACCGTCTAGTAGAAAGAATCAAGATCCGACTTCAGTGTAAAACAGAGTTTGTCTCGGGCGAGGAAGAGAGGTTGTCTAGTTGAGCGAACCAGGGAAGGAGCCTGTGTCTGCCTCTGATTTGATGAATAAGGGGGACAAGGGGAACCTTCACGTGGGGGGTGGGGTGGGGAGGAGCCATCCTCCTCAAACTTTAGACACAGAAGGATGTTTGTGTGCCTCCCACCTCCACCATCCACCCACTCTCCTAACAAGCGATTTTGAAGATCTCCTGGCATTGTGTTAGGTGCCAGGTACGAATCCGAAAAGCCCTGGTCCTTTCTGCAGAAGGCAGTGGTGTCACAGATGGGCGAAGCATCTGTGCTTGAGTAGGCGTTTCTGCAGGGACCACTGGGGGCCAGGTGGAGGGCTGGGGAGGGATCACCCTGAGCTCTGGGCGCGTCATGAAAGAGCTGACCCATCAGCCGAGCGAGGGTGCTTGCCCGATTGGGGGAGCAGTGGCAGGTCACATAGCGGGTGCTGCAGGAGCGACATCTTGGGGAGGACAGGTGGCGTGGTGTGGCTGCAGCTGGGAGGGGAGCAGCCTTAATGAGGGGGGTGCACAGAGTCAGGGTGGGGAGGGCGGGTGAGGCATCCCGAGGGGCGGCAGAAACGTGTGTGGACTGAGGTCTGGAAGGACAGCCCCACAGCTGCGCCTGGGGGGACTGGAGTTGGAAAGGCAAGTAGGAGCCCTGGGAATGGAGTGTGTGAGGAGACAGGGTCTGAACTAAGGGGTGGAGGAGGGTGTGCTGGGAGGAGAGAGGCCTGGAGAGGCAGAGGCAAGAGACACCCAGGGTACCCCCGAGCTATGCTCTGGGTGCTTGGCTGGTTGGTGGGGCTGCTGGACGGGAAAAGAAGGAGCAGAGTGTTTGGGGACACAGCGAGGGTTCCAGTCTGGACAAGCTAGCTTTGATTTCGCTATTGGAGCTCAGGATGGTGGGCCTGTCTGGACGAAGGGACTAAGGCTGCTGGGTGTGAGGCTGGGGCTGCAGATGTCGGTGTGGCTGGCCTTGGCCGGGGCCGAGCAGAGCACGTGAGGAGAGAGAGGCTGCCCACAGAGGCACAGTGGAGTGCCGGGGTCAGGGCCGGGTGGGGAGGCAGACAGACCGGGTGTGGGTTGTCCTTAAGGAGCAAGGTGAGAGGTGTGGGAAGGGAGTGGTTAACAATGGCAAATCCTGCTGCTGGTCCCCAAAGAAGTAGCTTTAGGGATTGGTTTCCTGGTGGCTCAGACAGTAAAAGCGTCTGCTTGCAATGTGGGAGACCCGGGTTCGATCCCTGGGTGGGGAAGATCCCCTGGAGAAGAAAATGGCACCCCTCTCCAGTATTCTTGCCTGGAAAAACCCATGGACAGAGGAGCCTCGTAGGCTACAGTCCATGGGGGTCGCAAAGAGTTGGACATGACTGAGCGACTGAACTGAACTGAACTGAGGGTCCTAGGTGGTCCCTCTCCTAATCTTTTTGTTTTAGTTTATTTATTTGGCTGTGTCAGGTCTTGCAGCATGTGGGATCTTCATTGCTTCATGTGGGATCTTTCATTGTTTGAAAGGCTTTCCTGGTGGCTCAGTCAGTAGAGTCTGCCCACAATGCAGGAGACCTGGGTTCGATTCCTGGGTGGGGAAGATCCCCTGGGGAAGAAGATGGCAACCTACTCCAGTACTCTTGCCTGGAAAAACCCAAGGATGGAGGAGCCTCGTAGGCTACAGTCCATGGGGTCACAAAGAGTCAGACACACTGAGCGACTTCACTTTCACTTTAGGGATTGCTGGGGGTAGAAGCTGGGTAGGGACAAACTGGGGTGAGATCAGGAAGTGAAGAAGTAGAAACAGCTTTGCAGAAGATCTTGGCTGAGGGAGAGAAGAGAAAAGAGCCTCACTGGGTGGAACCGAGGTCAAGGAGGACTTTGGAGAGGGAAGCGGGTGAGGGGGTACAAGTGTGGGGTTTAGGCCCAGACAGACCTGCAGCAGGAGCCTTGCTCTGAGCACAGGGCTGGCAGTGTCAGAACCACTTTGAGCTGGCTCCCTCTGCATGAGCAGCTGCGCGGCAGGGGCTTGACCACCCCCAGGACTTCAGCTACCCCAGGGGCCTTGTGCCTGGTGACAAATGCACATACAGCTCATGGGAAGTAGAAAGGGCCAGGCCCTGGGCTGTGCCGCAGTGACTGAGAGATGCTGGAGGCGGTCCAAGAACAGAGAGGCTGGAGACACAGCCCAGGTCACAGAGGCAGTCCCTGGCAGGGCTGTGGCCGTCAGGCCAGGCCTGTCTATAACTAGCCACAGGGAAATAGATGATCATAAGCCTCACCCTTGTAAGCCTCACCCTTGTAAGCCTCACCCTGGGCTGACGAGGATGGCGAGCCCCACGGTGAAGTCAAGACTCCGGTACCTTGACCTCTGTCCGGTTGACTTGCCAGTGCCTGCTTTTGGGACACGTATCAATTTGCAGGAAACTCCATCTGTCTGTCCCCCATCCCCACCCCAGACAGGCCATGCCCTAAGGCCGAGGCTGCTTTGGTGGTGTGTGGAGTCTTGAAGGTGAGTTACCCTCTGCACCCACAGACCTTCCCGTAGGACGGGCTTGTTTGCAAAGCACAGTGATGTGGACCCGCTGGGGGACTGGTCCAAGGCTGATCCATGGACGTGGGCACACCATGAGGCACCAGGTCACCCTCCCTTTCAAAGTCATCAGCTCTAGGAATTCCATTAACTTCTTTTCTTTCCTTTATCCCCCTGCCCCTTCCTTCCTCTCTCTTTTTTCCTTCCTTCCTTTCCTTCTCCAGGTTTTAAAAACTTATGGTAATAAATACGCACCGTAAAGGTTTCTGTCTCACCCTTTAAGCCTGCAGTTGCGTAACATTAGTTACATTCACACTGCTGTACCGCCATTGTCACCATCTGTCCCCAGAATTCCTTTCGTCTTGCAGAAGTGAAACTGTACTCATTCGACACTGGGACCCCATTTTCCCCTCCCCCAGCCCGGACAGCCACCCTTCCATTTTGAATTTGACACCCCTAAGGATCTCATGTATAAGTGAAGTCAGACAGTATTTGTTCCTTTGTGACTGGTTGATTTTCACTCAGCATGATGTCCTCCAGGTTGGTCCATGTTCTTGGAGGTGTCAGAATCTCCTTCCTTTTTGGCTACATAATATTCCAGCGTATGGATAGACTAATTTTGTCTGTTCATCCATTGATAAACACTCGATTGCTTCCTCCTTTAGGCTCTTTTGAATAATGCTGCTGTGAACATGGGTGTACAGTCTGAGTCCCTGCTTTCACTCCTTTTGGTATGTACCCAGAAGTGGAGTTGCTCCTGTTTCAGCTTTTAATCGTGTTTGGCCCTGATTTCTGAGAAATATCCCTGAGCTCTGCATTTGCACAAGTCCTGGCCTCCCCGGCGGCTGGTTAATGATGGGCTGCAGTGCTGCAGTCGCCCAGAGCAGAGCCCAGGAGGGGGCTGTGGGGGCTGGCTCAGCACCAGGCTCTCTCACCTGTAGGTAATTTCATCTCATTTATTTATTTTTTGTCTAGGGCACAAGTCCAGGGAATAAACATTCATTACAACAGCTAAAGTAGTAATAAGGCAGAGCCCCTAGTTTGATGTTTGCTTTCATAATTTTATCATGTGGACCAGGCCGCTGTTTTATTTACCATAGGTCGGAGAGGGGTTGTATGTGGGAGCGCTGGTCTCCCCACGAGCTGTAAGGACTGAACGACAGGGGCTGAGTGGTGGTGATGCTTGGCTTCAACTTGACACTCTTCAGTCCCCTTCAGCTGCTGATACTAAGATGTTGGTGGCTCCAGATCCTGCTGTTTGAGGGCACATCTGGGCCAGCTACATTCATTTGGGATTTAGATGTTTCTTAATGAGGCCTGCCTAATAAGGGCAGTGCCACTTTGGTGAAGGGCACAGGACGTTTGTACACTGACACTTAGCCCTTCAGTCACCTGCTTCTTGGCGTCTCTTGGCCGGTCTGACGAGGCCAGAAGCCACATGAACGCAGAGCGTCCGACCTGCTCACACAGACTCTCACCACTGGCAGCCTGTTTCTGTTGCTCTGTGAGTTGCTGTAGAGAATATTTAAGAACCAGTTGCATTCAGACAGTGTACCTTGCTTTAAACAAGGCTACCCTCCACCACCTCCAGCGCCCTTCAATTTCTCAAACCCTAGTGTTAAAAATACAAAGAATTCCCTTCCTGCCCGTAGCTGTTTCAGAAAAGGGATCTCTGTTAGTCAGTAAGATCATCTCTAAGCCAGGATGCCAGGGAAGCGGGGTGGCTGGGCTGAGGAGCCCTGTCGTTAGACGGGACCCCCGGGTGCAGCCAGCAGGAGGGAAGGCAGCCCGCCCTCTCTCTCCTGGTGGACCATGTTTTCTGTGGGCGTGTAGGGTTTAAACAGCTCTGTCTTCTTCGCTCCTCTGGATTTGGAAGGAAATCTGCTGGAGAGGTTGCCGCCTGCGTTCCACCGGGTTTCCCTCCAGCACCATCTGCTGCTGATGTCCAAGTGCCCACCCCTCTCCCCGCCCTCCCACTTGGGTCTCTGTGGGCAGGGGACTGACCCAACTCCTACGTGCCACTCTGACCACAGGGGCTAAACCCAGACAAGTCCCTGTCCCCAGGTCAGGCCAGGGGGCTTGTGGGGCCTGGGTGTGTGATAGCCCACCCACAGTTGGCAGAGTTCGGGGGTTTGGTGTCAAGCGCTCACAGCATCTCAGAGTTGTAGGGAATTAGGTCCGTATCAATCAGTAGCCTGATGGCCCATGTTTGAGAGGAAGGAACGGTGTCTGTGGTGCATTGACTAGTCCAGATGGAAGCTTCATGGTTTCATGTCACTTCCTCCTCAGCCTTGGCGGATTTCCTCATTCTCATTTTACGGAGAAGAAGATAGAGGCTTGTGGGGAGTTTGGGGTGCAGAGCCAGTGAGTGCCTCACAGGGTGAGGTCTCAAACCTGGGCCGAGGGTTCCCTGTACCACCTGGTCCTAAGGGAGACTGCGTGTCTCAGATCTGCCCTTTCTTTCCATCTCTACTCTGGACTGACTGCCAATGTTTTTTATCTCAACAACTGCAGGAGTATTCTTCCTGGGCTCCTCACTTCCATTGCCTTCCCTCTTGGATCCTTGCTATAGAATGGCCAGAAGGATCTTCTTCCCACAGAATTAGGACGTTGTCACTAGGAGCTCTGAGGCGCCCTGCGGCTTCCCTTGTGGCGGATGTGGAGCTCCTCCCCCTCTGCCCTCCCAGGCCGTGTGCCCGGGGCCCACCTGCTTCTCCCGGGCTTCATTCCCTTCTCCCTGCCCGCATGAACTCTGACCACGTGTGCCACCGTTTCTCAGGGACCCCAGTGGGCTCCTCTCGGACTTGTAGCATCTCTTTGTCAGGAGTGGTCTTTGCCCCACTTTATACAGAGTTGGCTCCTCTGTCTTTTATGTCTCCATGTAAATGTCCCCTTAGAGAGGCCCTCCTTGCTGACTCCTCTGAAAAGGCCACCTGTTTTCTTTATCGTAGCAGTCTGCTTTTTCTTTGGTGGTTCTTTTCTTGATTTATAATTCCATATTTTTTTGCTTTTTAAAAACCATCTTGTTGCAGAGTTTCTGTGTACTATTGAATTCAGGCTGGTATAAAATCAGAATGCTATGACTTTAGGATGTTAAATATAATGCTCATAGTAATCACAAAGAAAATTGCTATAAAATATACCCAAAATGAAATGAGAACGGAATTTAAAAATTTCACCATAAAAAATGAAACATGCAAGAAAATCACTAATGCAGGAAATGAGGGCCCAAAAAAGCTATAAAAGACATAGAAAACAAATAGCAAAATGCAGAAGTAAGTCCCTCCTTGTCAGTAATTATCTTAAATTATAGGTTAAAATCTCCAGTCAAAAGACAGACTCAGTTTGGGGAAGAATGGATACATGTATATGTATGGCTGAGTACCTTCCTGTTCACCTAAAACTATTGCAACATTGCTTGTTAATCAGCTATACTCCAGTACAAAATAAAATTTTTTTTTCTTTTTTTTTAAAGACAGATTAGTAGAATGGATCTAAGAAATGCTCCAATGTGTATAAAAGGCTGACTTTACATTAGGACACAAATAAATCAAAAGCAAATGAATAAAAATGATAGTCTATGCAGATAGTAACTGTAGAGATTAGGAATGGTTATACTAATACGATAAAATATAGAATTTAGTCAGAAAAAGTTACAAGAGACAAAGGTATCTTGTATATAATAAAAGATTCAATACAGCAAGAAAATGGAGCAGCTATAAGTATTTATGCACCTAATAACAGATCATTCTAATATATGAAACAAAAACTTTATAGAATTGTAGTGACAAGTCCGCAGTTTTCTGTAATAATAGTCACTTCAGCTCCCCCCTTCCACACACACACACACACTATTAGTAGTGAATAGGAAAACTAGACAGAAGATAAGTGAGGAAACAGAGGTCTTGAACAACACAATAAGGCAACCAGATCTAACAAGATACACAGAACACTACCCAGCAATAGCAGGATATTCCCTTTTTTTCAAATGCACATGGGACATACTCCAGGATACACTGTATATACTCACAGATTGTCTCCACAGATTTAAAAATTATCATACAAGGTGTCTTCTCTAACCACGATGGGATTAAGTTGGACATCATAACGGAAGGAAAATTGGAGAATTCACAAATGTGGAAATTAAGTAACACACTCTTGTGCAACCAGTGGGTCAAGGGAGAAATCACAGGGGACGTGAGAAAATGCACGAGGCTGCATTAAAATGAAAATGCAACACGGCAAAACTTATGGAAAACAGTGGAAGCAGTACTCAGAAGCAAGAGTATAGCTTTAAAATGCTCACTTAAAAAAAAAAAAAGAAAGGGATCTCAAATGAATAACCTAACTTTACACCTTAAGGGAGCTAGAAGAGCAAACAAAACTCAAGTCTAGCAAAAGGAAGGGAAGATTAGAGCAGAAATAAATAAAGAATAGAAAAGCAACAGATAAAATCAGTAAAACCAAGAACTGATTCTTCAGAAAAACTGACCAAATTGATAAAACTTTAGCTAGATTGATTAAATCTTTAGCAGAGTTCCAGAGACTAGCCAGGAGAGATAAGAAGGCCTTCTTAAATGAGCAGTGCAAGGAAATAAAGGGAAAAAACAGAGTGGGAAAGACTAGATATCGCTTCAAGAAAATTGGAGATATCAAGGGAACATTTTATACAAGGATGGGCTCGATAAAGGACAGAAACTGTAAGGACCTAACAGAATCAGAAGCATTTGAGGAGGATGGCAGGAATACACAGAAGAACTTTACAAAAGGGGTCTTAATGAATTGGATGACCATAATGATGCGGTCACTCCCCTAGAGCCAAGTGGCCCTTAGGAAGCTTTACTATAAACAAAGCCAGTGGAGGTGATAGTATTCCAGCTGACTTATTTAAAATCCTGAAAGAGTATGCTGTTAAAGTGCTGCACTCAGCACCTTAGGATTTAAAATCCTAAAAGAGAATGTTGTTAAAGTGTTGCACTCAACACTCAGAAGTCTGAGTGCCAAAGAGTTGGTGCTTTGTACTCAGTATGTCAGCAAATTTGGAAAACTCAGCAGTGGCCACAGGACTGCAAAAAGGTCAGTTTTCATGCCAATCCCAAAGAATGTTCAGACTGTTGTACAACTGCACTCATTTCACACACTAGCAGGCTTATGCACAAAATCCTTAGAGCTAGGCTTCAGTAATACATCAGTTGGGAACTTCCAGATGTAGAAGCTGAATTTAAAAGAGAAGAACCAGAAACCAATTGCCAACATTCATTGGATCATAGAGAAAGCAAGGTAATTCCAGAAAAACATCTACTTCTGCTTCATTGACTACACTAAAGCCTTTGACTCTGTGGATCACAACAAACTGTAGAAAGTGCTTAAAGAGATGGGAATACCAGACCATCTTACCTGCCTCCTGAGAAACCTCTATTCAAGTCAAGTAACAGTTAGAACCAGACATAGAACAACTGACTGGTTCTAACTTGGTAAAGGAGTACGGCAAGACTGTATATCATCACACTGTTTATTTAACTTCTGTGAAGTGTAAATCATGCAAAATGCAGGGCTGGATGAATCAAGCTGGAATCAAGATTGGCGAGGGAAATATAAACAACCTCAGATATGCAGATGATACCCCTCTAATGGCAGAAAGTGAAGAGGAACTCAGGAGCGTCTTGATGAGGGTGAAATAGGAGAGTGAAAAAGTGAATTCAGTAACTGTGATCATGGCATCTGGTCCCATCACTTCATGGCAAATAGAAGGGGGAAAGTGGAAACAGTGAGAGACTTTATTTTCTTGGGCTCCAAAATCACTGCAGATGGTGACTGCAGCCATGAAATCAAAAGACGCTTGCTCCTTGGAAGGAAAGCGATGACAAACCTAGATAGCATAGTAATAAGCAGAGTTCACTTTGCCAACAAAGATTGTTGTTGTTCAGTTGTCAAATCATGTCCAACTCTTTGCCAGCCCCATGGACAACAGCATGCCAGACTTCCCTGTTCTTCACTGTAGTCAAAGCTGACAGGTCTGTATAGTCAAAGCTATGTTTTTTCCAGTAGTCATGTAGAGATATGAGTTCAGTTCAGTCACTCAGTTGTGTCCGACTCTTTGTGACCCCATGAACCACAGCACGCCAAGCCTCCCTGTCCATCACCAGCTCCTGGAGTCCATCCAAACCCATGTCCATCGAGTCAGTGATGCCATCCAACCACCTCATCCTTCTGTCATCCCCTTCTCCTCCTGCCCTCAATCTTTCCCAGCATCAGGGTCTTTTCAAATGAGTCAGCTCTTCCCATCAGGTGGCCAAAGTATTGGAGTTTCAGCTTCAACATCAGTCCTTCCAATGAACACCCAGGACTGATCTCCTTTAGGATGGACTGGTTGGATCTCCTTGCAGTCCAAGGGACTCTCAAGAGTCTTCTCCAACACCACAATTCAAAAGCATCTATTCATCTGTGCTCAGCTTTCTTTATAGTCCAACTCTCACAACCATACATGACCGCTGGAAAAACCATAGCCTTGACTAGATGGACCTTTGTTGACAAAGTAATGTCTCTGCTTTTTAATATGCTGTGTAGGTTGATCATAACTTTCCTTCCAAGGAATAAGAGTCTTTTAATTTCATGGCTGCAATCACTATATGCAGTGATTTTAGAGCCCAGAAAAATAAAGTCTGACACTATTTCCACTGTTTCCCCATCTATCTGCCATGAAGTGATGGGACCAGATGCCATGATCTTAGTTTTCTGAATGTTGAGCTTTAAGGCAACTTTTCACTCTCCTCTTTCACTTCCATCAAGAGGCTCTTTAGTTCTTCTTCACTTTCTGCCATAAGGGTGGTGTCATCTGCATATCTGAGGTTATTGATATTTCCTCCAGCAATCTTGATTCCAGCTTGTGCTTCCTCCAGCCCAGCATTTCTCATGATCTACTCTGCATATAAGTTAAACAAGCAGGGTGACAATAGAGCTGGACCATAAAGAAGTCTGAGTGCCAAAGAATTGATGCTTTCGAATTGTGGTGCTGGAAAAGACTCTTGAAAGTCCCTTAGACTGCAAGGAGATCAAACCAGTTAATCCCAAAGGAAATCAATCAGTATTCATTGGAAGGACTGAAGCTTCAGGCTGAAGCTGAAATTCCAATATTTCGGCCACAAGATGCAAAGAGCCAACTCATTCAAAAAGAC
This sequence comes from Giraffa tippelskirchi, assembly GCF_054371585.1. NCBI lineage: Eukaryota > Metazoa > Chordata > Mammalia > Artiodactyla > Giraffidae > Giraffa > Giraffa tippelskirchi. The sequence goes on along the minus strand of NC_137286.1, from coordinate 59,816,393 downwards.
CCTGATGCTGGGAATGAGATGGTTAGGTAGCATCACTGACTCAATGGAAATGAATTTGAGCAAACTCCACAAGATGGTGAAAGACAGAGGAGCCTGGTGTGCTGCAATCCATGGGGTCACAAAGAGTTGGACATGACTTAACGACTCAACAACAGCAAACTGATTAGTAAAAAATCTTGAATTATTAAAATCAAAAGTGAATGCAGGGGCATGGCTATCATTTCTATACAACCAACAAGAGTTATAAGAGAATACAGTGAGCCACTGTGCACCATCTAATTAGCTAACCTAGATGAGCTAGACAAATAGCTAGAAACACAAAGCTCACCAAGACGTAATCACAAAGACATAGGAAATCTGAGTCGACCTATAACTAATAAGGAGATCAAATCAGTAATTAATAATCTCCTGACAAAGGAAAGTCATGAACCTGACTGCTTAACTGGTAAATTATACCATACATTTAAAGGAGAACTAATTAATTGATCCTCCTCAAACTCTTCTAATAAACTGAAAAGGTGAAAATGCTTCCTCTTTTCTATGAGGATAGCATTGCCCTTTAATGAAAGCCAGATAAAGACACTCTGAGAAAAGAGTGCTATAGTTCCTTATGAATAAGGAAAAAATTTTCCTTTCAAATATTATTGCAAACATTCTCCACAAGATACTAGCAAACCAAAATCATATCATGCACCATGACAAATTGGGATTTATTTCTGGAATTCAAGGGTAGTTCAACATACAAAATTGAGCAACATAGTATACCACATTAACAGAAGGAAGGGAAAAAACAAATACTCATCTCAGTTGATGAAAAAAACTTGCTAAAATTCATATGCTGCTGCCGCTGCTGCTAAGTGGCTTCAGTCGTGTCCGACTCTGTGTGACTCCATAGACGGCAGCCCACCAGTCTCCCCTGTCTCTGGGATTCTCCAGGCAGGAACACTGGAGTGGGTTGCCATTTCCTTCATCTATCTCGTGATGCAAAAATAACATTCAGCAAATAGGAATAAAAGGAAGCTACCTCAACATCATAAAAGCCATATATGAAAAACCCTTAGTGAATGTCATACTCAAGGGTGATAGAGTGAAAGCTTTTCTTCTAAGATCAAGAACAAGGCGAGGATACTTTTTTTCACTACTTCTGTCCCACATAATACTAGAAGTCCTAGCCAGAGCAGTTAGTCAAGTAAAAGAAACAAAAGGCATCCAATTAGGAAAGGAAGAAGTCAAAATCTCTCTTTACAGATAACGTGAGCCCTATAGAAAATCATGAAGTACTAAGACAAAAATTAGAACTAATAAAATAATCCAGCAAATTAGCAGGATGCAAAACCAATACACACAAATCAGTGGTATTTCTGTACCCAAAAATGAACAGTCTGAAAAAGAAATTAAAACAATTCCACTTGCAAAAATGTGAAAAAGAATAAAATACTTACATGGTAATCAAAGAGGTGAAAAACTTGTACACTAAAACCTATAAAACATTGATGTCAGAAATACAAGAACACATAAATAAATGGAAAGACACTGATGTTCATGGATTGGAAGTTTTATCTTTAAGATGTCAGTATTGCCCAAAGCAATGTACAGATTCAATGCAGTCACTAGCAAAATCCTAACAACATTTGTCCTTGCAGGAATTGAGAAATTCATTCTAAAACTTGCACAGTATCTCAAGAGACCCTGAACAGCCAAAACAATCTTGGAAAGAAAAAAAGAGTTGAAAGACTTATATTTCCTGATTTCAAAATACTACAGAGATAAAGGAAATCAATGCTGAACATTCATTGGAAAGACTGATGCTGATAATAATTGACAATAATTTGATCACCTGATGCAAAGAGCCAACTCATTGTAAAAGACTCCGATGCTGGGAAAGATTGAGGGCAAGAGGAAAGGGGGCCACAGAAAATGCGATGCTTGGATGACATCACTGACTCAACGGACACGAGTTTGAGCAAACTTTGCGGGACAGTGAAGGACAAGGAAGCCTGGTATGGTGCAGTCCATGGGGTTGCAGAGAGTGGGACACGACTTAGTGACTGAGCAACAATAGTACTCAAAAAACTGTGATACTGGCATAAAGACAAACATGCAGATGGAAGGAATAGGATACAGAGCCCAGAAATGTACTCTGACATATGCAGTCAAATGCTTTTCAGCAAGACTACAAAGACCATTCAGTGGGAACATGACAGCCTTTTGAACAGATAGTAATAGCAAGGCTGGATATGTTCATGTGAAAGAATGAAGGTGGACCCTTACCTAACATCATATGCAAAAATTAGTTCAAACTGGGTTAAAGACATGAATGTAAGAGCTTAAAAACTATACAAATCCTAAAAGAAAATGGAAAACTTCATGACATGCATTTGGTAATAATTTCTTACATATTACACCAAAGGCACAGTCAGCAAAAGAAAAAAGTAGGTAAATTGGTCTCCACCAAATTTTAAAACTTTTGTACACCAAAGGACATTATCGACAAAGTAAAAAGGCAGAGGACAAAATGGGAGAAAATATTTACAAATTACATATCTGATAATATCCAGAATATACAGATTTCTACAACAGTGAAAACCAAACAACCCCATTTTAAAATGGACTTAAATAGACATTTCTCCAAGAAGATATACAAATGGCCAGTAATCATATGAAAAGATATTCAGTGTCACTGATCATTAGGGAAATGCAAATCTAAACCACAGTGAGATATTGCATCACTCCCGTTAAAATGCTGTTACTAACACAATGTAGAATAATAGGTGTTGACAGGGATGTGGAGAAATGGGCAGCCTTGTGTACTTTCTTGGGACCATAAAATGGTGTAACTCCTTTGGAAAACAATGTGATAGTTGTTAAGAAAATAGAATTTATGATATGACCCACTTCTGAGTGTAAACCAAAACGAAATGAAAGCAAGGTCATGAACTTGTACACCCACACTCATAGCAGCATTATTCAGAATAGTCAAAAGGAGAAAGTAACTCAGTATCCACTGAAGGATGAATCGGTGATATGAATAGACCAATAGGTGGATGAATAGACAAAATGTGGTTGTTGTGGTTGCTGTTGTTCAGTTGCTAAGTTGCGTCTAACTCTTTGCAACCCCAGGGACTGCAGGACACCAGGCTTTGCTGTACGTCACTATCTCCCCGAGTTTGCTTACATTCGTGTCCATTGAGTCGGTGATGCTGTCTAACCATCTCATCCTCTGCTACCCTCTTCTCCTTTTGTCTTCAGTCTTTCCCAGACTCAGGGTCTTTTCCCCAGACTCAGCCAAATGAGTCAGCTCTTTGCATCAAGTGATCAGAGTATTGGCGTTTCAGCATCAGTCCTTCCAATGAATATTTAAGATTGATTTCCTTTAGGATGGACTGGTTGGATCTTCTTGCTGCCCAAGGGACTCTCAAGAGTCTTCTCCAGCACCACAGTTCAAAAGTATTAATTCTCCAGTGCTCAGTCTTCTTTATGTCCAACCTCACATCCATACATGACTCCTGGAAAAACCATAGCTTTGACTATACAGACTTTTGTTGGCAAAGTGACGCCTTTGCTTTTTGATATGCTGTCTAGGTTGGTCATCGCTTTCTTTCCAAGGAGCATGCATCTTTTAATATCATGGCTGCAGTCACCATCCCCAGTGATTTTGGAGCCCCCCCCAAAAATAAAATCTGCCACTGTTTCCCCATCTATTTGCCAGGAAGTGATGGGACTAAATGCCATGATCTTCGTTTTTTGAATGTTGAGTTTTAGGCCAGCTTTTTCACTTTCCTTTTTCACCTTCATCAAGAGGCTCTTTAGTTCCTCTTCACTTTCTGCCATTAGTGTGGTATCATTAGCATATCTTAAGTTGTTGATATTTCTACCAGCACTCTTGATTCCACCGCTTGTGATTCATCCAGCCCAGCATTTTCATGATGTACTCTGCATAGAAGTTAAATACCATTCCAGTACTCTTGCCTGGAAAATCCCATGGACGGTGGAGCCTGGTAGGCTCCGCAGTCCATGGGGTCACGGAGAGTCAGACATGACTGAGCGACTTCACTTTCACTTTTCACTTTCACGCATTGGAGGAGGAAATGGCAACCCACTCCAGTGTTCTTGCCTGGAGAATCCCAGGGACGGCGGAGCCTGGTGGGCTGCCGTCTATGGGGTCGCACAGAGTCAGCCACGACTGAAGCGACTTAGCAGCAGCAGCATACAGCCTTGTCATACTCCTTTCCCAATTTTGAACCAGTTATTTGTTCCAAGTAAGGCTCTAACTGTTGCTTTCTGACCCGCTTTCAGATTTCTTAGGAGACAGGTAAGATGATCTGGTAGTCCCATCTCTTAAGGGATTTACAAACTATGGTATATACACTGAATTATCATTCAGCCTAAAAAAGGAAGGAAATTCTGATCATGCTACAACATGGATGAACCTACAGAACATTTTGTTAAATGAAATAATCCAGTCACTAAAGTATACTGTCCAAACACTGAATGATTACACTCAAGTGAGGTCCCTGGAGCACTCAAATTGACAGAGACAGAGAGCAGAATGGTGGTTACCAGGGGCTACAGCGGGGCAGGGAGTGGGGCGTTAGTGTTTAATAGCTGCCGAGTTTCAACTGGAGAAGACGAAAATGTTCTATAGGTGGAAAATAGTGACTGTTCCACAACAATGTGAGTGTACTGAATGCCACTAAACCATATGCTTAAAAATGTAAATTTCATATAATGCATATTTAACAGAATTTTTTAAAAACCCACCCTGCTGACTGTCTGCACCATCTATAAGCTCATTAAGGTGGGGTTCTGTGTACGCCTTCATTGTTGTTTCCCCAGCACCTTATATATGTGTAGATAATCAAGAAATTGTTGTGGCATTGTGAACTCATTAATGAGTGATTAATGCCATTTTCTAACATCCTGTGCAAAGGATTTAGCACTGAAGTTGTGTCAACACTGGCTTTCCCTTTCTCATTCCTCGATTAATTTACTTCTGAAAAGTCTTTTGTATTCTAAGCATATCACACAGATGTGGTGTCCTGAACTCTGGCAGGAAGTGTTTCTACATAAATACAATTACATCTTTACACCTCCCACCCTGTTCTATGGGTGGTCCTTTTCAGCCCCATCTCTCTTCCCAGCTCACACCTTGTCCTTCAGGGAGGAGGTATCAAGATGGAGCTGATAAAACAAGTGCAGTAGGCAATAACTGTTCTGAGAGCATGCTTGGCTGCCACGAATGAATTCACTTCTGAGTCCTGTTGAGTCAGTCTGTAGAGAACCAGAAGAAACAATGAGAACAGAACCACTTTGGTTGTTTTTGAGGACTTGTGAAGCGTGGAAGAGGTAATAAAACAACGCTGGCATCAGGCAGAGTGGTCCCATTTTAAAACAGGGAAGAAAGGAGCTCTGTAACCCAGAGAGGAGTGAGCTTGGCTCAATCAAGGGTTTTGACTGTAAGCAGAAGAAACTGCTTGCTGCTTGGAAGGAAAGCTGTGACCAACCTAGACAGCTTATTAAAAAGCAGAGACATTACTTTGCCAACAAAGGTCCATCTAGTCAAAGCTATGATTTTTCCAGTAGTCATATATGGATGTGAGAGTTGGACTATAAAGAAAGCTGAGTGCCAAAGAATTGATGCTTTTGAACTGTGGTGTTGGAGAAGACTCTTGAGAGTCCCTTGGACTGGAAGGAGATCCAACCAGTCCATCCTAAAGGAGATCAGTCCTGAATATTCATTGGAAGGACTGATGTTGAAGCTGAAATTCCAATACTTTGGCCACATGATGCAAAGAGCTGACTCATTTGAAAAGACCTTGATGCTGGAAAAGATTGAAGGCAGGAGGAGAAGGGGACGACAGAGGATGAGATGGTTGGATGGCATCACCGACTCAATGGACATGAGTTTGAGTAAACTCTGGGAGCTGGTGATGGACAGGGAGGGCTGGCGTGCTGCAGTTCATGGGGTTGCAAAGAGTCGGACACGACTGAGCGACCGAATTGAAGAAGAAACTGCAGCTGGGCTAACTGAAGCAGAAGAGGAATTGTGTTTAGGAGGTGTGTACTCAGGAGCCCAGAATCAAAAGGAAGGCTGGGTCACCAGCATCAGAACTGGGGGAAGGTACGGGGCAGGAAACTGCAGGGAGGGAGGCCAGGCAGCAGCAGAGAGCAGGGCTGAACTCTGGCAGGAGTGTGGCTGTGGTCCTAGAGCCACTGTGTGTCCTGGGACCATCTCTCCACTGCCGGCGCCCCGCCAAGGCTTCTGTGGCAGGCAGAGTGAGTTTTCACCTGTTTTGGTTTCTGCAGTAGAAAGAGGCTTCCTTCCTTCGTCCAGAGCTCACCCAGTGAGGGAGCTTTCCCCAATGAAAACAGCATCCTTAGCCAAAAAAGAAAAATTTTAAAAATCCCAGCAAAGTGTCCAGACTGTACACAGGCCAGAGCATAAAAGAGGTTCACTCACAAGATACATGATTCTGTGGTTCCGCTTTGGGGTGTATACACAAAATGAAAGCAGGGTCTCCAAGAGATTTTTATTTGTTCATAGCAGCAGTATTCACAAATAATTCACAAACCTAAATATCCATTGAAGGATAAACAAAAATGTGTGTGTGTGTATATGTATATGCACACATACATAATTGAATATTATTCAAATATAAGAAGGGCAGAAACTCTGACACATGCTATGGTGTAGATGAACCTTGAGCACATTGTGTTAAGGAAATAAGCCAATCACAAAAAGACAGGTTCTGTATGATTCCACTCATAAGAGGTGCCTGGTGTAGTCACAGAGACAGAAAGGAGTGGTGGTCGCTGGGGCTCAGGGGAGAGGGGAATGATTTGTTGTTTAACGGGTGCAGAGGTTCAGTTTGGGAAGACAAAAAAGCTGTGAAGATGGATGTAGTGATGGTAGCACAATGACAGTGCTTTTAACACTACTCAACTGTGCACTTAACAATGGTTAAGATGCTACATTTTATGTTATGTGTATGTTGTGTGTGCTGTGTGTGTGCCCAGTTGCTCAGCCGTGTCCTACTTTTTTTGCGACCCCACGGACTGTAGCCTGCCAGGCTCCTCTGTTTATGGAATTTTCCAGGTAGGGATACTAGAGCGGCTTGTCCTTTCCTCCTGCAGGGAATCTTTGTGACCCAGGGATTGAACCCACTTGCGTCTCCTGCGTTGACAGGTGGATTGTTTATCACTAGCACTAGCTGGGAAACCCTGTATGTATTTTACCACTATAAAAACATAAAATGAGATACACTCAGTCATTCCATTCAGTTATATTTACTGGGTACTGTGGGACTAATGTTGCCTGGGGACTTTTCTAGGGATCAAGTAGAGACCACGACACTTCCCATCCTCTTGGAGCTCATGTGGTGGCACCAACCGAGAGTATGCAACAGACAGCTCCGTGAAATTTGTGTGCAGATTTAAAAAATGCTACACAAAGATCCAGGTGATAGCAAGTGACCAGGGCAGTTAAGGACACCTCGGTGATGATTCGCCCTCTGCTGAGAAGGGAAGGCATTAGCCTGACATGAGGAGCAGGCCAGTAGGGTCGTCCTGGCATCTGGGAGGCAGAGGGAAAGGTGCTTCTGTGGGTGATGGGAGGGTGGGGCGTGGGGCCCCAGTGCTCAGCTTCGCTGTGAGTGAGCTGGAAAGCTGCTGCAGGGGGCAGCTGTGTTTTAAAAGATCCCTCCCTCCTGGCTGTGAGGGAGATAGGCTCCCGCTGGGTTGTGTGTTCCAACAGTCCTTTCCCCGGGGCAAGTACGCTTACCTGTGTGGTTACGTGTTGGGAGAGACACTTCACCCAGACCTGGATCTCTGAGCTGTCAGCAAGCTGCAGCCCGTGCCCTGAGTGGTTTGAAAATCTGGCTGATTTTCCAGATGTGCTGTAGAGCCTTCTTATGCGCATGACTTGATTTTCCTTTGGGAGGTGGTGGTGACACTAGAGCAGGAATATTTTAAAGAACAAATTGCAGACGGAAACAGGTGGTGCTGACACTCGAAGCACTGGGGTTGGGCAGCCGAACTGGAAAATGGGGCCGCTTGACAGAGCTTTGGTTGTTTTTAGCTTCCTTAACAACCACAGAGTGGAACGAAAACCTGAGACATTCCAGGCGAGTTCTGTTTGGAGGAAAAATGACATCAATTTGACTCAATTACCATGTGAAACATACAACAAGCCTCTCTCTGGTGTGCAGAGACCGGCCGCGTGTTCGAGGGCTCACTGGTTCCCACAGCCCAGGGATGCTGGGGGGCTTGGTGGATGCAGACAGCTTGCCCCGCCGGCGTTCTGATCCATGGGGTCTGGGGTGGGCTCCAGAATGTGTTTCCAGAACGTGCCCAGGAGATGTTGCTGCTGCTTCCGGGACCCCGGTCAGAGAGACTGCTAGAGAATATAGCCCCTTCCAGGGTGGGGTCTGGGTGGGTGCAGCCGGTGATGTGAGCGTGTCACGTCTGGTTCCCCTCTGTCCCTAGGGAGGTCCTGAGTCATGCTGGTAGGTGATGCTCTTGTGAGCACACTCCCCGCCCACCGGCCTGGCCTGGCGAACAGCACCGCCGCCTGGCCTTGCGACCACTCCTTCCACATGCCCGTTACCCATCCCTGTCTGCCCCTCCCTGACGGTGTCCCCAGGTTGCCCAGCCGGGGGAGCCCTGCCGTGCGCTGCTGGCTGCAGGGCCCTCGGCTCAGCCCGCAGTGCGAGGACCCAGCCGGCACTCTGAGCGCGCCAGGACGCAGCCAGCTGGAGCGGGATAGACTCCAGACGTTGCTGGGCTGTTCCCTCTCCAACCATCATCATGTTCCCTCTCTCTAATCATCATGGGGCCGCCAGCTCCATGGTTCTCCCGAGCGTGCATTTCCACGGGTGAGGAAGACAGGGAGCCTTTGCGACACGTCTCTGAGGCCTGCTGCTTTGTGTCCTGGGGCATTGAGCTGGCTCGCCTGGCTTGGCCCCAGCCCCCGCTGGAGAGCAAGTGTCTGCCCAGCTTTGCGGGAGCGTGGTCTGCCCGAGGGACAAGACGCTTCAGCCGCAACCAGGTTCCCATACCCGCTCTCCTGAATGTGAGCCTCCCAGTTGCACATCAAGGCGGGTAGCTTCCTGCAGGCTTCCTAGAGAACATCTTTAGAGCATGGGGCTTCTTAAGTTAACTAATGAAAAAGTTTTAATTTGGTAAAATGCACATAACAGAATTTACCATGTTAGTCATTAAGTGTGCAGTTCAGGATTGTTACATATATTCACATTGCTGAGCAACCAAACCTCAGAACTTTGTTATCTGGCAAGACTGAAACTCGGTGCTCATTAAACAAGTCCCCGTCTCGCCCTCCATCCCAGCTCCTGGAGCATGAAGCTTTTCTCCCCTCCAGCTCACATATTTTTTTTGTGTTTTTTTCAAGGATGACACCTGAGCCTTATACAGAATGTGCTGAACTGTCCTCAGGTGGAGAGGAAAAATCCAGCAATTCTGAGGAGGGAGTTTGTCCCCGTGGTTCTGTCATTGCTGAAACCTGCATCGTTCCCTTCAGGCCCCATTCTTTTTTTTTTTTTTTTTTTTCAGGCCCCATTCTTTATGCTGCTTTCAGGGAATGTGTCAGGACACCCTGAGAACTGGTTTCTTGTGTTCCTTTAAACCTGCAGTGTTCTTTAATGTCTTTGGCCGATGTTACTGTTACCGGCAGTGTTTCGGTTGCGCTTTGAAAACCTGTGTGACTTGAATTTTCTCCCTCATAATTTAAAGTTTTTGTTCTTCCTAGTTTTCATGTTTTGAATTGAGGTTTTCTAGTTTGGGCTCAATCCTAAGGCTGAATATTTCTGGAAAATTTTGATTTATAGCCATTGGGTGGGTCTCAGAATATCAAAACAAGGAAAAAGTTATGTGCTTTTCCCTTCTTCACCCAGGTTTGGGGATAGGTAGCTAAGGCATGACTTCAGAATTGGCCTACAGATGATCCAGAATTAAAAAAAAATGACTGCAATTTTGTTCTTAAGGAAAGAAAAAGTTTTGGAAGGAGGGAGTGAGAACAGAAGAACTGAATATATTGTATTTCTCCTTGTGGGAAAGAAGATTAAATTACACAAAGATTGTTTTGCTTTCATAATAGTTTTCAAAGAGAAAAACCCAAGCACTGACACAGCTAATTCCTTTGTCACACAGATGCTCAAACACTGCATGCCTGGTCTTGCTGCTTGTATGCCCAGCAGTGTGTCCAGCTTCACATGGCCTGGATTAACTGTGGCCGTGTGGTTGGCTGTAGTCATTGCTTTATGTTGCTGCTGATATACTGGAGAGAAAGTTTTAATGCCCCTGCTGAAAAATTCTCCCTCTAGATTATGTCTATCAGAAAAAAAGTAGCATATTCAAAATCAAGCGAAGTAAGTTAGAAACAGATACAGTATGATCTCATTTATAAGGGAAATCTAAAAAAACTGCACTTATAAATACAGAGAACAGATTGGTGGTTCCCAGAGGCTGTGAGTAGGGATATGGGTGGAGGTGGTCAAAGGTACAAGCTTTTAGTTATAAGATAAATAAGTCCTGGGAATGTAATGTACAGCATGGTGACTACAGTTAACAGTACTATAGTATCATATATTTGAAAGCTGCTAAGAGTGAAATCTCTCAGTCGTGTCCGACTCTTTGTGACCCTATGGACCGTAGCCCACAAGGCTCCTCTGTCCATGGAATTCTCCAGGCAAGAATACTGAAGTGGGTTGCCATTCCCTTCTGCAGGGGATCTTTCTGACCCAGGGATCGAACCTGGGCCTCCCACATTGCAAACAGATTCATTACCATCTGAGCCACCAGGGAGTCCAGAGAGTTGCTAGGAGAGTAGGTCTTAAAGGTTCTTTCACAAGAGAAACAGTTGTTAACTGTGTGGGGTGAGGCATGTTAACTAAACTTATTGTGGTAATCATTTTGAGATATGTATATATTTACTATATTATATATACTATGGTATATAGGATATACAGTTATCATGTTATATCGTTATTCAGTCGCTCAGTCATGTCCAACTCTTTGCGACCCCATGGACTGCAGCACGCCAGGCTTCCCTGTCCTTCACCATCTCCCAGAGTTTGCACAAACTCATGTCCATTGAGTCGGTGATGCCATCCAACCATCTCATCCTCTGTCGTTCCCTTCTTCTCTCGCCTTCGATCTTTCCCAGCATCAGCATCATGTTGTATACCTGAACCTAAGGCAATGTTACGTATCAATTATTGGAAAAAGGACATAATGAAACAAAAGTATTTTCCTAATTTAAAAGGAAAAAGGAATATTTAAAAGGTTCTTACCTTTTTCCTCTCTATCTTATACTGTTACCTACTCTACTCTGCCTCCCTGAATCCTGCTCTCTCCTGAGAAGGAACTCAGGAGGATGTCACGATCTGGAGGTCCTCAAATCCAATGGGTTTTTTTTTTCTGTCTGCATCAACTTTCATTCTTCTGTCTTACTTGACCTTTCCTATCCTTCTTCCTCTTGAATTCTTTGATTTCTTGATGTTGAGACCCTTGTAACTAAGTTCTACCAACAAGAGGTGCAAAATTAAGGGGGCATATGCTTTTATGTTACTGTGCTGCTGCTGCTGCTAAGTCGCTTCAGTCGTGTCCGACTCTGTGCGACCCCATAGACGGCAGCCCACCAGGCTCCGCCGTCCCTGGGATTCTCCAGGCAAGAACACTGGAGTGGGTTGCCGTTTCCTTCTCCAGTGCATGAAAGGGAAAAGTGAAAGTGAAGTCGCTCAGTCATCCGACTCTTAGCGACCCCATGGACTGTAGCCCACCAGGCTCCTCCGTCCATGGGATTTTCCAGGCAAGAGTACTGGAGTGGGGTGCCATTGCCTTCTCCGTATGTTACTGTACTCACTGACAAACTTTAGTTGGAATGAGGATTTCAGGTAAAAAAGGAATATGGCCTTTACGGCTAGACAAGGCTAGATTTGGATTGTGGTCATAGTTGACGGATTGTGAGTCTTGAGCGAGTGGCTTTATTTCATTGAATCGAGGTTGGTGGAGACACCACCCATGATGGGTTATGAAGAGGGTCAGAGATGATGCAGATTGGCACGTGGCCAATGGCCACAGGCATGGACTTTGCCCATCCCTTCATGAAGATCCTCTTCACCCTCCTGCAAGAAACCCCGGAATCAGCTGACACCATTTTTTTTTTTCAAATTCACCCATCCTCTGCATTTTTTTCAACCAGCTTATTTCCAGTTGATCTTTCCATGTATGCTTGTATGTACGCACATGTATGTGATTCCAGAGTTTCCTGTTATGCAAGTTTCTTTTGAGGAATTTATATTTATGGGAATTTTTTGTCTCAGAAGGCCTTTTAAATAAAATCTGGGTTATATATCTTACATATATGTATTTTTGTTCCAATAAATATTGATGAACATTGAAATTTGAATTTCATATATATATATATATATATGATTGCAAATCATATATTTAGATTTTTTTGTACTGAAAGAACACAGTTTTTAAAAAATATTTTTAAGTAAGTAACTTTTAATGACTATAATTTATATTTCATTAATTTATAAATGCATTTATACTTCATTCATTTATATTTTGTGTTTTAGATTTATAAAAAAAATTGACAGATAGTACATAGAATTCCCATACACAATTTCCCCTATTATTGACATCTTACATTAATATATGTTTATTATAACTAATGGGCCAATGTTGTTGATTATTATTAACTCAAGTCCATAGTTTGTTCAGATATCCTTAGTTTTTTTGTTTTTTTGTTTTTTTTTTTTTTTTTTTAGCATTGAACTCATTGCACATCTTTATTGTTTGATTGCAATGGGCTTGAGTCTCTTTGGGCTTCTGTAGCCACCACAGCATGCCCACTGAGAGGGGAGGAAGGAGGAGATAGGATCCCCCAGGATAATGTGTCCCTTCTAGTGACATTTTTTTTTTTTTTTTATAAATTTATTTATTTTAGTTGGGGGCTAATTACTTTACAATATTGTAATAGTTTTTGCCATACATTGACATGAATCAGCCATGGGTTTACATGTGTTCCCCTTCCCGGACCCCCCACCCACCTCCCTCCCCATCCCATCCTTCTGGATCATCCCATTGCCCCGGCCCTGAGCCCTTGTCACATGCATCGAACATGGAATGGTGCTCTGTTTCACATATGACAATACACATGTCTCAATGCCATTCTCCCAGAACGTCCCACCCTCACCTTCTCCCTCAGAGTCCATAAAATTGTTCCATGCGTCTGTGTCTCTTATTCTGTCTCGCATATAGGGTTATTGTTACCATCTTTCAAATTCCATATATATGCATTAGTATACTGTATTGTTGTTTTTCTTTCTGGCTTACTTCACTCTGTATAATGGGCTCCAGTTTCATCCATCTCAGTAGAACCGATTCAAATGTATTTTTTTTTAATGGCTGAGTAATATTCCATTGTGTATATGTACCACAGCTTCCTTATCCATTCATCTGCTGATGGACATCTAGGTTGCTTCCATGTCCTGGCTATTGTAAACAGTGCTGCGATGAACATTGGGGTACACGTGTCTCTTTCAATTCTGGTTTCCTCGGTGTATATGCCCAGCAGTGGGATTGCTGGGTCATATGGCAGTTCTATTCCCAGTTTTTTAAGGAATCTCCACACTGTTCTCCATAGTGGCTGTACTACTTTGCATTCCCACCAACAGTGTAAGAGGGTTCCCTTTTCTCCACACCCTCTCCAGCATTTATTGCTTGTAGACTTTTGGATAGCAGCCATTCTGACTGGTGTGAAATGATACCTCATTGTGGTTTTGATTTGCATTTCTCTAATAATGAGTGATGTTGAGCATCTTTTCATGTGTTTGTTAGCCATCTGTATGTCTTCTTTGGAGAAATGTCTGTTTAGTTCTTTGGCCCATTTTTTGATTGGGTCGTTTATTTTTCTGGAATTCAGCTGCAGGAGTTGCTTGTATATTTTTGAGATTAATTGTTTGTCTGTTGCTTCATTTGCTATTATTTTCTCCCATTCTGAAGGCTGTCTTTTAACCTTGTTTATAATATCTTTTGTTTGTTTCAGGATACTGCTATTTTTTTTTTAACTTTTGTATTTGTATCTCTCTACATTTCTGTTTTTCTCTCTTGACAGGTATACAATATGTTTCAGCACCAGAGCCTTGGAATTAAAGTCAACATTCAGGTTACCAAGCTTGTCCTGCTACGACAACGTCCTGTAAGTCTCCATCAGTGCAGTTACAGTTATAGGAAATGTATCTGGTCCTTAGGCTTCTTAATGGCTGTTGAGTGCTAAAGAGGAGTCCAAGTATTTTGTTTTGTCCTCTTTGCCTGGCTTTGCACATGGCAACAGTGTGCCCTTGGCCAGGGTCCAGGGAATGCCTGGTGAGGGGAGGACAGGCACTGCTACTGGTGGGCACACAATCTCAGCATCTCGGGGAACCCTGGGCAGGCGACCTTGGTCCCCCCTCCTTCATTCTCCCGTGTCTCCCGGGTGCAGAGTTGGTGTTGAAGTCTTTGGGATCATGGCTAGCCTTTTGGAGCTATGCCCAAGCTTCAGGCCAAATTTGGTTGCACTGTAGTATCGTTTTCTGGTCTTGATGGAGTGCATTTCCTTATGAAAGTGTTACCTAAAGAGTTAAGCAGTGCACATGAGAACATTGGGTATGATGTTCAGTTTGCCAAAAAGAAGAAAGCTTTCCTTTAATAGGATAGTCTTCATCCTAACTTATAGATAAGGCCCCCGTAGCCTCTCTCTGGGTCTCTACATCTGCCTACCGTCAGTGTGGGCAGGTCACATTGAATAATGCCCCTGTGAGCAGCTGTCTCTTCCTTAATATCCGCACTGTTATCTGAGCGTAAACTCTTGCTTCCCTGGGAAGTTGCTTCTGTAACTGCCCCCTGATTTCTTTTAGGCCAAGCTGTCCATTGGGCATCATGGTGAGCGGTCCCTGGAGAGCTTCTGTCACTGGCAGAATGAAGAGTATGGAGGTGCACGGTACCTCGGCAACAACCAGGTTCCAGGAGGCAAGGACGATACGCCCCCCGTGGATGCTGCTGTATTCGTGACCAGGTAAAGCTGGACTCAGCCTGGAGCTGCAGGTGTGAGAGGGAAGGCATTTCCCATTGGAGAGAAATTCAGGCTTGGAAATCAGACCTTTGGCCACTTGTCTGAGCCTTGAATCCTTCATCTGTAAGATGGAGATAAATGACAGCCCTGCCTCTGAGATGTGAGGATTAAACGAGCATGGCCACTTTCACAGTGGCCCAAAGTAAGGGCTAAAGTGTTAGCTGTTATTATTGTTATTGCTGTTTGAATATAAAACTACTGAAATTCTTGTTACCCAAGACTCTTAAAACTTCAAGAAAATTTGTCTTGAAATTTACCTCTTCCCAACACCAAATATAATACTCACTGGAAAGAGCTCACCTGTGTATGAGGCTGCTTCCTAACTGGACAGAGTGGATACCCCAGTTTTCCTGTTGAGGGAAGTCCATGCTCCCCAGGGACTCAGCGGTTAAGAATCTACCTGCAGTGTAGGAGATGTAGGAGACGTGGGTTCGACCCCTGGGTCAAGAAGATCCTCTGGAGGAGGGCAGGGCAACCCACTCCGGTAATTCTTGCCTGGGGAATCCCATGGACAGAGGAGTCTGGCGGGCTACAGTCCACGCGGTCTTAAAGAGTTGGACACGACTAAAGCAACTGAGCATGGCGCAAGGCAGTAGAAGTCCATGCAGGTGAATGTATGAGCTGTGCACAGCCCCATCTGTGGGGACTCTCAGGACACAGCAGCAGGCAGAGATGCCCATGGAATTCACATAGAGGCTCCATTTGAAGCCAGGAGCTGAGCTTCACATCTGCAGAGCTGGATGTACTCTTCCTGGTTGAGAGGGAAGCCAGGGACCCTGCTGGACAGTAGTAATCAAAGGCATCTCTCTGTGTAGACGGCAGCAATGTTATTTTAGTTTTCTAGGGCTGCAATAACAAACTACCACAAAATGTGTGCCTTAAGAAAACAGAAGTTTATTTTCTCACAGCTTTGGAGGCCAGGAGTCTGAAGTCAAGGTGTGGGCAGGGCCTTGCTCTCTCTGAGGCTCAGGAGGGAGGACCCTTCCTCCCCCTTCCTAACTTGCAGAGGCTGCTGCAGCCCTGGGCATCCCTGGCCTTGTGGCAGCATCTCTCCAGTCTCTCCCCATCATCCTGTGGTGCTCTCCTCATGTCCCTCTTGTAAGGACACCAGTCACTGGATTGGGGCCCAGCCTAATGCAGTGTGGCCTCATCTTAACCTGATTAGAGCTGCAGTGACTCTCTTTCCGAATAAGATCACATTCATAGGGACTGGGGGTTAGGACTTGAACATGTCTTTTTGGGGACATAATTCAAGTCACTGTAGGTATAGATGTGGCTGTTTAATTTTTTCCTATGTCTCATCGCTCTTAGAAAAACTGATTTTCCTTGATTGTTTTACCTCAGTAAATGTAAATAAAATGTATTATGTGTTCACACCAAAATCCCCTTTTAGAAAATATGTGGAAATGGTTCATGACAATTTAACCCATTAGATTAAAATACAGTGTTTTACTTTTTGAATGAAAATATCAACCTTGGTTTTAAGATTTATTTTTTTAAGAAACTAGTTTCAAAATTATATGCTTTTCTTTTTCTTTGAGTTCAGAGAAAGGGAACAGTTTACTATATCTTTAGCATGAAGATAGCCTACTTCTCTAAGAGGAGTTAAATCTAGTTTAAGACTTTGGTTTTGAGCCCAGAAAGACTCTTGGTTTGCATCTTTTGGGCCATGTACAAGCCCCTGGCTTGATGACTTCCTGAAGTAGCCAGATGTGTTCTGTGATCTCAGCCTCAGGCACCAGGTACCAGGTATTATAGCTCACTGGCCTTCTCCTCAAAAAACCTGGAACATGCACATTGCCACCACCAGACACCGAAGAGATACCTAATCACACTTGTAGATGATTCATCAGTTGTGAACCCTAAACGGTTAAAATGTGATCTGTAGCACACTGATCCCTTATGAGAACACTTGCTGCTTCTACAGGATGTGATTAAAGGTATAGTGGGACATTTGAGAAGTCTATTCAGTAATTCCTACATGTGGCTGGTGGTCTACTAGGCACCCAAGACAGGGGGTGAGCATGACCTCGTCCTTGCTTTAAGCTGCGTTTGCCCACCCTGTCAGTGATGGGAACCCCTAGCTACCATCTCTTCCAGCAGCTCTGGCCCCCACACTCACTAATCAGAGGTTTCCATGCTCTTTGAAATGGCTTTTGGAGCCTCTGGGGCACTTGGTAAAGCACTGAGGATTGTACCGAGCGTATGGCTGCAGCCTTTGAGAGTGGGTTTGATTTGGGGAGAAGGCATGGTTCCTTGGGAACGTTGTCTATGTGTGACTATAAATTAATGTGATTGATTTTCCAAATGATGATTAGATGAGGAGTAAAAACTTTTTCTAGAAAGGAGCTCTAAATAATATCGCCTTTGGAATACGCAGCTAAACTTCCAGGTTTGTTACTTTGACAGTGGTTTGTATAAATACTATATGAAATGCATAAATTCTGGTGTTTTGTTAAAAATAACCTAGGGGAATTTCCTCTATATTGGTTATTCATCTTCCTGCTGTTTCCTTTCTTGTCCGGGGGAGAAAATACTTGCAAATGGTTTTGGTTTGGGAACAAATAGCCTTTCTATCAGAGGCAGTAGATGTTACCAAAGTTAGCACTGACAAAGCTTCTGGATTAGCCTTTGTACAAAATACCACGAGAGAGATGAATGCACCCTCAGCCTGAGAATGCTTCCCATTCAGCTTTCTCCTTCCTCTTTTTCCTGGATTCCAACAGCTTATATACCATGCTGGAAATATTTTACGTAAAAATGTTCTTTTTTACACCTCACACACATTAGGGTGCCTATCATTCAAACAGAACACCAGACAACAGAACAAGTGTTGGTGAGGATGTGGAAGCATTGGAACCCTTGGGCCCTGTTGGCGGGAATGTAAAGTGGTGTAGCCACCGTGGAAAACAGTATGGCAGTTCCTCGAAAATTAAAAATAGAACTACCACATGATCCAGCAATTCCACTTCTAAAAGCACTGAATGCAGAGTTTTGAAGAAATATCCATACACCTATATTCGTAACAACATAACTAATGATAAGTAAAATGTGGGAGCAGCCCAAGTCCATCAGTGGATAAAAGGATAAACAAAATGTGGTGTCTGGTGTTTGTTGCTGTTTGTATTCCAACAGATGGACTATTATTCAGCCTTAAGGAGGAAGGAAATTCTAACACTGGTTACCACATAGATGAACCTGGAGGATATTTTGCTGAGTGAAATAATAAGAGGACACATCCTTTGTGATCCCACTTGTATGGCAGACCTAGAAAAGTTAAATTCCTTTAGACAGAAATGGTAGTGGCCAGGAGCTGCAGGGAGACTGGAATAAGGAGGTGTTTAGTGGATACAGAATTTCACTCTTCTGAGAGTTCTGGAGATGCTGCAGAAGTGCATACTTAAAAATGGGTAAGATGGTAAGTTTTACTGTCGTAATTTTACGACAGTAAAAATCTTTTAAAATGTTATTTCCTAACTAAGCACATCGGAGGGGGTGGTCCTGATTGCAGGCGGGTTGTGGGTGCCAGCAAGGAAGATGTCTGGTGGCCTGGGAAGGCAAGGTGTCTTCAGCGGCAGGCAGAAGAGACGCAGAGGCCTCTGCCCTGCCGGCGTTGTCTGTCTCCTTTGCGAGCAATCTTGGTCCCTCTCGCTTCCGTGGGGCCGCTGGACTGAACCAGTGGTGCTGTCCATCTCCTGGGGCCTCACAGACGTTACACTGAAGACCTCCTACGAGGACAGGGTGGCGGCCACGGAGCCGGGGCTGGAAGCCCATGGGACTGAGATGCACCGTTTAGAGATCAGAGGCTGAGAGCTGCAGTTCCCTGGGCTGGGATACTAATGGGCTGACATCGTCACAGGGAAGCCGGGTGCGAGGCGGCTGCTGCTCCGGACCAGCGGCCCTTCCTTCCAGAGTAGTCTGGACTGAGGGTCTAGCTGGAGGCTGCGTGGGCCAGCGTCCTCAAGTCCTGGGGCTGGCCGATGTGATTTCTTCTCCTTTTCCTTTCCATCTGGGCTGTGCCTGAGCCCAAGAGTGTATCCTCGTGGACACCCACCAACCGTACAGATGGCCAGCTGCTAAGAAGTGAGCATGACATCCCGTCGAGCAGAAGCTGCTGAGACAGGAGTGGTGGGTGCTGTCCAGCCCGTTTAAGCGTCTTCCCCCAAGCTGGCCAGACAGACAGACAGGAGGAGGTGTGGCCGGCTCCCTCAGCGGCCCGGTCAACCTGTTTAGTTCTCTTCTATGAAACTAATGGCCATACAACCTTTCTTCCTTTGCCCAAGTGAGGCAATGAGATGACACTTTCAGTTCATTGCTCTGGGAAACCCTGGAGCGAGGTCTCAGGCCAGTCTGGGGTGTGTGTGTGTGTGTGTGTGTGTGTGTGTGAGACATGCTCAGAACATTCTAGTGGGAAGTATCAGGTCAAGAAAGTTGAGTTGGGGTTAGTTAAATACAAGGCCAGTGAGTATATTTATATTCCTAATTTTATTTGGTCTCCTCTCTGCCTCTGCATCTTCCTTGTCACCCTCTATTGCCTGCAATTAGTTTTCTGAAAGTCATCTTTGACAGAAAAAATCAAGGCACGAGTCTTTGTTTTCCTATGGTTATTCCATCTCCATTGGTTTTGGAGGGGGTTATGAAAAGGAGGCTCCCTTCGTTTTGCAGGGGGTTATGAAAAGCATCGGAGAAGGCAATGGCACCCCACTCCAGTACTCTTGCCTGGAAAATCCCATGGTTGGAGGAGCCTGGTAGGCTACAGTCCATGGAGTCGCTAAGAGTTGGACACGACTGAGTGACTTCACTTTCACTTTTCCCTTTCATGCACTGGAGAAGGAAATGGCAACCCACTCCAGTATTCTTGCCTGGAGAATCCTAGGGACAGCGGAGCCTGGTGAGCTGCCGTCCATGGGGTCGCACAGAGTCCGACACGACTGAAGCGACTTAGCAGCAGCAGTAGCAGCAGCATGAAAAGCATGGGGGTCTTCAAGGCTTCCTTTTACCCTTTGTTAAAACTGTTTTAAAATTAATTACCAAAATATGTATTTATTGTGAAAACCTAGAAATGCAGTCAGCGGAACTCACGTGGGTGCCGAGGGCCCTGGCCCAGCTCCCTCCCGCTTTCTCTGCCCAGCTTCAGGGCCGCCCCTCCCAAGCTGCCTCACCCGCAAGCTGCCCTTTCCTCTGCGCACGAAGGACGTCTGGGGTGCCTGGCAGGCCTGAGGCGGTGGCCTCGACCAGGGTATTCTGTACCTCAGAACCCCACGTGGAATCTTCACGCCTACAGATCTGGACTCTGTGGTCTAGTGGGTAGGTAGAATCTTTGACAGCATTCAAGCCAGCCTGAAGCAGAGCTGGTGCTGGGAACACACAGGTTTCCTCCATTCATGTGGGCAGCCACATAGTGCTGAGAGGTGTTAGACATGGGTTACATTGTTCCGTTCCGTGCTCAATCATTCAGTTGTGTCTGATTCTTTATGACCCCGTGGACTGTAGCCTGCCAGACTCCTCTGTCCATGGGATTTTCCAGGCAAGAATACTGGAGGTGGTTGCCATTTCCTCCTCCAGGGGATCTTCCCAATGCAGGGATTGAACCTGTGTCTCTTGAATCTCCTGCATTGACAGGTGGATTCTTCACCACTGCACCACCTGGGAAGCCCAGGTTACATTATGGAGACAAACAGGACAGGATGTGCTGTGGGTTGGAGTGGAGGGAAGAGGAAAGCTGATGGTATTACATTGCCTTCTTGTCATTGTCCCCAGTATGAGTGGGAGATCCCTTCCCTGAGAATAGGTTTTTTGGTAGAAGATGGGAGAGGAATTGAGGACATTGAATGCCGACGTGGGGTGGACTGTCAGAAACGGAAGGCGGTGTACAGCCCGTGCAGGACTGCCACTTTCATTCTCAATATTGCTGAGTGCCCTGAGAATTTTTTTAAAGGCAAATGAGAAGAGGTGCCTTAGGACACGTTTCAGCCTGAAGCTTCACTGGAGTGCTTAGAGAACTGCAGATGAGGGGGTGATTTCTCCCAGCTCCCACGGGTCCCCGTGAGAGGATGAGCGTGGGGCCAGGCATTGCTGTTCTCGCCGAGTCTTGGGCAAGATACCTCCTCAGCCAGTGCTCTGGTTAGCTTCCACCTGTGGGCATTTATGGGCAGAAAGAAGGACCCAGACGGAGCCCCTTGTACCTGCAGAACCAGGGCTACACCAGATTTCACGCATCTTTGCTATTTGTCCACAGCCTCACACCTGGGAGCTTTAAAGAACATAACCTTTTTTTGTTTGTTTGCGCCACAGAGCATGTGGGATCTTAGCTCCCTGACCAGGGATTGAACCCCAGCCCCCTGCACTGGGAGTGTGGAGTCTTAGCCACTGGACCCCCAGTGTGTTAGCTGCTCAGTCGAGTCCAACTCATTGCGACCCCACGGACTGTAGCCCGCCAGGCTCCTCTGTCCATGGGATTCTCCAGGCAAGAATACTGGAGTGGGTTGCCATTGCCTTCTCTGGGGGATCTTCCCAACCCAGGGATTGAACCTGGGTCTTCTGCATTACAGTCATATTCTTTACCATCTGAACCACCAGGGAAGTCCCAAAATATAACTTTTAGAAATGACTTTTTTGTTGTGTTCTCATGTAAGTGATATACGGTCATTCAAGCATCTAAAACTAGTTCCTGCCCAAGTAGAGTAAATTAGGAAGTCACTATAGTGTGATATTGACAAATAATTGTCTCTGATAGATGACTTGGTAAGCATCTTCTTCTGCAACTTTCAGCATTGGATGGAGTCTTTCCAGCAACTAAGTGTTATGTGTGAAATAGTTTAGCTATGAAAAGAGAGTCTTATGTGGGGTTACTGGGCCTACCAGTTGGAAATGTGGTTAATCTTGGCACACAAAAACACTGCTAGTTATTATTTTTCATTATAATCCATGACAAAGTAATAACTTTGTTATCGGCAAGATAAGTAGTCAAAATTAATTGACATGTTTTCTTTTCCCGTTCTTGGAGGTACTGCACACAGCTGACCATGTCTTTTTAAAAATTTTTTTAGGACAGATTTCTGCGTACACAAAGATGAACCTTGTGACACCGTTGGTAAGTTTAGAGTTAAAATAATAACTCTATACTCTGATAATGTGGAGACATGATAACCCTTCCAGTCTGAAAGTGCCATCCTTAGAGAAGCTCTGCCTTTTCCGTTACCTCGTTTTTTGGTACATTTGATTTATTTACTTTGATTTTTGATTATTCATTGATTTTATTTTACTTTTCTTCTTTCCTAAAAAGTTTCGCAATTTCTTATGGCAGCAGTCATCTAGACAAAGGGTTAATGAGGAAGAAATGTAAAGTGCAGCCCAGGGGAGGAGCCCCCAGGGTGCCCGAGGTGACTGTAGTTGGGTTGCGCTTGGCTGAGCCTCTTGATCACCAGTGAGGAGGGGGACCTCACTGAATTATACGATTGTCATGAGATAGGAGCGTCACCAAGTGTCCTAAGAGGTGAGATGTGACTGCAGGGTTGTGGGACCGGTGTGTTCCCCCAGCCTTGGCAGCAGGCTCATCGCTTTCTGGTCGAACAGTAGCGATGCTGACGCGTAACGCAGGAAAACACAGTTTCCCTCTCCCCCCGCCCCTCAGCCTGTACCACCTTCCCCACTCTTCCCTTCACTGGCTGTCTTCTTTCTCTCCTGTCCCCAGTCATGCCTGGCTTGCTCTAGACCTCTCATAGATTTCGAATTGGAACTGGTCTTTGAGTGCAGGAATAGAGTGCTTGGTTAAGGGGACATACCAAGAGGGTTGCCAGTTTTGTTTGCTGTAGCACAAACTTCTGTTCACTAGGAGGTTGAAATATTGCACCATCAGAAGCACAGTTTGGAATTGAATTATAGGAAAAGTGAAGGAAAATGGTATAGAATTGAATATATCTATTACTGTGGAACTCAGATGTTACAAACCTGTGCTTCCCGTTGAGTCCTGGCTGCAGGTAATCCCGAGCCTTTGCTCTGGCTCTGCCGCGTACAAGCTGGGTGACCTTCAGTGAAGTGAAGTTGCTCAGTCGTGTCCTACTCTCTGCGACCCCATGAACTGTCGCTAAATCATGTCCGACTCTTGCCAGCACATGGACTGTAGCATGCCAGGCTCCTCTGTCCATGGGATTTTCCAGGCAAGAATACTGGAGTGGATTGTCATTTCCTTCTCCAGGGGATCTTCCCAACCCAGGGATCGAACCCAGGTCTCCCGCATTGCAGGCGGATTCTTTACCAGCCGAGTCACAAGGGAAGCCCATAGTAAGTCTCCATAATCCATGAAATGGTCACTTCGGACAAAGTCGTGTGTAAGGTCTTTCCAAATCTTGTAGAACGGTAGCTAGCACTTATGTCACATTTCTGAATTTAAAAATGATTTTTTGTACTATACTTGATCAATCCTCTAAAGTCTGAGAACTAAGTGTTAAAAACCAACTAACCAATCCACGCTTTGTTATTTGGGAGCTGTCTCCATAATGGAATCACTCGACAAATGCAGCATGCAGTAGACTTCTGCAGAGGGTTGGCTGGTGTCCGTCTGAGTCTGGTTGGGACAGTAGAGGCCTGGGGTATGTCCGCCTCTGGCAGTCCAGGCCAGCGCTGCCAGCGCATATGCTATCTGGGGGCCTGTCTGCTCCTTCTCAGTGTTCACAAGTCAGCTCCGACAGCTTTAACCCATGTGTTGTGTCCTTCAGCAGGGATGGAGAGGCTGGGTCACCACTGTTAACTGAAGGAAGGAATAAAATTGAATGCAAATGAATGGACGCCAATATTTTTGAGTGGTGTGCATCTGATGAAATGGTTTTCTTTCATGTCATTTAGAGCCGGCTGTAATTTTTTTGAGTATGTCACTTTCATATCTGCAAAGCAGCTGGCTCTCTCATGGACCCTTCCCTCATCTAAACCACGTCCCCGTGCAGCCTAGATCCATCTGCTAGGGCAGTTACAGCAAAGTGTCACAGACTTGGAGGCTTAAACAGCAGACAGTCATTGTCTCAGAGTTCTGGAGGCTGGAAGTTCAGAATCAGAACACCCACAGGGTCGACTCCTCCTGAAGCCTCTCTGCTGGGCTTGCAGATGGCCGTCCTCTGCTTGTGTCTTCTTTCTGTGTATGCCCCAGTCTCCTCTTTCTATAAGGACACCACTTATATTCGATCAGAGCCCCACTCTTATGACCTTATTTAAACTTAAGTACCTCTTCAAAGTCCCTGTCCCCAAATATCTCCACGCTGCGGGTTGTGGCTTCAACTTACGGTTTTGGGGGGACACAGTGCAAAGTCCATAATGTTACTCATTTGACACTTAACCACATACTGCCACTTTCTTTAAAAACAGTCACAAAACCCACATGGTGTTTATTAGTACACATTTATCCTAATACGTCATAATTTACTTATATCAAGTTAGCCAGTAGGAATAATGGGTGATTCGATGAAAATAATAATTTGAACACTGGGCTTATGGAAGTCTTACAGCAGTCTCATCCAGTTTACTTCTATATTTTTGTACCTTCATATTTTGAAATAATTATAGAAGTTCTTTAAATTGTCAAAATAGTACAGAAAAGTCTCTTATCAATCATTCAGCGTCTTACAGTGACATCTTCCATAACTTTAGTGGATTTCCAAAACCAGGAAACTGATTGGCATGATCTTATTCAGGTTTCACTGATTTTTGCATTCATTCGTTTTGGGGTTTGTTTTTACCTGTTGCTCCATGACATTTTATCACGTGTAAATTTGTCCATCCACCTCCCTCAGGCCGGCCCTGAGTCACCCTTTCCCTCCCCGTCTTTCCCTAATCCTGGCTACTCCTTATCTGCAATCTGTCGCTATGATTTGGCCATCCCAGCATCCCACAGAACGGAAAAGTAATCTGAATCACATAGATATGTGGTTGCCAATGCTAGGAGATTTTGAGCAGCTGCCTTCAAATCTCAGAATCCAGCTGTAGCAGGAGGGGCTGTGTCCAGAGTTCTTTAGAAAATGGAATAATCTGGTACCCTGAGAAACTGGCGAAGCTTGGGGTTTATCAACATTTTATATTTGGGATGTAATAGTGGTTTTGTTTGCTTTGTTGCTTTATTTAGGATATAACTTACAGGTAGTCAAAAGTACAAATCTTGAAGGATTTAAAGCATTGATGCCTATACTTGTCTTTTAGTTTATCTCTTATTTGCTGAAATAATTTTAAAGGAGTGTTTTGAGTTCAGTTTTAATGTATTTTTTTAAAATTGTGGTAAAACATACGTATAACATAAAATTTCCCATCCTAACCGTCTTTGTAGTGGATAGTTCAGTGGCATTAAGTACACCCGCATTGTTGTGTAATCATATCCCTGTACTCTCACAGCACTACTCATAAAAAGACAGGGAATGTTCTCAGCCCCTGGAAGGTTCCCTCATGCTTCCTTCAAGTCCTCCAGAGGTATGTCCCCAAAGGTAACCTACTATTATAAATGTTTAAATCCATGTTTTTTTAACAGTTTAATTTAAAAATAGTTTAAACTTTGAAGTTAAATTTGAATGATTCATTCGAAGAGTCTCTGAGGTACTGAGTGGAGTTTGGGGCTCCATGAATATTACCTCCCTCTCACTGCTCAGCACAGCTCATTGGACAGGATTCCTGACCGTGGAAACAGGCAGCAAGGGCGTCTGTCAGAAGTGGGACTGACCCCGAGGCCAGAGAACCAGGTGGGAACACAGCTAGCGCCTGAGGGGGCCCCGAGGGCGAGGCCTGGGCACAGGTCGGTGGCCGGGCCGTGGGGAGTGGCCCCCTCTGCCCCCGCAGCCACCCTGTCACCACTGCTGAGGCCCGCCCTCTCTCCACCCTGACCTGCGTGGGGGCGAGGGGGGCTCTGGCCCTTCGGGCCTCCACAGGGGAGACACAGGCACGTCCACAACGAGTGAGTGTACTGGGGGTCTACAGAGAGGGTGCCTTACCGAGGAAGGATGGTGTGACAGCGAAGGATGACAGTGTCCTCTGCACGTCTGAGCTTTCAGTAAAGGCTGAAGCCCGAGCCACTGACATGTCCTTTGTGCACATTGCAGGGTTCCTGCTGACACAGGTGAGGGGCCTCCCTGACCCTGAGTCTAAGGCAGGCCTGACTGCTGCAGGGGTTAGACTGCACCAAGCTGCCCCACATTGGCCAGGAGCCTGGCTGAGCAGACAAGTGGACACACTTTTAAATAACCACGCCAGGTAGACCCTCCCACCCTGTTAGGCTACTGAGGGAGGGAAGGGAAGATACCTCAGCGTCCCACTCACCTCCAGCTTCGGGGGAGACACACACAAGGAGAGCTGAAGACAGCTCTTGAGGCAGGAGGGTCTGGGAAAGCAGGCTTCTTCTCTAGCAGAAGCAGCTGCCGCCTCACTGGGGTCCCTGCTGGGCATATTTCAGACTTGCCTTTGTGGCTTGTGGCTGTTCCTCTGTTGAGTTGCTTCATCCTCCAAGATCTGCTTGCCTGCCAACATCCTGATGCTGAGGCCTCCTAGGTGAGAAGAGGGTGCCGGAAGTGCAGGGTCGTGGAGGCGGGAGATCTCTGAAGGCCGTGGTGATCCTTTGCGCTCCTCCTCCGAGACCCCCAGGCCTCTCTGTGGTCCAGGCATGATGAGCCACATCTCTCCACAGCCTGGCTGACCAGATGCATCTTTTTTTAAAAATTGATCTACTTTTAATTGGAGGATAATTGCTTTACAATAATGTGTGGGTTTTTGCCATACAACAGTATGAAGCAGCCATAGGTATAATTATGTCCACTCCCTCTTGAACCTCTCTCCTGCCTCCCAGTCCATCCCACCACTCTTAAGTTGTCAAAGAGCACCAGTTTGAGCTCATCGTATCATATAGAAAATTCTGCCTGGCTATCTGTTTTTCATATGGTAAAAAATGTTTCCATGGTACTCTTTCAATTTATCCCACACTCTCCTTTGCCTACTGTGTCCACAAGTCTGTTCTCTAAGTCTGCATCTCCACTGCTGCCTTGCAAATACGTTCATCAGTACCATCTTTCTAGAGTTCATGTATTCATTAGTATATGATATTTTTTTTTCTCTTTCTGACTCATTTCATTCTGAATCATAGGCTCAAGGTTTATCCAGTTCATTAGAACTCACTCAAATGTGTTCCTTTTTATAACTGAGTAATATTCCATTGTACATATGTACCAAAACTTCTTTATCCATTTATCTGTCGATGGCCATCTAGGTTGCTTTTATGTTCCAGATATTGTAAATACTGCCACAGTGAACACTGGGGTACATGTATTTTTTTCAGTTATTATTTTCTCAGGGTATAGGCCCAGTAGTGGGACTGTTGGCTCATATAATAGTTTAATTCCTAGATTTTTAAGGAATCTCCATACTGTCCTTCATAGTGGCTGTATCCATTTATATTCCCACCAACAGTGCAAGAAGATTTTCTCCACACCCTCCCAGCATTTATTGTTTGTAGACTTTTTGATGATGGCCATTCTGACTGGTGTGAGGTTACATCTCATTGTAGTTTGGATTTGCATTTCTCACTGCTGATGGTGATTGCAGCCATGAAATTAAAAGACGCTTACTCCTTGGAAGGAAGGTTATGACCAACCTAGATAGCATATTTAAAAGCAGAGACATTACTTTGCCAACAAAGGTCTGTCTAGTCAAGGCTATGGTTTTTCCAGTGGTCATGTATGGATGTGAGAGTTGGACAGTGAAGAAAGCTGAGCGCCGAAGAATTGATGCTTTTGAACTGTAGTGTTGGAGAAGACTCTTGAGAGTCCCTTGGACTGCAAGGAGATCCAACCAATCCATCCTAAAGGAGATCAGT
Source organism: Giraffa tippelskirchi (assembly GCF_054371585.1). NCBI lineage: Eukaryota > Metazoa > Chordata > Mammalia > Artiodactyla > Giraffidae > Giraffa > Giraffa tippelskirchi. The sequence goes on along the minus strand of NC_137286.1, from coordinate 59,788,422 downwards.
CCTAGGTGTTCATTGGAAGGACTGATGTTGAAGCTGAAACTCCAATACTTTGGCCACCTCATGCGAAGAGTTGACTCATTGGAAAAGACCCTGATGCTGGGAAGGATTTGGGGCAGGAGGAGGAGGGGATGACAGAGGATGAGATGGCTGGATGGCATCACTGACTCAATGGACATGGGTTTGGGTGAACTCTGGGAGTTGGTGATGGACAGGGAGGCCTGGCGTGCTGCGATTCATGGGGTCGCAAAGAGTCGGACACGACTGAGCGACTGAACTGAACTGAACTGAATAATGAGTGATGTTGAGCATCTTTTCATGTGTTTATTAGTAATCTGTATGTCTTCTTTTGAAAAATGTCTGTTTAGGTCTTTGGCCCACTTTTTGATTGGGCTGTTTATATTTCTGGTATTGAGTTGCATGAGCTGCTTGTGTATTTTGTAAATTAATCCTTTGTCAGTTATTTCATTTGCTATTATTTTCTGCAATTCTGAGGGTTCTCTTTGCACCTTGTTTATAGTTTTCTTTAAGAATTTTCCACAATTTATTGTGATACACACAGGCAAAGGCTTTGGCATAGTCAATGAAGCAGAAATAGATGTTTTTCTGAAATTCTCTTGATTTTGCTAAATCCAACAGATGTTGGCAATTTGGTCTCTCGTTCCTCTGCCTTTTCTAAATCCAGCTTGCACATCTGGAAGTTCTTGGTTCATGTACTGTTGAAGCCTAGATTGGAGAATTTTGAGCATTACTTTACTAGCGTGTCAGATGAGTGCAACTGTGCGGGAGTTTGAACATTATTTGGCATTGCCATTCTTTGGGATTGGAATGAAAACTGATCTTTTTCACTCCTGTGGCCACTGCTGAGTTTCCCAAATTTGCTGGCATATGAGTGCAGCACTTTTCACAGCATCATTTTTTAGGATTTGAATTAGCTCAGCTGGAATTCCATCACCTCCACTAGCTTTGTTCGTAGCAATGTTTCCTTAAGTCCACTTGACTCCAGCATGTCTGGCTCTAGGTGAGTGGTCACACTATTGTGGTTATCTGGGTTGTGAAGATATTTTTTTTTAATAATTCTGTGTATTCTTGCCACTTCTTAATATCTTCTGCTTCTGTTAGGTCCATACCATTTCTGTCCTTTATTGTGCTCATCTCTGCATGAAATGTCCCCTTGGTATCTCTGATTTTCTTGAAAAGATCTCTAGTCTTTCCCTCTATTCTTTGCATTGATCACCTAGGAAGGTTTTCTTATCTCTCCTTGCTATTGTTTGGAACTTTGCACTCAGATAGATATATCTTCCCTTTTTTCCCTTGCTTTTCATTTCTCTCCTTTTCTCAGCTATATGTAAGGCCTCCTCAGACAACCATTTTGCCTTTTTGCATTTCTACTTCTTAGGGATGGTTTTGATCACCACCTCCTGTACAATGTTACAAACCTCCATCCATAGTCCTTCAGGCACTCTATCTATCACATGTAATCCCTTGAATCTATTTGTTATGTCCACTGTATAATCATAAGGGATTCAGGTCGTACCTGAATGGTCTAGTGGTTTTCCCTACTTTCTTCAATTTAAGTCTGAATTTTGCAATAAGGAGTTCATAATCTGAGCCACAGTTAGCTCCTGGTCTTGTATTTTCTGACTGTATAGAGCTTATCCATCTTTGGCTGCAAAGAACAGAATCACTCTGATTTTGGTATTGACCATCTGGTGATGTCCATGTATAGAGTTGTACTTTGTGTTGTTGGAAGAAGGTGATGGGAATACCAGACAACTTTACCTGCCTCCTGAGAAATCTGTATGCAGGTCAAGAAGCAGCAGATAGATCCGGACATGGAACAACGGACTGGTTCCAAATTGGAAAAGGAGTATGTCAAGGCTGTATATTGTCACCATTTGCTTAGAATTCCAAATTCCATGGACTGTACAGTCTATTGGGTCACAAAGAGTCGGACACAACTGAGTGACTTTCACTTTGGACTTCCCTGATAGCTCAGTTGGTAAAGAATCCGCCTGCAATGGCAGAAGACCCCGACTTAATTCCTGGGTCAGGGAGATCTGCTGGAGAAGGGATAGGCTACCCACTCCAGTATTCTTGGGCTTTCCTGTGGCTCAGATGATAAAGAATCTTCCTGCAATGTGGGACACCTGGGTTTGATCCCTGTATTGGAAAGATCCCCTGGAGAAGGAAAAGGCTGCCCACTCCAGTATTCTGGCCTGGAGAACTCCATGGACTATATTCCATGGGCTCACAGAGTCGGACAGCTTCACTCACTTTGCTTATTTAACTTATATGCAGAGTACATCATGCAAAGAGACGGGTTGGATGAAGCACAAGCTGGAATCAAGACTGCAGGGAGAAATATCAATAACCTCAGATATGCAGATGATACCACCCTTATGGCTGAAAGGGAAGAGGAACTAAAGAGCCTCTTGATCAAAGTGAAAGAAGAGAGTGAAAAAGCTGGTTTAAAACTCAGCATTCACAAAATGAAGATCATAGTGTTTGGTCCCATCATTTCATGATAAATAAATGGGGAAACAATGGAAATAGTGACAGACTTTCTTTTCTTGGGCTCCAAAATCACTGCAGGTGGTGACTTTAGCCATGAAATTAAAAGATGCTTGCTACTTGGAAGAAAAGCTATGACCATCCAAAACAGCATATTAAAAAGCAGAGACATTACTTTGCCAACAAAGGTCCGTCTAGTCAAAGCTATGGTTTTTCCAGTAGCCATGTATGGATGTGAGATTTGGACCATAAAGAAAGCTGAGCACCGAACAATTAATGTTTTTGAACGTTGTTGGAAAAGACACTTGAGAGTCCCTTGGACTGCAAGGAGATCCAACCAGTCAATCCTAAAGGAAATCTGTCCTCAATGTTCATTGGAAGGACTGATGCTGAAGCTGAAACTCCAATACTTTGGCCACCTGATGCGAAGAACTGACTCATTGGAAAAGACCCTGATGTTGGGAAGGATTGAAGGCAGGAGGAGAAGGAGCCAACAGAGGATGAGATGGTTGGATGGCATCACCGACTCGATGGACATGAGCTTGAGCAAGCTCCAGGAGTTGGTGATGGACAGGGAAGCCTGGCATACTTCAGTCCATGGGATTGCAGAGAGTCAGACACGACTGAGTGACTGAACTGAACTGATAGTTTCCTTTGCTGTGCAAAAGCTTTTAAGTTTAATTATGTCCCACTTGTTTATTTTGTTTATATTATTTTATCTGTACCCTGGGTGGTGGGTCACAGGATCTTGCTGTGATTTATGTCAAAGAGTGTCCTGCATATGTTTTCCTCTAAGATTTTGATGGTTTCTAGTCTTGCATTTAGGTCTTTAATCCATTTTGAATTTATTTTTGTGTGTGGTATTACAAAGTGTTCTAATTTCATTTTTTACACACAGCTGTCCAGTTTTCTCAGCACCACTTATTGAAGAGACTATCTTTTCTCCATTGTATATTCCTGCCTCCTTTGTCAAAGATAAGGTACCCATAGGTGCATGGGTTTATCTCTGGCCTTTATATCTTATTCCATTTGTCTATATTTCTGTTTTTGTGCCAGTACCATACTGTCTTTTTGACTGTAGCTTTGTGATATAGTCTGAAATCAGAAAGATTGATTTTTCCAACTTTTTTCTTTTTTCTCAAGATTGTTTGCATATTCAGCATCTTTTGTGTTTTCATACACATTGTGAATTTTTTTTGTTCTAGTTCTGTGAAAAATGCCATTGGTAATTTGATAGGGATTGCATAGAATCTGTAGATTACTTTGAGTAGTATGGTCATCTTCACAGTTTTGTTTCTTCCAGTCAAAAAACATGATATATCTCTCCATCTGTTTGTGTCATCTTTGATTTCGTTCATCAGTGTCTTTTAGTTTTCTGTATACAGCTCTTTTGTCTGCCTAGGTAATTTTATTCATTGATTTTTTTTACTTTTTGTTGCAGTAGTATATGGGATGGATTCCTTAATTTTCTTTCTGATTTTTCATTGTTAATGTAAAGGAATGCAAGTGATTTCTGTGCATTGATTTTGTATCCTGTGACTTTACTAAATTCACTGATTGTGTGTGTGCTTAGTCGCCCAGTAGTGTCCAACCCCTGCTATCCCATGGACTGCAGCCCACCATGCCCATTTGCCCATGGAATTCTCCAGGCAAGGATATTGGAGTGGATAGCAGTTCTCTTTTCCTGGGGACCCTTTCCTCATAGAACTAGGAACAAGAGAAGAATATTGCTTCTTGCTGTTTTTATTCAACATTGCTGTGAAGGTTCTATCCATGGCAATTCACTGATTAGCTCTAGTAATTTTCTGATAGTATCCTTAGGGTTTTCTTTGTATAGTATCATGTTATCTGAAAATGGTGAGAGTTTTACTTCTTCTTTTCCAGTCTGCATTCCTATTATTTCTTTTCCTTCTCTGATTGCCATGACTAGAACTTCCAAAACTATGTTGATAATAGTGATGAGAGTGGGCAATTTTGTCTTTTTCCTGATCTTAGAGGAAATGCTTTCAGTTTTTTACCTTTGAAAATAATGTTTGTTGTGAGTTTATTAAATATGGCCTTTATTATGTTGTATTTATCTATGCCCATTCTGAAGAATTTTTATCATAAATGGGTGCTGAATTTTGTCAAAAGCTTTTTCTGCATCTATTGTGATTATCATATGACTTTTATTTAAATGTGTTAACGTAGGAAAAGGAGTAAGTCAAGGCTGTATATTGTCACCCTGTTGATTTAACTTATATGCAGAGTACATCATGAGAAACCCTGGGCTGGAGGAAGCACAAGCTAGAATCAAGATTGCCGGGAGAAATATCAATAACCTCAGATATGCAGATGACACCACCCTTATGGCAGAAAGTGAAGAAGAACTAAAGAGCCTCTTGATGAAAGTGAAAGAGGAGAGTGAAAAAGTTGGCTTAAAGCTCAACATTCAGAGAACTAAGATCATGGCATCTGGTCCCATCACTTCATGGCAGATAGATGGGGAAACAGTGGAAACAGTGGCTGACTTTATTTTTTTGGGCCCCAAAATCGCTGCTGATGGTGACTGCAGCCATGAAATTAAAAGATGCTTACTCCTTGGAAGGAAAGTTATGACCAGCTTAGACAGCATATTAAAAAGCAGAGACATTACTTTGCCAACAAAGGTCCATCTAGTCAAGGCTATGGTTTTTCCAGTGGTCATGTATGGATGTGAGAGTTGGACTATAAAGAAAGCTGAGTGCTGAAGAATGAATGCTTTTGAACTGTGGTGTTGGAGAAGACTCTTGAGAGTCCCTTGGACTGCCAGGAGATCCAACCAGTCCATCCTAAAGAAGATCAGTCCTGGGTGTTCATTGGAAGGACTGATGTTGAAGCTGAAACTCCAATACTTTGGCCCCCTGATGTGAAGAGCTGACTCATTGGAAAGGACCCTGATGCTGGGAAAGATTGAGGGCAGGAGGAGAAGGGGCCAACAGAGGATGAGATGGCTGGATGGTATCACCGACTTGATGGACATGGCTTTGGGTGGACTCAGGGAGTTGGTGATGGACAGGGAGGCCTGACGTGCTGCGGTTCATGGGATCGCAAAGAGTCGGACACGACTGAGCAACTGAACTGAACTGAATGATGTATCACATTGATTGATTTGCAGATATTGAAGAATTCTTGCATCTCTTGGACAAACCTAACTTGATCATGGTGTATGGTTCTTTTAATGTGTTGTTGGATTCTGTTTGCTAGAATTTTATTGAGGATTTTTCCATCTATGTTCATCAGTGATATTGACCTGTAAGTTTCTTTTTTTGTGATGTCTTTATCTGGTTTTGGTATCAGGGTGATAGTGACCTCATAGAATAAGTTTGGAAGTGTTCCTTCCCCTTCATTTTTTGGAAGAGTTTGAGAAGAACAGGCATTAGCTTGTCTCTAAACATTTGATAGAATTCACCTTGAAGCTATCTGCTTTGAGGCTTTTGTTTTTTTTTTAGAGATTTTTGATTGCAGTTTCAATTTCAGTGCTTATGATTGACTTGTTCATAATTTCTGTTTCTTCCTGGTTCAGTCTTGGAAGGTTAAAGTTTTCTAAGAACCCGTCCATTTCTTCCAGGTTGTCTTTTTATTGGCATATAGCTGCTTATAATGGTCTCTTAGGATTCCTTGTATTTCTGCATTGTCTGTTGTAATCTCTCCTTTTTCATTTCCAATTTTGTTGATTTGAGTCTTCTCCCTTTTTTTCTTGATGAGTCTAGCTAATGATCTGTCCATTTTATTTATCCTAAACAACCAGCTTTTAGTTTTATTAATCTTTACTTTTGTCTCCTTCACTTCTTTTTCGTTTATTTCTGTTCTGATCTTTATGATTTCTTTCCTCATACTAGCTTTGGGGGTTTTTTGGTTCTTTTTCCTGTTGTTTTAGGGTAAAGTTAGGTTGTGTATTTGATGGTTTTTCTTGTGTCTTGAGATAGGATTACACTGCTATAAACTTCCCTCTTAGAACTGCTTTTGTTGCATCCTGTAGGTTTTGAGTCATCGTGTTTTCATTGTCATTTGTTTCTAGAAATTTTTTAATGTTTGTTTTTTGTTTTACCGTGTTTGTTTTAATCAGCTTTAATGCCATAACAAACAGTGTGTGGGATTTCAGTTCCCCAGCCAGAGATTGGACCTGAGCCTCTATGGTGGGAGTGCTGAATCCAGGACAGTAGATTTCCAGAAAACCCCTGACCCCAGGGAGTATTAATTAGTGATAACTCCTACAAATGCTCCAGCTGTATCCAAGACCCAGCATCACCCAACTGCCAGCAGCACTCAGTATAGGATACCTCACCCAAATAACAAGCAAGATAAATACACAAACCTAATCATCTGCAGACAGGCTTCCCACAGACACCCCTCACACAGCCCTGCCCACCAGAGGGAAAAAACTCACCTCCTCTGACCAGAACGTGGGCACAAGTCCCTCCCAACATGAAGCCTAAACAAACCACTGGACCAACCTCACCCACTGAGGGCAGAGACCAAAAGGAAGAAGAACTACAACCCTATAGCCTGGGGGGAGGGGACCTAAAACGCGGTAAGTTAAAGTGAAAAAAACAGAGAAATATTGTGCAAATGAAGAAACAAGGTAAAAACTCACAAGACCAAATAATCGAGGAAGAAATAGGCAAACTACTTGAAAAAGAATTCAGAGTAATGGTAGTAAAGATGACCTAAAACCTCAAAAATAGAACAGAGAAAATGCAAGAGTCAGTTAACACACTTAACAAAGACCTAGAAGAAATAAAGAATAAGCAGAGACAAGCAACACAATTACTGAAATTAAAAATACCCTGGAAGGAATCAGTAACAGAATAACTGAGGCAGAAGGATGGATACGTGAGCTGGAAGATAGAATAGTGGAAAAAACTGCTGAAGAGCAGAATAAAGAAAAAAGAATTGAGGATAGTCTCAGAGACCTCTGGGATGATATTAAATGTACCAACATTCAAATTATAGTGTTATAGCCACGCATTCCAGGAAACAAGCTCACTCAAAAGGACGATGCAGATAGTGAAGTGCAGTTTATTATACTGGCGGGCGCAAGGCAGAGTCTCTCTTAGCCAAGGACCCTGACCAGCATTTGTGAAAATCTTTTATACCCCATGTGTATCCACCACCCAATTTCCTTGTGACTTACAGAAACAAAGGAAAGGTAAATACAATCACAATAACCCTATCATTCATGTGTTATGTGTTCAAACAATCAATAATCAATAAGCCCGAGGTTACATTCCAAACAGTCAATAATCAATAAGCCCGAGGTTACAGAAAAAACCTTCTATTGTCGTTTCCACAGGCACTAAGCACAGAGTTCAGAGTCCATTAGAGAGGTGGCCGAACATGATGAGCACCAACAGGCCTAAGATGGAGTCCAGGCCCTATGAATTCCTTCTTCATTCCCCCCTCTTGATGCTCCTAGTTATCGAAATGAGCATCATTCATTGAGATATATTGTTCTTTAGCCCTCTGGCCACCCACCTGAGAGAATGCTATCAACCTCTGGGTTACAAAGTTCACAAGACATTGTAAGAAGCAGGGCCCACAAAGCAGTATGATTAGAACTATTATGACAACAGTAACAATAGTTTTCCACCAATCTCCCTTTACCCAGGACAGGACCGAAGTCCAAAAGGGAATATTTTCATCAGACATGGCTTTCACTTGATTTTGCATACCTTCCAAGGCAGTAGATACATTTTTAGACAGGTCAGGGATGTATACACAACATTCGACTTTAATTATGGCACAAGTCCCTCCCTGGGCTGCTGTGAGTATGTCTAATGCCATCCTATTTTGAATTACTGCCTTCCTCATCTGAATTTGTTTTTTGTTCAAGGCTTGAATGGCTTTTGTACTATCTAAGAGGGCCTGTTTAGTGAAGTTAGTTAAGGCCTCCACCTTAATCATGACATCCGTTGTCCCTACAGAGGGTACAAACAAAGCAGCAAGATAGTCATACCATTGGAACACAGATCTTGTCCATCTTGCGTGCAGATAGGGCAGGTTTACTGGAGGTTGGTGTAGGCTAGGCTTAATACTGCCATGGGTGAAAGCAAATCCCTGTGTGTAACACCCTACCCAGCCAACTGGTAACCATGGCCATAAGTTAAGCCCACAGAGCCACTGGGTCCCGTTGGGGGCTACCCAACGGATTCCAGGATTATATTTCCAGTCAGAACTGGGCCACTGAACTGACTGATTGGGGTGATAGGTAACTTCTATGATTTGTTTACATTGTTCAGGAGACAAATGACCCATATATTTTAATTCTTTTGGGTCTAGGTGGCAGTCTCCAAATCCAACTTTGTGGTTTTTTTTTTGTTCCCAGCAAATAGTAGCGGGAGCAATCAACTGTCCTTTCTCAGGAGTCATCCAGAAATATTCATCCCAGACCTGGTAGTATTGCTCAAGGTACCAGGAGGCCTGTCCCCCTTGTAAGGGAGCCCTTCTCTTTTTTTTTTTTCATATATGAGGTATAAGCTCTTGTTACCTCCATAAGACTAGTGTTCATATTAAATGTAACCCTATGTCCCTGGCCCATTGATGGCTTTTTTTTTTACACCAGGAGAGCAAAGAAAGGTTATGATTGGTGAGAGAAAGGAAAGTTCCCTTTTGTTGTTTCAAGAAGGAGCACAGTGGTATAAAGTCTCCATAACGAAGTGGCGACACCCACCAGGGGAGTCCATCCATAACTGACAGGGGCATAGCCCCACATACCCAACAGGAGGAGTTGTGGAAGTCCACGTAGGAATGTGCCCATGAGATGAAGACGTTGTCCTGTGCAGGAACAGTGGTCAGGTTCAGAACTGTGTTGGTGAGGCCGAGTAGCAGGAGTCGTTTACCCAGCTCCATCCTAGAGAGGGCTCGTCTGGGACCTCGTTTTCTTCTTCCTCTTCAGAATGATCTTGGTTTCCCGTGGGCAGTGGGGTCTTTCTGGGTGGTCAACTCGGCGTCTTCCGGGTCAGCGTGGTATGCCTTCTTCGCTCTGGTGTGATGGATCCAAGGGACAATGCCTGCAACTTTAACTGCGGTAGGGGTGGTTAAAACAACAGTTTAAGGACCTTTCCATCAGGGGGCCAGTGAGTCATGTTTCCAGTCTTTTACCCATACCTGGTCCCCTGGTATAAACTCATGCATCTGCTCCCCCAAGGGGAACGGTATTCTTTCTTGCACAAACTTAGTTACTTGATTAATTACCTTACTTAGTTGTTCCATCTGCTGTGATATCCCATCTCCCCTTACCTGAAGTATATCAGTTGTTACCTGTCTTATTATGAGAGGAGGCCTCCCATACACAATTTCATAGGGAGAGTAGCCGTGGGACCGTGGGGTCATCCTGAGCTTGAGCAAGGCCATGGGAAGTAAATCTACCCAGGAATAGTCAGTTTCTATAATCCATTTAGAAAGTGTCTCCTTTAGTGTCCGGTTAGTTCGTTCTACCATTCCGGAGCTCTGAGGCCGGTAGGCGGTGTGTAACTTCCATTTTATATTCATGGCTTTACTTACTTGTTGTATCAGATCTGATATGAAGGCTGGGCCATTATCTGATCCTATGCTGGTGGGGAATCCAAATCGGGGAACTATTTCCCTAAGCAGGCTCCGAGCTACTTCTGATGCTCTCTCAGTTCGGGTGGGGAAGGCCTCCACCCATCCCGAGATTGTACATACCAGGATCAACAGGTAGCAAAAATGGCGATATGGTTTCATCTCAGTGAAGTCCACTTCCAGATGTTTAAAAGGAAGAGTACCTTTTAATTGGATACCTGGAGGTTTTGGTCTGCACCCTGGAGCGGCGTTAATCTGAGAGCAGGCATTGCAATTTTGGGATTCCGTTCTTCCGGTAGTTCCCACCATCCTTTTTCTGTCTTGGTGGCTCCCTCTGCTTCAGCTAGTTGGTTTTGAGCCTCAGTGTATGTTGGGGAGTCTAGGGCCAGCTCGGGTAGCTCAGCTAGGACAAAAGTTCTCATGGGGATTTCCCCGGATTCTTTTTTGTCCTCAGCTGCTCGTCTGGTGGTCTCGTCAGCCAGCCTATTCCCTCGAGCCTGTGGGGTGTCTTCCTTCTGGTGCCCACGACAGTGCATGACTGCTACCTCCATGGGACTCCAGCCAGCGTCTAGCAGAGTCAGGATCTCCTCCTTATTCTTAATGTCCTTTCTATTGGCTGTTAGAAGGCCTCTCTCCCGGTGTAGCACCCCATGTACGCAGAGCGTAGCAAAAGCATGCCGGGAGTCGGTGTAGACGTTCACCTTCTTACCCTTTGACAATTGCAGTGCCCGGACTAAGGCCCATAATTCAGCTTGTTGGGCTGACCAGTGTTGTGGTAAGGAGCTGGCCTCGATAACAGTCCTCTCTGTGACTACAGCATAGCCTGACATTCGCTGTCCTAGCTTTACCAGGCTGGTGCCATCAGTATACAGAGTCCAGTCAGGATTTGAAATTGGCCTGTCTCGGAGATCTGGACGGCTAGCATAGACCTCCTCTAAGACTTCCTTGCAATCGTGAGTGGGTCCACCTTCTCCTGTTGGGAGAAGCGTTGCCGGGTTTAAACCCTGGCAAGGCTCGATACGGAGGTTGGGGTTTTCACATAGCAGTCCCTGGTATTGAATAATCTGGGAATTGGACAGCCATTTGTGGGGATCTCCTCAAAGGAGGGTGTTGACTTCATGTGGGACCTTTACGATCAGGTCCTGACCGAAAGTTAATTTTGTGGCTTCATGTACCAGTAAGGTGACCGCGGCTACTGCCCACAGACAGCTAGGCCAGCCGGTGGCAACGTTATCAAGTCGCTTTGAAAGGTAAACTATCGGCCTGTCCCACATTCCCAAGGTTTGAGTCAAAACCCCCATGGCTGTTTTATCTTTCTCGGTCACATATAAGGTGAATGGTTTGGTGAGGTCTGGCAATCCCAAGGCGGGGGCAGAGGTGATTGCTAGTCTTAGCTCCTCAAAAGCTTTTTGCTGTTTCTCAGTCCAACTTACTGGATTTTTCTTCAGGCCCTGTCAGGAGCTCAAATAGGGGTTGGGCTATTTGAGAATACCTTGGAATCCAAACCCTGCAGAATCCAGTGGCTCCTAGGAACTCCCTGACTTGTTGCCGAGTCTTAGGCGTGGGGAGCCTCAGAATTACCTCTTTTCTAGACTGATCTAGCAATCTTGTGCCTTATTCTTCCCTCTGGCTCTTTGGCAGAACGGAGCCTTTGTTTAATTCCAGTGGTTCCTCCCCCTTGTCTGGGAGTACTTACCGGGAGTGGAGGGTAGAGTTTAGGGAACGTAGAGGCAGCATCCGGGGTGGTAGAGTCTGGTGGGCTCATTGTCCCTCCAGCTGAGGCTGGAGCCTGCCGAGTGGGCGGCTCTACAACCTGTGGAGCTGTTGGGACCGCTGAGGAGTCCGGGAGGCTTACTGGTCTCGGGCTGGTTCCTCCGGTTGGGCCTCCAGCAGCCGCGGTGATACTAGTTGGCAGGACCATCATCCAATACGGCGGTGGGGGCAGTTCATCTCTTTCAGGGTCCTGTAAAATTTCCTCCTCATCCTTGGTTACCTTTTGGGCCATCAAGATTTTTCCTTCCCCGCCATGAGCATAAAAACGGGCCCATTTGGGGGTGTCTTGGGCTATTCCCAGCCAAGAGTCTATGTAGGGGAACTGATCGGGGTGTCCAGGCTTTCCTGTAACTATAGCATAGACTGCCTTTATGAGATTTAAGTCCATAGTTCCCTCTGGTGTCCAGCCAAATCCCATGGAAGGCCATTCGACTTCACAAAGGGTACGGAGCCGGCCTGGTGTCATTTTCTTTTCATAGTCTCCATTGAACCCTTTCTTAAAATTCTTAATCATATTCTCCAATACAGTGGCCTTAGATCCGCTTCCTCCCATTTTCTTACCTCTGGATTTCCCTGTCCCGGGGCCTTCCCGAGAAGCCAATCTACCTGTTTCCACTGGTAGGGGAGATGATGGGTCACACAGCAGATGGGTACCTCCTGGGGGAGGGCAGAATACGAGCACACGGAATTCAATATCTCCTTTTTAAAACCCTGTGGCGACCGTTCGGCATGTTCCCTAAGACGGCGTGGACACACCTCCTAACTGGCTTTCTTAAACCCTAAGTTCCCTTTCTTTATCCCTGGCACGGCCGTCGACCCGAGTGCCAAGTAGCTATTGTCGCCAACCTAAACCAGTTTTCCTATGTGTCTCCCTTCTGGTCCCTCCCAGGGGGGTGATCAGGCCCCCTCTTCCACCCTACTGGGTGGGTTCCTCCGCACCTGAGCGCTCAGTTCCCTTGCTGCTGTTCACTACCTGCCAAAGCGAAGAAACCGGGCGTTGAAAGGCCAAGTTCTTCCAGAGGGGCGAGGCGCCTTCCCCCCCTAGGAGATTCAAGCTACAAAGCCTCGGGGTGGCCTCAAACGAGACCTGTCTCCTCAAAGTGAGGAGTTTCCCGGCCCATGCACCAAATGTTATAGCCACGCATTCCGGGAAACAAGCTCACTCAGAAGGACGATGCAGATTGTGAAGTGCAGTTTATTATACTGGCGGGCCCAAGGCAGAGTCTCCTCTTAGCCAAGGACCCCAACCAGCATTTGTGAACATCTTTTATACCCCATGTGTACCCACCACCCAATTTCCTTGTGACTTACATAAACAAAGGAAAGGTAAATACAATCACAATAACCCTATCATTCATGTGTTACGTGTTCAAACAATCAATAATCAATAAGCCCGAGGTTACATTCCAAACAGTCAATAATCAATAAGCCCGAGGTTACAGAAAAAACCTTCTATTGTCGTTTCCACAGGCACTAAGCACAGAGTTCAGAGTCCATTAGAGAGGTGGCCAAACATGATGAGCACCAACAGGCCTAAGATGGAGTCCAGGCCCTATGAATTCCTTCTTCAATAGGGGTTCCAGAGAAGAAAAGTAAAAGAAAGGATCTGAGAAATTTTTTGAAGAAATTATAGTTGAAAATTTCCCTAATATGGGAAAGGAAATAGCCAAGTCCAAGAAGTGCAGAGAGCCTCATAAAGGATAAACTGAAGGAGAAATACACCAAGACACATACTAATCAAACCAACAGATTAAACACAAAGAAATAATATTAAAAGCAGCAAGAGAAAGCAACAAGTAACATACAAAAGAAGCCCCATACAATTAACAGCTGATCCTTCAGCAGAAACTCTACAGGCCAGAAGAGAATGGCAGGGTATATTTAAAGTACTGAAAGGGAAAAATCTATAGCCAAGATTACTCTACCCAACAAGGATATCATTCAAAATTGTTGGAGAAATGAAAAACTTTACAGACAAGCCAAAGTTAAGAGCATTTAGCACCACCAAACCAGCTGTACAGCAAATATTAAAGGGACATCTATAGGCTGGAAACACAAGAGAAGGAAAAGACCTACAAAAACAAACCAAATACAATTAAGAAAATGCCAATAGAAATACCAGTTCAGTTCACTCAGTCATGTCTGACTCTTCGCAGTCCCATGGACTGCAGCATGATAGGCTTTCCTGTCCATCACCAACTTTCAGAGCTTGCTCAAACTCATGTCCATTGAGTCAATGATGCCATCCAACCATCTCATCCTCTGTTGGTCCCTTCTCTCCTGCCTTCAGTCCTTCCCAGCATCAGGGTCTTTTCCAATGAATCAGTTCTTCACATCAGGTGGCCAAAGTATTGGAGTTTCAGCTTCAGCATCAGTCCTTCCAATGAATATTCAGGACCGATTTCCTTTAGGATGGACTGGCTGGATCTCCTTGCAGTCCAAGGGACTCTCAAGAGTCTTCTCCAGCACCACAGTTCAAAAGCATCAATTCTTCGGTGCTCAGCTTTCTTTCTAGTCCAAATCTCACATCCATACATGACTACTGGAAAAACCATAGCTTTGACTAGATGGACATTTGTTGGCAAAGTAACGTCTCTGCTTTTTAATATGCTGTCTAGGTTGGTCATAGCTTTCTTCCAAGTAGCAAGCATCTTTTAATTTCATGGCACAGTCACCATCTGCAGTGATTTTGGAGCCCAAGAAAATAAAGTCTGTCACTGTTTTCATTGTTTCCCCATCTATTTGCCAGGAAATGATGGGACCGGATGCCATGATCTTCATTTTTTTGAATGTTGAGTTTTAAGCCTTTTTCACTCTCCTCTTTGACTTTCATCAAGAGGCTGTTTGGTTCTTCTTCACTTTCTGCTACAAGGGTGGTGTCATCTGCATATGTGAGGTTATTGATGTTTCTCCCTGCAATCTGATTCCAGCTTGTGCTTCATCTAGCCCAGCATTTCGCATGATGTACTCTGCATATAAGTTAAATAAACAGAGTGACAATATACAGCCTTGACGTACTCCTTTTCCTATTTGGAACCAGTCTGTCATTCCATGTCCAATTCTAACTGTTGTTTCTTGGCCCGCATACAGGTTTCTGAGGAGGCAGTTAAGGTGGTCTGGTATTCCCATCTCTTTAAGAATTTTCCACAGTTTGTTGTGATCCACACAGTCAAAGGCTTTGGCATGTCATTAAAAGCAGAAATAGATGTTTTTCTGGAACTCTCTTGCTTTTTTGATGATCCAGCAGGTGTTGGCAGTTTGATCTCTGGTTCCTCTGCCGTTTCTTAATCTAGCTTGAACACTTGCAAGTTCATGGTTCATGTACTGTTGAAGCCTGGCTTGGAGAATTTTGAGTATTACTTTGCTGGCATGTGAGATGAGTGCAATCATGCAGTAGTTTGCACATTCTTTGGCATTGCCTTTCTTTGAGATTGGAATTAAAACCGACCTTTTCCAATCTTGTGGCTTACGCTGAGTTTTCCAAATTTGCTGGCATATTGGGTGCAGCACTTTCATTGCGTCATCTTTTAGAATTTGAAATTGCTCAACTGGAACTCCATCACCTCCACTAGCTCTGTTCATAGTGATGCTTCCTAAGGCCCATTTGACTTCGCATACCAGGATGTCTGGTTCTAGGTGAGTGATCACATCATCGTGGTTATCTAGGTCATTGAGATCTTTTTGTATAGTTCTTCTGTGTATTCTTGCCATCTCTTCTTAATATCTTCTGCTTCTGCTAGGTCAATAGGAACATATATGTCAGTATAAATGGATATATACAGTATAATAGGAACATATGTATCAGTAATACTGTAAATGTAAATGGGTTAATAACTCCAACCAAAAAACAGAGACTGGTCAATGGATACAAAAACAAGACCCATATATGTGCTGTCCACAAAAGACTCACTTTAGGCCTAGAGACACATAGATATTCTATGCAAATAGACATCAAAAGAAAGCTAGAGTAGTAATTCTCATGTCAGACAAAATAGAACTTAAAGAACATCAGAAGAAATAAGGAAGGATCTTACATAATGATCAAGAGATCAATCCAAGAAGAAGATATAATAATTGTAAATATTTATGTACCTAACATAGAAGCACCTCAATACACAAGGCAAACACTAACAGACATAAAAGGGGAAATCAACAGTAACACAGTATTAGTAGGGAACTTTAACATTTCACTTAACACCAATAGACAAATCATCAAAACAGAAGATTAATAAGGAAACACAAGCTTTACATGACACATTATACCCCATGGACCTAATTGATAACTTCAGGACATTCCATGCAAACGCAGAGGAATACACTTTCTTCTCAAGTGCACATCGAACATTTTCCAGGATAGATCACATATTGGGTCACAAATCAAACCTCAAAATAATTTAAGAAAGTTGAAATCATATCAAGCATTATTTCTGACCACAGTGCTAAGAGTCTAGATATCAATGATAGGAAAAAACTGTAAAAACCACAAATACGTGGAGATTAAGCAATATATTTCTAAATAACCAACAGGTTACTGAAGACCAGGCACATTTAATTACGGTCAAGGAATGTGGGGTGTTTGTCCTGCTCCTACCCTCAGCTATGGGCTGAGCTATGGTCAGGCTTATTTGACAGCCTAATTCAAGGGCTTCCCTGATGACTCAGTGATAAAAAAACCTGCCAGCCAGTGCAAGAGATGTGAGTTCAATCCCTGGGTCAGGAAGATCCCCTGAAGAAGGAAATGGCAACCCACTCCAGTATTCTCACTGGGAAATCCCATGGACAGAGGAGACTGCTGGTCTACCGTCCATGGGGTCACAAAAGAGCTGGACACAACTTATTGACTAAACACAGCAAATTCAGGTTTTATGAATTTAGTTTTAATTATCGAGATTTAGCTTTTTCCTTCCTTGGCCTCATAAAAGTTTTTAATTACTGGAAAATCCTCCCTTTTCCTCCCCCGGGAGAGGGATGTGATAATCCTACACAAAGGAAAATGGAAATACTCCACAACCTTGTGAAATATGTCACACAGCAGGCCAGGGAGAGGCTGCCAAGGGGCTCTGAGCCCAGTTGGTGTCCTGGGGCTCTGCTGCTCTGGCCTGATGGTCCCTTCCCATAGCTGTCCCCAAACTTTGATGGAGGACCCTTGCTGTGTGACCCAGAGCACTGTCACAGAGCTCCCTGAGTGGTCTGCCTGAACCCGGGGACTATTCATAGACGTGGCCACTGACCTCCATGCAGCAGGTCCGTCTGTGAAGGAGGAAGGGAGCTTCACTGACAGGATGAGGGCGTCCAGGAATGAAGCAGCATCTCCTTCAGAAGTCTGTTTCAGGCCAGCCCTCTACGAGGCCACAGATGTAAAAAGTGCTGGGGAACCAGTGAGAGGTAAGGGAGGCTGGGGCTACAGTGTCATAACACCGCCCCAGCTGGGTTTTTATTCACTGAACGTGAAGAAGAGAATTTTGAACTATGTAACGTCATAATTTAGGGCTCAGACATGAAAGTAAGAGCAAGTTTTATGTATGAAAGCAAACATCAATATGTATCCATCTGGCTGTACATTATCCCCTCTACAGTAGTCACCCTAGAGGACCATTTGCTTATTCCAGTCCTGGTGCTATGGCCGGAACTGTGGACACGCCTTTGTGGATTTCCTTCAGAGTGAGCATTCATCTTCTCTGTTTTCATGGTGCTGGTCAAGCTTCATTCTGGTTTTCAACTGGAGAGATGTCAAACGTGCTGTTCGCTGAATGAGGCTGGAAAATGTTTGAGGTAAAAATACGAAAGTTTTATCAGTCAGTCTCGAGTTTCTTTGTTTCTGGGGGCTTTCCTATTTGTTCATTTTACTTTACTTTGTTATTCCTTGAGACCTTACAGAAGTCACAATTCAGTTTTGCTTCAAACTTGTTTGTTGGAAGTCCTTGCACATGATTGCCTTCCGGGAAAACTGCCCCACTGAATAAACAAGTCCTGTTGTGCGCATATCCTTACCTCATACCCATCTCATGGGCATGGTACACCCTGCTTCAGTTTCAGGCTTATCCACACTATGTCTTTTGTGTTTTTTCTGAGACATTTGCAAAGGATAAGACTTAACATTTAATGACATATTAGTTGTCCCAAATCAGACAACTTGAGGTCTTCAACAAATTCATCTGTTTGTCAGAAATTATGATTATAATTATGTTCTTGACCATCCTGTGATTTTTTGAGAGGTTTTATGAAAGATTTTAATTTGGGGAATAAAATATGCATGTACCTAGCAATTAGGGGTTCAGACTATTTGGGAAAGTGCTACCTTCTTTATCATACAATAAAAAAATAGGTCATTCCCTTAAGAGAGTTAGGAAAGTCACATTCTATCAATGTTAGGGCTTTGCTCCCCGTAAATTCAGCTTGAATTTCTCAGCTAATAGGATTACTGGGAAAGCTAAAAAGTATATACAGTCTTTTCTTGGTATCCATGGGATTAATTCCAGGACCCCTGAGGATACCAAAGTCTGTGGATGCCCAAGTCCCTCATATAAAGTGGCCCAGTATAACTCAGCCCTCTGTATCCATAAGCTCTGTATCTGCAGGTTTAATTAATTGCAGATGGAAGGGCTGAGTGTACTTGAGTAAACTAACTTTTTTCTCTCACCATTAAGCTTGTTTTAGGTAGAGAGTATTTAATGAAAAACGCCAATTAAGTCGTGTCTGGATGTTGGAGATGGTCTTTTAAAAGACTCTTTGTAAGAGCTGCAATCGCCTAAGGAAAGCAAAGGAAGGCAAGAAAGGGGTGGTCACAGGGGATTTCCTGCTGGTCACGTTGTGCAGGCGCCCTGTGGCCTGGCCTGGAGAGACTGACTGTGGTGAATAAAAACATGACTGTGCATATGTATGTATACACATGCCTAGGTGCATGGCTGCACGTGGAAGTGTGTGGTCTTTACACTTTCTGTATCTTAGCGTCTGCATGGGGGCCCTTCTTTTGCACCTTTAAGTTCCCACACAGAACACAACCAGAACCAGGGCAGGGGATTTTTATTTGGGGCTTGGCAGGAAATCCACACTGAAACCAATGGCCCCAGGGGATCAAGTTCAATTTTTTTTTTCCTTCTTCCTCATACCAGGGTCTTGACTAGAGTTACATAATGCCGAAATACTTTTAAACATGGTGAAAATACGTGGATATGTTTTTCTGTGGAGTATCTTAGTTTTGGAACTGCACAGAGACTACAGAACACTTGGTGATGCTTGATTGCCTTTTGGGCTGGAGAGTAAGAGAGCTGAGTGAGAATGAACGGCCCCTGGAGGGCTCTGAGCCGTGGAGCCCCCCTCCTACCTTTAGGTTGGCAAGTGGGTATCTTACAGGAGAGCTTTCCACAGGCCGCTGGGCTATGCCTTCGCAGTCTCTGTGCTGGGGTGGCCTGTGGGGGCAACTCTGAAGCAGATGCCCTTCCAGTCACGTAGTCCCTAACCTGTGGGAAATGTCAGTGACATCTGTGTGCCAGCCACTGCCCTCTTACTCAGCATGGACCTCAGAGTGAACTCAGCAGAGGGACTCCTGTCTCTGTGTTCCCTGATGCTTCCATCCTCACGGCCCAAGAGCACTTTGTCATTAGCTTGGAGTGAAGTAGATGCCTCTACACCTTGCTGAATGGCTCTTCCGTATATAATGCTGAGGCAGTTTGCTTGAAACACAAAACCCCTCCCATCCAAGGGGAGAAAGTGGAGAGTCGAGTCATAAATGGGAAACCAGGTCTTTGTGAGAAGGCTTTTGTATAATAGTGTGTCCCAAAGCCCTCCTGGAGCCTTCAGACAGCTTCTTGCTGCTGGACGAGCAGGCAGGAAAGGTGAGGGGCCAGTCTCCTATGCAGTGAGTCCTGCCCCAGCTGGCAAGGGCCCTGAGCTGGAGAGGTGCCCCTTCCATGGCTTCATTTGCAGGAACCCTCAGGGTGGTCCCGTTCACCACCTCCACGGTGAACACTGAATCATCCTCAGGGGCTGTGGCTTGGCTCAGTCCAGTGGTCTGAGCTTTGTCTCTGAAGGGAGACCAGGGTTCAAACCCCTCTTCCACCATTGTCCTTTATGAGTCCCCTGATACCTCCAGCTCTTCTTCTCTTCTGTAAAATGGGGGTAATGATACCCAGCATTATTGTGAAAGTAAAGTGAGATGATCAATCACACCCAATAGGATTCAGTTCAGTTCAGTCCCTCAGTCGTGTCCGACTCTTTGCGACCCCATGGACTGCAGCACGCCAGGCTTCCCTGTCCATCACCAACTCCTGGAGCTTGCTCAAACTCATGTCCATTGAGTCAGTGATGCCATCCAACCATCTCATCCTCTGTCATCCCCTTCTCCTGCCTTCAGTCTTTCCCAGCATCAGAGTCTTTTCAGTAAGTCAGTTCTTTGCATCAGGTGGCCAAAGTATTGGAGTTTCAGCTTCAGCATCAGTCCTTCCAATGAATATTCATCACTGATTTCCTTTATGATGGACTGGTTGGATCCCCTTGCTGTCCAAGGGACTCTCAAGAGTCTTCTCCAACACCACAGTTCAAAAGCATCAATTCTTCAGTGCTCAGCTTTCTTTATGGTCCAACTTTCACATCCACACATGACTACTGGAAAAACCATAGTTTTGACTAGATGGACCTTTGTCAGCAAAGTAATGTCTCGGCTTTTTAATGTGCTATCTAGGTTGGTCATAGCTTTTCTTCCAAGGAGCAAGTGTCTTTTAATTTCATGGCTGCAATCACCACCTGCAGTGATTTTGGAGCCCAAGAAAATAAAGTCTGTCACTGTTTCCGTTATTTCTCCATCTATTTGCCATGAAATGATGGGACTGGATGCCATGATCTTTGTTTTCTGAATGTTGAGTTTTAAGCCAACTCTTTCACTCTCCTCTTTCACTTTCATCAAAAGGCTCTTCAGTTCCTCTTAACTTTCTGCCATAAGGTTGGTGTCATCTCCATATCTGAGGTTATTGGTAATTCTCCCGGCAGTCTTGATTCTAGCTTGTGCTTCATCCAGCCCAACATTTTATACGACGTACTCTGCATACAAATTAAATAAGCAGGGTGACAATATACAGCCTTGACGCACTCCTTTCCCTATTTGGAACCAGTCCATTGTTCCATGTCCAGTTGTAACTGTTGCTTCTTGACCTGCATACAGAATTCTCAGGAGGCAGGTAATTTGATCTGTTATTCCCATCTCTTTAAGAATTTTTCACAGTTTATTGTGATCCACACAGTCAAAGGCTTTGGCTTAGTCAATAAAGCAGAAAGTGAAAATTCAAGTGAAAGTGAAAGTCACTCAGTCGTGTCCATCTCTTTGCGACCCCATGGACTATACAGTCTATGGAATTCTCTAAGCCAGAATACTGGAGTGGGTAGCCTTTCCCTTCTCTAGGGGATCTTCCCAACCCAGGGATCGAACCCAGGTCTCCCAAATTGCAGGTGGATTCTTTACCAGGTGAGCCACAAGGGAAGCCCAGGAATACTGGAGTGGTTAGCCTATCCCTTCTCCAGCGGGTCTTCCCCACCCAGGAATCGAACCGGGGTGTCCTGCATTGCAGGTGGATTCTTTACCAACTGAGCTATCAGGGAATCCCCAGTAAAGCAGAAGTATATGTTTTGCTGGAACTCTCTGGTTTTTTTCTATGATCCATCGGATGTTGGCAGTTTGATCTCTGGTTCCTCTGCCTTTTCTAAATCCAGCTTGAGCATCTGGAAGTTCATGGTTCATGTATTTCTGAAGCCTGGCTTGGAGAATTTTGAGTGTTGCTTTGCTAGCATGTTAGATGAATGCAGTTGTGCGGTAGTTTGAACTTTCTATTGCCAATAATAACAACAAAAAACCTGCAGAATATAACAAGTATTGGAGAGAATGTGAAGAAATGGGAACACTTGTATACTGCTGATGGGAATGTAAAATGGTGCATCCAGTATGGAAAATAATATGGTAGTTTCTCAGGAAATGAAAAATATGATCCAGAAATTCCACTTCTAGGCATATACCTCAGTGAAATGGAACTTGAACAGATATTTGTTCATCTATGTTCATAACAGCATTATTCCCAATAGCCAAAAGGTGGAAGCAACTCAAGTGTCCTTTTATACATACATGGAATAATATTCAGCCTTAAAAAATAAAGGAATTCTGAGATATGTTGTAACATGGGTAAACTTGAAGATGTTATGCTAAGTGAAATGAGCCTGTCACTAAAAGAATTACTGTATAATACCACCTACTTAAAGTTCCTGGAGGAGTCAAATTCACAGAGATAGAAAATAGGTTAGTGGATGCCAGGGGCTAAAGAGGAGGGCTAATGAAGAATTATTGTTTAATGGGTACAGAGGTTCAGTTCAGAAGGCGGAAAAGCTCTGAAGGTGGATGATGGTGATGGTTGCACAATGATGTGAATGTATTTAATGTCATTAAATGGTATACTTAAAAATGATTAAAATGGTAAATTTTATATGGTATATACTTTACTATATTTTTAAAATGAGATGACTAAGGAAGCAAAGTAATTTTATTGACTAGTACTTCTTCTCAAATATTTCTCCCAAGAAAAATGGTGAGAAAAAGTACAGTTCCCAGGAAAGGGTGTCCACGTGCATTCCTCCCTGGGTGGCCAAGGAGGTGATGCGGAGCTGCAGGAGTTGCAAGGGGCCTGGGGTGGTGTGGGAAGCAGAGCAGAGAAGGAGGGAGGGGTGAAAGGCTGGGAGAGGCAAGGCTCAGCGTGGGGAAAGAGAGAGGAGAGGAGAGAGCATTTGAGGAAGTGTTGCTGGGGATTGAATTAGACAGTCATTCTGATGTTTTTGGAGAAATGCAAGTAGGATTTAGAGGCCCTTTTTGGTTGTTAGGCTGTACTTCTTTGGCTTAGATTCCAGGGCTGGATTGGACCTTGTAAGCATTGAGACTTAGTGAAGTTACTGCTGATATTTTTGGGCCTTAAGCCATCCTCACCTAAGTTTGGCACTAAAATCATCACTTTAGAATCAAGCCAAGAGTTTACTTTCCCAATGACTGCTCAGTTATTGGAATCATGGTAGACAGAGCTAGGGTTGGCCATATTAAAGTCATGTTATGCTCAGAAGTAACCACAGGGGCAGGCTGTGTGTGACCCTCCAGGGGTAGAAATGCAATTTACAGGAGAAAGTTTGCTTGCTGTGTGCATGTCTTCCGCAGTTCACCAGGATTCTGTGGTGTTCGTGAGCTCATTAAATTGAAGAAACCATAGCTCTCCCATGTGAAGCTATAGGAGTTTTTAAACTCAGTTTTGAGTTTTTAAAACTCAGTTTCTACAAATCTGTAGCTTAACAGGGGTGCTCTAGGAAGAAGAGAGGAGGTTATTTTAGGCCAATAGGCATAGGGACCAGATCTTGGCCGGCCTGTTATTTAGGGTTTGGGTTCTAATTGCCTTTTGAAATATGGACAGAGACAATGTGGATGAGAAGTTACTGAAAAGTACTTTTGGGTAAGTGTATTTAATTGAAATATAGGAAAAGGCTGAGTCATGGTCAGGAAGGGTTGACTCATAATCAGGAAGGTGCTGAGTCATGGATAGGAGAGCACAGAGTCATACATCAGTCATCCATACATCAGGAAGGATAGGATCATGGGCAGGAAGAAATGAGTCATGATGAGTCATGGGCAGGAAGGGCTGAGTCATGCTGAGGAAGGTGCTGGGTCACAGTCTGGAAAGTGCTGAGTCATGGTAAAGAAAACGCTGAGTCCTAGTGAAGAAGTGCTAGATCATGGTGATAAAAGTGCTGAGTCATGGTCATGAAGAGATGGGTGGTGCTGAGTGCTGAGTCATGGTCAGGAAGTGCTGAGTTATGATAAGGAAGTGTCGGATCCACTTATTGGTTCTGCCCTGTACAAAATGCAAATGGGAGTGTGCTCAAGGCCAGTCAGAGAAGGGAGCATGTCTGGTTACATGCAAAAGAGGACTTGTATGCATTCATCTAGATGGGTGTGGACTTAGAGTTTTGATTGACAGTTGCAAGTTAGGTAACAACAGGCTCTATAGCACATGTCTTTCCCATAATTCGATCTGTTATAATCAGATGTATGTATGTACAGAATGTTTACTTGACACAGCTGTGCATCAAGGGTGCATGTGCAGGAGTTGGAGAAGCCCCTGTGGTTAGTCTGTATCCACTCTTGCCTAGGGCACATGTGCGGGAGTTGGAAAAGTTTCTGTGGTTATTTTTGCAGCATATCTGTGAGCTCTTCTGGGTGTGTCTGGGGTGGAGTTTGGAGATCAGCTTGCATCTTTTTGGCTAGACTACCCCTCACTGCTCATGCCTAACTTCCTACCTAACAAAAGGACTGAGTCATGGTGAGGAAGGACTAAGTCATGGTGAGGAAGCTGCTGAGTCATGGTCAGGAAGTGCTGCAGCATTAAACGTGCTGAGTCATGGCCAGGAAGAGCTGAGTCATGCTGAGGAAGGGCTGAGTCATGGTCAGGAAGAGATAAGTCATGGTGAAGAAGTGCTGAGTCATTGTCATGAAGGACTGAGTCATGGTAAAGAACTGTGTCATGGTTTGTAAAGCACTGAGTCATGGTCAGAAAGGACTCAGTTTTATTTAGGACATGTTACTGACACAGTCCAGGGCATTACGGAAAGACTGCTGGTTGATATACACACCATTTTTTTTTCCCCTCTGGATGGTTAAATTTCCCTACTTTCCTGGCATTAGATGTGGTCAAGTGACTGCTTTGTCCACTGGAAAGGAAGTAGAAGTGATAGGTACTATTTCCAGACTTGTCCCCTACAAACATCCTGTGAAATGGTGTGAGGCTCTTTCTCTATTGGTTGACTGCCTAAGGTTCACCCAGGAGCCAACATCCTTGAACCTTGAAACGTTGGATGTTACTTGAGTGATAAGTAAAGCATCTGAAGACACTGAGATGTGCAACTTATCTCCAATGATCAGAAATGCTGAAGGCTGAGTTGAATATGAGACCCTGCTCTCGGGGGACTTTAAGATCTCAAGGCAGGCTTCCTTGGTAGCTCAGCTGGTAAAGAATCTGCCTGCGAGGCAGGAGACCCTGGTTTGATTCCTGGGTTGGGAAGATCCCCTGAGAAGGGATAGGCTACCCACTCCAGCATTCCTGGGCTTCCCTGGTGGCTCAGATGGTAAAGAATTTTCCTGCAAAACGGGAGACCTGGGTTCCATCCCTGGGTTGGGAAGATCCCCTGGAGGAGGGCATGGCAACCCTCTCCATTATTCTTGCCTGAAGAATCCCACGGACAGAGGAGCCTGGCGGGCTACAGTCCGTGGGGTCACAAAGAGTCGGTCATAACTGAGCAACTAAGCACACAAGATCTCAAGGCAGTTTGTAGGAAGATTTCATCTCTTTGAGGACTGAGTGGACAGCAGCATTGTCTCCTTGTTTCAGCCTGAAAGAGCGACTTCGGCAAGTGAACATCGGGACCTGGTAGGATAGGAGGTGAGGCCCAGAATCTTGAGTGATTTCTAGTGAAGAATTAAAGTGCAGTCTTGGACTTGGCGGGTGGGAAAACTTAACTCTTACTTTCATCTACCCATCTTAGGTTCGTTGGCTGGGCCTCTTTATATAATAGACAAAGGACAAATTAACAACTGAAAAGCAAACACAAGTTGATAAATGCATCATGCATACACACGGGAACGTTCAGTGGGCAGTAACTTTAAGGGGAGGTTACAACTTGGGCTTGTATAGTATCTTAAAATAAAGAACAGTAAATTTTAAAGAAGTAACTTTACAAAGGTAAAGGACTTCAAGTTTTTTGGGTAGCAAATTGCAGGAAGGTATGTATATGGGGTCCTAATGGTGCATAAGGACTATGTAAAGCAAGGTTTGTTATATAGAGTCCTCTGGTGATAGAGTCTCTGGGCTGATAAGGGAGTAGGGTTATCTCCAGTGATTAACTTCTGTAGAGAGGGCATGGGAGACCCATTTACAAACTTATGTGCTGCTTTTAGGCAAATGAAGGGAGGGCAGAACTCTTTTTTTTTTTGTCTTCTCAGTTGCCTTCAGCTCACAATAATCCTTAAGCCAAAGTGGCACATTTTGGGGTGGCATATTCTGCAACTCTTTAGACTCAACTGGAATCTTCAGGGAAATGTTGAAGGGATTTAGGGCAGTGGAGACGAAGGAGGCCTGACAACTGCTGCTCCTTGAGCAGAGTGCTGAGGACAGGAAGCTCTCAAGTGCTGCACGGATCTGCTGCACAGATGTGGTCTAGATGCAGACCGGCACCTTCTTAGCCATGCTCTGGCCTTGCTGTGATTGAGAACCCCAGTGTCAGCTTTAACCTGGAGACGACTGTCATTGGCCGGACGGGGCTGATCCTGGGGGTGGATCTCATTTCCCCAGATGGTTTCCTGTCTCCCTGCTGGAGGGTTGCAAGACTAATGGGGCTCAGGTTTGACTTCTTTCAAGGCGACTACATGAGGGCGATGTGTCCTTGTCCACCCTCTTCCTGGTTGCCTCAGTCTTTTCTCCTGCAGGGCCCTGGCCATGTTCCCATAGGAAAGCCAAGGAACCTCGTGGCTCAGTAGATGTCCACACGTGGACAAGGTGCCCCTCCGTGGTTCCAGAGCACTTCTGTAGATTCCCCCCTTCAGTGTGGAGAGGCCCCCTTCTCCACTTGCATCCATGAGGAGTGGCTTCTTGTTGCTCCTCATGCTCCTTACATGTCCTGTTGGCCAAGACATCATCTTCCTCAGCCCAGGCTGCTGTAATGAAAGCCGCAGATGGGAGGCCTCAACAACAGATGTTTATTTCTGCTATTTCTGGGGCCAGGACATCCCAGATCAAGGTGCCAGCCAGATTGGTGTCTCTGAAGGACCCTCTCCCTGGCATGCAGAGGACTGCCGTGTCCTCACGTAGCGGAGCTAACCCCGTGACGTGTGTAGATCAGTTGACCTCCTAGTACTATCTCATTTGGAGGTGAGGGCTTCAATAAATGAATTTGGGGGACACGAACATGCTGTCCACCACGGGCATCAGTGCAGCATAGTGTCTCACAGGCTTGGGGGTGGTGCCAAGATCCAAGTCTTCTTCGAACTTAGCCTCAGAAAGTTGGAGCGCTTGGCTTTCAGCAGAGCCTTCTGCCGTGCCTCCCTTGTTCTCTGCTTGATGCGCAGTGCCCGTTCTGTTCTCTATCCTGGCGCGCTGGGTGGGGGTGGAGGTGACACTGAGGGCAGCTCCCACCTCTTGAGAACGTCAGTGTCAGATGCTTCTTGTTGTTAATTCATGTAATCTTTCTAATTCCATGAGGAAGTGCTGCTGTAATCCCCATCTCAGGACCTCACATTTTAGCTTCAGTGGCCGAAGACTTTGCTGAGAAGGTGATCTGGAAATTAGGTTCTCCACCTGTAATGCCTTTGGCAGGCCCGAACTTCTAGAAGTGCTGAGGTTAACTGTGTTGTCGCTATGAAATCTCTAAAAGCCAAGAAAGGGTCCTCAGGGTGAGCGGCGAGGGCAGACAGCAGTCATCCAGCAGGGACGAGTGGGGTGTCCCCGGGCCCTCCTGTGCAGGACTCTAGCTCTGCCGTGGTCAGACCGCTCACTCGGCCTGGAGCGTGTCACTTAGTAAACTCACCGGCCCTCGGTTTCCCTGTCTGTGTGAGCTATCAACCCCCGTGCTGTGGGCCTGCACTGAGAAAATGCCTGTGGAAACTATGATGCATGGTGACCGCTCTGTGCATCTTGTCTCTGCCTCCTTTCAGTGGCCATAGGACATTATGCCCAGCCACCCTGCTCCTGCCAACATGTGGGTCTTCTGGGAAGGGCACTGGGCTGGGGCTTCAGCAGCCGGTTGGGGTGAAGGCTCTCCAGACAGGAGTCTCGGTGTGAGCAAAGACAGGCAGCCTGAGGGTACAGGGTGAAGATGAAGGGGCCTGATGTTTATTGAAGGCCTGCCATCTGCCAGATGCTCTGCTGGGACCTTAGTGGAAGGTATAGCTTCCAATTTACAGATGGAAAAACTGAGGCAGAGTGACTCACCCAAAGCTGCATAGTGAGCAAATGTCGGCTGACCCGACACCCACCCGATGTTTGTGCTCGAAGGGGTGATGTGACTCTAGGGCAGGGTCGTGGAGGCCTGGGGACTCCGGCTTGCACCGAGCCTGGTGATAACAGGAGCCACTAAAGTGAGCTTATCCTACTCTGTCTTCAGAAAAGAAGAGTGGAATTGGAGCTGGGATCCAGGCATCCAACCACAAAGTTCCCTCCTACGACAGAGCCAGATTTGGCTCAGTTCTTGGAGAAGGAAGCAAGCAGTTCATATTTTTTATATAGTAAAGATTTAAAGAGGGTGCATGAAAACGGTATGGAACTAAGTCAGACTTCTTAAATGAGCATATATGGGGATCACTTCGGGGGATCCTTAGAATGCAGATGGCTGGGCCTTGCCCTCAGACTTTGGATTCGTGGGTCTGCGGAGGCCTGGATGACTCTGATGCTTGCTCTGGGGACTACTCTTGGACCACCACTGCCTTATGCGATTGGGGCTGGAGTCCCTGATTTCTTTGTTATGATTCGTTAATTAAAAAAAAACACAATGACATGAATATAGAGTCATTATGTTATTACTTGCATAAACATCTTAAATATTTACTTTTCTACAAAAAGCCATGATGATGTGAGTTTTTGAGTTAGTTCCCGTATTCTCTCTGTTTTAACTTGTAGAACTCTTAATAGCTGAGCTTGTAGAACTCTGTAACAGCTGACCCGTGTTAGGGATGGTAATTCAGTCAGTCGCCGGGGACTGTGGACATTGTGATAATTAGGATATTGACTGTCAACCAAAGAGTCGGAGTTGCCCCAAATGTTCTGCCACCTCATCAGATTTTCCATGAGCTCGATGTTGACTGTTAAGAGGGGTAGGGGGAGTGGAGGGCTCCAGCACTTTCCCCTGCCTGGTTCAAATCCCAGCTCTGCTGTTCACAGTGGAACCTTGGGCATCTGCTTCTCCTCTTATGTCAGTTTTGTAATCTGTAAAATGGGACAATAGTAATCCCTGCTTGGGCGGAAGTTGTGAAAAGGAAGTGAGGCATTTATTATGGGTGGAGGGCCTGAAACTCATAATGAATGCTCCATCGCTGCTGGCCATGGTGATCCTGTTTCAGTGCCCCCTGCCCACAGAAGAGGCCCCTGGGAGTCCTTGGTGGTGCTGTTTGGGAAAGGAGATTCTGAAAGCCAGTGGTTCTCCGAGGGTGATCCCAGGCCACAGCACCAGCACCCCCCTGTGAAAGCACTAGAAATGCGCATTCACAGCCCACCCAAGCCCCTCGGCAACAGAATCTCTGCGTCGTCCTTGGGATTCCCATGCACACTCAAGTTTGAGAACCACTGATCTAAGCCTTGGCTGTACCAGAGAAGAAGGAGACTTCGTTCTCCCAGCTCTGTGTGTGCCTGTGGAGTGTGGGAGGGGGCAGGGGAAACTCTGCTTGCGAGCAAGGGGAAGCTAGGTGCCTAGCACCCGCAGGAAGGAACTGGCAAGGCAGCGCTGTGGACCGCCAGCCCCGCTGGCAGCACTGCTGACTTCCTGCCCAGGCTCCAGGCTTTTCTGGCAAATGGAATCTTGGTTGTATCACTGCTGACAGAGGAGACCCTCCCTGAGTATCATTTCTCCCTTGCGTTTCCCACCCCCTGAGCATCTTTGGCATACGTCTCACTGGGGGGCTGTTTAGACCTTCCTCTTCTCGAATTGCTGGACGAGGCTGCTTTTCCAGCGTGCTTCTCCTTTCGCGTTTCCCACAGCATTCCAGGGTTTTCGTCCATGAAAATGATTAGTGGGTTTCTTGTTTTGTTTTTGAAAAGCCAATTCAGTTGAAGTTCCCACTGCTTTTCTCCTGTTTGATTTCGTAACACTGTCTCCTGTACCCCATAGTTACAGAATCGGAGGGGACCAAGCAGCTGTGCAGGGCTGCGGTGGGGGTGCCTCCGGAGCCCCCGGAGGGCAGGGGGTGGCCTGCGCTTCCCTCCACCTTGGCTGAGCTGCTGATGAGATGGACGTGTTCCCAGGAAGGCAGGGCTGGGGCAGCGCCCCTGGGGGCTGGCCCTCTGGGCTGCTTGTAGCGGTTCCTCTGCCACAGGGCTCCAGTTGCCAAGATAAACATACGTTTTGAGATAAAGCGAAATCCCCCGAGGTCTTCATTTTGGAAAAAGAAATCCATGAGACAGTCTCTGTATTGAGCCAAGAAGCCCTTCTCTTCCACACCCAGATTTGCTCGGCCTGGGAGGAGGCCGAGGAGACAGGTCAGGATCAGAAGAGGGGCTCCGCTCTTTACCGGGGTGAGCCCCTCCCTGCCCCTGCTCATCGGCAGGACGGTGATGAGGCCGCTGCACATGTCAGTGGTGTCAGGATCAACTATGTGAACAGATATAAAGTACTGGGCACAGCTCCGCCTGCCTAATGGGCGGTGGCGGCTATGATTTTTCTTAGCCATTTCTAGAAGTTGACCGGTTGTTATATGTCCTTTGTTTCAGAAGGTGCCTGATACTTCTGAGCCACCAGCCGTTCCCACCTACTCTGCTCCCAGAATGTGTTCCTAGTCAGACCCCTTTAACTGCGCCTGCCGTTCCTTAGGGGGTCCAGGCCTCCATCACCTTCACCTTCTGAGTCTCCAAGCCTCCACAATGGCTTTCTGAACATCACGTTCTAAGTGACAGCCAGAAGATTACTTTCAAAACCAAGATCTCGTCTTGTGAGCTCCCTGCTCACAGTCCTCCAGAGGCCCCAGACCATGTGGCCACCGCTTTCCCCCGACTGTGCCTCCCACCGCCCACAGCATCACATCACCCGCGCACCAGCCGTGCTGGCCCTGCCCTCTCCTCCCTTACCAAGCTTCCCTCCCCCTCAGGGCCGCCCCTGTCTCTGGGCTTAGCTTCCTCTCCCCGACATCTCCACGTTCCCTCCGCCCCTCCCTTCAGCGCTCTGTTCCCATAGCGTCTCTCTCCTCAGAAGCAGAAGCAGCTTCTCCTTTTCCTTCTCACCTGTCACGGCTCAACACTGCGTGTTATCTGTGTCTTGCAACCCTCTGCAACAGGAACACAGACCCCGTGAAGAAACCCCTTTGTCTCCATGTCCTGCGTTGCGTCCCCAGCACCAGCACGTGATGGATGCCCGATGAATGTTTATTGTACAACTAGATGAATGAATGAATGAATGAAAACTTTGTAGAGCAATTGCGTTTGTAGTGGTGGTTAGAGAGATGAAGGGCTGTGGTCTCACTGCTGAGGAGTTTTAGTTCCATTTTTGACTCCAATTTACCATCTTAACAAAGGATGATCGATATGACTTTCCAATGGGTTATTCTTCTGTTCTTTTTCGCACCATTTTATCTGTGCAGTGAACAAAGGGGCTTCAGATTTCACCAATATTTATTGACTATTTAGACACTCCACTTTTCAGCAATCAAATTAGGTGGTGGGCCTTGGAAATTAAGAACAGCATTCCTCCAGTGGGGTGGTACCTGATGTCACCCTTCTACCTGTGAGATCTTCAGCAGATGCATAAATGTATGCTGCCTCAAAGATGACTCTTAAAATGTGAATAAAACAGGGTCTGTGCATAGAACTGTTGTGAGATGGAATGATATAAAGCTGGGGCATGCTGTTGGGCTGATAATGAACACTGTTTGCTAGCCCGTGTCATGCCCACAACTCGGTGGCAGCAGCTGGTCAGGAAGCAGGCTGGGAGGAGTTGGGTGACTTGTTCAGGTTCCTAGAGAGAAGGACCCAGATCTGGTGATTCTGAGTCCGACACATTCTGATAGAGCTCTCCACCACTGCACAAGTTTTCTCAGAACAAGTAGGGAGGGGTGCAGCCAATGGAGCGTCTGTGTCTCACCAGCGTGTTTTTGATTAAGAAGAAGGCTGGTTTACTGAGAGAGTGTATAACCTCTCTGCATGACTTGATGCTGGTCTAGGAATACCAAAGTATTCGTTCCATATCTGGCACTCTTTTCCTCTCTCCGAGACTTCCAGAGCCATGGATGGTCCACACCCAGGACTTGAATGTCACCTCTGCCCTTGGGGGGATGATGCGTGTTGGGGAGTGGGGAGGTAGCTACAGAGGGGAAGCCAAGCCTCCCACCCTGACTCCACCCTGCAGACGCGGGTCCCACCTGGAGAGATTGGCCTCCTGTCCTGGGGTTATGTTGGCTCTGATAAGGGAAGTTTACCTTCTGAGATGTGTAATGAAATCTGAAAGTGCCTTCTAGCCAGGTCTCCAGCCCAACCTGATTTTTCTGCCTATCTTTTTCTGAGCATGAATTTCTCCATTACTTCGGCTGAGGGCAAAGAAGTTTTGACTCTTAAAATAATCCAAGCGGGTCTAAGATCTCCTTGATT
Source organism: Giraffa tippelskirchi (assembly GCF_054371585.1). Classification (NCBI taxonomy): domain Eukaryota; kingdom Metazoa; phylum Chordata; class Mammalia; order Artiodactyla; family Giraffidae; genus Giraffa; species Giraffa tippelskirchi. The sequence goes on along the minus strand of NC_137286.1, from coordinate 59,756,227 downwards.
CATTTTTGTTAATCTGTTACATTCTAGCACAATTATAATTTGTAAGTAAAATGAAGATTCAGAAATTAGATGTGGAGACTCAGAAAGGAAAATGATGCCAAAGATTTATTCTGTGTCTGTGCTCAGCCCAAACTTGGGCTCAAAAGAAGAAAAATGATGAGAAATTACTACACATCATTCAAGTCTGTAGGGGATTACTGTAAGATTGCATAATACAATCATGGATGAGTCTAAGGCCAGAAAATGTACACTCAGGGCTCAGAAGAAAGCAGACAATAGAGGACCCCTTTGGATGAGACTTAGTGAGTTCAGAAAAGCCAGCACTTGACCAGCCAAGTAAGTGATTCCAAATATCCCCAGCCCTGAGAAAGCCTTAGGCATGCCGGGAAATTATTCTCGTCACGTGACATCAGCTCTGGAGAAGGCCTTTTAATCCCAACTAAGAGATCCGCTGGTGAATCACTTACAAATATGGTCCATTTGATTACAGATGGTCCATGGAGAAGGGAACCTCAGTAACTGGCCAGGTCCTCTTCTCCCATCCAGGCCAAGCCAGGCCTGCGGCTAAGAGGTGCCAGTCATTCCTATAAGAAGGCAATTATTTTCTGCAGAGTTCCAGTGGCTGCTTTATGAAGTAAGAAGCTTAGGCATCCTGGGAAATGTCTTTAATGAAATGAGAATTAGCCAGAGAGTTAGATGTCAGGGTCGCTGCCAAGAGGCATTACGCTGAAGCTTCAATGAAACTTCCACTGGATTATCTGATGATAAGTAGTTGTGCCTTTGGGATTTTATTATCTTTGATAAATGGCATGAGCTCAGAATTTAAAGCAGTATAGGCCCTAACATAACACAGTGCTAGAAATAATGAGGCACACCATCACTAGATACAAAGCACTTCAATTACCCCATGGAAGTATTTTTCTTAAAGACTGCTTCAGATTACTTCCCCCCAGAATGCTCTCTGATGAGAAGGATTTCCAACTTCAAAATTCCTTTTGGTGCCAACAGAGTTCTCAGCACTAGGAGGATAGGGTGGCTGCAAGCAAGGACTTTGCTTCTCCCCCTAAGATATGTTTCCATGTGTGTTTGTTTTTAAATCTCTTTTTGTAATTATCTTTCTTCCAAGTGTCATCATTCTCTGTGAGGTACCTTCATTTAAACAGTGAAAACTTCTATTAAAAATCCACTACTTGCCAAGTGGCTAAAACTGACAGAAATGTCAAATATCAGTCTCTCCTGTGTTAACCCTGGAGGCCAGGGGGCGAGAAAGGTCTGTGGAGGCGGAAGGGGGCTTTGTCATGGCAAAGTAAGTCTTGGAAGGCAGCCACTCTGTCGTGCCAGAGCTGAAGCCCTTGGAGCCTACTGCCTGCCCAGGAGAGGGCGGTGAGTTTCCCAGTGGTGGTGATGTCTGATGGCTTTGCCTGATAATCTCACGCCGCCTGGGGGCCACTGTGAGCCTTTGGTCTCAGCCTTGCTCTGGGTCATGGGCTCAGGCCAGCACCACCTTGAGGCAGCTCTCCTCGCATTTCCTGACTGCCCTTCAAGGTAGGCATGTGTGTTTGCTCAGTGGAGAGGGCACTTTCCCGTCTGGCGGGAGGTCAGCCACGTTGCTGGCACATGTGACCTTTGAGTGGCTGCCTCTCAGAGGGACATTGTGCGGTTCTTGTAGTCAGCATGAGTGGACTGTTTGGACTGCAGGCCAGGAGACCGGGGCCTGTCCAGTTTAATGGGGCCAGTCTTGCTGTGCTTCCCAGTCTGGGGAATATCCTTGCATATACATGCTTTGCAGAATGAGTGAGGTATACATCTCATGCCACTGAGATGAGAGGGGCTGTGCTACACGGCAGGGCATGAGCAGACTCACCAGGCAGGGCTTGCAGGGGAAGCATCAGAAGGACACACTTCAGGTCACAGGAGCAGAGCAGAATATAAACCAGCAGGCCTGGGGGGCTTGGCCCAGGTTCACCTCTTCAGTCCACATTGGGGACGGGTGAGGAGAGATGTTTGGAAGCAAAATAGCCTGAAATAGTCTTCCGAGTTCTGTTCTCAAGCCTTTGGACACTTAAACTATGTGGGCTCTTCATTGCTGGCCGAATAAATGGTACACCGCTGAGTTGGGGTCTTCAGGGCTAACACACATCTTCCCCTCCCCAACTTAGAGCCAATGGCAGTCATGGCTCCTGCTCGTGAAGAAGTTCACTCAAAAATCACCCATTTCAGTCCCTGAGATTTCACCCAAGAATTATGTAGCTTATCCCTCTACAGCCATCATGGACAGGGCTGGAGTGGGAGGGCTCCCTCACAGGGGCAAGTACTGCTGTGTAGGTGACAAGTCCACCTCAGTGCCCTTGTTCTCCTGCAGGTGGCCGTAAAAAGGAGCCAGAGGGGCTAGTGAGCATGCCAGTTCCTCCCCCAGACCTCCAGGCACACCAGTTACTTACTTCTTGAGTGGAGCCTTACTGCAACTGAGGTCTGTCTGCACAGAAATGCAAGAAGTGCAGAGTGAAGGTTCTAGAAGAGCACACTGACTGTGGCACTCAGAGCTCCACGCCTTATCTGCTCAGGGGTTTCCTGTCTCTCATGTCAAGGCAACCACTTCAGCTGAGCCAGTGTCCTATTCAGTTCAGTTCAGTTCAGTCACTCAGCCATGTCGAACTCTTTGCGACCTCATGGACTGCAGCACGCCAGGCCTCCCTGTCCATCACCAACTCCCAGACCTTACTCAAACTCATGTCCATCGAGTCAGTGATACCATCCAATCATCTCATCTTCTGTCATCCCCTTCTCTTCCTGCCTTCAACCTTTCCCAGCATCAGGGTCTTTTCCAAGGAGTCAGTTCTTTCTACCAGGTGGCCAGAGTGTTGGAGTTTCAGGTTCAACATCAGTCCCTCCAATGAACACCCAGGACTGATCTCCTTTAGGATAGACTGGTTGGATCTTCTTGCAGTCCAAGGGACTCTCAAGAGTCTTCTCCAACACCACAGTTCAAAAGCATCAATTCTTTGGCGCTCAGCTTTCTTTACAGTCCAACTCTCACATCCATGCATGACTACTGGAAAAACCAAAGCTTTGACTAGACAGACCTTTGTTGGCGAAGTAATGTCTCTGCCTTTTAATATGTTGTCTAGGTTGGTCATAGCTTTTCTTCCAAGGAGCAAGAGTGTTTTAATTTCATGGCTGCAATCACCATCTGCAGTGATTTTGGAGCCCCCCACATAAAGTCTGTCACTGTTTCCATTGTTTCCTCATCTATTTGCCGTGAAGAGATGGGACTGGATGCCATGATCTTAGTTTTCTGAATGTTGAGTTTTAAGCCAACTTTTTCACTCTCCTCTTTCACTTTCATCAAGAGGCTCTTTAGTTCTTCTTCGCTTTCTGCCATAAGGGTGGTGTCATCTGCATGTCTGAGGTTATTGGTATTTCTCCTGGCAGTCTTGATTCTAGCTTGTGCTTCATCCAGCCCAGCATTTCTCATGATGTACTCTGCATATAAGTTAAATAAGCAGGGTGACAATATACAGCCTTGACATACTCCTTTTCCTATTTGGAACCAATCTGTTGTTCCATGTCCAGTTCTAACTGTTGCTTCCTGACCTCCATACAGGTTTCTCAAGAGGCAGGTCAGGTGGTCTGGTATTCTGTCTCTTTCAGAATTTTCCACAGTTTATTGTGATCCACACAGTCAAAGGCTTTGGCATAGTCAATATATCAGAAATAGATGTTTTTCTGGAACTCGCTTGCATTTTTGATGATCCATTGGATGTTGGCAATTTGATCTCTGTTTCCTCGGCCTTTTCTAAATCCAGCTTGAACATCTGGAAGTTCATCGTTCACGTACTACTGAAGCCTGGCTGGGAGAATTTTGAGCATTACTTTACTAGCATGTGAGATGAGTACAGTTGTGCGGTAGAATTTGCCTTCTGCAGAAAGTACTCCATCCACTGTTGCCCTTGAGCCTTCATCTTTCCCTTGGGCCAGTCCATCTTTCAAAGACCAATTTATGTATGTACTGATCAGTCATGAATTCAGTAGTGTTTATTAGTCAGGTTTGATCACAGTACCCTGGTTATACTACCCTAGCATATGATCTGTTTTGGAGAATGTTCCATGCACACTTGAAATGAATGTGTATTCTGTTACTTTTGAATGGAATACTCTATAAATATCAGTTAAGTCCATCTGGTCAAATGTGTCATTTAAGGTCAATGTTTCCCTATTGATTTTCTGTCTGGATGATCTGTTAATTGACATAAGTGGTTTGTTAAAGTCCCCTACTATTATTGTGTTCCTGTTGATTTCCCCCTTTATGCCCATTAATATTTTCTTTATAGACTTAGGTCCTCTTATATCGGTTGCATATGTAATTGTTATATTTTCCTCTTGGATTGATGCCTTGGTCATTCTGTAGCATCCTTCTTTGTCTCTTATTGCAGTCTTTATTTTGAAGTCTATTTTGTCTGATGTAAGTATTGCTACTCTGGCTTTCTTTAGATTTCCATTTACATGGAAAACTTCTTTCTATCCCCTCACTTTTACTCTGTGTGTGTGTTTAACTCTGAAGTGAGTCTTCTGTAGCAGCATATATATGGATCTTTTTTAATATCCATTCAGGCACTCTCTGTCTTTTGATTGGAGCATTTAGTCTATTTACTTTTAAAGTAATTATTGATATGTATGTTCTTACTGCCATTTTGTTAATTGTTTGGGGGTTGTTTTTATAGGGTTTTTTTGTTTCTTTTGTTCTTTTCTTTTGTGATTTGATGACTATCTTTAGTGCTATGTTAGAATTCCTTTTTCTTTTTGTGTGAATAACTATTTATAGATTTCAGGTTAATTGTATATAATATAGCAATCTGTAGATACAAGTGAGTGTTTTAAGTTGCTGATCTCTTAATTGCAAATGCATTTTGAAAACCTTGCATTACCCTCTTCACCTTATGAATACTGTGTTTAATATCATATTTAACATCTTTTTTGTGTATTTATTAACTGCTTTTTGTGGGTGTAGATGATTTTACTATTTGTATATTTTAACATTCCTACTAGTTTTGTGGGTGAACAATTTCCTACCTTTGTTATATGTTTGCCTTTACTGATGAACTATTTTGTTGTAATATTCTTGTATCTAGTTGTGGCTTTTCTTTTTCACCTAGAGAAGTTCCTTTGATGTTTGTTGTAAAGCTGGTTTGGTGGTAGGAACTCTTTTAGCTTTTGCTAGTTTGTAAAGTTTTTGATCTCTCCATCTAATCAGAATGAGAGTCTTGCTGAGTATTCTGGTTGTAGATTTTCCCCTTTTATTACTCTAAATATATTATGCCACTCCCTTCTGACCTGCAGAGTTTCTGCTGAAAAATCAACTGATAGCCTTATGGGAATTCCCTTGTATGTTATCTGTGGGTTTTCTCTCGCTGCTTTTAATATTCTCTCTTTACCTTTGTTTTTTGTCATTTTATTCACTATGTCTCTTGGTATGTTCCTCTTTGGCTTGGTCCTCTGTGGGACTCTCTGTGCTTCCTGGACTTGGGACTGTTTCCTTTACCAGGTTAAGGAAGTTTTCAGCTATTATATCTTCAAATATATTCTCAGCCCCTTTTTCTCTTCTCCTTTTGGGACCCCTATAAGGCAAATATTAGTGCACTTTATGTTGTCCCAGGGCCTCTTAAAATCTGTCCTCATTTCTTTTCATTCTTTTTTCTTTTTCCTATCCAGTGGCAGTGGTTTCCACTACTTTATCTTCCAGTTTGCTGATCCATTCCTCTGTATCATTTCAGTCAGTTCAGTTCAGTTGCTCAGCTGTGTCTGACTCTTTGCGACCCCATGGACTGCAGCACGCCAGGCTTCCCTGTCCATCACCGACTCCCGGAGCATGTTCTAACTCATGTCCTTTGAGTCAGTGATGCCATCCAGCCATCTCATCCTCTGTCGTCCCCTTCTCCTCCTGTGTCATTTACCGTCTGTTGATTTCTTCTACTGTATTTTTCATTTCAGTTAATATATTCTTAATCTGTGCTTGGTTGTTCTTTGTGTTTTCTAACTCTTTGTTTAAAACTTCTAACTTCTCACTCTGTGCATCCATTCTTCTTTCAAGTTCTTTGATTATCTTTCCAATCACTACCCTGAACTCCCTCTTGGGTAGACTACCTGTCTCCACTTTGCTTAGTTCTTCCTCTGAGGTTTTATCTTATTCCTTTGTCTGGAACATGTTCCTCTGTTGCATCATTTTGCCTGAGTTGCTGTTTGTATTTTTATGTATCCGGTGAAAGTGTGAAAGTGAAAGCCACTCAGGCGTGTCCGACTGTTTGAGACCCCATGGACTATATAGTCCATGGAATTCTCCAGGCCAGAATACTGGAGTGAGTAGCCTTCCCCTTCTCCAGGGGATCTTCCCAGCCCAGGGACTGAACCCAGGTCTCCCACATAGGTAGGTGAGCTACAATTCTACATCTTGGAGAAATGGTGTTCTATAGGAGACATTCTATCACCTGAGCTATGCTCTAGGGGTTCCTCCATGAGGCTTGTGTGGGTCCTTCTGTTGTGGCAGATTGACTGCATGGGTGGTCTTGTAGGCTTGGTTCTTTACCCCTAGTCCAATTGGTTGCCAGACCCTGCCTTGTGTGGAGGCTGCAGGTTGGTGGAACCTGTTCACAAGGTGGCTGACTGCAGAACCAACCCTAGGGAGTTTTTGGGCTAGTGCTGGCTCACTGGTGAGTGGGGTCAGGGTCCAGAAGACTCCAGGGCTGTTGCCTGTCCACTGATGGGTGAACCAGATCCTGCCGTTAGTGCCAGAATGCTGGGTCCTAGAGTCTGGCTGCAGGGCCCAGGGATCACATCAGGTTGCTGGGGTGGGGTGGTTCCTGACACAGTTGGATATGGGGGTCTGGGATGTCCCAAAGCTTGTGTTGGCCTGCTAGTACATAGGACTGAGACCCAGCTGGTCCCAGGACAGCATCTTTCCTGCAGTGGGCAGACTGGTCTGTAGGCTGTGGTACTGTGGTTTTCTGTGTCTAGTGTCTGCCCCATGATGGGCGAGGCTGTCTGGAGGGTAGAGCAGGTTTTCTTCAGGGCTGAGCTGGTTCCTGGCCGTTGATGGATAGAGCTGTGTCCTGGTCCTCTGATGAGCAGGTCCGTGTCTAGAGGCATGTCTCTAAGCAGCTGTGGGCTCAGGAAGTCTTTAGGCAGCCTGTCGGCTAATGGGTGGGGCTGCGTCCCCACCCAGTTAGTTGCTTGACCTGAGGCATCCCAGCATTGGCACCTGCAATTGGGTGGGGCCAGGTCTTGACACTAATGAGCTAGAGGGAGGAATCCATGGTGGCACTCACCAGCACCACTGCTGAAACAGTAGAAGAAGCTCCCAGGAATGGCGGTCATCTGTGTCTGTGTCCTCAGGGTGAGCCAATCTGCCTCTCCTGCCCGACTCCATCACCATCTCTCTGCGAAACTCCAATACCAGGAAGTAGTTCTGGCCCAGGTTCCTATCAAATTATTGCATTTGCCTGGAGTGTTAGAACATGTGAGATTTTGTGTGCACTCTTTTAAGAGTGAAGTCTCTATTTCCAACACTCCTGTGGGACTTCTGAGATTAAACTCCATTGGCCTTCAAAGCCATATGCCCTGAAGGTTCACTTTCCTGGTACAGGACTGGGGAGCTTAACAGGGGGCTCAGAACTCTCACTTCTATGGGAGAACCTCTGCAGTATAATTATTCTCCAGTTTGTAGGACCCTGGAGAAGGAAATGGTAACCATTCCAGTATTCTTGCTTGGGAAATCCCATGGACAGAGAAGTCTGGAGGGCTAGAGTCCATAGGGTCACAAGGAATCAGACATGACTCAGCACACAAGCACAGTTTGAGGGCCACCCTTCCTCGGGGTAGGAGTTCCATTTGTTTTTGCCAGATAATCACTTGTCCAGCCTCCCTTGCAACAGTGGTCATGTGACCAAATTTGGCCTGGGAAACCGAAGGGAAGACCTACTGAAAGCTTCAGAGAAAGACTGTCTTCTCTGGGAAGTGAGGATGGTGCTTAGTGCTTCAGCAGCCATCTTGGGACCATGAGGGAAAGGCCAACAGTCACAGAACTGCCCCTCCAGAGCTGTGCCATCAGTGACCTACCTCATCTGCCCAAACGACCCCCACTCCCATAGCTGTGTTTTGTGCAATGGTTGTTGCCTCTATGACTAAGCTGTACTTACCTTAGCCAGGTATTCTATTACTTGCATCTTAATTCATATGTTAGGGGGATGAAAAAACAGGGTATGTCTCAGACATCCAAATTGATATGACTTATTGGTGAATTGGAGGTGAATGGGGAGGGATGGCGAGGGGCTAGTGAGGAATTCTGGCATGAGCAGAAGGGAGACTAAGGGAGATCCATTTTGTTCACTGGTTAGAACCTCGCTCCTAGCACAGTAGACAGTAGTTCATTGGGGTCAAGGTGTCCTTTGATCTGGAGCTGACTATGAGGTTCACTTTTCAGTGATGAGAAATCCAGGAGGAGTCGTCCAAGGGGCGTGAAACATGGATCTGGATTTTCAAAGAGAGGGCCGGCTGAGTTGGCCGTTGGGGCTCATCAGCACTCAGACAGGCCTGAAGCATGAGAAGGGATTTTTTTTTTTTTTTTTTTTTGCATTGTGTGTTGTTATTATTTTATCAAAAAGCTGATTTCAAATCTACAGTAAACTGAGATGAATACTAAGTCTTAGTGAAGGAGACCTGATCCATCTCTTCCTAAAAACATGGCACTGCCCTTTGGCCTTAAAACTTCAGGAAGGGCACCTCAAATGGCTTCTTATTTATATGTTTCAGCATCAGAGGGTAGGAGTAGACTCTGGCATTCAGTGTCAGATGTTCTGCAGCTACAAGAGCATCATGTTTCTTCAGCAGGAGCCAGAGAGGTAAGGGGACGGCCACGTGCAGACAGCTCCTGCCTTTCTGATCAGTCCTGGTGTCTTCATTTTGGTGTCCTTTGAAACAGTAGACATCACCTATTTGTAGCTTAATTACATCAAATCACAAAGACTGAGCCAAGTGAAACTGTCATTTTTATAAATCAAAATCATTAACTATCAGCAATTTCGGGTTTTAGTTACTTAGTCGTGTCTGACTCTTTTCGACCCCAAGGACTGTAGCCCACCAGGCTCCTCTGTCCATGGGCTTCTCCAGGCCAGAATACTGGAGTGGGTTGCCATTCCCTTCTCCAGGAGATCTTCTTGACCCAGGCATCAAACACGGTATCCCGCATCGCAGACAGACTCTTTACTGACTAAGCCACCAGGGAAGCCCTTCTCTTCTAGGCTGATTCTGGCTTGTCTTTGGAGCCTAGCCCCGTGCCATCCTCTGTCTTTGAGCCTCCCACACTGGCTGCCCTTCCCCAGGCACAGCTGTCTTCAGGCTTGTTTCTGAACCAGCCAAGATTGTCCAGGTACCCTCTGTTCCCTCGTGGGTCCTAGTATGGGCTATGCTCCGAAAGTAGGTTGTTTTAATAAAACCATATGCATTTTCTGCCAAGGTAGAGAATTCTTTATAATCCTTCCCAACTGTCAAAAAAAGAAAAGGAAATTTTAAGACTCCTGCATAAAATCTTTGCTCAGGAAGCTTTTCTCAGGTGGTTAGACAATGGAGCAATAGTGGCTGCACGTTTTGCTACATATGGAAGAACATTTTTTCTTATAGAATTCAGGTTACAAAGCACACCTTCCTTGGGGCCGTGAAGTTGGGGGGTTTTCCCTGGAAGGACGTGAGGAGGGATGTGTGGGTCCACCTTGTAGACCCACACCTCGCCTGGGACCTGGTGATATGGGTGTTCCTGGGCCCAGGCAGAGCTTTGGTAGTGAAGTTTGTGAGGTTCTCGAAGTTATGTGCCCAGCATCACAGCTTCCTTTGCTGCTCCTAACCCCCAGACTTGTGGGTGGCCCTGTCCCTGACAAAGAACACAACTGTCAAGAGCCGTGGGGTCACACCCTCGGGCTGTCTCTGGAGCGGAAGGGAGGCCCTCTCCTGAGAATGTCAGCGCCTAAGGCGGTCAGTGCCGGACAAAGGGCTCTCTGTGTCCATCTCTGCTGCTTGGGAAGCGGAAGCCTAGGAGAAGGCTGAGCCAGATCAGAGGGGACGCCAGGAAAACAATGCCTCCTCCTAGCTCGTGCATTTGGGGTGAAGAGCCAGGACCTTGTAAGAAAAGAGAATTTTGTCTCTTCACAATGGCAAGCGTTTTCTCTCTTAAATCAAATCATTTCCTAGTCCTTGCCTTGGAATTTGTGATGACTGAGGAATCTAGGACATACATAGTAACATACAAAGTAACTATGTCTGTATCTCAGCCACTCATTTTACCCTTGTCCACACCTGCTGCCTAAGTCACAGATGGTTGCACAGGAATAAACTCCCACCTGTGCAAACCTCCGTGTCCGTGACAGCCCCTCGGGTGCCCTGTGCTCACTCCACCTGGACACTCGCATCCAGCCTGCCTCTGCTGTGTCACTGCTGAGCGGGACTGAAGGGCTCTGATCAGTGTGGACTTCCCCACTTATGTGGGTCGCTGAGACAGAGGTCACTGTGATCCTTGCAGGTCTCCCATTTGGGGGTGTGTACCTGACTCCCTTGCACTGTTCCTGACCTCTTTGGAATGCAGGGTCCAGCCATTGGCATGTGAGAGCGGCTCAGGGCGAGTGCAGATGGACAGCACTCTGAATTGGGGTCATATATCCCATGCCCAAGTAGCAGACCTGGGGCTGCTGTTCAGTTCAATTCAGTTGCTCAGTCGTGTCCGACTCTTTGCAACCCCATGGACTGCAGCACACCAGGCCTCCCTGTCCATCACCAACTCCCGGAGCTTGCTCAAACTCATGTCCATCCAGTCGGTGATGCCATCCAATCATCTCATCCTCTGTCGTCCCCTTCTCCTCCCACCTTCAATCTTGCCCAGCATCAGGGTATTCTCCAATGAGTCAGTTCTTCACATCAGGTGGCCAAAGTATTGGAGTTTCAGCTTCAGCATCAGTCCTTCCAGTGAATATTTAGGACTGATTTCCTTTAGGATAGACTGGTTTGATCTACTTGCATCTGGCCTCAAACATGTTTTGTTTCTTTTTTCCTATTAGTTTTCTGATATTTACAAAGAAAACAATGTGTTTTCCCCTTCACAGGCTCTCTGGCTCTTCTGGATAGATCTGGCACCCCCGGCCACGCACCCCTGTCTGGCAGCCGTCTGCTGGGGCTGACAGTGGCTGCTCCCTTCAGGCAGTTTTGAGTTTGCCGCAGTCCCCACCATGCCCTCTTGCTTCTCTTCTCTGGTGCTAAGTGGCACATGCTGTTCATCCTCAGATTTGTGTTGCTGCTTTCCCTGGGGTACAGTTGAGACCAAAATGTGTCTGTACCCACATCTTTATAAGCAGTGGGGAAATGATGTATAGGGTAAGACGGCTGAGTGTTTCGTGGAAAAACATGTGAGAGGACACACTTCCTTGTAGAACTAAATCACAGAAAACACCCTTTGTGATTAAAATACCAATAAAGTGTGTCTGTCAAAGAACATAGTTCAAAAGACTACTTCCTGGGAGTCTGCCTCATCCTTAGGATATCTGCCTGACCTTCACTGGCATTTGAGTTTGTGACCTTGCCTTAAAGGGGCCATTTCTCAATGGCAGCTGTATTGGACGCGGAGACAGGATGGTTTCTCCTTGTGCAGGACCGTCTGGTGCACTTGAGCGCATGACCCATCAGTCGTGGTAATCCAACATTTACATTCCCAGCGGAGAAACACTGCCCTCCAGGACTTGCTAGCTGGATGGGTGTGACTGGGATCACCATGGATGAGAGTGGACGGACCAGACTCCTGAGCTTGGCGTGGGGAAGGCCCAGGGGCTGTCCAGGTATGCAGTGACCCCCGCTTTCCCGGCCCAGCGTGTTAGGTCTGCCTCCTCCTGTAGCAGAGCTGTTGGGCTTTGCAGAAGATCTGGCAGAACAAAGCGCCATGCTTGTTCTTATCACACCTCTCTGTTCAAATGTGCCCTGATCGCTTCGATCCAAGTGAGCTGGCAGGCACATCTGGCTCGTCCTCCAATGTGGGATTAAGAGTGATCCAAAGCCAACAGAGGCCCAGACTAGAGGCAGAGAACCGTCTGCACAGAATGGCCTCACCTCAGTGGTTACCTGGCCCTCTGCTTCCTTCCTGGATCTATCTTGCTTTTTATGCCACAGAGTCCACATTATTCTATGTGAATTAGTCTGCAGCAGCCATAAGGGAACGGTCGCAAGGTACCTTGTTGGGTTGATCACTGCGGTGAGGTCAAACCATGATCAGAGCCCTGTTAAGGCTACGGCGTGATTTAGTTTGCTAGGACGGTTTGGGGCACACAAACTCCCTTGGCCCACTAGGCTGTAGATCCTCTAAGAGTCTCTATGGGTCGTGGCATGGTAGGGCCAACAGCATCTCCTGACCCTCAGATAGAGCCTGCGTTGTGCTCCTCAGAGACCCCAAGCCACGGTGGGAAGAGGGGTCAGCTCAAGGGCTGAAGGAGTCTCTTGGCTGGGCCAGCCCTGAGCACAAACAGAAGTAAACAGTGGCCCTGCTAATGGAAGGGGAGGTCTTGGAAGTAGGTGGAATTCTGAACAGTTGCACACCAGCTCTTAGACCATCCCTCCAATCTACAGAAACACTCCTTTTAGAAACAGCCCCCCACCTTGACAATGATGCAGAGGTTTGAACACACAACATGTATTTAGCAAGTAGTCATGACTGATCCAGTATCTGATAGGTTTTAGAACAAGTGAAAATTAGTATATTTAAAGGGGGAAATATAAATCCATTGGGATGTCTGTTATCTCAGGGCAGTGCTTCTGTGACCTCCAAAGGACAATAAAAAGTGTAGAAAGAAATTTTCCAATGGCTTTATTCATATATAGTTTGCACAGATAATCACAAAATCACTTTATATGACTAATTATATGTACTGTTTGATAGCTTGAGTCAAATTTTTTTTATTTTCTCTCCTTTAAAGTCTTTAGGCAGTGAGACAAACTTGTGTCACTGTTGTAAAAAACAAAGTTTATTTGTTTTCAGTGGGCATAAACCATTTCCAGCATATTTTTTTATATCAAGAAACTGTTTGTATTATTTTAATTGAGAGGATTTGTAAACATCTTGTAGGTCTTCTTTTTTTTTTTTTTTTTCAGAAAAACACATGCATTTAACCATCAAATTGGTGAAATTAAATTGGAAATAAATATATGTTCAGTTCCTCAAAATATTAGAATTACTATATGACCCAGCAATTTCACTCCTAGGTATATACCCAAGAGAATTGAAAACATATGTCTCACAGTAACTTGTAAATCAGTATTCATAGTAGCGTTGTTTATAAGTAACCCAAGAGTGGAAACTATCTAAATATTACACAGAATGGTGTCCATCCATATAATGAAAAAATGTTTGATAATCAGAAGTAATAATACAGGCTACAGAATGGATGAATCTGGAAAATTCATGCAAAGTGAAAGAAATCAGGCATAAAAGATCACATATTGTAGGATTTCATGTAGAGGAATTGTCTAGAATGTGGAAATCAGAGATGGTAGATTAGAGACTGCCTCAAGCTTGAAGGACAGGGGATAGAGAGTGATTTCTAATGAGCACAGAGTTTCTTTGTAGGGCGATGAAAGTGTTCTAAAGTTAGATCATGGTGATGGTTGTACAACTTTGTGAATACACCAGAAACTACTGAAATGCACACTTGAAGGGATGAAATTTATGGTATGTGAATACCTTAAATCTTAATAATTAAAAACTAAATAAGACAAATAGGATAAAATGTTGTCAGTTTTTGATTCTAATGGAAAGAGTACAGGCTGATCATAGTTTGTTCTTTCAGCTTTTCTGTTTGAATATATTTGTGATGAATGGTTCAGGGGAGAAAGCCAAAAAAAAAACCCCAAAACAAAGACACGATATTGAAGATATTGTATGTTTCAACTGCAGCCACTGAGAAACCCTCATATGGGATGGATTTATTTGAGTTGAATGGAAAAAATAAAGACATAGGAGGAACTGATCGACTCTCAGGGAACTGAGTGTTTGGTGGCTCAGCTGGTAAAGAATCCGCCTACAATGCGGGAGACCTCGGTTTGATCCCTGGGTTGGAAAGATCCCCTGCAGAAGGGAACAGCTACCCACTCCAGTATTCTGGTCTGGAGAGTTCCATGGGCTGTACAGACCATGGGTCGCAAAGTGTTGGACATGACTGAGTGACTTTCACTTTCATTTTCGTTGGGGGTTAGTCTGACCCTGGTTGAGGAGTCTCCTGGTGGAGAGTCCTGGCATGGACATATATTGGTTGTCCATTATGAAGAGTGTTCAAGGCCATACTCTCAGTCCATTATATTAATCAGTTCAGTTCAGTCGCTCAGTCGTGTCTGACTCTTTGCGACCCCATGAATTGCAGCATGCCAGGCCTCCCTGTCCATCACCAACTCCCGGAGCTTACCCAAACCCATGTCCATCGAGTCAGTGATGCCATCCAACCATCTCATCCTCTGTAGTCCCCTTCTCCTGCCCCCAATCCTTCCCAGCATTAGGGTCTTTTCCAATGAAGCAACTCTTCGTATGAGGTGGCCAAAGTATTGGAGTTTCAGCTTCAACATCAGTCCTTCCAATCAACACCCAGGACTGATCTCCTTTAGGATGGATTGATTGGATCTGCTTGCAGTCCAAGCGACTCTCAAGAGTCTTCTCCAACACCACAGTTCAAAAGCATCAATTCTGTGGTGCTCAGCTTTCTTCACCATCCAACTCTCACATCCATACGTGACTACTGGAAAAACCATAGCCTTGACTAGACAGACTTTTGTTGGCAAAGTAATGTCTCTGCTTTTAAATATGCTATCTAGGTTGGTCATAACCTTCCTTCCAAGGAGTAAGCGTCTTTTAATTTCATGGCTGCAATCACCATCAGCATTGATTTTGGAGCCCCAAAAAATAAAGTCTGATACTGTTTCCCCATCTATTTCCCATGAAGTGATGGGACCAGATGCCATGATCTTAGTTTTCTGAACATTGAGGTTTAAGCCAACTTTTTCACTCTCCTCTTTCACTTTCAAGAAGCTCTTTAGTTCTTCTTCACTTTCTGCCATAGTCCTGGTTAAATAAAGGAATGGGTGGATGGATGGGTGATAAGACTCTGCATCAGAAATTATCATGGCAGTGCATAGGAATTGATGATGAACCTTGGAGACAAGGACATGTGTGTAGGTCTCAGTTTCCTCCTCTGCACAGTGGGAATAATAATTGTACCATAAAAATTTTATGAGGCAACATGTGTAAAGTGCTTATCATAATTTCTGGCACACATTATTTAAAAATGTGTTATGTACTCATGTTCAGTGTAAGATAGAAATGGTTAATTAAAGGGAGAAAGAAATTAACAGAATGGCTTATATTTTGCACGAAAGGAGCGTTTGTAACTTTTGAAGACTTCTGGAAGGAACTCTAGTGCCCCCAGGTTAGACGAAGAGAGGTTTCACTTCTACCTGGAACAGTCAGAATTCTTCTTTCCTTTGCCATCTCCTGAGAGTGAAGCTGCCATGATTTCTCCCTGACTTCTCTCCTAATCTACCTCCCTCAACCCACATGAGGACGTGGACTGAACAAACCCGAAAGGCACAGTTCTAGGACTCACTCCAAGCCCGCCAGAGCCAGTCTGCTTCTATCTGCTATCAAGACACTGGGAGAAGCCTTCTCCAAGAACAGTAACCTCCTTATTTAGGGGCGGAGTTATGAGTGCTTTTTATTTTCCTGGTTCTTTAGTGTTTTTGAGAACTAATACTACTTGTTTAATTAGGGGAAAAGGTTTTTAAGAAAATTTTGGCTTTGCATGTGGAATGAGATGTTACAAACAGCTTTGTTGAAATAAAATTTCCATACCATAAATTTCACCTTTTTTAAATGTATGCGTCCCTGCTTTTTAGTATATTTATAGAATTGTGTGGCCATCATCATAATTAAGTTTTAGAACATTTTCGTCACCCTAAAAAAGGAACCCTGGGACAATTGGAAGTTATGCCACATTCTCTCCCTGCCCTCACTGTCAGCCAGTCGCAAATATACTTTCTGTCCCTATGGATTTCTTTATTCTGGACATTTCATTTAAATGGAATCATAATCGTATACTGTGTGGCCATTTCTGGCTTTCATTTACCATAGTTTCTTCAGAGTTCTTCCATGTTTTAGCATGTGTCAGTCCTTCACTTCTTTTTATGATGCTATGCTATGCTATGCTAAGTCGCTTCAGTCGTGTCCGACTCTGTGCGACCCCATAGACGGCAGCTCACCAGGCTCCGCCATCCCTAGGATTCTCCAGGCAAGAATACTGGAGTGGGTTGCCATTTCTTTCTCCAGTGCATGAAAGGGAAAAGTGAAAGTGAAGTCGCTCAGTCATGTCCGACTCTTAGCCACCCTATGGACTGTAGCCTACCAGGCTCCTCCGTCCATGGGATTTTCCAGGCAAGAGTACTTGATGAATGATATACTAATGCTTGGATATACCACATTTTGTTTATATATCCTCGATTTGATGGACGTTTGGTTCTTTTCTGTGTTGGGGATACTATGAATAATAGTTCTGTGAACATTCACGTATGGATTTTTATGTGGAAAGTTTTCTCGGATCTATAACTAGGAGTGGCATTGCTAAGTCATATGGTTACTCTGTGTTAACATTTGAGAAACTGTCAAATCATTTTGCTGAGTGTCTGAACCATTTTACATTCCTGCCAGCAATATATGAAGGTTCTGATTTCCCTTTGTTCTTGACAACACTTGCCTTTTTAATGATAGGTTTTCTGGTGGGTGTGAAATGGTATCTTCTTGTGGTTTTGATTTGTTTCTCCTTGATGGCTAATGATGTTGAATATCTTTTCATAAACCTGCTGCTATTTGTTTATCTTCTTTAAAAATGTCTACTTAGATCCTTTGCCCATTTTAAATGGGAAAGTTTTCTTTTTATCAGAGTTGTAAGGATTCTTTATATATTCTAGATTCAAGTCCCTTATCGGATAAATAATTTGCAGATATTTTCTCCCACTGGAGGGGGTGGGGATTGTCTTTCTATTGTAGTCAGGGTACACTGTGAAGCATGGACAACTTCAACTTTGATGAAGTTCAGCTTATCAGTCTTCTCTTCTCACTTGTATTTTTGGTGTCAGACCTAAGAAATCATTGCCTAACCCAAAGTCGTGAATAGTTACCCGTGTGTTTTCTTCTAAGAGTTTTATCATTTTAGCTCTTATATTTAGGTCTGTGATCCACTTTGAGTTGATTTTTGTGTCTGAATGTGGTAGGGGTCTAAATTAGTTTTCTTGCATGTGGATATTCAGTTGGCCCAGCACCACTTATTAAAAAGACTCTTTTTTTCCCCATATTGAATTATCTTGGCCGGGATGATAATTTGGTGGAAAAACCCAGACAGATATTTTCTCCAGTGGCCTATGAGGCATCTTATTTCTTTTTTCCTTTCAAAAAGTTGTTTTCTGCGCCATAACATTCACCCCCAGGGTAAGTCCCCATTGTCTAGTTATAAATTTATTGTTAACCCTTTCTTTTGAAAATAGCATTTTCTGCCTCAGAAAACTAATTTTATTAATTTTTAGAATTCTGTTTAATCAATACACAGGAGGCCTAAGCATGAAGACCCCATGATCTCAGAAGAGAACAGAAGGGCGTGATGTTTCGTAGGAATGCATTCAGTGTGCATTACATGTTTAACCTTAATAAACTTCTTCAGTCAATTTTTATGAATTCACCCATTTCTAAATCTGAGGAAGTTTTGTAAAAGGTTCTCTTTCCCTCTGAAGCACAGGGAAGTTGTCAGGCTTGCCTGGTGCACCATGACCCAGAAGGGCTGGCCCTTGAAGGCATCCTGGTCGCTTGGCAGACACAGGCAGTGTCGAGGCAGGTAGAAGCATCCAGAAGGGGGTTGCTTACACCTATTTTGAGGGGAGTCAGTCCAGAATCTAGGTTGAAACTGAGTCAGGTGAGGAAGACCAGAACGAGTGAGGTGATACAGCATGATTCCAAACATATTAGGGTTCACGACAGCTCTTAATGACTGCATTCTTGCCCCCTATGTATATACAGAGAGCGTGACCCCTGAGACCACTGAGGATGGTGCTTTCCAAATCCCCAGCTGGTTGTTCTGTCTTCTGCTTTTCAAATGTCGTGCTGATAAAAGCATTTAGAGACTCAGCACATCTTTACACTGGCAGCTAAACTGCAGATAATTGTGAAATGGTTGTAGGCTTCTTGGCACAGAGTTTTTGCTTTGTTAACCTTTTTTTTTTTTTAATTTGGACTTGCTCAAAATAATTGTGGTGATAGATAATGTTTGTTCAGTGTTTACTATGTGAAAAATGCTTTACTTGCATTATTCATTTAATCCCCAACCCCGTGAGGTATGTATTTGTCTCATCTCATCTCACAAATGGGGAAAAAGACTTGGAGAGATTAAGTAATTGCCATAATCATCTAGGTGGTAAATGACAGAGTGGCCCTGTGTCCAAGAGCCTGCCTGCCTCACCCCCTCAGAATCCGCCAGCCTGAAGTGAAATCTCCCTGTGGTTTACATCCCTAAGAATGGCCAAGGGAGCCAAGGATGTGCTGGAAGCAGTGATTGCTAAGTCAACTCTACCTGGGTCAGCACAATCCTGGTTCTCTTGGAGGGAATCATTTAACACCCTTAATTGTGAATTCAGAACTCTTGAGTTTGAGACCAATCCTCAAAGGAATGGGGTCTCTTCTGGGGTTCACTAGCTATCCTGCCAGTGGTATATGACATCTTTGACATTTATGTCTTTGAGCAAGAGAATGGAAATGCACTCCCTGAAGAGTGGTCCACTTGCCCTCAGGTATAGAGCAGCCCAGGGCCTTGTGGACCATCCTTTACATCTGGGGAGGGACTTGTGCTGCCTTTATCACACACACCAGATCAGCCCATGGCTTTCCTGCGTGTCAGCTGGAGGGCAGCAATGACGCTGTCCCTCAGGATGGCTCCTGGCACCTGGCTGCCTCCCTGCCCCCAGCACATATGGAGAGAGAGGCCCCTGAGATCATTGAAGACGGTGCCTTCCAAGGCCCCAGATGGTTGTTCTTGTCTTTGGCTTTCCAAATGTCATGTTGATAAAAGCATGGAGAGACTCAGCACATCTTCACACTGGAGGCCTCCCCGTCCTCTGTGGCTGTGTAAAGACTCCCTGGGCAGTTATCTGTGCTGGAGGAGCTCAGATAATGAAAGAGAGTCAGTCATAATCTGAAATCAAGGCTAGAAGTAAGGTTCCCACTGCCGTGACACTGGGGCAGTCACAGGGCTGGAATTATAAAAGGAATGTCAGATATTTGGGCCTGAGTCCATTTGGTAGATGTTCCAGACGAGATCCAGACATGAAATTTAAAAAGGAGTCCAGGAAAATCGTCACCTCATCTCCTGAGCAGCTGATCCTCTGCGTCAAAATCTTGCTTTGCTTTGGAAAATTTGCCCCACCACCTTCTGGTTTGATTCTTGTGTTCACTAGTCCATCTGATTTATTGTTGCCTCTGCATTCCAAACGCAGTCATGGGGGCTGTCTTTGGCTATAGCCAGAGCCTGCCCAGCTCAGTGCAGGGATCAGGAAATAGCAATTCGCATTCTTGGGTTATTATGTTTTTGAATGGAAGATCTTCTGTTGAGAGGGTTGGAATTAATATTTATTTCATGATACCAAACTGGTGCAAAAAAAAGATCAGTGGGACAATTGAATGGAATGGGGCAGTTCTATCCCCGTAAGAGTTAGCTATGTTTGCTGGGGAGTAACAGTGTCACAGCAAACTGACACTTGTCCATGATGTCACTGTTCCCATGGTGATAATCTAGTCCCATCTTAGGAAGTCTGAAGCTTATTTGGAACTAGGGAGACTGGTTAAGGTGGTACCACTAAGAAATAATTTCAGGATCCTATGTGGATGGCAACCTAGGCAGATGAACCTAGAACGTTCTTTGGTTTTCAATACTGGGAAGAGTGGATGGTAGCCAGGTCCACAGACTGGTTGAGATGCCTAAAAATGTGTGTGCAATTCCACACTTTCAGAAGATGGTCTTGAAGGACATATCTATTTTTAGAGGGACTTTTCCTGCCTTGTCTCTGAGTTTCATTGGGTTGTTTTGGTTAGACCGAGACTGAGAATGATTTATGGAAAACAAAGCTCTGCTCTGCTTCGAGCTGGTGACACTTGTGTGAGATGTCCTCAGGGGACACGTGCTGTGGACTGGCCCAAGCAGAAAAAGTGCTCCTCTGACCTTAGACTTGAAGCAGACAGAGCGGATGTTGACATAAATTTTCTGAATGAGAATGGCAATTTGTCAGTAAGTCTCCTGCAAGTGGAGAACAAAATCAACAAATGGTTTTTATATTGTTTTGCTATTAAATCCAAACAAAATCCGTTTTTTAGAAATACTTATTTGCAGAAAACAAAGACAGTTTGTAACAAAGGTCAGTGTGTACTTTGCTGAGGAAAGTACATTTCCATATTTAATTCCCAGGCCCTAGTAAAAAGTTCCAAGATATAGTAAAGATCCTACTATAAAGATCTTTACTAAAGATCCTATGGTAAAGTTAAATGCAGCTCCAGGGGAAGAGGTAGCCCCTTGATAAAACAGAAGAGTAGTTTCTCTTTAAAGCAAGTATGTATATCGTAACACTTAGGATTGTATACTTGTAAATCATGTATATGTATGAACATGTGTATATGAATAGCCCATGTCTCTCAGATTTTTTGTCTTTCATTTTTAGATTCTTTATAACCACAGTGTTCAATTTAAGTTGAATACTGAATTCCGGATGTTTTCTTAAGAAAGCGCATGCTCCTAACTGATAAAGTCCGCCTTTCACCCTTGCGTTACCTTGATTGCTCTTTTAAAAGTAACCTTGGTGAATAAAGGCAGTTAGACCCTTACTCTTTTACTCCATGAGTTAGTCAGTTTACATCTGGCAAAGAAAAGCACATTCAACAGAACATTGGTGGTTATCACCTTCTGAGGAATGCTTGGGTAATCCCTGAGGGATGAAGGATAATTTTCCCAGGATCTTTTGCTCTAACTTGGCTGTCCAGAGAGGATTTTTTTCCTAGGGAATGTCCTTGATTATATTCTGGGATTCCTGTGTTTAGCATTTTTAACTTTTCTAAGGTTATGGACACCTTTGGAAATTTGATGAAAGCCGTAAACCTTCTTGCAAAAAAATACACAGATACATACCAAATTTCGCACAGTTTCAAGGGTTAAAGCCATCTGTGTTAGAGTCTTTTTGGTTTGGGTTTTAACAGAGAACTCCCTGGACTTTGAACAGTAGTTGGCAGACTTCCCCTTCAGCCCCTGGCATGCATTCTGCTCAGTGCTGGCTGGGTCCGTCTCCCAGCCTGGGCCTGCCGTTCGGGCCCGCCCGCCCTCAGCGCAGTCGCGGAGGGGCTGCGGCCAGAAGCTGCTGTCCTTCCTGGTTGCAGCTCCAGCCTGGGACAGAGACTTACCCTCTTCACGCTTCCATTTTCTTAGCTGTAACTGAGGCTGAGGACAACATCTCCTCACAGGGTGGTAGTTATACGTGTGCACACATGCACGTGTGCATATGTGTGTGTGTGGACACGAGTATGCACGTGTGTGTGTGTGTGTGTGTGTGTGTGTGTGTGTGTGTGATGGGTGATAGGCCTTCCTGTTAACAAGACCAGTCTGCTGGGGCTTGCCAGTGCAGAAATACAGTCTGGCACTTCCAGGCTATAACCATTCCACAACGCTTTCACAGCCCTCAGATTTTCTAGACAAGCCAGCTAGCTCTCTGAAACAGCCCTTATACCAATTTATACTCTATTCATTCCCAGCATCTGAGTCTGTAAGGCTGACACCCGTCAGGTTTTGCCAGCATGCTGCGTGTGAGCTGCTGTCTTCTGGGGACTGTATCCTGCATGCCTCTGGCTGTTAGGAAGGAAGACTATCTTGTAAATCTTTCCTTGGTCATGTGAGTTGAAAATATCTCCTTTGTGTCTGTCCTTTTATGCCTATTACTTTTGTCATGTAGACATTTTCTGCATGGATTTAGCTAGATAACAGCCCTTTGCCTTCTGATTTCTGCTTTGTAGGTCTTGTTTTAAAGTGTTTTTAATATTGTAAAATCATAATGACATTTACTTGTATTTTCTTCTGACCCTTTCAAAGTTTTGTTTTCACATTTGTCCTGTTTAGAGTTTACTCTGTTTAGAGCTTATTTTTATGAGTGTGGTTTGAGGTGGGGATTTTAATTCATTTATTTCCACTTGGATCAGTTGTTGTCCTGGCACCATCAACTGACCAGTGTATCATTTTCTGGTTATCTGATATTTTAAGAAGAGTCAGGAAATCTGAATTTTATGTAGCTTCTCCTAATTTTTAATTGTTGGTGATTGGTTAATTTTTTTTTTTTACATACTTAGTGGTCCAAACAGAACATTTCTATAGTCTGAATTCTTCTGTGGCCACCAGCTTGCAGCCTCTTAAGTTTAGTGTGAGGCCTCTGGTCCAAAAGATCTGAGATGGGAACCAAGCTCCATCACTCACTGTTTGACCTCGAGTGAGTTGTCCACTTCTTAGAGTCTTAGTTTCTCATCAGTGTCATGGAGATAATAAATAGTATTTACCTCACCAGGTGATTATAAGTATAAAATGAGACAATGAAGGGAAATCTTTAGCATTGGGTCTGGTACGCACAGGTTTGATGTTAGTGTCATCATATCCTTATCCTCATCCTCACCGTTTATTCCTTCCTATTCCAGTCGACTTCTTTTTTTTTAATTTATTTATTTATTTTAATTGGAGGTTAATTACTTTACAATATTGTAGTGGTTTTTGCCATACACTGACATGAATCAGCCATGGGTGTACATGTGTTCCCCATCCTGAACCACCCCCACCTCCCTCCCCATTCCATCCCTCAGGGTCATCCCAGTGCACCAGCCCTGAGCACCCTGTCTTATGCATCGAACTCCAGTCAACTTCTTAAGCAGCAAAGAGTACTTTTTACGAAGATTAAGTTGGTAGGACTGGTATCCTTTTACTCATTTATGGAACTTATTGAGAACCTGTTCAATCTACACTAGCCCATGTTGATTATGAAATAGTGTGTGGGTGCTGGCTCAGAGATGCTTAGCATCCCTGCAGACATAAGATTTGGTCAGATGACTGGACTGCTGGAAGATGGGGCTCATAGTGAAGTAAAGGTATCGTGACAGGCTCTAGAGGGGCAGGGGATGTGTGCTGGCAAGAGCAGGGGAGAATCAGTGGAAGAGAGGACACCTGAATCTGGCCTTTAAAGGACTCACTGGAGTGGAGAGAAACAGAAAAAATGACCCCTGAGGAGCTACCACAATAATCCAAGCTTAAAGTTTCTGGACTCGGGACCAAAAAGAAAGAAACAAATTCCAGAGTCTTTGAGCAGCAGGAAATGGCAGTACTTGATGGTTACTGAGGTGGGGAGGGAGGAGAAGAGAGAATGACCGGGTCTGCAAGCTTTTGGACTTCAAGGAGAGGAAGACTTGAGGAGACTCAGCTGGGGTGAGCCCTTTGGATGTGGCCTGAGTCTGGGGCAGGTGTGGGCCTGATAGCTGGCCTGCCTTGGTGGAAGCCACAGCAGAATTCAAAGGATCACCTGGTCCTGGGAATAGAACATGGGACCATCATCCTCATCACAGAGGCAAGATGGAAATGTGTGAAACTGCTTAAAAGATGAGCGTTTGTTTATTCAAACACAGGCCCTGACATGCATGTTTTCTGTAGTCTGGGGATAGTCTTGAGGTCCAAGGTAGCTGCTCTGATCTGAATGTTTCTGCTCCCCCAGATCTATATGTTGGAACCCTAACCCTCAAGGTGATGTTGGTAGGAGATAAGGATGGAGCCCTCATGGTTGAGATTAGTGCCATGTAAGAGGGACCTCACAGAATTCCCTGCCCCTTTTGTCATATGAGGACACAACAGGAAGATTGTGGCTCAAAGACTGTGAGAGCCCTCACCCCCAACTGTGCTGGCACCCTAATCGCAGATTTCCAGCCTTCAGAACTATGAGAAATACATCTCCGTGGTATTTTGTTAGAGCAGCTTGAAGGAACTAAGACAGGAGCCTGAGGTACGAGCTGTATCCGTAAGTGTGGAGCAGTAAGATGTTGAACCCAAAGGCGAACCATCCACTCCCTGCCACATCTGGGGGACACTTCCCCAGGCTGGGTGTCTTCCTTTTCTGCTGCCTGTCCTGCCACAGGCCGGCCTGTTTTCTCTCACTATGCTTGGGGCCCACCTGACTTCTCATCAGCATTCCTTTCTAAGAGGCTAGCTTTTGTTTTTAACTAAAATGGAATGCTGTCATTTCTGCCTCCTGTCTGCAGAGCCCACCCCCCAGGCCTCTTGAGGCTGTCTGTAGTGGGGGCTGGCATGGTGGGTGGACTTTAGCTCACGAAAGCTGAGTCAGCATGCAGATGACGGCCAGCTTCCTGCGTGAGGACCGTCTCTTTAGTGAGGGGCTGTGGGGTCCTGCCAGCAGGCATTGACAGACCTGCGTCAGAAGCTGCTGTCCAGAGCTGCCCTGGGGCCTGACCTTCTCCCACACCCTCCCAGCCTGAGAAGCAGCCCACCCGTAGGGCCCCAGGACAAAGCACAGTGGGGAAGGGCCCTGGGTGCTGCTGTTGACCTTCACCTCAGGGCCACACTCACATTCCACATTTCACCCCCAAGAGGGTGGTTTTGCTGGGCTCAGCATTTAGCAAGAGACGTGGTTTCTTAATTATTCTGAAAAAGCTTCTCTTTGCTAACTTGGCACGTATTTCTGTCTATGGCCTTGTATTTTATTCTTCTGTACAAATACAGTTCTTAGTATGAGAGGGAGGGAAGCTGTTGTCAAGGCTGCTTCAGGCAAGTTTCAAGAACATACCATTGCAAGGGTCCTTGGAAGAATGGGAGAGAGTAAAGGAGACTTATAAGGCCACCTCATATGGTCCAAGAAATACAGGTAAAACAGGTGAAGTCTGGTGATACAGATAAAAGCAAACCTTGGCTCATTAATACCACTTTAATTAACTAATTAATAGCACTATGATTTCATCCACCTAAGACCTTTGAATTCTCTTAAAATAACCTGTCTTCTCTCCCTGTGTTATTGAGGTATCACTGACAAATAAAAATTTAAGATATTTAAAGTGTACCACTTGGCAATTTGTGAAAAGGATTCCCCACCATGGAGTTTATTAATATACTTACTTTTTGGGGGGGACGGGTGAAAACAGTTAAGTTCTACTCTCTAAACCAATTTCGATTATATCACACAGTCTTATCAACTGTAGTCACCAGGTTATATGTTAGCTCCTTGGGCAAGACAGACTATCATCTAAACTGGCCAGTAATCTTGACCGATTTCAGGTCATTAAATCAGGTCCATACTCTCTTTTTTCACTTGCGTGTGCACCTCTTCTGTTTTTCAAATTTACATAAAAACAAGCATATCTAGATGTGCTGCTCAGTGAATATTTGAAACCAAGCGCTCCGTGTGACCGGAACCCGGGTCTAGTGGTCGGAGAGCGCCAGCCCCTGGGAGGACCCGCTGTGCCCTTTGCTGTCCTCTCAGGGGAAGCCGCGCCTGAGCGCCTCAGTCACGAGGTGGGTCTGTGTGAAGTGGACCTCCGTGTGGCTGCCCTCTGGCAAACACTGCCTCAGCCCGGCGGATGCCCTTCGCTGGGCGCGGCCCCAGGCTGCCCTCTCTCATCCCTCTCCCCACAGCCGCCAGCCACCATGCCTTCTTCCAGCTCAGCTGCCATCACGGTGTGGGCGTCTTCCCTCACGCCCTGCCTGCCGCTGCTCTCACACATTTCATTCAGGCAGGACTGTTGCGGGAGATTATGACTCAGGGTACATTTGACCATGAGCAGGCTAGGTCAGGAGTGTGTCCCTCTTCCCAGGCAGCACTTGAATTTCTGCAGGGAACACCTCACATCCACGCTTAGGTACTCCTTTGGGATATCTGGCCCTGTGGAAGCCTCAGTTGGGTCGTTTTCCACATCCCACAGGACCGACATATTTTTAAGGAAAGCACATCTTGACCCCCGCCCCCTAAACCCCACCTTTCCCTAGGGAGAGGGGGCGTGTGATGGTGAGCGAGGTGGATGGAGGAGCCTCAAAGCTGTGAAAGGAGAACTGGTGAAGGTCCCTGGAATTACTGACAGAAACAGGTGCTCAATGGTGAAGTTGGTGAGCAAATGGGAATATAGTAAAACTTCTAAAATCCACCAGCATTCCTCACTACAGGCACACTCGTGTGTGTCCACGCACAAATCCACACGCGCATGTGCACACCCAGGAAAGCTTGCCGAGCTGCAGACACCGAGCAGGCTTGGCAGAGTCTGTTTCCCTTTGTGGTGCTTGGGGAGCACTCACAAGGGTTTGGAGGTCTTTAAAATGAAGCTTGACCAGTGACCCCAAGCAGAAGCCCCTGAGCCCCTGTGCGCCCTCCTTTTGTAGGAGCCCTGTCTGCTCCCTGGGGATCCTCTTCCCAGACACAGGCACCATCTTACTGGAGCATCTTGTCTCCGTGCGCCTGGCTCAAGCTGGATGTGGGCTGTTGAATGTCAATAGTTATTTTTCTTCCCTCCCCATCTCCCAGTATATTTCAGTTTCCACAGAGTGCAGCAAACCTTTTGTATAAATTTTTCGGTTCCAGTTTGTGAATCCCAGGGAGAGTGGACTCCTCTGTTTACACTTCACTCACTTAACTTCTCTTGTGGGAGTCTCGGCTCTAGCCCAGCAACCCTCGAGTCCTCTGGGGGTCTTGCTGTGTGCTTCCCTCACCAGCGGTGGCATCTCTTCCTAAAGCCCTAGATCCTGGAGGTGCCTGGGACGCCCAGAGTGAGGGCATGTTTGTCCTAAGCCGGAGTGCGACCCAGCACACGTTGTCTTTTCTGGTTCTGACCGTAATCAAGCGCCACACACACACACACACACACACACACACACACCCATGCACACACAAAGCAGCAGCTCACGTGGATATGACACGGCTGCATGAGCTTGCCTGTAGCACAGAGGCCGCTGGGATGGTCCCAACTTAGCAGGAAGCCATAATGCAGGCAGCACGGCTGGACAGCTTCCTTGGGGATGTATCAGCACGTTCACTGCTTGGATGGGCACTCCGTCTCTCCCCACCTCACTCCCAGCCCCCACCCAGCCATTCTCCTTTGTGGGAGGAGTGGGCCACAAGAAGACGCTGTCTGCATTGGTAAACACACTGGCGTGGGTTTCTTTTATCGTCACTCATGCTTTTGGTGTTACATCTGAGAAGGCTTCGAGTTTCCCTCTGATCAGATTTACTTCTGTTTTCTTCTGGAAGAGTTATCGTTTTAGCTCTTACATTTAGGTCTACAATCCATTTGGAGTTCATTTTTGTGTATGATCTAAGGAAGGGGGTCTGACATTGAGTATCTATTTGTCTCAGCACCATTTGTTGAAAAAGACTCTTGTTTCCCCCATTGGATGGTCTTGGCACCTTTGTCAAAAGTCAGTTAACTGTAAATATGAAGATTTATTTCTGGATTCTTGGTTCTGTTCAGTGGATCTGAATGTCTGTGTGTGTATCACAGTGCTTTGATTACTCTAACTTGGTATTAAGTTTCAAAATCAAGCATGTGAGCCCTTCAGGGTCAGACTTGGAAGCTATTACCTTCACACTTTCTCTATTTACTGCTTCATTTGACTTTTAGTGAACTGCTGGGTTTTTAGTTCATCAGTGCTTCCAGGTTAGATAGATGTTTGGCACAGACAGTTTTGTATTGCAGTGGCCACTTCTGCAGTGCTCATGTTTAAGGAGGGAACCAGTGCTGCTTTTTAAGCCATTGCCTCCCACCCCCATCCATGGTGTAGGGTAAAGACCTTAGTTAACTCATCTTGCTTCCGCTGTGACTAACCCCAGGGGACCCAGAAGAGCAGGAAGATAGGGATTCCTACTTGTGGGAGAATTACTAAGACAAAGCTGAGTCTGGGAGGGGCTGTCCTGCTGTGCCCCCTGGAACATGGGGGCCCTGCACCAGGGCAGAAAGCCATGGGCAGGGCCAGGCTAGAAAGCAGTGTCCCTCAGTCCCAAGCAGTGGGACCACCCTCTCCTACCCTTGCCATCTCTCCAGACACTTACCGTGAACCTTCTTTCCCGATTTGTTAGAAGCTGTGCCTGTCCTTAGGCATATATGGGGCTCAGTCCACTTTGTGCAGAACCCTTTAGGGGGGTCAGTGACTTACAGTGACTCTGTGAACCACTGATCTCAGAGACTGCAGAAGCAGAATTACAGAGAAGGGCCTGAGTCCGTTAATCTAATAGTATAGAGTTAGGAAATATAAGCAGCGTATATAGGAAATGTAAATGAAAAGTGATTTTCCTTATTGCAAGTGATAAGAACTTCATTGTGCCTGATAAAAGACACGGTTTTTGAGAATGCAGCCAATTTTCTTTGTTCATAGAGTCTGCATTTGTGAATTCACCTACTCGTTAAAATTCATTTGAAACTCCCAAGTCGGTACTTGCAGTACTTCTGTGGTCATTTGCAGATACATGGCGAATGGTGAAATACTTGAGTCACCCAACAGGCATGTTCCCAGGAGAGGTCAAACAAGGCAGTGTTTTCCTTTCTTGTTTCAGTTCTCATGCTATGAACAACTGTCCTTTTTGAGGTCTCTCTGGCACCTTGTTTTTCATATTTTTCTGCTTTTAGTGGTGATTTTGCTATTTCAAGTGGCCTCCAAAGATAGTGCTGAAGTGGTGATTAGTGTTTCAAAGCTCAAGGTTGCCACACGCCTTGCAAAGAAAACACAAGATGAACTGTGTTCAGCCTTGAGTTATAGCCTGCTGGCACTGAGTTCAGTGTTAATGAATCAATGATACGTATTGAATAGGTGTCTTTAAACAGACACACATAAAACAGGGTTATGTGTCAGTTGACAGAATGTGATCAGAGGCTCACAGAAACCAAATCCTGTATTTCCCCAGGACCAATTGTTCTCTATTCCAGAATTCAGGGTTCAGAGCTTCCTTTTAGAATCCAAGTACCATGAGTAATAAGAATAGACCATAGTTACTTTTCATTTGTCACATCCTAGATTCTAAGACATTTGTTCCTAATGCCGTTCACAAATTCAAATCATACCTCCAACCACTTCGTGAGTTTCCAAGAGCACAAGGACTTGTTGACAAGCCTGAGCGTGAAACTCGGTCTCTACTGCTGTGATTGCTGAGAGAATAGATGTAAATTGAGATCTCATAATTGGCAGCGTGGTATGCCAGGGATAAAACCATGATGGTGTTGATTCCTGGAGCAGCTGGTGGGAGAAAGCTGACCATCTCTCTCAGAGGCAGAGCCCAAGAAGATCTGAGTAATGGGCAACAGGGCCAGCGGTTGTAAACTGTTGACATAGACAATTTGCTGGATAAACCAGAGTTTATACAATTGGATATTGTTTACTCTTTAAATCTAGAAAAGATCATATGGCCAACTCTAAGTCTAAGAATTATGTGTTTACACCACACAGTTTTCCACTGAAAAAGAAATTAAACCATCTCACCCAATTTGCTCCTCAAGCTTGTACTCCCACCACGAAAAGGAATGGAGAAGAGTGTGTCCACACTGCATTGATTTGCGTGAGAAGCTGAGTTGGGAGGCTCTGGTGGATGTGGTCTGCTTTGTGATGAATTAGATACACGTCTCCAGGCATCAGGAAAACACTTTATAGCCCTTCATCTCTAACTCCAGTATTTCAGACTTTCCAAAATGTATATTGCTTTTCCTAATCTGTGCCAAGGGTTTCATAGAGATGGAGTGAGTCGCCCTTGGGATACAAGCACACACTCAATTATGTGTTGACCGTGAACTTCCTTCATATCTACTGCTTTCAGGGCTGTGCACTCAGAATCAAAATCCGAGTTTTTGTTGTTGGTGTTGGTTTGTTAGTCTCCCACCCCTGTCTCAGTTGTATGTCACCTTGAATAAATGGAATATAACCAATAACTTTAATTTTCATAGTGAGTACATATTCATTGTACTAGGTTTAAGCCAAAAGGAAGAAACGGAAAGATCTGTAATGACTTAATCATGTCCTAGAGGTAGCTCTACTACAGTTAATATGACCGCATATATCCCTCAAGTATTTTCATCTTTATGATTAAAGAATTTGGACTTAAACATGTGAAACCTTTACTGTATCCCACCTATATCTCAGCATAAGTGCACATTAAGATTTATGAAAATCCTTTAAATCCTTCAAGCTTATCATTGTTGCAGGTTACCAAAACTTTGGTGTGGGAGGCCCAGGGTTTGCCTGCGGGAGCGTGGGTGCTGGAGAAAGAGCGTGGGTGCTGTGTTTGTACCCAAGTCTGAGCCCTGATCAGCCATGTAAGTGGATGCTGAACCTTCACTTCCCTGCCTGTAAAGTGGGGCCATAATACCTTCCAAATAAGAGAGGACCACGCATGCAGAGCTGAACGCGCCTGCGAAGAGAACCCTAATAAATGCCAGTTGCCTTTCTGCTTCGCTTTTGTTCCAAGGAGCTCTGCAAACATGTGGAATTGATGTTTTTTAAGATTTCAAAACTAAGCTCTACTCTGATTTCTCTGGTGGAGAATTTGAAATCATGGAAGGCCGAAACCATTGAAAGCACCACTCTAGAGTCTGAGAAATCCTTGCTGTCTGTGGGGAATTCCAGATCCACCAGAAGGTCCCTCTGCTTCCACAGTTTCAGCATGGACATTAGCAGAACTTATGTTTACAGACTTCATTTTTTAATTTAAAAAACAAAATCAATGCTGAGAAAACTGGGTTTTCCTCATTTCTTGACAAGCGCCGAGGGGGCCTCTGATGGGGTTTTCAAGCTGGTGCCTTTGCAGAGGTAACAGGGTGTCTTCGTGTCTCCATTGCACCCTGCTCTCTACACGGCTGTCCCCAGAAATCATGGAACAGTGCTGGGCTTTGTTTTCCCCTGCAGCTCCTGGCTTAATTACCATCTGTTCCCTACAGCGCTCTTACAACAACCTGGGCTTCTCTCCAGACTTTGTTTTTCGAGTTCTAAGCATTTTCCACAGCACTGCTCATAAACTTGCAAGCTCCTAGGCTCCATTTTGGGGCTGTTTTTGTTGAGGTGTTTTGCCTTGCTTGGTTTTATGACCAGGCAGTTCACAATTGGAATAAATCATTAAAAACACTAGACCTTAATCCACCTTTGCCTGGGAGCATCTCTTATAAACCGAGGCTTCATTTTCTAGTTTAAAAAAAAAAAAAAGTCATCTGCATCGTGGAGAAACTAAAATGCGATTATTCAGAGGCCCTCCCCTTAGTTGTTCCCCCAGCCTTGCGTGTTACCCAGTGAGAGTGGAAACTCACGATGCCCCATCCTGGTGCTGAGTGGTATTTGAAGTCTGCTGGTTCAGCAGGCGTTCCTGGGACAGCAAGCTCAGCATAGCTGGCCCTGGATGTCTGTCTTTCCCCCTCACCAGACGACTCCTCGGGGCGAGCACATCTGATTGTTTCCGATTGATTCACTGACCCGGGAGCCTGGGCACGACCAGGGGTGCGTTTGAGTGTGTGCGTGTGTGCGGCACGCAGATGCTGTCCATGCCGTGTGGAAGCTTTCCGCCCCGCTCACTGCCGGAATTTTTGCAGCAGCCCACAAAGCATTTTTAAAACAAAACTAGAATAACGAACTTGAAGGCACCTCAAAGGCAGATCGTGTCCTTTCTGGTTGTCATTTTCTTCCTTCCCGTCGTCTGCATTAAGATGCCTACATGCAAAAAACACATCTTGGGGCCAAAGAGCATTTCCTTTCTTTTCTTTCTTTTTTTTTTTTTGTGGAAAACAAAACAAAAACTTCAACCCTAGCCAAGCACATTTCCAAATAAAAGCAGACATGTGCCGTGGTGCCCGGCTCCTGTGCTGAACTGGTCTGCCCCTCGCGGAGGTTGTGAGGGGGGCCCTGTGTGTGGCGGAGGTCTGCCCCGGCCTAGTCTTGATGTCAACAAACAGAATGTAGGTTTAGCTCTTTGGGAGCCGGCAGAGAGGTTCATTTTTAATTACTAAATACCTGTACTTACTGTCTCTGCCGGCTCCTTCCCTCCCTGGCCCCTGTGCCCGCAGGGCTGCCCTTCGCTCCCAAGATTCCTTAAGCGCTTTGAGGGAGCTGCGTGCTGCCACAGCCCTTCCCAGGGTGCAGGGCCGGTGGGCAGAGGCCCTGGTCACTGGTGCCACCGGCCCGTGCATGCCTGGCTGGAGCCACTGCCCGCTCCGCACCCTTGTGAGTGCACAGCGAGGCTGGCACCTGGCCCTCCCAGGCCTGTGACCCGCCGACCGCTGCCCCCGGCCCCTGGCCCTCATTCGTGTCACAGGACACCGTGGAGAATCGGCCGCCACCAGCATTCAAGTCTTGTCCCAGCCCCTGTCCTTGGAGGGGATCACGGGGATGCCCTTCCTAGGTTCAGAGCTGGGGAGGAATGTGCAGAGCCGCCACGGGCAGTGTCAGCCCGGAGACCGGCAGCCATGCACGGCTGATGCCCGTGACCTACAGCTGTGCCCAGTCCATCCAAGGCCCTCTCCTGTTCACAGGCCTCTGTACCAGGACAGCTTTGCTCCCATGGAACACCCATTGCCCCCGGCAGGCCGGCCCCCTCTGTCCTCACCCCCATCGCTCCCCAGAGCCTGGCCCCTCTATCCTCTGTCCTCCCCCCATCACCCCCTATAGCCTGGGCGCCTCCACTCTCTGTCCTCCCCCCACTGCCGCTGGCAGCCTGGGCCCCTCCATCCTCTGTCCTCCCCCCATCCCCCCGGCAGCCTGGGCCCCTCCATCCTCTGTCTTCCCCCATCCCCCCCACAGCCCGGCCCCTCCGCCCTCTGCCCTCAGCCCCTTGCTCACAGTGTTGTCCTGAGTCTGGTTCCCCTAGCCGCGCTGCTTCAGTTCCCCCACATCAGGGAAGGTCCTGGGGTCCCTCTCGTGTGTGCAGGGATGAGCCACTGGACCGTGGGGTCCGTCTTCCCAGGTAGCTTCCGGGCCCTTACTCGTCCGGTGTCTTTCATTCCTCCCAGGATCTGGTCTCATCCTGCGATGGGCTCCTGAGACATTTTCCTGAGCCTTCCCACTGTCCTTGGCCTGCTCTGAGTGAGCCCTGGCCCTGGTCTGGCTCACCCCCTGAGAGCATTAACCCTAGCGGGGCTGGGCCTGGGGCGAGGGACGTGGAGGCCCGGGGCACGGAGTCTGAAGGGGCCTGCTCACCCCCTGGGGGTCCTCTCCCTGAACCTTGCACGCTGGGTACCTCCCCTTGCTGGTCTCGCCTGGCCCCGGCCCTGGAGGTGGAAGTTGGCTGCCTCAGCCTCTAGCTCCCGGTGCCAGTCCAGGGGACCTTGGGAAAGGTACCTTTCCTCTCTGAACTGCGGTTTCCCTCTTGCCTCCATCCTGGCTAATGAGGACTTCGTTGGATAAGATGTGCAAACTGCTCAGCCTGATGCATGTCAAATGCTCGAGAGATGCTTGTGGTGGTTATTATTATTATTAGACAAATACAGAAGCATCCCACACCAAGCAGCCAGTCTCCGTGAGCTCTGGAGAGACAGGCCCAGTCCCGTGGTCATCCTCGCCCCTGCTTGCCCCTCTCGATGGTGTGTGATGTTGACCGTGTGGATTTGCCCTGCGAGGTCAGGACCTCGCATGTTCTGAAGAGGATGTGTTTTGTGTCTCTGCTGCAGGAATTGCTTACTTAGGAGGTGTGTGCAGTGCTAAGAGGAAATGTGTGCTTGCCGAAGACAATGGCCTCAATTTGGCCTTTACCATCGCTCATGAGCTGGGCCACAAGTAAGTATCAGACTCTGGATTGTTCTGCCTCTTTAAATGCTTTTCTGAATACATATTCTTTTCACTCAGATTCTGGAAGTTCTAAAACAATACTGCTGGGTGCCTTTGCTTCCTCTGAGTAGGGACCTAGGCAAGCCTGAGCCCCAGCCCTTCAGGGAATCCAGGAGATCACTGAACAGACTGTCTCTGAGAGTGGAA